>NC_060085.1:51481878-52731878 GCF_922984935.1 Meles meles | reverse complement strand
CTCAGGTCAGGATCCCAGGGCCCGGGGATGGAGCCCTGCATCAGGCTATCTGCTCAGCGGAGAGCCTGCTTCTTCCTCTCTCTCTGCCTACTTGTGATCTGTTTGGCAAATAAATAAATAAAAATCTTTAAAATAAAAAAAATTAAAAAAATAAAGACTAAAGTCTAACATAAAAAAAAAAAAAAAGGAATTGACTTCCATCAAGGGCATCTATCTCAGTTTGTTGGAAGAGCATGCCCCTCTTGATCTTAGGGTCATGAGTTCAAGCCCTGGATGTAGAGATTGCTTAAAAATAAATGAATAAGAGCACCTGGGTGGCTCAGTTGGTGAAGTGTCTCCCTTTGGCTCAGGTCATGATCCTGGAACCCTGGGATCAAGTTCCACATTGGGCTCCCTGTGCTGCTCTCCCTGCTCATGTTCTCTCAAACAAATAAATGAAATCTTTAGAAAAAATGGTATTAAAAAATAAAATGTAAAATATAACTTTATCATCCTCAATAAGGACAAACTGTATTTCAGAACTATTACTCAGTAAGTTGAAGAACTGACACCTGGGACAAAATAAATGGTTGTTTAGCCTAACACTATGGACCACAATGACCTGTGAGCAAAGATGTGTATGACTTAAGAGTAAAATTCCAGTTTCTGGAGCCTGGTCAAGTAAGGCCTTTCAGAAAGGGGATGTAGCTGCTTTCTTTGGCTCAACTCAAAGATAGCTAGAGGGGAGTACTAGAGTGGATTAAATTCCTTAGGCAAGTCTTCCAGAAAATACAGCATAAAATTAAACCTTCAGACAAAGGAAGCTGTCTGCTAGAAGTGAAACTAGACAACATACACATGAATGCAAACAGCATTTGCCAGACACAGCAAGAACAACCTATGAAGCCTTCTTCACATAAGGCAGGGTGGAAACGTGTAAGACTAACAGAACTGTGTAATTGCTTAAAGTGTCTCAGGTGAGGGCAGTGAAAAGGCAGTGGACTAGGAATGAAATAAACTTTAGATCTCGCTCCACCACATTCAGAATAGAAGAACGGTTAGAACCACCTGAGTCGTGTAGGTCTAAGTTCAAATTCCTTACCTTCACCTACTTCCTAGGACTTTGGACAAGTTTTAGCCTACACTAGTTCCTCACCTATTACAGGGAGATAAGAAAGCCTGCTCCCTAGAGTCTGAGGATTAAATGAAATAAAATAAAGCAACCAGGGCATCTACCACATGGTAACACTCAATAAAGTATAGACAACGCCAGCTACATATCCTTGTGCAAACCAGGGCCTCATTCTATAAAGGGTGTGATAACACAGAAAAGCACTCTGACACTTTAAAGTGCCAGGTGTGGGGCGCCTGGGTGGCTCCGTGGGTTAAAGCCTCTGCCTTCGGCTCAGGTCATAATGCCGGGGTCTTGGGATCGAGCCCCGCATCGGGCTCTCTGCTCAGCAGGGAGCCTGCTTCCTCCTCTCTCTGCCTTCCTCTCTGCCTACTTGTGATCTCTGTCAAATAAATAAATAAAATCTTTAAAAAACAAAACAAACAAAGTGCCAGGTGTAATGAAGAGGTTACTACCAGCAGGCGGCTGGGTTCACTTGTGGCTTACATCCAATGTTACCAGTAGTTTTCTTTACAACCATCAGGTTACCATTAGCAACACAGTATTAGTTGGGAGACTTTTTTTTAGAAATGTTATTTTGGTATCAGTAAATTAACTGACATCTCTGCAACCACAAGGAATTTACTGAACATTTCCACGTGACTTCATTAAAGGCAGGCTTTTTCCTGCTTTTATTAGTTACCATCACTTTTGCCCCCATCACAATCTCATGGTATAGTCCTTGCATGTAGCAGGAACTCAATAAATGTGCTAAATTGACTGCAGAGGGCCAGAAGATCTACAACTTGAACTTTAGAAGTATTTACTTTAGGGGCGCCCGGGTGGCCTTTGGCTCGGGTCATGATCCCAGGGTCCTGGGATCGAGCCCCACATGGGGCTCTCTGCTCAGCAGGGAGCCTGCTTCCTCCTCTCTCTCTGCCTGCCTCTCTGCCTAGTTGTGATTTCTCTCTGTCAAATAAATAAAATATTAAAAAATATATATTAAAAAAAAAAAGAAGTATTTACTTTATCCTGGAAAGGACTGAGCTGTTATGAATGATGAACTCAAGAGACTGTTAGAAGCACTCTACCACTGACAAGCTCGATAATGTTCAAAAGCAACACTTCCCAAAGGAAAGGACATCAGGTTTGTCTCCACCATAAAATCCATTTTTAAATGAAGGTACTACTTAAAACGGTCTTCCAAAGGTCTAAGCAAAGGTTTTAAAAAGATCTGACAATGGGGAGGAGCTTGGGCTCTGAAGTCAGTTGAATTGGTGTTTACTGACCACCTGCCTTCTTCTGTAAGACACCCAGCTGGGCAGTGCAGGAAAATGTGCTCATGTATATATACTATATACTGTACTATACCATGTGGTACCAGGTACTACATCAGAGAATGGCTCATAACAAGATCCAATCCAGACCTGAAGTGTAGGGTCAGCATGGCGGGATGGGAGGGACTGAGAAAAGGAACAGGGTAGTACTGAATGAAAAGTCAAGTCCAGGGGATCTTTCTGGAAGAGGCCTGACTTGGGCTAGCCTTGAAATAGCAAATAGGATTTGAATAGGGGGAAATTTGTTTGCATGGAGTGTGACGACTTCTACATGACTAAAACAGAGATTCTGTATAAGAAATAAGCCTTTAACAGTAGGGTGGCATAAGTTTATAGCAAGCTTTCGATGCTAGAATGTAAAATTTTAGACTTCCATTTAAACTCTTTGCTTTTCAAAAGAAAGTTAGCTTTTACTGGATAAAACTCAGTCTGCCCTGGGTTGCAGTTAAACTGGGTGGATGCTGGATTTCAACAGACTGTAAACATCATGCCTGATTCAATGCTTATCTTTTATTGGAGCATAATGTGCCTACATAGTAAGTACTAAATAAATGTCTGCTGAATGACCAAATGATTCTCAGGATGAATTAGCTCAAAGCCCAAACGTGGGGGTGGGGGGGGTCCCTCCAGCTGGTAAGCCACCTAGGCTTTGATCAGAGATATATCTGAAAGTTTTATGTTAGAATAATAATCACATATGTCCAATTTCTAGCTCTTCTCCCCATCACAATCACAGCAGTCAGATAAAGTTGAGGAGTTTATTAGGGAAATATGAGAGGCAAAGATACCCCAAGTGACAGAAAGAAAATTCTGAAAATGTCCCTTCAAGCCAAATGGGGGCCTGGCCTTTATCTCCCCAAAAGGACAAGAAACTGGTGGGTTAGCAACAACATTCTCTGGCGGCCACCTTGCCAGGGCATAAGTGTCTCGGCCAGGACTGCCTCCCAACCCCCACCAAAGGTGAAAAGGAGACAAAGACTGTTTCTAGAATCAATGCAGAGGCAATGAGAGCTGTAAGGAAAGTCTGAGAGAAAGAGAGGTGGGGAGGACCGTAACAAAGAGTCCCAGGCATCTGTCTCTGAGCGCTTCATACACTGACGGATAGTTCTACAAAATGTTACTTAAAAGATAAAATGCCTAATGTTGGTTCCAAGAGCTTCCCTGGACGTCTTCCCACATGCCACATCACACACCGACGTACATGGCAGAACCCAAAGGCCACGCTTTTGAAAAAAAAAAAAAAAACAAAAACAAAAAACCAAAAACAAGAATAAGCCCTGTTGCTCTTTAAGGAGAGAGGAAGGAGCTGAGGCTGCTGGGGTCTTTCCCACGTCGGCCTGTGTTCCATGAAGCAACTTCCCAGCAGCAGCATGGCGTAGCTCTAGGTGAGGGTCTCACCTTTTGTCACCTGTCAAAGGAAACTGACAATTAGATAAATTCAAAAGTATTTAAAAAAAAATCTTTTTAAAGATCCTAGATAGGGGCGCCTGGGTGGCTCAGTGGGTTAAGGCCTAGGGTCCTGGGATGGAGCCCTGCATTGGGCTCTCTGAGCCTGCTTCCTCCTCTCTCTCTGCCTGCCTCTCTGCCTACTTGTGATCTCTGTCAAATAAATAAATAAAATCTTTAAAAAAAAAAAATAAAAAAAAAAAAAGAACAAGAAAGTTTAAAAAAAAAAAAAAAAGAAAAGAAAAGATCCTAGATAGTAGGGAGTGGTAGAAAAGACAACAGCTTTCAAGCCCCAGAAACCTGGTTCAAATCCAGGGAAGTTCATTAACTTCTAAGCCTGTTACTGCTTCCAGGTTTGTTCCAGCAACAAGTGGAAATGTGCATTCTCTCTGCACAGCCCTTGCCTAGCCTCAGGAGCAAGTACCTTCTCTAACATACTCACCCGCGCTTCAATGTACTCTATTCTCCGTTCGAGGGCTGTCAATTTCTCGTTTAGTGTTGCAAGTCTTGAACGACAAGACATATCTGGTAAAAGGAGACTGATGTTCAGGATTAATGTCATTCCAAATACAGACACAGACACACACACACACACAGCCCCTAACTGGAGAAGAGAGATGATACATCAAGGAGAGCACAAACGGAAGAAGGTGAGCAAAGCAAGGGAATGGAAAAGAAGTGAGTAGTAGGAGCACAGCTGCTTAGAACGGATCTGCTCAACTTCCTACCAGGGTGGCAGGCAGAGAGTAATGATGGCCAAATATGTCCATACCCTAATCCCCGATCCTGCAGGTATTTACCCTATGTGACAAAAGGGACTTTGCAGATGTGATTAAGGTTAAGGACCTTGAGATCCTGAATTATCCAGATCGACACACTCTAATAACAAATCCATAAATACAGGAAGAGAAAGACCAAGGAAAGGTGTAGAAAGAAGAAGAGATTCAAAGTGTGTGAGGGGGACTCAACCTGCTATTGCTGGCTTTGAAGACGGAGGAAGGAGGCCATGAGCCAAAGGACACCAGAGACATTGAGAAGCTGGAAACGGACCTTAGCTGACAGCCAACAAGGAAACAGAGATTTCAGTCCTACAGCCACAAGAAACTGAATTCTACCACCAATCCAACAAGCAAGGAAACATCCTCTCCTAGAGTCTCCAGCAAGGGAGACAGCCCTGCCAACACCTTGACTTTAGCCCAGTGAAGTGATGCTGGACTTCCAAACTACACACCTATAATCTAAGAGACTAGGTGACAAAAGCAGCTACATTTATGGTAATTTGTTAAGGCAGCAATAGAAAACTAACACACTGGAACTCTACAGGCGGATATTTAGTGACAGACAAACCAAGAGTTTAAAGAGAGAGGAAGTGACAAGAGGAAGAAAATAATCTCAAGAAGGAAGAAAAACAGAGGCCATGAAAGCAGCAGACACTATGGAGAGGAGGGAAGGCACCCGTGTTTCTGAGCTCATGGAAACCTCATCATCGTTTTTGCTGCAGGAAGGCACTTAATGTGTCAGCACTATCTGCGCAGGCATGTCAGCATGAGGGAAAACTTGGGAGAACATCAAACACCCTGTGGAGCCCACATTCCATCTGTGGAAAACAGCAAAATTTCTTTTCTTCCTTTCCCTTTTCCAATCTTCTTTCACCATCTCACCCAAAATGAAACCTAGTTCCCCAAAATACCTTTTCCTCTGGAAACTTCTCTAAGAGAACCACTTGTCTATTCTTTCCCTAACTATTCTCAACAGGAGAACAAGGTTTCTGGGCACGCTCATGATTTCCTATTACTTCCTCCAACACCGTTGTTTGGTCCTCCTCAGTAACCTTCACTTTTTATGTCTAAAATATCCTCTCTCCGAGACACTCTCCCGCTCACAATGATTTAACACTTAGCTCACAACTTCCTTTTCATCTCTACCCTGTTATGCAAAAGTATGTCCACATCCATTCTGACAAATCCTCCTACACCAGGCTCTTGCCTCAACTTTCACTTTTCCACATCTGCATCTTGCTTATCTTGCCTGTCTAACCATTCTCCTTCAAGGCTCCATTCAAATTGGACCTCTGAGAGGTCTCCGCCAGAGGCATGTAATTCTCCTTCTGCTGTATGTTTAAGGTTGAATTTCTGGTTTATAAATTACTTATGTGCTTGGTCTTAGGTTTTTGGATACAGATTTAACAAACAAGAATGTTCACCACTATTACTTAGGAATGGTTTCATGAAGTACGGTGTACTTACGAAAGACTATGCCATTTAAAATTACAAGTTTGTGGGGCACCTGGGTGGCTCAGTGGCTTAAGGCCTCTGCCTTTGACTCAGGTCGTGATCCCAGGGTCCTGGGATTGAGCCCCAAGTCGGGCTCTCTGCTCAGCAGGGAGCCTACTTCATCCTCTCTCTCTCTGCCTGCCTCTCTGCCTACTTGTGATCTCTGTCTGTCAAATAAATAAATAAAATCTTAAAAAAAATTAATAAAATAAAATTAGAAGTTTATCTTTTTAACAAGTCACTAAAAAACAAACAAAAAATAAAGTATCTTTTTAACAACTCATCAAAAAAAAACAAACTATGAGTTTGAATATTTAACATAGGAACTGTTCCTGCTATCTAGACAATGATATTTATGTACTTGTAATTTATCATTTTTTTACATTTGTTACCCCACTAGAATGAATTAATCAAAACCCACTTCACTGGGCAAAAATCAATTAATCAAATAATGCCTCTTATTAATTTTTATAACTAGTATCTCGCCTGGCACAGAGAGGTTTTTGAGAAAAAAATTATGAACTCTAGTATGTTAATGAAACAAAAGATTGGCTCTGGTGTGACTACAATATTTCTACAAGTGGGGAAACCAAGGCTCCTCTTGGATAACGGATTGGACAAAACAACAGCACAGCAAGCCAGGAGCCCAGTTCCCTTACTGCCCAGGACAGTACTCCACCCCAACGTCCCACTACACAACCCCGCTACCTACCATCCTTACGAACCTCTGGGGTTATAATTTATTTCCCATATCTCTTAAAATCTGCTTATAGCTCAACTCTTCCAATTTCTGGTTCTTTCTTTTCCCTTTTGTCATACTAGATTCTTTCCTACCCATCTTCACTGCTACTCTTCCGTATTTTTAAAAAGTTGCTTTATTGATATAATTTATATGCAATGAAGTTCACTTAACTGAAGTACACAATTCTATGGTTTTTAGAATATAGTTGTGCAACCATCACCATAATCTAATTTTAGAACATCCCCAAAACCCCAAATGAAACCTTGTACCAAGGAGCAGTCATTTCCCATCAGCCTTGTCCCAACCCTTGGCAACCATTAACCTTCTCTATGGATCTACCTATTCTGGATATTCTTCGTTTTTTCTTCTTCTCCTTCTTTTTTTTTTTTTTTTTTTTTTAAGATTTGCTTATTTATTTTACAGAGAGAGACATAGGGAGAGAGGGAACACAAGCAGGGGGAGTGGAAGAGGGAGAAGCAGGTTTCCCGCCAAGCAGGGAGCCAGATGCAGGGCTCAATCCCAAGACCCTGGGATCATGACCTGAGCCAAAGGCAGACACTTGACGACTGAGCCGCCCAGGCGCCCCCCACCCACCTTTTTAAAAAAAGATTTTATTTATTTATCTGAGAGAGAGAGAGAGATCTCAAGTAGTCAGAGAAGCAGGCAGAGAGAGAGGGGAGAAGCAGGCTCCCCGCTGAGCAGACAGCCCAATGCGGGGCTCCATCCCAGGACCCTGAGATCATGACCTGAGCTGAAGGCAGAGGCTTAACCCACTGAGCCACTCAGGCGACCCTATTTTTCTTTTATTTATTTTCTTAAATCTAAGGCAAAGAACTGACCTGATCTGACTTGTATTTTTTTTTTAAGATTTATTTATTTATTTACTTGACAGACAGAGAGAGATCACAAGTAGGCAGAGAGGAAGAGAGAGAGAGAGGGAAGCAGGCTCCTTGCTGAAGCAGAGAACCTGATGTGGGGCTTGAGTCCCAGGATCCTCAGACCATGACCTGAGCAAAGGCAGAGGCTTAACCCACTGAGCCACCCAGGCACCCCTCATTTTTCTTTTAAATCATGTTGTTTATCTGCTAGTGCTGCTGTTTCTAATTCCTAGATCTAGCTTGAGTAGAAGGTACTCAGCCCCCTCCTTTTCCTAGATACACTTCCACCACCAGGACTGCCCAACAAGACCATGTCTCTTTCCATCTGGTTTTTAGAAGCTCAAAGGCACATCACATACGCTATTCAGTAAGAGCATGAATGTTATCACTAACAACCTGTCATTTCCCATAAAAAGAGACATGCCAAAATTATCTGCAGGGGTAGGTGGTGAGAGGGAGGGTTTCTTCCTGGATGGCTGTTCTGTTCTATCTCTGTCAATCTGGTAATGAATCAGAATCCAAGAACAAGAGTACACCACTGGCCTAAATGGATAAGCACTGTTGAGAATATAAAATGTTGAACTCCAGAAACTTTGATCATATTTCAGATCCCAAGAAAAACACTGATTCAAGCAAAACACTGGATAAGCATTCAGCAGCTGGATAAATCTGAAATCAGAGTGCATTTAAGAGTATATTATCACCAGACTTCTTTTTAAATATTTTATTTATTTATTTATTTGAGAGAAAGAGACAGTGCATGCAAGCATGCGCAGGGACCAGGGAGACGGAGAAGCAGGCTTCCCACTTAACAGGGAGCCTAATGCAGGGCTCCATCCCAGAATCCTGGGGTCATGACCAGAGCCCAAGGCAGATGCTTAACCAACTGAGCCACCCAGGCGCGCCCCTATCACCAGACTCTAAGATACTAACCATCCTTGTCAGGGTGCTTGATGGTGTGTACCCATTACCACTGCTGACAAATGCCAGTTATCAGCTCCTCTGAACTCTTAATGCACACACATAACCTTAGCCTATAAAAATCAACACTCATTCTCTTGAATCACTGCCATTAAGGCTTACTTCTCTACAGAACTCTGAATTTTTCAGGAGTGGCTACCATGTCCGTTTATTCTTATTTATTCCTTTCTCAGAGGATGTGACACATAGCTGGGATCACAGCAGACATGCTATACTTGTTGGCTAAGTATAAAAACTGACATTTAAAAATAACCACCACATTTATTATTTTTGTTACACTTCTCTGCACATATTAGCTTTAGAATCAGATAAAATGGTATAAAAATTAAAAGCTACCATCTGTGACAATCTATTTTTAGAAACTTCACCAATTCAAGGTACAGAACAGGCCAGTGTTAGGATGTTATCACTGCCTTATGATTTGTGGGGCCTCAGGTTCAGGTGGCCCATGAATATCATCACTCTCACCAGCTGGAAGGAATCAGAGAGTAAAAGCTCTTCAGAAAGTCACTATCTTGGAAAGCCAGTTCCCTCTCCAAAGCGCATGGCCTACCCAGACTCTGTGGTCAGGATAAGGACTCTAGGATTGCTGCCATTTTCAAAGAGCTCCCAGGGACACCTGGGTGGCTTAGTTGTTAAGCATCTGCCTTCGGTCCGGTCATGATCTTGGGGTTCCAGGATCGAGCCCCGCTTCGGGCTCCTTATTCAACAGGGAGCCTACTTCTCCCTCTGCCTGTCCCCCTGCTCATGTTTCTCTTTCCCTCTCTTAAATAAATAAATAAAATCTTAAAAAAAAAAAAAAAAAAAAAAAAAAAGGAGAGCGAGTGATTGAGCCCTGGCTACCTTCCCAAAGTAAATTCTTATTAAATCTCTGTATCGGGGCGCCTGGGTGGCTCAGTGGGTTAAAGCCTCTGCCTTCAGCTCAGGTCTTGATCTCAGGATCCTGGGATCGAGCCCCGTATCGGGCTCTCTGCTTGGCAGGGAGCCTGCTTCCTCCTCTCTCTCTGTCTGCCTCTCTGCCTGCTTGTGATCTCTGTCTGTCAAATAAATAAATAAAATCTTAAAAAAAAAAAATCTAAAAAAAAAAAAAATCTCTGTACCACCTAATCATATTATCATAAACTCAATATAAACTGTACACATACACATCAGAATTGAGAAGTCACACTAAGGGCTTCCAGTGGGAAAATGTATCCCCCACATGCTCATCTTGAGTCATCCAATGCCAAGACAATGTCTCAAATGTTTTATGATTGATCTAGTTTCTCAGCCTGTTGGTCTTTGTCTAAACTCACAACAGCGATATTGTCAATCTTCAAGACCTGCTAAACTTTTAAGTTTGCTTCTTAATTCTATTCTTAATTGTAATTATTGTCCTTTTCTTTAAAAGGACTAGATTAACTTCTTCAGAAACCATCTGGTAATTACTCCAAACTTAGGCCATTAGCATCACATTAAGGGAGAACGATGGCCTAAGCTAAAGAAAGCCCTTTCTTCTGGCTTTTTTTTTTTTTTTTTTAAAAGATTTTATTTATTTATTTGACAGAGAGAGAGATCACAAGTAGGCAGAGAGGCAGGCAGAGAGAGAGGAGGAAGCAGGTTCCCTGCAGAGCAGAGAGCCCGATGCGGGACTCGATCCCAGAACCCTGAGATCATGACCTGAGCCGAAGGCAGCGGCTTAATCCACTGAGCCACCCAGGTGCCCCTCTTCTGGCTTCTTAAGATTGGAATTCTATGTGCCTATTTTCTCAGTCTAGGGCATGTTGGAAATCTCCCGAAAGAAAAATCTTTATTCTCTATTTGTTCATAAAATGTGACTTACACATTTGATAAAATTTCAGTGCTGGTATTTCCTTGCTTACAAAGCAAGAAAAGAGACACTTCTCTTCTGCAAACCCTAAGCTCAACCTCTTCAATTTTTGGTCAGTTCCAAGACTCAACTGCCATAAATCTAGTGACTATAATATGCCAAGATTTATGTCAAAGATAAATGTATGTGAATTAAAAGTTTATTAATACTGGGGCACCTGGGTTGTGCAAATCCTGATTTAGGCTCAGGTCATGATCTCAGGGTCCTCAGACAGCCCCACGTCAGGCTCTCTCTCCCTCTCCTTCTGCTCCACCCCTTCTCAATCTTGCTTGCTCTCGCACAGGCGCGCTCTCTCTCTCTCTCTCAAATAAATCTTTCTAAAAAAAGTTTATTAATACAATTCAGTGCTCAGAAATGAAGTTATTACATTACCTAGATCCAAATGTGGGGGGCAGAGAAGCTAGATCCCCCCCCCTTTTTTTAAGATTTTATTTATTTATTTGAAAGAGAGAGACACAGCAAGAAAGAGAACACACAAGCAGGGGGAGTGGGAGAGGGAAGAAGCAGGCTTCTGGACAAGCAAGGAGCCTGATGTGGGGCTCGATCCCAGGACCCTGGGATCATAACCTGAGCTGAAGGCAGACACTTAACGACTGAGCCACCCAGGGCCCCCACTAGATCACTTTTAAATTTTGAAAAACAGCCCCGGCTTAACTTGCTATTTTATTTTTGAAAGATTTATTCGTTTAGAGAGAGAGAGAGAGAGAGAGAGAGAGAGAGCACAGGCAGGAATGGGACTGGCAGAGGGATACAAGAATCTCAAGTGGATTCCACACAGAGCGGGAGCCCACATTAGGGCTCCATCTCACAACACTGAGTTCACTACCAGAGATGGAGCTGAAACAAGAATCAGAAGCTTAATCGAGGGGGCGCCAGGGTGGCTCAGTGGTTAAAGCCTCTGCCTTCAGCTCGGGTCATGATCCCAGGGTCCTGGGATCCAGCCCCACATCGGGATCTCTGCTCCGCAGGGAGCCTGCTTCCTCCTCTCTCTCTCTGCCTGCCTCTCTGCCTACTTGTGATCTCTCTGTCAAATAAATAAATAAAACCTTTAAAAAAAAAAAAAAGCAGCAGCAGCTTAATCGAATGACCCACCCAGGTGCCCCGACTTGTTATTTTAGATGGCTTACTGATTTAACTGATGTTCTTTATACTGTACTTGATAGTCTGTGTATTTCAGATCCTACCAGAAAATGAAGTCTTTTAATTCTGCTTTTTAAGGTTAAAACTCTACATGTTGGTGATTTTTCCAACTACTTTCCACCACCTCTCCTGACTAAGCCAAATCTCAAAGCTGTGATCTTCTCATCATTACATCCTTCCCCTAGTATGCAATATTTTGGTTTCTCTTCTCTGGCCCTTCCTCTGAAGGAATGTTATAAGCAAAGAATGCTGTGAACAACCTTCAGTAACAGTTCAGCTGTCCGGGAAAGTAGGAGAAACATTATGAGAACTAACATCAAAAGAGTTTGCACAGGGGCGCCTGGGTGGCTCAGTGGGTTAAGCCTCTGCCTTCGGCTCAGGTCATGATCTCAGGGTCCTGGGATCGAGCCCTGCATCGGGCTCTCTCCTTGGTGGGGAGCCTGCTTCCTCCTCTCTCTCTGCCTGCCTCTCTGACTACTTGTGATCTCTCTCTCTGTCAAATAAATTAATAAAATCTTTAAAAAAAGAAAAAAAAGAGTTTGCACAGAAGTTAGGTGAAGAAAAACCCTCTGAGGAAATCCAGACTATCTGAATAGCAGGGTAAATAGGTTCAGTATTTCTTAGTGTTTTCAGTTCACTGAAATCAATTAATCTGGTCTCAACTTCAGACTTCTGTCTCTAAATCCATCTATCTTTTTCACTAAACCATACTCCTTCACTCATATAGTCCTTCAACTATTTCAGGATACTATGAGATCTATGTTTGTTGACTACCATTCCCTATTACAACCTCTAAAACAAATTATGTGTGTGAATACATATCAATGACATAAATATTTATACTATTCTCTCATTAATACTACCCTCACGCTCATTCCCTGGTGAGAAAACCCATGGTAGTAAGATTACAGTCTTACACACTTTATAAGAAAATAGATTAATACAAACTGATATTCTGAAACTATCATTATTTCATCTTCAAGATAGAAATTCTTTGAAAGCAAGAAATGAATTTTATTCTGTGTTCTCCAGAGTGCTTGAGAGAGCCCTGTACTGAGATCTGGTCTCTCTTGCTGATGCTTTCTAAGAAAATTCACATTCTGTTACCTTACTCCTTGGGATGCATCAGTCCTTTGGCTGGAAAATAATTAATTCATTTCAAATCTTTTTTTAATACATCAGTTTCCCCTACTTAATCTTAATTGCTTGTTGCTGAATTAGTGGAACAGAACCACACTAGTTGGAAAAAGATCACTAGATGTCATCCTTACACCTTGCGATTACTTAAGTCTACCCGTGCCCAGTTGTCAAAGAAACACTTGGAGAAGATGGGATGGGGGTCTTTTTTGTTACTGGCTTGCTTTCCAGAAGGATAAGGAACAAAGCAGAAAGAGCTGAAGACTATCACAAGCAGGCCATGCCTAAGAAAGACTTTGCTAGAAGCAGAAATAAGACCTACTGTCGGCTAGATACCAGCAACACAGGCAAAAACAGGAGGCAGAAATGGGCGACTGAAAGGTACGGCGCTAAAAGATTCTGAAAATGAAGAGAACTGTCAAGAAACTTACACAAGGGCAGTGACACAGCTTTTGAAAGGCGCACTTTGAGTGCAAAGTGGAAACTGGAATGGAGGCGGGTCACAAAAGAAGCAGGGAGGCTACCGCAGAGCAGAAAAGACGCGGATGGAGGTGCCCGAAGAGTCTGGAAAAAGGAAGGACCTGTTAATGGATCTGGGGTGATGGCAACGAAGCCGATGAACTCACAATGGCACAGGAGAACCGCACAGGGACTGCCCAGTGGAGACTGAGGGTCAGGGAAAGAGGGGGAAGGCGGGCTCCGGGGGACGCGAAAACCAGTAGGGGCCAAGGGCTCCCAGAGAAAGCCCCCTTCAAAGCTTTTCAGCACCCTCGCCAAAGTCAGTAGCCTCCCATCCACCCACACGCCCCCTGCTCGCCCGCTGACCGAACGAGTTGAGAAAGTCCGCGATTTTCTTGATGCTGCTGGTGATGACTTCAATGTATTCTCGGTTCGCCCAGTCCTGGTGAATCTCCCGTTGCACCGGATCCTCTTGACCCGCCATGGCTGCCTCCTGACGACGAACCACTGCGCAGGCGCCCGACCCTCCAGACGGCCAGTGCGCCTGCGCCTCGAAGCCCACACCCATGCCTTAGCACCCACGAATCCACGGGCATTGTGATGCGCCTGCGCGTCGTCAAGTCTTCCCATTAGTTTTTGCTCTGCTCCCACGCCCCTGAAAAAATCGCATAAACCCCAACGTGGAAAATGGAGTGCGCAGGCGCCGAGGCACCCCTACTCACTACATACCCCATTCCCGGCGTTTTTGGTCGTTAGGGGGCGCTTGACCACGAAATGCTCGCTGCGTTAGCTGCTCCAAACTAAGGTGGTCTGTGTCAGTAATTAGTTGGGCGTAGCCAATTAAGCCACATTAAATATAACTCATTTTGAAAACGGCTTTCAACAACACAACATGATTCCCCACCTTGCACTAATCAAACAAAACGGTATTATTATTTTTTAACAATAATACCCAGTGATGGAGAGCCTTGGGAAATTGATAGGCCCCTAAATACCTGGTCACCCTGTAAACTGGCAAGTCCAAATTTCCTTAAGGAAATTTGCAAATTGGGGTGCCTGGGTGGCTCAGTCGGTTAAACGTCTCCCTTCCAGTCAGGCCATGATCCCGGAGTCCTGGAATGGAGCTCTACATCGGGCTCCCTGCTCAGCAGGAAGTTGACCTCTCTCTCTCCCTCTGCCTGCCGTTCTGACTGCTGTGCTCTATCGCTGTCAAATAAATAAACAAAATCTTAAAAAAAAAAAAAAAGAAAGTTTCAAACTATAGCATCGTAGATATAAAATTTTTTTAATTTGTAAGTTGCCTGCAAGAACTGTTAATCAATTCAAACTTTTTGACCTAATATTTCATTGAGAAAGTCGCTGAAAAGGCGGGGGGGGCACTTTAAGCACAAAGGTGCTCTTTGTAACATTATCTATTTCATAACCCAAAACAACTATATCTCCACAGTTGGGGATGACTAAACAATGGTATAGCCACCTACTGCAATATCATGCAGTCATTTAAATAGTTATTATGAACACTATGGCAACATACATAATAAACTGAAGGGGAAAACAAAATACAACATTTCCTTTAATTGTAACTATATGAAAATTATGTCTGCTTGAGGACAAGGATATATGAAAGATGCCAATGTCTGGTTTGTTAAGGTAGTGGAATTATGGACATTTTGTTTTTGTTTAAGGGAATTTTTTCAATCTGCTTGGTGCAATACATGCCTGTCATTAAAAAAAAAAATGTTCAACAGATAGGTTCTAGCAGTGGCTGGGAAGAAATCTTTACTAAGTCTTTTACTCAGGTCAGAGATTTTACAAGCAATAAAGAAAGCACCGTACCTTCACAAACACTGTGGAAAGGAAATCAGGAAGATGCTTTTCATTTTACAGATGAGAAAACTGAAGTTCAAGGTCACACAGTCAATTAAATGATGGACATTTACCAGTTGATTCCAGACTCCCATATCTTTTCACCATACAAATCTGAAAACAGATTAAGGCCTCTGAACTCTCCTACGTATTGATAGAAATAGTCACTAAAATAATAAATATCAACCCTGTATATCAAGCCCCAGGTATCCATAGGACTAACTGCCATTCAAGCCCCTGCTTCCTAAGTGGTGCTGTTGTAGTATCTTGCTCACACGTCACAGAGAAGTTGGATAAATCTTTTCCTTTAAAAGCAGGGCATCTGAGTTTCAAATCACAAACCTACCAGAGAGGAGTCACTTCACCCCTCTGAGCTTTTTTTCTTCATGTGTAATACAGGGTATTACAACATAGATAGACTAGGATTGTTGGGGGAATTCTGTAAGAAAGAATAGATAAAACACTAAGCACAGTGCCGGACTCTTCACAAAGCAGACACTCATGATCAGTTTACATTTTATTTTTATGCAGAAAGCAGAAAATTAAGTACACATATCTATCCAACATTTTTTTCTTTTCTTTTTTTTTAAAGCCATAGAGATCACAGAGAGGGAGAAGCCGACTCGCTGCTGAGCAGAGAGCCTGATGTGGGGCTCCATCTCAGGACCCTGGGATCATGATCTCAGCCAAAAGCAGCTGCTTAACTGATTGAGCTACTCAGTTGCCCCAACATTTTGGGGGGGTTGTTTGTGTTTTAAAGATTTTTTAAAAGATTTTATTTGACAGAGATCACAAGTAGGCAGAGAAGCAGGCAGAGAGAGGGGGGGGGGAAGCAGGCTCCCTGCTGAGCAGAGAGCCCAATGCGGGGCTCGATCCCAGGACCCTGAGATCATGATCTGAGCCAAAGGCAGAGGCTCAACCCACTGAGCCACCCAGGCGCCCTAACATTTTGTTTTTTTATGATTAATGGCCTTCTCTAAGTCAGGCTCAGCTCTTCTCCTTTTGCTGGACTTCTTATATTTCTGTTCTAGGATCTCCTCTGCAATTCCAAACAACTCAAGGATATGGAGCTGTCCCAGAATGAAGACTTCTGGCACTATCTCCTACATGCTTCAGGGAGCTTGCTATCAGGCAGACCTTCAGTATGGGTTTGCCAGCATGGTAGTTCTTCGCTGCAGAAATTGTTTATGATGGGTACAGAAGCAAGCCCATCACTGGGAATGTTGCTGTGAAACAAAGAGTGCTTCTGGGTGGCAGATTGCTTCAGCATAAGAAAACGAGATCCCTGACTTTAGATCTACCATGTGCTTCACAGAACTTGGGGAATCTTGTCAATGGCTCCCATGTAATAATCAGTGTGGGACCAAATTCTTGAAGAAATGTGTCAATTGCATTAAGAATGGTCATGTGAATCTTTTTTGCAATCATGTGCACTTGGACCATCATTTATGCAGCTAAGGATATAGCATGTGCACCATGACAATGTTGCTAGCTGCTTTGAAAGAACTGAATCATCTTTTGGCAGAGCAAACATGGCTACTGTCATAGCAATCCCTGTGGAAAGTGCACACAGAATGTTGAGCACTGCATGATACAGACAAAGTTGATGTTGTAGGTCATCAGTAACAGGTAGTATGGGAGATTCTGGTTTTCCATATCTGTGTGGTAGCCATGGAACTGGAGTATCAGAGCCAGAGGTAATAGCAAATGGTATCTCCAAAAATAGATCCCTTAAAGCTGGCAGACGGCACAGAGGACTGTGGTACAGATTGTCATAGCAGCACTAAGCCCTCTCTATCCAACCACTTTTAAATTAATCCAAACAATTTTGCTTTTGGGACTTTGATTTAAAAAAAAAAACACAACTGTGCAATAAAAATTGTTTGTTTGCTTTTAAAGTAACAGTGTCTCTTTTACTCGAGATGAAAATAAAAATAAACTCACTGGAAAACAAAGTTTTGCAATTCAAATCATTTCAGCATCTTCCAAGACTCATCACTCTGCCCCTTTCCATTTTCTGACTTCGCTTCCAAATTCTCTCCTTCTCCTTCCATAGGGTGCAACACCACACACACACACACACACACACACACACACACACACACGCACAGCATCTGACAATTCTCAAGTGCCTCAAGACCATCTGTTCTTCCAAATCGGGATCTTTAGCCTGACTCCACCCCCGTGGCCCCAAAATCTTCTGTTCAGCTTCTCCCAAGGAGCCAGACAAAAGGTGACAGCTCTGATTTGTGCTGTGCTCTACAGCTGGCAAAGTGCCAGGGCAATTTCTGGTAAGGTAAGGGCAGGTGAGGCCATTAGTTAATCCTTGCCACAAATACTTCACACTGCCAGACTGTGGGATAGCCAGGCACAGGGGACATATGAGTCAGTTGGGTAGACTCCTCCCTCAGCCTTCCAAGGAAATTGTTTGCAATGACGCTTACGAAGTTCTCAAACCACTCACTATGGTGAAATGGTCAGGTTTTCAGCTTTGTGAGAAGAGGATGGCATTGTTTTTTTTGAGGTTTAATAGGAGGCAGAAAAAGATTTTTGGTCAGTTAGCCAAGGGAAGACATGTGCTTTTCTTCTTGCCCTTGAGAAGCGAGCATTTATAAATTGTCTCCTAGCGCTGGGATCATTCCAATTCAGCAACGAAAGCTTTGAGCCTGAATAATCCCCTGAGCATTGTTTAGAGTCAAGACTAACTAAAAGTCCGGGGACTTTCAAGTAGGTCCCTGACCACACCCTTTGAAGTGGGCGTGCCCAGCCGCCGGGACAAGCTCAAAAGCACACAGGTGTAGCGGGGTAGGGAGGAAGCCGCGAAAAGAAGAGGAAGGGATTCCAATCCGCACGTCTGAAGGTGTAGGCCTGGACCCGGCGTTCCAAGGAGGTGGGGGTGGGGAATCCGGCCCTGAAGCCTGTCAGCGGGGAGCATCGAGCCCCCACCCCCGCGGCGGCCCGGGCTCCCCGCGCGGACCTGGGTCACAAAGGCGGTTGCCAGGCGCCGGGTGGAGAAAAGATGCGGCCGGGAAACAGCTGCCTGGCCACTCTGGAGCGTTCGGCCCGCGGAGTTCAGCAGGTGAGCCCCTGGCCCGGATGGTGGGACCGGGCCCGGGCTCCCACCGCCACCTCCGCCTCGGCCAGAGCCGTCGGGCCCCCACCCCCGGTTAGGGACCCCCAGGGGACAAGCCCCTTCTTCCGGCTGGGAGGGGGATCCTCCCCACTCCGGGCAGCTCCAGCCTCTCTGGATCAGGATCGCAGTTCACAATTCACGAGGACCTCAGCTGCATTTGGACGCTTACGTCCCCTTTCCCAGGTGGGGAATTCAAGGGACTCGGTTTCTTGGAACGGGAGGACCGTATGAAAGGGAAGACTTTTTGGCCAGGAGTAGACGGTGTTCCCTATTTGGGAACTATTAAAGCAGCCTGAAGACTTCCAAGGTTCAAACCCTCTTGGAGTAGAGGACAGTGATTTCCGGTGATTTCCAGTGATTTCTAGTGGGAGAGGAAGGGTGAATCGTCTTGATTTAAATTTTAGGTGTAAGTGGCTTAAAGGTCTGGGGTCAGAAGCCCTCTCTCATCCCCAGGTTGGTTCTGTCCAGTAGTTAAGGCGGGACCTCTGATAGAAAGCCTTTTACCTCTGGCCCTATTTGCTCTTAGGAGGGCAGTCAGGAAAAGGATCCTGGGATTAAATAATCTTTTTGGTCATATACTGAGGAATTAACACCCTTCACATGCCACCTTGCCGAGGTGCTGTACCAGAGGAGCCCTGGTCTTGGATGTATTCTCAGGGTGATGATAATCAAGCATCAGAAGACTTTCATAGTCTGCTTGTAATAGATAACCATCCCCTCAGTGTCAGTTTCTCATCCTAAAGCAGTCCAGATATTTGAATACAGTAAGTGAAGGAGGGTAGAGATAAGGAGAGACATAACAGTTGAAAGAAAACAATAAATCTCCTTTATACTAACCACTGCCAGGGACAAGTCTTCTGGTTTGAAATGTCATCAACTCTTTTTTTGTAAAATGAACTTTACTGTTTTACTGTGGTGGAGGAGTCAACTTTTCACAGCATTTCCTGGGCAATTACTGGACGGGATGGGATCAGATCTGCTGCTGTTACCTTTTGTGGGAGAAGAGAGAAGGGGCAGAGAAATATACTTGGCTGGAAAGAAAAGGGAACTGCTATGCCCCTTAACATAATAGGTAGGTGCTCAAAAAAATGTTAGCTTCTTCTGAATTCAGTAAAACCTTTTATCTACTGGCAATTTAAAAGTAGAATGATGGAAAATCCAAATTCTACTTAAATAAATTTTTAGTTAGAAACATTTTCCCAGCCTTTTGCTTTTTCTTCAAAGGGGGTGAGAACCAAGATCTTAACCACTAGGTCTCCCATAACAAACCAAAAAAACAAGACAAAACACACCTAGGAGAATTAGGAAAATCTTAAAAAATTTTTAAGACCGTCCTTTGGAAACTTTTCTTCCTACTAGTCTGGTGTAATTCCTCTGAGGTAGTACATAAGTAGTTCAGGGCCCTGAGAGAGCTGTTCCCCCTGTGTCAGAAAACGGGTTTTTAGGGCCAAGAGGAGACTGTCTCCATAATTAATAATGAAAACCCAAGTTCCTTAAAAGGAATGGCATAAGTTCTCAAACTGTGAGTGCATCAGAATCCCCTGGAGGGTTTGTTTAAATGCAGATTGCAAGCCCTACCCCCAGTTTCTGATTCTGTAGGTCAGAGGTAGGGCGCAAGAACATGCATTTCTACATTTCCAGATGACGCCAGGATCGCATTTTGAGAACCACTGGTATAAATAAAGTACCGGGAATTAGAGTCACAAATATTTGGCAAGACATGGCTTTTCTGAGTTTCTAGCCACAAATAATGTCTCATCATAAGTGCCAGCAGCCTCTGCCACCTCAGAGGTGTAGAGTCTGTCTCTAGCAGTTATCAACACAGCATATGTCCTATTAGTGAACTGGGATATTCCACTTGAGACAAATCCATTTACTCACCTGTAAAATGGGTTAAAACCTACCTTCAGAGGCTTGTGATTAGATTCAATAAAGTTTCAGTACACATAGCAGTTGCCAGATTCAATACTTGTTACCAACCACTAATGCCCTTTATAGAATTACTAGTACCCTGAACATCTATTGGAACTTGGAAGCAGCCATGAAACTGGGCTTTCTGGCAGAACACAAGAGAGCTCCCCATTTTAGCACTGTTCTAACAAATCTATAGGTGTAACTCAGAATAATGTGGAAATAAACATATATACAAAGTCAACACAAGTTTGATGGTGACTTTTCCCTTTTTATCTTAATGAGAACTACAAAGTAAGTTAAAGTCAATAATGAAACAAATGTGAATTTAAATGGCTGTGCCCTCACCAAAACCATGCTAGGGAAATTCCATGTTCTGATTCCTCTTCTTTAGGACTGTCAATGGCAGGATACCAGCTCTGGTCACCATGGACCGCACTGGACGAGAGCTTCCAATGGCTGCGGCACACAACACCTACACCTTCTTCAAAGCATCCTTTTAGGGCTTCCCCCTGCTTCCCACATACGCCTTCTGACCTTGAAGTGCAGTTGTGCTTTCAAGAGGTCACTCTAGTCCTAGACAGCCCATTTCTGGAGACTGGGGTGAGTCCCAAGTTACCCTGCCACACATCAGAGCTCCGAACCATGAACAACAAGAAAGGGCTGGTCAGGAAGCCCCAGCCTGTCCGTCTCAGTGGAGTGGATTCCGTGTTCGGCAGGGTCATCACAGCTCAGCCACCAAAATGGACTGGGACCTTCAGAGTTTCAGACAAATCAGCCTTTTGCAAAATCATCAGCCGGGAGAACCAGTGGCCCACTGGACTTAAGGAACCTCAGATTCAGATGACAGTGACCATGTGCAAACAGATGCTGCGCTCTATCCTCTTATTGTATGCAACATACAAGAAGTGCACCTTTGCCTTGCAACACTCCAAGTAAAGGGTTCCCATCTGATTCCTGTTCCTCATATCACGTCCTATGCCATGTGCCTGCAGCTTACAGAAACCTGTCCACGTAAAGGAAACTGACATCACCCGAGCCATCTTGCTTTTCTGTCAAGCAGTGACAATTCAGGAACTCCTATGCCACACACCCCCACTCCCTGCCCAAAGGCCAGTGACAGAGCAAAGGAGAACATTTCCATTGTAAAGCTGAACAACATTTAAAAGAGAGTCAAACTAGTGTTGACATGTACATGTGAGAAAGAACCATTAAACCATATAAACCAATGAGCCTAGTGTGAAGTCACTTAAACATCGAAGACCACAATGAGATGGGGAAACAAAGGGTGTCAAGGAAGGAGATTATGGCTTTCCCTGTACACGAGGATGAAGGGGTCAAAAATATACAGATGGGTCAAGGATTAAAAAAAAAAAGCAAATGATCTCCCCCACCAAATCAACAACAAAAAACCCAAACCAACCACATCCTAATACCATTGGAGTACAAAAGTGAATAGTAATATTAGCAAATATTAAAGAATATGTATAGCCTGGTAAGAAAGAACTTGGAAGCAGCCATGAAACTGGGCTTTCTGGCAGAACACAAGAGAGCTCCCCATTTTAGCACTGTTCTAACAAATCTATAGGTGTAACTCAGAATAATGTGGAAATAAACATATATACAAAGTCAACACAAGTTTGATGGTGACTTTTCCCTTTTTATCTTACATCTACATGACCAAAAAAATTTTAAAAAGCAGCCAGAATTATCCTTTTTGACTTTCTTTGGGCATTGATCAGAAATTTGTCATTCCTCCAAAAATATCACAAAGATCTTATCTCAAATAAAGATGATCTTTAGAAAAGGAAACATGATTTTAATTGGTAGAACTGATGTGTTGGCACCAGTTCCCATTACTTCTCTGCACAAATCCTAACTGAATTCCATGTAATTCCTGATTGATGAAAATTCAGAAAGAGGAATGAGGTAAGTTGAGGCAGAACTTAAAACAGAATTTATTTGTAAAACTGGTACAATCCTAAATTCTAAGTTTCAAAACTAGCTCCCAAAGCCCAGAATCGTGAGTATTCCACAGCAAAGCACCACCACATTTGCCCAGACTGGTAAGTAATGCTACAGTGGAATCCTGAGCCAGGGTCTCTGATGATGTTAGATGACCTATGAAATTCACAATTAAGGTGATTCAGTAAAGCCCACTCTTGCAATGACAGAACAGGATGCTTCCAGTAAGGAAGAGAGACAGCAGATTTCAAACCCTGAACACAAAATGGGAAGAGTCTAGCAGAGATGGAGAAGGGGCATCCATCTCTCTGTGGTCTAATCGGAGTCATCATCACTCTCCTCACTATCTTGCTCCTTTTCTCCATCACTCACTTCATCTTCTTCACCATCCTAAGGGGTAAAGGATAATTAGATATTTTAGGTCATCTAGGTGTCCCCATAAATTACAATACTGCTCCCACAGGATTTATAACTGTACTGTATCATTGTTAAAACCAATGATAGCTGTTAAGCCACTCATTTTTTCTAAAAAAGGAAACGCGCCCATTCTTCTTGTATCATGACCATGGAGGGAGGTCACTGTGATACTGACCTATGACATTCTGCAACTGAACCAAATTCACATGATTTTTAAATAAGCCATTGTCTTCCACTCAATACAGAATGAAATGTTCACTAAATTAAGAATTCTGGTATATCTCAATAAGGAATTCAGCATAAAATCCTTTGGTTTGCAACTCTAACCTGGGAGGTTTACCAAACTAATAGGGTTCTGTCTGCTTCAAAAATTTTTAATGAGAACAAGGTAGAGGTATACTATACAAACAATAAAAGTATTTTTCATGCTAAATGATCTTTCTGCATTAGCCTCAAATTGCATTATAGAGAGCAGGGGTTCTTAAATCTGAGCTTCTTGGTGTCCAAAACCTATGTGAATTTAAAGAGAATTTTATAAACATAATACATTTTCCTACAACTTTATTCAAAGTCTTGAAAGTGGCCCAGAAAAGAAAAAGGACCCTTACCCTTACTATAGTCCCCAGTGAATGCAGCTTTTGATTCTGTGCTTTCACCAAATGCATTTATATTTCTATTTTATATATTCAAACCACATATTTAAATGTTTTAACTTATTCTCAGCACTCAGAGAACACAGAACACTCGACCTTTTCTCCCCTCTAAAATTATTTCAGATATGAATTTCATATGAATAATGAAAGGGAATTTTTAACTCTGTTACATATGTCACAACTTGAGATACTCTTCTGGCCCCCAAAGAATTCATATAAAAACAGAAGTTTTTCTGGAGAGAATGGAGATGGGCACAGAAGTCTTTGATTATAAACATAAGCAGGGAGGGGTGCCTGGCTGGCTCAGTTGGAAGGACAGGTAACTTTTGATCTCAGTTCAAGTCCCAGGTACAGTGTAGAGATAGCTAAAATAAATAAGTAAACTTAAATAAAAAATTAGCAGTAAAAGTTCTATACTTTCTACTGACTCAGAATAAGTAACAAAATGCAACAAGCCACTGCACACTCTGGGGCCTTATGCAAAGATACCTCTGTTGCTTTGCTCTTGGAGACCTGGGATGCTGTATCATCCTCACTTTCCTCGGAGTTCTGGGACATAATCTCTTCACCCTAAATGTGAATGGGCCAAGACAAATGGTGGGTTATAATTATCATATTTGGGGTCTCAAGAGGAGAAAGGCTTCGTTTACAGGCAATGGGAAAGATAATATTCTAGGCATTCTTACATGGTCAAACACAGACATCAACCTGTGATCTAGCACCTAGAGAAGTGATAATCAACCCAAAGTTTCTGAGATATGTGTGGGACTAATATAATATGTAATTTTGCAACTAGTCCATTGCTGTATTCTAGTATCATACTAGATTTTACTAGGCCAGGGTGTATTGGTGACTCTTTCAGTAAATGCTGAGTACTGTTGAGATTTCCCAAAGACCTTAAAGTACACGATCACCAACACACCAACTACAAATGGCCATGTCAAGGCTGAAAGACAGTATACAAAGTGGTTTAAGAACATCAGCTTTGTATCATTTCTGTTTGCATTCAAACCCTGGCACTTCTCACTTATTGCTGAATGACTTTAGGTAAGTTACTTAACACCTCTAAGGTTTATTTTTCTCATGGAAACAACAGTATTGTTTTATTACAGTACTTTGTTTAATAGTATGGTGGAAATAATATCTCATAAAGCAAACGTGAAGAAAGGAAACTAAGTCTCCAGGGTGCTATTCTTTTCATATATAAGATTATAAGACCCTCAGCTATTGTAAACATGAATGAGAAGGGCTTGGATTCTATATGAAAACTGCTAAAACTCCAAAGCAGTACTATAAGCCATAGAAGATTTCAGCCAGACAGTTCAAGGACCTTAGAAATGTTTATTTGTTAAAATTAGGCAGAGAATAATTTCAGAAATAAGACAGTGTTTCAGAGAAAGATCCAAAATAATTTTTTAAAAAGTCTGTCCACATAAACAAATGTTACTATGAATCTACCCTCAGTAGTACTTACAGCAGGAGCCCACTCTGGCAGAGGAGAGAGGTTTTATTTATCTGCCTCTTTTATCTCTGAGGCCTTGTTGTTATAGTGGTATGGCTAGGAGGAGGGGTAGAACCCATGATTAAGACCAGAAGCAATGTGTCCTAATTTTAAGAGCTAAATGGCCTTAAGAGAAAGGCAGTCTTTTAGAGAGAACAAGGCTTAGCTGACCTCCTTGACATACTTCTGATGCTCTCACAAAGAATGGGAGTAGATTATCTCCGGCTGGGCCCTAGGCTTACCTGCAAGTCCCGATTTTTGAGGTTGCCCAGCCAGAAAGCCTCCCTGCAATTGTTGAAGATAAGCATGGCTTTCACTCTGCAAACTAAAAGCTCCAGGGTCTTTTTGAGCAAGGGCACATGTTTGGTGAGTTTCGTATCTTGGTGAATCTAAATGGAAACAAATGCACCAACTCATCTGGATTTATCATCATGCTTTCACATTCCTATATAGAAACTTCTGAGTTTCTGACATCTTGAACACTGAATAAGAGCATAAGTCCTCCACTACAGTATAGGCTTGAGACATGTTCCATTAAACAGTAGTTTGGCAGAATACTCTGAAGAGAATGGAAGCTCTCCTTCAAGATAAAAGAGTGTATAAGACATACTACCAACATCTTAGGTTCTTCTTCATAACCTCTTATTGACCAATTATCAATGAATTTACCTAAAATATTCTTGAACATGCATTACACTGATATTAAACAACAGAGTATCCCTATTTAGCTAGGAGCCCTTAAAACTACTCTGTTCAGCAACTTCTACAGTTAGAACTGGGGAGGAAGTGAGCAATAGAAACTGGACTGAGAAAGAATTTGGTTTGCCCATGACTACAGAGCTCTATGGTTCTGTGTTTCTTCAGACAAAAAAAGTGACAATGGTTCAACTGTAGGCTTTAAGTGGAAAAATCCTCTAATGATAAAATGTTCTCACAAGAGACAGATGTGTTCCTTGACAAGTAAATAGTATAGCTGAAAAGCTCTGAATATGGCTGGTTTTAGAACCACCTCTTGTCTCTAGCAGAGATTCATCACTTACATAATATTCCTCCCACCCAGAGTACTTTATAGAAGCAACACATCCACCAACATTCTATATCTCTCACCAAAGAGAAGCTTCTAGAGGAAAGAGTGGTATGGAGTTTGAGTCAAACTTTAGATGCAGAAACTGCCCTCTACATGACTGCCCAATTTCAACTAGCAACTAAGGATCTGACCACTCTGAATTAAACTGCCTTTGGACAGACGGTCTCAAAAATAAAGACTAAAGAAGGGTTAAAAAGGAAGAAGGAACTGGAGCCTGTGGATCTCCTAATCACACTGCAGATTAAGCCAACAGGTGGGCTGGTGCCATGACCTACTTTCCTTCTTACCTTGGAATGCCCACACAGGTGATGAAGCAGCCTCGTATCCAGCTGGAAGGTTTCCAGTAAGCTTAGAACATCCTCCTACAACCAACCAAATCACAAATGCCATATTAAATGCTCTCATTTCATTTTAGATGCAAGCAAGGGCTCCAAAGAGGATAAACTCCACAGGTTCCAACTGTGTATTAGCAATCATCTCAATTTGGTCCTCGAAGCTAGGGCTAACTAGTTATTCCCCTCTTTCTCTTTCTAGATTATGAGGAACCAACACGAACAAATACTGTGAGACTTTCTTGCAAACTTGCTAAATATGTGTAAGAAATCATCACCTTTGTTACCATCCTTATTTTACTAATATAACTCTGGATCTCACTTGGCCAAAAAAACCTCTCTATTACAGGAGTGCCTGGGTGGCTCAGTCAGTTAAGCATCTGACTTTGGCTCAGGTCATGATCTCAGAGTCCTGGGATCAAGCCTTGCATCAAGCTCCCTGCTCAGTGGGGAATCTGCTTCTCCCTCTCCATCTCTCCCTGCCACTCCCCCTGCTCGTGCTCTCTCTAATGAATAAATAAAATCTTTAGGGGCACCTGGGTGGCTCATTGGGTTAAGCCTCTGCCTTCAGCTCAGGTCATGATCTTGGGGTCCTGGGATCAAGACCTGCATCGGGCTTTCTGCTCAGCATGGAGCCTGCCTCCCCCCCTCTCTCTGCCTGCCTCTCTGCCTGCTTGTGATCTCTCTGTCAAATAAATAAAATCTTTAAAAAAAAAAATAAAATCTTTAAAAAAATTCTGCATGTTAAAAAAGACTACCCATTAAAATAGCAAAGAGTTTATGACACAAATGAGATGATGATTATTATCATTGTTGTTGTTGTTATTCCTGAGGGTAGACCTAGACAAGTGCAAAGGAATAAGCAAATGACATGCTGATATGTGAGGTCCTGGGAGTGCAACAAGACAATAAAATCCAGCTATAAGGAGCGACAACCCTCAGATACCATATAGAAGTAGAAGGGTGGGTTTAGTCAGAGTAGATCTGAAGTTCAGCCTACTTTGGAATATTCAGTCCACTATGGGCATCTCTGGTGATAGCTGAAGTGGACCAAAGGAGCCAGAGTAGAACTGTGGCCCAGAACCTGGGCAAGGGAACTGCCCACACTCCCAGCCTACGAGCCACCGTGGATAGATCTTCTAAGTAACTGTACAGAGTACATCTTTCTTCTATGCTCTCAGTTCTTACCCGGTGTTTTCTAAAACTGAAGTCGAGGAGCGGCATACACTGCTTCAGAAACGCTTCCACAAAGAGGCGCCCGTACTGAAGAAGAGGAGAGAAAACTGGTGATGACCTCTACTGAGGTCTTTCACACGAAGGGCCCCTACCTCAGGAAGCAGAGCATCACCCAGCCCAGGAGTTTTATTTTCTTATTTATATATATAAGAAATAAACTGGAAAGAGTCCAAAAGGATAATTTGGAGAACGTAAGCTTAATGCAAAAACTAAATGGGCCTGTTAACTAAGCCTCAGAGTTAGGCAGACTTTTCTACCCTAGACACAGCCAATGGGCAGAGGCCTTGCTCAAGGTAAGAAAGGGGGCATAGAAAACAGGTGGACCAGCTGTCTGAGAACCACTTACTTCCCAAAGGAAAAACTGTGTAGAGCTGAGGAAGCATATAACCAACTGCCAAATTTACCAATCAGATAAATCACTGCCCCTATTCGCTCATCTTTGTACTGGCTCCAGGGTGGAGTAAAGAAGAGAGGAGCCAGGGGTAACAAGTATGGGGAGCCATCTACTTGAAGGAACCATAAGGAGACAGAAAGACACATTCTCCTCATAACATATCCTAGCTCCTAACCCAACATCAAATCTAGGCCTAATCTGGACTCTCTCTTTGGGAGAGAAGTTGGGAGATTATCAGGATACCATCTTCCACATTCATGAGGCCAGCCATGGGCTTTAAAAAGAGGAATTGGGGGTGCCCAGGTGGCACAGTCAGTTAAGCATCCAACTCTTGATTTCAGCTCAGGTCATGATCTCAGAGTCATGAGCTCGAACCCTGCATCAGGCCCCACACTCAGAATGGGGTCTAGTTAAAACTCTCCCTTTCCCTCTGCCCTTCCGCCCTGCGTGTGTGCATGCTCTTTCTCACTCTCAAATAAATAAATCTTTAAAAATAAATAAAATAGGGGCGCCTGGGTGGCTCAGTAGGTTAAGCCTCTGCCTTCAGCTCAGGTCATGATCTCAGGGTCCTGGGATTGAGCCCCGCACTGGGCTCTCTGCTCAGCGTGGAGCCTGCTCCCCCCAACCTCACCTGCCTCTCTTCCTACTTGTGAACTCTCTCTGTCCAATAAATAAGTCTTAAAATATATATATATATATATATATACACACACATACAAACATTTAAAAATATATAAATAAATAAAAGTAAAATAATAAAAAGAGGAATCACCTACCACTCCTTCGTCCCTCTTGCCTAGGAAGGAATGGCAATGACTACTCTCCTGAAGTCAGCTGTCCTGAAGCTACTTCCCATAGTTCTCAGACTCAGACCAAAAGTTTTCAAACTCAGAGGAAAAGTTTTCCCACACTAGTCATCCCACTAGTGTGGGAAAACACATCCACTGTCTTTTTTAAGCAACCACCTGTTAGCACAGATTCTGAAAACTCTGGCTTGTCGGGCAAAGTACTAAGCAACTCCTTTCAGCTGAGGCCATTTCTAGAAAGATCCACAGAAGAATAGATACTAAAGAGGACCAGGTCAACCTCTCACCTTCAAACATACATGTAGAACAGGACGGCTATCAAATACCTGGAGACACAAAAGATAAGAAACCAAAGCTGAGGTCTGCTCCTTTCAGCACCCCCAGCCTCTTCCCCATTGTGCACAGTACGGCTCTTGGTGTCATAGAGAATTCTAAAATGAAGAAGGCATGTCAACAATTAAACTAATTATGAAGCAGAATAAAGTAATCACCATCACTGAGGTTCAAAAAAAGGAATTAGGGAAGCAAAGAAGAGTAAAAAATTATTTCTAACAGGATATAAAGAAGATGGCATTATAGGGCACCTGAGTGGCTCAGTTGGTTAAGCTACTGCCTTCGGCTCAGGTCATGATCCTGGGGTCCTGGGATCAAGTCCCGCATAGGGCTCCCAGCTCAGCAAGGAGTCTGCTTCTCTCTGTGACCTTCTCCCCTCTCATGCTCTCTCTCACTCTCTCTCTTTCTCTCTTACTCTCTCAAATAAATAAATAAATAAATAAATAAATAAATAAATAAAAAGAACCTTAAAAAAAAAAAAAAGAAGATGGCATTATAGAAGTCCAAACCTTGATGTGAAGCCTTAAGGAAGATGGATGAGAGGTGGAAAGGAAAGAGAATGATATTCTGAGCTGGGAGAATAGCCTAGCAAAATCATGGAGTGGGTTAGAGTACAGTGTGTGTTTGAGGGATAAAGAAGGCATTCAGGGTTGGAAGAAAGAGTGGGAATGTGATTGGGTCACAGAGGACCCAAGACAAGGTGAGAGCCATTAAAAGTATTGTGGCACAGACACGGATGGAGAAAGGAAGAGAAGGAAAAAGACACCACCTAGGGATAGAAGGGGTTATCCAGGATGGGCAGAGGGTCAAGGAAAGAAGACAAGTGACAACAGGTCCCCCAAGGAAGAGAGGGGAAACAAGCAGGGAGAGTCCATTTTGGAAGCCAGGACCCTTCTCGGTTTCTGTACTTAGCTGGCGAGGTGGGTCAAGGAGCCTACACACTCACTCACCTTTATTAGGTTGATGAGGATACTGAAGTCTCGAACAGCCATATTCCAGTAGAGGAGCTTCTCCTCATGAATCTGGGGGCAATCAAATATACAGATACTTCTGAACCAGCCAAGTACTTCTCTTATTGTATTTCCACTAATATATGGGTCCTAGATTACATAGCTATTCAAAGATTAATTTAAGCCAATTATTCTCTCAATGAGATGTTACCAGTGTAACTCACAAGATGGTCCTAAGGCCTGCACAGGGTGCCTTATAGAGAGTTTCTAAACTCTCCTCGTCAGTAACTGACAAGTAGGAAAAAGCCTCTGCAACATACCTGCTGGTGACTGGATCCCCGTGGCTTCTCTGATCCCTATGCTCTCAATAGCCTAGCTCAGTCCTGGTTAGCAGGCAGTAGCACAGCATCTTAAACAAGCCTGCTCCCCTCATGCCAGCTCACAAGCAGCAAACTGCTGGGCATGGGAGGCTGCAACCAAAGACATTTTTTCCAGAGCTAGGGCCTATGGAGCAGTCTGAGCCTTCCCCTGGGCAGTAGCCTGGAAATATAGAGCCCAATCCTCCCTCAAACTGGAACAAAAAGAAATTAAACCAGGAACTCTTTGAAAAAGAATTCTGGATCTCTCTAACTCAACAGAAGTAGCTTAGAAGAAACTCTGACCCAAGATATAAAAGATGCATCGGCTTCCTAGTAACCAGGTCTACCTCTTGTGGTGGGAGTATCTGACCCACCTGTTGTGAGTCTGCTGCGGTGCCAGCCTGAAGACCCTTTACTGTCTTTTCTAGTTCAGCCATCATCACACGGAAGAAAATGACAAAGGTGTGCCTAGAAGACATACACATTTATACAACGATGACTGGTTAGAAAGAACTTCCAAGAAAGTCAAGGCACTAAAAGTCATTTCCTTCTCCGCCTCTCAGAATTTCCTTTCACTAGAGCCCACTGTTAAAGGGTGGGGGAGTGGAAAGGATTCATAAAGGAGCCCAAGAAGATGACCTGTCAAACAATGGAATTAACTTTATGAAGGGAGACCATGTAGTGGCATGGGAGAGCTGTGAGGTGGCAGTAAGAAGATCCAAGTTCAAGTCCTAATTCCATACTTACTGCCTGTGTAAGTCTGAGTAAGTTCCCCTCTAATGCTCATTTTCCTCATCAGTACAACAGAGATAATAACACCCACCTCACAGAATCACTGAAAGGGTTCAATAACATGGGGAATGTTGAAGGTGCTTTATAGACTTTGTATGAGACAAAACCCACTGAGATGTACGTGACCAGATACAACCATCACTTTATCCCAACATGGTTACGATATTAGATAGTCTCACTTCGAAAGGATGAAAATACTAACATGAAATGTTTGGTGACTAAATCTTCTTTGTCTTCAAAGACTCTACTGAAAATTCAAGCCTCACTAAGGTCCTTTCACATGGGCTGGATGAGAGCCCCTTGAAAAGAATGCACAGAAGACATTCTATATGTTGAATGAATGTCTCTACCATCTGTATCAGAATTCGATGAAGGGTGAGGTAGTTATTTGGAAACTACATATACTGGACAATGTGATTCTATTCTAATTAGGGGAAAAACTGGAGGAGAGAACTCCCTTACCTGTTCAGGGTAGGGAATGTGGAAGAAGATGCATCTTTAGGAGAATTGATCAGTTCTGGGACACCAACTCCAGCAATCTCCTCTATGGCCTTCAGAACACTGTTTGTATGCTCCAGGTAAATGCTGCATTGAGAGCCACAGGAATATAAATACATGTTACAGAATTCCTAAATCAAGAATTCTTTCTTGACATATTACCAAGTACTTTGCTTTATCTATTTATTATTTTAAAGATTTTATTTATTTAGAGAGAGCATGTGTAGGTGTGCCCATGCAAGCAGGGGGAGCAGCAGGAGAGAGAGGAGAATCCCAAGCAGACACTGCACTGAGCATGGAGCCTAACACAGGACTCAATCTCACTACCCTGAGATCACAACCTGAGCCGAAATCACGAGTTGGTCGCTTAACCACCCGAGCTAAGTTGCCTTAGCCAGTCGTTTCAGCTTTAAAAAAACTACTAGTGTTTATTTTAAAAATTTTTAAAAAAGATTATATTTGAGAGAGAAGGAGAGAGAGAACATGAGCAGGGGGAGGGGCAGAGGGAAAGGAGAAGGAGACTGCCAGCTGAGCAGGGAGCCCCATGAGGGGCTCCACCCCAGGACCCTGGGATCATGATGTGAGCCTAAGGCAGACGCTTGACTGACTGAGCCACCCAGGGGCCCCTACTGTAATTTATTTTTAATAAAATGAAGATTCCAGGTAATTATCAGGAGGTAAAGGAAATGATGTTTTAATCGGATATATAGTTTGACACTTTGGAAGTGATGGATGAGTCGTGGATATATAGTAGGTAACAAGTAATTACCTAACTCTAACAAGGCGAAACACAACAGCAGACTCTTCCACTTCCTCCAGCTAGTCAGGAACTAACTGACAGTATAAAATAGAACCAGTGAGGAGCCTGGGTGGCTCAGTTGGTCCAGCATCCTCCTTCGGCTCCAGTCATAATCCTGGGGTCCTGGGATCGAGCCCCACATTGGGCTCCCTGCTCAGTGGGAAGTCTGCTTTCCCCTCTCCCTCTGTTGTTCCCCCTTCTTGTGTTCTCTCTCTGTCAAATAAGTAAAATTTTTAAAAAATAAATAAAATAAAATAGAACCAGAGGGTCTTATGATCCGAATATTCCAAATTCTGTTAATTTATTAATTTATTCTATTTTTCTATTCAAGTGTAATTAACATACCACATTATATTAGTTTCAGGTATATAGCATAATACAACTTTTGTTTATTTCAAACCTACTTCTTTGTTTCCAAGTTCCCCTTAACCAGGGCAACTTCTCAGTCTTTGACCATGTGGGAGATCCCAACAGTGGCAAAATGGACTATTTGGTTCATGGAAAGAAACTGAGCCTCTTACCTGAGCAAAGTATGGAGCTGTTCAGTAGCGATGCTATTCTTCTCTTTTTCCCCCCTTGGCCACACCCGACAGAGGAACTGTTTGGCCAATGAAGCTGTTGAGAAATAAGACAAATACCTCTCATGCATGGAAAACTGACTATACTCTTGTTTTTCAGGTTCTTGGGGGATGATTAATGAGCAAAAGGATTTTTTTTTTATATTTACTCTGAAGTTCCTAGTCTGACAATTTGAAAAAGTCTATCACGGGTTCCTGCTCCACTGGTCCCTCTACCAGAAATAAACCCGTTTGTCTAGGACACAATGCATCCTGCAATCTCACCCTGCCCTAACAAACACACAAACATGAACTGAATAGGCACACACTGCTGGGCATTAGGAAAACCAATCTTGTCCCTCCTGGGCAGACCAATAAGCCATGCTCATCTTAGAGAGTCATACCAAACCCTCCCCTTTTAATCAACAGGAAATAATAAAAGGTTTGTTTTGCATTTTCTTCTTGCTTTCTGTGTGTGCTGTCAATTAGAATATATAATTAGTCAGCTGCATTCAAAGAGCTATGACAAAAGGTAGTTAAAGAAAAAGATCAGAAGGGGTGCCTAGGTGGCTAAGTCGGTTAAGCATCTGCCTTCAGCTCAGGCTGTGATCCCAGGGTCCTGGGATTGAGTCCTGCATTGGGCTCTCTTTCGCCTACTAGTTCACACTCTCTCCCCCAACTCTGTCTCTCTCTCAAATAAATAAAATCCTTTAAGAAAAGAAAAAAGAAAAAGATCAGGAACTGGGCCCAGCCTTTCTTTACACTTAATCAAATCTTGATTTCTCCTTTCTCCCATTTTACTAACCTAGCAGTTTGTGTCTCTTTTTGTCAAATGTCTCAGATAATTTACGAAAAAGGACATGAATTAACAGAAGCCAAACAGAAAATTAGCTAGACAAACGAACTAACCAAACTCAGACTAAGCAGTATTAGCAGAGATCAATCATAGCTCCTTCTGGGAAAATGTCCTTCTTGATATGGCAAAAGGGTACATCCATGGTTATGGGGGTTTTACATATAAAATATACAAGGTCCCAGGAAGCCCTAAGTTTATAAGCTTGAGTTAGTTATTAATCCTATTCATGAATAAAAAATAAAAAAGAGGATCTGGGCCCATCACCAATTTTTTCTTTGTTCTGGGCAGGAGCTGTAGATTTCTCCAAAATGACCATCAGAAGTCTGATGAGATAAAGAGCACACTGGAAACTCGGAATGCTGTGAGAGAAATTCTGCAAGTAATTGAAGCTCTGTCTGTAAAGGAGAAAAGAAAGAAGAAGAAGAAAAAAGATATGACAAGTATTACAAATATATCTAAATACATGAGTTGTCTAAGTTCACTTGTGTATTTATTGGTCTAACCGGAATTCTCCTCATTTTCAGGTATTTTTGTGGCCACCTTCTATCAAGACCATGATAGAACACTGTAGCCTTGTATGACGAAAGCCAGGGCAGAACAGAGCCCAGGGTCTGGAATGCTGGCCTGAAAGGGGTCATGTACACCAAGATACCCAAAGAAGAGTTTACACCATGCTTACATGAGCAACCCTGGACAAATTATTTGCTCTTAAAGCCTAAGGCAACACAATGAGAATAAAGTATAAATTCTAGGTTTATAGGGACAAGTGAAAGGAAACTATAAGACAGAGAAAGCAGAGCTTTTAATAAGTGTACCATATATGGTCAGCTTTCAATGCACTGAAATAATGGGAGATAGGGAGTCAAAATTAATCCAGAACTGTAGCTAAAATAAAACTAGAGTGTACTCCCCTGACTGACTGTGGGAAGGAGGTCAAACAAATTTAAAAGCACTTTATTTAAAATGAAGTAAGGTCTTGCCCTATAGGCAGGGATGATAAGCATTAACTGCAGACCCAGAGATAGTATAGAGAAGGAGAAAGAAAGATGAAATTACTCTGTTTGAAGCTGGGACAGCAGGCTGGAAGCCATGCCTCTTAGGTTTCCTTCTCACCTCCCTCTTCCACTGCCTTGCCCTCAGCCTAGGCTCCTCTTCTTTAAAGACTAGGAGGAAATCAGTGGTAACTACTGCTACCTAATTACCTGATTCTATTGAGAGACAGTAGGCTTCCAGATAATCAGGAGTCAACTACAGGTCACTAGTGTTTTTCATATCATTACCCGAAGAGGCCAACTTTACAGGAGGCAGAATGCCAGATTTAGTAGGATTTATTCAACAGTTTCTAATGTCTCAGTATTTATTGGAATACATAGATGAAAAAGCTCATATGATTGAGGAAAAGGAGCTGAAAACATCAATTTCCCTCACTACTACTGGGAGACACCCAAGTCATTTCCAAGAACTCTTGCTAATCCTGTCTGACCTACCTGAGCAATTCCTCCAAGGACTGGTCAGGCTCTCCTTGCTTCAATCGGTTTGTAAGGACCTCAAGAGCTGAGTACAGTAAATTATGATTTTCAGGCTGAAAAAATCCACTCCTAAGGGAAAGTCAAGGTAAAATGGTTGAGCATAGTTTTAGAAAGGTGGCTTGGACAGCATGTGAGGATCCCTGCCTCCAGGCTATGACATCAACAAGTCAATGGAGGCAAAAGGAGAACTACAGCACTGGAAGTACCCAGGTAACCAACTCGGTCACACACTACAAGGGGAAGGGCACCTGAAACAGTCTTTCCTTAAGGGTCTAATAGTCCTCCCTAGGTTTATTTTCAGGGAATAAAAACTCTCCTTCATTTGCTACATTTTAGAGACATCTCGGCCTTCCTCCCCAGAAAAACCAGAAATAACTTCATCAATGGTTAAATCAGTATTGATTCCGTAGAAGGTGCTCAATAAAAAACTTACTCCTTCTTCCCTAAGTCTTGGCGATTCTATCTTCAGATCTCTTTCCCACTGTCCCTTCCTTCCCAAGCTCAGGTAGTCACTCTAACCCAGGCCCTTAGGATCATCACACATATATGGATCGCTGAGACACCTTTTGACTGGTCTTTCTGCATCCCTTTCCAATCTGTCCAGCACACTGCTGCCAAAAGGATTTTCCTAAAACACTGATTTCATTAAACCTTGCCTCTGATCATAAAACTCCAGAATTGCTTTTCTGTACAACATTCAAACTCTTTGAGCCCCTAGATTTTCTACTCCTGTAGAAACATCTCTACCTCACCAGTGGTAGTCCTTCTGCCTTTCAACAAATGTATTCTGAGGGTCTATGATAGGTCAGGATTTGGGGGGGCAAGGTGGAGGATCAGCTTCATTTATTTTTTTAAAGATTTTATTTAGGGGGGCGCCTGGGTGGCTCAGTGGATTAAGCCGCTGCCTTCGGCTCGGGTCATGATCTCAGGGTCCTGGGATCGAGCCCCGCATCGGGCTCTCTGCTCTGCAGGGAGCCTGCTTCCTCCTCTCTCTCTGCCTGCCTCTCTGCCTACTTGTCACCTCTCTCTCTGTCAAATAAATAAATAAAATCTTTAAAAAAAAAAAAAAAAAAGATTTTATTTAGGGGCGCCTGGGTGGCTCAGTGGGTTGGGGCCTCTGCCTTCGGCTCAGGTCATGATCCCGGGGTCCTGGGATCAAGCCCTGAGTTGGGCTCTCTGCTCAGCAGGGAGCCTGCTTCCTTCTCTCTCTGCCTGCTTGTGATCTCTGTCTGTCAAATAAATAAATAAAATCTTAAAAAAAATAAAGATTTTATTTATTTATTTGACAGAGAGAGAGAGAGATCACAAGTAGGCAGAGAGGCAGGGAGAGAGAGATGGGGAACCAGGCTCCCCGCCGAGCAGAGCCTGACGTGGTGCTCGATCCCAGGACCCTGAGATCATGATCCAAGCTGAAGGCAGAGGCCCCAACCCACTAAGCCACCCAGGCGCCCCGGGGAACAGCTTTATTGAGATAGAATTGACATACAATGAACTGCACGTATTGAAAAGTTGATCAGTTTGATCAGGTTACATATATAAACCCATGAAATCATCACTGCGAAGAAAATAATGAACATACCTATTACCCCCAGGAATTTCCTTATATGCCTTTGAAATCCATCCTTCACTCCATCCTCCTACTCAGTGAGAGGCAATCACTGATCTGTTTTCATCGTCAGTAATAGATTATATGCTTTTTCCTAGGATTCTATATAAACGCAATCAAAAGCTATGTACTCTTATGGTTTTGCTTTCTATTCAGTATAATTCTTTTCTTCATCCATGTTGTTGTGTGTAGTATTCTACCATATGAAAATTTGTTTATCCATTTACTAGTTTATGGACATTTGTTTCTAGTTTGGGGCTATTACAAATAAAGCTATTATTAACATTTGTGCACAAGATTTTGTATAGACATATGCTTTCATTTCTCTTGAGTAAATACCTAGGAGTAGAATGGCTGTGTTGTATGTTAGGTGTATGTCTAACTTTTTAAGGAACTGCTAAACTGTTTCAAAAGTAGGTGTACCATTTTACATTTCCATCAGCAGCACGTGACAGTTCCAGGTGTTCCATGTTCTCACCAATATGGTAAGGTAAGTCTTCATAATTTAGCCATGTTGTAATTTTAACTTGGAATTCCTTAATAACTAACACTACTGAACATCTTTGCATGCCATCCATATATCTCCTTGATGAGGCATCTGATCAAATCTTTTGTCAGGCACTGTTTTTAAGTCCTGGGGATAGAATAATGATTGGTTTCAGCTCCCATGGAGCTCGTGGTCCAGCAAGGAACATAGATGAACAAATAATTACAATAAAATATGGTAAAGGCTTATTGTAAGAGGATACCAGAGTATTAGGAGAAAACTGGGAATTAGAGAGGTAGGAAGGAGGCTTATTACCTGCCTTCGGGGTCGGAGAAGATGGCCCTGAGGAACTGAAGTTTAAAGCCAGATCTCAGAGATGAGTTAGAAAAGACTGGTGATCAAGGAGGGTGGGGATCCAGGTAGAAGAATGAGTATGTGTGAAATCTTCCAGATGAAAGCAATATAGGGTACTGAAATTAATTCAGTATAGCTGGAGGGCAGAATATAAGACAAGTGAAAGAGCAGGAGCCAGATAATAAAAGGTGTTAGAAGCTAGGGGAAAGAGTCTGAAGGCAAGAAAAACCTAAGGACAACAAGGACCAAAGTTGGGATAGGATTTGCATTGGGAAGACCACTGACTACTATGTGAAGAAAGGACTGAGGGACGGAGGCAGAGAACCAATTGTGAAACTAATCTCATCCAGGTGAGAGATGATGGGAGTCTCAAAGCAGTGCAGTAGGAGAGCAACAGATGGCTATTTAGATGTTATTTAAAAGATAAAATTAACAGGATTTGGTGATCCGATGAGAGAGAGAGAAAAGGTAGTGGGTAGAGAAAGGGACAAAGAACAACTGCTGGTTTCTGGCTCAGACATTGGTGGTACCATTTATGTAGCCCCGCAAAGCTGAAGGAGCTGTGGTAAGGATGATACATTCCATTTTGGATGTGATGTGTCTGAGGTGTCAATGACACATTACGAAGTGTTGAGTAGGCAGCTGGATATAAACGCCTTTAACCAGAAGATAAATTTCAGCACAAATTAAAGCTTGGATGAGACTGCCCAGAAAGCCTGTACAGAAGAGAAGAGCCAGGGCCTACCCTTGAGGAACAAAAGCATTTAAGGGACACAACTCCCTCATTTCACTTTCACCCATGCCATGCCTTCCCAACCATTCCTTTACTGCCCAAAAGGTCATCTATACTTCAGGACCCCATGAAATTCCATTTTTTTCACAAAGTATTTCTAAATACCCCAGCTCAAAGTGTATTCATCTCTTTAACATATAATCTGGAATTTGTCTACAAGTTGTTACTGGCATTTTTTTAAAAGCTTTTATTTTTAAGTAATCTCTACATCCAGTGCGGGGCTCCAACTCACAATCCCGAGATCAATAGTCTCATGGTCCACTGACTGAGCCAGGCAGGTGCCCCAGTAACAATTTCTTAAGTAACCCTCTCTCCAGTATTATTATGGAAAGAAAGGCTGCCACAGCAAACCTGGCTAAGAATCAGATGGCCCAGTCTGTTACAGGTTAGCCATTATCAAGTCATCTAATTTTCAAATGAGTTAATAACCGTGGCCATATAAGACACAGAGGGTACAAGATCAAATGAAATGATGCAGACAAAAACACTCCAAAAAGAACAAGCACATGTTTACATAAAACTTTGCGAGCCTTCTCTGCTCTGTGGGGAGGCTGCTTCCTCCTCTCTCTCTCTGCCTGCCTCTCTGCCTGCTTGAAATCTCTATCTGTCAAATATATAAATAAAATCTTTAAATTAAAAAAAAAAAAAAAAAAAAAAAAACTTTGCGAGCCTTTTCTGTCTTTTCTCTACCTCAGTGCCTTGGGGCCTGTCAGATAAAAGCAAGTGCATACTTGATTATTTCTACCTACCACATCTTCCAAAAATACTTACCAAGCAAAAAGCCCATGAAAAATCTGCAGTAGCCTCTGATAGCATGAAGACATTATGTGGTACTCTTGAACTTTCATTCTTGGGCCGTCAACTACACCTTGGTTCTCAGCAGCTAAACACTGAAAAGGAAAAATGCTTTTAGGACCGTTGTTTTGGCAATTGCCCTAATTTTTCCTTCAATATTTCTCAGCCAAAAATGAAATCTCTTATTCACTTAGTAATTTCTAAATTTCTTTCCTTTTTTTAAAGATTTATTTACCCATTTGTGAGACAGTACATGTATGCATACGAGTTGGGGGAAGACAGAGGGAGAGAATCTTTAAGCATATTCCCTATCAAGCGCAGAACCCTACGCAGGCCAATCCCAGGACCCATGAGATTATGACCTGAGCTGAAACCAAAAGTCAGACACTCAACCAACTGAGCCACCTAGGCATCCCAGTAATTTCTAAATTTCTATAATGTTAAGATAGGCTGCTGACCTGAAAATAGTTGTGAATGTTCTCTAGATGGTTACACATTGGAGCCAGCAGTTGAACAATATTATGAGCAACTTCTTGAGCAGATCTTTGATGGAGATGTGAGAATCCAATATTCCGGTTTCCTTTACTCTATAATAAATTCAGAATTACTGGGGAAGAAACTGCTGGATAGCTTCTCTGAAATAGAGTTTGTTAAGGAGCTTTGTCAGACCCGGGTCACAAGGTAGAAGTGGACAGAAGAAATTGGCTGCTTGCCTAAAACTCTATTCTGAGAGAGGGATCTTGCTCATCTTCAAATTACCAAGAGGTTGCCTTTTATAGAGTATAAAGTATTTGATTGGGAAGTACAGACCCATAATTACTAATTAAATAAAGCTCACACAAAAATAGAAATCATTTAGGCTGATAAAAACATTGAGCAAGTAGTGAATACAAAAAAAATCAAATAACTGGATATATTAATGTTTAAATGTTTACATCTAAAACTTTCGTGTTCTGTTGTCAGCATCATCCCACTGCTTCAACAGATGCTAGACGCACATTTGTACAGTTATACACATATGAGATTCTGGTTTCTCTAGATAGCCAACTACTACTATTCTGAGGCTTGGGTACAGGCTCAGTTTGGGAGGGTTTTAAAAGCAAAACCCCAGTAGAGAACAGGATTCGGAAATGCTCAGGAAACTTGGAAATATAGATCCTATTTGAGGTGGTTTTGATTTATCTGTTTCAGACTTTCTTTCTAAAGCAAGGTGAATGGGCTCTGGAAATGAGGCTGGCACCATCATTGTGATCCAACATGATGCCAGAGAAAGTGACAAACTTGTTCATTAGACCTCCCTGTTTCCAAATTCATTAAGGCCAGGACTTGTGCTTCTGCCTATACTAACCTTGAGGAAGGGGATTCTCCTGGCAACAGAGGGTGTCAGCATATTCTCCAGTTTTTGGGAGAGATCTTCCAGCAAGAAAAGCAGCTCAGGGGGTTGAAGTTGCACAATTTCTGTAGCCTGTCACAAGGAGGAAAGAAAGGATAATTCCAAGCATATCCTCACCATCTTTTTGAATGAGCACATTTCAGGTTTACTCTTCCCAATGGGTGAAGAATCTAACCATTCCCCAAAAAGGGGGAAATTTCTCCACCTCATATAAATGGCTGTTGTGCTCTGTCAACAAATCAAAAAGTCAAGCACTCCCAAAGCACAACAAATTTTATTAAAACAGGAATCCAAGTGAGTATAGTTTTAGAAAACATACTTTCTTTTTTTTAAGATTATTTATTTATTTATTTGACAGAGAGAGCGAGCGAGCACAAGTAGGCAGAGAGGCAGGCAGGGGGTGGGGGAGCAGGCTCCCTGCCGAGCAGAGAGCCCGATGCGGGGCTTGATCCCAGGACCCTGAAATCATGACCTGAGCCAAAGGCACACGCTTAACTCACTGAGCCACCCAGGCGCCCCAAATACACTTTTTTTAAAAAAATGATTTGTCAGAGAGAGAGAGAGAGCACACAAGCAGGAAGAGGGGCAGAGGGAGAAGCAGGCCTCCTGCTAAGCAAGGAGCCCGAAGCTGGACTCAATCACAGGACCCTGGGATCATGATCTGAGCCAAAGGCAGCTGCTTAACTGACTGAGCCACCTAAGTGTCCCAAGTATGTGACTCTTGATCTCAAGGTCACGAGTTCAAGCCCCATGCTGGGCCTACAGTTTACTTTAAAAATAAATAAATGAATTAAAAAAATGTTGTTTACCTTAAAAAAAAAAAGATGATGAGGATGATTATTTATCATTACTGTCACTATATATGAAAGCTCTGGAAGCCAGAGTCCACCTTCTCTCAATGCTTTGGTGCTCCTTTTACAATAAGAATAGAGCTGAGAATTTTTTTTTGAATATTTACTTATTTATTTGAGAACAAGAGCAAGAGTGCGCATGCATGAGAGAGCAAGTGAGCGTGCAAGCATGAGTAGGAGGGAAGCGAGAGGGAGAGCAAATCCCAAGCAGACTCTGTGCTGAGCCAGACTCAGGGCTGGATTTTATGACCCTGAGATTGCAACCCAAGCTGAAACCAAGATGCTTAACTAACTGCACCACCCAGGCATCCTGGGCTGAGAAATTTTCTGAAACCAGATTAAATTCTAGGATCTCAGCTCTGTGACTTACTGCAGTGTGCATTTCAGTATCTAAGATGCACTTGGTCACAAGTCCACAATGCAGAATAGAGAAGACCTCAATGTCCAATTCTCGGAAAAAAGCATGGTAACTTTGTAGTGACACTGATGTCTTTTCTTCTTTCCCTTTGAAGTCCTGGGAAGAAAGCAGCAGCAACCAACAGAATAAACAAGGATTCTATAATACCTTGATTTTTCAGAAAGACCTCAAAGTACAATTATGCATTCATTTTATGAAGAAATTACTTTCTTAGCAATTTACCACCTTTCTTTCACCAAAGTCTCTAAATATTCCTGAGACAAAAGCACCTAATTTAAAATTGAATATGGGTCACATATCAAACCCTTGGTTGATTTCCTCTTAAGTATGAACTACTAGACAAACCAAGGTGTTATGGCATGGTAGAGAAAACAATGAGTTGTGGCACCAGACCAGTCTGGCTTCAAACCTTGCTCAAGCCTTATTAATTGTGTGACTGTGGGCAAGTCACTTACCATTTCTGGGCCTTAGTTTCCTTACCTATTAAACATAGATATTATTACCAATCTTGGGTTTTTAGGAGATTACAGGAACTATACAAATAAATGATAAACAGTAGCCAAAAAAACAAATAATTGAGATCCATGTGGTTTAGGGAATTTCACAAACATATAACTTACTCTGTGATTGGTAGACCTACAGGAAAAAGGAACTACTGTTTATTGATTATCAGAAACTGTCCTAAGCATCTCATGTTATCTCAATTGATTGAGAAGTTGATAATCCGGGATTAGAGGGGGAAAGAGGCTAAAAGCAGTATATCTAAAACTAGGTCTTAAAACAAAATTTGATAAATGCTACAAGAAAGAATTCAAAGTACTGCTGGGGTATAAAAAAGGAGTGACACATTTAAGAAAATGACTAGCAAAATCAGTGTGCTGTAATGATAAGGACTACGAGTCTAACCCTAACTCTGCTACTGGGAGAGTCGCCCCAAAGCTGAGGAGAGTTCGTCTGCCTCTTTTCTCTAATTTCTCTCTGTAAAATGCAGAGTATGATGCTGGTCCCTGTTAATCTTTGTTTTTTTTTTTAAGATTTTATTTAACAAAAATTTTTTTTCTTTATTTATTTGACAGAGAGAGAACAGCAAGAGAGGGAACACAAGCAGGGGGAGTGCGAAAGAGAAGCAGGCTCCCCACTGAGCAGGGAGCCGGATGAGGGGCTCGATCCCAGGACCTTGGGATCATGACCTGAGCGGAACGCAGACGCTTAACGACTGAGCCATCTAGGTGCCCCTCCCCTGTTAATCTTACTGTACTGTCACACAACCTTCATGGAAACCCATCACTTCAGTACCTTTTCCAGCTGGCTTCTATTAGATGGTGTAGGGTCACATTCTGAACTGTCCTCCTTTGAAAGTGTGTCAGGAGAGGATGTTTTGCTGCCATCTGCTTTCCGTTTTCCTCCTTTTGTTTCAAAAAGAGAAAAGTGACTCCAGTAATCAATTATCATGTTTGTTAACTATCACTACCTTCAGGAAACAACCTGCTGAAGAGTACCTAGGGTAGAGGAGGTAATTTTATAACCCTGCATTATAGTTCATTTTATAACCATGCCAAAGAAAGAGTTCAATGACATTATCTCTCCAGTTACTGAAGCCTTGGTGCATATGACCTCTTATGTTAATTCAATGACCTGACCCTCCTATGGAGACACAGAAGAAGAGAACATACCTATCTTTCCTTGTTTTCTGACTTTTGCTGAAATAGCAGCAGCAGTAGGAGGTGTTACATCTAAAGTTTCCAAGTCAAAGTTTGCAAGGGGAGGAACATAGTCTGGAGTGACTGGAAAAGAGAGGAGACAGAAGCTCAATGTATACCAGCCACATTATCACTGTTAGAATATCACCTGATTGGCTAAAAATTAATTTTCAGAACTACCAAGTATGGCTGAATGCCTGCAAGATACATTCAAGTTACCTGACATTAATTGTTTTGGCATAGCAAAATGATCAGAGATGACTTACAAGAATATCGTATTAAATGATTATGACTAATTAAGATAAAATCATTCTAAATAATGATATAAAAAATATCCAAGCAAGTAAGGACTAAAAATAAACTAATCCTTATTACAAATCTAAAGATATTAATATTTGGTCACACAGAAGTTTATTTTACACACAATTACATAGATGAGGGCCTGGTGGGGGTGGTTCCTACGTTTTCCCCAGAAAATCTACCTAACCCTTTAAAACAACAAGTTTATTTAATAGTCAGAGGTATTAAGAGACCTGTCAGCTTTACTCCTGGTTCATAACTATGTTCAGGAAAGCAAAGGGCACTGATCGTTTGACTTCTAAAGACGAAAAGTTACTTTACAAAAGCCCAACCAATGCTTTCCATTTTTTATTTTCTTAAGCAGCAAGATTTCTTGAAGGTAACAATGGGACGAAAATGGATGTATTCTTCCTTATTATTGTTGTCGAGCAAATATTTTCTTGTCCTAGATGAGTAGGGGATGGCTATCAGCGAGCTTGTCTTAAAAGTAAAGTTCTCTATCTCCTCACTGCCTTCCTAGCAAAGGTACTATATAGGACACTTTCCTTACCTGCCAAGTACTTTTCCAGGATTCTCTGAAGCTCCACAATATGTTTTAACCGGGTGAGCACCTTCCCCTTCATCTCAGGTGATGTTTGCTGGCAGAAGGCATTTACAATCTGGAAAAGTACAAATTATATTCTCATACTTTGAATGGTTCCAATTTTGACCTTGTTTACATTATTCATCCAGAGCTTAAAAAAAGCCATTCAGTAGCCAGATCCATGAGTTTAGTCTGTAATTTAAAGGTGTTCTCAGCAAGGTGCTATAGAAGAAAAAAAACCCTGGGCCAATATAGGAGATCTGACTTTTAATCCTAGTTTAACCCTAGTTCTACTGATTTCTAGTTAAATAGTAAGTAGAATAGCACAGTCACTAGAGAGCACACACTTTGATTGTATAAACAAATCCTATTCTGCTACTTACAAGCTGTGTGACCCTGGCCAAGTCATTATTAGCCTTTCTGAATTTTTACTTCTTCAACTACAAAATGAGACAGCTTTAAAACAAGAACACAGTTGTTATATGGATTAAATATTATAAAGAAATAAGCCCAGCATTTGGCACAATGTAAGTGCTTGATTTTTTTTTAAAAATTTATTTATTTGAGAGAGAGGGAGAAAGAGCAGGAGAGCACGAGCAGGGTGAGGCAGAGAGGAGCAGGCTCCCCAATGAGCAGGGAGCCCGATATGGGGCTTGATCCCAGGGCTCCAGGATCACAATCCGAGCCGAAGGCAGATGTTCAACCGACTGAGCCACCCAGGTGCCCCTATTCTTCACTGACTTGGTACTCTATGTATCTGCAACTGCATAGGTATAAAACAAGGATAATACCTGTCCTATCTACATTAGAATATAATTGTGAAGATAAGAAGAGATCATTTAAGTGAACAGTCTCAGGGGCACCTGGGTGGCTCAGTGGGTTAAAGCCTCTGCCTTCGGCTCAGGTCATGATCCCAGGGTCCTGGGATCGAGCCCCACATCGGGCTCTCTGCTCTGCGGGGAGCCTGCTTCCTCCTCTCTCTCTGCCTGCCTCTCTGCCTAGTTGTGATTTCTCGCTGTCAAATAAATAAAATATTAAAAAAAAAAAAAGTGAACAGTCTCAGAAATAATATGCATGATAAAGGAAGTGAGACATAAATGTAACATGGTATTGTCATTTTCATCATATTTCATTACTGTGCATTTCATTGAGCACAATATATTCCAAAGGAAGGGGAAAACCATCATTGACTTGATCTCACCAAATCAAAAAACATTAAGTGGATACCTATGCAAGGGCGAACAGTATTTTCACAGTGGAGAAGGTAGTTTATTCCAGGCAAAAGGAAGAATACAACAAAAAGGCTTAAAGTAGTAAAGCATGAACAACATCACGTGAATTCTCAGTGTTTTGATTTGGTTACATCAATGGGTACATAAAACTGGGGAGAAATGGACATAACAGCTGGAGAAGCTTAGCGGAGACTTTTTAGAGAGTCCCATGAGTACATGAGTACCAGGAAAGAGTTTCCTTCCAACAAGAACTACAGACAACAGGTAAAATGTCCTAGTAACTCTGCTTACCTCTCGGAACCAGTTAAGAGTAAGAAATATGAGTGAACACATGAACGAATGCTCTTTAACAGACATGGATTCCAACCTGTCTCCAGGATCCAAGTCAGTAAGGAATATAGGACAATCTGAAAGAGAAGAACAAACATTTCTAACTCCCTTTATTTCAGGTCAACAGAACCTGGGTGCTACCCTTAGGGTCACCTATCTCTCCTAACTTACTTTCCCTTTAACTTGTATTTGAAGGTCAAGCTTTGATTAGTCTCAAAATTACCATATTATGTAGCAATAATTACATATAATTAAGAAGTCTTTGCAAAACTAGAGGTGAGGACCAGAAAGCAACTAGAAACTACGGTGATGACTGATTTGTCAACATGACAGAAATCTGTATGTATTATTTTGTCTTCGGAATTCCATTATTACTGCTATTCTACTCTATGAAGTTAGAAAATTTCTTCCCACACACATGGGGTACTTGTTTGTTCCTTCCCTAAGATTACAAAGAAGAAAGGATCTGGTAACTTCATCCTATACCTAATAAACCATCAATCTCCTCCAAGTTTCCATTATGTTGTTTCTCCACACAAAGTCTCAGTAACCGGAAATAGGGAGCCAGGCACAATGGAGACACCAATCTAGGAAGAAAAAATCCATTTCTAAATAGTACTTTATAGGCACATTAGTCCATGTTTATAAGGAACCCAACCTTATAATTAAAGAGTTTTGCCCAAAACCAATGTCTACTTTTAAGAATAGAAGACAAGGAACTTAATGGATGCTCAGAAAATAAACAATGAAATAACCTGGAGGCAGGCAGAGGCTGAGTAGAATGAATATCCATGAGTTAGGAGAAGCAGAGGTAAGATGGAAGGAAGGAGGGAGAGTGGCAGAGGTAGACAAGCATGCTCATGCGAGGGAAAAAGGAACAGAAATGAAAACAGCCTCACAGAGCACTTGTTGCCTGTCCTTAAGCAATGTAAACCCCAACCACAGGGTCCAAGAAAAAACAAGGAATCTGACCCATTCTAGCTAATCCCTCCAAATACCATGTGTCTTAGGAGAAAATCACCCCTCCTTTGAAAAAGATATTATTTATTTACTTGAGAGAGAAAGAATGAGCTGGGGAGGGACAAAGGGAGAAGGAGAAGCAGGCACCCCATCAAGTAGTAAGCCCAATGCAGGACTTAATCCCAGGACCCTGGGATCAAGGCAGACGGTTAACCAAATGAACCACCCAGGCGCCCCAGAAACCTTATCCATCAAGCTCTCAACAGACTGCAAGAAGTGTGGAATACCCCATGAACACTCAAAACAGCAAATGAAGTTTTAGAAGAGAGGAAGTACACTGACTTCTGGTCTGATTCTTTTGAAGTCATTCTATCCCCATCTTTTGCAAAGTCTTGAGAGAACAACGGTGGCAGGAGATTGATGACAATCCCATCATGACTACTGTATTCTTCTAGTCCATAGAGAGCTTTCACAGGAAATGGATAGTCGCTGTGGAGAGAACCCAGAATTTGATGTCTCAAGGGTATACACATCTACTTGGGAAACCGCTGGAACAAACCAATCTTCCTTCTTATGAGAAGAAATGAGAAAGAGAAAGAATAAGTTGAAGCTTTTGGGAATTCTGGAACTAGGGTGTTACGGTGTTGGGAGCAAAGAAACTGCGGGACTGGGCCAGATTTAGCCAAGGTCACGAGCATTCTGATGTCTATACCAACTACTAACATAATTTCTTCACCAATAAAATCAAGTTAGTGGTATCCAGTACTTACCCTACTGGAAAATCACAGAAATCTACCACAAAGGCATCTTGAAAATCATTGAAGATGGTCTGCCCAAGCCATTCCTTCAGGAAGCAAGCAAACAAACAAGGCTGCATAGGTAAGGGTGTACTGGCTGTAGTGTCCTAGACAAACTATTACGCCCTTTCTAAGTCTTAGTTTCCTCATTTTTTTTTTTTTTAAGATTTTACTTATTAACTTAAGAGAGAGCATGAGCAGGTAGATGGAGGAGCAGACTCCCCCACTGAGCAGGATCATGACCTGAGGTGAAGGCAGCCACTTAACCGACTAAGACACCCGGGTGCCCCCGTTTCCTCATTTCTATGTTTGTTTTTTTAAAGATTTTATTTATTTATTTGTGTGAGAGAGAGCATGCATACACATGCACACAAGTGGGGGAGGGTGGCAGCAGGCAGAGGGAGAAGTAGGCTCCACGCTGAGCAAAGAGCCTGATGTGGGACTTGATCCCAGAACCCTGGGACCATGACCTGGGCCAAAGACAGATGCTTAACAGACCGAGTCACCCAGGCACCCCCCCCAACAGTTTCCTCATTTCTAAGAAGAGAATAACAATATTATGAATATCATGTGCCCCATTATTATGAAGTGGAAAACACATAATACATGAAAAATGCTTAACACAGTGCCTGGCACAGAATACATAGTGGCTCTCAACATCATCAACAATAGTATCATCATCCTCATCATTACTATTATTGTTATTATGCGAAGGAGGCCCCAGAGGTGAGGTCTGGGGTAAGGCAAGTCAGAACAGCCTTCCCAACTAGAAGATGGGAGAGCTCACAGAGTGATCCATTTTTGCACTGCAACAGACAGAAAGGCTTGAAGAATATGGAATAAAAAACAGTTCTCATGCTTTGCTGCTTTAAGAAAAGATACTGGGCCTTACCAGGGCTTTTGGAGCCAGCTTTCCTCCTTGGATCAGATTAGCAAGTTCATCATAATAAAGTGCAGAAGCCTGGGGAGACTGCTCACTGCAGGAATGAACCAACTGCAGCAAGGAGGTCACCTGGAACACCCGAAGAGAAAGAGTGGTTTAGCCACTGGGCTGCCAATGTTTCCTAAACACCACTCACTCCATTCAGTAGTAGATTTTTCCTTCCAATTTCACTGGCAAAGCTCTTATTATCACTCACCAGTTTCCTTGAATTTCCTGACAAGCCCATCTCTAATATCTCTTCTCCAATCCATCAGACACACACAACTGGATTAAATTTTTTTTTTTTTTTTTTTTTACAAACATGCCCTTTCTTTTCACAAATACTTGTATTGTATTTTATTCTGAGAGAAGGAGCGCACATGAATAGGGGGAGTAGCAGAGGGAGAAGGAGAGAGAGGAAGAGAGTCTTAAACAGACTCCATACCAAGCGCAGAGCCCAATGTGGGGCTTGATCTCACAAAACTGAGATAATGACCTGAGCCAAAATCAAGAGTCAGACGCTTAATCAACTGAGCCAACCAGGCGCCCTGTATTAATTTTTCTAAAGCAAAGCTTTGATTTTGTCGTATCTATGCTAGGAAACCCCTGAAGACTACTGCTATGTAAAAAACTAAATTGAAATGTCTTGATTCACATTCAAGGCCCTCCCTTTTCTACCTCTGGACTAGCTTTATCTCCAGTTCTCCAATTAAAGGCTAACTTGTGCCTATTCTCCAGTCAACCTCCTATTCTACAAACATGGCTCACTTTTCTTGCTCTCTAGGAATTCACAATTTAATTAAGGAGATTAGACAAATACAGAAATAAATGTAACTCAGGCCAGCCAGGAAAAACATTGGAAAAAAAAACAAAACAAAACACTCTTTCTGGTAAAACCAACAGTAACCAGAAGCAATTCCTCAGTTATTCATAAACATATCCAACTACATTATAAGAACTCACCTGTGTGCACTGTTCGTTGCTCAAGTCTGTTCTCTCTTGGGTCAAATTTGAAGATCTACTTCTAAAAACAAGGAATTTTAGCTTTATTTTTATATAAGAACTCACCTGTGTGCACTGTTCGTTGCTCAAGTCTGTTCTCTCTTGGGTCAAATTTGAAGATCTACTTCTAAAAACAAGGAATTTTAGCTTTATTTTTATATTTTGTAAGAACTAGCAATAAGAAAAAAAAAAAAAAAAAGAACTAGCAATAAGTGTATGAATCCTGCCATTCCTGGGATGTGGGCAGAGATAAAAGTACATAAAGGCACAGAGGACTATTTCAAAATGTGGATTAGAGCAAACAACGGCTACCTTTGATTTTTTTGAAGGGCACACTAAATTAGTAATAACTGTAAGAGCAAGCACTGGGCATTGTTCTAAGCATTTAATGCCCTCAAGTGGTATAGCTCCAAAGAATGAACTCTTAACCAGTGGATTATGTAGCCTGCATGAATCATTAATGCCGATTCTAAGAATCGGTCTCCCGAGGTTCCAGGAACTCCTAACAAATTATCTCTTAAGGAGCATAAACTGAACACCAGTGTCATTTCGCAATGGCAACATCTTAACAAGACCCAACTCTGATACTCCTGTCACCGGGTGGCTTATTTTTATCAAACATGATATACCACAGCAATGGAGAAATCTGTACTGTCTAGTGCCTGGGAGAGGCGCAAATGTAGAAAAGTACATCCAGGATGTTCAGGGTTCCTCTTTTGTGGAAACATTTCTATTACTTTATTTATTAGCAATCCCTAGTTTTTAACCATCAGACTGTAATGATTACAATCACATTCTGTAAAAATTATACTTGGTATATACAGTCAAGATTAGAAGGGAAAATGGAAAAGCTGTAACAAACATTTGCTTCTCTTATTATGGGCTTAATGTTTACCATTATAACACAATCTACACAATGTAACACTTCATTTGTAAGGTGGCAACTTGATTAATTGATCTTGAGCCACAGAAGTCAGAATTTCCATACATACCTGTCAGCTGCCATGATGCCAGCCATGGTGACAGCACCAATAATACCAATGAGTTTGTATTTGAATATGGTGCTAGACAGCTGCTTTCGTATCACCAGGTGCATGTCATCCTGCAAGGAAGACATAGTAGAAAAAGCTGAAGATGCTGGAATAGTCAACAAAAGAGCTTGTAGATACTGGAGCCAAAACACATACAATGCCAAGGGTTCTAACATTTACTACGTGGCTTTTGGCAAGTCATTTCATCTCTGAGTCTCAATTTTTTTCATCTATAAAATGGGGAAGGTGTTTGTAAGGATGAGAGACAAATTAAAAAGTGTCCTAGAACAGTGTCAAACATAATGTTCAAAATAAAAGATGTTTATTCACAAACGTTAAAAAATAAAAGCTACTATTGTTATTGTTGTGATGCTTGCTTGATAAGGATATGTGAATTATTGTAATGCTGTTGGATACTCAACGAAATAATAAAACAGAAAAAAATACCTAGGTAAATTAACCAAGGAGGCAAAAGACTTGTACTTTAAAACTATAAAGCAATGCTGAAAAATATTAAAGAAGACCTAAATAAATGGAAAGATATCCCATGTTCATGAATTGGAAGGCTTAATATTGTTAAAATAATGATAATACTCAAAGTGACAGGCACATTCTTTGTAATTCTTACTAAAATCACAACAGAATTTTTTATAGATGGAGAAAAACTCATGCTAAAATTCATATGGAATTTCAAGGGGCCACAAATAGCCAAAACAACCTTGCAAAAGAATAAATATGTTCTTTCAAATTTTAATTTTTAAAATTATTATACTCCTTCAATTTAAAAATTACTACAAAAGCTACAGTAATTAAAATAGTGTGCCACCTGCATAGGAAGCATATACACACCAAGTCCATAAATAAACCCTCACATACATGGTCAAATGATCATAGGTGCTAAGATAATTCAAAGCGGGAAGTACAGTTTTTTCAATAAAAGTGCTGAAAAAATTGGATACCCACACATACATGAAATGAAATTGAGCCCTTACTTTTAGCAGTATACAAAAATTAACTCAAAGTGAATCAACAACCTAAATTTAAGAGCTAAAACTATGAGACTCTTAGAAGAAAACGAAGGGGAAAATCTTCATGACTTTGAATTGGAGAAAGGTTCTACCTAAGTATGACACCTAAAGAGCAGGTAAAAACAAAACAAAAACAGATAAACTGGGACTTCATCAAAACTCCAGGAGTAAAAAGACAATGTACAGAATGGGAGAAAATATTTGCCCATCATGTATCTGATAAGGGACAATACCCAGGAAGTATACAGGATCCGTATACATCAACAACAACAAAAAAGCAACTGATTAAAAAAAAAAGAACAAAGGACATGAATAGACATTTTCCCAGATAATATATTCAAATGACCAATGAGCAAGTAGTAAGATTTCAACATCATTAGTCTTTAGGGAAATGCAAATCAAAACCACAGTGAGACAATACTTCACATCCAGTAGGATGGTTACAGCTAAGAAATGGAAAATAAGTGATGGTGAGGTTGTAAAACCGTGGCGCCCTCAATTGTTTGTGGACCCATAAAATGGTGCAGCTGTTGCAGAAAATGGTTTGGTGGTTCCTCAAAATATTAAACACAGAATCAACCTATGACATAGCAATTCCACTCCTAGACATAGACCCCAAAGAATTGAAAATAGGGACTCAAACAGATACTTGCATACCAGTGGTCACAGCAGCACGATTCACAATAGCCAAAAGGTGAAAAAAGGCCACTGTCCATCAATAAATGAATGTACAAATTAAATGTGGTATATACATGCAATGGAATGCTAGTTAGGTTTTATAAAAAGGAATGAAGTTTGATATATCTTACACCATGGATGAACCCTGAACAGATAATTCTAAGGTGACATAAACCAAATAGAAAAGGATAAATATCGTATGGCTATTTTTTTTAAGCTTTTTTTTTTTTTTTAAGATTTTATTTATTTGACAGAGATCACAAGTAGGCAGAGAGAGGGGGGGAAGCAGGCTCCTTGCTGGGCAGAGAGTACGATGCAGGGCTCAATTCCAGGACCCTGAGATCATGATCTGAGCCGAAGGCAGAGGCTTAACCCACTGAGCCACCCAGCCACCCTTCATATGACTATTTTTGAAATTTAAATTCTATTATTACTATTTTTTTTTTAGAGAGGGAGAGAGAGAATTTTAAGCAGGTTCCACGCCCAGCAGGGAGCCCAATGCAGTGCTCAATCTTATATCCCTGAGGTCATGACCTAAGCTGAAATCAAGGGGAGGATACTTAACTGACTGAGCCACCCAGGCGCCCCTCATATGACTATTTAAATGAGGTACCCAGAACAGGCAAATTCAGAGACAGGAAATAGACTGGAGGTAACAAGTGGCTGGAGGAAGGAAAATGGGGAGTTATTGCTAAATGGGTAGAGTTTCTGTTTGGGCTGACAAAAAGTTCTGGATATAAACAGTGGTAAGAGTTACACAACATTCTTAATGAAATTAATGCGACATAAAAATGGTTAACATAGTAAAATTTGTTATGCATATTTTACAATAATTAAAAAATAAAATAATGATGCAGCTCTATATTACTGATGCAAAGCCATCTCCAAAATATACTGCTAAATGAAAGATAGATGCAGAACAAAAGGGGAAGAAGTGGAATATAGGTAAATACAAATTTGCTAAATGCTCAGAACATCTCAGAAAGCTATAAGGTAGAAAGCAGAAAGGTATAAACAAATTCATAAATGCTCAGGACATCTCGGGAGGACAGAAATGTCTCAGGACAAACTCAGAAAGTGATTGCCTCTAGAGAACCAGATGCCTGAAGACTGAGAAGGGGAAGACTTATTTTTCACCACGTCTTATATCTTTTGAATTTTGTGCTGTATATGTATTTTACCTAGCCCACCTCCTTTTTTTTTTTTTAAATTAACAAAAGGTGTTGGTTGTTCAAAGTTACAGTCCAGTATGGATTACTGCCACAGGGTGGCACTAAAGATACAAAAGAGCAACAAGTTCTGATTGTAATGCAATCTCTTGTTTTAGTCCCTTTGCCTGACTTCCTCAGCAAATGGTGACCACCAATGAAAGCAAGCCCAGATAAGTTCACATTAGATGTAGAGGTTCCCTAGAAAATAAGGCAACACTCTGTGTCCCCACAGCACTCAGTATAGAACCTGAATATCTTTTCTTTTTTTTTTAAGATTTTATTTATTTATTTGATACAGAGAGACACAGTGAGAGAGGGAACACAAGCAGGGGGAGTGGGAGAGGAGCAGGGAGCCGATGTGGGGCTCGATCCCAGGACCCTGGCATCATGACCTGAGCTGAAGGCAGACGCCTAACCGTCTGAGCCACCAAGGGGCCCCCTGAACAGCTTTTCTTACTCAGTTCCCTAGTCAGCTGATTACAGACCCATTTCTACCCTAATAGACTAAGCTATTTGAGGGTAGAAGGTCTAATATACCTACCATCTCAATGTTTGGTACACAACAGACACTTAACGTCTGAACATAATTACTCTAGCCTGTGTACTAATAGAAATCAAGTACACAGCCATGGTCTGAGCTGTAATTATGTTCAGTGAATTTCAATTAAAGAAGCTAAAACTTTTAAAGGTTTCTCAACACACTGCCTGTTACCTGGATGTGACTGCTGGCTTCATGCTGTTTGCTAAATGCCAGTGTGCTGAGAACAAAGAAGAGTTTTCGTATCTGCTGAGGGGACATATTATCCAGATAATCTAAAATGCCCTATGGAAAAAAAAATACCAACAATAAGGTTAGCCACTGATATTTTCCTCCATCAAATAAAAAAAATTAAAATCCTTGTAAGAGGCATAAGAAGCACCCGGACAGCCACAAAAGCTCAAGTTCTCTCAAGCTGTGCCCAGAGGCCAAAGGGTTAGTCATCCTAACATACCTCTTAGTTCTCCCTATTCTTCTTCGTCCTTTCCTTCTTAGCGAAAACAGTACTCTGTCAAAAGTTACATCTCTGACCTTACTGCTTATCATAACATCCCTTTCGGTTTCCACGCCATGAATTACTTATTCTTTTTCTACAGATGTGGAAGCAGTCACAAGGGAAAAACTTTTTAACGTTGGGCAAAACCTCAGCTTTCTCATCCTTAATATGGGGATAACTGACCTACAATTACCTTTCAAAGCCCAGACCTGATTCTGTCAACCCCCTGTGAAAAGTCTGTGATAGCTCTCTACGGTCTATAAAATCAAGTTGAAACACTTGAGCGTGGTATTTGAGACCCTTCATAATCTGACATGTCCTATGTCTTCCCAGCCTCACCTCCCACCACTTCTCACCATATGTCCCATTTGCCAACCATGCTAGTCTACTTGTTATCCTTCAGGTATACCATGGACCGGATGCCAATTTGTTTCTGTTTAAACTGTCCTCTGCCTAGAGGCACTTCCTGTATTTTCTCTTATTGAACCATGCCCAAACTTCAAGAATTATTCAAATCTACTCTTTGAAGAAGCAGTAGTACTTGAAGAAGTACCCAGTTTCCTAGGCCAAATTATTCTTGCTCTGGTACATCTATAGCACTTAATCTTCTTAGGGATTTCTCATGTTGTATCTACAGTGACTTGTTTATGTGTTTTACTATCACCAAAGGTAAGAACTAAGTCTTATATACAGAGCACCCAGAATAGAGCCTGCATATAGGTACAAAGAAGTATTTGCTGAATGCATTTATACATAAATGAGTTATCTTTTTTCTACTATTTGCCCATTACCCCACCTCCTTCCCACCCCCTCCTACCGATTGTAGTGCTCAATATCTAGAACACAAATTAAATTGCTGCTAATTAACAGATGTCAGATATCTCTCAAATACATGCAAGAAAGAAAAATGACTCAAAATATGTCACCAGAGGGACACATACCTTCACAAACACAGCATTCAGCCTCATAGCAGAAGGGTTTAGAACTACCAACTCCAGGAGGACATCCAATGCAGTATCAACTTCAGCTTCATTCCCGCTGCAGATATGAGTCACTAGGGCACCAACTACTTCCTACACGGTAAAGAGTCAACAGGATAGTGTGAATGAAAATATGACATGGCCATCTTGAAAGGGTTAATGCTTGAGACCATTCTAATCTCAACCTACCCTACCTATCCCATTGTCTATTATCTACTTTTCATTAATGTTGTTTTCAGGAGGTTGAGGATTATGTCAATCTAATTACACAACCATCCACTCCTGACTTATTTCCTAATATTTATCAGTGAGCACTAGGTAAGCCCTCCTGGTTTTGCTTCCTGGCATACTCTTTTTCTTTTTTCATACGGGTAAAATACTACCCTTTAAGTTATGGTTATACTTAATCTGTTAAAATTTACTAAAAAGATGGAACTCAGGGAGCCTGGCTGGCTCAGCTGCAGCATGTGACTCTTGATCTCTCAGTTGTGGGTTTGAGTCCCATGTTGGGTGCAGAGATACTTAAAAATAAAAATTTTTTTTTTTTTCAAAGATTGTATTTATTTATTTGACAGAGAAAGACACAGTGAGAGAGGGAACACAGGCACGGGGAGCAGGAGAGGGAGAAGAAGCAGGCTTCCTGCTGAGCAGGGAGCCTGATGTGGGGCTTGATCCCAGGACTCTGGGATCATGACCTGAGCCGAAGGTAGACGCTTAACGACTGAGCCAGCCAGGTGCCCTTCAAAATAAAATCTTAAAAAAAAAAAAAAAAAAAAAAAAGATGGAACTCAAGAAGCTCAAGGTTTTAAAGGTTTTTACAAGTTAGACTTGTATATTTCAAGCAAACATGAGCCATGATAGTATCTCTCGGACATTAAGATGGTTCCAGAAAAATATCTTGTATGCCATTCTCCCTTTCCTTTATACTGCTGCTCCATACTGAATCATATTATTTTCTCAACTGCAGCAGCTAGCTCATGCCAGCTGAATCTATTGCTCTGTTTTAAATTTTTTAAATTTTGTCTTTATTTTTACAAGTTCCATTAAAATGTTTTGACATTGTTAATAGTATGTTTAGCATGTACAAAAAAATACAAAGTAAGACACTCTGTTGATTTCATAATCACTTTCCACAAGCAGAGCCTCCCCTCTCTGGATATGTGCTATTAAATTTTATGTCTCATGTTCATGGGAATAGGGTTACGCCCTCAGGCATTTCTCCTTCATGTGTTTTTCTCCACAATTTTTTCTAGAGAACTCCAGGATCAACTGGCAGCTGATCATTTGCAGCTAAATTTTAAAATTGCTCTTTCTGTATACTATGAAAGCTGCCCAATAACCCCAGCCCTTTTAATCATGGTTTATTTAAAACAGACTGGATGTGGAGGCGCCTGGGTGGCTCAGTGGGGTAAGCCTCTGCCTTCACCTCAGGTCATGATCTCAGGGTCCTGGGATCGAGCACTGCATCGGGCTCTCTGCTTAGCAGGGAGACTGCTTCCCCCTCTCTCTGCTGGCTTCTGCCTACTTGTGATCTCTCTGTCAAATAAATAAATAAAATCCTAAAAAAATAGACTGGATGTGGACCTTCATTTTCAAGTCAGAGAATTTTAGACCTCAAAATGCAAAGTTAGATCCTCAAGTCCAGTCTTCCTTATTTTATTAAGACTAGGACTACAACTAAGTTTTTCCCAACTCCCAGTTCAGATTTCTTTTTCCTTCAATGTCTTCCAACCAACAAGAAACATCATGTTACATGCAAGTCACTTGGAATTTTATTTCTTCCTGTTCCCTCCTTTCCAAAATAAACATTTCGACATACCTGCTGACAGTAAGTGTCAAAAAACTTAAATGCATATTTGTATAGGAGACTGCCAAACAAAATGATACTCTGGTCGAGGGAGTGCAACAAACACTGCGCCAATGACAGAATAGATGGGCAAATATCCTTAAGGACCTTGAGGGGGTGAAGAGGAGACAAAAAAAAAGAAGCTGTGGGAGAAATTTAGTTATTACAGAACCAAGACTTGCTGACCCTTATAGGATATCAGAGTTTTCCTCACCAACTCTCATTTTAACTTAAGGTAACATAATCTTTGTTTTACTCAAAATTATCTTTCATCATTCTGTTTTTTTTTTTTTTCTTTTTCTTTCATCATTCTGAGTTCTTGCTTAGGATCAATGGGATTCGATGTATGGATAAGAAGTGACCTGGAAGCTGAAGAAGTTAAAATTATAAGCCTAATAGCATTGTTCCTATCTGCCCAATTTGGGACTAGAATCCAGATCTTTTTTTTTTTTTTTTTAAATTTTTGGAGAGAGTGAGTGAGGGATAGAGCACAAGTCGGGAAGGAGTATAGGGAGAGGGAGAAGCAGATCCCTGCTGAGCAGGAAGCCTGAGGCAGGGCTCAATCCCAGAACTCCAGGATCACAACCCGAGCCAAAGGCAGATGCTTAACCAACTGAGGCACCCAGGCGCCTCTTAAATCCAGATCTTCTAAATCCCAACATCCTCACTCAATCATACTACCTCCCTGGGGATATACTGGGTCTGCTCTACCTTGGTTATGATTTCAAATCAATCTATAAGGTTCAATACCAATTAAATTGATTTCTTCTGAGATCAAAAAGAGAACTGATCACGTCTTAGCAACTGGGCAGAAGATGGACATTAATGGACCCAAAGAAAATAACCAGTTTTAAGTCCAGTTTCTTTATTGATACCATCACAATAGATAAAAAAATCTTAAATTAAGCCCTGAATTGGGTATAATGCTTTGCTGAGGAAAATGCAATAAAAAATTATATATGGGGCACCTGGGTGGCACAGTCGGTTAGGTATCCAACTCTTGGTTTTGGCTCTGGTCATGATCTTGCCCCCACTCTCTAAGATAAATAAATAAATCTTTTTTTTTTTTTAAAGATTTTATTTATTTATTCGACAGAGAGAGATCACAAGTAGATAGAGAGGCAGGCAGAGAGAGAGAGGGAAGCAGGCTCCCTGCTGAGCAGAGAGCCCGATGCGGGACTCGATCCCAGGACCCTGAGATCATGACCCGAGCCGAAGGCAGCGGCTTAACCCACTGAGCCACCCAGGCGCTCAGTAAATAAATCTTTAAAAAAATATATGATTTCTGCCTTCTGGAAAATTATAGCCCAAAACACATACTATTGCCAGAAATAAGCACAGAAAGGACTGTAAGATAAAATAATAGAAACATTAAATTCATTTCTAAATATAAAATCTTAAGACCCAACTGTATATTCTCATTAGCACCTAAGTCAAGCCCCAAACTACTGGTTATCCAGCTTTTTAGGAAGGTATACGCTATTAATATCCTGAAAATTCACCAGGAAATACTGTTCTTAACTTACAAAATTCTAATCAAATGGTTTATATTTCAACAGAAGAAAATCACCCAAGAGTCACAGCACTGAATGGCCAAATAGGGATGGTTCAAAAGATGCATAATTATGTCTCTGTTAGCATTCTTCTGGTCCTGTTTTCCTCAGGGTTTTTAAAAACTGCTTAGAACAGGATATAGAAGCAAGTTTGTCAAAGCTACGGACCACAAAGGGCTAAGTAATTAAAATGATTAATGCAAAGTTAAGATTTTAAAGTCTCAATGCACTTGAACAATGGGCCGAAACTAACATGAAGAAACTTTTATATGGGAGCTACAAAGCCTTCCATTTTAAGTTAAAAATCAAGTTATACAAGAATGTAAAATTAGAAGACCTGAACTAAAACATTCCCTGTTAAAAAAAAAATTGGGGGTTTGAGTTTAATCAGTTCAACATAAATCAATTTTGTCACCTTTTTTCTAAAAAGATGAGACACCAGTCTTGGGTTGGTTTTATTAACAGTACAACATCTCAATCAAGGTAAGTAAGAATCCTATTATATTTTGAAAACACACTGAGCTGTCAAAAATCAACATCCAGCAAAGGCAGTATTGTCAAGATTTCCACACTGAATAAAAAAGGTTAAAAATGACTTCTCTATAACTTTCAGACTAATGTTGTGAATTCTCTGCCACTTACCAAGTCATGAATATAGAATGTAGACTGCAGCAGCTGTTCTTGAAAGCAGCCTGATCGAATCTTATTTCTTAGCACCCTCTCAATGTACTTCTTTGTCTGAGTGTTGGTGCTATAGATGATGAGAAGCATTGCCAAGTCAAAAGTCTATTGTCAACAAAAATGACAACAGAGAAAGAATTTAATAAATCAGTACATTTATTGTCGTGACATAGTAGCTCACAACTTTTTCCCATGAAAACACAGAAGGGGTGATACTTATTTGCTCAACACACTCCCATGGGAGTATCTACTTTTTTTGTCACAAAACCTACAAATTTTTTCAGAGAAATAAAGTGCTATAACTATTAACCACTATTATCTTTTATGAAAACACTGGAATATAAGCTGAATTAATATTATTACAGAAAAAACTCTAAAGATCTATATATTTATTAAAGAAAAATCACTTGCCAACCACAGTATATATTTCATTATTATTAGGAAAACTACTTTCTGAAAAGTTGGAAAGACTGTAAATGCCTGTCAATATGAAAAAAATAAAATTCTGACAGTCATTTTTGGAATATTATACAGCCATTAAAATGAATGAGCTAGGGGCGCCTGGGTGGCTCTGTGGGTTAAGCTTCTGCCTTTGGCTCAGGTCATGATCTCAGGATCCTGAGATCGAGCCCTGCATCAGGCTCTCTGCTCAGCAGGGAGCCTGCTTCCCCCTTCTCTCTCTCTCTGCCTACCTCTCTGCCTACTCGTGATCTCTCTCTCTGTCAAATAAATAAATAAAATCTTTAAAATGAATAAGCTAGACTACATTTTTTGACAGACACAACATTGTGAAGTTTAAAAAAAAAAAGCAACCTACAAGACAATAATAATAGTAAGATTTATTTTTGTAAAAACAATATACATAAATATGTTTATTTTTTATTTTTTAAAAAGATTTTATTTATTTATTTGACAGAGATCACAAGTAGGCAGAGATGCAGGCAGAGAGAGAGGGGGAAGCAGGCTCCCCGCTGAGCAGAGAGCCCGATGTGGGACTCGATCCCAGGACCCCGGGATCATGACCTGAGCCGAAGGCAGAGGCTTTAACCCACTGAGCCACCCAGGCGCCCCCATAAATCTGTTTAAATGTAAGAGTAAGAATGCCTGCACTCACATACACATACAGCTTGTATATGAATAGGAAAAAAAAAAAAGTCTGGAAGAATTATCCATGAAGAATGGAACAGAGAGTGAAGAGAACCTTTTTAACATTTTTAACACTTTAACATTTTTTAGATTCCTTGTGGGGTTTTATCTCCACAATTAGCTTGTATTAAGTATGCTTAAAAAAGAAGGTTATAGGGCGCCTGGGTGGCTCAGTGGGTTAAGCCGCTGCCTTCGGCTCAGGTCATGATCTCAGGGTCCTGGGATCGAGTCCCACATCGGGCTCTCTGCTCAGCGGGGAGCCTGCTTCCCCCCCCCCCCCCTGCCTGCCTCTCTGTCTACTTGTGATCTCTGTCAAATAAATAAATAAAATCTTAAAAAAAAAAAAAAAAAAAAAAAAAGAAGGTTATAAAGCAACATCATCTGTCACAATAACTCAGTATTTATTCACTGTAATCAGTTGATTGTATATGTTTGTTTATATTTGTAAATTTCTTTCACGTATTATCAGCATAAAGAATTTTTACCTAGCTTAAAAAAAAGTCAAGCAGTACAAAAAATAAAAACAACTATTCAGAACTCATACAACTCAACAGTAAAACACTAAACAATCCAATTTAAAAGATGAATCGAGGATTTCTTTTTTTTATAGATTTTTTTTTTATTTGAGAGTGAGAGAGGGTGCATGTACAAGCAGGGGGAGCAGCAAGCAAAGGGAGAAGCAGGCTCGCCACAGAGCAGGGAGCCTGACACGGGACTCGATCCCAAGACCCTGGGATCATGACCTGAGCTGAAGGCAGATGCTTAACTGACTGAGCCACCAAGGGGAACAAGGATTTTTTTTTAATGTTTCTTTTTATTTTTCATTTTTAAAGACTTTAATTTTATTTGTTTGACAGAGAGAGAGGGAACACAAGCAGGGGGAGTGGGAGAGGGAGAAGTGGGCTCCCTGCAGAATCCTGATGGAGGGTTTGAGCCCAAGACCCCAGGATCATGACCTGAGCCGAAGGCAGATGCCTAACAACTGAGCCACCCAGGCGCCCCTGCCCACCAAGGATCTTTTTAACATTTTTTCATTTTAGAGAGAGCAAGCACGAATGGTGGGTTGGGGGAAGGGTAGAGGGAGAGAGAGCCTGAAATGGGCCTCCATCTCTGAGATCATGCCTGAGATGAAATCAAGAGTCAGACACTTAAGCACTGAGTTAAGCTCAGACTGAGCCACCCAGGTACCCCTGGGCCTAGATCTGAACAGACATTTTCTCAAAGACATAGGAATGGCCAAAAGACACATGAAAAGATGCTCAACATCACTAATCATCAGGAATGTAAATCACAATGAGATATCACCTCATACATGTCAAAATGGCTATCATTAACAAAAGACAAGAGACAACAAGTGATGCTGAAGATGTAGAGAAAGGGAACCCTTCTGTATTGCTGGTGGAATGTAAATTGGTGTAGCCCCTTTGGAAAACAGTATGGACGTTCCTCAAAAAATTAAAAGTAGAAATATCATGTGATCCAGAAATTCTACTTCTGGGTATTTTTTCAAAATAACTAAAAATTAATTTGACCAAATATCTGCATTCCTACGATCCCTGTACATTATTTACAATAGTGAGGACATGAAAGCAACCTAAGTGAAAAGCCAATGTGGTAAGTACAAAGACACACACAAACACACACCTACCTAGGCACACACAGACACACACTGGAATTTTATTCAGCCATAAAAAGAATGAAATCTTGCCATTTGTAATAATATGGACAGATCTTGAGGGTATTATGCTAAGTGAACTAAGTCAGACAAAGACAAATACTTTATGATCTTGCTTGTATATGGAACTTAAAAAATAAAGAAACAACAAAACAAAACACACAAAAAACTGAATTCATTGACACAACAGATTAGTAGTTGCCAGAGGCAGGGAGGTTTAGTCCGTAGAGCATACAACTCTTGATCTTGGCTGTAATTTCAAGCCCCACGTTGAGTATAGGGATTATTTAAAAATAAAATCTTTAAAAATAAAAGGGTTTTGAGTTCAAGCCCCTCATTGGGTTCCACCCTAGGCGTAGAGATTATTTTAAAAATATACATATATATAAAGACACTGTAGAAGCATATAAAATGTTTATGATATAATGTCAAGAGAAAAAAATCAGAATGCAAAAATTACATAATAATTAGAAATCTGTAAAAACAGGTAAAACAGGTATACAGGTTATACAAAAATGAAAAAAGAAAGAGTTGTATTAGGGTATTTTGATCCTTCCCAAAAAACTGAGTTTTTCATTGTCTAATTCACTATCATAAAAGCTTTTAAAATAGCCACCCAATAATTGGATAATTTGACAGAACCCCACAAAAGAGATTCCAATGAAAAATCCTTAATGGGAACCAAGTAGTACATAAGGAACACAATCATCTGGCTTCTCACAGAAGAAAAAATTTCCATAATTAAGACAGATTCAGTACTACTGCCTTGACAGTGAATGGATGGACTATTTGACTCACTCTGGCCATGTTGACACAGACAAAGGCAAGTAAAACATGGAATGCCATTATCTTGACAATTACATTTGCCAGAAGGAAGGGTAATCAGATAGACACAGGGACCTGACCCATGTCCCAAGTGACTCCTGTCTTCACTTCATCTGTGGGAACTTGGTTCTTTGGGACTGCAACTCACTGTGCTTGTTTGCAATGTTAATATTTCCCCTTATGGATAGCCTGGGTTTATTTCATTGCCAAAATGAGTAGGAAACACTATCTAGCAAGTCATCCCCTCAGACTATCTTCTCCAGACAGCTAATGTTTATTACGCAGCTACAGAAGGCACAGAAGGGACGACTGGAGAGAGTGACAGAAAAGGAAACTAGCCATATAATTAATTTTAAGTCCACAGTACTTAAAATTCACAGTATTATGAGTTTACCTTGTGTTCAGACACTGAGGCAGTGTTTTCAATTGCCTAGAAATAAAAGGGTCACGAAAGTATTATAACACATAAGTACATGTTTCACCTTATTATTATTATTATTAAGATTTTATTTATTTATTTGACAGACAGAGATCACAAGTAGGCAGAGAGGCAGGCAGAGAGACAGGAAGGGAAGCAGCCTCCCTGCTGAGCAGAGAGCCCAACTCGGGGCTCGATCCCAGGACCCTGAGATCATGACCTGAGCCGAAGGCAGAGGCTTTACCTGCTGAGCCACCCAGGTGCCCCTATTATTTTTTTTTTTAAAGATTTTGTTTTATTTATTTGACAGAGAGAAAGATCACAAGTAGGCAGAGAGAGAGAGGAGGAAGCAGACTTCCTTCCGAGCAGAGAGCCCGATGTGGGACTCGATCCCAGGACCCTGAGATCATGACCTGAGCCAAAGGCAGAGGCTTAACCCACTGAGCCACCCAGGCACCCCAAGTTTCCCCTTCTCAGGAGAAGCAATCTGTCCATCTGGGAACCATCATAGGTCACTTCTACTTGACTGATTTTCAACACTTTTATTTCCAGCTACCTTTACTTACATATCCATCACTGATTACCACCTACTCCCTCCTTACGTTCAAAGTCATGAAGATCTCACTCACCTTAATCCAGGCTTCTGAAATGATCTTCTCATATCTAACAGCTGACTTTATTACATCAAAGAGGAGAATAACACAGTCCTGACTGTTGTTTTCTTGATTTCCTGAAGAACTACAAGCAGCAGAGGGGGGGAAAATAATTCTTCCACTTACCAGAGAGGAACCTATAAAATCTGGATTCCTGTTACTAGCCAAATGCCTGTTCCAAAGCCAGCTTCATGTATAAAATGGCTAATAAACTTGTACTGTAGTCTATCTAAGACTGATCTGAATTGCCGGGAGAATACACCCCACCCGCCCACTTACACATGCACACATACATTACATGTACCACATACATATGATTTGAAACACTGTATAGTGATACATGCAAACAATATTATTACCATTATTTGTAGTTCCAAGTATTAAGATCTACTGTCCTGGCTTCAGAATAAATGTCATAAAACTTGCCTTGCCTGTGTGAGAAAAAGGGTAGTAACTGTCAATGACATTATACCTTTGTCGTCCTTTATTTTTCAACTTGCTTTGGGAAGCCTGCAACCGTGATGGCAAAATACAATGCTGAAGATCCAACTTCTCCCGGAGCTCAGAAATTACCTGTGGAAAATAAATATTAAGTTATGTGCTCTGCTCATTCATAGTAGAGAGGCACACTTCGTTCTTTCAATAGAACCATAACAATCCCCTGAAAGACCGAGTAAGAAGAATCACTAAATGTTAAACAAGGCTTTTTATTTAAGATTTTATTTTTAAGTAATCTCTATATACAACATGGGGCTCAAACTCACAACTCCAAGATCAAGGTTCACATGCTCTACTGAATGACCTATGGAGTGCCCCTAGACAAGGCATTTTAAAAAGGAGAGTTGATGAAAATAGTTAATGCAAGGATAGTATGTAATGCCCTTCAAAATTCCAGAATTCCTTGAGGTATTACAATGAAATAGTAAATAAAACTGTGTAATGGCTTATATGCAACAATAAATCTGGCTAGTTCCATTCCATCGCCTGAATACTATCTGGATTAAGCAGCATTATCAGCAGGTTTGGGAACAGGGAAGAATTAGAAGTCATAGTTTTAATAATGTATCTTGATGTATCTTCATCTAGGTACGTCTCTTTTCCAATACTGACTTTCACAAGGGCACCACTGCTATACTCTGTACTCCCAGAGATGTAGCAAGCAATTGGTGTTTGTTGGGAAATAATAGGGTACCTCGAGTGCATCTGCAGCTGTTACAGAATGAAGAATGAACTTGATTATCACAGGTAAATCATCCAGCTTGACAGATAACAGCTTACCCATCACCAACTGGCGGACCTAAACATAAAAAACACAAAAACCTTAAATATTTTTATGTTAATACCTCAACCTGGTACTGACCTGTTAGGTAAAATCAGAAAATCTACTTCTCTCATTCAGTTTTCTCACTTATCATTTAGGAGGAAAAACTCCTCATTTTATTTTCAATTTTATTCCAACTTAGAAGATTTTTTTTTAAAGATTTTATTTATTTATTTTAGAGAGAAAGAGAGATCACAAGTAGGCAAAGAGGCAGGCAGAGAGAGAGGGGGAAGCAGGCTCCCTGCTGAGCAAAGAGCCTGATGTGGGGCTCGATCCCAGGACCCTGAGACCATGACCTGAGCTCAGGTTAACTCAGTGAAGCTGAGGCTTAACCCACTGAGCCACCCAGGTGCCCCCAACTTACAAGATTTTAATTGTTAATGCCACAGTTTCTTCAAAAACAGACAGGTGTTGGGGAAGCTGGGTGGCTCAGTCAGTTAAGCGGCTGCCTTTGGCTCAGGTCATGATCCCAAGTTCATGGGATAGAGCCCCATGACAGGCTCCCTGCTCAGCAGACAGCCTGCTTCTCCTCTCCTTCTGCCTGCCACTCTGCCTATTTGTGCCCTCTCTCTGTGTCAAATTAATAAATAACATCTTAAAAAAACCAGACAGATGATAAATGTAAAAGTGTTATTATCTTATAATTTAGAGCCTGAATTTTCCACTGGCTGAAGGAAGACACATACAATCGTTATTCCTATGAGGAGCAGTGTGTAAATATTATCCAAGATAGAGATTTCCACTAAAACTTACTGCTTTGAAACAGAGCAGCAAATCCATCATACTATGGCATATGAAGTTCATCAAAAAGAAAGAGATGAAATGTCATTCAATATCATTTCAAACATTTTTTAAAGATTTATTTATTTGAGAGAGAGAGAGAGAACATGAGCAGAGGGGAGTGGCAGAGGGAAAGGGAGAAGCAGAATCCCTGCTCAGCAGGAATCCAACATGCAGCTTGATCCTGGGACTTTGGGATCACGACTTTGGGATCACGGACTAAGGCAGATGCTTAACCGACTGAGCCACCCAGATGCCCCTGCATCATTTCAAAATTAAACTTTCATACGTAACTGCTTCATAGCAATAAGCGACTGACATTGGTTCTGGGAGGTAACAAAGCTGGCTCTGTTTCTGGGGAGCGGAGTCCTTCCTACCTGAGACAGGAGCTTCAGGTCAAGTCGGAGGCTGGAAAGGACATCCAGGATAGGAACAGTGAGTGGAGTATTCTCCATTAAAAGGTCACTGTGAATGGTGCAAAAAGAGAAAAGCTATGTAACTTTTAACAGAGCTGGGCAGATAATTACTCAGGAAAACCACTCAGAATATGGGAAGAGAGGACATACTCAGTTCTCACTAAACTTGTTAATAATGTATTTCATTAAAAAAAATTTTTTTTAAAGATTTTATCTATTTACTTGAAGAGAGCGAGCGAGCACATAGGCAAGTGGGGGTAGGGAGAGGCACAGGGAGAAGCAGATGCCCCACTGAGCAGGGATCCCCCCACAACGCAGGGCTCGATCCCAGGACTCTGGGATCATAACCTAAGCCAAGGGTAGGACGCTTAACTGACTGAGCTTCCCAAACATCCCTAAAAATTATTTTGATCTAAAAAAAAATACATGCTTGGGCCATCTGGGGGCTCAGTTGGTTAAGCATCTGACTTTGGCTCAGATCATGACCTCAGGGTCCTGACAGTGAGCCCCACATCAGGTTCCCTGCTCAGCAAGGAGCCTGCTTTTCCCTCTCTCTTTGCCCTCCCTCCCCTCACTCATGCTTGCTCTCTCTCTCAAATAAAATCTTAAAAAAAACATGTTCGTTACAGAAAATTCAAACAGAATACAAATGAGAAGCCCTTTCCTCACCATCTCCACTACCCACAGGCAGCCACTATTGAGTTGGGCACAAATCCTTCCTGAGAAAAGGAAAAATAACACCTATAACAATTACAGGGAAGTATGAGAAGTATGACACATGTACATGCAAGGCATTACAGGAGAACAGAATAGAGAACAGTGATGGATTCTAAGAAAAGGCTATGTAAAAGGACAAGCTGTAATTAAGCAGGCAAAGTGGATGGTATACTGATACACCTAGAGGGAGCGACCTACCCAAAAACACAAAGGGAAGAAATCAATGGACATTTCTGGAGTATTTTAAAGATAACTAAAGAAAAGGAAGCATTACAAACTGAATTTTTAAAAACTATTTTGAGGGTAAGCAGGAAATTGCATTAAAACAGAAATCCTACTACAGAGGGATATTGTTCTCCCTTCTTTAATTAACTGCCCTACCAAGTACTATTTTTCATGTAAATGATAGTAAGCAATGCTCTTAGCAATGGGTCTGATGTGATGTACACCAGAATGAATCGTTTAGGGACAGAAGAATGCAGATGTTTGGTAAAATCCACAAATGATTTGGATATGGAGTCACAACTGAGGACTCCCTGGGTGGAACACATGCTAATGAAACAGATGGGTCATGTCTAGGTCCCCAAAGACCAAATTTATATGCCTAATCCTAAGGCAGACTTCATATTCACAACCACTATACTATTTTTAAAAAAGTAGATGGGTTACCCAAATATATATTCATTATTACAAAAACAAGTCAAATCCCACACCTACTCATGGAGGGCAGATACTATCCTCTTTTATATAAATAGGAGTACATTACTACTACTGTTTTTAGACAAGATCAGGCGTGTTCAGGGTGGTATGGTCGTAGACCTACTACTGTTTTCATTCTGCAGAGTTAAGGATCCCACAGTGGGAACTTACCCACCTGAGTTCTTTCCCCACATCAGCATGCTGGGAATCCCCTAGGATCTCAGGAAGGCTGGTGACAAAGTCATGCTGCAGGTACAGCGGAGCGATACTGATCAGCTGCATGAGCTTGGTGGTGAGATCCTGCAGTGGAGGACACTGTTAGAATTGTTGCACACTAACCAGAACAGAGAAAGATGTCCTCCTCATGAAATGTAAAGATAGAGTTATTTTTGTACAATATGGCACCTATACGCACATTCAAACTCAAAGCCTAAATACAGAGGTCAATGACCCAGAAATTTTCACACATGGTATGGTACATCATCTAGTGGGTCTGTTGTATACTTTACTTCATTTAAGATTTTATTTATTTATTTGAGAGAAAGGGAGTAGAGGAGGGAGAAAGAGAGAGAGGGCATGAGCAGGTGGAAGGAGAAGCAGACTCCTCACTGAGCAGGGAGCAGGACATGGGGCTATATCCCAGGAAACTGGGATCATGACCTAAGCAGAAGGCAGATGCTTAACCGACTGAGCCACCTAGCCACTCCTACTTTATTTCATTTAATCTTCACAACTCTATGGAGTCTGTGTGACAATTCCTTTTTTTTTTTTTTTAACTTTTTGGGTTTTTTTTTTTAAAGATTTTATTTATTTATTTGATAGACAGAGATCACAAGTAGGCAGAGAGGCAGGCAGAGAGAGAGAGGAGGAAGCAGGCTCCCTGCCAAGCAGAGAGCCCGATGTGGGGCTCGATCCCAGGACGCTGGGATCATGACCTGAGCCGAAGGCAGAGGCTTTAACCCACTGAGCCACCCAGGCACCCCACTTTTTGGGTTTTTTTGAAGATTTTATTTGACAGATTGAGAGAGAGCACAAGTAGACAGAGCAGCAGGCAGAGGAAGAGGGAGAGGGAGAGGCACGCTCCCTCCTGAGCAGGAAGTGCGATGTGGGGACAAATCCCAGGACCCTGGGATCATGACCTGAGCTGAGGGCAGCCACTTAACCGACTAAGCCACCCAGGCACCCCTATTCTTTTTTTTTTTTTTTTTTTTTTTTTAAGCAGACTTCACACCCAACGTGGGGCTTAAACTCACAACCCAGAGATCAAGAGTCACATGCTCCACTGATTGAGTCAGCGAGGCATCCTGACAATTCCCATTTTTAAAAGGTGAGGATATGCATTGCCCAAAAACACACAGTAAGTACAAAACAATAAATACACAATAATACAGAATTTCAGTCCACATGGAATTCCAAAACTCATGTTCCTCCAAATAAAGATTTAGCCTTGGAATGCCTGACAAAAATTAATAGAATGATTTAAAGAACTCTGGAAAGAAACAGGCCTTATTACATACTAGGCTCAAAACAGATTCAATTTTACCACGGTGCTTAATAACAGATCACATAATTGTAAAAACTTACTAACACTTTCCTCATATGTAATCAAATTAAACACTTGAAGCATGGTAGGTTGGTCTGGGATCTCACTGATTTTGAGAAATAAAACATAGTCATCTGTGTACTTTGAAAGCTACTTAATTTCTTTCCAAATATTTATTTAATAGATATCTAGTCATCATACTTAGAAAAACCTTTTTTCTGGAGAAATTTAAAGGGTGAAATATAAATGATTCTCAAATTATGAAAGATGAAAAAAGCTAATAAATAGAAAAATGTGAATTTTCAGTTTAGGAAAAAATAAACAAAAACAAAAAAACCAATGCTAATTCCAAGTTTGATTAAGCGTGGAAAACAGACTCTCTAAATCCGAGAGACAGAAAAAGCCCCAAAGCCTACCTTGCCATCCACAATTCTGTCAAGCCATTTCAGTTGACTGATGATGAGTCTAGGCATGTTAAATCCATCACTGTTCACACTGAAATGTTAGGATAAGAAGACAGAAACTTAGGTTTTCTGATTTACACAACAGCAAACATTAATAGTGCACAAACCATTTCAGGCATTCAATGAACACTTACTGAATGTTTACCTATTGCAACCTGCATTAGACACACTGGTGACACAGGGAAAGCATGACACATACATGTTTCAGATGGAAGAAGACACACTAAACTGTTAATAGTGGTTGCATCTGGGAGGGTTTAGTAAGGTTAAGGAAGGTCTGGAGAGTATTTCTTAATAACAATGTAAACAAAAAATAAAGGCAATAAACTTAAACAAACTAAACAAGAAAAATTTTTAAAGGTAGAAAAGTGTTAAGTACTGAAAAAAGCAAGCATATACTACTTTGGAAACATAGAAGGTCAAATTAGACTATGTGAAAGTACTGAAAACCACATATAGATGAAGAAATGTGGGGGCACCTGGATGGCTCAGTTGTTTGAGAACTCAACTCTTAGTTTTGGCTCCCGTCATGATCTCATGGGTCGTGACATCAAGCCCTGTAAGGAGCTCCATGCTCAATGGGGAGTCAGCTTGAAGAGTCTCTCACCCTTCGCCCCTCCCCCCACTCATGTGCATGCTCACATGTGTGCAAGTGTGCCCTCTCTAAAAATAAATAAATCTTAAAAAAAAAAAAAAAAGGAATGTTGGCTAGTTATTATTTCCCCCCAAAATGAGAGCATCTGCCTTCCTCCTCCTATGTCTGAAGTTTTGGACTACCTCCAGTTTTTTTTCTTGACAGCATTCTTAGTCTTTGTTTAGTGCAGTCAAATTTAACTACTGAAAAAGAAAAAACATCTACATGAGCAATTCAGGCAAAGCATCTGTGAAGATCTATCTTCAAGTATACTATTACTATGTACAAAACCTGGAGGGGCGCCTGGGTGGCTCAGCAGGTTAAGCCTCTGCCTTCGGCTCAGGTCAAGATCTCAGGGTCCTGGGATGGAGCTCTCTGCTCGGCAGGGAGCCTGCTTCTCCCTCTCTCTGCCTGCTTCTCTGCCTAGTTGTGATCTCTGTCTGTCAAATAAATAAAATCTTAAAAAAAAAAAAAAACTAGGGGCGCCTGGGTGGCTCAGTGGATTAAGCCGCTGCCTTCGGCTCAGGTCATGATCTCAGGGTCCTGGGATCGAGTCCCGCATCGGGCTCTCTGCTCCGCGGGGAGCCTGCTTCCTCCTCTCTCTCTGCCTGCCTCTCTGCCTGCTTGTGATCTCTCTCTCTGTCAAATAAATAAATAAAATCTTAAAAACAAAACAAAACAAAACAAAACAACTAGAAAAAACACATATTAAAAATGAGAAAGTAAAAATGACCTCTAATCCTGTCCTCCAGAGATGTCTGTTATTAATATGCATATGTATATGTATCTATAGTATAGTATATGTATTTTATTTATTTAAGAGAGAGAAAGAGAAAGAGAAGACACATGCACAGTGGGGAAGAGGAACTGGGAGGAAGGATCAGAGGAAGAGGGAGAGAGAAAATCCCAAGTGGACTCCAAGTTGAGCATGGAGCCCAATGCAGGGTTAGATCTCACGACCCTGAGATCATGACCCAAGCTGAAACCAAGAGTCTGATGCTTAACTGACTGAGCCACCCAACAGACCCTGTATTTTTTTTTTAAATAACATACTGGGCTAAACTGTAAATACTGATTTATAACCTTACCTTTATTTCCAATTAATGCAAGGCATTAAATACTCCTCTGTGTAATTTTTAATGTCCACATAATATTCTATTATAGGGATGTACCTCATTTACTTAACCAATCCCCTAGAATTGAACATCTCAACTGTTTACAATTTTTTGTTAAACAATAATCTTATTCATTACTGTTTTCACTCAGTTATTACCTTAGGATAAATTAGAAGACATGACTGAGCATTAAAGAGTATACGAAATCTCAGGGTTTTGTTTTTTGTTTTTTTTGAAATCTCAGGTTTTGATACACACAACCTACTGTCCTTCAGAATGATTTGAACCAACTGATTATGTTTATCAGCAATGTATAAGCATGCCTGTTCATTACACTCAATAAGGGAGATCCTTTGAAAGTAGAAAAAAATGTATGTATTGTTTTAAATTTGTATCTTCTGGGGTGCCTGGGTGGCTCAGTGGGTTAAGGCTCTGCCTTCGGCTCAGGTCATGATCTCAGGGTCCTGGGATCGAGCCCCACTTCGGGCTCTCTGCTCAGCAGGGAACCTGCTTCCCCCCCTCTCTCTGCCTGCTCCTCTGCCTACTTGTGATATTTGTCTGTCAAATAAATAAATAACATCTTTAAAAAAAAATTTGTATTCTTCGATTATTAATGAGCATTTAGAAAAAAAGGTTTGATGTTCTTGTTATTTCTTTGTGAATTTTCTGTTAGTGATCTTTTTCTACTTTTCTATTAGGTTATTCATTCTTTCCCAACTTAGTTATTTTTTAAAGCAAATTCTAAAAAATTTAGTATGCATACCCTACAAAATTGAAAGGGTAAAGAACAATATTCATAGAACATCTGATTCCAGTCACTGGCTTCCCTCCTTTGAGACAACCACTATTCATAGCTTATTGTATATCCTTCTAAGAATATGCATTCATATAAACAGATGAAAATTCAAAAAAAAAGACCCCACCAGAATTTTAGCAGTCAATTAAGAATCTGGTCTCATGATCAATATGACTTTTAGAGAAACTGATGATGTTTCAGAGTAATCTTTTCAGAGAGAAACACAAAGGCAATTTAAGCATTCCAGAATAATTCCACTTACTTTTCAAAAAGAAATTCTGGCAACTTTTCAAATAAAGTTTTGATAATGGCAGGCTAAAAAAGAAGACATAGGAGTTAGGAGATGGTCTTTAAATACACAACAGAAATATATAATTAACCACAATTTGCTCCAACAAGAGCTCTTAGAGGAAAACCCTGTTATAACTGAAATCTTATTTTAAGAATGGCCACTTGAATGCTGCCTACATTTTGAACATAAGCTGTTGGGACACAGAGACTTGTCAATGGTGTGTCTCCTAAAAAATTACCAAATGATTATGAAGGTAGCATTAAAATAATCAGATCATCAAAAATATTACTAAACATGACAACTGTTAACCTATAAAATGCAGACTTAAGATTATCAAATAGTTTACAGGAAAAGAAGATTTTTCTCCAGAGGAGTAAGAGGGGTCTTAAATGTAAGCTAACTAAATTATATTGAAGATTTCCTAAGAAAAGGAAGGGACAGGAGTATGGGAAGATTCACAGTGAAGATTCACAGAAGAAAAGAGAAAAAATGGAAGACAGGGTAAGGCAAGACTTTCCATTGTACGTTTTTATAATCTGAAACATTTAAAACATGTTAAAGCATTGTCTATTCAATATATTAAAAGAGAGAGGATGAGAAAAGGGCAAAATCAAGTTAATCAACAAGTAAAAACTGAAATGGGAGATGACACAGATGTGAATATAGCAGAGATACATAAGGTATCAGAGCACAAGGGAGGAAAGTTTACAAATCAGGAAGGAGAGGCTGATGGAATAAGTGAGATTCCAAAGGAATGCAGTGGGCCAATCAGCTCAGTCCAAAGCCACAGCAATTGCCGTACCAGACGCAGGTCAGCAATGAGGCTATGGTAAACTACTGCAAACCCAAATTCCCTGTTAACTCTACTAGACCCTGAGCTCAGGCATTTATACTTGGGCATACACCACAAATCAAGTCCATCAAATGTACACAGAAAAAGTGACACAGTCTCACCTGTAATATGTCAATTCCCAGAAGCAATTTAATGAGGCTCTTAGAGTAAGATGTGCCTATGCTGTTAAAAAAAAAAAAAAGAAAGAAAGAAAAAAGAAAAAAAAAAGGTTTGTTTTCTATTTGTTTTCCTTGTCTTAATGTTTTTATCATTTCTTCATAAAACTGGTTAAATAAACAATTTTTTAATTTTTTTGAAGATTTTTAAAAATTTGTAATTTATTTGTCAGAGAGAAAAAGCAAGCAAGAGAGCCCACAAGCAGGGGGAGCAGCAGACAGAAAGAGAAGTAGGCTCTGCACTGAGCAAGGAGCTTGATGTAGGATTCGATACCAGGACCCTAGGAACATGACCTGAGCCGAAGGCAGAAGCTTAATCGACTGAGCCACCAGGCGTCCCAAATATACAATATTTAAAGAGAAACTATCCTGTTATAACAGAAATACAGAAAAGGAAAAAGGCTTTTTTTTTTTTTAAAGATTTTATTTGAGAGAGAAAGAGGGAAAGCATACAAGCGGGGGAGTGAGAGAGGGAGAAGCAGGCTGCCCACTGAGCAGGGAGCCTGGTGTGGGGCTTGATCCCAGAACTCTGGGATCATGACCTGAGCCAAAGGCAGACACTTAACTGTGCCACCCAGGCATCCCTGCTTTTTTTTTTTTTTTAAGATTTTATTTATGGGGGCAGGGCACAGAAAGAACGAGCATGAAGTGGTGGAGAAACAGAGGGGGAGGAAGAGAGAATCTGAAGCAGACCCTGAGCTGAGCACAGAACCTGACGCAGGACTCAATCTCACAACTCTGAGATCATGACCTGAGCCAAAAATAGAAGTTGGATGCTCAACCGACTGAGTCACCCAGGTGCCAAAAGAAGATGATTCTGACACAGGGAGAAGTAGAGAGTTAAAGTTCTATCAACACAGATGAGACACACTCTAGAAAACATTCTGGTTCTTAGTCTTATAACTATAAGTTAATAATTTAAAGGTTAAAACTGAAGATAAAACAGTTATAAATAAAAAGTGAAATTCAAAAAATTGCATTCTCCCCCCATCGCCATCCCCCAATCCAGTTAGTATAACAGATTAAATGTCAGCAAGATTCCAAGCCTCCAGTCCATACCTGGCTTCCTCATCCTGCAGACGTTCACATGACAAAAGGCAGCTCCTGAAACTGTCTTGGTCCTCAATGTAAGATTCTAGGTCACTAACAAATTCTTCTATTATCTTAATGATATTGAAAAAACAGAGTAAGATTTTCAGTTTAACATTTGCTATAGCTTAGCTACAAATCATTCTAGTCCATTCAACTTTATGCCAGCCTCTTAATATTCCCAGTTCCAGAGTAGTGCTGGCAAAAGCAAAAGTACCAGGAAGAAACACATACTTTGGGATAAGAAGGATGTTTCCTCAGAGTCTGAAAGAGCTTCTTTTGGAAAACAACTTGATCCACAGCTAAGAGGAAAAAACAGTTGATCACCAGAGTCTTTAATACCTCCCACCATAGTTTTACTTTCCTAAATATGTTTCGTATCTTGTGAAACCAATAAGGATATTTTTAACCTAATTTCAGAGCCAAATTTTCTAAACCCATGGGAAAACAGATTTAGCTTTGACAGAGGATAGCTGCTAAGTATTCTTAAAAAGATACGGAATAATGGAGTAATTGATTCCCTAAAAGCAGGGCTTTAAAAATTTTCTTCTGAAATTACTCTGACACAGATCTAATTATTCTCTTGAGTATTAATTTATTTTTCCACAAGAAAACACAAAGTGTTATTGGTATATGACATTTTTTTCTATAAAAAAAGTTTTAAAAAATTAATAAAAAATAAAAAATTAGAATTACTTAACATGCATTAATCAGTACTAGAGACTATAAAAATACTCTCTAAAAAGCAGTATCGGGGCACCTGGGTGGCTCAGTGGGTTAGAGCCTCTGCCTTTGACTCAGGTCATGATCCCAGGGTCCTGGGATCAAGCCCCCGTCGGGCTCTCTGCTCAGTGGGGAGCCTGCTTCCCCCCTCTCTCTGCCTACGCGTGATCTCTGTCAAATAAAATCTTTTAAAAAAATAAAAACTAAAAAAATAAAAAGCAGTATCATTGTCATCTTTGTCTCGATATGGCTGGTGCTCCCATTTTTAATCTTCATTGCCTCTCTATTTCAGAAATCCATGATTCAGTTCTGAGCCCTGCACTAAACCCAGAGAAAAGATTTAAATTAAAATATTACTTAGTTGGTTCTGACTCTCTCCTGTTTTAAGAATAACTCCTGATGTTTTAAGAAGTTTTACAAAAATACTGTCATTTTCTTCAACTTCATTGTGAACATGAGATTTCTTTGTCTTCTTGGAAAGCGGCTGCTTCCTGGCTTCTGAAAACAGACAAAATTTTCAACAATGTGACCAATAGTAAAGATTAAAACTGTAAACCCTACAATAATCCTAAGAGGAAAATTGATGGGTTCTTGAAGAACTGTATTGGAATTGATGCTGTAGTAAAATTTTATCTCTAACAATGGTCAGCAACAGTGGCTTACAAACAAACAAATCAACAAACAATTATTTCTGCCTATGGCATTTTTTTTTTAAAGATTTTATTTATTTATTTGACAGAGACAGACACAGCGAGAGAGGGAACACAAGCAGGGGGAGTGGGAGAGGGAGAAGCAGGCTTCCTGCTGAGCAGAGAGCCCAATGCAGGGCTCGATCCCAGGACCTGGGATCATGACTGAGCAGAAGGCAGACACTTAACAACAGAGTCACCAGGCCCCCTCTACTGCATTTTCATTTGAAGAACTCAAAACATGCCACTTCTAACAAAAATAACCATGGAAATGTTTTCCACCCAAATTCTAAAGCAGTTAGTGTGCCTCAAGCTGTTGTCTAAAAACCAATGCAATCAAATCACTGAGAAGCTTATTAAGAGCACATTCGTAGGGGCCCCTAAGTGGCTCAGTCGGTTAAGCGTCTGCCTTTGGCTCAGGTCATGATTTCAGGGTCCTGGAATTGAACCCCACATCAGGCTCATTGCTCAGTGCAGAACCTGCTTCTCCCTTGGGCTCCGTGCTCAGTGGGGAGTTGCTTCTCTCTCCCTCTGCTCCTCCCCACCCATGTCTTGTGTCCTCTCTCTCTCCCTCTCAAATAAATAAAATCTTTAAAAAATAAAATAAAATAAAAGCACATTCTTAGATTACATCCCATAATTACTCAATTAAAATCTTGAGGATGGGGACCACCAGGCTTTCGAATTTTTAAAAAGCTTTCCAGGTAATAATCTTGATGTCCACCAAAGTGTCAGAATCAATGATCTTGATGCAGGAGTAAAAAGAATCAGGCAGGTTCTCTGGCATCAAGCCTTTGAGTACAAAGCCCAGATTGGTTTTATCCCAAGGCTTTCAATGCAAGGGAATAAAACATAATAAACAAACAAAAACAAACAGTACTTGAAATTAAGTAGGATTATTTCCTCTTCTCCCTTAATGCTGTAACAAGTTAGAACTCCCTTAACAGAGTAGATGAATATAATAAATGGGAAAAAAACCCTCTTTCCATCAACCTCTTTCCATCAGAACTAAGTAAGGGCCTTTGTCAACCACATTCTCAAACGGACAGTCCATACTGTTTCTTCACCCCTGGCATGGTTGCTCTGATATAATGCCTTTCTTTTATACATCCCTATCGTAGTTTTATCTGGATTATAATTTTTTTTAAGAATTTCAGTTTTGGGGCGCCTGGGTGGCTCAGTGGGTTAAAGCCTCTGCCTTCGGCTCAGGTCGTGATCCCAGGGTCATGGGATCGAGCCCCACATCAGGCTCTCTGCTCAGCAGGGAGCCTGCTTCCTCCTCTCTCTCTGCCTGCCTCTCTGCCTACTTGAGATCTCTGTCAAATAAATAAAAAATAAAATCTTTAAATAAAAAAAAAAGAATTTCAGTTTTAAGCAATCTCTACACGCAACATGGGGCTCGAATTCACAACCCTGAGATCAAGAGTCACAAGCTCCACTGACTGAGCCAGGCACCTCTATACTATAATTCTTATTCTTTTTAAGGGAAGAAAGAGGACCATAAACCTTTTTTAAGGACAGACAACTATGTTGTACCTTCTGTCTCAGCACCTAGATGATGTAAATGGATGAGCTCTGTAATACTAATTTCTCTTATGGATGTGGAGACTGAAGCTCTACGACTATGGCCATGCCCAAAGTCATACATGGAATTAGAAGCAGAAACTCAATCCCAAATCTCCTGATACTAGATTCTGTGTGCTCTAACCATTAAGACTTGATGACTCCCAGGACTTAAAAGGAGGTTTATCTCTCTTTAAGTGCCTCACACATTTGCTACCGGAAATAAAAAAACAAATGACTAGATACTTACTGGAGACATCTTCTATCAGGCTCTCTTTATCCTCTGATTTTGACAGCCTTCTCTTGGAAACCATTTTGACTGGAAGTCTTCTGCAATTAAATTACCTTCTAGAGCAAAATCAGAGAATAGAAGTTACCCTCTAGAAGCTGGATAAGTTTTGAGAAGTTAAAGCTGTAGCTCAAAGAAAACTACCCTACCCAAAACCAAAGTGGTTCTAGTTTTTTACACTAAAGTTGTCTAACTCCAGGCGTTGAAAGAATTTCAACTCCTATATCTGGTCAATACTCCCTTCCTTTCTAAACTTGCTTACCCTAGTTGCCTCTTTAGCAAGGCCACCTTCCTCTTGCTGAAGGATGAGATCCAGTTCTCTTTCTGATATCCCAGATCCTTCATCATCTGGCCCCAATCTACCGCTCCTTTAACTCATTAATCCAATATTGTATGTTAGAGACTGCGCTGGGTGCTGAGGTTACAAGTAGGAACCAGATATGATCACTGCCCTCAGGGAGTTTACACTATAGTAATGAGTAGTCTTTTTTTTTTTTTTTTTTTTGAGATTTTATTTATTTATTTGACAGAGCGACAGAGAGAGAGAGTACAAGTAAGCAGAGCGGCAGGCAGAAGGAGAGAGAGAGAGAGAAGCAGGCTCTCTGCAGAGCAGGGAGCCCGATGCAGGGCTCGATCTCAGGACCCTGGAATCATGACCTGAGATGAAGGCAGCCACTTAACAAACTGAGTCACCCAGGCGCCCCTAGTAATGAGTAGTCTTGAGGTAATTATTTGGGTACAGTTATGTAAGTGCTATAAGAGAGAAGCACAGGGTGCTATGAGGGCTTACAAGGAAATTTAATCTAGTTGGGGGTAGGGGAGATTAAGAAAAGCAGGGACAAGTTCTCAGGGATAATTTCTGTAAGAAAAAGGTATTAAAGCAGGGACCTGAAGGCCGAAACAGGAATTAGCCCATAGAAGATGTATGAGAAGAGTAGTCTGGGCAGGAAAATATTCAACACAGAACCGGTAAAGAGCCTGTAGAGTTAGAAATCAAACTGCAGAGGTAGGGGATGTCCTGAACCTGAACACTAAGGGCCTCCTACTTTATCTTGCAAACCAAAACATTCTTGGTCTCAGTGCTTTTGCATAAGGTGTTTTCACCTGAAATGCTCTTATCTGCCTGGAAACTACTACTCATCCTTAAAGACAGAGTCAAATGTCATATTCACTGAAAAATGTTCCTCCTATCCCCCAAGGAGCTTTCTACTCCAGCCTCCCTGTTCCATAGAGTGTATCTAGGATCCCCTACCACATCACACCAGACTATGGGGCTCATTGAGAACAGGAAATCAGTCTCACTTATCTCTGTATCCCTAGTGCCCAGCACAGTACCTGGCATAATATTTCTGAGCATATTCCCTAAATGAGAACGGCTGGCAGGCAGGTAAATACTAAAAACTAACAAGAACGATTTTAAGTGCTTCATAATTACTCACAATTACTTTTTTGAGGTAGGTATCCTTATTACTCTCATTCCGTGGTGGAGTTGGGTTTCTAAGTCAGGCAGTCTGACTCCAGAATCTGCACTACCTACCAACTATACTTTTGATTATAGTGATGGCTTCCAAAAATAGTTAACATTTACTATGTACCACGCACCATGCTAAGGGTTTTCTTTATCTACAACCATCATTAGCCATTTTACGGACAAAAATTAAGTTAGGGTCGTCTGACTTCAGGGCACAAGCCCACAACACGGCTCCTTTCCAAAGAAGCCTGAAAGCCTGGTGGGTGGGGCCGACTGTCTGGACCAGGTCATTCGGAAACGAGTTGGGGGTAAAAGCCTTCGTCATTTTAACGACGCAGGGAGGTACCTGGGTGGGGGGGGGGGGGGGAAGCGGATTATCCCACGACCCGGCAGAGGAGAAGGCCGAGGTTCGGGGCGCGGAGCCCCAGAAGGAAAAGCCAAGCTCGGCCGGGGCCCAGCGACAGGCCACAGTGACTCTGGACCTCGAGAGACCGCGACCGCTGCTCCACTCACCCGCCGAGAAGCCGTCACCGCCCTTTGTTTTCGACTTTGCCGCCCTGCGAGACGCCACGCTGACGCCACGGAGGCGCGCCTCGCCTTGACGCTAAACTTCCGCGCCGGAAGTGGGCGGCCAGGCGGCAGGGCTAGGGGCAGTCCGCGAGGGCCAAAGCTGGAGTTGGGCTCCGGGCCCGGAAGGCTGAGAGGCGTGACAGGGCCCACAGGCGAAATCAAAGAGGGGCCTTCGCGCCCCGCGGGGAGAGAAACCCGGTTACACGGGGTGGGAGCCGGCTCTCTGTGAAGATGGCGGGGCCGGAGCTGCTGCTCGACTCCAACATCCGCCTTTGGGTGGTCCTACCCATCGTTATCATCACCTTCTTTGTGGGCATGATCCGCCACTACGTGTCCATCCTGCTGCAGAGCGACAAGAAGCTCACCCAGGAGCAAGTCTCCGACAGGTCAGCGCCTTCCCTCTCTGGCGGCCTCACTCCCCTGTGACCTTGGGCAAGAAAGTACAGGGGTTTTGTCAGTTTGTTCGGGTTGACATCGCGCCCCAAAGGCTGGGTCACCTTGCCTGTGTTACCTCTGTGTTTCCCTTTAGTCATTTGTAAAATGAGGATAACAGGAGATGCCTCATAGAGCAGGCGTGGGGATTAAATTTTAAATGAAGCCTACAAAGCCTTTAGCACAGGGCTTGGGACCCATTAAGTGCTCAAAAAAAAATGTTGCTGTTAATTGTTAGGCCAATGGCCAACCCTCTTATCTATGAACTATGTATAAGGTGGGTGTGTTTACACTATTCCTTTTACAAGCTACTGTGGTGGTCAGCTGAGATACTAAGTAACCAAGTGCTGTGCAAATGTAGAATTGCCATAGAGATGTGGGGGGTTGTAATTATCATTTCTCCTTCAGGAGTGGAGGCAACTTCTTTCTCATGTGCTTCATTACAGTATTTATCTGTGGAGAGAGGTAATTTGAGATGATTTTAGTTATCTAGATTTGTGCCCCCACCATATTAAAATTTTTTAAAAATTCCAGTGAATCATTGTGATTATTTTCAGAGATCATCTTAGGGAAATGTTGCTGTGTCTTTAACCACTTCGCTATCACTTACTTATCTCCCATTTTAAGAAATAGCAAGTCTCGGGCTCAGAACTGTCAACAAGCAACAGTATCTTACCAAGATTCAATTATATTTTGTCTTTATTGTCTTTATGTTAAGTGTGGCAACTAATACTGGTTTTCCATTGGTTGTCAACTTAAAGATTTATGTTAAAACTTACATAAGTAGAAAAAGTTGATATGTAAAAAATACTAAGCTTTTGGGACACCTGGATGGCTCAGTCAGTTAAGTGTCTGCCTTTGGCTCAGGTCATGATCCCAGTGGTAGGATCAAGTTCCACATTGTGCTCCTTGCTCAGCGGGGAGCCTGCTTCTTCCTCTGCCTAATACTCCCATTTCTTGTGCTCTCTCTGACAAATAAAATCTTTTAAAAAATACTAAGTTTTTAATACTACAAGTGCTAGTGAATAAAACAAAAATCATAACCATGGAATGAGAGTGACTGAAGTTTAGGAAGCACTGCTTTATCATTTTCAGTTATGCTTCCCAGTTAGGCTGAGAATAATAATAAACCGATATTTATTAAGCACTTACTCTATGCCAGGCACTAAGCTAAGCACTTACATTCATTAACTTATTTAAAATTCAAAGCAACTCTTATGAGATAGATGTTGCTGTCCCATTTTATAGAAACTGACGCTTAAGAGGTTTCATGGTGTCCCATTTTATAGAAACTGATGCTTAAGAGGTGTCATCAGAATGATGACATTCTGAACTTGAGGCCAGATTTTCTGGTTCCTAAGTCGGGAATTCTTTCCACTACACCATAGCGGCCACTTCAGTTATTTTTCAGTGGCATCAGTTGCAGAACTGTTGAGAACCAACCTCCTGAGATAACCTGAAGTCCGTTCTCCACAGAAAGGAAGGCTATAAAAAGATGCAATGTGAAGAGAGCTCAGATATATAGCATTTATTAACACCAATAAATTGTTCTCATTTTATCCTCACAATCACACCAAGTTAGATAATCCTGAACCCATGTTTACAGTTGAAGAAAAGAAAGCCAGAGAAATTAGCCTACCCCAAATAGCCAAAATTGTAAAATACTGTGCCTGTACTTAAACTCAGATCAGCTAAATTAAATTCAAGTTAAATTCTCTTGACCACAATTACTGTTGTCATAGATTCTCTGCCACAGTTTTCTGCTCTTGGTTGACTGTGTGATTTCAGAATGATGTTTCTGAATGATATCGCACCCATAGCTCCTTTTTTGGGGGGTGGATTTTATTTATTTATTTGTCAGAGAAAGAGAACAAGCACAAGCAGGGGAAGCGGCAGGCAGAGGGAGAAGCAGACTCCCCACTGAGCAATGAGCCTGATGTGGGACTCTGTCCCAGGGTCCTGGCATCGTGACCTAAGCCAAAGGCAGACACTTAACCGACGGAGCCACCCAGGCGTCCCCACAGCTCCTTTTTCTAACCCAAGATGAAATTCACAGTTCCTGCACTCTATAAATAAAAATAATACTTAACAAACAAACAACATGATGTTTGCAACAACATGGATGGGCCTAGAGGCTACTATATCCTAAATGAAATAATAAGACAGAGAAAAGCAATTGCCATATGATTTCACTTATATGTGGAATCTAAAAAAAAACAAAACAAAAGCAGAAACAGACCCATAAATACAGAGATCAAATTGATGGTTGCCAGAGGGGAGGGAGATAGGGGGATGAGTAAATGCGTGAAGGGGAGTGGGAGGTACAGGCTTCCAATTACAGAATGAATCATGTGGATGAAAGGTACAGCATAGTCAATGAGATTGTAGTAGTGTTGTATGGTGGCATATGGTAGCTACATATATGAGCACACCATAATGTACAGAGTTGTCAAATCACTATTTTGTATACCCGAAACTAATGTGACATTGTGTGTCAACTATACTTCAATAAAAACGACAATGTAATGCCCTAGTTGTGACAAAGGAGAAATAAAAGAAAAATAATTTAATTTCTATTTCATAAGTACTTGTTCACAATGGTCCTCAAAAGTGTAATGCACAAGGCAAAGCATGCACCTCACTATAAAATCACCTTCGTTGGGACAGGTTCAACTGTAGGCTGATACAGTACTCACTATTTAGTACCACAGAAGGCAGTGCTGTTTTGGATGCGATTTTACTAAATGAGGAACTACTCTTGATAAAGTTCTGAACAAAACAAAGTGAGTTTTCCTTATACATACTTGGTGGTTGTGTACCTGGAAGTTGAATATATATAAAAATCACTTCTTCCTTCCCTGTGGAAAAAAAGAGGGAATTAGGTTTGAGGCTCATAATTAAAAGCAATTCAATGAGATATTCAAAAGTAGTATGAAACATGAGATGGTTCTTTGAATTGCACAACTGTTTCCAGCACTGAGGAATACTTAGCATCTCTTACCCCTAACAAATGACAGTTAATTTCTTTACTCCATCATTCTGACAATCAAAAAAGTTCCACAGATTTCCAGAAGTCCCCCAGAGGGCAGGACCACCTCCATGGAGAACGACTACCTTAGAGAAAACTCAAACCTCTCTGGTCATTATTGTTCCTTTATGTGAGATGTCTGAATCATGCCAGTTTCTACATGGTGTGACAGTACCCCACCAGGTCATCCTGTCAACTTGGATAGAATGCTGAGCACGTGGTTCTCAACCTGCCAAAACCAAGGCAAAACATGTTTTCTGGTTGTAAAACATTCCTCTAAATATAGCATAAGTTTCCATTAGCCTAAATAAAAATGGAACCTTTGGTCATAAATTATTAAGCTTTTGGTGCCTCTAAACTTACTAAAATTTTTCTAAAATATATTAAGCCCAAACTGAAAGATAAATGAATAAAATATAGTAAATCGCAGTTGGGGATAGAATGTCTGGAAAAAATGGTACTCAAGCTCAAAGAATATACCGACTCTTAGGAAAGGAAAAAAACAAACTCAGGTCTTTAATATATGATTAAACTCCAATTTGAGAAATACCAGCTTTAAAAACTAAAGCTTTCAGGGTGCATGGGTGACTGAGTTGGTTAGTTGTCTGACTCTTGATCTCAGCTTAGGTCTTGATCTTAGGGTGAACATGGAGCCTACCTAAATTTAAAAAAAAAAAGTTTTAAGAAAATGTCTTTCAATTGCAAATTATCAATGCAGAAGAGCTTTGTCTTTATAAGCAGTGTAAGGACTTATTTTTCAAGAGTAACAGAAATGGAAATGCAAAATTAAAAATTTCTTATCGTATTCTCAGACCTCAGAGAAACTGAGTGTTTAGAATATACAGGACATTGGGGAGGGTCTGTGCTATGGTGAGTGCTGTGAATTGTGTAACACTGATGAATCACAGACCTGTACCCCTGAAACAAATAATATATTATATGTTAATAAAAAATAATTAATTAATTTTAAAAACTATTGATTAACTATGGTAGATGTCAATGGAAGAATGATATGAAATTTTTATCATATAGAGAAGAGATCAAAGAGCACTCAAGCAAGAAACGTAGGGAAAAAAGAGGAGTGTCAGTTAATTATTAAGAATATTGTTATTTATCTGAAAAAAATATAGGATAATTTAAGCTTGCCTTGATTTAGGGTTGAAATGCCTCAAGGTCATGTTCTCAACCCCAGTTCTACAAAATTCCTCAGCAGTGAAAATACAGGAGATGTAGGGGAACTTCTGTTGATTACAGTGCCTGAAGAAGGCCTGAACTATCTATAGTGACCAAATTTTTATTGTTAATCTACCATGTGCCCTGCTCTGTACCATATGTTATAGGATACAAGATATGACAAGGCCAAGACCCTACCCTCAGGGAGTTTCAGTCCAAGTGACAAAACATGCAAAAGGAAAATAACATATGCCATATGCAGTGGTAATCATTAAATGAAACTATATATATCAAGAGCTCAGCTTAAAATCCTCAGTATTAAAAAATAAAAAATATTTTTTAAAAAACCCTCAGTATTTCCCTTTTGCTCCTTTTTTTTTTTTTTAAGTACTCTCCACACCCAACATGGGGTTCAAACTCACAACCCTGAGGTCAAGAGTCACACATTCCACCAATGAAGCCAGCCAGGCACCTCACTCTTTTATTTTTTTTTTTTTAAACTATTTTTAAGTGTACAATCCAGAAGCATTAAGTACATTCTCACTGTTGTGCAAACATCCCCCTCATCCTCTTCCGCAGTATTTTCATCATCCCAAACAAACTCTGAACATATTAAGTAATAACTCCCCATCTCTTTTCCACCCAGTTCCTGCAACCAGCACTCTACTTTTTGTTTCTATGAATTTGACTACTCTAGGTACCTTAATGTAAGTGGAATCATATAACATTTGTCCCTCTGTGCCTGTCTTATTTTACTTAGCATAATGTTTTCAAGGTTTATCCATGTTATAGCATGTGTCACATTTCAATACATTTTGTAACTAAATGAAATGTATAATGTGATTTGAGATACATATACTTTTCTGAATTGATTATCACAATCAATTAACATATACACCACCTCATACTTACCTTTTTTAAAAAAATCAGTATTAAAGAATGCTTAAGGTCTACTCTTTCAGTAAATTTCAACTGCATTACACAGTTTTATTGACTATAGTCACTATACTATATGTTAAACCCCCAGAATTCATCCTATAACTACCTTTTGGCCGGCATCTCCCCATCTCCTTCATCCCCCAGTAACCACCATTTTAATTTCTGTTTCTATGAGTTTGACACTTTTTTTTTTTTAAGATTCCAAATATAAATGAGATCATACAGTGTTTGTCTTTCTCTGGGCTAATTTTACTTAGCATAATGCTCTCAAGTTTCAACCATGTTGTTGCAGACAGCAGGATCTCCTTTCTGGTGGCTAATATTTCATTGTGTTTGTATATGTATATATACTACTGAATTGTGTGCTTAAATAGGATTACAGTGGTAAATTTTATATTACGTATTTTTTACCACAATTTAAAAATGTATACTGGGATGCATGTGGCCTTATATAGTATGTCTCTTGCACGTCTCTCAAGTCTCATTTTCACTATGTTTTCTGTAGTTCTCTTTCTTCTAGCCATGTGGCCTTTTCTCAGGTCCTCAGAGACATAGTCTTTATGCCTGCTGCAGGGCTTTTGCCCATGCTGTTCCCTCCAGCACTTTGCCAAGGTAATCTCTAGTTGTCCTAAGATTCCAACACAGTCATGCATCATCATCAAAGTGTTTTCCCAGACCTTAACTTCCTAGACTTGGTCAAAACCCCATGTTATATACTCCCACCATACCATCCATCTATCCTTCCTAGGACATAACAGGTGAATTTAACATTTATTCCTATGGTTATTTAATCAATGTCTTTATCTCCCACTAGACGTTAACTTTCATAAGCTATTTGCCCCCCCCCCCCCGCGCCTTTTTGGTAAAATTTATTTATTTAAAGGGCGCCTGGGTGGCTCAGTTGTTAGTTGTCTGCCTTTGGCTCAGCCCATGATCCCAGGGTCCTGGGATTGAGCCCCTCATCAGGTTCCCTGCTCAGCGGAAAGCCTGCTTTTCCTCTCCCACCCCCCCACCTTGCTTCTGTTCCCTCTTACACTGTCTCTGTCTGTCAAATAAATAAATAAAATCTTAAAAAAAAAAAGATTTATTTATTTGAGAGAGAGAGCAGAGGGAGGAGCAGAGGGATAAGGAGAGAGAGACTCCTCAAGCAGACTGCCCTCAAATGCGGAGCACGACAAAGGACCTGATCCCAGGATCCTGAGATCATGACCTAAGCCGAAATCAGGAGTCAGCTGCTTAACCTACTGAGCCACCCAAGCGCCCTGAGATACTTGCTTTTTGATGACTGTTGTTCATGTCACCTAATAGTATATGGCATTCAGAAGTTCAAGAAGTATTTTCCCAATGAGAATAAATCTTGTTATTGTGCATAATATGAAAGGAGGCATGGGAAATTTAAATGACTCACCCATGATTGCATAGCTAAGTGGCAGAGCCAGGATTTGAACCCATCTGTTCAACTCTAGAGCTTAAATTTTTATCTGTTACTCTAGACCCAATGCTGCCTAAACCATCAGTGATGAAGGACCATTTTTTTGTTTTTTTGATTTCCAATCTGTCATAGACCGATGCTTTTATAAACTATTTTAGTACATACTTATTTGGATATTGTGGAAATACCAAATTATTATAAATGTTCCTAAACCCTTATTTTGAATGTCTGCACTTAACCTTGTCACAGGCCAGCACTGGTACACAGGCCACACCTGGAGTAGCTTTAGACTAGCTCCGGGGGACAGAACATACTACATGTCACCTCTGTAAGTCTATGTTGAGGTCAAGTGGAGGAAGACCAGAGAGAATTCCATGAGGGCACCAGGCAGAGTTTCTTGGAGAGGGTAGGGCTTGAAGAAGGTATTATGATATAATGGTAGAACTCGTGAAGAAGTGGGGTACTAGAGCATTCCCAGCACATGGAGAGTCTAGAATACGCGTAAGGTGACAAGGGGACCCTGATTAGAGTAGGTGGTTTATACTGAGGAGTAGAGACAAAAGCAAGCACAATTTGCACGTTGTTTATTTCTGTCTGTCTGGTTTTTTTTTTTTTTTTTTTTTCACTTTCCAAGAAGGATTTCCATTAACTTAAGGGGGTTTTCCTCCATTAAAACGACGTTTGAAAACCTAGCAAACATTAGTATTTTGATCTCTGCCCTGTTTGGCATCTGTGTCTTCGCACCACCCACTTGTATCACACTCTGTTTAATAATCAGTTATAGTCAGATATCACCAAATAATTTATTAATTCAGTAAGTGTTTATTGAGAGTTTACTAACGGTCTGAATCCTGCTAGAATTTCTATTTGTTGTCTCTCGGGGATCAATCCTGTCAAATGCTGTACTCATTTCTCTGTGGCGTTTTAAAAGTTCTTTCTTTTGTCCTCACCCTCCCTCCCCCCGCCCCCGGATCTCCTGAGGAGTATCCAGTTCTTACTGTTTTCACTCAGAGAAAGTTCCTTCTTAGCTTCTTATACAATAAGAAAAAGCCGAGTGTGATGTTCCAAACGTGCCTTCCTTGGAAATTTTTATTCATAAACACAGTGACTTCTGAAAAATGCTTTTTTGAAGACCTGATTGTTGGGTTAAATATATTATATTGGTTTTAAGGACACTTGTATTTTGAAAAGTGTCCCCACAGGACTGTTGCCAAATAGGCTCTCTCTTGTGTTTAAATAGGTCTTCTACTCTTATTCTTCATTTTCTTCTAGTGTTTCGCTTTTAAAAATCTCATTGTCTTGGTTGTATTTTTCAGTCAGGTCCTAATTCGGAGCAGAGTCCTCAGGGAAAATGGAAAATACATTCCCAAACAGGTACTCATTTCTCTTTTTTTTTTTTAAAGTTCCACAATTCACTGTTGAGGGCAGTAGATGTCTGAATGCTTAATAAGGGGACTCTTTGGGGAAAGCTCAAGTTTGGCAAATCTGTAATTCAGCTGTGGCCTAGTGGTGTCTGCTGTCATTGTGACCTTGCCCTTCTTAGGAAATTGTTTTTAAATGTGACTCAGCTAAAGTGTCAGGTTGGATGCCAAGTAGGTGGCCAGCTCGGAGTGTAACAGCGTATTCTAAGGACCTTCTGACTAAACCTCTGGGGAATAATTTGACAATTTGCTCTGTCACAGTTTTAAAACTTAAAAAGCTCTCTTTTCTACTAGTCTTTCTTGACACGAAAATATTACTTCAACAACCCAGAGGATGGATTTTTCAAAAAAACTAAAAGGAAGGTAGTGCCTCCTTCTCCTATGACTGGTATGTTTTCTCCCTTCTGTCATCTTTAAGGAAGATTCTTAACATGAGTTGGGGGAGGGCAGGAAGAGGATGTGATTTATTTAAATGTTAAATTGTATGAGATAGAAATCTAAGGGGCTTAGAGATCATCTAATACAGGGACCTACACAAGTGGAGCTCTCCCCCCCCCCCAAAAAAATCATCTGGGAATGCTAATGTATAAAGTGGATTTAAAAAAAAGAAAAAAGAGCCGCTGGCTGGGGGATGAGGAAACTAGAGCCATTATCCCTGAGTCTCTTCCCTTTGCTGTTCCTCAGGACCCAGAGCTCTGTGGAGCACAGTTGGTAAAGCATCCTAGTCCCATCTCCCAGCCAGTGTCTGGATCCCCTTGCTGACAGATGGCCACCCAGCTTCTGTCTGAAAGAGGAAGAGCTCTTAACCACTTCCCAGCCCAGCCATTTCTTTGTCAGACATGATTGCTTGGCCCACCATACAATTTTTGCTCTAACGGACTTCTTACTTCTGCTGACCCTTAGTCATGTGAAAAAACATAGCACTTTTAAAGTAAAACAAAATAATCTATTATTCTGTGTTGGCTGTCTTCTTATTTTAATACCCATTTCTCTAAGTAAGAAACCCGGACAGAAGGTCCTACAATTGATTTTAATAAGTCTTTTAGAAAGCCCACAAGAAACAAAAGACCAATTTATGTATGAAGAGATACTTGACTTCACTAAATCCACAAAATGCAAATTAGAACAAGATGTCCTTTTTAGTTTTTCTAAAGATTTATTTATTTATTTGAGAGAGATGTGTGCACACCCAGTGGGGGTTGGGGGGTAGAAGCAGAGGGAGCCAGAGAGAGAGAATCTCAAGCTGACTTCCCGCAGAGCACAGAGCCTGTAGGGCTCGAATACACGAACTGATCATGACCTGAGCCAAAATCTAGAGTCGGATGCTTAGACAACTGAGCCACCCAGGTGCCCCCAAGATGTCCTTTTTAGACCATTAAACTGACGAAGATTGAAAGCTTCACAAAGCTACTACTGTCAAAGTCTTGGGAAGTTAGGCCCTCCTGCTACTGTTGAAGGACAATCTGATGGCATTTGTTCATTTTATTTATTTATTTATTTTTAAAATATTTTATTTATTTATTTGACAGAGAGAGAATCACAAGTAGGCAGAGAGGCAGGCAGAGACAGAGTGGGGGAAGCAGGCTCCCTGCCGAGCAGAGAGCCTGATATGGGGCTCAATCCCAGGACCCTGAGATCATGACCCGAACTGAAGGCCAAGGCTTAAACCACTGAGCCACCCAGGTGCCTCAAGTTCATTTTAAATGTTCAAACCCCTTGACCTAGAAATTCTTCTAAGAATTCTTCTAAGAATTTCTCTTACAGAAACACATCACATGCAGATTATATACTAGGTAGTTGTTGGCAACGGTGTTTATTGGCCAAAAAAGAAAAAGAAAAAACAATCTATAGGTCCATCCAGAAGTAATGTGTGACCACATAGTAGACTCTTATGCACACACTGAAAATAGAGAGAGATATTAAACCAATGTGAAAATACCATCTACAATATATTTACTTTTTTAAAATTAAGCAGATTAGTAAGTATAATATCTGTTTATTGTATACATATGGAAACTTGTGTGTGTAAATACATGGGCATATTTATACATGTATGTATAAAGATGGAAGGATATGCAACAAAGAATTAAAAGTATTCAGAGAGTAGGCTCAGAGAAGCTGTCTAATCCTATGTTTCCATGTCGTTTGTATTTTTTACAGTGAACTTGTATTAGTTTAATTATCATATAAATTAAAAATTTACAGAAAATCAGGGAGAAGTTCCTGCCAACAGTGGTAAAATGCTGTCTCTTGTTTTTGTCATAGATCCCACTATGCTCACAGACATGATGAAAGGCAATGTAACAAATGTGCTCCCTATGATTCTTATTGGTGGATGGATCAACATGACGTTCTCAGGCTTTGTCACAAGTGAGTTTCAGACCCAGAAGACTTCAGGTTCATTTAGCTATGATCCTTTCCCATGTCCCTGTTCAGAGAAATCCAAGCGCTGCTGAGACACTAATATAATGGGTCCCATATTCTCTAACCATATTCTTTTTTTTTTTTTTTTAAAGTTTGTATTTATTTGAGCGAGGGAGAGCATGAGAAAGCAAGCATGAGCAGGGGGAAGGTCAGAGGGAGAGGGAGAAAGAGAAGCAGACTCACCACTGAGCAGGAAGACCAACATGGGGCTCGATCCCAGGACCCTGAGATCTTGACCTGAGCCAAAGGCAGAAGCTTAACTGACTGAGCCACCCAGGTGCCCTGGAAACTAATCACAATCTTTGAAAAAAATTTTCATATGCTGTGACTTTATGGCTCTTATCCCAAACTCATCATTAGTTCAAGATGTGGATGTTTTTTTACAAATAGGAACTTAAGTGAATGACTTGCTCATTCGTATCCAAAATTAATTCTCATTAAGTAGGATGGAGGGAAGCATGTTTCTATTTTGACTTAATTTCCTAAGTATTGGAGTGAGTTGCCTATTTATAATTTGTTTTGAATCAATTTCATTTCTCAGGAATGTAGTTCTCTATGTGTATATATTCCATTTTGGGTTTTACAGATCAGTGCAAGTTTCTTTTCTAATTTTAGGTCACAACTCAGAGTCCCTGCCTTTTTTTTTTTTTTTAAGATTTTATTTATTTATTTGTCAGAGAGAGAGAAAGAGAGCACAAGCAGGCAGAGTGGCAGGCAGAGGCAGAGAGAGAAGCAGGCTCCCTGCTGAACAAGGAGCCTGATGTGGGACTCAGTCCCAGGACCCTGGGATCATGACCTGAGCTGAAGGCAGGGGCTTAACCGACTGAGCCACCCAGGCATCCCCAGAGTCCCTGCTTCTTAAGCAATAGAGAAGCTTGTGTTGAAGGAACTATAATAGAGTGACATTTGCCTTATTTTTTTCAGAAATTGACACAAATTTCCTGGTAGAAATCATTGCAAACTATGTATGGTACAGAGTTTCTACCTCATGGAAGGATTACATGTATTCATGCTTAAACTGTTCTAAAAACAGCAAGAAAAGATTGTGAACTTTCTCTCTCTTTTCTGTAGCCAAGGTCCCATTTCCACTGACTCTCCGTTTCAAGCCTATGCTGCAACAGGGAATTGAACTACTCACATTAGATGCATCCTGGTAAGAACTTTCTTTCCTTTATAAAAGCACAAACCAAAAGCTAAAACCAATGTCCCTTAAAGAACAGAATTTCTGATTTGCATTCTTCACTGGAATAGATTTTTGATTTTTCTCATTGAAACTCCACTCAAAATGCCATGGGTGGATTATGACAACTTTTAGCCTTACCCCAAGTGATTCTTTTATATACTCTTTGGGTGATAGAAAATTGTGAACTCTGTTAATTCTAAAATAACTACCTATGTTGTTTCACTTTTGCTTTCCTAGGGTGAGTTCTGCATCCTGGTACTTCCTCAATGTCTTTGGGCTTCGGAGCATTTACTCTCTGATTCTGGGCCAAGATAATGGTAAGAAGCATGTTGGGTTTAATCGAATACTTTGATAGACAGTCATCCATGCCAGGGCCAGAAAACTCATGTAGTCTGTTCGTTTGTTAGCATAGTCAAATACAATGCTTCACTCCTTAAACTTTATAAATTTCTGAAGTATTCTGCAAGAGTCTTACAGATTCCAGGGTTAGAGCATATGACTGGTTCTGTCGATGGAGCATGCAACCCTTGATCTCAGGGTTGTAAGTTCAAGCCCCACGCTGGGTATGGAGATTACTTAAAATCTTAAAAAAAAAAAAAAAAATCCCAGGATCAGCTGAAGATCTGAATTCTCCCTGGAAATCACAGGGACAATATTTAGTTCCCCAAGGTATGAAAGCCTCCTGTGAGGAATCCAGTACCGTAATGTAAGCCTGTAAACTGAAGCTGAAAAAAGGCCTGGTTTGACCAGTTAGTTCATTGACTAGAGTTCTTGCCAGGACCAATCCTGGCTCTCTCATTTAATGGTTGGGACCTCGGGCAAGTGACTTAACCACTTTGATCGGATGCTCATTTGTAAAATAGAGACCTTAATAATTAACGTCTGAGTTTGTTGTAAGCAGTGAACGAGGCAGAATATGTAAAGCACTTCGTGAAGTGCCTGGCATAAAATAGTTGTTCTATAACCGGTGGCTGTAGTGATTGTTTACACTTGAAATCAAGTTTAGCACTTCCTTCAGTTACTTTCTGTTATTATCAGGCCCATTTCTCAGACGAGGTAGAGTGACTTTCCCTAGGTCACATAGCCAGTGTGTGGGAGGGCCAGTCAGTGAATCTTTCCTACGGGGCTCCCATCCCTTCCTGAGCACCTGTCAGTGTTGTGTGAGGACCGTTCTTCCCAGAGGGTGCTGGGTGCTTGCGGAGCCCTGGCACTCACATCGGTGTGCCTTACACTGCAGCCGCTGACCAGTCACGGATGATGCAGGAGCAGATGACGGGAGCAGCCATGGCCATGCCCGCAGACACCAACAAAGCTTTCAAGGTACGCTCACACCTACCGTAGCTTCGCTAATGCTCTGAAAGACATTAGTGGACAGTTACTTTAATGTTGGGTTCCCTGAAGTGAGTGTCGTATGGATGGTTCCATCATTTAAATTTAGCACAAACGAATTTGTGTTTACATATTTCTTTCTTCTTCTGAGACAGAGTCAGCTGTAAATAAATTGGAGATTCTTGGTACTTTTACTAGCTTTTAAATGCTCACTCAAATTTAAGCCACACTGTAAATGAAGCTGTAAATAGAGTCCATTCAGAGACACCAAGTAAACATTTAGAATATTCTGAACTATTTAGGACCCTGTGGACATCAGATATAAATTTCTTTTTAAAAAAATATCAATATTAAAAGCCTTTTCATGAAATGATCCTGCACTATGTAAAATCCAGTATAATTTTTGTACAGCAAAACCTCACTAATTTTTCATGATAAAAACTAGAAACAGAAGGGAATTTGCTCATCTTGATGGAAGGCATCTATGATAAACCCACAGCTAACATCATACTCAGTGGTGGAACACTAACAGCTTTCCCCCTAAGATTAGGAACAAGACAACAATGTCCACCCTTGCCACTTCTGTTGAACCTTGTGCTGGATGATTAGCCAGGGCCATTAGGCAAGAAGAAATAAAAGGCATCTACACTAGAAAGGAAGAAGGAAATGATCTCTGTTTGCAAATGACATGGTCTTGTATACAGAATATTGTAAGCAACCCACAAGGAAAACTGTTTGAGCTAACAAACAAGTCCAGCAAGGACTTGTTTTTAGACCATCTTTTAGAAGATGAACGGTAAATGCAAGAATCATTTGTATTTCTACACACTGGCATTAAAGAATCTGAAAATGAAATTAAGAAAAAAATTCCATTTAAAGTAGTATCAAGGGGTGCCTGGGTGGCTCAGTGGGTTAAAGCCTCTGCCTTCCACTCAGGTCATGATCCCAGGATCCTGGGATCGAGCCCCACATCAGGCTCTCTGCTCAGCGGGAAGCCTGCTCCCTCCTCTCTCTCTGTCTGCCTCTCTGCCTTCTTGTGATCTCTGTCTCTCAAATAAATAAATCTTTTAAAAAAATAAAGTAGTATCAAAAAGTAAAATACTTGGAAATATATTTAACAAAAGAAAGATGAGACTTTTACAAGGAATTTATAAAGCATTGCTGAAAGAAATTAAGGTAAGACCTGAATGAATGGAAAGACATCCACGTTCATCGATTAAAAGACTTAATATTGTCAATATGGCAGTACTCCCAAAATTCTCTACAGATTCAATACAGTCCCTTTCAAAATTCCATATACCTTTCTTACAGAAATTGACAGGCTGATCCTGAATATCATATGGAAATGCGAGAGACCCAGAATAGCCCAATTAGAGTTTAATATGAATAAAGTTGGAAGACTAACACTTCCCGATTTAAAACCTACTTCAGAGCTACAGTGAACAAGACTGTATGGTACTGGCATAAGGACAGATCTACAGATAAATGCAGTAGAATTGAGGAGGTCAGAATAAACCCATACATTTAAAGATTTATTTATTTATTTATTTATTTATTTATTTATTTATTTATTTATTTGACAGACAGAGATCACAAGTAGGCAGAGGCAGGCAGAGAGAGAGGAAGGGAAGCAGGCTCCCCGCTGAGCAGAGAGTCCGCAGAGGGGCTTGATCCCAGGACCCTGAGATCATGACCTGAGCCGAAGGCAGAAGCTTTAACCCACTGAGCCACCCAAGTGCCCCCCCATACATTTCAGATCAATTGACTTTCAACAAGAGGTGCCAAGACAGTCCACTGGGGGAAAGAATATCTTACCGCTGCCTGGGTACAGAGTTTCTTCTTCTGGGGATGAAAAATTTTGGAAATACATAGTCTTGATGGCTGCACAGCATTGTGAATGTAATTAATGCCATTGAATTATATATTTATAAACGTTAAAAGTGGCAAATTTTATGTTACCTATTTTACCACAATTAAAAAAAAGAAGAAACTTTAAATGGTTTAAGAGGTAAAACTATAAAAGCCTTAGAAGAAAACATAGGTGTAAAATGTTTGACACTGCATTACGCAGTGATTTCTTAGACACGACATTAAAAGTACAAGCAACAGGGGCGCCTGGGTGGCTCAGTGGGTTAAAGCCTCTGCCTTTGGCTCAGGTCATGATCCCAGGGTCCTGGGATCCAGCCCCACTTCAGGCTCTCTGCTCAGCGGGGAGCCTGCTTCCCTTCCTCTCTCTCTCTGCCTGTTTCTCTGCCTACTTGTGATATCTGTCGGTCAAATAAATAAATAAATAAAATCTTTTAAAAAAATGTACAAGCAACAAAAGGAAAAACAGATAAATGGAACTTTGTAAAAATGAAAACTTTTGGGGTGCCTGAGTGGCTCAGTCATTAGGCATCTGCCTTTGGCTTGGGTCATAGTCCTGGGGTCCTGGGATTGAGCCCCGCATCAGGCTCCCTGCTCAGCAGGAGGCCTACTTCTCCCTCTCCCACTCTCCTGGCTTGTATTCCCTCTCTTGCTGTCTCTATCTCTCTCTCTCTGTGTCAAATAAATAAAATCTTAAAAAAAGAAAACTTTCGTACTTCAAAGAACACCATCAAGAAAATGAAAAGACAGTATTAGAGAATATATTTGCAAACTGTATCTCTAATAACGGTCTAGTATTCAGAATAAAAAACTCTCAGAACTCAGCCACAGTAAGACATTCCAGTTAAAAGTGGGCAAAAGTTTTGAGTAAACATTTCTCCACAGAAGATATGCAAATACCCAGTAAGTTCATGAAAGCATGCTCAGCATTGTTAGCCATGGGAGAAATGCAGATCAAAACCATAGTGACTCACTCGATGACTATAATAAAAAAGATGGACACTAACAGTTGTAAACAAGGATGTGAAGAAATTGGAATTATCCTATTGCTGGTCATGGTGCAGTCACTAAGGAAAGCAGTTTTTAGCCCATCCTGAAAAAGTTAAACGTAATTACCATACGACCACCAATCCGCACTTAGGTAAATAGCCAAGGGAATTGGAAACCTATGTCCACACAAAAACTTACACAAGAATGTTCAGAGGGGCACCTGGGTGGCTCAGTCGGTTAAGTGTCTGCCTTTGGCTCAGGTCATGATCCCACCTGAGATCGAGTCCCACATCGGGCTCCCCACTCCACTGGGAGCCTGCTTTTACCTCTCCCTCTGCCTGCCACTCCTCCTGCTTGTGCAGGCTCGCTCTCTCTCTCTGTCAAGTAAATAAATCTTAAAAATAAGAAAGAAAGAATGTTCAGAGCACTATTCATAATAGTCCAAGAGTAGAAACAATCCACATGTCCATTTTATGAACGGATGAGCAAAATGAAACCTTTTGGGATATACATACAGTGTATGGACAATAAAAGTGTTCATTGGAATATTTAGCAAAAAGCAACGATGTACCAATACATGCTACAACAGGGAGGAACCTTGAAAGCATCATAAGTGAAAGAAACCAGTAAGAAAAAGCCACATATTATATCCAGAATAGGTGAATCCAAAGATACAGAAAGTAAAGTAGCAGTAGCCAGGGGTTGGGAGAGGGGCTTAATGGGGGGCATCTGCTATTTGAAATAGAGCTTCTTTTTGTAGTGCCGAAAGTGTTCTGAAATTAGGTAGTGGTGATGGTTGCATTTCTTTGTGAAGCCACACTGAAAACCACTACATTGTACATATTCCAAGGGTGAAGTTTATGGCGTGTCAATTGTATTTTTTAAAAAATGGAGGGGCGCCTGGGTGACTCAGTTGGTTAAGTGTCTGCCTTTGACTCAGGTCATGATCCCAGGGTCCTGGAATTGAGCCCCACACAGGCTCCCTGCTCAATGGGGAGTCTGATTCTTACTCCTCCTCTTCCTGTGCCCCACTCCCCCTGCTCCTGTTCTCTCTCTGTCTCAAATAAATAAATAAAATCTTTTTTTAAAAAAAAGAAGATGAACAGATAAAGAAGATGTGTGTGTACCACACACTGGAATATTACTCAGCCACCAAATAATGAAATCTTGCCATTTGCAGCGATGTGGATGGAGCTAGAATGTATCGTGCTAAGTGAAGTCAGAGAAAGATACCATATGATTGTACTCATGTAGAATTTAAGAAACAAAAGAGATGAACATATGTGGGGTAAGAGAGAGAGGGACGCAAACCATGAGAGACTCTTAATGGTAGAGAACAAACAGGGTTGATGGAGGGAGGTGAGTGGGGGAACGGGCTAGATGGGTGATGGTATTAAGGGGGGCATGTGTCGTGGTGAGCACTGGGTATTGTATGTAAGTGATGAATCACTGACTTCTACTCCTAAAACCAATATTGTACTGTATGTTAACTAACTAGAATTTAAGTAAAAATCTTTTTTTAAAAAAAGCCATGAGCTAACATTTGTATTGCATATTCTATTTCCTAAAGCATTTTTTTAAACCTGCAAATTAAAGGCAAAAGTAGTCAGCATTTATAGACTGTTTGAGAAATGTAATTAGTTACTAGCTCTAGTGACCTCAGACAGATTATTTTACCTTTTTTAACCTTAATCTCTTTGCCTACAAATTGAGCATGGGGGTGCACAGGGCAGGTGCCATAGGATGAACCTCATAGGATGAAATGAGTTTATACATGTAAATAGCTTAATCCAGCTGCTGGCTAGAATCAGTGCTCCCACAACAGCACTGCTCTCAGTAACAGCCCTCCTCTTCCTTCCCTGGTGTCCTCTTCCTTTGCAGACAGAGTGGGAAGCTTTGGAGCTGACGGATCACCAGTGGGCACTAGATGATGTCGAAGAGGAGCTCATGGCCAAAGACCTCCACTTCGAAGGCATGTTTAAGAAGGAATTACAGACCTCGATTTTTTGAAGACCACAGGGATTTGCTGTGTCAGGAACTCAGAGTAGTGGTTAACTTTGTAACTTTGATTTGAGCTGGACCCTCTCAGAATAAAAAGAAGGATGCATGAGCTGGCAGGTGTTCAGCAAGAACTGTTCTTATCTGAGCCAGGTTCCCTTGTATGTCTGAAGGTAGAGGAGATCTGGGGAGTGTGTGCTAGATGACTTACCCAGAAGCAGCTATTTTTAAAATGTTTTACATTTTCCTTCCGGTGACTCTGATAATGAAAGTCAAAGAAAGGGGGAATACTCGAGCTAGTTATAATGTATAAAACTTAGCAAAAATTCAGTCTTTGGAAAAAGCATTGTCGATTATACCCAATTATTAAGTGCAGTCAGCCTGACTTCTAACCACAGTGAACACCTGTTTTCTTGGGATCCAAATACTTTGTGTTTTACCTTTAATTTTTTGTTAGTATTTGTACAACTTTCTTTACACAAATAATACATTTTCCTTACTGAAAATTTAGCAGTTATGGATGAGCAAAGTGAAAGCTCCCTGTGTTGTTAATTTTGAGCCTACAAAGTGATATAAAGAGCAAATGGGTCAAAATCTGATTCAAATAAGCTCTTTTGAGAGTGAATACCCAGGGCTAGGACAGACTTAGCCAGCCTTCTATCTCTTAACACTGTCCGGTGAAAATCGGCAACACTGAGACACTGCCGGATTCTCAAGTGCCTTCGGGATCATCAGAGATAGGTTACATAATCTGAGGTCTTGAGCTGGAGTTCAGGATGTATCAAATCCATTGACAGCAATAGTGCTGTACCAAATATGGCTACTCTGTTGAATGAAGGACCTCATTTCCCAATTTTTCTGGATAAGACAGTTTGCATATTGCTGTAAGAAGGGAGAAAGTGCGGTTGCTGGCAGACATGTAGTTAAGGTTGGCCCAGGAATCATTCTGTCTGGATTGACTGTCCCAGGGAAGTGTCAGGTGCCATTTCTGTACCAAAAGGTGAATGTAATTTGCATGTTGAACACTGTCATCAAGAACAAACAACTCTTGACTCTACCAATTAAAACATCCTGTTTTCTCTGCCTATAAAATGTTGCCTCTGTGGGTCACTAACAGCCTTGTGCCTGAGTGTCTTATGGATCAGTGCTCAAGAGTCAAAGATGAAAAAGATGTGGGATGCCCAGAAGGCCCAGTTGGTTAAGTGTCTGCCTTGGGCTTAGGTCATGGTCCCAGGGTCCTTGGATGAAGTCCTGCGTCAGGCTCCCTGCTCATTGGGAAGTCTGCTTCTCCCTCCCTCTCTGCCCCTCCCCTGGTTCACGTGTGCACGCACTTTCTCTCTCATAAATAAAATCTTAAAAAAAAAAAAAGATGTGACCCTTGCCCTCAAGGCACTCACTAGAGAGACATAAGAAATTACGACTCACTAGATGTCATTAGACATTGGTGGTTCTGAACCCTTTTTTGGGTCATGGAACTTCTTTGGGAGTCCAGTGGAAGCTCTGACCTTTCCCTCCAGAGTACTGCACATGGGAATAGACACAGAAAGTTCCCACGTAACACAGGGGTGTTGATAGAACTCCAAAGCCTAGTCATAGTGACCTACGGACCCACGCTAAGAAAGCCTAACCTTTAAATATTTAGGGGCGCCTGGGTGGCTCAGTTGTTAGGAGTCTGCCTTCAGCTCAGGTCATGATCCCAGGATCCTGGGATCGAGCCCCCCATCAGGCTCCGTGCTCTGTAGGAGGCCTGTTTCTCCCTCTCCCATTCCCTCTGCTTGTGTTCCCTTTCTTGCTGTGACTCTCTCTGTAAAAAATAAATAAATAAATAAAATCTTTTTATTTTTTTATTTTTTTTTTTTTTTTTTTAAAGATTTTATTTATTTATTTGACAGAGAGAGACCACAAGCAGACAGAGAGGCAGGCAGAGAGAGAGAGAGGGAAGCAGGCTCGCTGCCGAGCAGAGAGCCCGATGTGGGACTCGATCCCAGGACCCTGAGATCATGACCTGAGCCGAAGGCAGCGGCTTAACCCACTGAGCCACCCAGGCGCCCCAAAATAAATAAAATCTTTTTAAAAAATAAAGATATTTGAAATAGCTGCTTCAACAAAATATTAAAGGAGCAAAGGTTCACAGGGGAACTAACCTTTGACCTGGGTCTCCGAAGGGTTATGCAGTGTAGAAGGGCATTCCAAGCAGAGAGAACCAGCAAAGACCCGCAGATTAAAATGTCCACAACCTGCTGTACCCTGACTTAAGTGGGGAGTGGTATGGTATATACCAAAAAATATTGGTTGGATGGGCATACAAGCAGTAATTGATGATTGAGTGACGTCACCCTCCTTCCCATGAGGCATCTCAGAGCATTTCATTTTGCCTCTTCAACCACACAAAGTTTGTTTTTTTCCCTGTAGCAAAGTTGGGTGGATAAAACGTGAACTTTTTCCCAGCCATCATGTTAATGGTAAATGCACATGTCCTTGGCAGCAGCCAATCAAAGGGAAAATCCAAGTTGGTTTTATCAGGCTCTTCCCAGAATCAGTGCACAAGTTCAAGTTCAGCATGCAGCGCTTACCATGTGTGTTTCCTGGAGTTCAACTTGGACCAGGCATCTTTAAGACAACCTGAAATGTCCATTTACTGTTCATGGTATGGAAGGTACCATGCATGGAAGTCTAAATATTGACAGTCAGGTGTACGACACATCTCTGAAAAATAATGAAGACTTAGATGTGAGAATAGTAAGTAAAACTTGCACTTGGGGCAAAGTCTATGTGGTTCTTTGATTTTTTTAAAATTTTTTATTTATTTGACAGAGATCACAAGTAGGCAGAGAGGCAGGCAGAGAAAGAGGAGGAAGCAGGCTCCCTGCCAAACACAGCCTAATGCGGGACTTGATCCCAGGATCCTGAAATCATGACCTGAGCCGAAGGCAGAGACTTAACCCACTGAGCCACCCAGGCGTCCTATGTCCATCTTTTATTTGGTTGAAAGGACCAAATAAGACAGGCAAATGTATAAGTGAATGACATGGAAGATTACAAACTAAGAAATACTGCAGTTGCAAATGACAAACTGAACCTGGCTTAAGCAGTATTTTTAAGAGGAATGTAAACGACTGGATAAATAACCAAAATGGTCAGTTGGCTTCAAGTTTAGCTGGGTCCAGGTCCTCAATGATGTCATCAGGACTCCGTTCCTTTCTCAATTCCTTTTTTTCCCCCTTAAGATCCATTTTATTTTTTTATTTATTTATTTATTTTTTTAAGATTTTATTTATTTATTTGACAGAGCAAGATCACAAATAGACAGAGAGGCAGGCAGAGAGAGAGAGAAGGAAGCAGGCTCCCGCTGAGCAAAGAGCCCGACGCGGGACTCGATCTCAGGACCCTGAGATCATGACCTGAGCCGAAGGCAGTGGCTTAACCCACTGAGCCACCCAGGCGCCCCTTAAGATCCATTTTAGAGCGAGAGCATGAGTGAGCAGGGGGAGGGACAAAGGAGAGGCAGACAGTAGCCTCCCCGCTTAGCACAGAGCCCAGTGCAGGGCTCAATCCTGGGACCCCCAAATCACGACCTGAATCAGAATCAAGAGTCGGCTGCCTGAACTGAGTCACCCAGGCACCCCTCAACTCTCCTATTCTCAGGCGACACTGGCTAGTGAAAAGAAAACACTCCTTTCTGAAACTTTCCAGTAAGTCAGGTAATAGACCTGATTTAGGTCACATGCAAATTCTATGAAGTGTTTACCCCGCTTAAACTGTAAGGACCAAAGGTGGGATGGAAGCAATTCCTTTGAGTCAAACCCAGCTTCTGCTGCCAGAACAAAGTGGCAGGGGTACAAGTCAAGAAAACAATAATTTTTACCCATTAATCACCCAAACTGGAATGTTACCAAAGGGAGGTATTGTCCCTGTTCTGGTAGGCAATAAAGTCTGCAAACATTTACTGGATTTCTACAACATGCTTGGTGTCATTTTGGATATTTTCAGATCTTTCTATTCACTCATTTACTGACCATCTGCCAGATACTGCAATCCTAGGCCTTAAGACCTCAGACTGCTGTGACACATGCCATGACAGGGTGACCCGGGGGAGGCTGTGGGAATGTCCTGCAGGTCATCTGACCAGCCTGGGCGGTCAGGGAAGGCTTCCCAGCAGGAGTATCATCTCAAGATATGAAGGATCATAAGGACAGATATATAGAACCAAGGAAATAAATAAGGAAAGATCATCCCAGGCAGAGGGGACTGTGTGCAAGGGCCCAAAATCAAAGGTGATGGCATTTTCACAAAACCAGAACAAGGCCTACATGGCCCTGAGGGTAGAGAACAAAAAGATGTGATAAGCAAAGGGCTCCTGGGCTGCTCAGTCATTAAGCATCTGCCTTCATCTCAGGTCATGATCCCAGGGTCCTGGGATAGAGCCCCACATTGGGCTCCCTGCTCAGTGGGAAGCCTGCTTCTCCTTCTATCTGCTCCCTGCTTGTGTTCCCTCTCTCACTGTGTCTCTCTCTGTCAAATCAATAAATAAAATCTTTTTAAAAAATGTGACGAGTGTTGGGTTAGACACTCTGAATGGGAGACTGGTCTGGTATGTGAACTAGATTTCAGTAAAGTTGCTTAAAGAGCATGAGATGAAGCAGCATCAGGGCCAGATGGCAACTTGTAAGTCATCCCTCAGAGGTGAACTTGATCCTGACGTGGTAGCAGGGAGCCTTTGGAAGGGACTGGTGTGAAGGCGTTTGCTGCTGGTGAGCAAGGAATGGAGAGGGTAAAGTGGATGGGGGTGCAGCAGGGAGAGTGGGGTGGGACTGTGGTCATTTACATGCTTGGCTCCTGCTTGCTTGCACTAACTCAGGGTTGTGTATAGCTTTGCATGGGACACTTGCTTTCTCTGGGCCTCAGTCTCCCCATCTGTCAAAGGACTCATAGTGGTTTAGACCCTTGGGATAATAGTCTGGCAGTTCCTTAAAAGCTTAAACATAAGGATTCCATATGACTCGGGAATTCTACTCCTAAATACACCCAAGAGAAATGGGAACACACATCCACATGAAAATTCATATCTGGGGGTGCCTGGGTGGCTCAGTCGTTAAGTGTCTGCCTTCGGTTCAGGTCATGATCCCAGGGTCCTTGGAGGCTACTTCTCCCTCTCCCTCTGCCTGCTGCTTCCCCTACTTGTGCTCACTCACTCTCTGTCAAATAAATAAATAAAATCTTAAAAAAAAAAAAAAGAAAGAAAACTCACACATGAATGTTCATAGCCACATTATTCGTAATAGCTACAAAGCAGAAATGACCCAAATGTCCAAAATAAATAGATCAATCAATAAATAAAGAAATACAATATGGTACAAACACACAGTGGACTGTTTTACAGCAATAAAAAAGAATGAAGTACGGATACAGCCTACAACAGGGGTGACCCCTGAAACACATGAAATGAAGGAAGGCAATCCCCAAAACCACATTTATGTTCCTGTGTTTTATGAAACGTCCAGAATAGGCAAATCCACAGAGACAGAACACAGATTAGTGGTTGCCAGGGCCTGGGGGGAGGGAATGGGGAGTGACTGCTAATTGATACAGGTTTCTTTTTGCCTGATGAAAATGTTCTAAGATTGCCCAAAAAAAAAAAAAAAAAAGAAAAGAAAAGAAAATGTTCTAAGATTAAAAGTGGTTAGTTGTACAACTTTGTACATATTCTAAAAACCATTAAAATAGTACCCTTTAAATAGGTAAATTTGGGGGGCACCTGAGTGGCTCAGTGGGTTAAAGCCTCTGCCTTCGGCTCAGGTCATGATCCCAAGGTCCTGGGATCGAGCCCCGCATCAGGCTCTCTGCTCAGCGGGGAGCCTACTTCCTCCTCTCTCTCTCTGCCTGCTTCTCTGCCTATTTGTGATCTCTCTCTGTCAAATAAATAAATAAAATCTTTAAAAATAGATAAATAAATAGGTAAATTTTGTGTATGTGAATTCTATCCCATTAAAGCTGGGGGGATCATAAGCCCTCGGTCATAATTCTATCGTATTAAAGCTTGGAGGTGGGGATCATAAGCCCTCGGTCATAATTTTATCGTATTAAAGCTGGGAGGTGGGGATCATAATTCTATCCCATTAAAGCTGGGGAACAGGAGTCATAAGCTCTTGAAAACAGACATCAAGATTTCTCATGATCATGACTATGAGAGGCTCCTGGAGGCTATTGTGATTGCAGATGGAGTCTGGCTGCAAAGGGCAGAGGTCAACCAACGTGTTCCCCAGGCTCTTACCTGCTTTCACTGCCCTGTGCCCCACCCCTTCCTGCTACCCCTCGTGCTGCCGCTTCTCTACACCTGGTCCCACCCACCCACCTTCCTTCCAGGTCTCTTAGCTCCACCTCCCTGGAAATATCCTGGGTTCAGAAGCCTGGGTTCTGTATCCATGATCCTCCAAGATGGGATAGTACCCAGTAAGTAAAATATTTCATTTTTTAAATCAGCTCACCAAATGCACAGCCAGCCCTGTGCTACCTCCTCCTTTCTCCCATTTCTTTGTGAATTTTTTTCATTTTTTATTACGGAAAATTCTGAACTTATCCAAGAGTGGAAAGAATAATATAATGGTGTACCCACCACACTGCTTTAATAATTATTAATATTTTGCCAATCTTTCTGTGTATCTCTCAAACCCACTTTTTTTGAATGTTTTAAAAGTAAATCCCAGAAACACTATTATTCCACACATAAATATTTTAGTAAATTGGAGCACCTGGGTGGCGTAATCAGCTAAGCATCCGACTCTTGATTTTGATTCAGGTCATGATCTCAGGGTCGTTAGGTTGAGCCCCGCTTCCAGTTCTGTGTTTGGTGGGGACTCTTCTTCTGTCCCTCTCCCTGGGCCCCTCCTCTACTCGAATCTGTACCTCCCTCTCAAATAAAACAATATTTAAAAGATATTTTAGGGGCGCCTGCGTGGCTCAGTCGGTTGACCATCTCCCTTCAGCTCAGGTCATGATCTCGGGGTCCTGGGATCGAGACCCACATAGGGCTCTCTGCTCACTGGGAAGTCTGCTTGTCCCTCTCCCTCTGCCCTTGCTTGTGCTCTCTCTGTCTCTGTCTCTCTTTCTCAAATAAATCAGTAAATTTTTTAAAAATAAATAATTAAATAATTAATATATTAGTATGTGTGTCTGACAAATAAGGAATTTTTATTTTTATAAAAGATTTTATTTATTTATTTGACAGAGAGGGATCATAAGTAGGCGCAGAGAGACAGAGAGAGAGAGGAGGAAGCAGGCTCCCCACCGAGCAGAGAGCCCGATGCGGGACTCAATCCCAGGACCCTAAAATCATGACCTGAGCCCAAGGCAGAGGCTTAACCCACTGAGCCACCCAGACACCCCAAATAAGGAATTTTTAAAACATAACCCATAATGCCATCATCCAACCTAATCAGGCGTTCTTCAGTATGTTCTAAGGCCCAGTCATGTTCAAATTTCCTATTATCTTAAAATGTCTTCAGTTGGCTTATTTGAATGAGGATCCCCAAAAGACACTGACACGACATTTAATTGCTACATCTCTTAAATCTTCCTTAGATTGTTTTTCATTTCAAGAAAAGATTAAGGAGACTGAATTAGTGACAGATGCACAGAACATTAAACGAATAAAAAACCAAGGATTACCCCAGGAGAAAACAGTACCTCTAGCAAAGGAATTGTAACCACAGTATACATCTTGAGTCAGGCTGACTCACCGTTTCACGGTTCTAGTGTTGTAAATGCAGATTAAGGATATATACCAAAGCAGTACAGAAAAACGTGGGAATGCGGAAAGCTACATCTTCATATTCCTCGGTGGTGATCAATATGTAAAAATCTAAAACTGAAAAAAAATTAACATGAGCTGTACAAGTCTGGCACTTAGATAATAGATATAAAATCCAGAAGAAATAATCAGAAGTACTAGAAAGAGTTAAAAGGAATTGGAAGTGAGAGGGAAGTTGGTTTTAAAGTATGTACCAGATTATCAGATTTATTAACACAAAAAGTATCTTTTTAAAAGGTTCATTTAGGGGCGCCTGAGTGGTTCAGTTGGTGAAACGTCTGCCTTCAGCTCAGGTCATGATCCCAGGGTTCTAGGATCGAGCCCTGCATCAAGCCTGCTTCTCCCTCTCCCTCTGCCTGCTGCTCCCCCTGTGCATCTGTCTCTGTTAAATAAATAAACAAAATCTTAAAAATAAATAAAATAAAAAATAAATAAAAGGTTCATTTAGCCGATATCCATGCAGGTTAACATCTGAGAAAGAATGTGTTAAAATTCCAGGAACCTGGGGCGCCTGGGTGGCTCAGTGGATTAAGCCTCTGCCTTCAGCTCAAGTCATGATCTCAGGGTCCTGGAATCGAGCCCCGAGTTAGGCTCTCTGCTCAGCAGGGACCCTGCTTCCCCTCTCTCTCTGCCTACTGCTCTGCCTGCTTGTGACTTCTCTCTCTGTCAAATAAATAAATAAAATCTTAAAAAAAAAATTCCAGGAACCCTTGAGGCTTAATTTGGCAAGTTTAGTGAAAAAGTCTAATGTTCTACCCACCCCGTCCCGGTACAGGACAGCAGGCACAGGACAGAGAAGGTTCGCCAGGCTGCACCCTCTCCCACCTGTTCTGTCTTTTGTTTCTTTGCTCGTGCCTGCCAGGGACCAGCCAGAATGAAAATGCCAGCCAGCTGTCCTGGGCATTGTCTAGACAGGAGGCTTCATCATTGCCAGCCACAGCACCTCTGTCTTTTCCTTCTCTCTCCCCTTCCTTGGGACCTCCCAACGTACTTTTGGGTGGGAGCGCTCAACGACTCCCAAACCCTGTTGAAGTCCCTTCAAAAGAGAATCCAAGTTGGAGGCCTACTTTCATAGACTCAAACTCCTAACACAGTCCTCAGCTTTCTTCACCTCCCGTCTCCCCTCTCTGGGGTACTTCCTCAGGGGCGGGATGGTGCCATCGGTATTAAGGGTGCTGGTTCTAAAGTCAGACTTAGAGCTTGGCCTCTTATTTGCTGTGTGACCTTGAAGAAATTACTTAAGCTCTCTGGCTTCAGTTTGCCAGCTATAAAGTGGACAGCATAAAAACACATAGGTTGTTGTGAGGACTTAAAAAGAATAATGCGTGGAACAAGGTGTGTAGCACAGCCCCTGTCCGACTAAGTGCTTCGGAGATGGAGCCACTGACCATCACCCTTCTGCTTAAAATCATCCCCCACCCATCACTGGCCTCCCAGAGTCTCCAGGATGATGCTGGCAGCTCCTATACCTGGCAATCCATGTTCCCCACTTATATTCTTTCCAGAGGATCAGATTTCACCTTGGCCTCTGGCCAAAGGGATCATAATCTCTTTTGCCTTTGTTTGAAATCTCAAAACCCCTACCAAACCATGGTTGGGAAACACAATGGGATTGGGGCTCCTGCCTCTAAAGACAGCAAGCAGGGAGCAGCCGGATGGTCCTCTGGATGATCCTCTGGACTGGGGGGCTGGGCACTGTCAGGTCAGTAAGACTTTGCAGGGATGAACGGGTAGTCCTCCATAGGGGAAACTGAGGAAGGAAACCAGGCCAGCTCTGAGCCTACTGAGGGAATCTCAGCATCTCCAAAGAAGTCTCACCAGAGAGTTCACAGGAGGCAATGAGAGTAGGGATCTGGACCCCTCAGCTTCGGTAGTAGACTCCTAGAGCTACCCTTCCTACAAGACTACCCATGAGGGAGAAGACATCAGTTCCTCAAAGGAAATTAGGATGCTACCAGGAAGAGAAATGGACCTTGGACAATGCTAAAAAAAAAAAAAAATGCCAGTTATCTACTATATATAGAACCAGGATCCAGATGACGTCCCACAAGATCAGAACAACTGACTAGATCTAACAAGAGAAAAAAAGAAGAAACAAATGTTGAGCCCTACACTGAGGGTCAAGAAACCAAATGCATGCAAAGAGGTGGGGAAGGCCTCTTGATGGATACTGGGCAACACAGGGATGCAGCTGCCAGAATCATTAATTCAGTGTGAGGCCATATTAATGAAGGAGAATCTAGGAAGGGGAGGTGAAAGTCCAGCTTTGTTCCCAACTGGGTTCAGTTCCAAGAGTTATACTTTATCTTTTTAAATATCTACTTATTTATTTTAGAGAAAGAGAACATGAGCAGGAGGGACAGAGTGAGAAGCAGAGAGAGAGAGAGAGAGAGAGAGAGAATCAGCCTCTATGCTGAGCCCGGGAGCCCAACATAGGGCTGAATCTCACCGCCTTGAGATCACGACCCGAGTTGAAACCAAAAGTCAGACACCTAATGGACTGAACCACCCAGGTCCCCCTTCCAGAATTATGCTTTAAAGAGGACATTGTTGACCGGGTAAGAAGCCAACAGAGGAGAGATGTCACAATGGTGAGAGCCCAGAATCCTGTCCTTTGAGGAAAGGTTGAAAGAACCAGGAGGGTTTGGCCTGAAGGGAGAAGATTCTAGAGAAATGAGAGGGGCCTTTACAATTCTGAAAGGGTTCCCACCAAGAAAACGTAGAGCTGGTCAGATGATTAGGTGAACTGGGAAAAGCCCCATCCTTCTCCTAGAGTCAGAAAAGCAGGATTCAGGATCTGAACACATTTTTTACACTGCAGCATGTCAGACACAGCTGAGAGCTGAGGGTTGCTCTTCTGTGAGACCCAGAGGTAGAGAGGGAGGCAAATCTCTGTTCAACTCTAGGAAGAATTTTCTTTCTTTCTTTTTAAAATGATATTATCATTCCTGTCTCTGATCCTAAAAGAAATACACAGTTGTGTAGAATATTGGTAAACAGAAACACAAAATTAGATAAAAATCACATCAACCACTATTTACCTTTTAATAATTAGGAATAGGATGGATAGGTAGGAAGGTATATAGACGACAGGTAGATAGAGAGATAGATATTAACAAAAATGTGATCGTATGAATAATTATCTGAGAGAATTTAGAGAATCACCATGTAAAGATGTATGTGTAGGTATGCAAGGATGTTTATTGCAGTACTGTTTCTAGTAGGAACAAAAATAGCTGTCACCCCAGCTATACCCCCTTCAGTAGGAGAATCTGGGAACGTGAGTAAATGACAGTGCGTCCACACCATGTGGCAGTGTGCGGCTAGCTGGAGGAAAAGGCTGGAGCTTATATGTATGTATTTCCTTCAGAATGTTTCCAACATACATTGCTTAAGGCAAAAAAAAAAGTTATAGGACAATATGCCCAGTATGATCCCATTTTTGTGAAAAGAAAGACAAGCACATGTATGTTTTTAAATAAAAGAAACAATACGATGCTAATGGTGGGCACACCTGGGGAGGCCGACTTGAAGAAGCCAAGAGTAAGAGACTGAATGCGTTCTTTGAACATTTCTGTGTTCCTTAACTTGGGACAATCAGCATATATCATTTTTATATCAAATGACTGAAATTTAAATAAATAAACAACAATCAACCCTGGAAATTTCGCCATGGCATTAAAGATTTTATATCATATTAAGTGACCACATGTATTCCTTCTGTAGATTTCTCTTAATGTTTATTGAACCCAATGCTGGACATGGAGTATATCACAAGCTGTCCAAAGAGGGACCAGGGACATTTGAGTGTCTCTCTGACCTGAAAATGCGCAGACTCATAGGTCTAACCATATCTTAGGTAGGAAATCATCTGATAGGTACACTAGCGTTTGTGCATGAAGAGGTCTGTGCAGGAATGGTCCCTGCCTTACTATTCCTGCTAGCAAGAGGCTAGAAACAATCTACGTGTTCAACCTCAGGACTGGATCAAGAAAAAATTATAGGCTGACTATATGCTTCAGTTCTCAACAGCAGATATAAGAAATGAGATGGATCTGTAGAACTTTACATGGAAAATGTGCCAGGATATATCTCACAGTGAAGAGAAAAAAGGCAAGTTTCAGAACAGTATGTACAGTGTGATCTCATTTCTATTTAAAATGTGTATGTGACTGTGCATTGAAAAAGATCTGAAGCTACCTCTGAAGCTAACAAAAAAAAAAAATTAAAAAAAAAGAAAGAAAAAGAGCTGAAGGATAAATAGCAAACTGTAGGGTAGGATTTACCCATAGGTATGTAAGTTTGTATGTATCCCTGTAAGAATATAGGTATATAGGTATAAAGGAAGTGAGCTCCATGTCCCATGGGGTGTGCAAACCAGGATTGGCTGTCCCTTATTCAGGGAGGCTGCGGAAGGGATTTCCAAATTGCTCGGAGGTACCTCGGTTCTCCTCTTAGCCATGAGAATCTCTGAGAGAGGGGAGGTCAGGACTGGGACAAGAATCCACCCCTAAGGGGAAAGGGTTAAGTGGGGATGGCGTTCCTGTGGGCGGGCTCCGCGATCGGCAGCGCCGGGCTCTGTTAGCCAAGTCTGAGCATCTCGGAGGATGCGGCGCGGCGAGCGGCTGCAGGGACGCGCGCAAGGTGAACGCGGGGGCTGCCGGCGCGGCGCCCAGGTGAGGAGCTGGCCCAGGGAGGGGGCGATGGCAGGGCCCCGGCAGGGAGCGTGGCCTGCAGCCCCCTTTCTGGGCACGAGCGGCAGAGGCTGCACCATCGCCCATCCCCACCCGGGACACTGCGGGAAGGCGCGGAGCAAGGGGAGAGGAGCCCGAGGAGGAGAGGTAACCCGAGCTGGACCAGCTCCCGAGGCTGCCCTGCGGCGGCCCTCGCCCTGCCCCCAGGCCGGCCTCTCCCCAGTCCCTAGGGCAGGAAGATACCCCCTATTCCTCACCCCACAAAAATCTCAAAAAATGTCTCCCGTAGCAGGAGCCTAGGTCTGGGCAGCCCCCTCCTTGCCCACAGATGCCTAAATCTCGTTTGAATTGCGGCTGGTGAGCAGATAGCAGATGCTTATCATTGAAGGCCTAACTCAAGTGCCTCCTCTGAAAATCTTTTGGACCCCCATGTTCAAAATGAGCTGTTGCGGGTTTCACAACCCCTGGTGTGGTCATTCCCTGGCTGTGTGACCTTGGGTGATTTGCTAAACCCCTCTGAACCTCCCTTTGTTCCCCTCTGAAATGGTTATACCCACACCTGCTTGTGTTGGGAGGGTTGGACGAGATGGAGGACATGCAGCTAATCTTAGCGCAGGAGCCTCAGTGGGTGAGTGCTCAACACAGGAGCACTGTTCTTAACCGGGACATGGATTAGTGGCCCTTCAGGCCTTCCTCCTCAGCTGGCCCCAACTCCTGACACCAGCTGGGGCTTCTCTGTGGGTCCCCAGCACCTAGTTTGGGCTAGGAGTAGGGCATGGGGTTCAGCCAGTGTTTGAGAAATAAAACTAAAAAGACTTCAAGGCAGAATCTAAATTCAGTTTGGGGGATGGGTTTAAGGGATCTTTGAACCCCCTGAAATTGTCCACAATCTTGGATGAACCTGGGCATTTCCGGGAGAGAGCCCCCGGAGTTTTCATTGGATTCTCAAGGTGTAGGTGAGGCACCAAGGTTGAGAAGCCAGGGAACTCTGGGCACACCTGCTTCCCAGAGAGGAAGGGAGCAGGGCCTCTGCCCCTAAACACACCCAGGCCTCTCCTCTCTCACAGTTGATGTGCTCCTGCCCCCTGTCTCCTGGCCATCGGGTCCCTTCCTGCCTCCCAGGCTTAACTAGGGGCTCTCAGGAAGAGGAACCTTTAGGGGATATCTACGCAGGGCCAGGCATATGCAGGGGGCTGAAGACAGGAAATAAATATGCTGCTGCAGCCCCTGAGATGCCCCAGACCCGGGGAGGAGACAGGAGATTACATTCTGTGACCAGGATGATGAAAGGGTAGAGGGGGTGTCAGGGAAAGAAATGTCTGTGCCTTTGCCACCCTCATATCTCACCTGGATTTTCTCTCCCCCTTTTACAAATTTTATTTATTTATTTTATTTGGAGGTGAGAGTGCATGTGCACCAGTGGGGCAGAGGGAGAGGGAAAGAATCTCAAGCAGGTTCTAGTATCAGCACGGGTCCCAACGTGGGGCTCGATCTCATGCCCTGTGATCATGACCTGAGCCAAAGCCAAGAGTCAGATGTGCTTAACCAGCTAAGCCACCCAGGCGCCCCTCTCCCCTTTTAAAACACCAGGCTTGTTGCTTGTATTGGCTTCCTGTGATACTTAGGATAAAATCCAGGTGCCTCACTCTGGTTTACAAGGCCCCCTGTGATCTAGCCCTACCTTTCTGAATTTATCTCCCTCTGCTACATTCTCCTTCATTTGCTATACTCCAGCCACACTAGCCTTTTCGTTTCTTGAGTTCACTCATTCATTCTGCATCAGGGCCTTAGCACTTTCTGTTCCCTTTGCCAAATACTTTCCCCCTATATCTTCAAATGGCTGGCACCTTCTTCTCATTCAGCATCTAGCTTAAGTGTTACCCCAGAGGCCTCCTGCTACCCACTGTGTAAAGTAGCCCCCCATCCGCCTATCTCTTAACTCTGTTTGATTTTCTTCACAGCTCACCTTATTTAAAACTATTCATTGTCTGTCTCTTACCCCAAAATGTCAGCTCTGTGAGGGCAGGTATCTTGTCAATCTGTTCACTGCTTTTAATCCCCCAGGCCTATCACATACTATGTGTTCAAATTATTTGTTGATGTAGTTAAGGTGGGGGAAAAAAAAGCTTTCTGGACAAAGGGTAAAGTAAAAAAGGCGTTACTGCTTATTAAACTCCTCTTATGGGCCTGGCCTATAATGTGTTTTGTTAGGTAAGAGCTCCCTTGACTTAGGTACCCATTTTACTGATAGAAAAACCACGATTTGGAGAGGTGAAGGACGTCACCCAGGAAATGGCAAAGCTGGGATTCAAACCCAGATCCCTCTGTCCCTCTGCCTCTCCACCTCTCTGATATTTGAGCCAGGCCTTTGAGATTGGGATTTCGTAGGTTCAGTCGGTTAAGTGTCTGCCTTCAGCTCAGGTCATGATCCCAGGGTCCTGGGATCAAACCCCACATCATGGTTCCTGCTCAGCAGGGAGTCTGCTTCTCCCTCTCCCTCTGCTCCACCCCCTGCCTGGGCTCTCTTGCATACACACACTCTCTCTCTGTCAAGTAAATAATAAAATAAAATCTTTGAAAGAAAAAGGATTTCAGCAAGTGAAGGAGGAGAGGGCATTCCAGGCTTAAATAGCAGGAACAAAGGACTGGGGCACTTTAGAGTCCAGTGGGATAGGTAAGCAGCCTGCTGGGGCCTTGGAAGGCTAGGAGAGGAACTTATATTCTTTCCTGAGGGTAGTGGGGAGCCATTGAAGGTTTTGAAGTAGGGCAAGTGGCATGACCAGAGATGCGGTTTTAAAAGGTCACTCTGGGCAGCATGAAGAGGTTGAACAGGAAGGGGCTGGGGAAGGGGGAGCTTCTCCGTGTCTCTCTTCTTTCTTTCCCACCATCCTTCTTGGGGCAGCTATGGGCACTCCCAGTGTTCACATGTCATCCCCCTTCTTTTTTTAGGCTCATCCAGGGAGGACTGGAAGTTGAGTGTTCTAGGCCCAGGCATCAGAGTGGACCATGGCTCCCAGCCCATGGGGCCGTGGATGTGGCCCCCTGCTGCTGTTGCTGTCCCTGGGGGCTGGCCCTGCCCTGGGCCGGGGTCTTCCCAAGCCACTTGAGGACTCGGAACCACATCTGATCTCAGGAAACCACCCCCAGGGCCCTACAGGCACAGAGCCCCAGGCCCTCGACTTCCTATGGGAAAAGTCCAGAGATGAGAGCCCCTGGAACTCCAATGGTCCCCATGCCCCTGCTGAGGAAGTACCTGAGAAGCCAGCAGACTCTCCCCTTGGCCCAGCCTTGCATGGACCTAAAGCATCCCACAGGGCTCAGAGAGAAGGACTCCCAGTAACTGATGACCTCCAGATGGCTCGAGGGTCAAGTTCTCATGGCTGGACAGGACTGCCTGACTCACAGGAGCCTATAGAGCAAGAAGCACCAGCTCCCCATCCAGTAGGCCTCCCCCATCTCACTTTCATCCCCATAACTCCCAGACTCCAACTTGGGATAGCCACAGTTCTTCCCTCCCCGGAACCAGAGGAGACTGCAGGCCAAGTGGAGCAACGACCACCTAGAGATGAGGGTGTGGTGGATAAAGCCAAGATCAGCATCTCAGAAATGTCCCCCTTAGACCACCAGGGCCCTCCACACACTCTTGCTCCCCACTTGGGCACTACCAGGAGGCCAGTGCTAGAAGAACAGGGAGGAGGTGAGGACTTCCAGGAGGCAGCTCGAGGGCCCCTCTTCACCCAACAGGATCCTGAACTCCTTCATGTTGGCTTGGTATCCCCAGCTGAGGTGGTATCCTCTCAGGAGCCTGGGTCCCAACCAGACCTGGTCTTGGCCCAAAGCCTTCCTCCTGCTGAGGGGCTTCCAGTGGAGCTCCCCAAGAAGACTGGAGGTGAAGAGACGTGGGAAGTCAGTCTTTCAAGTCCCTCGCCCAAACAGGCTGATCTTCCTGATGTTAGGGGCTCACCAAGACCCCAGCCCTCAGGTCCCCCTACCACAGAGACTCCAGATGGGCAGCCCAAGCCAGGTGGGTATCAAACTGAGGGTGCTGAGCAGTGCTGGGAGGGGGCAGTGTTCCAGGGTAGCTGGATGGCCCAGTTTCTGTGTGACCTCTGGTCCCTCTGGGTCCCGTTTTCCTCATTCTGCCAAATGAGGGTGATTGTGCCTCCCTTTTGGGGGCTCAGACTTCGGGGACCGCTGGAAGGTCAGACAAAGTGATGACTGCTTTTGTTATTTCAGAGATAGCAGCAATGAATGGAGCAGACCCCATCTCCCCCCAGCGGGTGAGAGGAGCATTGGAGACCCCAGGTACCCCCAAGTCCCTCATTCCTGGCCCCTTGGACCCCGGCCCAGCTACAAATCGAACAGAGAGCCCTGTGGGGGCCCTGCAGCCAGGTGAGGGCATGGCTAGGGCTCTGGGAGGGAATGGGTACTCTGTCTAATAACTAAAAACCTGTGTGAGGTATCTGGGAGGAGTGAATGGGCACAAACACCTGCTTAAAGGAACTGACCAGGACCTCCTTCAAAAAACTCAGGATAATAAACTAATGCTCATTGGGTACTCTGGGACAAGTCATTTGTCCTTTGGGGGCTAGAATATTCTTAAATGTGACTTGGATATATTTAGTGCAGTTTCTCCAACTCCTGCAAATCAGTGGAGATTTTTAAAAATTCCCAATACCCATGCCCAATCGCAAGGAAATCTGATTCACTTGGTCTCTAGGTGATTCTAATGGGCAGTCAATGCTGAGAACTGCTGGTATTTTATTAGTAAAAGCAATAGATCACATCATTTAACATTACTGGGTGTTGGGCACTATGCTACGCCCTTAATCCTGCCCACACCCCAATGAGGTAGGTGCCATTACCATCTCCATTTTATAGATGTGCTTAGAAAAGTTAAATAACTTGCCCACCACACTAGAGAATGTGGAAAATCAAAAGCACTTTTCAAAGGGCTATTTTGATATTGTTATTGCAGATGAAGCCGAGGAGTGGCCGGGGCGCCCCCAAAGCCATCCCCCAGCACCCCCAGTCCAGGCCCCCTCAACGTCACGCCGGGGCCTCATTCGGGTCACCACGCAGCGCGCCCTGGGCCAGCCACCCCCTCCGGAGCCCTCAGCCAGCTCCGTACCATCAGCCCCAGCCACCAGCCCTCCCGCCAATGCCACCGCACCTCCTCTGCGCTGGGGTCCCCTCCGGCGGGTGCTGAGCTTTTCCTGGGAGCTGCACGTCTATGGGGTGGGGGTGCTCTTCCTGTTGCCCGCATTATTGGCACTGGCCTCCCTGGCAGCCGCCCCTGCGGGGCCCCGGCTGGCTCTGGTGGCGGCGGTGCTGGTGCTGGTAGCATCCGGGCTTCGATCCGCCTACATGCTCGCCGACCCTTACGGCTCTCAGGCACGGCTGGGCTTACGCGCCGGCCTGGTACTCTACAACCTGCCCTTCCCCTTGCTGCTCACTGCGCTGGCGGCCCTGACCCTGCTCGGTCTAGGCGTGGGGCTGCCCCAGCAGCTGCAGAACCCGCTCCTGCTGGGAGCACTGGCGTTGGTGCACGGCGTGGGGTTGCTGACTACTGACTTGCTGTCGGTGCGGCCTGCGCTCAACCTCCTGGCTCAGGGCTTGTCGTGCGCCTGGGGCGCGACCGTGTCTCTGGGCACGCTCTGCCTTTGCCGTCGCCGCCTGCTGGACGGGCCTCGGGGCTGGGATGCCAGCCCGGGCCCGCGGCTGCTGGCCGTGGCCGGCGCGCTGGGGCTGCTGGCCAGTGGCTTGCAGCTGGCGGCCGCGCTCTGGCTATACCCGGGCCCAGGCCGGGTGGGTCGCTTTTCGTGGGCCTGGTGGGGTGTCCACTTCTGGCTGCGCCTGCTGGAGCTGACCTGGGCCCTGGCCCTGGCGTTGGCTGCTGTGGCCGCCGCAAGGCCCCGGCCGCCCACGGAGCACGCTTGCTGGGCTAAGTTGCTACGCCTGGCGTGCCCCACGCCCTCTGGCAAGAGCGAGGTGCCTGAGCGACCCAACAACTGCTATGCAGGGCCCAGTGGCGTCGGCGCAGGGAGCTTGGACATCAGCAAGAGTCTCATCCGCAACCCGGCGGAGGGCGGGCCGCCCGCCACCCCCAGTTCAGGCGCCTGGGGCTCTGCTGCGTCTTTGGGCCGCGGCCCCCAGGGTGGCCCGGGACTGTCCCGCAACAGCGTGGGGCCGGCGCCGTCGATGAGCGAGCTGGATCTGCGGCCGCCGTCGCCCATCAACCTGAGCCGCAGCATCGACGCCGCGCTCTTTCGAGAGCACCTGGTGCGAGACAGCGTCTTCCGGCGCTGTGGCCTGCGCGGCCTGGCCTCCTCGCCGCCTGGGGGCGCGCTGCGGCCGCGGCGGGGCAGCCACCCCGACGCCGAGCTCGACGGCGCCGGCTCTTCTCTTCTGCGGGGCCGCTGCCGGTCTCTCAGCGACGTGCGCGTGCGCGGCCCGGTCCCACCGCGCGTCGCGGATGACCCTGACGGGGCGCCGTCTCGCAGCTCCTTGGACAGCTTTTCCCGGGGCTCGCTCAAGATCAGCTGGAACCCGTGGCGTCACGGGCTGTCATCAGTGGACAGTCTGCCCCTGGATGAGCTGCCCAGCACCGTACAGCTACTGCCTGCCCCAGCCCCAGCCCCACCCCCAGCCCGGCCGGGGGAACCTCAGAGTGAGGTCCAGCCTCGCAGCAAGCCCGGGGACTCCCGCAGCGCCTCCAGTGACACCATTGAGCTCTGAGGGGTGGAGAAATGCAGGACCAGGGCCCCACCCTCGACGGCCTTAGGGCATGGCCCATTGGGACAGCTGAACATTGGAAAAACTGGCATTTCCGGGCTTCCACCTGACAGTCACTTGAAGACAGCTGGGCATGAACCTACCCCCGTTTTTTTGGTTTGTTTTTTAATATTTCCCCCCCAGCGGGTATTTTGCACAGAGGCTGTGACTTACGTGGAATACAGGGTGGACATGCATGGATTTGGGTGTGGGATATGGGGTCCAGTTACCCCCAGACACCCCTCCAGACTCCCCAGTGTGGAGAGATGAGGCTTGCTTGTCCAGACTGACTGTCCTCTTTGTGCCAAAGAAATAAACCCTTAGGAGTTGGCTTATGCCTCTCTCTGGCCATGCCAGGATCCTGTTCAGAGAGGAGGTAGCAGTCCCCACCCCCCAGCAGTCCCAAGTCCTGTGTATGTTGGGGAGGGGAGGACTTAAAAAGGAAAGGGCACTTGATTCTTCCAACAGAGGCTTTAGGAGTAATGGGTACCAATAATTTGTAGCACCTCTTGTCTGTTGTGCACTGTCTTCAGCTCTTCATATCCATCATTTTACTTCTCATATTAAGCCTGAGTGGAAAGCACTATCATGCCCATTTTACAGATGGGAAGAGTGAAGTTCAGAGAAAAAGTCATTTGTCCAGGGTCTTGGCAAATGATAGGTGGCACCGAGCCCAGGAAGTTCCACTCCAAAGCCTGGTTGCTCCATCCCTCCGACTCCTAACGCCACTTAGGGCGAAGCCTCTTGATCCTCCCTCTACTGCTCCTCCATCAGGGTAACCCTCAATTTCCTAGGGTTTCAGAATATTTCCCCAAGGGCTGAGGGCTCTCAGTAGCTCAGGCCCACCCATGGGGAGTAGGAGGCAGGTGATGAGACTGAAGCTTCTCTACTTTCCAAGACCTTTATTTCCTGAGATGAATAAATAATCAGTGGCTGAGGGGCAGGGGCGCTGAGTACGGAACAGGAGCTGGCAGCATGCAGCTGGCAGGAGGGGGCTGTGATGGGCCCACCCCCGCAGAGAACCCCCCCTCATCCTGAGCGGGGGCCAAAGCCCATTAGCAGTCACCACAAGGAGAGACTCTTTAAAAATTCACACACGTTGTGAAGCCTGTCCAGCTCCCCCAGGCCAAGATCTCATGGCATCCATATTCAGAGCTACTTTTTCACCCCAAGGGCCTCACCTGCCCAGGCCTGGTGGATAGAGGGTGCTTACCCCACTCAAAAATAAAGCAAGCTGCCTCAAGTGTCCAGGCAGGAGAGAGGCTGACCTCTGGGGACAGCCTGGATGGGAAGAGATCCTGCAGGTGTGGCAGAGATTATCTGCCCTTGATGAAGCCCTCCAGCACGCGGTCACTGCGCTCTGACAACCAGTAGCCAGTCATGGCCGCCACAGCCCCGATGAAGATGGCGGTGAAGACCAAGTCGCCCTTGGCGGCCAGTGTAGCCAGCGCACAGATGATGACCCCGAAGAACATCTGCTGCAGCACCACCAGCTCGTCCTCTGTCATCTCCGAGAAGAAGCCTGCTGACTCTGAAGGACAAGAGACACACCTGTTACTCCTTCCCTCTTCCTGGAGCTCCCCACACACCGCGTCACTGCTGCCGCATGCCTGCCTGCCTGGCAAACAATGTCATTTGCCACTGAGAACAACTCTGACGGGGCAGTCGTCCTCCCTATCTCACTGAGTGGGAAACTAAGGCTCAGAGAGGTAAAGAGCTTTGCCCAAGGCCATGTGGTGGACACATCAGGACACAGTGTGTGTACTAGCCCAGCTCCAGAGCCGGACTGCCTGGCTTTGACTCCTCTATCTCTGTGACCTGCTTGTCACGTGGCCCTGGGCAAGTTATTTCATCTCTCTGCATCCTAGTTTCCACTGTGTAAAATGGGGATGAGAGTAATACCAACAGCACTGGATTTGTTTTAGAAGCAAAAGAAATTAATACATGCCACATGCTGGGGACAGCACCTGACACATGGCCAGAGCTGTGCAAGTGGTCCCTGTTGTCATCAGTGTGACTGTCCTTCATCTCATCACACCTACAGCCTGCAATAGCTCTCAGCAGCCCCAGGCAAGAATTGGTCCCATTGGACAGATGAGAATGGAGGCAGAGTGATTTGACACCAAGTGTGATTTTCTTTCTACCCTGGGAGGTGTGAGGTGGATAGAAGTCAGCCTGGAGATAAGATGTAGGGTTTGAGTCTCAGTGCAGCCTCATGCAGGCAGTGCCCAGGGGCATGGGGCAGGGCCTGTGGGTGCCTGGAGAAGGGTCTTGCCTGTGCTCCCCCTGGATGAGCACCTCCCCTCCTCAGGTTTCTGGAGGCCACTAGGAGGCTCACCTGGGATCTGCTCCTTCACACAGATGCCCTCCATCTGTTTGTAGCCCTCGGCACAGACACAGCGATAGCTTCCCTCGGTGTTCTCGCACTGCTGGTTCTCTCCTGGACACACCTCTGTCTCACATTCGTCCACATCTTAAGGGAGGGTGAGCCGGGGTCAGGCCCCCACTGCCAGAGTCCCACATACAGCAGCCCTGACTCCCATCTCACTCACATCCAGACACTCCCCTCTACCCTTGCCCAAACAACATTCCACCCTTCCTTCTCTTGCCCTGTCCATATCCCCCCAGCCATTCTCAATTCATGGTGGACAAAGCACTCCACGGCGTCCGTGCCCCAGTAGCAGGAGACTCACCGAGACACTTGGAGCCCACCTGCTGGTAGCCAGGGCTACACTTCTTACAGCGGCCTGGGCCCGCCCCCATGCAGCCCAGGCAGGCCTTGGCACAGTCTGGAGAAGCAAGAGGACAGATGAGTGAGAGCTGCCTTTAGGCCCAGGGTAGATTATGGAGGGCGAAGCCCCACTCCAGAAGAAATTGGGGGGAAAGGCATGGATGAGCTCCTCCTACCTTCCCCACCACCCTCTGCTCCGGGACTGGCACTTACCTCGGCACTCATAGGAGCCTTCCGTGTTCACACAGAACTGGTTGGCTCCACAGCTCGCTCGCTCTGTGCCACACTCGTCAATGTCTGCAGAGATGCCGGCAGGGTGGGAATTTCAGTCCCTACTGCACTAGCAGGGAAACCGACGCCAGGGTTGCTGGGGAACAGACCTGCCCCCACTCAGATGGTGGGCCAGAGACCGCAGGCCGTGTGCCAGAGGCACAGGGGCAGCAGGACTCAGGGCTGCCCAGCCAAAGACTGCGTTTCCAATCCGCCTAGAAGCTAAGCGTGGCCTGAAACTGAGTTCTGGCCAACAGGATGTAAACAGGAATGATGTGCCCCACTTTTAGCTTGGCCTTAAAATGACAGAATTGGACTCCTCCATGCACTTTCTTCCCATTCTCACTTCCTGAGTGTCGGGTCGTGGAACACAGAGGTAACTATCACCCAACCTCGAATCCTAGAACTGTCCCGAGGGGATGACCACACAGTAAGACAGGCAGTACTATGTCCCAGAATGATTATGACAAGCAGAACTTCCCTGCCCGGCCTGGACCACTTGTTTTGAGACTGTGATAGAGATAAAAATAAAACTCTATATTCTTTAAGCCACAGTCTTTGGTCATCTTTCTGTTATGGCAGCTTAGCCTTTGCCCTTGTCTACATAAATAGCAGGACAGAGACCAAACCAAGTCTTGAACCCAGGCTTCCTGACCTCAAGTTAAGCATTTCATTTTCCTAGCTAATCCTTTCTCAATTTTCAAGACTTGGCCTAAGTGGTACCTCCTCCAAGAAGCCTTTCCTGATTGCCCTCCCACCACAGAGCTGGCTCAGGGCCATCTCTAACAGCACAGAGATCCATCTATACTCTAACTGCCTGGTTACTCTTCCGTCTTTCCAACCAGGTTGAGATCTCCATGAAGATGGGGACTGTGTTGGTCTAGCCCAGAGATGTGTGTGTTGATGGGGACCACCTTCCCACACCGAGGGCAGGGCCTCACTCACCTACACACTTAAGGTGATGCAGGGCCCAGCCCTTCTTGCACTGGAGGCAGTTTGATTCCTCAGGGCCTGAGCAGCGGGCACAGGGGCCAAAACAAGCTGGGCGGAATGGAGAAAGTGTGAGGATGGGCAGGCAGGCACCCCATTGGTTCCTGCCCAGCCCCATGCCTCTTGGCTACCTACCCGAACATACCAGATGGCTGGCGTTGCGCTCTGCCTCAAAGTAGCCAAGGCCACACTGGCCACAGGCCTCGCCCCCGTAGCCGGCTTGGCAGTCACAGCGCCCGCTGCCCCCTCGAGTCCCTTCCCCTTCACACTGCCCGTAGCCACCGCAGGGCTTCTCTGTGCCCCCAGGACAGGCTGTGGGCAGACACCAAACCAGGTAACATCACAAATACAACCGTGAACACAGAGAATATTCCCCCATATCATTAAACATTTTGGGGGAAGAAACTTAATTTTCAGGGCCACTTGATACCTCATGGGACATGTACTTAACCAATACCCGCCTGTAGAACAGATTACTTACAAATCTTTCCTTTTATAAAGACTGAATTAATCATCTTTGTCACTAACTCCCCTTTTTGTTTGTTTTCAATTTATTTCTTTTTTATTCTTCGGGTCACTAAGTCTTTATCTGAAGCTTCCAGAGAGATTTTTCTAAAAGGGGCTGGTGGTAGGTGCAGCTCCTCCCTCAGGACTGTGTGTAGGAAAAGGTGAAAATGGGGGCTTCAGTGCAGCACCTGCCTGTCCCTAGGTCACCTTAGTTCAGGGGATGGGTCTGATCTGATCCAGGCATAGGAAATGGGGGTGTGGGTAAGGGCACTTCTCATGCACATGAGAAAAACCACAGCCCCATCTGACTGTCTAGCCCTATTACCTTTTTCTCACAGCCATTGCCCACTGATCTGCTCACCTCAACAGCCCTGTGAGGCAGAGGAGAACCTAAGGTCCAGAGGAATTATCTGAGCAACCTGAGCTCACACAGCGAGCTATGGGACAGAACCAGGACTGGATCCCTGGCTTGGCAATGCCCGCTCATCCCCCGAGAAGAGCTTGAAAACTCACGAAGGCAGGAGGGCCCGAAGGTGCCTGATGGGCAGCAGAGCTTCAGGGAATCTGAGCAGAGCCACTGGAAGAGGTCTGGGGCTTCCTGCTGCCTGAAGGGGTTGGGGTGGGGATGACAGTAAGCAGGGCTGAGACAGTGCCAGAGGTGCTGCCCACCCCCCAGCCTCCCCAAAAATCTGTGCTACTACCCACCTTGGATATAAGACCCACAAGGCTACCTGACCAACACCCTCTCCCTATTTGGCAGAGGAGTAAACTGAAGCTCAGAGTGAGAACCTGGGTCCCCCCAACCAAGTCCTTAGCAGATCTAGGTTTGGAAGAAAGAGCCAAACCGGGACACAGACCCAAGCATGCAACCCCCTCCTCTACCACAAGGCCCTGCCTGTGGCCCCCTCCCTGGGAAGGCCCCCAACAACTCACTTGTGAAACCACCAGCTCTCCACCAGTTCCTCACTCAGCTCCAGTAGGCGGTGGCACTCAAAGTCCGACTTGCCGCACACGCTCTCGAGCACCTCTACCAGGCGGGTCTCACTGCCCGGACAGGGTGGGGGTGGCAGGACTATGTTCCACCCCATCCACCACCGTCCTTAAGGTCTCCTCTCCCACCCAGCTTGTGCCATGACACCAAAGGAAAGGCCAGAGGGTGTAATGGAAAGGGTACTCTTTTGGGGAGTCAGATAGACCTGGGTTTGAATCTAGTTGAATGACCTTGGGCAAGTCACTTAACCTCTCCCAAACCTCTGTTTTCTCATCTGTAAAATGGAGACAATAACCCATCCTGCAGATGTGTTGTAAGATGCCTCAGTCCCTGCATTTGCGCAATGAAATGTAATACCCTTGCTGGGTATATGTGATTAAACATACATCACATAACAAGTGTTGGCAAGGCTGTGGAGAAATTGGAAGCCTCCTACGTTGAAGGTGGGAAAGAAAAATGGTGCAGTCACTGTGGAAAACAGTTTGGCAGTTCGGTTAAACATAGAATTACCCCAAGAATCAGTAATTCCACTCCTGGTTACATGCCCCAAAGAATGGAAAATAGGTGTTCAAACAGAAACCTGTACACAAACATCTATAGCAATTCTATATACAATAGCCAAAAGGTAGAAACAATCCAGATGTTCATCAACTGGAGAATGGGTAAGCAAAATGTGGTAAAGCCATACAATGAAATACTAAGTTTTAAAAAGGAATGAACTACTGACATATGTTAATATGTTAAATTATGACCAAACCTTGAAAACAATACACTGAAAGAAGCCAGACACATATAGATTCCAGTAAAATCAGCAAATCCACACAGATAGCAGAGTAATGGTTGCCAGGGGCTGGGGGAAGGGGAGAATGGGGAGTGACTGCTTCATAGGTATGGAGTTCCATTGTGGGTTGATAAAAATGCTCTGGAACGAGATAGTGGTAAAGTGCAAAACACTGTAAATGTACTAAATGTCTACAGTGGCAAATTTTACATTATATATATTTTAATATGTTATTATATTATATACAATATATAAGAATATATTGTATAATTATATATTATATTATATTATTTATTATATTATATTATTTATTTAAATATGTATATTTTTTTACCACAATACATTTTTTAAAAATACATATATACACACACACATATATTCTGTATTTAAAGGGTCTGGCATGTGCCTGGCATATAGGAGGAGAGGACTTAAAAAACAAAAGCCAAACGATCAAAAAACAGGAGCCAGTATACAGCTAGAAGTGTCCTTCAGGTTATCTTGGCCGATCCCCTCACTCCTAAATGAGGAAACTGAGGCCCATTAAGGAAAAGGAAAATGACCAATGTTACATAATAACAAAATCTTTTGTTTCTAGTGGGCATTACAGTTTAATCCTTACCATGATCCTATGAAACAGGCAAAGCAAGTATCAATATCCCCATTTTACTGAAGAAACTGAGGCTCAGAGGAGTTAAGTGAACTTCCCAAGGGTACATAGGGTCAGAACTGACAACCAGATCTGTCTACCTCCAAGTCTTGCTGATTCCTTCTTCTTAACTTGACTTTCAAGAGTGGGAGGGCCTAGCACTCAGGCCTTTCGTCTCATGGTCTCATGTCATCCCATGGCTTTATAATACTGACTATATGCTGATGACCCCCCAATTCAGGTTTCCAGCTCCTACTTTTCCCCTGAACCTCAGATGCCTCAATCTAACTCTATTTGGCTGTTTAAGGGACATCCCAGCCCAATATGTTCAAGGACACCTAATCCCACCCCTTCCCTATATCCTCTCCTGCTTCCCATTTACCCATACCAGAAAACAGCCCCACTATTCACCCAGTTGCTCAGGCCCCAAACCTATAAGTACTTTTTATTCTTTTTCTCTCCTACCCCATAATGATTCCATCATCAAGCCCTATCAGTCCATCTGCAAAATATACCCAGAACTGGACCACACCAGCTCATGCTTCTGTCGTACTTAGACTACCCTCCCAAATGGTCTCCTTGCTTCTTCCACTCCCGCCCCTAGAGTCGTTTTGCTACATCGCCATGAGTGATCTTTTAAAGGTAAAAACAAGGGGCGCCTGGGTGGCTCAGTGGGTTAAAGCCTCTGCCTTCGGCTCAGATCATGATCCCCGGGTCCTGGGATCGAGCCCCACATCGAGCCCCGCATCGGGCTCTCTGCTCAGTGGGGAGCCTGCTTCCTCCTCTCTCTCTGCCTATCTCTCTGCCTACTGTGATCTCTGTCTGTCAAATAAATAAATAAATAAAATCTTTAAAAAAAAAAGGTAAAAACAAGACATCACCTCTCAGCTCCAAACTTCCCAATGACTTCCCATTACACTCAGAACGAAATCTAAACACCATGCTGTGACCTTCAAGGCACTCTGGCTTCATGTTCGATCACTCTCGTCTGCTCACTCCCATCCAGCCTCTTCTCAAATACACCAAGCTCAGTCCCACTCTGTCCAAATCCCTTCCCTGTCACATAGCTTGCTTCTTCGCTTCAGGTTTCGGTTCAAATGTCACACCTTGAACTCCATGCCTCCCACCCTTGCGTAGTCTATCCTGCTTTCCTGTTCTTCATTTGATATGACATTATTTATTTACTTATTCACTGTCTCTTCAACTGGAATTTAAGCACCTTGCAGATAGGATTTTGCTTGCCTTCTTTACTGCTGTACTAGAGATGGTCAGTGATATTTGAGTCTCAAGAGTTTCAAGGCCCCCACCAGTTGAGCCAAGATTGGGAGGTGAGGTATATAAACCCACCTCTCCCGTCCCTTACCTGTCTTTGTATTTGGACAATTTTTCTTCCTCCCAGGCAGTATTTCCACCTCCAAAGTTGTCCCGGATTGTTCTCTCCAGGCCCTGGAAACAGAGAACATTAGTAATAGCTAAGTACAGTGCCTGGCACATTCTAGCACTTCTGTTTCACTGCCCGGGGCACTGAGGCACAGAGAGGCAACCTGCCCAAGGTCACACAACTAGTAAGCAACCAAGCTGGTACTTGACTCATGCAGACTTGCATCCCAGAACTCTTCTTAACCCCTGTGCCATCACGGTTAGGCCATCTCCCACAAGGCTGCTCCGGCACCCACCTTGTTGAAGCTGTCCACCAGTCCCCGGCAGGTATGACATGGATGGAGCTCAGTTGGGGGAGAAGACTGGGGAGGTGGAGAGGGCTGGAGCCAGACGGGACCTGGGAGGCTAAGGAAGAGACTCAGGCCCCAGAGTAGAGGTGGGACTAGGCCCCTCCGGGGCAGTGAAGCCATCTTTTCCCAGGCTGGGAACCTGTAGATAAGAGGGAATGGGATGACTCACTGGAAGAGTCAAGAGAGAAAAAAAGGGTTGGTTCGGAGGTGCCGCGGGTCTGGGAGCCCGGATCTGTGTTATTAATAGGAGGCTAGACTAGGGGGACGACCGGGGGGAGGGGAAGTGGTGAGAAAGGAGCCTGTTCTGCAGTTCCAAGACGGGAGTAAGTTATCCTCGTCACCGTGGGAGAGGTGGCCTGAATCCTTAGCAAGGGAGAAGTCAACTCATTGTTTTAAGGTCTGAATATGGATTGTTATTAGGGCCCGGATAGCGGAATTTGGGAGAATGGGTCAGAGTCCAAGTATTAGGGTAGTAGAGGCCGGATGGGCGGTCTCGGGCGGGGGGGGGGGGGGGGGCGGGGAGGAGTCCGGAACGGAACCCAGGTCTAGGGGGGTGGAGCCCATATCCGGATATGAAGAGAAGGGGATCAGGTTTGCGGGCCCGCGGGCTGCAAAGGCGCGGCCTCTAGCAGGCAGGGGAGGATCCAGACCCGCGTAGGCTGCGTGGGAGGAAGAGACGACCCACCCAGCCCGCTGGCGCCGACCGTTCAGTCTCCCCAACGCCGCAGCAGCCGCGGCCCGCGTAAGACTTGCGGCCTCCGCCGGCTCCGCAGCCTGGGGGGCGGGGCAGGGCCCACCCCCAGCCAATGGTGGCAGTCCATGTGCCATTGCGTCACCTCACGTCAGCCACCCGCAGGCGGTGCCAGGCTGCACCTGTCCGGGTGTTAAAGGGCCGCGGGCGTCGTGCTAGGCCAGCGAGGCGGTCACGGACACAGGCGGGAGACACCGGTAGAAAAATAGCGTCTGCCTTTATTCGAGCCGTCGCCCCTGCCTCACGTGCCAACCCGCGTGCCGTCCTCGGGATCCCCGGCATCCCCGGGATCCCCGGGAGGCTGAAGCAGCTGGTCCAGGGCGGGCTGCAGGGCCCGGGACACTCGCTTCGCCCTCTCCCCGAGCCGCCCGGGACGGGGGGTGCCAGGTCCCTGCAGGGTCCCCAGGAAGTCGGGCAACTGGGAGGGCAGGGAGAAGACGGGTACGCTGCGGAAAAGGGCGGGCACGGCCTCCGGGTGGAGCAGTCCGTCGAAGTAGGCTCCCACGTAGCGGCCGGGCGCCCGGCCCTGCAGGAAGTCGGGCAGCACGCAGCTGAGCGAGGCGGCAAAGGCGTCGTGCGGGCCGTGCGGGGCGGACGCTGACACCCCGTCCTGCAGCCACTCGTGGCATAGTGCCACGGCCCCCGGCGAGAAGAGCAGGACCACCACGCCCCCTTCCTGAAGGGTCTGGCGCCGCTGCGCGTGGAACCAGGCCAAGGGGCCCTGCGCACTCAGTTCGCGACGGCTCCAGAGGTCCACGGCCACCCGCAGGGGCAGCTGGCACAGCGCTGAGGCCAGGGCGCCCACGAGGCGCTCGAAACCAGAGTCCTCCGCCGAGTAGAGGAGCAGAGCCGCGCGGCCCCTGGCGACAGCTGCCAGAGAGAATAGAAGGGAAAGGAAGACGTGAGAAGGCCCGAGGCCCGGCCCCCTAGGGGCGGCCCCCCGCCCGGCACTTGCTCACACTCACCCCCCGCGCGGAGGTCCTCCTTCAAGAGCCTCAGCCACCCTGTTAGGGGAGAGGGGCGGGGGCGGCCCATGAGCTCAGCTGCCACCCCCTCGAGGGGAACTCCCAGCCCGCCCTTGGGGAGTGGGAGGTCGGGAAGTGCTCACCTTTCACTTGGTTCTTTTTGACAAGGAAGAGAAGGAAAAGTGCAGAGGCCAAGAGTAGGCAGGCTAGCCACACCAGGGCCCAGCGCTTGTGAACGTCTAGGAGACCCAGGGGGAAAGACAGGCTAGTTAGACACCTAACACTTTCACCCTACTTTACGAAGGAGAAAAACTCGTTTAAAAGCTCTCTGGGGCTGCCATGTGGTGACTGAGCTGGCTCAGGGGAATGGAAAATCTGCCGCAAATCCTCCGCATATTGTGTCAGAGTCGACATATGGACATAGATCCACCTACCTGAGTGACCTCAGATAAGTCACTTAATCTTTTGCCTCAGTTTTCACCTCTGTAAAACTGGGTTCACAAGTACTTACTTCTTAGGGTTGTTTGAAGACTACAAATATTAATACACACAAAGCACTTACGCTGGGCCCAGCAAGTGCTCAAATGTCAGCTAATATTGTCTCCTAAGCATAGGGTTGCTGGGCCCTTGACCTCACTCTCTTGATGACTCCAAAAGCCTTCTAACTGGTGTCCCTAAACCTCTTTTTTGCTTCCAAGTCCTTCACTACATGGCAGCCCCAGAGATCTTTTTAAAATACAAATTTGATTATAGCCTTTCAGGAAGCTCCCATTGCTCTTAACATAAAATCCAATTTCCTAGGGGGCACCTGGGTGGCTCAGTTGGTTAAGGGTTTTATTACTCTTAGTTTTGGCTCAAGTCATGATCTCAGGGTTGTGAGATCAAGGTGCGGAGTCTGCTTAAGATTCTCTCTCCGGGGGCGCCTGGGTGGCTCAGTGGGTTAAGCCGCTGCCTTCAGCTCAGGTCATGATCTCAGGGTCCTGGGATCGAGTCCCACATCAGGCTCTCTGCTCAGCAGGGAGCCTGCTTCCCCCTCTCTCTCTCTCTCTGGCTGCCTCTCTATCTACTTGTGATCTCTCTCTGTCAAATAAATAAATTAAAAAAAAAAAAAAAGATTCTCTCTCCGCCCCAGCCACTCTTAAAAAAAAAAAAAAATCTAATTCCTTCCATTAAGGCCCTAGATGACCCTTGCATCCTTGTGATAGAGGTCTGCCTTCCAAGACCCTCCAGCCACACTGGCTACCTTGGAGTTCCTCAAAAAAGCATCTCTCCCTCCTTTAACTAGCTCAGCCTTCAGAACAGCCAGAACCTTTTCCTGGCGTCACCCCACCTAAGTCAGTTTCCCAATATATGCATTTATGGATCTGGACACTTTATAAGTGAATGTTTCAATAGCTCACATTTACTAAATGAAAGCAATTATTTAGCTAAGGTCTTTCTAGCCTTCTATGGCTGTGGTGGGGGTAGGGATTGTGTCTTTTTGGTGATGCTTGAATCCCTGTAAGCTCTCTTCTTGGTTTTTGAATGAAGGAAGGACTGTCCTTCTGATTGATCTGAGCCAGGGAAGGACAAGGCCATTGCATGAGCTCCCTAAAAATGTCTAGATTCCAGCCCTTGGTGGAGGGGAAGGGCAGATTTTGTAATACTCACACTTGTCCATGGGGCAGGCCCATAGTGCTCTCAGGTCATCTTCCCAGAGCTGCAAGACAAACAAAACCAAGGCCACAGCCCAGAACACCCACCAAGTTTTGGCCAGCCTGATCTCCAAATTCGCAGCCTCAGCTATGCATACTTCACACACACACACACACACACACACACACACACACACACACACACAGAGTAGGTCCCCGCAAGCTGCTCTGCCTTTGTTCATGCTGTGAACTGGCCCACTTGAAATCACCCTTCCTTGACGCTCTCCCTGGAACCCAATGCTTAGCGCATATAAATTTGGTTATCTGTGTACTGTTTTCTAGCCAGCAGCGAGCAACTTGGGAACAGCAGCTATGCTTCTTCAATTCTTGGCTTCCCCACGGCTGGACACAAAATAAGCAGAAATAGATGGTGAATGGGTACTAGAGGGACAGTGAGGAGGTCCCTGTCTAGAAGGAGTGAGAGTTTCCCTGGTACCCTCTGCTAGGCACAGGAAGAGATGGAAGAAGTTAAATATAGAGTTTTAGACCTCTTGGCCTTGGGCACTGGGGCAGCACCCTCCTGCCACCCACTCACCTGCAGACACTTGCCTGATTGCAGGTCCTGTAGTAACTGCTCTCCGAGGCGAGCTGCCCTCTGCCAAGCCAAAGACAGGTTGTCACCTAGGGGCATCATACTTAGGAGACCACCAAGCTGCAGCTTGCAGAATAGTTGGGGGGAGGGGAGCGGCTGGAGACTTCTAAGAGGTCACTAAGAACAGGGCCTAGGTCTGAGTCACCCCCACATTCCCAGAGAGCAGTGCAGGGTCTGGCACAGAGGAGGGGAAATTGAATGCAGTGAAAATCTGAGGCCAGGCTTGAGATGGAACTGGAAAGGTACATGGAGGAGGGTCCCCTCGTCCTCACCGTGGAGGCCTCGCTGAGTAGTGGGGTGCAGCCACTGGGTTCCAAGGCACAGAGTGATCTGTTGTCCTGGGGGCCTCGTGTCTCTAGCAGCAGCATATCATCCTTGAGGGCCCCGAGGGAATCTGGAAGGGGTGAGAGCCCACTCTGAGCGAGACCCAAGCTTGCTGGAGGCTACCACTTGCCCCCACCCCTTCCCGTGCCTGATCTTCACCCCCATGAGGTGGCACTTCCAGGGTTCACCTCTATTGCAATGGCCCTTCCCCAGCCTTTCCCAGGCTCCACTCACCAGCCCACAAGCACTCCTGTAGCTGCATCTGCTCCCAGCCGCTCACCTGCTTAGAAGGGGCCAAGGTTAGGGCCACAGGGAAAAGCAAGAGGCAAGGCCACAAAGAACAGAAGAGCAGGACAGTAAGGAGAGGTCTGTTTGGTTGGAGTGGGGGATCTGCATCCTGAACCTAATGTTAAGCAGATCAGGATTCAAGGCTGGGTGATTAAGAGATACTTTATTTTTCTCAGCCACAACCTTGCAAGGGCATCTGTGCTAAAGAGACTTATGGCCCTAAATTAGTTCTTTTCATGTCTGACAAAGCACTTTCTATGTTCCCTTCTCATCTAACCACCTTCACCAAGAGGCCTCATCTGACCACTCCACTTGTATACTGTATTGTTCATTCAGTCTGTGTCTTCCTCCATTATTTTTTTTAAGATTTTATTTATTTGTCAGAGAGAGAGCAAGCACAAGCAGGGGGAGCAGCAGGCAGAGGGAGAAGCAGACTCCCCGCTGAGCAAGGAACCTGATGCAGGATTCATCCCAGAACCCTGGGATCATGACCTGAGCTGAAGACAGATGCTCAACTGACTAAGCCACCCCTGCGTCCCTCTCATTCTCCATTAGAAAACAAGTTCTATAGGGTGGGAACGTTGATTGGTTTTATTCACTACTGTGAAGTCGTTATTACCATCCCCATCAAACAGATTAGGAGACTGATGTTCAGAGTGGTGAAATGACTTGCTCAGAGTCCCATAGTACTGCTAAATAAATAGTACAACTCCCAGAGGTAGCCCAAAACAACTTTGCTCCCATGACCCAAGGATAAAGTGGGTCCAGAAGACAGTGAATTATCTGGTGGGGTCCACTTGGGGTCCTCCCCTAGCCCAGAGCTCTTGTGCCCTTCTTACCTGAACACAGAGGTTGGGGTGGGCATTCAGCAATGGCAACTCAAGTGTCTTCTGTGGGAAAAGGGTAATGGGTGAGGTCAGGAAATAGCCCCCCCAAGCTCCCCATCCTTTCTTGATCCCAGGAGCCTCCCACGGCTTCACTTACATTTACAGTGACATTTTCTCGGGACAGCGGCGGGACCAGCGACAGGCAGGGACCCCCGCCTGGTGCCTGCCAACACAGAGTGGCCTCAGCAAGCAGCAAGCAGGGTGCATTTAGCTGCCAGCCCCGGGGAGACAGTAGCCGCAGCCGGGCTGCACGCCAGAGGTTCCGGTGTGCCCGGGGGTCTGCAAGGAGAGGGCTGCGTCACTGGGCACCCAGCATGTGTCCACCTGCACCCTTCCCACCCTGGCCCCAGCCCTGGTCTTCTCACCCTCCCTAAAGGGGCAGAGGCTCGTCCTGACAGAGTCGGGCTCTAGAGGCCACACCTGGAAAAGAAACAGGGTTCTATTAGTCCATTCAACCCAACTGCCCGCCAAGACTATGTGCCAGGCCCTCTGCCAAGCACTGGGATGCATTCATTCAACTAATATTTCATCAACACTTGCCCAGTCTTTTTGCCCTTTGTAAAGTCCTAGAGTTGCATGCATTGATTCTTCCAGCAGACCCTATACCAGGATCTGGCAACACCTTCATTCAACAGATTTTTAATGAATACCTACTCTGTGTCTCAGCACCATGGTTGGCACTAGGGACGTTGATAATGAAATCCAGTCACTGTGTGTGAACCTACTATATGCCAGGTACTGTGCTAAGTGTTAACATATATTAATATGTATAAATTTATTTGTCCTGTGTCATACATATTATATATATTATACATAATATATAGTATATTACACATATATTTTATATTATGTAACAATATATCACAATAATATATATTGTCTTATATAATATAGACAGTATATATTTATATATTATCAAATATCATATATGATCATTATAATATTATATAATTGTATATTATATAATATAAATATATTATATTCTATTATATATTTACATAATGTATAATATAAATATATGAATATATAGATATATATCCACATATTTATATTCTATAACATATATGTCTAAACATGATTAATTATATATTATATAAAATACATAATATGTATTATACACTATATATAACAAATATATATTTTTTAAAGAAAAATTTTTAAGGATTTTATTTATTTATTTGACAGAGATCACAAGCAGGCAGAAAGAGAGGAAGGGAAGCAGGCTCCCTGCTGAGCACAGAGCCCGACATGGGACTCGATTCCAGGACCCCGGGATCGTGACCCGAGCCAAAGGCAGAGGCTTCAACCCACTGAGCCACCCAGGTGCCCCTATGTATATTGTTTTAAGTAAACTCTACTCAGTGTTGGGCTCAAACTCATGACCCTGAGATCAAGAGTCACATGCTCTATCAACTGAACCTGCCAGGTACCCCATTTCTTTCAAAAAGCTTTTAAAGCACATCTATTCTGTGCTTAGCCCTATGGTAAGCAGTAGAAATAGTACATTAATTTATTCAGCAAACTTTTAATTAAGACCACCTACTATGTGGCAGGCATTGTTCTTGGCAGTAAAGATGTTTATATCACAGCAAACATTTCATGAACATCTGTTATGTGTCCTATCACTGTGCTAGTTAGTAGAGTTTCTTTCATTCATTCATTCATTCATTCCTTTAACAGACTTAATTAGCACCTGTTACATGCCAGGCATTGCATAAGGCTCTGGGGAGTTACTAAATTTGAATTAGGTATTATTTCCTTGTCTTCAGGAAATTACAAAGCCACAATTTTAGTAAAGATAAAACGTGTATAAATTAATAAACTGATGACTCATTTTTACAAGATTTTATTTATTTATTTGACAGACAGAGATCACAAGTAGGCAGAGAGGCAGGCAGAGAGAGAGGAGGAAGCAGGCTCCCTGCCAAGCAGAGAGCCCGATGCGGTGCTTGATCCCAAGACCCTGGGACCATGACCTGAGCCGAGGGCAGGGGCTTTAACCCATTGAGCTACCCAGGCACCCCGATGACTCATTTGTTGAGCATCTGTTGTGTGCAAGAAAAAAGGAGACAGGTGCCCAAATAAGAAAGGAAGTGATAAATGAACAAGAAAAGACAGAAGTGTAAGAAGTCTGGAGGGCAGGAGAGGCCAGACAGTTGAGGAAAAGCTTTGGGAAAGAGGTAATACCTGAGCTAGAAGGATATGGCTGTATAGAAAAGAAATGAGGGCATTTCAGGCAGTGGAAATGACAGGCATTGATGTCAGAGATAAAATAGATGGGACCTGATCACCATTTAAATGTGCAATCCGAAGAGAAAAGGGGTGTCTGGCTGGCTCAGTTGGTAGAACTTGTGACTCTTGACCTCAAGGTTGTTAACTTTGAGCCCCACATTGGTTGTAGAGATTACTTAAAAATAAAATATAAAAAAAGAAGGGGTGCCTGGGTGGCTCAGTGGGTTAAAGCCTCTGCCTTCGGCTCAGGTCATGATCCCAGGATTCTGGGATGGAGCCCGGCATCCAGCTCTCTGCTCGGTGGGGAGCCTGCTTCCTCCTCTCTCTCTGCCTGCCTCTCTGCCTACTTGTGATCTCTGCCCATCAAATAAATAAATAAAATCTTTAAAAAAAAAAAAAGAAGAGGAAAGAGCCAACATAAAGAAGCTTGGATACTTCCTTTTGTAACAGTTCTATGAGGCTGGTATGTTATTCCCATTTTACAGATAAGAAACAGGCTCAGAGAGGTAAAATGACTTGTACAAGGTCACATAGCTAGCAAGTGGCAAGAGTCAGTATTGAAACTGTCTGAGTTGACAGCCTATAGTCTACTTTCCAGAGGAGTACAAAGAGGAAATTGGAGGAGTAGGGAAAGGCCTCAAGGAGGAGGTGACATTTGAATGGGGCCATGAAGAATGAGTAGGAGTACTGTGGACAGAGGATCAGGAAGAGCATTCAGAGCCCACAACGGGCAGAAGACAGGACAGCAAATGTCAGGAAAGGGCTAGTCACTTTAGGGAGCAACAGTTCCCACCCCAAAGAGGAATACAGAGGATGGCAAGACAAGAAAGGTAAGGGCCACCCCCCTTCTCAATTCCTCAATCCCCTTCCCCTGGCAGCTAGCTAGTCTCTTCTCTTACCTGAATACAAAGGCAGGGAAACAGGTCTGTGTGGTTCAAGGTAATGTTCCGTGGTCCCGTCTGTGGACAAGCACAAGACAAGAAGTTGGAGAAGATGAGGAGGAGGAAGATGGAAGCCAAAGCTGAGGAAACCAGGCAGGCAGCAGTTACCCCACCAATGTTCCTTGCTTGGGGCATGGGTCGCTATATCCTCCTCAAGGGTCTCCTTTGATAATGCGCTCACATCCTTAGCCTGGGCATCAGCCCAGAGTGGGAATGGTCTTGGGGAAGGGGCGGCCTCACCAGGTTGCTGTGCCACCATGGTTTTGTAGGGCCCTGGACCTGGTTCCAGTACAGGGAGAGGCCAAAGTGCTGCTCCTCAGAGACGTCCAGCACGAGGTGCACATCGTCGCCATCGGCAGACACACTGATCCAGGGCAGGGCTGCGAGCAAGGTGAAGAGAGAGAGACTTCCTTCATCTCTTCTGCATACCCACCCCTGGCCATACGCCTCCAACTGACCCTTTAGTTTCCTTCATATCCCTGAGACTGGAAGGCCCCTGGATGGCAGAGCCCGTGTCCTCATCTCTGACCAGACTTTGTCCCTAGCAGCCAGCCCAGTATCCTGACCCAACTCTTCTCCCTCTGCAGCCAGGAGGATCCTATGACCACTGTAAGATAAACCATCTTCCTCTGCTCAGAACCTTCTGATGACCCCTCCCTGGTTACTCTCAGAGTAAAAGGCAGAGTCCTTACGACGGCTTGCAAAACCCTACCCACTCTATCCTCATTTCCCAGCACTCTTGCCCTTAATTGTTGCAGACACACTGCCCTCTTTGCTAATACTTAAACACACCAGACACACTCCTGCCTCAGGCCCTTTGCACTGGCTGTTCCCTCTGCATATGGAACACTTTTCCTTCAGATACCCACAGGGCTCCTCCCATACCTCCTTCAGGTGTTTGCTCACCACCATGAAGCCATCCCTGACTTCTGCAAACTCCCAAATCCCTTCTCCTCCTTCCCCTTCCCCCATTTTTTTTCATAGCACTAATCACATCTTATTGCATCTCCATTTGTTTGTTGTGTCCTCCATCACCCCTATGCTGACCTTGACTCCCATCTAGAATATCAGCTCTGTAAGGCAAGGGTTTTTGTCAGTTCTGTTTGTTGACTAATCTCAAGTGCACAGGACTATTTCTTGGGCAGAGTAGTTACTCAATAAATATCTGTTGAAGAAGTGAAACAGTGTCTACTGAATGAATGAAGACATGAAATGCATGTTGTGTATCTGTGTCCTCAAAGGTCCGGTGCTGAGTAGTCTCTAATGAATTACCAAAGAGGCAGGCCAAACTTAAGGAACCGAAAAGGAAATAAAATTGAAAAAATTTAAGAGTTCAGGGCACTTGGGTGGCTCAGTTGGTTGGGGCTCTGCCTTGGGCTGAGGTCATGATCCTAGGGTCATGGGATCAAGTCCCAGGTCAGGCTCCCTGCTCAGTCGACTTCTCCCTCTGCCTGCTGCTCCCCCTGCTTGAGTTCTTTCCCTCTCTGACAAATAAATAAAATCTTTTTAAAAAAGAAAAAAGAAAAAATTTAAGGGTTCAAAAATATCACTGCTTATATCTTGATCTGGGTGGTAGTTTGCAAGTGTACACATATGTAAAAATTAACTGAACTGAACCTTGAAATTAGTGCACTTTACACACTTTTCTATATGTGTGTTATACCACAGTAAAAAAAAATACAATATGAAAAAATGAACCAAAGTGAAAATAAAATTCAAACATTGCCTGGGAAAAATCATCAGAACCTTGACTTTCCTAGTCCTCATTTTATGGATTAATATTATTTGTATTTTGGTATATGGTGGTAGTGGGGTGTACCAATATCTTGACAATGCCTTGGGCCTCTAGATGTCCCTGGTACTAATAAATAAATTTGTTATAAAGAGTGAGAGATTCACCTTCATATTCCCAATGCCTGGCACAGAGTCGGAGCTACTGCAGTTCATGTGTGACGCATGAAGGAGCTACGAGCATCTGGGTTGTGGCAAACCCAGACCTGAAGCCACCTCCAAGGGTCCCTCATACTCCAGACCCTGCCCCTCCCTCCTTCCAGGCCTGCTGGCCATAGCCCGTACCCCAGCAGCTCTGGATGCTGTCCTGGACTTCAAGCCCCTTGCAGTCTGGGGAGAGATCACAGAAAAGCCTCCAGTGGGGCTGGGGGCCAAAGAAAGAAGGGGGGGCAACCCAACCCATGGGGAGCACTAGGAAGGGCTCCTTGTCCCTTAAATACCATCCCATCTATCCAGTGCCCAAAGCACCCTTCTCAGGCACTGGGAAGCAATATCACCTGGGGAGAGGAGACAAGAGGGACAGACTCTGGGGAAGATGGGAGCTCAGACCCCTGCCTGTGAGTGGAGGGGACTAGGAAGGGAGTGAAAGCAGAATGGTAGTAGCCGGAGGGGAAAGAGACCAGGGGGACAGGAGTTGGGGACAGGCCCCCTGAGGCTCTGGGGCCACTTACCAGGCAACTGCTGTGTGAGGTTGAGTTCCTTCTGGTACCTGGGCTGAGTGTAGGACCAGAGTCGCACCTCAGCCCCCAGAGCAGCCTCGAAGCAGTCAAATACTACAGAGCCCTGTGAGGAGAGGGGTGGTGGAAGGCTGGTGGTATACGGCTCAGAATACAGGCCAAGGGCTCCTCTGGGGACCACTCCACTTGCCTCCTCCCCCAACCAATGACTCTATACTGTAGGGCCCGAAATTCTCCCATTAGTGTTTCCTTTAAAGGCCCTTAGTTCTAAAGCACACACCCTCAGTAAGGGTGTCAGCAGGGCAGGGATAAGGGCTCTAGCTATTTGAGTCCCTGCTCCCGCCCTCGCTGTCCCGCATCCCATGGCCAAAGCTAAGGTGATCAGATACGCCATCGCAAATGTGAGGTACCCCTTCCCACACCCAGTGCCTCAATGGTCCTCACAACTGCCCATCGAGGTAGGCCAGCAGATTCTCTCCCATTCTACAATTTTCCAGGCAAGAGGATATTGGCTGGGAGCTGCGGGCAGGAGGGGAAGTCAAAGGGTTTGAGTGATTTGGCCCAAGTGGAGCTACATCTTCCAAACACACGTGGCCTCCCGAAGTGGGGAGAAGCCCCAACCCCTGCACCACGGCCTACACGCAGGGCAGACATGGTACAGAAAGTCCAGAGAAGTAGATCCAGAGCACAGACTTCCCCTCTCCAACCTCAGTTTTTCTCTCTCTGGAAAATGAGGGTAATAATAACACGTAGTTCATGTGTTCTTCTGAGAATTACAGAAGAAAGGGAGAATTAACTCTCCTGAGATCCTTCAGTGCTGGGCATTACAAAATGTGTTTTACACATACCAACTCATCTTTTTCTCACAACAGCCGCATGAAGTAGGACTATTCTTTTTTTTTTTATTTTTTTTTTATTTCTTATTTTTTTATAAACAGATAATGTATTTTTATCCCCAGGGGTACAGTCTGTGAACCGCCAGGTTTACACATGAAGTAGGACTATTCTTATTCCTGTTTTACAGACAGGAAAACAGAAGCATAAAGGGCTGGAAGGCCTTGTGCACAGCCCTGCCAGAGTCAGCACACAGAGATAACACACACAAGAGCACTTCAGAGACGCCATATTGAGAAGATGGCTACTGCTAAGATTAGGATTTTGCATACCACAGACTGACCAGGCTGCACGAGGGCAGCAGGCACTTGCACCTCCAGCAGGACACAGCGGGCAGTGGGGTAGGCCTGGAAGGAGAGCACCACCTGGGCCTGGAGAAAGGCTGTGAGCAACAGGGTGGGGCACTGGTCAGGCTCCAGGGCCTCCGGCCAGGCCGTGGCTAGGGGCGGTTGGGCCAGCCAGTTTCCCCTCACCGTTCCTAGGCTCCTCAAGCTCCAGATCAGCGGCTCTTCCAGACCTGTCCTCATCTTTAGGTTCTTCCCAGTGCCCTAGAACCGCCCAAGAACAAGGCCCAGGTCAGGCCCAGGCTCTGGGCTGGCTTTGGGCTTGGCTTCCCTCCTGAAGGCCCAGTGCTGAGAAGCAGGGGCCAGGCCTGGGCCCGGGGGTGGGGTGGGGGAGACAGGGAGACCAGGCTGACCTGGGTGTCCTTTGGCCGGTGTTCTCCAGGTGAACACTGAGGATGCACAGGACTGCCTGGCGGACCCCCCAAGCCCATCCCAGACATGCTGAAGTGTGCACATACAGCTAGGGGATGAAATGCTCACCATGTACAGCCAGGTGGATGGCCACACGCACACAGAGGTCACAGTCAGTCTCCTGGTGGCACCTCAGCACCAGCTCTGTCTGCAGACGTGTGGGCACCAGCACAGGGCCCGGAGCGGACACGATGCTCCCGGGCAGGCAGAGCACGTCACCATCTGTGCATCAAGGGTCAGGGGAGCTAAAGCTGTTCATAATCCAGAGTTTAGTTGCACCTGCCACCCCCAGAGGGCCAAGAAGCTTTGGGCTCTTCCTGGGCTAGGGATGGGTGGTCAGGGCAGGGAATTGGAACATCTCCCCTCCCTTCTGCCACCCTGAGCAGTTCTTTTCTTTCTAAAAGTAGGGCTACTCACCCCAGAGGTGGCAGGAAAGGCCCTGGGAAGGAGGGAAAGACAAATCAGAGTTTATGCCACCGAACCTAGCCATCCTTCCTCTGCCTGATAACCCTGGCCAACCTTCTGGGGCTCCCCATTCAAGCCCCTCCCAGGAGAAGACAAACCCAGCTCTTGCCCCCTCCCCATTCTTCTCTTATCCCATCAGCACCAGACAGACCAGCCAGGGCAGTTCTGGTGACAGTGACAGGAGCCAGGCTAGGGCCTCCAATAGGTGGCAGACCGAACCCTGAGCTTCCCCCCAACCCTCCCATTACCCCAGACTTACCGGAGAGCAGCGGGCAGTGTCCTGAGGCCCCATAAGCTTCTCTAAAGAGAGGACCATGGGGCTTCGGCCCAGTGCCAAGGACAACAGGAACCAAGGCACAGGCATCTTCCATGTACCAGGAGGCACCAAGGCCCAAGGCCCTGTCCTGCCCCCCCCAAGGGGGGGGCAGACACCGTACCTCTGTTCCTAATCAGCCCCACTAGGGGCCAGAATCCCTCTTCAGCCTAGGGTCCCAGTGCTGGCTTGAGCACTCCCTCTCCTGGGAGCCCTGAATCCTGTCCCAGTCCAGCCGGGAGTGCTTTCCTTTCGGTTTGGCTCCCGGCAGGCAGCTGACTGTTCCCGCCCCGCCCTGTCCCTCCCACCGACTCCAGGCCTGGGAGCCAGCAGCCTTGGACTGGGGTGGTGGCCTCCTCTCTTCTCGCTCTTTCGTCCTCCTCCTTCTCTGCTGACACCTGGCTGGGAGGGGCCCCTGAAGAGGGTGGTGGCATCACCGCTGAGTAAGGGAGCTCTTACTCACCCTGGGAGTCCCTAAGGAAGAGGGCCTGGGCAATGCTGGGGCATCTCCACTTCCCACGTGAATCTGGGATTTTGCTGCCCATTAGGTCCCCTCATACAGGGCACCCCCGGTCCCTTCACACATCTGCCTTGGGATTCAGTGACCCTTTGTGGGGCAGGAGCTCTAAAGGGAGGGACAAAGGGCATCAGAAAGTGGGCTTTTCACCCCTTCCTGGCCTCTGCTCAAGGGCGGGAAGGAACTCAGGACCCAGAGCCAGGCAGACAGGGGCCCCATCTGTGCTGTTGCCATGGTGCATGATTGATGGACTTTCTGAACCTGTTCACAGTGAGGATTAAGATTTCCAGGTCCTGGGGCACATGGGTGGCTCAGTCATTAAGCATCTGGCTTCAGCTCAGGTCATGATCCCAGGGTCCTGGAATCGGGCCCCACATCGGGCTCCCTGCTCAGCAGGAAGCCTGCTTCTCCCTCTCCCACTTCCCCTACTTGCGTTCCCTCTCTCACTGTGTGTGTGTGTGTGTCTCTCTCTCTGTCAAATAAATAAAATAAATAAAATTAAAACAAACATAAAAAGATTTCCAGGTCCTCTTTTGGCTGTTCAGAGGCTTTGCTCATGAGAATGTGAAGGATGTGGTTGTGGGTGTGGACATGGAAGATCTGGGCCCACAGATGATGCATAACAACCCCAGGGAGGGCTGTGCTGTCCCCCCCTCCAACTCAGTATCCTGGGCACCCTAGAGAAGCACACCGTGTCTCTTAGCTTATCCATTATGCTTGCCTTTATTAATTTTCTTTTGATCTTGGTTTCTACTGTCCCACCTTTGCCCTGGACACCCAAGGCCAAAACCTCTTTCCCTGGGTCAGGCTCCCTCCCTCCCTCCCTCCGTCCTCTGGGCAGGGCTCCCTTTTGGGAAAGCAGTATCCCTGCCTCAGAAAGGGTTTTCCTCCCCTCCCCGCCCCCCAGAATTGGCATGGCTCCTGCCTCCTCTACCTCTGTCCCACACCTCTCCAGCCTGGACTGGAGCATGTGCAGACTGCTCTTTCTGCAATTTCGAAGAAAAGAAGTGTGAGGAGTTCCCCACCCCCAACAGAACTGGGGTCACTGGAGCCCTCATTAAACAGCGACTCTCCCTGCTGGCTCCTAAAGGGTAAACACGAGGAAGAAGCCCGACGCTTAAGGAAGGGGCTGGGACAGAGAGGGAGGTGCTCTACTCCCAGGCCAGCAAACAGAGCTGTAAGAATTTTTGGCCAGTAGTCCTGAGGAAGCACCCCAAGGATTCTAGGGTAGAAGGCTCATTCAGGGGTTCCAGCCAGTACCCGTACGCCTGTCTCTGCTCAGCCTCGGTGGGCAAAATTTGGCGGCCTCGAGTTCCAGCTGGTGGCACAGCTCCAGGCGACCCCGCAGGCACCGCCGATTCCCGAGGCGGCCTCCGCTGGCGGCTTCGGTGGAAGGCGGCGCGTCTAGCGCCCGCAGCAGGCGTGGCAGGTCGCGCAGGAGGCGGTAGCGTGGCAGGTCGCGCAGCGGAGGGGGAATGTCTCCCTTGGCACAGAGGCGACTGAAGTAAGCAAGCAGCAGCAGCGGGCGCGGGGCGGCGCGGAGCAGGGCGCGCAGGGGTGCGGAGTGGGGATCCCGGCCTTGGGCTGGACTGGGGCCGGCACTGCTCCACAGAAGCAGCACGGTGCCCCGCTCCTGCGCAACGCGCGCCCGTGCAGCCCACAGCCACGGCAGCGGGCCCACGCGCGCCACGCGCGTCCCCTCCCACAGGTCCACGATCACGTCGCGCCCGCCGCCCAGCGATGCCCGCAGCAGTTCAGCCAGCGCTCCCACCAGGCGCCGCTGCGCCTCCGAGTCGGCCACGTGCAGGAGCAACACCGGCCGAGCTCGACCAGGGCCTGCGGGCGGGAGTAGCAGATGAAAGGGTGGGCTGCTGAGGGAGAGCCCAGCACTTCCCCTCCCCTACTCCACCCTGACTCTCCTTTTTCCTGCCTTGGGGCTAACTCACCGAGTGCCCCACCTGGTTCCTTATCTGCACTAGGGGTAAGTACCTAAGGCAACTTTAGCCAAGAGGGTGTCATTGGGCTAATTAGATAAAAGCACCCGGAAGGGGTCCGGTCTAGGGCGCCAGGTTTGGCAGGTGCAGCGCAGGCTGGATTTCCGCCCCACTGGTCTCTTCCTAGAGACCACTAACAGTGAACCATCTGCACAGAGGGACCTTTGCTCTGCCTTAACCATTCCGGACCACTAGGGGGCCTGAGCCTCACCACTTTGGGTAGCAGAGAACTCCGTGCACCGGCAGGGCCACGGCTCTTCTGGAAGGGAGCCTAGGCAGGGGAAGGGTGGGGGGCAACTAGCTTAGGCTCTGTGCAGATCTGAATCCTCAGGTTACCCCAGAGTAAGCTTACCTGGCAGTGGACGCCGGCGGGTGAAGACCAGAACAATGCCCAATAGGGTGGTGAGGGCCAGCAGTGCCAGTATCAAGAGCCCCACGTGTCTATGAGAGACTGAGTCAAGCAGGGTGAGGCCAAGCCAGGCTCCTCAGTGCTCAACCTCCTTCTAACCCCACCCCGTCTCTCCCAAGAACTCACCATCTGGACACAAGAGGTGCTTCCAGGAAAACTGAACATCTGACCTCCACACCTGAGGGCAGAGAGCCCCCCACCCCTGTAAGCCAGGGTAGCCCCTTCTTCCAGGGGAAGCTGAGTAGGGCAAGAGAAGGGTATAGGGAATTTCTGCAGCACAGGGTTTGTGTTTGGTCCAACTGTGGTTGGGCTCGCAACAGGTCAAGAGTGGCAACCCAAAAAATAAACTTGAAGCTGGCCAGGGCATCCAGGAGGACCAGGAGGGCAGAGGCCCTGAATGAAATAATCAGATGCCATGGAGCTCAAGCCCATTGTCACCATGCCTGAATGATTCTTTCCAGGAGAAGCCAGAAATCAGCTTTTTAAAATATGACCTCTCCAGTATTTAAATGGTAGTAATTCGTTCCAATTTCAAATACCAGGCTGGCCAAACCAAACATTTTTGCAGACTGCATTTGCCCCCATGAGCTCCCTGTAGAGTAGATGCTAGGGGAGTACGTACAGAGTGAGGGCAGGACTCCTTACCAGGACACAGCTCCCTGGCTTCAGGAAAGGAATGATGAGATCTAGTGTCACTGGGCTTGAGCCCTGAGTCTGTGGGAACAAAGAGCAGAATGTCTCCATAGTGTCAAATCTGGCTCTGTCCAGTCTGAGTCTTTGCCCACACTCTTCTTCCTTTCTGCCCTCCCACCCCCACAGAAATCCCACCCAGGATTAAGGCCAAGTGCCACTGCTGACAAGAAAGAGGTCTCCTGGGATGCCTGGGTGGCTCATTTGGTTAAGCGTCTGCCTTTGGCTCAGGTCATGATCCCAAAGTCCTGGGATCGAGTCCCGCATCAGGCTCCTTGCTCAGAGGGGAGTCTGTTTCTCTCTCTGCCTGCTGCTCCCCCCCTGCTTGTGCTCCCTCTCTCTGACAAATAAATTTTTAGAATCTTAAAAAAAAAAAAAGAAGTCTTCCTCCTGCTTCATTCTCAAGCACCCCACTGATTATTCCCAGAGCGGAACTGTTGCACAGATACACATTAATCAGGCGCTCATCAACAAACATGCTCTGGGTGTCTACTTTGTGTCAAGCTCTGAGGAAAGAAGACACAGATATTGTCTCTGTCCTCCAGCAGTTCATAAACCAAGGAACCTAACTATATAACCTGCCTCCCTTCTCTGTCCCACACATCTGAAGGGATGGCTTGTTCACTGAAAAGAACCTAAGTTGTGAAGTGACCACAGCTAAAACCAGGCTTAACTATTGCCTTTGTGGCTCCTAGCTGTGTGATCTTTGCACGGAGATAGGTTACCTCCCTCCCTGACCCTCAGTTTCTTCATTTGTACACGAGGACTAATAATCTTTATTTTACTGGGTTATTGAGAGCATCCCATGGGAATATGCATGTTAACACCCCCTACAATACATGGTGCCGGGTGAATTTCTTCAGCAGTAGTAGTTATTATTACACTGTGGACTCCTTAGGGGCAGACACTGTGTTATTTACTTTTTTTGTATCTCCCAGGGCCCAATACAGGGTAGGCACAGAGTAGGGATTCAATAAGTGCATGCTAAGTTGGACAGAACTGATTGCCATCTGTATACAGGCAGAATACGGCTCCACCCTATGTTCTGGGTGTTGGTTAGGGAGTTGACCAGCATCTCCATCCTTCCGGAACTCCCTCTATCTCCAACACCCCTACCACCCCTGTCCCAGATCCCATTCTTCAGCCAGCTGTCAGCAGCTGCTGACACGGTGATGCTCAAATCATGGCTGAACTCAATGAAGGTGGTCTTCCCCCTGCTCACAGAAACAAATGAGTCCATGGATTTAGCTATCAATTTTAGGTTATCCCATGGGACTTGGTCTTAAATCTTAAGCATGGCTCGGTATTAAATTTTAAACATTTTCTTTTAAAGTGTAATGTTCCTCCAGGAAGCTCCCAGCTATCTTTTTGTTTGTTTGTTTGTTTCAAGATTTTATTTATTATTTGACAGAGAGAGAGGGAACACAAGCAGGGGGATGGGAGAGGGAGCAGCAGGCTTCCTGCTGAGCAGGGAGCCTAATGTGGGGCTTGATCCCAGGACCCTGGGATCATGACCTGAGCCAAAGGCAGACACCCAACGACTGAGCCACCCAGGCGCTCCAAATTTTAAACATTTGCTATCACCTATTTGCTTGCGAGCCCTCATAGAATGCAAGACAAATAAGCAAGCTACAAGTGAGTGTTTAAGAACTGGAAGGAGCTAGTCATGCTTAGTCAGATTGGTGCTATGGTTTGAGGGACATATATGATTGTGGTTTTTATATCAGACACACAGAAGAGAGTCTGCTAGTCAGACTGTTCCTGGTTCACATAATAAAGTTAAGTCTGTGAGTAGTTCACAGTATTCTGTGAAGACCTCCTCAGCTTCTAGGGGCTCTGCCTCCTGAGATAGGGAACATCTGCCAAGTGCCTTGTGGAGACAAACAGGAACACAGGGACAGAGGATAGCGGTCCAAGAGAGGGCCTTGGTATAAAATGTGGCAGCAGACTGAGTGGTCAGAGGACAGCTGGGTGTGGGAGCGCTGGTCTCTTGCCACTTTATCTGGGGTAAGTTCAGAAACTAAAAGGATTAGAAACTGCTCCATGAACCCTCCACTGACTGAAGAACCAGCTGAACAAAGACCGGTCAAGTAAATAAATAGCCAGATGATATAAGTTAGAGATTTGTCTGCCTCCACTTGTTGTGCTCTGAGCAACGAGATGGTGGGGGTGGGGGGAGAGGGTTGGAGCCCTGGCTGGGCCATACCTGACTGATGCTGTACACAGGGGGCACCAAGCTGTCCTGCCCCAAGCTTGGGTGGCTCCAGGCAGCACTGAAGGTGGCGTGTATCCTTGAGGAGAAGTGAAGGACCAGCTGCTGGGCCTGGGTATCCATGCTCACGTTCCAGGATGGGGCTGCCAGGGTGGGAAAGGGCATCATGGGAGACATTCTGTTTGCGGGAGGCGATAGGAGTGGGGATGTGGTTGCCAGAGAAGTCAGAACAGCGCTTGAGCCTGGTTTGGTCCCAGTTGGGTAAGGGTTCAGTGGTGGAAGGGCGTCCCAGCCAGAGTCACTTATCAGCTCACCCGTCTGGTGGGGGCATTCAACATGGCTGCTATTTCCAAATGAGAACTGAGAAATCCAAGAATGGCAAGTCAGCAAGCTCCAGGCACCATCCATACCCCTCCCCATCCACTGTCACCCACGCTTGTACCTTGAAGCAAAGCTGGGGATGCAGGTCTATTCCCTCCAAGACATACCACTGCGGTAGGAGAAGAGAGTTAGTCAGGGAGCAGGGCCCTGGACCCCAGCCCTGCCCACTCAAGTCCCGGGGCGGGGGGGCCTGGCTCACCCCCTCTGACTCTCGAGCTGTGGCATTGGGGAGGTCTTCACAGAGGGTGTTCCAGCCCCACTTCTGGCAGAGGGAGGCCTCCAGCTTCAGTGGGCAGCGGAGGGTCAGGGCCATGACCATCTGACTGTGCTGGCTGTAGTCAGTAAAGTGCACTGACTTCCAGAAGTCCGAGCCATCTGGGCACATGGCAGGCAGGGGCAGAGAGTGAGGCCCACCGAGGCCTGAGTCCTGCTTTGGCCTCTGCCTCACTTTGTATCCCCATCCCTGGGGGCACCAGGGATGCCCAGCACGGTTGCTGGCGTGTCTAGGTTATTCAATAAATAAGCATGCTTTCTCCAGACCTTTTATGACCTTTTCTACTTCGCTGTCTCATCTCCTGCCTGTGCCTCCATTCTGGCCAGTTCTCTGCTGCTCCCCAAACTAAAAATCTGCAGATCTTTGCTCAGGTTCCTCTCAGAACCAGGGATGTTCCCCTCGCTACTCTCCTTTTGAAATACTGCCCCTTGTCTCAGCCCAGCTCGGGCGTCACCTCCTGTAAGAGACCCTATGATCTGACAGACTTCATGGGCTTCTCCCTTCCCCGAATTCATGGCCTATAGCCTAGTCCACAGTTCTAAAAGTGCCCTGGACTTTGGGCTGCTTTGCACTCTTCATTTGCTGTGTTTCAGGGTCCTGTCTCTTTAATTTGGGGATAACAACATGCATACAGCATTTCAGACTTCACCAGCCACTTTCACATAGAATATTGAATGCAAGTCTCATCCACAGTTGGAAAGGAAGGCTGGGCAAGTATAACTACTTTGCTGATGAAGAAATTAAGGTTCAGAGAACAATAAGTGAGATGTGACCTCAGGACTTCAGGCCCATTCCCTTAGGACACTACCTCCTGGGTCTCCTGCTTCTGAACCTCTCACAGTGCCTAGTACAATGTTCAATACTCTGATTTGTTGGGAGGTGAATGGTAGATACACTAACCCTTTCCCCCTACCAACTCCAGGGAAAGTGCCTGCATGCCTTCTGGGGGCTTCCTCTACAACATAGGGGTGAAATGTGTGTGTGTGTGTGTGTGTGTAAGACACTGAGGGCTAGGAATGCACATGCAGCACTCACAGGCTTCAGGCCAGTTCTGGAAGGGACATTTTTTGCGCCTCACGGTGTCCTCTTGCAGGTAGGATACCTGGGGGGACAATGGAACAGTCAGGGAGGATCATAGGAATGGCGTCTCCTCTATCACTCAGACACGGAACTCCTGGCTTGACCTTGCCCTGATGCCAGCTACCCGAGCCGGCAGGGCATGGAGGAGGGGAAACAGTGAAGGGTACAGGCAAGGGTCAGTGGGGCATGACCGGAGTCTAGGAGCAAAATCACAACCTGGGAGGCTGAGTCCTCTTCTCCCTGGAGAGGAGAATCTATGCTCCCCCCAGGAAAAAAGGAAGTTCACATTCCTACACCTTTAGCTTTCCTGGATTCCCAAGGAATGCCTTGTACCGACTCCTCCCTCTGGACCACCCAAACAAGGATTGTCCACCCCGGCAGCTGCTCCCTGCCCCCATGTGTCCTTCTGTACCTCCCCTTTTGCCTCCTCCTGGTCAACAAGGTCCCCTGCATTTTCTTTCTAGTCCACAGAAGTCTTAATGCTAGGCACCTCAGCTTTGTAAGGAACAGAGAACTACCAGGGCAGGCTCATGGTGACAAGACTTTTGAAGCCACATGGAATCTGCCAGTGGCCCCACGTGCCCCCATCATGACTCCTCAGAACACACGGTAAAGGTAACTGTGTATGCCGTCTCTGTGGGCTAAGGCCAGTCTGAACCTAGGAAAGCTGGGTTTAGTTGGACTGAGGTTGGAATCACCACCACCACCACCCCACCCCGCCCCCCGCAACAATATCTCCTGTTTGGCAGGACACTTCTGTCTCTGACCCAGCGCGTGGCTCACAGTCAAGCTGGCAGCCATCTTCCCAAGCATCTCGTCAACACTCAGTCTTTTCAAGACCTGACTCACTAAAGATACGCTTGACCAACTGTGCCTCTGGGAGGCCTAGAAGTGGAGCCAGGGACAACCCAGACCTTCTCCTCTGCTTACCTCTATGCACAGACAGGGCAGAAAAAATTCATAAGGCAGGTCTACAGTGTGGCCTCCAGACACAATTTTCTGTTGACAAAGCAGCAAAAGGAGAGAAGAAATGCCTGAGAAAGAGCTTGGGCACCCTGAACAAGGGCAGTAGAAAGCTGAAACCTTGGCCAACACACCCTGTTTTTCTCTTATCTGAGACTTAGTTCTTCCACTGCGAAATTTCCTTTTGGGGTGGTGGGTTGTCCCTGCTCCCTGCTCTACAGTCTATTTGCTCTAGGTATCTCAATATATGAGGTGGGGACAGGGAGGAAAGAAGGAGAGTATTAAACATTTTTGGAGTCTCCACTGTATGCCAGGGAGGGTGCTAGGTGCTAGAAGCATTAACTCACTCAATGAATTGAACACTAGCATCACAGTGATCTTCATTTGAGAAATGAAGAGAGCTGAGGACCTCAGAGGTACAGCTTCAGTCCCACAAATGGTACCAGCCACATACCAGGGCATCTACAGCAACTGGAGTTTGAAGGGGGATATGAGGCCCGGGCTGGAAAATGGGGAACATCTCATTCTCTGAGGGGCAGCAGCAAAAGGAGGGAGATGAAAGGGTACCAAGAAAGATGTAACCACTTCTTGATGGGAACTGAAAAGCCTTCTTAATGCAACCTGAATCTCACTGAGGGTCTTCTCGCTGGGGATACATGCTGTATTCATTTCTTTGCTGGGCATTCATGGTTGCTCCAAGTCTCTGTTTGCCCTTTGCCTTCCTCTCCTCCCAGCTGACAGGGACCCCTGCACTTTCTGTCTAATCCAAAGAAGGCTTAAATGCTAGGTACTTCAGACTTGTAGGGAGGTCCTAGACAATGAATATCCTTCTCTGGGCCTCAGTCTCCCCATGTATACAATGGGGAGATCTCTTTTGCTCCAGAACTGTGTGATCTGGCTTTTTGAAGGGAGACAATATTCCATACCTGCGTGTCGAAGGGACTGCTCAGCTCCTCACATTCTAGTACCCACTGGTGACAAAGACGCACGCTGACCTCAGGTCCTGGAGGAATGGTCACTTGAATAGCCCGTGCCTCGGGCAGCAAATCAAAGAAGAACTCTGGCCCTGGGGAGAAGGGGGACCCCTTGTCTCTTGGCTTGGGCACACGCACCAATACTTGGCTGCACCCATTTCTGGTCACACCCCATGCTTACCTTCATGCCTTTGTGAGCTGCGTCTGGGGAGACCTTCCAATGCCTTCGGATCTGAAGGTTGGGTCCTTTTAGTGCGCAACCCCTTGTGAGAGATGTCTGGGGAGGGGACAGCGATGTGATGACCCTTCCCAGACAGGCAACAGCCACTCAGCAGCTTCCTCTGTAGGCAGAGAACATGGTTGGCCTTGGGCCAGGAATCAGGCTTTTATTGTTGCTTCTGGAACCTGGGGCCCCACAGGCAAGTCATTCAATCTTTAGGCCTTGGTTTCCCTAAGTGTGTAATGGACAGAACAGTCCCCTTCATGACCACGCTTTCTATCTTTCCATCACCACGCGACTAGAGTGTAAAGGAGAGGCTAGGAACAAAAGCGCTGTGGGGCGTGGGGCAGAGCTGGAACTGGCAGGGGGAGTACCTGAGCAGATGCTGGCATCTTGTGTCTCCTACAGAACCGGAACTTACATGACTTTTTGTATTTCTGCACCAGGAGGTGGAGCCAGCCCCCCTGGAGGCCTGTGCAGGAAAGGACATATTTACTATCCCGCCCTTCACTGCCCATCTGCTACTTGGAAATGTGGCCTGATTTTAGATAGTAAGTCATTTCAAATCATGGAGGGGAGTTGTACCAAGCTTCTTTAGTCCTGAAAGTTATGATATAGTTAAAAACGATTAATTTCTTAAGTAGATAAAAAGTCACACACACACACAAACACACACACACACATATATGCAAAAATATCCATTGTAGCGTTATTTAAAACAGTGAAAAACTAGAAACTGTGAATTCTTTTTTTTTTTAAGATTTTATTTATTTATTTGTCAGAGAGAGAAAGGGAGAGAGAGTGAGCAAGCACTGGCAGAGTGGCAGGCAGAGGCAGAGGGAGAGGCAGGCTCCCTGCTGAGCAAGGAGCCCGACGTGGGACTCGATCCCAGGAGCCTGGGATCATGACCTGAGCGGAAGGCAGAGGCTTTAACCCTCTGAGCCACCCAGGTGCCCCCCGAAACTGAATTCTTAAGCGGTGTTTGGGCATTTAGTAAGTGCTGGGCACTGAACTAGGCAATGAAAATACAGAGAATAAGAAGATCTTACTTTGCAATTAGAAGGTAATACTAGTAAACTCGCAGAACTAAAACCATTTCATCTCAAACATTGGTATCAGTGGAACGGAGAAACACCTTCGCAAAATGATACAACTGACCCATAAACATCAGTTGTGGTATGCTATTTTAGGATGACCTGTCCCTATTGAGGTCGACAATAGGAGAGACATGATAAGTCCCACTTTCCTCAGCCTGGGCACCCCCCAAACACCCTAATTCACATCTCTGCTGAGAACAGCCGAAAGGGCTGTTTTCATACCTAGAGGATCTGACGCCAGATGCAGGCACGCATAGCGGCGGAGCCAGAGCTGAGCACACTGAGGCCTTGGGGACACAGCAAGGGTCAGCTGGGTATGGCAAGGAATACGGGCAGACCTTCCTGGGAAGGACGAAAAGTAAATCAAATGGTAGGGTCCCAGGAAGCCCCTCCTGCCTCAGACAAGGTGGACTGGAGGCTGAGATGTGTGGCTTTGGGCAAGTTATGGACTTCTCTAAGCCTCAGCTTCATCGTTCATTAAGTGGGACTGTTGTCAAGATCAGGTGAGATAACATGTGGGAAAATGATCCGTAAACCAGATACTATTAGATATGAAAGTTCATTGTTGTAGCACCGACAGGAGTGAAGGAATAGTTAAGGGGAGTTCCTAGAGGTTATCCTGTGTCTCTCCTTTAATCCCCCCACAGCTCAGGGGCAGCGGCTTTCATCCTACAATCATTTCTGCCACCCTGCTCTACGCCTCAGAAACTGCCCCTCAGACCCGGAGTCAGAGGGGCTAAGGCCACTGCCTGCAGCCACAGGTGGAGTGTGTTGGAACTGCAATGCAAATCCAGGCTTGCCCTGACTCTAAACCCTGTGTTTTCTCCTTTATATGCTAACTTCCCAAGTTGGGAGACAAAAATTTGAATGGAAAGCTCCCTAGGGATCTGGAACAAAAGGGACACAGAAGAGAAGCAGGGCAGGGAATGAGACTCACCAGTGAGAGTGTCTTCCTGAAGACACAGTGCCCAGCAGGGCCAAGAAAGAAGAGAAAAATTATTAGTAGGGATTCCTATGGTGGGGCAGGGGGGCATTCTCCCTGGGGTCTTTGCCTCAAATCACCTAATTCCAAGGCCCATATCCCAATAGCCCATCCACTCTGGCTCTTGTCCTCCCAGCTCAACCCTGCCCAGGCCCTCAGCACTCCAGAACCTTGGCTACCCCTGCAAGACCATATAGAGGACACACTGGGGCTGCAAGCAGGGCCCAGGGACTTGGGAGACATGAGAGGACAGGCAGAAAAGTGGGGAGCTTTACCAGCCTGTGGCAGGGAGAGGTCCCTACTGGGCAGCCGCAGCATTACCTTACCATGTGGGAGGCCAGCAGACAGTGGGTGCTCCAGCGGGGCAGGTAGGGGCAGCCAATCCTGGAGGAGGCAGAGAGGCCAATGAACAGCAAGAGGAGAAGCAGGAGTGGAGCTACCAATCTGGGGCTCCCCATGGGCTTCCGTGGGGTCAGAGCACCCAGACCATGGCTGCACAATCTGAAGGTGGGCAGGAGGACCTTGCTGTTGCAACCCCAGGGAGTGCAGGGAGCCAGAGTCTACGCCTCTGCCAGCCCCTGCCCCGCCCTGCCCCAAAGCTCCTCCTCGATCCTAGATCCTAACCAGCCAGCCAGGCTACATTCCTTCTCCTAGCGGAGGGACAGAAGGACGGTTGCCGCAACCCCTCTGTCCCCCGCCCCCAGAAAACCCTACTGCTCCCCTGGAGGGCAAGGGGCTCCTGCTCTGGCAGAGAAATAACAGGAAAGAGGCCAGCGCAGGGTTAGGGGGATGGAGGGCTGTCCCCACTTCTTAACCCCTCCTACTCCTGCAACACCCTGCAGATTTGACCCGCCCACTAATGCTCTTGGACTTGGAGCTTCCTTGGAGATGTGCTTTATCCCCTCACTTAGAGAATTAACAGAACTATTAAGCGCTATTCTGCATGGGGTCTGGAGACAGAGGTGACTGAGGCACCATTTAGAGTTGAACAGAACAACAAAAAGTCACCGCAGGATGCATGTAAACCTCACATGCCCCCATACACATCCTACTCCCCACCTAGCTGACCCTCAACACTACATAGCCCAGCTTTCTCTCCCCACCCAGCTCTTCTGGACAAAGGGCTCCATGCCAAAGGGGTCTCCAGCTTCAAGAATCCTCTAATCAGTACAGTCTGCTCAGGAAGCCCCAGAGTACATAGCTGAGCCCTGGAGCCGAGGGAGCAGGCCCCACGCACTGACCTGGTTTCCTGTGGTTTCCGATGCTGACGAGGCTCCAGGCTTTGTGGGGACCCTCCCCATCATCCCACAGCTTCCTCCTGCTCATGGAGCATTTGAGCTGCTACAAGTCCTTACCTTGGTGACACACATAGAATGCAAGTTTGGGGCACACTGAAGGGATTAGGTCATCTTGACATTGTTATTGTCCCTCTGCACCTTTCAGCAGCCTGACCCTAGCCTCCTTGCAGACAATTCTAGGTCCACTGTCTGAAGACCCATTCGACCCATAATCCTAAAAATACTCTCTGGCTTTTGAGTTTTGCCTATACTTTATGTTCTCCAATACCTAACCATGGATGTTAAGAAATAGGTGGTTTTGTAATTGAATAACTGTAAATAATGATACATTTCATTTAAGCAGCAGTTTACCTGCTTCACATTTTACAAGCACTTCCGTATTTGATCTACCTAATCATCTCACGAGACAGGTAAGTGAGAATTATTTTCATTTCGTAAAGAGAGAAATAGGGAAGGAGAAAGAAGAGTGATTCCATCAAAGGTCTCTAGACCAGGGAGCTCCAATTCGCCACTTCTCATAATTCATTCCTCTTTCTACCAGCCTAAGGTTTCTCCTCCCACTGCCTCATCTCCTTCTACTCCCGGGAACCCAAAAAGGTTTGCCTGGCACAGTCCTGGGTTTTGGCCTGGGAGCCCATCACTGCGAAAACTGATCAGTAAGATACAAAGGAAGCAAAGGGTGAGCTGGCCATATTAAGGATAGGTTAGGGAGTCTTTCCCCTCAATTTTTACCTAGCTTACAGTGGTTTAGATCTATATAAATAATGCAGTTTCCAATGCTCACGGCATGAAGCAAGAAGCTTGGTTCCATCCTAAAATACTTCTATTTTTTCTTTTCTTTTCTTTTTTTAAAAGATTTCATCCATCTATTTGAGAGAGAGAGAGAGAGAGGAGAGAGAGCACAAGCAGGAGTGAAGGGGCAGAGGGAGAGGGACCAGGCTCCACACTGAGCAGGGAGCCAGGCATGGGGCTCAATCCCAGGACCCTGGGATCATGACCCAAGCCAAAGGCAGATGCTTAACCAACGGAGCCACCCAGGCATCCCTAGAATACTGCTCTTTCTTGACCTCTTGTATTTTCTGATCTATCACAGTGAAAATATTTCCTTAATTACTCCCTCACCCTGAGGCTAAGGTATGGTAGAAGAAGCAGAAAAGAAATAAAAGGATCCACATTCACACACACAGAGGGAAAAAAAAATAGAAAGGAAGAAAATGACAGCATAGAAAAGGGAAAGGAATTAAGGTGGGGAAGAAAGGGGGGAAGAAGAGAGAAAAGAAGGTTTGTGTTTTATTTGTCTTGCTGGTTTGCCTATTGATTGTGGACCTAAAAAAAGATTTAGGGTAGTGAGCACTGCAGGCAAACTCAGGCACGTCTAGTAAAGAGTAGGGAATCAGTTCAAGATTTGCTATATTCTTACTATCAGACTCGAGGCCATATGCTTTGCCTACATTATCTCATTTTATTAGTACTACAACCCTTGAAATCTTTTTAAACCATTCTATAGACTTGAACACACTAGGAAGATTAAGTAACTTGTCCAAACACAAAAATGGAGATCTGGGACTCACCACCATGTCTTTCTGCCAGAACATACTGCTTGGGAAGATCTGTGAGAAGTTAAAGGGTTTGTGGGCTCCGGGATCCACAGAATTACTGGATTTAGCAGTGCAGTGTTGTTGGTAGGGTTAACAGTATGAAGGAAGAATTTGGAGTAGTTGGAAAGAACACAGGGAAAGTAGGTCTTATGGTAGTGAGTTAGTGGTTCAGACTTCCAGACTAGTAGGGATTGTTTGGCAAGAGTCAACAGGGGAGGAGTAACTGTGGCTGGAATTCAAGGTAGCCAACTGGAGTAAAAGCCAACTGCAGCACAGAGGCCCTGTCTTCTTAGAAGACCGCTGAAGCCTGTCTTACCTGTGGTTTGTGTCTAAATGAGCGAACCCAGACTTCATGCTCTAATAACCTTTACTTGGGGACCAACCCAGGAGCCAGGAAATTGTGGCAGGCCCCTGCACATGCTCAGACAGAGAGCACACTGTGGGGGCCTTGGACAGCTGGTTTTCTTGAGCCTTACCCTTACATGGACTCTGGTCAGACGGCCACCAGCTTCTCTAGGCTCTTTCTATAATGGCTGATTCCGAAAGTCTCTTGGGGCAACTGGGCCTACTGTTAGGGCACCTTAGGCAGGAAGGGCCAACGCATTAGACCAGTGTAAACCAAGAATGGATGGGTGTTCCTTCCTTCCTTCTGCTCTTCCAGAAGGGATCAATCTCCAGAATTCCAAGGCAAGAGATTATGCTTAAGAGATAGGGACTCCCAGGGGCTCCTGGGTGGCTCAGTGGGTTAAAGCCTCTGCCTTCAGCTCAGGTCATGATCCCGGGCTCTCTTCTCAGTGGGGAGCCTTCATCCCTTCCTCTCTCTGTCTGCCTCTCTGTCTACTTGTAATCTCTGTCAAATAAATAAATCTTTAAAAAAAAAAAGAGAGAGAGATAGGGACCCCCAGTCTGAAAGGGGGAAGTTAACAATGCTCATCAAGGGAGGAAATTTTGGTATTTACTAAGCACCTGCTATGCACTCAACTATTTACACACATTGTTTTATTTACTCCTCACAATCTCGGTAGCTACTATGATCCCCATGTGTCAGATCAAAAATCAGAGATCTTGCTCAAGGCAAAAGGCAGAATTCTAATCTAAGTCAGTCTAGTATAAGAAGCTGTATTCATTCCACTATGCCATACTGCCTTTCTCATAGACTAGATGCTCTCTTAAGGGTCCCTCCAATGCCTATAGTCGAGATCTGCAAACATGAGGAAATAGCCATTCCTCACATTTATATAGTGTTACATAATTCACAAAGCACCTTCGTAATACTTCAACTTATTTGATCTTCAAAACAGTCCTGTGAAATAGGCAAGGTTGATTTTAGCCATATGATTAGGTGTGCCGGTACTCGAACCCATCTTCCACCATCCAAATACAGTGCTCTTCCCACTAAATCAAGATTTCTTTCAATGGAGATCTTGTTTGCTACAACCATGAATCAGGAGGAAAATGACTGGAAAAGCAGAACGCCAATAACCCAACAAGTAGAAAATGAAAATAAACCAAATGGCTTTTTTTTTTTTTGCATTGACAGTAATTTCCATAATGGGTCTTCAAAAGCACTCTAAGACTGTGAAGTATCATTCCAATTATCAAAGAAAAGTTTAAATTAAAAAATTTTTAATTTGCATCCCAATTCTTTTTTTTTTTTAAGATTTTATTTATTTGACAGAGATCGCAAGCAGGCAGAGAGGCAGGCAGAGAGAGGCAGGCAGAAAGAGAGGGGGAAGCAGGCTCCCCGCTGAGCAGAGAGCCCGATATAGGGCTCGATCCCAGGACCCTGGGATCCTGACCTGAGCCGAAGGCAAAGGCTTTAACCCACCGAGCCACCCAGGCACCCCTGCATCCCAGTTCTTTAAAAATTAGCAATCTGTGCCTGATACATATAATTCCATTACTTACACATTTCCATCTCCTTTCCTTTGCTCTCCAAATTCTATGCCTGCCTCAGTGCATTCTTTCCTCTGTGCATATATCCTGTCTTCAGTCTACAGTAGCACAAGTTATTTCATTCAGTAGAGCACACACTATGTTTAGGTACTGAGCAAGGGGTGAGGAAAAGACATGTAAACAAATAATTCTGTCCATAAGATGTAAAATAAAAATGCCACGCAGATTGAAAGAAAGAACTTTTTTTTTTAAGATTTTATTTATTTGACAGACAGAGATCACAAGTAGGCAGGGAGGCAGGCAGAGAGGAAGGGAAGAGGCTCCTTGCTTCAGAGAGCCCGATGCAAGGCTCGGTCCCAGAACCCCGGGATCATGGCCTGAGCCGAAGCCAGAGGCTTTAACCCAATGAGCCACCAAGGCGCCCCCAAAGAAAGAACTCTTTAAAGCAACCAGAAGGCTCCTGAATTAGTATATAAACTGAATCCTGAAGGATAAGTAATAAAGGCATATAAAGGTCTAGAAGGGGAATTTTTCAACAAACTGGGAAAATATGAAAGCGATATGGGGATTCATGAGGTTCTACTGAGTCTGAGAGTATTGGGAGATAATGTAAAACTGGTGCACTGAAGTCACACCTTGAAAACACCTGAGAGAAAGGTATTTTGGCTGTTCAAGAAACAACAGCATATAGTAGTAACTTGTGCTATTTGCATCCCACAGATTTAGAACTGTGCTTTTGGTATACTCACTTGCAAACAGGGATACAGGAAGAGGTACGGGTAGGAGGTAGAAGACAAGGAGTTAAGTTTGGGACACATGGAGCTTGAGAGGATAGTCAGGACATGTAGAGGAAGAGGTTTGGCAGTGTTAAATACTGCCAGTATCTAAGAATGACTGAGTATATACTTAATGTTTATAGAATAAAAGGACTAAAAAAAAAAAAAAAAAAGACTAGAACTCTGGGGAGGGCAGAGGTCTGCAATTAGACATCTGGACAGCATCCAGAGACAATAAAGTCAAGCGGACAAGACCAAAGGGACATGCATCTTTCCTGCAGTAAATATTTACTATGTCAGACTTTTAGGTATGAAAACGGCCTTTAGTTCACAGATTTCTTTCCCACTTCCATTTTTAACTCATCTGCTCCACACTATTAGATACTGAGTTTATTAGTTTCACATGTATACCATCTTTCACCTAGATTACAGGCAGGGATACCTTAAAATTATTTTGGATACCAGCAGAGAGAGTCAAGTATCATATGGTTTCACTTATTTGTGGAGCATAACAAATGACATGGAAGACATTGGGAGATGGAGAAGAGAAGGGAGTTGAGGGAAACTGGAAGGGGAGATGAACCATGAGAGACTATGGACTCTGAAAGACAACCTGAGGGTTTTGAAGGGGCGGGGGTGGGAGGTTGGGGGAACAGGTGGTGGGTAATAGGGAGGGCACGTATTGCATGGAGCACTGGGTGTTGTGCAAAAACAATGAATACTGTTACGCTGAAAAAATAAATAAATTTAATAAAAAAAATTATTTTGGATACCATATTATTAGACACATGAAGGACAATCTCTTAACCCTGAATGATAAACATGAATATCCTACTAATAGAAGAGGCCATAACCCAAGCAGGATAAGTGAGAATGGACCATTTTACAGGTGCAGAGATTAAATGTTTAGCCCATGGTAGTTTCTGTCAATCAGATGCAGGGCTCCCACCGTGACTTAGTTTCCCTACGGCCAGTTCACTTTTCTACTGCTACTTCCAGTTTTCGTGGGATATTTCTAGCCACCTCCTTGTGTCTACAGCCACTCAAGCAACATACCTGTCACAGTTTATCAAATTCCAACACAAGGCACAGGGTGGACAAGACAGTTGTAACTTTATTGAAGTTCTTTTTAATTAAAATGCTTTGCAGTAGAGACCACAGCCTGCAGGGGGAGCCTCCCAAACGTTTCCTGCCCCACCACCTACAGACTGAAGTAGAATTTGATTTATTCCCTATCTCTTTCAGTCTTGATGGCTAAGGGGTAATGGATGCAAGCGGAGAGAATGACCAGGAGGAGGCAAGGATGAGGCTCTGTCTTGAAAAACCCTGAAGGGCCTCAACTTCAACCAGTTGAAGTCGGCTTTATAGTTGTTGATCATCCAGTTCCAGCCAACCAGGAATAAATTAGTTTTGTCACCTCAGCTGATAGCAACAGGAGAGGCTTTCCAGAAGGCCGGCCTAGTTTGCACCAGCTGCCAAAATCACCAACCATTTCACAACAGCTCCTCTACCTTCTCACTTGGCTCAATGGGAGGCCCAGGCTTCACCCCACAGGAACAGGCAGGCTTCATTTACGTTTCTTCTCCTGTGTGCTGGTGAACCAAGAGTCTAGGAGCTTCTTGCTGTAGTACAACTGCCAGGCATGTACTTGAACTGCCAGCACCAACACCAGATACATGACAGAGACAGCAGAAAAACCAAAGAGAAAGCGGTAAGCCTTTCCATGGCGGTAGAGTTGCTGTGCAGCGGGGAACATCTCCATGCTGCCATAAATGAGAGGAGCTATGGAAAAGAGCCCCATGCTGATCATGGAGAGCACCAGGTAGCTAATGTTGTTGCGAGGGAAGGAGAGGAGGCCCAAAAGAGAGGGCACAATGCTCAGCAAATAGGGGTATTCCCACTGATAAGGCATGGCCACCTGATCATGTGACAATAGCCTAAGGTGTCCCACACTCATCTTGGCAACCAGCAGCAGCCATATGACCAGATGCACGTAGATCAGCTTCTTGATTTCATACTTGAGGGTCACACTGTGGGGCAGAGCAGAGGAAGAAGTACCTTTCATTCAAATTTTCTGACCAACTATATGCCAAGCAATTATACTGGACACTGGGATACAAACATGACTAAGATATAGTCCCTGCCTGGATTCTTGGGGACAAGGAACAAACGAAAAAAATAAAGGGTGTCTGAGCGGCTCAGTCAGTTAAACATCTGACTCTTGATCTCAGCTCAGGTCTTGATCTCAGGGTTGTGAGCTTAAGCCCCACGCTGGGCTCCACGCTAGGTGTCGTGTCTACTTAAAAAAATAAAAAGAAAAAATAATTAGAAAATGAACTGGAAGAACTCTAGTAAATATATGTTGCCAGATATATGAGATCACAGGAAGGAATAATCAGTTCAGCTTAGGATGGGATGTCTGAGGTTATCTAGAGGACAGTGATATTTGAGATAGGCTCTGAAGGGCGGCTGCAGCAGGGATTCCCATCAGAGGTAATAGCATGCAGTCAAAAAGACATAAGCACTGTGTTCCAGGGAAGCAGGTAGTGTGGCAGGAATACTTTGCAGTGGGAAAGGGAAGAGCAGGATATGAAGATGCAAGGCGTGAGTCAGATTAAAGACAAAAGAGTAACTCAGAGCTGTGTTTAGAGAGATGACTTTGATTGCACCATAAAAATAGTGCCTAGAGGAAGGAAATACTGGCAGCAAGGAAATCAACTCAGGCTGCCCATATTTCCCCAGCTAGAATAGATGTTACAGCCAAAGCAAGCACATATATTTCTCTTATTATTCTAATTCTCTCAGGTCCTAAATGTATTCTCCTCACACCTGAGGGCAGTTTCTGCTCTGGACAGTTATCAAAACACTTGCTTGGACTGTCACATCCTCTTAGTCTGGGGTCTAAGGATAAGAATGAGAAGAAGGTCCACAGAGCTTGTCATTCTTCAAAACTCTGGAAAGATGTCGAAAACATTCTGGGAGAGTTTGATGGATTTAAGGAATGAAAATCTTTTTTTTTTCCAAAAATTTTATTTTAAAAATATTCATTATAGAAAACATGGAAAGGTAAGGGGGAAAAAGTCAGTCACCCGTAGACTTCATGATCCATGTAGGCAGGGAACAGTTTTTGTCTTTTTTAAAGAACCTTTTTTTTTTTTTTTTTAAAGGTGTAACATGCATACGAAGACCAGGTCTGTTTTGCTTACTATTATATCCTCAGTGCCTAGCACAATGCCCGATGGGTAGAAACTCAATCAATACTTGTCGGACGAATAAACGAAGGTGGAAATAACCCTTACATGGGAGTGTCCCTAAAATTCCCTGTAGGCGAGGAAAGGATGGGCTTTATCGTCCACATTTTCCAAAATGACCCGAAATACAACAGCTACCATGTATTGGGAGGCTCTTTACACGAATTACTACCTCACTAATTCTTCACCAAAACCTAAATAATGGATTGTTTTCCCCTTCAGAGATGAGGAAAGTGGGTTTTAATTAAAAACTGTGGTCACAGCGAGGCCAGCATCGCTCGGGACTGGACCCTTCCAAGAACAGGGCGGATCACCGGGTGGTGCTTATGGGAGCGAAGGGGCTTCCCGAAATTGGGGACAGGCCCTGGGCCATCACGGGAAGAGGTGCGCGAGGGCCGGCTGGGGTGGGTAAGACTCTGAGGACTGGCCCGTGTCGCTTTCCAGGCCCTTCGGGCCCTGGCTGGGGAGAAGGCCTCCGTGCTCCTCGCCTCACTTCATACCTCATCTGGTAGTGCATGGCGACGCGCTCCCGATGCTGAAAGTCGCTGCCGTCGGTACCGGCCGCTCGCGGGCCTGCCCGAGATGCCATTATCCCTGCCCAGAACCCCAGGTCCCCGCACGCCGACCCACCACCAGGACTACCGGGCCAGTTGCCCGCACACCCGGTTAGCGCCGCCTCAGCTCGCTACCCTAACCGTCCCGCGGTTCTGAGGACAACTTCCGGCCTCTCTGTCTCCGGAGGACCGACTCGGTGGTCACGCCCTCGCGCACGCGCACGTGCACGCTCTCGCGGCCCCGCAGCGGCCTGCTTTTGCCGCTTCGGACTGCCCAAGGAATTAGTCATCGTGGATGGCATCTTTTTGTCCTCTGCCTGGACCGTATCACTTAGACTGTTAAGCACTTCTACCTTTTTAAACTCTAACATGAGTTTAAGACACCGATGTCCCCACTTCACAGATGGGGAAGTAGTACTTAAAAAGGGTTCTGTCGGGGCGCCTGGGTGGCTCAGTGGGTTGAGCCGCTGCCTTCGGCTCGGGTCATGATCTCGGGGTCCTGGGATCGAGTCCCGCGTCGGGCTCCCTGCTCGGCGGCGAGCCTGCTTCCCTCCCTCTCTCTCTGCCTGCCTCTCTGTCTACTTGTGATCTCTCTCTGTCAAATAAATAAATAAAATCTTAAAAAAAAAAAAAGGGTTCTGTCACTCCCAATAGGACACCTGATTGACACAGTCTCAAAATATCCCCCCATGGATTACTTACTTAATCCTGGTTGAAGCAGGCTGCACTTTAATGAGCTGGACAAGCTGCACGTGTGGGACCCTGAAATATGGAGGCAAAGAGAAAATAGTAACTTTACAGTGAAGAAACCTGGGGAACACCCCCTTAACGAAGTAATCAAAGTTAACCTGATCAGTAATGAGACAAGCTGACGTCTCCCGTCTTCTGTTACACTGAGGACACAGCATCACTTCTGTGATATTTCCGTCAAAAACACTCAACCTGAATGTAATCATGAAGCAATGATAGATAAATTGAAGGACATTCTATAAGATAACTAGACTGTATTTTTTAATATGTCAAGGCTATGGGGGTGCCTGGGTGGCTCAATTAGCAGAGTGTCTTGACTCTTCTTAGCCACTCAGATCTTGGTCTCAGGGTAGTGAATTCAAGTCCTGTGGTGGCCTCTAGGCTTGGTGTAGAGCCTATTTAAAAAATAAAAATGTCAAAGCTATGTAAGAAAAAAAAATTATGGGGCACCTGGGTGGCTCAGTCAGTTAAGCATCTGCCTTAGGCTCTGGTTATGATCCCGGAGTACAGGGATTGAGTCCTACTCAGCGGGGAGTCTGCTTCTCCCTCTCCCGCCCCTCCCCCCACTTATGCGCAGGCTCTCACTCTCTCTCAGATAAATAAATAAAATCTTTTTTAAAAAGAAAAAGTTGTATTTTTTAAAAAAGATTTGTTTATTTGACAGAGTGAGATCACAAGTAGGCAGAGAGGCAGGCAGAGAGAGAGGAAGGGAAGCAGGCTCCCCGCTGAGCAGAGAACCTGATGTGGGGCTTGATCCCAGGACCCCGAGACCATGACCTGAGCTGAAGGCAGAGGTTTTAACCCACTGAGCCACCCAGGTGCCCCGAAAGTTGTATTTCTTAAGTAATAAGACTTGAAAGTTGAATGACCACTTGATCCAAGAGCTGCAGAATGAATGTTGTGTTCGTAGGCATGAAAACAACCTTATTCTCATTATACATCTCCAAGAGAGCTCTTGGGTGACCAGGTACATTGTCAATGAGCAGTAACATTTTGAAAGAAATCTTTTTTTTAAAAGCAGTACTTCTCAACAGTGGGCTTAAAATATTCAGTAAACCATGTTATAAACAGACATGCTATCATCCAGAATTTACTGTTCCATGTATAGAGCATGGTCAGAGTAGATTTAGTATAACTTTTAAGGGCCCTGGGACTTTCGGAATGGCAAAAAAGCACTGGCTTCAACTTCCAGTCGCCAGCTGCACTCATCTCTAACAAGAGAGTCAGTCTGTCCTTTGAAGCTTTGAAGTCAGGCACTGACGTCTCTCTAGCTCTGAAAGTCCTAGATGGTATCTTCTTCCAGTAGAAGGCTGTTAAATCTACACTGAAAATCTGTTGTTTAGTGTAGCCACCTTCATTCATGATCTTAGCTAGATCTGGCTAACTTGCTGCAGCTTCTACTTGCTGCTTCATCTTGCACTTTGATGTTTTAGATTCCTTAAGCCTCACGAACCACCTCTGCCAGCTTCACACTTCTCTTCTGCAGCTGCCGCACCTCGCTCAGCCTTCACAGAACTGAAAAGAGTTAGGGCCTTGCTCTCAATTAGTCTTTGGCTTAAGGAAAGGTTGTGGCCGGTCTGATCTTTTATCCAGACTACTAGAGCTTTCCCTTTATCAGCAATAAGACTGTTTCACTTTCTTACCATTTATGTATTCACTGAGGTAGCACTCTTACTTTCCTTTGCACCTTTTTCTTTGCTCCCAAAATTTGGCGGTTTGAGGCAAGAGGCCTAGCTTTAGGCCTGTCTCAACTTTCAACACACCTTCCTCACTAAGCTGAACCATTTTCAGCTTTTGATTTAAAGTGGGAGACTTGTGGTTCTTCCTTTCACTTGAACACTTAGAGGCCATTGTAGGACTATTAATTGGCCTAATTTCAATATTATTGTGTGTTGGGAAATATGGAGGCCTGAGGAGAAGGAGGGAGATGGGGAGAGAAATGGCCAAGTGGTGGGCAGTCACAACACACGCATTTGTCAATGAAGTTCTCTGTCTTATATAGGCATCGCTCATGGTGGCGCCAAGTAATTACAATAGTAATGTCAAGGATCACTGATCACAGATCACCACAATAAGTAAAATAATAATGAAAAAATTTGAAATCACAAGAATTACCAAAATGTGACACAGAGACATGAAGCGAACAAATGCTGTTGGAAAAATGGCACGGATAGACTTGCTCAATGTAGGGTTGCCACAAGCCTTCAATTTATGAAAAATGCACTGTCTGTGGAGCTCAATAAAGTGAAGCACCATAAAGCGAAACACAGTGAAGTAAAATAAGCCTGTGTCTTTCTCCTCCCCCTACACTCTCCAGAACGTCTTTTGTTGCCCTCTGCAAACTCTGCTGACTCTTTCGAATCCATCTTACTAATCCAGCAAAAATCTCCTCTCCGACATAAGCTCCTACAGCTCTTGCTCAGTGAGTCGCAATGTTTGTTTGTTTGTTTTTAAGATTTTACTTATTTATTTGACAGAGAGATCACAAGTAGGCAGAGAGGCAGGCAGAGGGAGAGGGGGAAGAGCTCCCCGCTGAGCAGAGGGCCTGATGCGGGGCTCGATCCCAGGACCCTGAGATCATCACCTGAGCTGAAGGCAGAGGCTTAACCCACTGAGCCACCCAGGTGCCCCACAGTGTTTGTTAAGCCTGGTTTAAAACCATCTGTGCTAGAAGTGCCTGGGTGTCTCAGTCATTAAGCATCTGCTTTTTGGCTCAGGTCAGGATCCCAGTGTCCTGGGATCGAGTCCCACATCAGGGTCCCTGCTCAGTTGCTTATGTGTGTATGTGTGGGGGGGTGTCTGCTTCTCCCTCTCCCACTCCCCCTGCTTATGTTCCCTCTCTTGCTGTCTCTCTCTCTCTCTCTGTCAAATAAATAAATAAATAATTTTTTAAAAGACCATCTGTGATAGAATCACCCAGGATTTTTTTTTTTAATCACCCAGAATTCTTACAAGCATATATTTCAGTGGCAGCAGTTGAGGCCAGCAGGCAAGGTAAGATGCAGCTGACCCAGGAGAGAAGCTGCTGCCAGAATCAGCTTCTTCTGAAGCGTCCCCGCTATGGGGCTGGCAGCTATGGCCAAGGAGATCCTGGGTGAAGCAGGCTGCACTTTAATGAGCTGGACAAGCTGCACGTGTGGGACCCTGAGGTTACCCAGCAGACCACAGAGCTGAAGGAAGAGTACAAGGACTCTGTGCACAAAATTGGCCAGTTTCAGAAAATAGTTGGTGGTTTACTTGAGTTTGTTGACCAACTTGCAAAAGAAGCAAAAAATGAAAAGATGAAAGCCATCGGTGCTCGGAACTTGTTCAAATCTATAGCAAAACCGAGAGAAGCCCAACAGCAGCCGCTGTAAGCACTGACAGTGGAACAGAAAATGCAGCTTGGAAGGTATCGGGTTGAATAGGAAGCTTTGTGTGAAATAGAAGCAGAACAAAATGAATTTATTGACCAATTTATTTTTCAGAAATGAACTGAAAATTTCATTTTATAGCTGGAGGGCCAAAAACCAAAACCAAACCCCAAAACCCTCTGTTCCATGCTGGTGACTTGACTAGTGACCCACGTAGGTCCTGAGAGATGGTGGGTAAGGGATGCAGCACCTCTAAAGGCAGAAAACTGATCTGAGGGGGATTGTGGCAGAAGTCTGAGCACATCTGCTGGTAAACACCCAGTGGCCATGGTGTTCCAGGCTCTCACCTCTCGGCATTCTTAGCCTGAACCTGAGCAGTCTGAAAACTCTAATCCTTTTTTTTTTTTTCTTTGTAAATTCACAAAGCTTTGGAAAGAAAGAGCAATAAATTATTGTTTAAAAAAATGAGTAAAAATAAAAGCATATATTTCTGGGGCACCTAGGTGATTCAGTCAGTTAAGCGGCCAGCTCTTGATTTTGGCTCAGATCATGATCTCAGAGTCCTGGGCTCAAGCCCTGTCTGGGGCCCCGCACTCAGCTGGGAGTCTGCTTGAGGATTCTCTCTCTCTCTCTCCCCCTCCAGCCCTCCCCTCATTTGTGCATGCTCTTTCTCTCTCTCAAATAAATGAATCTTAAAACACACACAGACACACATAGGGGCACCTGGGTGGCTCAGTCAGTTGAGCATTTTGCCTTTCACTCAGGGCTCAGGTCGTGATCCCAGGGTCCTGGGATAGAGCCCTGTGTCAGGCTCCCTGCTCCGCAGAAAGTCTGCTTTTCCCTCTCCCTCTGCTTGTTGCCCCTCCTGCTTGTCATCTCTCTCTGTCAAATAAATAAAGAAAAAATCTTAAAGAAAAAATAAAAACCCCATATATTTCTGGGTCTTACCCTCACCCAAATAAGTCATTCTTCCAAACTGGGCCTGAGACCGTTATTTTTAATCTAAAATGTTGACTAGGCAATGCATTTATGAGTTTTGAAATCAAACAATATAATACATTTATGCACAATGAGTACATGAAAAGATGTTCAGCACCGTTTGTCATTAGGGAAACGCATTTCAAAATCTCTACGAGATACCACTTCACACCCAGTAGGATGGCTAAAATAAAAAAGACAGACCATAACAAGTGTTGCCATGGATATGGAGGAAATGGAACCCTCAAATATTGCTGTTAGAAATGTAAAATGGTGCAGCTACTTTGGAAAAATAGTTTGGCAGTACCTAAAAAAATTAGAGTTACTAATATGGCCCAGCAATTCCATTCCTAGATAGATACCCAACGGAAGTGACAATATATATCCACACAGGGATATATGTCTTGTACACAGGGACGCCTGGGTGCCTCAGTCAGTTAAGTATCTGCCTTCAGCTCAGGTCATGATCCCAGGGTCCTGGGGTCAACCCTTGCACTGGGCTCCCTACTTAGTGGGGAGCCTGCTTCTCCCTCTGCCTGCCACTCCCCCACTTGTGCTCTCTCCCACTCTGACAAATAAATGAATAAAATCTTTTAAAAGAATGTACGCAAACATTCATAGCAGCATTACTTATAATGGTTAAATAGTAGAAACAGCCCTATCTTCATCAGCTGATGAGTGGATAAAAAAATGTGGCAGCTCCATAAATGGAATATTATTTGGCAATGAAGAAGGATACATACTACTGCATGGGTGATATTATGCCAAGTGAAAAGCGAGTATAAAAGAACCCCATATTGTATAATTCTATTTGTATGAAATATTTGGAATAGACCAAGCCATAAAGACAAAAAAGTAGTGGTTGACAGGAGGAAATACGGAGTAATTGTAATAGGTATGCAGTTTCTTTTTGAGGGCAACAAAAATATTCTGTAATTACATAGTAATGATTGTCGGACAACTTTGTGAATATACTAAAAACCACTGAATTGTACATCTCAAAAGGGTCAACTTAATCATATGGGCATTATATCTCAATAAAGCTGTTATTTTATTTTTTAAAATATTTTACTTATTCATTTGAGAAAGAGAGAGAGAGCAAGCATGAGCTGGATGAGGTGCAGAGGGAGAAGCAGGCTCTCCACTGAGCAAGGAACCTGACTGGGGGCTCAATCCCGTAACTCTGGGATCATGACCAGAGCCAAAGGCAGATGCCTAACAGCTGAGCCACTCTAGTGACCCAAAGCTGTAATTTTAAAACGCAAATGGTCATGAGGGAAGGGCAATAATGGAAAAGTGTGATCATTTACAGCAGTGATTTGTTTTTGTTTGTTTGTTTGTTTGTTTGTTTAACATAGGCTCCGTGCCCAACATGGGGCTTGAACTCACAACCCCAAGATCAAGAGTGGCACACTATACTGACTAAGCCAGCCAGGCCCCCCCAGAGCAGTGATTTGTAACTGCTTTTGTGCCATGGACATCTTTGGCAGCCTGGGGAACCCTTCTCAGAATGAAGTTTTTGGATGTACAAAATAAATTATATAAGATTACAGTGAAAGCAAATTGTATCAAAATAAAGTTCTCCAATTTAAAATATATATATGCAGTGAAAACTCCTCCTCTCAACTCCGCTCCCCATCCTCCCAGGTCTCAATCCAGTCTACCTGACTCCATCCAACCAAGGAAACACTTGGTGGTGGGTTTTTAAAATGTAATTGTATGTATTTCCAGAGTCAATTTAAGTACATACAAACAAATGTAAAGTTACATTCTGGGGCACCTGGGTGGTCAGGCAGTTAAGTGGCTGCCTTCGGCTTAGGTCATGATCCCAGGGTCCTGGGATCGAGCCCCGCATTCGGCTCCCTGCTCAGCGGGAAGCCTGCTTCTCCCTCTCCCACTCCCCTGCTTGTGTTCCCTCTCTCTGTGTCAGATAAATTTAAAAAATCTTTTAAAAAATAAAGTTATATTCTTATTTTACCCTTTCTTAAATACAGAGGATACTGCATTATACACACTAGTAAAGACCTTGCTTTTTGTTTCCACATAACAATATAACTTGGAGATTTTCCCTAGATCAGTACATAAGGAATATCCTCATTTTTTTTTTTTTTTTGCTTCTCAGGGTTATTCCATTGTATGAATATAAGATAATTTATTTAACCTGTCTCTCTTGTAGTACACTTGGATCATTTCCAATATTTTGCTATTACAAGCATAGCTTCATTTCATTCATGGGCAAGTAGATCTATATTCTAATACCAGAAGTGGTATTGCTGGGTCAAAGAATTTACGGTGTCTGTAATTTTGATAGATCTGGACACATTGCCTTCCACAGAGGTTAGATCAATTACATTCTCACCAACAATGTGTGAGTGTGTCTGACTCTTTGCTTTCCCACAGCTTTGCCAACAACATTTGCTAGTCTGATGGGTGAAGAATCACATCTCTGCATAGTTTTGTGTTTTATTTCTATTTCTTTTATTAATTTCTATAAGTGGGATTAAATGTCTTTTCATATACTTAAAGATCATTTGTATTTCATTTACCTGAACTATGTTCATATTCTTTGCCGAATTTTCTACCATTTTGTTGGTCTTAGTTTATACAGAGAGGAGGGAGAAGAGAATGAGAAAGAGGGAGAGAGAGAGAGATGCAGAGAGAGAGAGGGAAAGAAGGAGAGAGGTGGGGAAAGAGAGAGAGGAGATAAGCATCTCACCTATTTTAGTTCCAATATAGCTTTCTTTCTGTATGTCATTTGACTCTGTTCAGGTATGACAAGCTGAACATGCAGAACACTTTTTTTTTTTTTTAAACTAGGCTCCATGCCCAGTGTGGAGCCCAAATGCGGGGCTTGAACTCACAACCCTGAGATCAAGACCTGAGCTTAGATCAAGAATGAGATGCGGAGGTTGGGGCAACTTGAGGGTTTTGAAGGGTCAGGGGTGGGAGGTTGGGGGAACAGGTGGTGGGTAATGGGGAGGGCACGTTTTGCATGGAGCACTGGGTGTTGTGCAAAAAGAATGAATACTGTTACGCTGAAAAAATAAATAAAATGGAAAAAAAAAGTTAAAAAGGCAAAACTAAAAAAAAAAAAAATGAGATGCTTAACCAACTGAGCCACCCAGAATACTTTTAAAATATAGCTGAATACATAATCTTTTCTTTCATGGTTTCTCAATTTTGAGTCACAGGAAGAGTCCTTCTCCACTCCAAATTATCTCAAATGATTTCTAGGCACTTCAGAGTTTGAGAACCATGCTCAGTCATCTGCCTCTCCCACTAGAACGTAAGGTCCCCAGACTGGGACAAGAACTAAGGAATCTATGTCCCCAGCAGTCCATAGTGCCTGGCATAGTGTACATGCTCAAGAAAATGCTTGTTGAACAAGTAAATACCAGCTGGTTCAACACCATCCTCTCCTAAGGACTGTAAAGAATCCTCAGGCTCATGGAGCCATCCTCCACCCCAAGGCAGATGATCTTTGGCTTTAACTTGCAGTTACTTTTCTTCTTCTCCTTCTCCTTCTTCTTCTTCTTTTTTTAATCTGTGTCTGCTTCCCATGGTGCCCTGGAAGTTCGTCATCAGGGACAGACTGCTTCTGAGTCATCCACTGACGCACAATCACATGTTAGATGTTCAATAAAGTCTGAGGCATGAATGTCCAAGGGAGGGGCCCAACCTGTTCCCCAGAACTTCTTGTCTGAAGTACTTGTTTGTACTTCTCTTCTGGCTCTTGGACTGCCTTCAAGTTTAATGACTTGTGTTCCCGTCTCCTCACCCTGCTCATTCCTATCCCAGATCCTTTGCACTGATACTTCCTTTGCTTTGAATGTTCCCCCAGGACTTCAAAAGATTGGCTTCTCAGCAGTAGGATTTAGCTCGAAGCTCACCACCTTTGAGGCCTTGCCCGAACCTACAAGCCAGTATAGCTCTTTAGCCATTTGTTATCATACCACTTTGTTTTTTTCCCCTAGAACGTCATTATCTGAAATCCTTTTGTTTATTTGCATATTTGCACAAGACCTGAGTTCCCCTCTGCCCTAGGAATGTCAGCTCCTTGAAGTGTGGGACAAGGCTGTCTTCTTTCCTACTGTATTCTCAGCCCCTCCGAGGGCTGGCACATAGTAAGTGCCTAATAAATATTTGTTGAATGAATGAATGAATGAATGAATGAGTGAATAAATGATGGCTGTTTGGGAGCTCTGCCAGAGAGGGATTTAGATATTAATAATAGGGGCACCTGGGTGGCTTGGTTGGGTGTCTGACTCTTGATTCTGCTTCAGGTCATGATCTCTGGTTCCTGGGATCAGGCTCTGCACTCAGCGGGGAGTCTGCTTCTCTCCCTCTCCCTTTGCCTTTCCCCTCGCTCACTCGCTTGCGCACACGAGTGCTCGCTCTCTCAGATAAATTAATTGATTAATCTTTAAAATAATAATAATAGCAATAGTGATTTATTGAGCCCCAAGGATGCACTAAATTCTGCAGCAGGCATTTCATGATTATCTCATTCAACCTTCATGACAACCCAATGGGGTAGGAGTTATTTTTAATCCCTATTTGTCATATCCAACTGAGGCTTAGAAGAGTCACATCACACAGCCAATGCTAGACCTCTAGCTCTCAGAGTAGGGTTCCTGAGCAGTCACACCTTCAGGATCACCTAGGAAACTCTTAGAAATGGTTTCTTAGACTCCACCCCAGTCAGACTGAGTCAGAAACTCTGGAATGGGGCCCAGCAATCTGAATTTTAACAAGCTTTCAGGTGATGATACACAGTGTGAAACACCTTGAGCTGAAACAAGATGGCCTTGAACTCTCTTTTTTTTTAAACAGCTCTATGAATCACTTGTAAAAGTAGAAATAAACAATTAACAGTCAATGGCTTTTAGCATATTTTCAGTGTTGTTCAACCATAGCCAAAATGGACTGTGATTAGAATAATTGATTAGGACATTTTTGTCTCTTCTAAAAGAAACCCCATCACTCCCCATTAGAATTATTCCCCATTTCCTCCCCCTCCCCAGCTCTAAGCAACCACTAATTTATTTTTTGTTTTTATAGTTTTGCCTGTTCTGGATATTTCATACAAATATGTATGTGATCTTTTGTGACTGGCTTCTTTCACTTTGCATGTTTTCAAAGTTTATCCATGTAGTAGCATGTAATCCTTTTTAATTGACAAATAATATTCCATTTATGGATATGCCATATTTAAAGAATGCATTCGTCAATTGATGAACATTCGTTTCTGTCTTTTAACTATTGTGAACAACACTATGAAAACCATGGACATATGTTTTCATTTCTCTTGGATAGTATATACAGGAGTAGGATTGCTGGGTCAAGGGTAAGACCTTACACTATTAACCACTACATATTTCAGCTAGTCTTAGCCTCTACTATTATTAAATAATTATATTATAACACCTATTCACTTCCATCTATGAGCTGTCTGTTGCAAAGTCCTTTACTTTCATTATCACAAATCCTCACCTCAATCCCCTAACACAGGAATTATTATTGCCCTTATACGGGTGAGAGAAACTGGGGCTCACAGAAGTGAGACAGCTTGTCTACGCTCAGTGAACTTGAGTGGGGCTGGGACCACAACCTACATGTGCCTATTTTCTGTGCCCTCTGTGCCTGATATCACGTCCTGAGCCATACCCTGTCCCAAAGTTTTCGAAACTTGCCTCTTCCCCTCCTTTTGGGCCTTTTCTGGAAGTTTGGCTGGCCTGACGTCCCAAGGGTGAGAGCTACACACTCACTCCCTGTGCTCTTTTCCCCAGCTGGGGCTGAAGGCCAGGGGAGGGGCTTCCCTGAGAGCTGGAAATAAAATGGAGGGAGGGCTGTGCTGTGCTGGGCTGAGCAGTTAGTTATCCTACGGGAGTTATCTGACTAGAGGCTGTAAGGGGGAGGTAAGTGTTTTCTTTTGGGATTTTGTAGGGGAAGGGCTCCTGGAGAGCAGGTGAGTTGGGCTCAGCATGGGGAGTAAGGAGTAAGGCAGAGACAGTGGATTTGGGTAGTCCTAAGTGGGGGAGTTCACAGATAGGCTAGCCTAGGAAGTCCCCCTAATTGTTAAAAGGAAAGAGATACCCAACTGGGGAGGGGGTTCCTTGTTCCATGACCACCCCCTGAGCCCCAGGCTTGTGCCTCTGCACCGGGAATAGAGAGAACATCCGAGGACGAGGCACCCAAGGATTGGTGGGGCTAAGGCAGACACAGACACTGAGGCACACTTGGCTTGGAAGTAGGAAGGGCAAGATAAAGGGGGAACTGTGTGAGCCATCTAAAAAGTCTTTCCAGAGCTTCTGTTTCCCCCATTTATTATGTTCTTGTCCTGTCTGTGCTGTCCATATAAAACTTTTCTCATCAGTAAATAAATAAATAAAATAAAATAAATAAAAAGGCTTTCCAAAGAGTGAAAAATAGTGAAGTTGGGGCTTCAATGCTGCGTATGATTAGCCCTGGGCTGGTGGAGGACACTGCAGGTGGTGGGACCTGTCAACGCAAAGGCTTGGAGCATGCAAGACCCAAGGCAGGCAGGTTTAAGAAGAGAAAGTGGCAGGTGAGCCCGGGGCTATCAGCTAGATCTTTGGGTTCAGGATGGTTACCAGTAGCCATAAGCCATAGTGGCTATTTCAATTCAAATTAGTTACATTAAACAAAATTAAAAATCCAACTCCTCCGTTGTACTAGCCACATTTCAAGTGCTTGGTAGCCACATGAAGCTAGCAGTTGTGGTACTGGGGAGAAAGGATATAGAACATCTCCAACATCCGTCATCACAGAAAGTCCTTTTGGCCAGTGGGAAGTCTCAGAAAGGGTCTGGATTGTTCAAGGGCACAGGAGAGAGCCTTTGTGGACTAGGCAGCCTGGTCTGTGTGAGCCTGGCCTGGGAGGTGTCTGGGCTATAGGTGAGGAAAGAGTCTCCAGAAGAGGGGGGTGGTGTGACTCACCTCCTGCCAGCATGAATTGGACTCTGCCCCCAGGGACAGGACCCAACCAGGCAGGGCCTCTTCAGCCCCAGCTGGGGATCCCTGATCAGTGTGATCAGAGCCAGAGTCAGAGAAACATGGAGTGAGTAGTCCTGGGGAGGGAGGGGCAGCTTGCTGAGTGGGCTTGGGCCGTGAGGGGGTTTCCAGCTTGGTCTCAGTTGGCATGTGTGGGATGGGACAGGAGAAGGGCTGGAAAAGTGTGTGTGGGAGTTGTAAGGAGAGACCAAAGTGGAGGTTAGCTGGATGGGCGTGGGGTTTCACTGTGTCAAATGACGAGTGAGAGGGAGTCTTGTATTCCTACCCTAACTAGCTTTCTGCTTCCTTCCCAGGTCCACCACTATCCAGGTGACAAGGATGGAATATGCCATGAAGTCCCTCAGCTTTCTCTACCCCAAGTCCTTGTCCAGGTGAGGAGAGCCAAGGGTGGAAGCAAAGGGGAACCACTTGGGAGCAGTAAGGCAGACCTTTTCAAACTTCAAAGCGCTCATAAGTTCCCTGGGCATCTTGTTAAATGCAGATGTCGATTTAGTGTCTGGAGTGGGGCCCAAGATTTTGCACTTCTTTTGTCTTAGTTAGAGAGAGAGAGTGGAGCTCTTGAGTAGGGGTAGGGGGCACAAGAGGGAGAAAGAATCTTTTTTTTTAAAGAGTTTATTTATTTATTTGACAGAGAGAGATCACAAGTAGGCAGAGAGGCAGGCAGAGAGAGAGAGAGGGAAGCAGGCTCCCCGCTAAGCAGAGAGCCCAATGTGGGACTCAATCCCAGGACCCTGAGATCATGACCTAAGCTGAAGGCAGTGGCTTAAGCCACTGAGCCACCCAGGCGCCCAGGGAGAAAGAATCTTAAGCAAGCCCCATACTCAGTGCAGAGCCCAAAGCAGGGCCCAGTCTCTGGACCCTGAGATCATGAGCTGAGCTGAAATCAAGAGTTGGACATTTAACCAACCGAGCCACCAGACGCCCCCATTCTGGATCTCATTTAAACCTGATCACAACTTTTGGAAGTGGGGATTATGACACCAAATTAATAGGTGGGGACACCGAGGCACAGATTGGGTGCTCTCAGTCACCTAGCCAATAGGTAGTGGAGCCAGGATTCAGGCTTGGGTCTGACTCAAAAACCCAGGCCCCTTCACCACTTCATTTCACTTTACAGATGGGAAGAGAGAGGCCAAGGAGGAAAGTGGGACTGGGGGGATGTGGGATGGGTCCCCTATCACCTTGCTACTCATCACGGTCAATGCCAACGAGCAGCATCAATGCCACTTAGAAATTTATTAGACATTTGGAATCCCAGACTCCACCCAGACCTACTGAATCAGATTGAGATCCCCAGAGGAAATATATGTTCACTAACGTTTGAGATGTACTGATCTAACAAGGCCTTTGAGCAACACTAGTAAGACTTAGAACAGGGCTGGTGGTGGTGGAGGACGAAAAAATATGGAAGGGAAGTGAGTGTCTTGCAGTGGGGTAGGGCTGGGAGGCAGCAGACAACTCATTCTGATGCTCTAAATTGTCCCCAGGCACGTGGCCATGAGCACCTCAGTGGTGACCCAGCAGCTCTTGTCTGAGTCCAGCCAGGAGGCCCCAAAGGCCCGGCGCTGCAGAGTAAGCACTGCTGACCGGAGCGTACGGAAGGGGATCATGGCGCACAGTCTCAAGGACCTCCTGCACAAGGTGAGGGACAGAACTGCCCTCAGCACAGCCCAACCGCTGGGACTGTGGCTGAGAGCTGACCATGCCAGCTGCCTCTGTCCTCCAGGTCATGAGCTGGGAGTTCAGCCAGGATGGACTTCATGAGTTAGATGGTGAAATATTTCCTTCCTGATGCCAGCTCTAATGAGTTGGTAGGGCCTGCCTGGAGTGCTGTCCACTGGATTAGTGACCGGGGGGGAGGCAGAATATTACCATCCTATACTAACAGTAGGCCCGTGGTATTTTCAGAGTCTATTTTTCTTGTTAGAAGGACCCTTAGATTCCCTTTTCCATTGTACACACACCTGGTAGTTGGGGAAATAGGCAAGATTTTAGAGAGTCTCTTCCCCATCTCCTCCATTCAGCCAGGGCAGGTCTTCAATCCATCTCCTACACTGGCTTTCCAAGGAAGGCTCTGTTAATCGCTGTGGAAGATGTTAAACTACCGATCAGGTAAGCATCCAGAGCAGGAAACCAAAGACACATGGCTTTTGTGGATAGCAGTTAACAGCAGGCAAGAATGACACCCTTCCCCATTTCCATGCTTCTTCTTTCCCACTGCCTCTCCTACAGCCTCATCTAATCTGACTCCATATTAATCTTGTGCTTCACTGCCCCATTAGCTTATCAGCTGAAGGTGACGGGACCCCTGCTACTATCCAAGCCCAGTTGCCTGGCACAGATCATACATTTGGATTACGCTTCTCATTACTAGAGTCTAGAGTTTAATATAGAGAAATCATAGCTGACCTAAGCCTCTATTCCAGAGTCCTTCCCGTTTCTGTGAATTAGGTCTGTTCTTCTTCATGGGAGCCCATTTCCCCTCTCTTGTGAGGCTTGTGGCTGGTACACATCATTTCTTATCACCTGAATCAAAAGGTCTCTTTTACACTTGAGTCTAGATTTGCTAATGTTTTTCACCTGAGGTCTGGAGACCACCTCCTGTACCAAAATGGATTTGCTGCACATGACTTCCCAGACTGCAGTCCCTGGGTTATGAGTGAGGCTCAGGGGTTGTCATTTTTAGCAGGTTCTTCAGGACATTCTTATCCACTGAGTTTGGGGACCCCAAGTTAGAGTCCTAACTCCAAAGGATGCAGGGAGGTACAATAGTGAGAGTCCATCTTTTCAGCATGGAACAAAGGTTAAAAGTGGATCCTACTGATCAAGTGGAGGGGGACATCAAACTATGCAGACTGCTTTTCCAAGTTTAGCAATGTGAAGAAAGGAACAAAGAGAGTGAGGGGAAAAGAGCAAAGCGATATGGTTGGCAGTGACTAGATTATTAGTCCCTATTGGCCATGGCAAAGAACAGAGGGGTTTCATTTTAAAAGAACACAGTAATCCTTTGGAGGATTTTTTAAAAAATTAATTTTGAAAGAATCTCAAACTAACAGAAGTTGCAAGAACAATACAAGGCTTCCTAAATCACTTGAGAGGAGGTTGCCAACCTGATGCTTCTTATTCTTGGATACTTCAGTGTATCTTTTCTACAAACAAGAATATTCTCCTATATAATTGAAATATACTGGGATTTAAACCCAGGCTGTCTTGTCATACACTTTTGCATTTAACCATAGTGAGGCCTCTAAGACTATACTTGCCTCAACTATTTGGATGACGAAATGAGTTCAGATACACGAGATAACTTTCCTACATCCAGAATCATGTAAGGGAGCTAGAATTCAGATGCAGGTCTCTTTAACTCTAGAGCTACACTATCCAGTGCAGTAGTGACTAGTTACATGTGGTTACTGAACTCTTGAAATGAGGCTATTTGAAACTGAGATGAGCTTAAGTATAAGTAACACACAAGATTTTGAAGACTTAATATGAAAAAAAGTAAACTCCTAAATTTTATCCCAATTTTATGTTGAAATCATATTTTAGATGGAATTAAATGTATTACAAGTATCATGCAACTATTAGAAAATTTAAAGTTATATATGTGTGACACAGAGCATCTATGAAAACTCACAGCTAACAACATGCCTAATGGGAAATTCTGAAAACTTTCCCCTTAAGATCAAGATTGAGATAAGGGTATCTGTCCTTGCCACTTCTACACAACATGGTGCTGGAGGTTCTATCCAGGCTAATCAGCAAGAAAATAAAATAAAAGGCACCCTGACTGGAAGGGAAGGGGTAAAACTATGCCTATTTGCAGATATAAAACCCTACAGAACACACACACACACACACACACAGAGCTAATAAATGGGTTCAGCAAGGTTGCATGATATAGGGTTGCAAGATATAAGATCAATATATAAAAATCAATTGTATTTCTATACACTGCCAACAAATAATCTGAAAATAAAATTAAGAAAATGAGGGGGCACCTGAGTGGCTCAATTGGTTAAGCATCCAACTCTTGATCTCAGCTCGGGTCTTGATCTCAGGGTCGTGAGTTCAGGTCCTGTGTTGAACTCCATGCTGGATGTGGAGCCTATCTTTAAAAAATGAGTTTATTCATAATAGCATCAATAAGAATAGAATGTTTAAGAAGAACTTTAACAGGGGCACCTGGGGGGCTCAGTGGGTTAAGCCTCTGCCTTCGGCTCGGGTCATGATCTCAGGGTCCTGGGATCAAGCCCCACATCAGGCTCTGCTTAGCAGGGAGCCTGCTTTCTCCTCTCTCTCTGCCTGCCTCTCTGCCTACCTGTGATCTCTGTCTGACAAATAAATAAATAAAATCTTTAAAAAAAATAAAAAGTGATTTATTGAGGCACCTGGGTGGCTCAGTCAGTTCAGTGTCTTCCTTCTGGGGTGCCTGGGTGGCTCAGTGGGTTAAGCCTCTGCCTTCGGCTCAGGTTATGATCTCAGGGTCCTGGGATCGAGCCCCGCATCGGGCTCTCTGCTCAGCAGGGAGCCTGCTACCCCTTCCACCCCTCTTTGCCTGTCTCTCTGCCTACTTGTGATCTCTGTCAAATAAATAAATAAAATCTTTTTTTAAAAAAGTGCATTCCTTCTGCTCAGGTCATGATCCCAAGGTCCTGGGACCAAGCCCCATGTTGTGGGGGGGGGGGGTCCCAGCTCAGCGGGGATCCTGCTTCTCCTTCTGCTTGCCACTCCCCCTGCGTGTGCTCTTTCACTCTCTCTCAAATAAATAAATGAAATATTTTTTAATGTGAATATTATTCAGCCATAAAAAGAAATGAATCATATTACAACATAGACGAACAGTGAAAAGATACTGACGGAAAGAAGTCAGTCTAAAAAGACCATATATGATTCCATTTATATGAAATGTCCAGAATGGGCAAATCCAAAAAGAGACAAACAGTAAAGGTTGCCATGGGTTGGGGCATGGGAAATGAGGGCTAATGGATAATGGGTTTCTTTTGGGTGATGAAAATGTTCTGAAATTGGATAGTTGTGATGGTTGTACAACTTTGTGAACGTACTAAAAAACACTGAATTGTATATTTTAAAAGGATGAATTTTATGGCATGTGAATTATATCTTAATAAAAAGTTACGTATGTGACTCCCACTATATTTTTACTGAACAGCACTGTTCTAGAACATAACCATGTATCCAGATACTAAGAAAGACCGTAATATAGAATCTTTGGATGGTGATCCCATAGCAAGAGCCTGGGTTCCAGTCCCATTTCCCATAGATCCTTATCCACTTGTTCTTTCCCTGGCAGCTGAGATGATGCAATATGGGTCTTCCTCATGCTCTGTGGCTGCGTGGGGATGGCAGAAGCTTCACTGACTTTATTTTCTAGGTCCGGGACACCCTGATGCTGGCAGACAAGCCCTTCCTTCTGGTGCTGGAGGAAGATGGTACAACTATAGAGACAGATGAGTATTTCCAAGCCCTGGCAGATGACACAGTGTTCATGGTTCTCCAGAAGGGGCAGAAATGGCAGCCCCCATCCGGACAGGTGAATTTCCACGTGTGTAGAGGGGAGAACATTGGGGAGTCTGGAAGAAGTCCTTGGGAGGGTGCCAACCACAGCCTTGTCTTGATACAGGGTACCAGGCACCAACTTGCCCTCTCCGGTAAGCCTGCCAAGAAGATTGATGTGGCTCGCGTAACCTTTGACCTATACAAGATGAACCCACAGGACTTCTTTGGTTGCCTGAACGTGAAGGCCACTCTGTATGGCACATACTCCCTTTCCTATAACCTGCACTGCTACCGGGCCAAGCACCTCATGAAGTGAGTGAGTTGGGATTTGCTGGGGATAGGGTGGGTATTAGCAATGAGGGAACTCCGCTCTGCTCACATGAGCCTGGGACTAGTGTTGACAAGGCATGAGAATTAGCATTTGTCTAGAATGTTATGGTTGAATTAGTGCTTTACAGTATGCCAAAGGGATACACATACACCTCCAGGTGGAACTGGGATATATTATTTTTCTAATTACCTTCCACTATAACTACTTTTTTTCCACCTAAAATAGTAAGTAGTTTTCTAATCAATTTTTAAAAAGTGAATATGTGTCAAAGATTTTACTGAACTCATTAATTAAGGAGAGAACCAGCAGGAAGTTACAATCAGTTCAGAGAATTAAAAAAACCACCAATACATACAGGTCCATCAAGAATGCTGAGATAACTGGGCGCCTGGGTGGCTCAGTCAGTTGAGTTGCCAACTCTTGGTTTCAGCTCAGGTCATGATCTCAGGGTGATGGGATTGAGCCCCATGTCGGGCTCTGCCCTCTACCTGGGGAGTCTGCTTGGGATTTTCTCTCTCCCTCTGCTTCTGTCCCTCCCCTCTCCCTCATAAATAAATAAAATCTTTTTTTAAAAAGATTTTATTTATTTATTTGACAGACAGATCACAAGTAGGCAGAGAGGCAGGCAGATATAGAGGAGAAAGCAGGCTCCCTGCAGAGCAGAGAACCCGATGCGGGGCTTGATCCCAGGACCCTGGGATCATGACCTGAGCCGAAGGCAGAGGCTTTAACCCACTGAGCCACCCAGGCACCCCATAAATAAATAAATCTTAAAAGAAAAAAGAATGAGATAACTTCATAGATACAAAATTGGATTTCTCCCTGTGGGTGGGAGGGACAAAATAAATGTCCTTCCATAGATGGAAATAATTTGCATGTCTATGGACAATAGTCACTTGTATTATCTAATGAACTTCTTTTCAACATTTTACTTTACTTTTGAAAGTTTAATCAAGTAACACAGGAAGCATGAGAATATGTTATATCGTAAGACAAGTACCATTATGGTGATGCCTCCCAATTTCAGCTGTTCCACTGGCATTCGAGTGAATTCTTACCCTATCAGGTGGAGGCAACCACTGAGGCAGACATCCAACTCTTCCAAAGCCACAAAGCTAGGGAATAGCAGAGCATGGCCTCTCGCCAGTTTCTTCTAACACATGTTCTACTTCTCTCCCATTGCTTCACTTAGTGTCTACTGGGCACCCACTGGGTGCCTGGCCCTATGATGTAAGCTAAAGATCCGGAGATAAACAAGATGTCAGAACAAGTACAATGATGGCAAGACTTTTTATTGCCTCCAGTCCCTTGGTGAATGCTGACACAGAGCAGTAATTCAGGTCATTGCAGAATGAATGAAGACGCATCTGATCCTTGTTCTTAGAGGCCTTCTGAGAAGTCCTGCTCAGGGTCCCCAGAGTTCTGCCAGAACATAGCTAGAGTAGACCAAACCTTCTTGGCTTCTTTTTTTTAAAAAATCAGTTGTGCGTGTGTGTGTTTGTGTTTGTGTGTGTGTTTAAGATTTTGTTTATTTGAGAGAGAGAGAATGAGAGAGAGCACAAGCAGGAGGAGCTGTAGGCAGAGCAGGCAGAGGGAGAAGCAGGCTCCCCACTAAGCAAGGAGCCGGACGCGGTACCGATCCCAGGACCCTGGTTCATGACCTGAGCTGAAGGCAGAGGTTAACTGACTGAGCCACCCAGGCACCCCCTTCTTGGCTTTCTGAGCTTCTTCTGTGCATAGCCAGTCTGGAGATGAGGGACCTGAGGTGTGTGGTTCTGCTTGCCAGAGATGACACCCAGTATCAGGCTTGCACCTAGTGCTGTGGCTAAAAGTCCCATATTCCTCCTATACTATATCATGCCCCATGTTGATCTGGGCTTGCGGCTGATAGTTTGCAAATTTCAAAATCTAGAGCAAGAAGCTTCAGCCTTTAAACTCAGTGCATTTAGGGGAAGTATGACTCTCAGACCTAAACACAGTAGACATGTTGGTATCAAAAAAACAGCAAGCTGGAGCGGGTATGGTGACTTAGTGGTGTCAGCTAGTTTTATCATTACCGTTGTAGTAAAACATACCTAAAGTTTACCACTTTAACCATTTTAAAGTGTACAATTCAGTGGCGTTAAGTACATTCACGATGTTGTATAACAGTTACCACTATCAATTTCCAGAACTTTTTCATCATCTTAAACTGAGACTCTGTCCCCATTAAACACTAACTTTCCACTCCCTCTACTTCCAGCCCCTGGTAACCTGTGTGTTACTTTCTTTCTCTGTTAATTTGCCTACTCTAGATATCTTACACAGTGCTTGTTCTTTTGTGACTTGTTTATGTCATTGAGCATAATGTTATCAAGGTTCATCCATGTTGTAACAAGTTGTCAGAACTTCATTCCAATTTATGGCTGGACAGCTGGACAGCTGGTTTTAAGCTTCTGTTCTGTTATTTGAGGTATAGCCTTTAAAATTTTAAAAGAAGGGGCGCCTGGGTGGCTCAGTTGGTTGAGCATCCAACTCTTGGTTTCAGCTCAGGTCATGATCTCAGAGTCGTGAGATCACGCCCCTTATTGGCAGGGTGCGGGGGGGGGGGGTGTGTGTCTGTGACAGGGCAGGGAGTCTGCTGGAGATTTTCTCCTCCTTCTGCCCTCTCCCCCATTCATTCTCTCTCACTCTCCCCCTGCCTCTTTCTCCTTAAAATAAAGAAATAAATCTTTAAAAAAATAAGTCAAAATTTAGAGAATTTTCATGTGTAGATGTTTATAGTTCTAATTATCTTTCTGCCTCCCCATACCTCAACCATAAGTTCATTTATCGAATAAAGGTTAATAGTTTGAAAGGTTTTTTTTAAAAAGATTTTATTTATTTATTTGACAGAGTTCACAAGTAGGCAGAAAGGCAGGCAGAGAGAGAGAGAGAGAGGAAGAAGCAGGCTCCCTGCTAAGCAGAGAGCCTGATGCGGGGCTCAATCCCAGGACCCTGCGATTATGACCTGAGTCGAAGGCAGAGGCTCTAACCCACTGAGCCACCCAGGTGCTCCTAGTTTGAAAGTTTTAATACCAGCCAGAAAAAGTCTTTATTTTCCTTTTTTTCCCCTCCCTAACCACCTCCACCCAGGACTAGTAATCTCTTTTAAACAGATCTGGATAAGAACTTGGTTAAAGTGGTCAAACATTCTACCAGTTACTCTTGTTTTGCCCTACTCATCTACCTGTTAGGCTCCCAATGACGTGATCTCATATTGTTTCAACCTCATAACCCTGTGAGGCACTGAAATGGTATGATCCTATTTGATGGATGGGAAAGCAGCTCAGAACTCTAGTGGTTGGCCATGCTTCACATAGCTGAGAAGACTGGATTAGAATGCTGGCCTACATGACTCGAGTCCTGTTCTCAGTACATCGCAACACTAGGCATAGGGGATCTTCATGTCCAGTACCCTGAAAATTAGCTAGACCACACATGACTTGGAAATCTAGAACAGTGGTCATGAAGGACAGCGCCATGGTATGGAGATTCATGTGGCTGGCCCAAAGTAGTATTACAAAATGTAAAGGTCTTATTAAATGAGCTTGAAACTTGCATGAGAAAATAGCGAGGTTTTCGACATCTCAATGAAAGTACGATGCCAGGCAATGCCTGTAGACCATCTTCCATTTGCTGAGGGAGGACAGCATCCACTCCGGCTGACACACCGTTCTATGGTTTGTGAAACTGTGGAGGTAGCATGGAGGGGGAGACATTTAGAGGATGCAGGGAGAGGTTTTCTTTGTGGTTTGACTCTAGTGCCTTTTTCTTCCACCCAGGGAAGTTCTTCGTTGGGCCCTCCTCAGCATGCAGACCACAGGCCACGTGCTGCTCGGCACCTCCTGTTACATGCAGCAGCTCCTGGATGCCACAGAGGGAGGGCAGCCCCCTGAGAGCAAGGCCCGATCTCTCATCCCAGCCTGTCTGAAGACACTGCAGTGACACCTCCAGTCCCTGGAGGCATTCCCCAAAGACCAGACTGTGGCCCCCATGCTCAGCTAGTAGCTGCCACAGGCTGGCAGCTAGACACGTCCTACCTCACCACATCCTCCTCACCCACACAGGACCATGAAGGAAGCAGCCTTCCCAGGGGGAAAGGCTGGAAACCTGAGGGTTCTTAGCCTGGCCCAGCTCCTTCCTGTCCAGGGTAGCATAGCTGACCAAGAAAGGTCACCAGCAGGCTAGGCACAAAGTCTGCCCCTCACTTACTGTCTTCACATGCTCCCCACCTCCTGGCCTCCCAGCCCTAATACTCCTGAGTGAACCACCAAGTCTGCTAGTGTATGATCTTAGAGAGCTCACATTATATTATTTATGCGGATACATCTTTGCTTGTGTTCTTTGGGGCTGAGGCTGGGGCTCTATCTGGAAGGTTGGAAAGGTCTGAGGGAAGAGAGGGATCTATTGTCAAACCATTTTTCAAAATGTGGGGTTACAGGAAATGGGATTTCATCTACCAACAGAAAAAATTTTGATTCTGGAACTAATGTCTGCTTAATCAGAGACTTGAGCAGACCAGGTAATCAATATGATTAAGGACAATTTCCAAAATAAATCTGTCCACCAGAAGGGCTTTGAATGGCAGGGTGGGACTAAGGCACTCTTCTAATTTCTCAGTGTTGCATTTTATTACAACCTTTTAAGTGTTTAGTTGGGAAAGGACTCATCAGGGCGTAACACAAGCGTCGGTCTATGCAATGCTCTCCCTAGCTTGCCAGAAGCTTATCTTTCATGTTCAGCACTATCAACTTCAGGATTTCCAAATGAGCTGTTACTTAGGCACAAAGAAGGTTAGTTTCTCATCAGTGAGAGCTGGGATTTTTCGACCTAGAGCAACTCAAACAAGATAAGCATGAAAGGCCAGTTTGTAGGTGACTGGGCTTTAGTGTGTGGCTCTCAGATTCAAAAATATGTCATTTCTGCCCCTGAATATAAAGCCTTTTAGGGTTTTAGATACAGAATCCTGCCTTACCAAACCTAGAGTCTGCAAAGTTTTTGCTGGCAGCCGATCCAAACCTACAGCCATGTGTGGGAGGAGCTGCAGAGCTAGAAAAACATACTTTCTATTCTGGGCTTTCTCCTGCTCCTACATTTAAGGCCAGAGGCCTAGCTCGGTGTTATCCTGGCTGCATGGGGTAGGCCTTTCCCATGGAGGCATGATGTTTACATCAACACAGAAGATATTCCTGGTCAACACTTGCAGAGGCTGCAGTCTACCTGCTGCCCCCCCTTTTTTACATTTAAGTTTTTTTTTTTAAGTAAATGCTACACCCAATGCTCAGTGTGGGGCTCGCACTCACAACCCCAAGATCAAGAGTCACATGCTCTACCAATTGAGCCAGCAGCCCTTTTATTTTATTTATTTATTTATTTTTAAATACTTCCTTTTTTTTCTTTAAGATTTTATTTGTTTATTTGACAGAGAGATCACAAGTAGGCAGAGAAGCAGGCAGAGGGGGGAAGCAGGCTCCCCGCTGAGCAGAGAGTCCGATGCGGGGCTCGACCCCAGGACTCTGAGATCATGACCCGAGCTGAAGGCAGAGGCTTAACCCACTGAGCCACCCAGGCGCCCCGCCAGCAGCCCTTTTATAAAAAAATCCTTTTAAAAAATTTTTTAAAGATTTTATTTATTTATTTGAGAGAGAGAGAGAGAATGTACGAGAAGGAGGAGCAGCGGAGAGAGACAGAAGCAGTTTCCCTGCTGAGCAGGGAGCCTGATACAGGACTCGATCCCAGGACCCCAGGATCATGACCTGAGCCAAAGGCAAACATTTAACCAACTGAACCACCCAGGGGTCCCTTCAAAATTTTTTTTAAGTAAGCTATCTGCCCCTTTTGTGAAGTTACTCATAAGCTGAGTTGGGCTGGGGGTCCAGAAGTCTGGAATTTGTCCAAATGTCCCTCCTCCTACGATTGAGAGTGTCACAACTGAGTCTTGAGTGACTGACCATGATCTCTCGGCACCGAGCCCTCTCGGCCCAGGAAAAATTAGGTTCTTTTTTTTCTTCCAGGAACTTGGAGACTGACCAGCTGTCAGCAGTGAACGGGAGAGGGCAGGCTTTAGTGAGGCTGGGATATATGAAAGGAAAATTCCAGAGAGCATAGGACCTCAGGAGAGCCAGAGACCAGTCCAAGTGGGGGGATGGCCCCCCTTGTGGCTGAGTGCCATAGTGGAGGAAAGGTCTTTTGCAGTTAGGGCACACTGTGTTCCTGCCCCTGGGCCTTAGTCTTTCCACTTTTGCTCAAGCTGGTACTTACGAAAGCACAGGAGACCTTTCAGAAGAGGGGTTCTAAAATGCCATGGGGCGTTATGACAAAGCACAGTACTGTCTGAGCCCAAAACAGGATAAAAACCACTTGTATTCTTGCCAAAAGTCTTGCCAGTTCTGTCTCTATGTGTGTACATCTACTCAAAAATTGATTGTTTAAATCTTTGAATTAAAAAAATAAGTTCCTTGAGGTATAATTTACATACAATAAAATTTTCTCTTTTAAGGTATATATAATTAAGTTTAGGCAATGTTTTTGGTTTTGGGGTTTTTTTTTAGTTTTTGACAATTTTTTTTTAAATATTTTATTTATTTATTTAGAGGGACTGAGAGAGAGCACACACGCACACATGCACACACGCATGCGCATGCTTGGGGAGAGGAGTAGAAGGAGAGGGAGAGAGAATCTCAAGCAGACGCTGCACTGAGCACAAGCCCGAATCACGATCCCGAGATCATGATCTGAGCCAAAATCAAGAGTCAGACCCCCAACCAGTTGAGCCACACAGGCGCCCAAGTTTTGGCAAATTTATAAAGTTATGTAACCACCATTCCTAGCATGCGGAGAAGTTCCCTTATGCCCTTTCTAATCCCCATCACCACCCACCCCCAAGGCCCCGAAACCTCTGACTCTTTTCTGCCAATATAGTTTGCCTTTTCTAAAATGTCATGTAAGTAGAATCACATAGTCTTTTTAAAAAAACTATTTCTAAGACAACTATCATATGATCTCCCTGATACGAGGAAGTGGAGATGCAACATTGGGGGTTTGGGGGGTAGGAAAAGAATAAATGAAACAAGATGGGATCAGGGGGGAGACAAACCATAAATGACTCTTAATCTCACAAAACAAACTGGGGGTTGCTGGGGGGAGGTGGGGTTGGGAGAGGGTGATGGGGTTATGGACATTGGGGAGGGTATGTGCTATGGTGAGTGCTGTGAAGTGTGTAAACCTGGCGATTCACAGACCTGTAGCCCTGGGGATAAAAATACATTATATGTTTATAAAAACAAATTATTTCTACTTATTTTTATATAAAATTTTTTATTATTGAAAACATTGGATGAATCATACAGTCTTTCATATTTGCCTTCAATTTTTAAACCAGATTTGCATGTGTGTATGTAGATGAAATATAGCAATGAAATTTAATAAAAAAAAAGCAACTTACACAATTCCAAAGGGTGAAAATCACTATTCATCATCTCACATCTGATTCTTTCTCCAGAAGCAAACACATCTATTTTTGTGTGTCCTTTAAAAAATGCAGAGACCTGGGGCACCTGGGTGGCTCAGTGGGTTAAAGCCTCTGCCTTCGGCTCAGGTCCCAGGGTCCTGGGATCAAGCCCCGCATTGGGCTCTCTGCTCGGCGGGGAGCCTGCTTCCTCCTCTCTCTCTGCCTGCCTCTCTGTCTACTTGTGATCTCTATATGTCAAATAAATAAATAAAATCTTAAAAAAAAAATGCAGAGACCCAGTGGATTAAGCTGCTGTCTTCCGCTCAGGTCATGATCTCAGGGTCCTGGAATCGAGCCCCGCACCAGGCCCTCCGCCCAGCGGGGAGCCTGCTTCCTCCTCTCCCTCTGCCTGCTTCTCTGCCTACTGGTGATTTCTCTGTCAAATAATTAAATAAAATCTTTTAAAAAAATTAAAAAAAAAGAAATGCAGAGACCTAAAATGCAATAAATATATATAAATCACACACACACACACATCTTCAAGTCACACTGTCCTTTTCTTTCCTTTTTTGCTTTATTATCTATTTGGAGACTGATTCATATTAGCATATACAGACATACACATTCCATAATTAATGGCTGCATGGTATGGCTATGTTACAGTTGACTTAGCCACTCCTTTGTTGATGAATTTAGGTTAATTTGCAGTCTTTTCCTAATGCAAACAGTGAATTGAAAGTTACAGTGCTCTTAGTAAATAAATAAAGTAATATACAGGTTGCACAGTAACTTTTCTATAGTTGTGATTATAGGATAGAACCCATTTTGTTCCTTGCTTTTTTTTTTTCACACAACACCTCATTTCTCCTGTTGGTCCCTGCCTCTGCCTCCCTTCCTCCCAATACCTTTTGCTCCTGGTGAATTTCTATTCGTTTTTCACAACCCTTCCATCACAACGCAAGCTAGGACTAGCTCCTCTCCCTTCACCCTCTCAGTATCTGCACAGGGTTTAAGCAAGGTGGGCTGTGATGATGTGACGTGTGTGCACTCGGTGATCTTCTTGTGGGCAGGGCCTCAGTCTTGTTGATCTATATTTCTAGCTCAAAAATGCCAGGGTCTGGCATAGCGTTAACATTTTTAAAATGTTGAATCGGTGATGTATTAGATTTATTTCCCCTATAGTGCTACCCCGGGACGACAATACGTTTCCAGTTTTGAGATTTGTTTTGGTTTTGTTTTGATAAATAATGCTGTAGTGAATGTCATTCTCCCTCGGGCCTTCTCTTTTTGGATTGATTATGCACCTGTCTTGGGTATTTTTGTTACTTCTTCTCAATTTGGCTTACAAAATTGGGCACAGTGGTTTTTTGAAGTCAGAGGCTCCTACGAATTGGAATGGTTATCAGAGTACCTTTCGCTCCTGTTTTGTCTTAGGAGAGGTCCTATGATCCCGAGTAAATTCCTTCTCAGCGCCGTGCCTCAATTTCCCCAAAAGCACGGAGGTGAAGCAAAGCATTTTCCTCCTGGGCGAAGGCAAAGCTCCGCCTTTTCAGGGCTCTGAGTCCGCCTGCTCGCTCTTCCGATTGACAGGCAATCTGACCAATCAGCGCACTGGAGCTGAGCTTGTCGGTGTTTCTGGACACATGCGCACTGTCGCCGCTGGGGAGATGGCTAGCTGTCGGGTTTGGGGCCAAGTCTGGTGTGCCTGCCGGCGGGGGCCAGGGGTCCGCCCCGGGCCCAAGGCCTCAAGCTTTGGCACCGAAGCCGGGTGATTAGGCCTCCCTCCCTCTGCCTCTTTGCGTGGGTGGGACGTTGGGGCCGGGGTAAGGTGTGTGTGGGGTCTGGATTTAGGTGAGCATGGATTCTAATTCCGCTACTACTGTGTGAACCTGAACTACTCATTTGGTTTCTCTGAGCTTCACGTCCCTCCTGCAAAATGGGCGCCGTTGTTTATGAATTTTCGGGAGGCTCATCCAGGCATTTTCAGGCATTTGTAGGAAGTGGCAGGATTTCAGATGTGTGAAGATAAGAATGGACACACCTCAGGAAACGGTGATCTCCCTCTTGCTTACCCCACCTTTTCCAGACAGCTGCGCCGAGGAGGATCCAGCAAGTGGTCGGGGCCCTTGAGGGACCAGCCGTTCGCGGGGCTGCTGCAGCTAGAGACTCTCACCCGGGAAGGGCTGGTTGATGTGCTGAGGGCAGCCATAGTGGACCAGAGAGGTGAGGGCTGGGAGGGGCAGCTGCACAGAGATCTGGGAGCCGAGCCTGCGGCTCAGAGCCTTCTGCGGGCTGACTGGGCTCCCTAACAAAATCTTTGGGGGTCATATCTGGGTTCTGCCTCCCACTAGTGGTATGACCTGGAACTAGCCACGTAATCTGCCTGAGCCTCAGCATCATGGAAATAGGGGTGTGAGGGTGCAAATAACTAGAGAGCCTTGAACATGGTAGGCACTTGGTAATAAGAATTGTCACAATAAATTATTTATGGACAAAACGTGGGCTTTGAAGTCAGATCTAAGCTCTGTAATCACCTTACTGTGTGACTTTAGGAAAATAATTCCTGTGGACCCAAGTCTCCAGTGATTTAATTTTCTCAGCTATTTACTGAACATAGGTTCTATTCCAGACACTGTTCCACAGTTATACCGTGCTGAACAAGATAAATATGGTTCCTACTCTCAGGGAGCCAGTATTTGAGTGGGAGAAATGGGTTAACCAGAAATAAATGGATAAGGTACTTACTACTGGTCAGTGTGATGAATAAAACAGGGTGTGGCTGACATTAGATGGAGATTCAGGCCTCTCTGTGGTAGTGGCATTTGAGCCAAGGTGATATGAAAGAGCCAGACAGATGAAAATCAGGGACTGAGGAAACAGCAAGTATAAAAGCCTAAAGTGGCAACAGGCTTAGCATATGCCAAGGACTGAAAGAATTTCTGTTTAGGGTGTGATTGATAACTCATGTCTGAGAGTTGTAGTGGGGGCACAAGAGAAGTTGAATTGAGAAAGTACTTTATAAACTCTAACTGCTGCTTTTGTGTCACTGATGCTCACATACTGTATGTTCTAGGACCTCTTGTGACGCTGAATAAGCCACTGGGTCTACCAGTGACAGGTATGGTCAAGGGGAGGGGAGGTAGTGGAATAGGGTTTGATGGCTCTGAGGGATTGGATAATGAAAAGAAGGAGATGGAGGCCTGAAGCCAAAGGCCTCTAAGAGCAACTTGTACTTTTCCTTCTTTTTTTTTTCCCCTAGGAAAACCAGGGGAGCTGACGTTGTTCTCGGTGCTGCCAGAGCTGAGCCAGTCCCTGGGGCTTAGGGATCGGGAGCTCCAGGTTGTCCAGGCATCTGGGAAGTAAGTGGTGGGCCGTGATGGGAGGATAGCAGGACAGGCCTCCATCTTGGGTGAGGGAGCAGTTGCTTGGGAATAGGCTGAGACATGTTCCATAGACTGGTTTGGGATCACAGAGGAAGGATGCAAGGAAAAGGAGGGGGCGGACAGATCTGGGTTCAAATCCGTGTGCACAAACTGTGATCTTAGGCAAAGCATGAAACCTCACTGAGCCTCAGTTCCCTTAATCATAAAGTAGAGCAGTGCTCTGTGTGCAGTCACTTCTCCAATCCCATAATCGTGGCAGGCATTGCTGGTTGATCCACAATATTCTTTCCTCTAACTGCCATCGATTAGAGCTGGTACTTGAGATGAAATATGCTTTTGGGGAATTTGATTATTTACAAGTCAATATATACAAAATTCCTACTACAGTTTCCAGCACATTGTAGGCATTCAGCAGTGGATGGTAATTGTTATGACATTTGGCTGTGAGCTTCTTGGGGACCAGGGGAGAATGAGAAATTCACTAAATTATATAGTCTTATTATCAAACATGAGGAAGTCAGGGTTATAGTTCTGGTGTGACCTCTTGGCCTTAAGCAGGCCTGTGTTCCTTCCAAGCGGTCTCCCTTTTTTGTGGGTGAGCCCAAGGGACTTGAACTTCTGTGATTTATCCTCTTTCTCCAGAGAGACCTCTGGGCTTGTACTCCTCTCCAGCTGTCCTCAGACAGCAAGCCGCCTGCAGAAGTTCTTCATCCACTCACGGAGAGCCCAGAGACCCACAGCCACCTACTGGTGAGAGGGGATGGGAGGCTCCCGGGGGCAGTAGGGAGATCCTGGCAAGCTGTCCTATGACCTCTTCCTGCCTCTTTCTCAGTGCTGTCACTTATGGGATTCCAGCTACTTCTGAGGGGGATGTCCAGGCAGCTCTGAAACTGGAACACATTGATGGCGTTGATCTAGTAAGTCAGGTCTGGGAGGGAAAAGGAGGGGACTCTCCAAATATATTTTCCCTAAAGAGGAGTCAAGGGTATGGACTTGGGGTGGCTGGCTCTCTTGTCCCCTAAAACAGGCAAGTGACCACTGCTTATACTCTGGCTCCATCTGTTGGGAGCAGAGAGGGTCTGGGTGAGCTGCCAGATATGTGTGAAGCTTGTTCATTCTTGGGGGCTGACACCACAGGCAATTCCAGTGAAGTCCCCATCCCGAAAAGACTTCCAAGAAGGTGTCAAGAGGACCTTCAGCCACTTCCATGTGGTGGCCATGGGCTCTGGCTGTGCCCTGGTCCAGCTGCAGCCACTGACAGGTGGGTCTGGAACCTTGTCAGCCTTCACAACTGTATTTGGCTGGGGGGTGGGGAGGGGGAGTGGGAAGAAGGTGGGTGGTGGTGTTAATGGCAGCTTGGGGAGCATTTGATGGTCTCTGAAAGGGGAGTAGCCAGACACAGCTAGAGGAGACAGCGCTTCTGCTGCCAGTCTGATGGTCATTCCTTCGTAGCCTATCTATTTTTTTTCTCTTCGTTTTTGGTCTCAGGATCTTCTCTTTGTCTTTGGTGTTCTGTGGTTTCACTGTGCTTAATCTAGGTGTGTGGGCTCAGTTTTATTTATCTTGCTTGGAATTCACTTTGCTTCCTCAATCTGAAAATGAATATATGTCATCAGTCCCAGAACGTTCTTTCTCTGCGAATGTTGCACCTCTTGCATTTTCTCTGTTCTCTTCCTTCTGAATGCCTAAGAGAGGTGTCTGACTTTCTCATTCTACTTACTAGGTCCCTTTTCTTTCGTATTTTTCATTTCTTCATCCCGATTGCCTTCTGGGTAATTTCTTTAGATCTATTTTCCAGGTGAATAATTTTCCGTTCCTTTGGATCTGCCGGTTCAGCCCATCCATTGACTATTACTATTTTTCTTTCACTTCTACGAGTGCTGTTTGGTTGTTTTACAAATAAAAATGGCCTTGAAAAATATAGAGCATCTTTTTTTTCTCATATTATTTGTTCAAGTGAAACATACTGATATTTCTGTGTTTCTATTCTATATATATATTTCTGTATTTTCATTGTCTGAAGTTCTGGAGGGCCTAATCCTATGGTGTTTCATGCTGACTCTCACACTTGGTAGATTGTTTCATGGCTCTGTGATTCAGGACTGTGGATTAATGTTCAGCTGGGCCTTAATCTGTGGAAATCTTTCGTTGCCTCACTGTATGTAGGTAGGGCCCTCGGGAGAGGTTCTGCCATTGGTTCTGTCAAATGCCCCAGAGCTATCACTGTTTCAAGTTCTCTTTAAATATTAATGTCTTGGTTGGAAGTTCACAGATCACGCTGGTATTGAGTCCCAAACCTGTGTGAGAGTGGGCTCATGGTTGTGAATTCTCAGGGGGAAAACTTCACTCCCCTCGCCCATACCTAAGGTGATCACCTATCTTCATCGGTGGCTAGCTTTTTCTCCTGGTTCAGCCCTTCACTGAAGATGTAGCTCCTCTAGGATTTCATTTGGGTACCAAGGCCTCAGTCCTGGCCCCTAGGTAGCTACTTAAACCCAAGACCTCTGGATACCAAGATTTGCAGCATCCCTCTAATAGATGAAACCTTGGCATTTGTGTACTGTGGATTTGTTTTCCACTGGCTTTGGTCTTGGGGACCTTAATTTCCTCTGCCCAGCTCTATATTTAAAAGGATGGTTCTTATATTTTTCTGGTATTTCTAGGTGGTTTAGAGCAAGAGAGTTTTTAGGTTATCCAGTCCACCATATTGCTAGACAGGGAAGCAGAGTATATAGCTCCTGGGTTTGAATCCCAGCTAATGGTAGTGGGCAAGTCACCTCTTTTTGAGCTTCAGTTTTCCTGTGAAGATGGGAATGATGATAGGACCCCCTCATCAGGCTGTCATGAGGATTAAATAAGTTTACATATGTGAAGCACTTTGTACCATGCCTAGCACATAGCTCCCCATTTCTTTGTCAGGTTTCCCCAAAACCTGTTCAAATTGGGATCAGCTAAAAACAGGGAAGGTATTGGCTCCCATAACTTAAAGTTTAGGCATGGCTAGATCTAGAGGCTCAGAGGATGTTCTCGGGACGTTCTTTCTCCATTTCTTTTTGCCTCCTGCATATTGGCTTCTCCCTCCCACAGGCTCTCCTCTGGGTATGGCAGAGATGGCCAGCGGCTCTGGCAGCTCCAGGCCTGCACCCCACCAGTTTAGTACCCTAGCCGAAAAAGGCATTCCTTGTTTCCAGTAGCTTCAGCAGTAAATTTTGGGTTGAATCTCTTCATGAGCGTATCCTACAGCCTGGGTAGATTGATGGTTATGACTGTGCTGACCTGCTCTTGCACCCTGCTCTGGAGTCGGGCGGTAGCATTGACCTCACTGAAACCACGTGATCTGTAAATGGGAGTAGAGTGGCGGTGTTTCCCCAGAGGAGAGGTGGAGGGATGATCCTGGGTGGGACAGAAAGAGCAGCTGCCCACCGTCTGTCCTCTGTCTCCTGTCCCCCAGTGTTCCCCAGTCAGCTCCAGGTACATATGGTACTACAGCTCTGCCCTGTGCTTGGGGATCACACATACTCTGCCCGTGTGGGCACTGTCCTGGGCCAGCGCTTTCTACTGCCAGCGGAGAGCACCAAGCCCCAAAGACAGGTACCCACACCCACCTACCTGCTGTTTCGGGGGGTGGGCTGTGGGGTGAGGGTGGGCACCGCCTTCAGACATTAGCTATGAAGTCTGGGACTGAGTGGCAGCCCTCTTGGCTTCCAGAGCTATCTATAGCCCTGTCTTACTGTGTGCCTTGAGCAAGTAACATCCCCTCTCTTAGGCCTCATTCTGCCCATCTGTTCAATAAGGGACTTGAACTGGCTGATTTCTCAAGGCCTTTTTAAGTCCGTTATTCTTTAGGTCCCTGGTATAAGGACTAAACAATTGTGTGTGGGTTAGGGTTACTCTGTGTGCTCTAACAGAGTTACCCGCAAGTCCCAGAGTTTAACACAATAGTTTCCCTCCCATTAAATCTAATGAATGGGGGTGGGGTAGGGTTGGGCTTTACTCGGAGGTCACTCAGGGACCCAGGCATTGCCATGCAGCCAGCAGATGAAGGGAGACAGTACAGTGCAGGTCCGTGTGGGAGGTTTTCATGAGTCAGTTCTGGCAGTGGCTTATACTTGCACTTCTGTTCCATTGGCTAAAACTATCACGTGGCATGCAGTTAATAAAACTGCAAGAGGGACTCAGAAATGTTTAGCTGTGTGCCAGGTGGGAACTGATTTGGTGAACCCTAGCCAGTCTCTGCCATAGTGTGATGGTGTATGTGTGTGTGTGTTTGTGTAGAGAAGATATGAATAAGAAACTATGGACAGGGAGGGAGCAGGGGAGGGATGACCTGCCTTACTTCCATTTTTGGTTAGAGCTGGTTGGAACTCAACCTGGCTGAATGCTGACATGTCTCTTCCACCCCAGGTTCTGGACGAAGCCCTCCTCAGATGCCTCTGCCTGACCCCGGCCCAGGCTGCCCAACTGCCCTTGCATCTCCACCTGCGCTGTCTCCAACTTCCAGGCATGAGGCCCAGGGAGGCCCCCATGAAGCTTCTGGCACCCCTACCCCCTTATTTCTCCAGGACCCTACAGTGCCTGGGGCTCCGCCAACTATAGTCCTCCTTCTGTTCCTTCTGTTTCCACTGGCAAACAGTAGGGATGGAGGTGGGGGGAGAGGATGATGAACCTACGATCAGGCCTGAGGAGAATGAGGTCAGTGCTCAACATGCACTAAGGCCATGCTTTAAGATCCTGGGCTCTGCATTCGGACAAACCTAAGATCAGAGCCTGGCTAGGCCACTTGCTGTATGGTGTTAGGCAGATGACTTCACCTCTCTGCTGAGTTAATAAAAGTACCTACCTCATAGCATGGTTTTGATGATTTGCTGAGAAAGTAAACGTTTATCATGGAGCATACTTTCTGCTGAGTTCAATATGTGATCTTTTTATTTGGCTGTTTCTGTCCCAGTTCTAGCTGAGAGGAAATATCTTTTTTGTCATTTAGTTGTGCTAAAATACACATAGCAAAATTTACCATCTTAAACATTTTTTAAACATTTTTTTAAAGATGATTTATTTATTTGACAGACAGATCACAAGTACGCAGAGAGGCAGGCAGAAAGAGAGGGGGAAGCAGGCTCCCTGCTAAGCAGAGAGCCCGATGTGGGACTCGATCCCAGGACCCTGGGATCATGACCTGAGCCGAAGGGAGAGGCTTAACCCACTGAGCCACCCAGGCGCTCCAACCATCTTAACCATTTTTAAGTGAGCAGTTCAGCGGCATGAAGTATGTTCACACTGTAGTGCAACCGTCACATCCCATCAGCCTGCAGAACTGAAACTCTGCTCCACTAAACACTGACCCCCATCCTGTCCTCCCAGCCCCCAGTAGCCCCATTCTCCTCTGCGTCTATGAATCTGATTACTCCAGGGACTTCATATAAGTCAAGATCTTAGACCTTTTACTTGAAAAAATTGTGAAATATATCAAACATATGAAGGGTACATAAATAGCTCTTTGATTTAAAGAAGAATTACAAGGCGACTCCCATATAAGCACCACTCAGGGCACGAAATAGAAACATACCTCTCCTTCCCTGTTAGGGTAGCATTTTCAACCCTGGCCCCACATTAGAACTCCCTCAGTGAAACTTTTAAAAAGCCCCTTCCTTCCCTGGGATTCTGCACCCTAAAGATACCAATTTAATCAGTCTGGGCTGGAGATCCTGGCATCACTCTTTTTTGAAGCTCCCGAAGGGGTTCTACTGTTCAGTCTAGGTTGGAAGTCCCTCCCCTGACATGGGAGCTTTCCTTGTCTTAAGTTTTTCCACCAAATATACATCCCTAAACAACATATTTTGTTTAGCCCAATTCTAAAGTTTCCGTAAATGGAGTCGTGCTATATATGTATATACCCTTCAGCGATTTGTTCTTGTTCCACACTGTGAAATGCATCTGTGCTGTGTGCTGTGGGTTTGAATTCCAGTGCATGACTCTCCCAGTTGATCCATTCTACTGTTAACATCTTCAGCTCTTAGCCCAACACTGGTGTGAAGCTGCTCGTGTGCATTTCCTGGTTCAGTTACGTCAGAGATGCTGGCAGAGTATATGTATCTTCACTTGACTAGAGTATTAGTTTCCTAGGACTGCTATAACAAAATTACCACAACCTGAGTGGCTTAAGATAACAGAAACTGATTTTCTCAGAGATCTGTCTGGAGGCCAGAGGTCTGAGATGAAGGTCTCAGCAGGGCTGTGCTTCTCTGACGTCTCTAGGGATGAATCCTTGCCTCTTCCAGCTCCTGGCGGCTGCAAGCCTTGACTTATGGCCGCATCACATCAGTCTGCCCTCATCTTCACATGGTCTTCTCATGTCTGCGTCTTCTAAGGACACTTGCCATTGCATTTAGGGCTCGCCTGGATAATCCAGAGTACTCTCATCTCAAGATCTTTAACTTAATCACATCTATGAAGACCATTTTTCCAAATTAACTTATTCACAGGTTCCAGGCAGATACATCTTTTGGGGGAAGGGAGGCTAACATTCAACTCACTGCAACTAAGAAATACCAAAGTTTTTCAGATGGGTGTGGCTGGTCGGATATTTCCTTTCTAGGAGACCATGGGCCCTTGCTGAAGAAGGGACAGACCAACTCACTCTGGAAAAGGGCTGGTGTTTAGACGAGGTCCATCCTTCCCCCATCTCATGGTGTAAATCTGACACCTGTTAGATGTCACTCTGCTGCTGGGTCAGGTTCTCCCCTGGACTTGGGGACCTCCCAGTGGTGAGCAGTCTGGCAATACATCCTAGCCTTCTCACTGCCCCCATGATCTTGGGCAAGCCATATCTCCTTGTTCAGACTCCATTTCTTCATCTACAAAGTGAGGCTTATCCCCCAATCCAAGATCAGAGATGCCAGAGAGACACTGCATAGGAAACCCCATGCCCGTCGCTATGGGGTGGAATTCTGGCCCTTTGCTTTGTGGAAGGGTGTCTGACAGCCTCTAGCTCTCACTCTGGATGTTGGGGCACAGGGCCCCAGCCTACTCTGTCTTCACCATCCAACAGAAATGGAGCCAAGCCCAGGAAACTTCACTTGCTCCTTTTTATTTGGCGCTGCATCCAGGACAGGGGCAGTGAGGACCAAAGCAAGGGCTTCTCCGGCCTCACGTCCCCCATGCCCCCTAGCTCCTGGTATGCTTTGATAAAGGGCAGGGGTCCTGGAAGGCTCAGTGTCTTCATGAGGCATGCCTCAGCCTTGGGTTTGTCACAGAGTCTGGTCTTGAACTTGCCTTTGATCTTCCTGTGGGTGCTAGGAAGATTTCCAACTTCAAAAGGTAGAGGCCACCAGGCACTTCCAGGATGGGGACCACGAAGGCGCTGGGAAGCAACAGCCTCGGTGTGAAAGGGGGGAAGAGGTGGAAGAGATGATCAAGAAATCTGTTCAGGAAGGGGGTTCTGAGGAAAAAAAGCCCTTCCCTTCTGGCCCCAGCCAGCCTGGGACCTGCCCTTGCCTATGCCCTCCAGCCCTGACCCTAGAGCCCTGTGTTCAGCACTGCCCACCAGGGTGCGAGTCACAGCTCAAGGCCCACCTTTCTTGGTTTCAGGACGCTGGATGCCAACTTGAGCTCAGAGTTAGGTGGGAAGGAAATCAAAACCTTGGCAGTAGGTAGAGTCATCAAGGCCTTGCCTGTGGTCGACAGGGCCTTAGAACCCACCAGCTTGCTGTGTTGCAGTCTGAGGACCCGCCCCTGGGATCGGAACACATGGGGAGAAGGCAGCCGGGCCTTGGTGTGGACGCTGGGGAAGTGGGAAGGGGCTGTGGGAGCAAAAGGGGCCATGAGGGCCTGGGGAGGGTCCAAGGCCAACAAGCTGCCCCTCAAGGAGAGCATGAAGGGTGGGGAGATGGGGGAAGAGGAAGGCTTGGGGTTTGAGATGACAGATGGAGCCCTCACAGTTTCTCCTCCAGAGGCCGTGGGAAGAACACAGGATTTGGAGTCCAACAGACCTGGGTCTGCATCCCAGCTCTGCCCCTTCTGAGATGTGCAACCTCGGGCAACTTCCTTAAACTTCCTGATACCTCGGCTGGAAAATGGGGATAATAGCACCTACCTTGCTAGGTTGTGAGGACTAAAGGAGCTGGTTAGGTAGCAGCACAGTGCAAACTGTCAAATGCTGTACAGTTATTAGCCCCTTTCCCCCAGAGGCAACTCTGCATGGAGGCAAAGGCAGAATACTGCAGCAGGCAAAGCTTGGGCTCTGGAGAGAGATGGACCCGGATTGAGTCCTGGCATTTGAAATAAGTCCCGCTGCCTTGCAGCGTGGCTACTTTGGGAGAGAACAATACTCATTTGGTCGTGCATTTTAAAAGAAATACTTTGGAAGTGGTGGCTTTTCCTTGCTACTAGTGTCTTCTTGGTGGGGCAATGGTGGGGTTGCAAATCCAGGTGGTTAGGACGGGCGGGCGTGAAGAGCAGGAAGAAATTGCCCTGGGACCCCAGGGTGTTTTGTGGGAATGATCTTACCCAGGGCCTGGGGGTTCTTCGGACTCAAGGGCAATCTGTTCAAGGGGTGGGGTTGCCTGTCCCCACTAGCAAAGGTCATGGTGAAAATGCAGCCCATCCTGGTGCTGGGGGGCTCCCACTTCCGGAGGTTGGGGTAGACCAGGGCTGTGGCACTTTTCGCCTTGCCTTTCTTCCCCTTTCCGGGGGCCGAGGTGGTGGCAGTGAAGGTTGGCTTCTCAGTGTGCCCCAGGCTCCTGGCCCCAGCAACTTTCCTAGGAGCTGACCTGTGGGTAAGGGTCCCCGAGTCCTTGCCTTCCCCAGAGCCTCTCTGGGTCAGCAGATGAGGGAGTGCTGGGCGGACCCCCATCCGCCGGTGACACATTGCCAGGGGCTTCTTGATGGTGGAGCCCTCTACTAGGAGCCGGATACCCACATACTGGGGTACCTCCACGGCAGGCTGTGGAAAAGAAGAGGAGATGAGGCCTGTTCAGACAGTGATGCTGGAATCCTAGGCCCAGAAGGAATCAGGGCAGAGATGGATGGAATTAATCTCTGGGCTAAGAAACAGGAATCCCACCTCTGTCCTCTAAGGAGTCTGGCTCCAGAGGCCTGAATCAATACCTAGAAAGTCAGAGAGTCCCTGGGATTAGTAACCCAGTGGAGTCAGAGAGCCTTAGCCATGCTACCACCAGCAGCCCCTACCCTCTACCCTCCCCTAAGTTCTCCCAGCCACTGCTGAAATGTGTATGGCTCTGCTCCACAAGCCACTGCTGACAGACAGCTTCCTGAGTTAAGCCAGAGTCTCTGCAGACAGAATTTGAGTTATGTCACCCACACAGATAAGAGGCTTGGAGCCTGTCTGGAGCCCTGCACGAACCCATTATGGGGAAGCAGAAATTAAGAGCTTTAGTGAAGGCATTCTACTAAGAGACTGAAGTAGCAAATTTGCAGGAGGAGGCAGAGAAAAAGGTCCAAGAGAGGAGCTCCTGTACAATTTTCAGTTCCTATTAAGCAAGCTGCACATCCTGTAGCTAGGCTCCAGGAAAGCCCCGTGTGTCTTGCTAATGACCCCCCTTTAACCTTGAGCTACTCTGAGGTATCTTCTGTGTCAGTACAGGAACCTGATTAGAATCTAAACATCAGAATCACTTGGATCTTGTTCAAAATAACCAAGCCCACAAAGCCCAATGATCAAAGAGGCAAGAATCAAAACTGGGTATCAAAACAAGTTGGTGAAAAGGATGACAGGAAAATGTGTCATGTGCACACAGGCTCGGCATCACTTTACGGAGTAAGTGATCACTGCCAGAGGGAGGAGCCAAGTGACAATGGAGAGATCCAGTAGCTACTGCTCTAGCCCCGTGGTCAGACTTAGCATCACTAATCAGGAGACAGTCCAACAGTGTGTGCCTTGTGGAACCATATAAGGCACTGAGCATCACCTCTCAAGTGTTCTTGCCAAAAATGCTTAACCTGAACCTCACCAAGCTGTTTGGCCTAACTTCTAGTTTACAGGACATCGAGATAACAGAAGAACAAGCTAAACAGCACCACGAAGAAACAATCAGATAAATCCAGAATGTGGGACAGTTCTACAAAACAACCAGCCTGGTCCCTTCAAAAGTTCCAAACAAACTATGGGGGGAAGAAAAAGCAGTGCCGCTGCTCTAGATTAAAAGAAATTAAAGAGCACCCAAAGGAATAAAACCTGTGACAAATGGAATCAAGGAAGTGAAAGACCTGTACATTGGAAACTAAGATACCAATGAAAAAAACTGAAGACACAAATAAATGGAAAGATATTCTGTGCTCATGGATTGGAAGAAGTAATGTTACTAAAATGTCCACATGACCCAAAGCAATCTACAGATTCAATGCAATCTCTATCAAAATTCCAATGGCATTTTTCACAAAAATAGAAAAAAACAATCCTAAATCCTATAAGGAACCACAAAAGACCATGCACAGTCCAAACAACCTTTATTTTTTAATATTTTTAAGTCATCTTTACACCCAACATGGGGCTCAAACTCATGACCCTGAGATTAAGAGTCACATACTCAGAATGAATACTGTTACACTGAAAAAATAAATAAAATGAAAAAAAAAAAAAAAGAGTCACATACTCCACCAACTGAGTCAGCCAGGAGCCCCCCAAAACAAGGAGAGCAAAGCTGGAAGCATCACACTTACTGACTTCAAACTGTATTACGAAGCTGTAGCAATCAAACAGTGTGGTACTGGCATAAAAGTCGACACCCAGATCAAATGAACAGAATATAGAACTACCCAGAAATAAAGTCACACATACAAGGTGTATTAATTTATGACAAAGAGATACAAGAAGTATCTCCTTCAGTCTCTTCAATAAATGGTACTGGGAAAACTAGAAGCCACGTGCAAAAGAACGAACCCAGACCACAATTTATAACACACATAAAAACCAACTCAAAATAGATTAAAGTGAATTTAAGACCTGAAACCATAAAACCCTTAGAAGAAAACACCGGAAGTACTAAACTCCTTGCCATCAATCTTGGCAATGATTTTTTTTGGAATTGTTACCAAAAGTAAAGGCAACAAAAGCAAAAATAAAAACATGGGACTACATCTAACTAAAAAGCTTCTGCACGACAAAGGAAACCATCAACAAAGTGAAAAGGCAACTCACCAAATGGGAGAAAGTATTTGCAAATCATATATCTGATAAGGGGCTAATATCTAAAATATATAAAGAACTCCTATAAGTCAATGGCAAAAACACAAGTAATCTGATTTAAAAATGGGCAGAGGATCTGAACAGACATTTTTCCAAAGATGACAGACAGATGGCCAACAGGCGCATGAAAAGGTGCTCAACGTCACACTAATCTTGGGGGAACTCCAAGTCACATGTAAAATGGCTATTTTCAAAAAGGTAAGAAACAAGTGTTGGTAAGGATGTGAAGAAAAGGGAACCCTTGGGGCGCTTGGGTGGCTCAGTGGATTAAGCCGCTGCCTTCGGCTCAGGTCATGATCTCAGGGTCCTGGGATCGAGCCCCGCAGGACTCTGCTCCGCGGGGATCCTGCTTCCTCCTCTCTCTCTGCCTGTCTCTCTGCCTACTTGTGATCTCTCTCTCTGTCGGATAAATAAATGGAATCTTAAAAAAAAAAAAAAAAAAGAAAAGGGAACCCTTATGAACTGTTAGTAAGAACTGGTGCAGCCACTGTGGAAAATAGCATGGAGCTTCCTCAAAAAACTAAAAATAGAATTACCATATGATCCAGCAATTCCACTTCTGAGTATTTATCTGAAGGGAAAAAAAAAGTATTCCTATCTTGAATATCTGTACCCCCATGTGCATGGCAGCATTATTAGCAATAGCCAAGACAAGGAATCAACATAAGTGTCCACCAATGGATGAATGAATAAAGAAAATGTGACTATCTCTCTGTTTAGCCAGCTAGCTAACTAGCTATCGTGGAATATTATTTAGACATAAAAAAGAAGGAAATCTTTCCATTTGTGATAAAAATGGTTGGGCTTTGAGAGCATCACACTAAGTGAAATAAGTCAGAAAGACAAATATTTCATGATGTAAATTATATGTGAAATCTAAAATAAAAATAAAAACAAAAACAAAACCTAAAACTCTTAACTCATAGAGAGCCCATTAGCAGTTGCCAGAGGCAGTGCTGAAATGGATGAAGGGGGTCAAAAGGTACAAACATCCAGTTATAAAATAAGCAAATCATGGGGGCGCCTGGGTGGCTCAGTCAGTTAAGTGGCCACCTCTTGATTTCAGCTCAGGTCATGAACCCAGGGTTGTGAGATTGAGACCCTTCTCAGGCTATGGAACCTGCTTAAGATTCTATCTCTCCCTCTTCCCCTAGCCCTCCCCACCCTGCTCTCTCCCCGTCTCTTAAAAAAGAAAAAAAAAAGTAAATCATGGGTGTCATGTACAGCATGATAACTACAGTTGATACTGTATTGCATATTTGAAAGTTGCTAAGAAAGTAGATCTTAAAAGTTTTCATCAGAAGAAAATAAAATTATAACTATGTGTGGTAATGGATGTTAACCAGACTTATTGTGGTGATCATTTCACAACATATTTAAATATCAAATATATACATATACAAATATTGTATACTTTGAGTAAATACAATACTTACACGTCAATTACATCTCAATAAGAGAGATCTAAGACTGATCTAAGTCCTTCAAAGCAGCTACAGATCTTTTAAGCATCCCAAGGTATACCCATAGGTCTTATGTTTAAATCTTCAAGACATTTTAAGTTAACAGAGAGGGTTATAGGCACTCTCTGTTAACAGCAGGGCTTCGTAATTGTGAGGACTATTGTCCTACAGCAGGGTCACAGAGAGAAGAGTTCTAAGGTTTGTGGATATGGCTATTGTGTAATAGAACAGATTATAAATCGATACATAAGAAACCCACAATGTTTTTTTTTTTTAAACATCCACTTGGGCTAAAAGGGACAGATACAATATGAAATGAAAGAGGCTTCTGTACCCCCAAATTTCTATGAGCATGTAACAGACTAAGAACTATTGTGGATTTTCATGGAAAAGGAAGGATGATTCAGGGCTGAACTGAGATCCCAATGGATGGAACCAAGAGCCACAGAGAACTCCTAGGAAGTAACAATGGCTCCTAATCACTAAACTAGAAATATGTGTGAGGCTAGATTTCAGAGTTGCTATGGCCCAATGCTTCCTGTGTACCTCCTTCCCTGCCTCTTTTTTTTTTTTTTAATATTTTATTTATTTGACAGAGAGAAATCACAATTACGCAGAGAGGCAGGCAGAGAGAGAGGAGGAAGCAGGCCCCCTGCGGGGCAGAGAGCCCGATGTGGGGCTCAATCCCAGGACCCTGGGATCGTGACCTGAGCCGAAGGCAGAGGCTTTAACGCACTGAGCCACCCAGGCGCCCCCCTGCCTCTCCTTTTTGAGTGGGGTTATCTATAAAAGTAAAAAACGTAAGACAAATTAAGACAAAAACAATGAATGCCGAGTGTGTATCTTGATTACATGTTAGTTTAAAAAGCAAAAACAGGGGTGCCTGTGGGGTGGTCTGTCTGTTGAGTGTCTGACTCTTGATTTGGGCTTGGGCTGTGGTCTTGGAGTCATAGGATTGAGCTCTGCATCGGCTCCATACTCAGTGCAGGGTCTGCTTGAGAATCTCTCTCTTTCTCCCTCTGCTCTTCCCCCTGCTCATGTTCTCTCTAAAATAATTAAATAAAATCTTAAAAGGATAATAAAAAACAAAAACAAATAAGCAATAAAAGATTTTTGGGACAACTAGGACATCTGAAAAATGCAGATGTGTAGTCCCTAAACCAAACATTTCAGATCAATCTCTGGGGGCGTGGCTTCCTGACACCTGTATCTTTGGAAAGCTTGCCAGGCGATTCTGGCCTGTGAACCAGCATTTGGGAACCCACTGTGCTAGAACATTCCCTTCCCCTTGGTTTTATCTTACTTTCCTGCCCTTATATTTCTTCACTTATTTTTTTTTATAGATTTATTTGACAGAGAAGAGAGAGAAAGAGCAAGTGCGCACAGAAGCAGACAAAGCAGCAGGCAGGGAGAGGGAGAAGCAGGCTCCCAGGCTGAGCAGAGAGCCCTATGCGGGGCTCGATCCCAGGATCCTGCGATCCTGACCTGAACTGAAGGCAGGTGCTTAACTGAGTGAGCCACCCAGGAGCGCCATGTTTTTTGCTTTTTAAGATTTTATTTATTTATTTGTCAGAGAGAGCGCGAGAGCACACATAAGCAGGAGGAGCAGCAGGCAGAGGGAGAAGCAGGCTCCCCGCTGAGCAGGGAGCCTGATGTGGAACTCTACCCCAGGACCCTGGGATCATGACCTAAGCCAAAGGCAGATGCTTAACAACCGAGCCACCTAGGCATCCCTTCACTTATGTTTTTGAAACCAAAGTGCCAGTGTTAATTTATGATCAGTAACAGTGACAAGACCAGGACACTGGGGTCATGTGATCAGCACATTCTCTACCTGTGGCCAAACTTTGGTAGAAGCTGAATCCCGGTCAGAATGATACCTAGGATTATGATACTTAATTTAACTGTCAAGAGACTTCTTGCAGAGTTCAGAAACCCTTGAAATTGGTTTTCTGGGGTGCCTAGGTGGCTCAGTGGGTTAAAGCTTCTGCTTTCGGCTCGGGTCATGATCCCAGGGTCCTGGGATCAAGCCCAGCATCGGGCTCTCTGCTCATCAGGGAGCCTGCTTCCCCCTCTCTCTGCCTGCCTCTCTGCCTACTTGTGATCTCTGTCTGTCAAATAAATAAAAATTTTTTTTAAAAGATTTTGTTTATTTATTTGACAGAGAGATCACAAGTAGGCAGAGAGGCAGGCAGAGAGAGTGAGAGGGAAGCAGGCTCCCTTTAGAGCAGAGAGCCGGACGCGGGACTCGATCCCAGGACCCTGAGATCATGACCCGAGCCGAAGGCAGCGGCTTAAACCACTGAGCCACCCAGGCGCCCCAATAAATAAAATCTTAAAAAAATAAAAATCTTATTCTATTCCAATAAGTAGACTCAAATCTCTTTCTGGAACAAGGGGAGTAAAATTATTACAAAGGAGTAAAATAATAATAATATTAACAGCAGCAGCAGCAGCTTCCACTGACTCTTACCCCACGTCCAGACCTTAACACGTGATGTCATTGTGAAACACCCGACAATCTTATTAGGTAGTAACAGTAGCTAAAATCTGTAGCTCTATGTTCCAGCATTGTTCTAAAGGGCTTTGCTTATGTCAACTCATTTAATTATCACAACCTTATGAAGTAGGAACTACTTGCAGTCTTTACTTTACAGATGAGGAGACTGAGTGCTGCAGGGGTCAGGAAATGGTCCGAAGCCAAAGAGCTTATAGTTACTGCGTAGGAATTTGAACGCTGGGAGGTTTTGCTTTTACCACTTTGCTATATGCGTCTCCAGAAATATGATCCACGTGTATATTTTTGTTGTTGTTAGTGTTACAATTAATTCTCTTAAATTCCAGTGTGGTTAACATACCTGTTACATCAGTTTCTTTCAGGTATTCGATACAGCAATATAGCGATTCAGCGCTTCCCTGCATCATCCCGTGCTCATCACAACACATGCCCTCCTTAATCCCCATCGCCTGTTTCACCCATCCACCACCCGCCGCCCCTCTGTAACCATCAGTTTGTTCTCTATAGTTAAGCATCTGGTTTGGGGTTTATTTTTTTTTCTTCCCTTTGTTTTTGTTTCTTAAATTCCACATGTGAGTGAAATCATATGGCATTTGCCTTTCTCTTCCAGGCTTATTTCACTTAGCATTATACTCTCTAGCTCCATCCATGTTGTTGCAAATGGCAAGATTTCATTTTTTTAATGGCTGAATAATATTTCACTGAATATACCACACTTTCTTTATCTATCGATGGAAGCTTAGGCTATGTCCATAATTTGGCCATTGTAGATAATGCTGCAGTGAACAGAGGGTGCATATATATCCCTTCAAATGAGTGTTTTTGTATTCTTTGGGTAAATACCCAGTAGTGCAATGACTGGATCGTAGGGATGATCCACACATATTAACTCATCTTTCATCCTCCCAAACCCTATGAGAAAGATGGTAATGGCATCTCCATTTTCCAGACAAGGAAACGGAGGCTCAAGGGTAGAAGTGGTGTACTGAGATAGCGTAGCAGGACCAGAACTTGAACCAGTTCTGTCCAACTGCAATGCCCTGTGTTTCACTCGAGGGACGCCTGGAAAGGGGGGCAGACTCCCCAGGGTCTTGTCTGGGCTCCACCTCACCTGCTTGTAGATGAGCTCAAAGGCTCCTGTGTCACAGTTGCGGTCTAGCCGCCGGTCGATGACCACGCGCAGGGTGTCGGCTTGCACACCTGCACACAGCCGGGCGGTGACAGCAGTGGAGGGGGCCATGGTGGGGCTGGCATTGATCTCGATCAGCCAGGGCTGGAAGTCCTCACCAAACACAAAGTCAGCACCGTAGAGCTCGAAGCTGGCCTTCCGACACTGCACGGTGTCCTGGGAGGTCTGCAGGGCATGGATCACAGCAGCCTTCATGCCGGGCACAATGACAGTAGACCAAGCGTCTGGGGCCCCCATCTCCTTCAGGTGGGCCTGGAACTTCTGGCTCGACCACATGTTGTCTGAGGGCAGGAGTGGGTGCCGATGGCATGAATTCTCCAGGTGCTTCTGAATGGAGTTGTTGCACAGGTGCACTGAGCTGGGGCAGAGAGCAGAAAGCTGGGGTCTGGCTCCCTGAGCCTCTCCCACCCAAATGCGGGGAGGGCAGGCAGACCATGGAACCACCCCTGGGCCACCCCAGACCATTTACCTTGAGATGGGACTCTGTGAGGAAGGGCAAGAAGGACAAAGGCCTGGGCCCTGCTATATTCTTGTAGGGCCAGAACTAGTCTCATCCCTCTGAGAGCACTCCCTATGGGGCCACAGAACTATGTGCTTTAGTCTCAGTTAGCCCTCCCAGCACCTGGAAGGTACGAAGGTGGGTAGGAGTGTGGGCCCTGTAGTCAACAAGACTGCTCAACACAAAAACAAAAACAAAAAAACAAGACTGCTCGAGGCCTACCTTCACCAACTAGTTGTGAGATCTTTTCACCCAAGTGCTCCTTCACATCTGTTAGATGGGGGTAGTACTAGAACCCACTTCACCGGGATTTCACGAATGAGTGAGACAAAATGCATGAAGTGCTTAGCACCTGTCACATACGATGAATTCAGTAACCGATAGCTATGAGTTTCATAATACTGCCTCCATTCTGCAGATGTGAAAAGTGAAGCCTCAATCGGTTTCACGTGACCAAAGTGACCCAGCTTAGCAGCTACAGCAATGGAATTTGAACCCAGGACTCAACAAGGCTTTTTTCTCATCCCCCAAGTTAACACTGCAACTTGCCTCTCTCTTTTTGCATGTCTCCTGAACCCTCTTACCCTGCTCTATGTTCCTTTTTTTTTTAAATAACATGTACCATCTTTAAACCTATTAGATAATTTTACTTATTACGTTCATTGCTTATCTATGAGAAACAGCATTAAAATGATGCCTTATAAGCATAAGGTATTTAACTTCACTCATTATAAGAGATAAAATTAAAATAAGATAACCATTTTTGGCTTAGAATGGAAAAAATAATCAACATTGTTGGGTAGGATGAGGGCAGACCATTTTATATATGCCCAGCTCATGTGCGGGAATTGTGAACTCTTGAGAACTGGGCTCTTATTTTGGTCGTTGCTGTATCCCAAGTGCTTAGAACACCCTTGGTAGGTAGCTGTTAGATGGATGGAGGACCTGACTGCCTACAGTCTGTGTTTGGAGCCCAGCGTGACATGGGGGATCCACCTGTTCCTTGCCAGCTGCCCAGCTAGACCAGGAGCTCAGAGAAGGTAAGGGAGAGGCTCACTTGTCAAGGTTCTTCAAAGAGAAGGGCTGTGTGGAGAAGCGGATGTAGCTGTCACGATAGAACCACACAGTAAGTGGGTTCCAGTCGGTCACCAGGAACCACTGTCTCAGGTCAAATTTGGTGCCAAAGATGAGCAGAGGCCGTTCGATATACTTCTGTACCACCCACTTGCCATCCTTCATCATCATGGGATTGCCATCTACCAGCTTCAGCATCTCCTCCAGGTGGTCCATACACATGATGCCTACGGGGGGGGAAACAGGGTGGTCAGAGATCAGGTCAGGCTTGGGTGAGGAGAAGGACCAGGGGACCACAAACAGCTCATCTTAAGCCCTCATTCCCATAGAACTGATAGGGCCAAGTAGGTAAGGCTGCTTCCCTTGGAACCCTGTTCCCTTTGGGAAAGCTGAGAATCTGCTGAAGATTAAAACATTTTTTTATTAACCACTTCTGTTTGATTGAAAAGTAATATATGCACAGAAAAAAAAATCAAACCATATTGGGCTTTTATTTTATTTGTTTAAAAAGATTTTATTTAGGGCGCCTGGGTGGCTCAGTGGTTTAAGCCTCTGCCTTCGGCTCAGGTCATGATCTCAGGGTCCTGGGATCGAGTCCCGCATCGGGCTCTCTGCTTGGCAGGGAGCCTGCTTCCTCCTCTCTCTTTCTCTGCCTGCCTCTCTGCCTACTTGTGATCTCTCTCTGTCAAATAAATAAATAAAATCTTTAAAAAAAATAATAAAAAATAAAAAGATTTTATTTATTTATTTGACAGAGAGAGAGAGAAATCACAAGTAGGCAGAGCAACAGGTGGGGGGTGGGGGTGGGAAGCAGGCTCCCAGCTGAGCAGGGAGCCCGATGTGGGGCTTGATCCTGGCACCTTGAGATCATGACCTGAGTTGAAGGCAGAAGCTTAACCCACTGAGCCACCCAGGCGCCCCCATATTGGGCTTTTTTAAAAAACCATGTGCATTTATGACTTTGATTAGTTTTTTCCCAATAATTAACAGAATATAAAATGACAAAAACAAAAAGCAGGCAGCCAACTGCTGCTTCTGGGTCCAATGTATATCCTTCCAAGTTATGGGAAAATCTATGTGCCTCCGTTTGTTAGGATTCTATATCTAAACATGTTAAAGATTTAAAATAGTTCTTGGCCCATAGTGAGCATACAGTAAATGTTAATTCCTACCATTATTATTAGTTATCTGTAGAATAAATATCTAGCTGTAGATTTCCTGGCTCCAGGGATACGTACGTGCTTTCATTCTATACTACCCAAGATGTTCTACCAATTTGCTCTCCCAGTAAAAGTGTATGAGATTCTGTATCTGCCCACATCCTACCCAACACTATTGATTATTTTGGTTATTCTTCTAAGTAGAAAATGGTTATCTTATTTTATCTCTTTTATAACAAGTGACATTACGTATCTTATATTTATAAAGCATCATTTTAATACTGATAATGATCAGAGTCATGTTGCAAACATACATATTCACAAATCAATCTCATTCCTTCATTCTTTGGTCCCCAAAGCAGCCCAATCACCTGCTAACGGCACAGAATAACCTGTGCCTTGTTCCTAAGCCAGATCCTTTCTCAAATGGCCAGAGTGATCACCGAGATTCCCAAGAATATGATGCACTGCATAACAAAAATTAAGGCTGTTCATATCCTTAGACACATCAATTTCATTTTTAGAAATATATCCTAAGGAAATGAAAGGCCACAAAGATGTCTGCATAGGATGCTGATGAGAGTTTTGCTTGTAACAGCAATCAGTCAGTAAACAAACAAATAGGGGAAAAAACGGGCTGCCATCTAAATATCCATCAGAAATGAATTAGGTAAACCCATGACAGTATATCTAAAGAAGAGTGGAGTATGTAGCTGTAGAACAGAATGAGATAAGATAGCACATACTGTTCTTTAATCTAATATCCCAAACTAAACACCACATTTATATTATAAATTAGAATAGGGGTTACCATTATGGGAGTACATAGAGATGGGAAGGGGCTTGGAAGGGTCCCTCTAGGGTATAGGTAGTATTTTATTTCATGATCTGGGTCCTATTTTCACAAGTGTGTACACTTTGTGATAATTTGTTGAGTTGTATATGTACATATATATATATCCCCTTTTCAATGGAGTATCACATACACATTTCAGCTTTTCTTAAGAACCAGAGATAGAATGTTGAAATTTGGTACAAGATACATGGGGATTCACTGTGTTACTCTCTCTAGTTTTGTGTATTTTGAAAATGTCCATGGGACACCTGTGTGGCTCAGCTGGTTGAGCATCTAACTCTTGGTTTCAGCTCAGGTCATGATCTCAAGTGTTTTGCGATAGAGCCCCGTGTTGGCCCCATACTAAGAGAGTCAGCCTGATGATTCTCTCCCTCTGCCCTACCATTCCACTTGCAAGGGCACGGCGCTCTCTATCTCTCTCTCTCTCTCTCAAATAAATCTTTTTTTTAAAGACTTTTTTATTTATTTGACAGAGACAGACAGGGAGAGAGGGAACACAAGTGGGGGAGTGTGAGAGGGAGAAGCAGGCTTCCCGTTGAGCTGGGAGCCCGATGCGGGGCTCGATCCCAGGACCCTGGGATCATGACCTGAGCTGAAGGCAGACACTTAATGGCTGAGTCACCCAGGTGCCCCTCAAATAAATAATCTTTAAAAAAAAAAAAAAGGAAGAGTACTCATAACAATAAGTTAAAAACAGGAAAAAAAAAGAAAAAGACAGATCTAGATATACTGAAATGAACTGATCTCTAAGATCTATTGTTAAGAAAAAGAAAAGTGCAAAAAAGAAATGAGTAATACTAACTGATATGGAAAGATATAATAAGTGAGAAAAGGCTACAGAATAATATATGTTGTTTAAAATAAAACACACAGGGGGTGCCTAGGTGGCTCAGTTAGTTAAGCATCTGCCTTCAGCTCAGGTCCTGATCTCGGGGTCCTGGGATCGAGCCCTGTGTCGGGTTCCCCGCTTGGCAGGGAGTCTGCTTCTCCCACTCCCCCTGCTTGTACTCTCTTTCTCATGCTCTCTCTCAAATAATTAAAAATCTTAAAAATAAAATAAAACACACACATACACACACACATACACACAACCCTTTCTATCTCTCTCCTCAAATGCATAGAAGAAAGTAAAGAAACACACTCAACAGTTAACAGTAGTTATCTCAGTAAAACCAAGAGTGGCTTTTGCTTTTTTCTTTCTACTTTCCTGTATTTTCTGGTCTTTTTTTTCTTTTCTTTTCTTTTGGAGAGCGAGTGAGTGCTCACATGCACATGCCAGAGGCCAGAGTGGGATGGGGAGATGGAGTTAGGGTAGAGGGAGAGGGAGATAGAGGATCTCAAGCAGGCTCCCTGCTAAGCACAGAGCCCAGTGCGGGGCCTGACCTTATGACTGAGCCACTCAGGCGTCCCCAGTCTTTCTTTTTTTTAATTTTTAATTTTTTTATTTTGTTTAAAGATTTTTATTTATTTATTTCACAGAGAGAGATCACAAGTAGGCAGAGCGGCAGGCAGAGAGGAGGGGGGAAAGCAGGCTCCCCACTGAGCAGAGAGCCCAATGCAGGGCTTGATCCCAGGACCCTGAGATCATGACCTGAGCCAAAGGCAGAGGCTTAACCCACTGAGCCACACAGGCGCCCCCTTTTTTTTTAAATAATAAATACATATTTTCATAATTGGAAGAAAATCACACAAATATTTTCAAGATAGGAAAAGAAAAGACCAACATGATGATTTTGAAATGACATCCCCAAATGTCCCAGTGTCTGGACCTTTCACTTGGACATGAACCAATTCATCCAAAAACAGTATTTGGAAGAATCTGGAACTTGTTTTCCACATCTTGTGAGTCCGTAACCAGATTTTTCAGGCTGGGCTAGTGCAGCACCCCAGCTTGCTGGCTCTCCTGTTATAACTCCTCCCATTAGGCTGAGCAGCCAGAATTAGAGCTAAAAATAATAGCACTGACATAGCAGTTACTATGGAAAAGCGCATATTATACTTACTTAAAACTAGATAATACTAGTTCCATTTACCAAATGATGAAATGAGGTAGAGAAGAGGTTAACTATCCTGCCCAAAGTCTTACAGATAGCAGGAGGCAAAGTCTGGGCTTGACTTGATGTAGTCTGGCTCTCAGCATCCATATCCTTAAGACTATGCTACTTCACAAGGATGCACTGGTCAAATCAGAGAGCCCTTAGATGACAGGCTACAAGTATCCCCAGACCCACTTAAAGCATTAACCCAACTCTGACGGCAGGAGAGGAGACGACAATGTCGTCACAGCAGCCAACATTTATGGGGTGATTACTCTGTGTCAGGGACCATGCTGACATGGTTCCTTTAGACACACCACCTCATTTAATCCTCACCTCACAGGAGGTCATGATCATCCCTCACCGGTGAAGGAACTGAGATTCAGAGAGGTGATGTAACTTGCTCAAGGCCACACAGCATGTTAGTAGCAAAGCTGGGATTCAAACCCATGGAGTCTGGCCCCAATACGGCCTGCACTATTAACCTCCCCGGCCTCTAGCTGGATAGGCAGGCTGTAGGGCACTAGTGTAGGAAGAAGGGGCTTACTCCCACCTCGTCCTCGGGACTTGGCTCCCGGCTTCACGATCCAGATGTTGCGATCTCCTTCCATGTCCATCTGGGGCACCACAGCCCGCAGCTGCTCCAGGATGTCCTCACAGCGCTGGACCTGAGCATCAAGGTGCCTGAGCTCTGCCCCCTCGCTGTGGGGAGATGATGGGACATGGGCAGGGCTGAGTCTGGGGGCAGTCTGGTGGACAAGGCAAGAGGAGACAAGAGCCCAACCCCCGGCCATGGTCCAAGCCAGGGTCACATCTTTCCCTAACAGATGCAGATAAGTCTCCTCCAAACCTCCATCCCACCCTCAAGCTGTCCCACAAATTCTAACTAGCCCAGGGAGCCATCTGAGAGTGCTGGAATAGAAGAGAAGGGGAATATTCCACATTTCACATGCTGTCCCACTCTAACACTCCACCATCTGGAGTCACCTCCCTTCTATTACCATAAAACTGCCTTTGGCAGAATTTAATCACACAGCATCTGATCATGAGGCACCACCATGTGCCAGGCACGGTGCTAGACGTTTCACATACATCATCACTAACCCTCCCTATGGCCCTGCCAAGGAGGCATTACTGGTCCCATTTTGGAGAAGTGTCAACTGAAGCTGGGAGAGTTCAGAGATTCGTCCAAGGCCACATACTGAGTTCAGTGGCTGAGCCAGGATGCAAACTCTGTCCTGCCTGATCCCTCCGCCCACATGTACTTTTGGGGGTTCATTTCCCCTCCAAACCTGGACCGACAACTGGTTGGTAGGTGGATCCCTTCCTGGTCTAATTCTTTCCAAGCACATCTGTATCACACAGCCCCTTGCCTTGTCTCTCTTCTCATCACTTACCACCCACACCTATGCTTATTTGGCTGCTGTCTGTCTCCCTTCACTGGAGTCTAAGCTCCAGAAGAGCAGGAACATTGGTTAGCATTTCCCTTCCCCCAGCAGTATACTGTTACATGCTCCCAATGAAGTCTGTTGGCTGGATGAATGGTTGCCTGCCTCAGCACTGGGCTGTCAGATAAGGGTTCATGGACAAAGAGGGACTCTTCCCTACAGGACACAAATGTCCTGACCTAAACCAAGTCATGGAATACCCTAGATGGCAGCCTCATCCACACCCTCCCATTCCTCTCCCTCTGACTGAATAGGCAGGAAGCTTCCACTAGATGCTAATCCCCCTTCACATCGTAGCCTTAAGAATGTTCCAGCACGAAGAACTTCCAGTTCTTATACTAAGGAGGCAGCAGCACCCAGTGGGGCAGCACCAGGAGCAGTGACAGCAGCCAGATGGAGGGGGACTTGTCAAGGCCTCTTAGGAATACTCGCACCTAAGCCCTGACCCTTCAATTTCCAGAGGGTTTGCTGGAAACCTTTCTGTGGGCCATGACATAGAGAATCTACTCAGTAAACCTGTGATTTGGCCCAGGAAAGTGTCATATGAGGATGGCAGGGGGATGTGCAAAAAAAAGCAATCAGTATGTTTGTGGGAAGTCAATCTTGATAAAAACCTGACTGGTGAGTCATGGATTTGTTTCAAAAGTGAAAACATAGCAGTAAATATTGAATGAATTAACAAAAACTAATCATCTATAACTTCTGTGAGTGAATCACTAAACACTATACATGTCATATGATGTAATTAAAAAAATTTTTAAAGATTTTATTTACTTATTTGACAGAGAGAGACCGAGACAGCACAAGCAGGAAGAGCAGCAGAGGCAGAGGGGAAAGCAGACTCCCTGCTGAGCAAGGAGCCCAAAGTGGGGCTCCATCCCAGGACCCTAGGATCATGACCCAAGCTGAAGGCAGACGCTTAACCAACTGAGCCACCCAGGTGCCCCCCAAAACTATGTTTGACAAATGTTCCCAAAGCAAATATTTTTTTTTTTCAAGTAAGCTCTGTGCTCATGGTGGGGCTTGAACTCACAGCCCCAAGACCAAGAATCACATGCTCTAGCAATTGAGCCAGCCAGGCATCCTTATAAGGTGTAGTATTTTATGTATCCTGACTTTTGAGAAGTGCCTATGGCCCTCTAGAACTTGGCCCCCCCATCCAGAACTACAAAGGACTCATGCTCTTTATACCTAATGTTCTAACTCAGTCTTGTAATTCTTAGTTTAAGAAGGGTAGCTTTTCTGGTATTTTTCTGATAGTTAAGGGGAAAGTATAGGGTCATCTAATTTTTAATTTCTAACATTTAAAAAGATACAAATGAATTATATATCAATAATGCAGGTTTGCTCTGCATGTCATTCATTCAAAGTTCACTTATCAGCTCTTTAGTCTCCCCTATCAAAATCAGCAAGTCTGCCCATTCCTTCCTATTACCACCCTGGCTGAGGCCCTTAGCACTCCCACCTGGCTTGCTGCAAGCCTCCCCACTTGAGCTGTTTGCCCCTTGAGGGTAGGGCTACACTTCATTTCTGGAGCCTGGCACCATGCTGGGCACATAGGAAGTGCTCAATCCTATGCTCAATGGATGTTCTCTTGCCTTCTGAGTACTTCTTCCCTTCTCTCTCCTGCACACCTCTGCCAAATGGAATCCCAGTCTCAACTCCCTCTGATCAAGAACCTTTTCCCAGAGTGTCTTCCGAAAATAAAGTGCCTCAGGGTGCCTGTTTAGGGGTGGGGGTGGAGGGAGCCACATAATAACAGGATATATACTGTACCCGTATCTCTCTTGGAGGTTAACATCACCCACAGGTTCTGATAAGTCCTGCATCAAGGAATTAATTAACTTTACTTAACCCAATGTTTTTCAAATGCAATTGACCACAAAAGCCTTTCTTTCATAAAATCGATTTCTGTCCTGCAGAACTGAGTATCCCATGCGACACATTTTGGGAAACACTGGCCTCCAGAATAAAACCTAAACAACTTAATAGATTCTCATTTTGTGAGTAAATACTGAGTCTGTGCAGAGCACATAACACAGATTGTCCTGTCTAATCCTACTTTTGAGTCAGACATTATTTTAAAATCCATTCTGCATGTGCAAAGTAAAGCTCAGAAAGATTAGTGATGTTGCCAAGGTCAAAGAGCTTGGAAGCTGCAAAGTCAGGACTATCTGATAGGGTTGGCCATGATCTTAGTCATTATGCTAAGCTGAGATTCAGGAAGAATCTCAGAAGAATCTTAGAAGAATCTACCATGAAGGCAGTGGGAGTCCCTGAGCGTTCTTGAGCAGAAGCAGCAGGGCAAACAAAAGGGGTAGGGCTGGGGAAGAGAGAGGGGCTACACTACATATGCATCGGCTCAGAATGCAGAAGCCCTGAGAGCAAGGGGAACCTGCCCTCAGCCAACGGTCCTAGCAGCAGAGGTACTCACTGGACTACTTGGTAGTAGCGTTGGAGGAAGATGGACCAGCCCTCAGGGCTGAGGTACAGCGGCGCGCCCAGGTCCTTGTCGATGTCCATGTGAGCCAGGTTGCTAAGGTGCTCTTCACAGGCACACAGAGCCTCATCCACAAACTCTGGGGTCACCATCACTGGCTTTTTCTCCTGTTTCTTGGGCTGCTTGTCTCCTGAAGATAGGAAGGGACCTGTCACTAAACGACAGGCAAGGTATAGAACGTGACACATGCCACAGCCCCAGTCATTTACACGAGGCCTTACCTTGCATACACCTGAGGCTCAGCACACACCTATATCTCCTACTGTCCTGGGACCCGTCACTTACCCGAGGGTTTGTTCTAAATCCCCCTGTGACCCTAGTACTCACCCTTGGCCCTCACTGTCCCAGGGCCTGTCATCCACTTGAGGTTCCACCCTAAATATCCCAGAGTTTCTCAGCCCCTGTAGCCCCAGCACACACCTGCAGCCTCTCTGTTCCTGGGACCTCTGACACACCTGAGGCCCTTGTGTCCCTGATCCTGGAACACAACAGTCTTCTTGGTACCTGACACACCCAGGAGATAGTAATGGAGAGGTCTCTCTCTGGAAGAGGCAGGATTTTCCTCCATCCAGTAGAGCTGTCCCTTATTTCCCCTGACACCATGGCCCTTGGATTATAGGATGGGAACTCTGAGGTGGGAGCTAAGTTCAGAGACAGAAAGGAAGAGCAAGCAATGGGTGGGGCAACATGCAGTAGGGGATTCTCTGTGTCCCCCTCCACAAGGCACAAGGGTCCTCAGGCCACGTGAAACTACATGGTTCCACTACTTCTTCCTCATCAGAGATGTGAGCTCCCCACAGGCAGGAATGGACCATGTCTTCTTAGTCTGTCCTCTCCATAGTGCTCGGCCACATGCCAGGCCCATGGAGGGCGGAATGATGCAATGGACTGATTAACAAATGAATCAGAAGACAGGTGGGAGGGTGCTTGGGAGAACAGATGAGTGGGTGGGCTGGAGGATACATGGGCGGTGGATAGGAGAATCTCTAAAAGCAGGGGGATAGATGGGTAGGTGGATTTGTGGGAGGGTAGGTAAAAAGGTGGAGGGGTGGACAGATTCATGAGGAGTGTAGAGTGTGGAGCTGAGAGAAGGTACGTGAATGAGATCAAGAGTAGGGGGATAGGTGGGGTAATGGGTGACTGGATGGATGGATGGCGGGGGGTGAATGCGAGCCGAGAGGTGAATGCGAGGTGAGTAGGAAGTTAAATGGATGAGTAGATGGATCGATGTACAATTGGTAGGGGCAGATGTAGGGATGGGTGGGGGGGAAGGGGTGATGGAGGAGAAGAATGTGGCTAATACATAGAGAGATGTATACATAAACAGATGGATCGGTGAGAAGATAAAAATAATAGGTGGGGAGTGAGGGTAACCACAGTACTTGCCTGGGGCCTCTTCCTCTTCTGTCTGGATAGAGTATGACTTCCATTCCGACTTCACCACCAGCTTGAGAACGTTGCGGGCAGCTGTCAGCCAGAAGTCCTCTGCTCCCAGGGCAGGGGATACCCTGCTCAGCCCCTAGGCTCGAAGCCTGTTCTGGTTCCGGAACCTGATCATAACCTGCCCCATTTTGGATCCGGAACCTAACTACCTTCTGACTCTACACTCTCGGGTTAGAACCTGGCTCCTGTTCAGTTGTAGAACCAGGCCTAGAATCTGACATGGCTCATATTCTGCCTTCAGAATCTTGCCTAAACCTGTTGTTTCATTTCCCCCTTCTGTTCCTGATCCACTTCTGATAACTTGTTCTAGCCTGAGAACCAGACCTGAGCATAAAAACTATGTCAGATTTGGAGATGAATTTAGACCTAACATCTAATCTGTACACAAATTCTGACCTGAATTTTAGAACATGTTCTGAAGTTGGAAACTCTTCCGCCTTTAGGAGCCCAAAGTTTAGACCCTTTTCTAGATTTTAAACCCAGTCTAGCCAGTGGAATTTGACAAAGGCCTGGAACATACTGTGGGCTCCAAACTCAATCCATTGACCAACTTTTAGAACCTGCTTTAGGATGCAGTCTAAGCTGTCTAAGCTCTTCTGGAGGTCTGGATTGACCAAGCTAGATAGTTCATTAAGAGAGGCACATTAGGGAAGGATAGGGTAGGGGACGGAGGAGGAAATCTGCTGGGTTGGATGAGGGCATAAAGAGAGGCTCTCTGCTCTCTAACGTGAACACGTTTTAGCCCTCGTGCTTCAGCCTGGGAGTCCAGGCATGGGGCTGGCTCCTTACCTATGAAGGCCTTTTTGTCATCCTCAGCCCCCAGGCGGTAGCAGCGTGGAAAGAAGGAGTCAGCATCAGCCTCATCAAACCATGGCAAATTCCGGAGATTGAGACATAGACCCACCTATGGAGTTAGCTGCTGAGGGGGCATAGTGGGACTTGCCCAGACACCTCCAAGGGACTCCCCACATTCAGTACACACCCAGACAGCTCAGGGAGACCCTGCTTGAGTGTTCTCAGAGCCTCTGCCACACTTGCTAGGCCTGACTCACTCATATCCATCTCCATGTGTATGCCCACACAGTTTGCTCTGCCGAGAATGCCCCACACCCCTCCTATCCACCTTTTCACATTCTTAAAGACCTGCCTCCTCTGGGGAGCCTCCCCAGCCCACACCAATAACATAATAGCATGTTCCAATAATAAAGCCCTTCATTCTTGCCACAACCCTATAAGGTAGGTCCTACTGGTGTTCTCAAAGACAAGGAACTGAGGTCAGAAGTGAAGTCACTTGTTAATAAACCCAGATGGGACAGAATGGATCCAGCAGCCGGATATCCCTTGCTTAGTTGGTAAGGGCTCTATTGTTTACGGTCATTAGACTTGGTGTTTTTCTGGCTCCATATCCTATTTGGATCTTGGAGTCTATTTTAATCATTATGTCTACATGTGCCAGACATGCTGCAGGGGCTGGATTTGAACTCAGGCTGCCTGACTCCAAATCCCACTGAATCATATACCTCTCTGCCTCCTGAGAACTCTCTTTTCCTGACAAGGAAAGCAGGCAGTGGAGTTGTCGGCCCAAGGGCTAATGGGTTAGAAGCTGCCATGCCCACTCCCCTGGGGAACCCACCTTTGTGGTAAAGGAGCCAGCCCGGGCATAGTGGTTTATCATTTGATCCTTGGAGAGGAAGCGACAGTCCAGCACATCCCGCCGAGTGGTCCAGATGAAATAGGGAACCTCGTTCCGAACCATGCGGGACTAAGGAGAGCCGAGGAGACAGGGGAGGCTGAGGAGGGCAGCCCAGGACCTGAGGAAACTTCTCCCTGGCCTGTTGAGCAGGGTGGGAGTATGGAAGGAGAAGATGCTTCCAAGGTGGCCTCTAGCCCACACCCCATCTTTATGTGTGTTAAGAAAAGACATCTCTTCCTCCAGGGCACACATTTGTGAGCAGAAAATAGGCTGGCTTACAGAACTCCTTTTGGCCAGGTGCCCCTACACAGTGACTAAGTCACACAACTGAATGCCACCCCTTTGTTTTGGCCCATGGCTATCAGTGACTTGCTCAGTGGCAGGACAGTGACTCCAGGCTAATGGGCACATGTGACAAAAGTTCTCTCAGGGTTCTTCCACCCCTATCATTCCTACAGCTCTGGGAGGTAGGGTAACTCTCAGGCAATGACATCACATGCCTGCTCTAAGTGCTTTTCTTTTTTTCTTCCTTTCTTTCAAGTGCTTTTTTTTTTTTTAAGATTTAATTTATTTATTTGACAGACAGAGATCACAAGTAGGCAGAGAGGCAGGCAGAGAGAGAGGGGGAGGCAGGCTCCCTGCTGAGCAGAGAGCCCGATGCAGGGCTCCATCCCAAGACCCTGGGATCATGACCTGAGCCGAAGGAAGAGGCTTTAACCCACTGAGCCACCCAGGCACACCTCATTTTAAGTGCTTTTGACATCAATTCACTTAATCCTCAGCACGAAGTAGGTCCTACTATTATCCCCTTTCACAGATAACAGAATTGAGGCACTGGGAGGGCAGGTGATTTATCCAAGAGCCCACACAGTTGAGCCATATGAAATTGCCAGTGTTCAGTCTTTTCTGACCTACAAAAACGGCAATTTGATATGTTCAGCTTAGTAAGCGGTGGTGCCAAGATCCAAAGCCAAGTGTCCTCACTTTGATACAGAGGTGTCCTCACCTCCACATCATCACATAAGCCCTTTCAGAGCTTTTTACGCTCTTCCTTCCAGCCTTCACTTGCCAAGGGCAGAGAAAAGATATGAAATATAGGGTTTTATTTAGAAGGCGGAATTACCAGGTGTGGAGGTTATGCTAGCTTCTGGTATAACCTAGCAGAATTCTGATCCCAGGCCAGCCTTGTCTGAGCCCCACTGTGCCCCTCACCACTCTGCTGGCCCATCCAGGCTTTATAGAAGCAATCTGTTTTTAGTGCGGATAGGGAAAATGAGGCCCAGAGAAGTCTTCACTCTCTCAGCCCCTCCCTACCAGCCCCCCAGGGGTCCTCACCATCAGAGCATGTGTCCCATCTAGGTCATCAAATTCCAGGAAATCATCAAAGTCAAACAGGTGCGGTGGCCGAAATGCCTCGTCCTCTTCTTCATCCTCTGTGGACGTAGAGCCCTGGCCTGGTGAGGCTCCTGTCCCTGCCCCATAGACCCATACCAAAGTCTCAACCCTGGGAGAGCAAGAACCAAAGAAAAGGGACTCAGGAGGGGCATCCCGTAGAAAGGGAGGGAACTGCTTACCATCTTCAGTGGTGTCACTGTCACCGATTACCGAGCTATCCAGATCCTTCTGGGGTGGTGGCAGGGTGGTGCCTGAGTGATGGACCATCTTCTTCTCCACCCAGCCTCTCCGGCGCAAGAGGCACCGTATCACTGGGTAGCGGCCTTGGATCATAAAGATCTTTTTCTGCTGTAAGGTGAGAGAAGGACACTTGGTCAGTATCATCCAAGCTCCAGACCACGGGATATAGTGGTGAACAAGACAGTTCTGGTTTCTGCCTTCAGGAAATTTTTATGTTCCAGCAGGGAAGATAGATTATAACCAAACAGGGAAAATAAACATGAATAGTTAATAGTTATAATGGTAAGACCTAACAATTATTGTGTACCTACTATACACTACTTAGTTTATATATACTACTAACAATAATATGTATTTTTTATTATTTTTTAAAAAATTTTATTTATTTATTTGACAGCGAGACAGAGATCACAAGCAGAGGGAGTGGGATAGGGAGAAGCAGGCTTCTCACTAAGCAAGGAGCCCGATGTGGGGCTCAATCCCACGACCCTGGGATCATGACCCGAGCCAAAGGCAGATGCTTAACAACTGAGCCACCCAGGCGCTTCAATAATAAGTATATATTTTTAAAATCTATTTATTTGAGGGGTGCCTGGATGGTTCAGTGGGTTAATGCCTCTGCCTTCGGCTCAGGTTATGACCCGAGAGTCCTGGGATCGAGCCCCACGTCCGCTCTCTGCTCCGCGGGGAGCCTGCTTCCTCCTCTCTCTCTGCCTGCTTTTCTGCCTACTTGTGATCTCCCTCTCTTTGTCAAATAAATAAATAAAATCTTTTAAAAAATTTATTTATTTGAGAGAGACAGAGACAGAGAAAGCATGAGCGGGGGTGCAGAGGGAAAGGGAGAAAATCTCAAGCAGACTCTGCACTGAGTGTAAAGCCCAATGTGGAGCTCAGTCTCACGACCCTGAGATCATGACCTGAGCTGAAACCAAGAGTTGGACACTTAACTGAATGCACCACCCAGGTGCCCCAATAATATGTATTTTTTAAAAGATTTTATTTATTTATTTTTTGGTATATTGTATATTTTTTGTTTATTTGTATATTGTATATTATTTGTTTATTTATTTATGTATTTGTCAGATCACAAGTAGGCAGAGAGGCAGGCAGAGAGGGTAGGGGAGGCAGGCTCCCTGTGGAGCAGAGAGCCCGATGCAGGGCTCGATCCCAGGACCCTGAGATCATGACCTGAGCCAAAGGCAGAGGCTTTAACCTACTGAGACACCTAGGCACCCCTAATATGTGTTTTTAACAGGTGCTATTTCCCCATTTAACTTATTATGAAACAGAAGCATAGAAAGGTTGAGTAGTTTGGCTACATGGTGATTAAGTGAAAGAGCAAGGACTAAAATCCAGATTGGGCTGCTCCCACAACTGGATACTTAATGGGGACTCACAATAAAAGTACATACATGGGAAAGGTAAAAAGCAACCATGAGTATACAGAGTTGGGCAAATGGCAGTTCAGGCAGAGGGAAAAGCATGTGCAAAGGTCTTGAGGCTTTGAGGTCAGAAGAAATTGGAAGGAAGTCAGTGAGAATGGGGTGTGAGAAGGGGACGGCTGAGGAAGCTGGTAGCAGCTAGACTGTGGAAAGCCCTGCAGGCCTTGAACAGACTGAGATTTTATATTAAGAGCAGCATAAAGCAATGAAGGCAAAGTAAGGGCATGATAGGATTGGAGGGTTTACAAGTTTGGCTTGTTGCTATACAGAGAACAGATGAAGGGGCCGGGGAGGGAAGCAGGGAGAAGGATTAGAAAGCTGTTACAAAAATAAATAAAATAAAAGGCTGTTGTGATTTGTGCAGGAGAAAAACCACAATAGCTAAAATGAGGGTGAAAATGTGGAGAATGTGACAGAGTAGAGACCTGTTTTGCAAATAGAGGTGACTGGTTTTGCTGACGGAATTAGATGTGTAGAAGGTGAACAGAGCGCCTGGCTGGCTCAGTCAATATAGTATGTGACTCTCAATCTTGGGATTGTGAGTTCAAGCCCCATGTTGGGCATAGAGCTCACTTTAAAAAAAAATCATGACTGTCTAGATGTGTGGGTGAATGAACAGAAAGATCATATTTCCGGCTTGAGCAACTGGTTGATGAGGAAAATGGGAGATTAAGGAGAACGACAGATTTAGGCAGGAAAATCAAAAGTATGGTTTGAGGCATAGGTTTGGAATGGTTCTAAGTTCTCTCTGGGTGGAGATATCAAGTAGGGGGCTAGATCTAAGGAATGTGGAGTTAATGGAGAGGCTGGGCTGGAAGGGGCACCTAGAGGCACAGCACATTTACTGGACTCACAGTCAAGGAGACAGGTGTGGGGAGGGATCCAGGGAACCAGGAAAGCTCCAAGGAGCCTTCAAAGGCAACTGTAAAGCAGCATCCAGGGAGGGAGAAAGGAAAACTAGGTGTATGCAGACAGCCAAGGGGTAAGGGTATGTAGGGCAATAGTGTAGAATGACACGAGGTACCAGACCGAGATTAGGGCAGAAAAGGGGCTGCTGGATTTGCCTCCTTGCAGTTCATGAGTCACCTTGACTTGAGTGGTTCCCCATGGTAATGGTAAAGGCTAGGAACCAGAGTGGTAAGAGCTGAAGGGGTGAATGCCAGGTAAAGAAGTTACACAATTCCGCCAGAAAGGGTACTGAAAACTTTGGAATATTTTAAGATGGGTGTGGGATCAAGGTTTTTGGTTTTGTCTGTTTTTAAAGGATGTAAGAAGACAGTTCAGGGAGGCAGGCTAAGCCACTCTGCGAACCCTTTCAAGACACCCCCCAGCCCCCTCCAACCTTGACAGCTCTCTCCACGTGGATTCTGGCGTTTCTGAGCCGGCCCATGTGGTGAGATGGCTTGGAGAATCCTCGCCAGAGGACAAGGGAACCTGCAGAAAGATGCAGAGTAGGGATGGGGCTGGCTGGAGGCTCAGCCTGGAGTCTCTCCTGGCCTCCGATGACCACACTCCTTTCTCCGCTCTTCATCCGGAGCCCACACTCTCCCGACCTCTTATTCCCTCCAACCCAAGTCTTCTTGTTCTTGCAACCACCTCCGGCCACGATGGACGGGCAACAGGCCTCACCGTCCGGCGACTGGCCATAATCTGGAGCCCGGGTGTGCAGGGACCCGAGGGGGCAGAGATCTCGGTGCTCTGGGTGTGGGTGCCTTGGGCCTGAGACTCGAAGGCGTGGCCTAGGCGGCGCGCAGAGGCTAGGCTGCGGGCCCCGCGTTTACCTCCTGCGCGAACCCCCTCGGGACAGGCGGAGGCGGGCCCCGGCCAAGGCAGCGGGTCTGCAGGCGGGAACTCGGAGTGGCACGCCCAGGGCCATGGGGCGGGGGAACTGGTGCTGCCGCCCTCTTGGCAGTACCAGGCGGCGGCACCCTGGTGCGCGACGACCAGCTCCCCCGCGCTGAGGAGCAGCGCCGCGCAGGGGCCCTGCATGCGCCCCTCGCTGCGCGCCCTCCCAGCGCGTGAGAGCCCGCCTCCCCCTCTGCGCGCAGCCTCCTCTCAGGGGAGCAGGGCCCTCCGTTCCGAGGCCCCGCCTCCTGTTTGCTGTTGCCCAGGAAACCATTCCCTTGGCACAATCGGGGAGTGGGTTCGGGTACTCCCTCCTGCGGGCTTAAATCCGGACCGCTAGGCAGGGGTACCTAAGGTGAAAGCGTGGAGCACTGTGCTGCCAGTTAATTTCAGCATCATAGTTCCTGTGGCTTGAGTCATTCCACCGTATTTATGGAGAGCAACCGTGCTAGGCAGTGGGCTAGGTGCTGGAGACTAGAAGCTAGAAATGATCCCTTACCTCATGGAGCTTACAGCCCATTGGAAGGGAGACAAAAAAGCAAGCAACAAAGGGAAAAAAGAGCTGTAGGTATGGTAAGGGCAATGAACAAGCAGCAAACCAGGAAAGGGACATACTTAAGAAAAAGATGTCCTTTCTGAAAAGGTGACATTTAGGCTGAAGCCTATGGGAAGGAGCTCAGAAGTTGGCTGGTGAAGAGGGGTAGGAATAGCAATCCAGACAGGAAAGTCTTAGCAACACCCCTGAGAAGGGTAAGAACCCTTCCCTGGAACTAAGAGGTAGGCAGTGTGGCTGGAGTCTGGTGAGGGTGCGCTAGATCTGCAGGACCCGGCAGATGGGCCTACGGTAAGGTTCTTTGGGGCTGATCTGAAAACCAGGGCAGTGTATGGGGGAAACAATGAGAAAGTATAGTGCAGCACACTCCCCCTGCTCTCCACAACTAAAAACAGAAAAACATCGCTTGAGCCAACCGCAGAAAAAAATACAATGGAAGTTAGGCGTAGCCCTCAAGACTACAAAGACTGTAAGTAAACTTTTTGCAGGCAGTAGCAAAGTATGATCTTCCAAAGTCGTAAGTAACATAAAGCTCCAAAATGTTAATTCGCCTAAAATCACACAGCAGAGCCAGCACTGGAATTCAGTTCTGACCGCAAAATCCCACTCCTCAACATAATTATTTAACATAACTATATATTTCCAGTCAGGTAATGGGTCATAAAAGCACCCAATGAACAATTTGAGGTGCAAATTCCAGCAGTGCTCATTCAAGCAGAGTGCAGGTAAGAGAGTACTCTGGCTTGAGAACCCAGTTTTGTTATCGGGTAGATCTGCCAGTAGAGTGAGGGTAGGTCCTCAACCTCACTGTCCAGCCAATCTCAACCTGAGATCGCTCTTCTCAACCCTTGACCACACTTTGTTGGAGACAGGGCTTCCCAAAAGACATGCCCCCAGAAGAGGGTGGGCTGATTGGCAACCATCCAGTCTGTTCTTTCTCAGTCTGCATATCTGGTTGTTAGGGACTCTGGATCCTGGGAGATGGATCTGTGACAAACAGCTGGCTCACCCAGGCAATGCCGTCCTGTGAGAGTAGAGTGAGCAGCTGCCATACTCTTTTGAACCACCAGCTTCACCGTGAGCACCTCTAACATTCACTGCAAAGTTAAAACATACCCGTGTCCCCAAAGGACACACCTAATTCTGTAAGGTGGGAGGAGGTCATCACAGGTAATGTCATAAAGGGGATGATAGCTGCCCAAGTTGCCCCCACCCCCAACCCCTCCTCCCTTTAACATTACCTGTCCTCCACCTCAAGAGACTTCTTTGGTGGTCTGGAAAAACCTTTGAAAAGCTAAGCTCAAAGGCTGAGACTTTTCCTGTCACCCACTGCCATAAATATACCACCTCCCCTCCTGGGTAGACTACCACAGAATCAGTTTGCAAATATAAAACACTTCAGCGCACGTATTTACACATTCAGCTTTCACTGTCCACCCCCCAGGTTTCTCCAAGACAGGGATAAGGTCACTCCACCAACCCCCAAGCCTAGTGCAATGGAAATTTTCAGTTTGGATACTGGGCTGGTGGAAAAATCAGCTGTTGTTTATTCAGTACCTGTAACACAGTACCATGTCGGCCTGTTCACAGTATCTCCACTTTATAGAATAAGAAACAAGTGCACAGAACATTAGGAACTCACGCAAATTCAGCCTTGAGAATCAGGACTTGAGCACCGTGGTTTTTTGTTTGTTTGTTTGTTTTAATTTCAAGGAGTCACCAAGGTCTAGTGCTGTCCAATACAACTTTCTCCAGTGATGGAAATGTTTTATGTATGTACTCTCTGACATGGTCGGAATTAGTCATTTGTACTTATTGAGCACCTGAAACACCTCTGGTGGGAATGAGGAAATGAGTTTTAAGTTTTTAACATTAATAATTTAAATAGCCACATGTGGCTAGGGATTACAGACAGAGCCAGAAGCCTTAGATTTGAAGCCTCTCTTGGTCACTAGCTGGGAGTCTTGGAGCAAGCTGCTACATCTCAAGGAACCAGTTTCCTTAGCCATGATAAGGAATCATTTCTCTTAGGTTACCTTTTAGCCCAAATGAGCTCTTTATGTGAACAGAACCAAAGCTCCGTAAAGGCACAGAGCAGTTTCAGAAATGAATGGTGCTTGGACTATAATGGGGTCTCTGGGTCGGGGCCTTTGGCACAGATAACATCAGAATGCCATCAGGAAGACGACTACTGATGGGGACCCCCAGACCCCCCAAGTACCAACTACATTGTCTTGGGAAGAAAAAGTCCCACCGCACCCCCCACCTTCCATATACACAGTGCACAGACCTCATGCAGCCCCAAAGGGGCAAGGAGAGACTTTAATCAGGAGAGGAGGCGGGATCCACCAGAATAACAAAAGGTATAGCGAGCGTGGGAGCAGAGGAGCCAGAGCAGGCAGAAGAGACTCAGCTCAGGAAGCTCTGGAAGACTCACGCCTCCAACTCTAGCACAGGCACTGCACTGAGAGACAAGGCAAATCAGTGGCCCCTCTCAGCTGGGAGGGCACAAAGAGGCCCCTATGGCCAGAGGCACCTGGCTTTCAGCGCCCAGCTTCGAGGCATGGCTGGTGGCCACCAATTCAGCCCTTGTTTCCAACCAGTGCTGGGTGGCTTATCTTCAGGCAGAGCTCAGGAAGCTGGCAGAGAATCCGAACAACTTCCACTGGGCCCAAGGAGGCTCAGGAGTTAAGAGGGCAAAGGAAAGGAACTGGAGTTTGAAACCTTCCTCCTTCCCTCCCTCTCTCCCAACCTAGGGCTTCCTGGAGGTGGGGGGGACACACACAATAGTCGCCTTCTGGCTCCAGGCCCGCCCAGACCCACAGCGACCAATATGGTACAATCACTGGGACCAGTCACAGCCACTGGAGGTGGAGGTTGTTTTGTGTTAAAAAAAAAAAAAAAAAAAAAAAAAAAAAAAGACAAAAAGGTTACAGTCTCCTACAAGCACAGAATTTAAATTTCAAGACGTTAAAAAAAATCTGTCCCAGCCCAGGGGACTGAACATCAGAAGCCAGCCTGACCAGGCACATGTGGCCTTGGGGCAGGTCCACTGCTGCTTTGTTGCCCAGCTAGCAAGCATACCACCCACCTCCCGCATCTAATGCCCACCCCGACCCAGCTCCCCGCTCTGCCGCTGCTGTTGCTGCCGCCGCTGCTGCCGCTCTGGGGAGTAACTCCAGGATGCCTTCGCAGAGACACAGGGGAGTCTGAGGGGGAAGGCCTTGAGATCCAGCCAGATGGTTTAAAACTGTCAAAAGAACCAAAAGGCAGTGAATGGCGGTTATTAGTGTATCCTGGCAGGCCTGCTCTGGGGAGGTAGGCTGATCTGAGAGCTGCGACTATGCTCAGATTTCTGAGGGATAGGTTGGGTCCCAGCACACCTTGTAGGCTTCCTCTTTCTAATTCAGCCTGCATTCAGCAGTGACCTTCAGGGCAGTAGCGTTAAACTTAGCGCTAGACAAGACAGAAAAATTAAGGGTGAGGCGGGCTCTTCCAAAGCTCCCCTTAACCATGTCATGGCGACTGCTATACAGCTGTCAGTGCCTTGCTTGAACTGAGATGGGAGCTTGCGTGCAAGGGCATGGGGATGAGGGGACCAAGAACAGCAGGACCCACGATCTGGTACTTTCTGTCAAGCTTTGGTTGGTTCTCCAGCCATAATATGCCCTTTGAAATATCTTCTGCCCTCAAGTATCCCCCATGGTGCCCAGAGCAGCCCACACACATCTTACAGATCAGCGACTGTGGCCCAGTGGCCCACAGATGGGACCCAGCCCAATAATGAACACTGTCTGGTCCACTGTCTTTAAAAAAATATGAATCCATTGCCAACCTTGAAAATATAAGAGATGTCACATACAAATCCAGATTTGGGGACTCTTTTGAAAAGCTGAACAATGAAACCGTAATGGGCGGCAGCTCTGTGGTAGTCACCCTCTTCAGACAAGCCATGTGCTTACCATATCCCCAACAGCCCACTTCACTCCCATGCATTACCTGCCTAAGCCCCTCATGCACCTAAGTATGTGACCCCTGCCAAACGCTACGGTGCCATCCTGATCTTTGAATCTGAAAACCAAGCTCTAAGTCCCAGCTCCTCCTCTTGCAGGCTGAGGGCCCTTGGGCAAGTGACTTGACTTTCGGAGCCCAGTTCACTCATCCATAAAATAGGGATAACCCATGACTCAAAGATTGTTTCAGGGATTGAATGAGATAGATAAATGTTCTTAGCTGTGTAATTATAGGAATATAGTTAGCATCTGAAACTAACAGTATATTATATATTGGCTAACTGAATTTAAATTAAGAAAAAGAAAGAAACGCAGTTACTGTAGTTAAATGACTGGTGAATGAGCCAAATATTAAATTAGGACAAGAACTATTTTCCTTTGCAGGGGTGCTTGGGTGGCTCAGTGGGTTAAGCCTCTGCCTTTAGTTCAGGTCATGATCTCAGGGTCCTAGGACCGAGCCCTGCACTGGACTCCCTGCTCAGCAGGGAGCCTGCTTCCCCTCTCTCTCTGCCTACTTGTGATCTCTCTCTCTCTCTAATAAATACATAAAAATCGTTAAAAAAGAAAAAAAAAGAACCGTTTTTCTTTGCAGTTGAATGTGAGGCCTTGTAGTGCCTTAGCCATAAAACTTTGGTGCTACAATACCTGGAAAGCTTACTATGTACCAAATGATCTGCTCTGTATACCTCTCCTCATTTAATGCTCAACCATACTAGAATGTACGTATTAATGAATCGTCTCATTTCACAACTAAGGAAACCGAGGCTTCATCAAGAGATTCAATAACATGCCCAAGTGGGCAGCGAAGCTGGATGCACACACAGGCAGTATGACCCCACAGCCTGTGTGATCTGAACAAGTATGCTACCCTGCGTGCACAGCACACTGTGCATTGACTTTTGTACACTGACTGTCCTCAGTATAATTAAAGCCCAGGGGAAAAAGGGGTAATTTCTATTTTTAGGAATCTGAGCTCCTTCTGGGCTGGATCTGTATGCACTGGTAGGAGTAAACACTAAATCTACCATCTAGGGATTATAGTTAACTCAAAGCAGAACATGTCAACAAACCAAAAACTGTTTGGAAGAAGAAGAGAAAAAAAGGCGGCCATGTCCTGAATATCTAAATAAGAACAACTGTGTCATCAGCTCATCAGTGTAAATAATTTAATTTAAATTCTTAAATTCTTAAATAAAATTTAATTTAAATTCTTAAATTCTTAAATAAAATTTAAATTCTATTAATTTAAATTCTCCTCTTCAGAAGGCTGCAGTCCCTTCAGCTGGGAACACAAACAACTGAAGAGGGATCTGGAGGGACTGAAGCCATGAAAGTAATGGGAAACAGGTCGAAAACATCATGACTGTAAGCCTGAGAAAAAGACACTGAAAACATTCAAATCTGTTTGAGAAATAGAATTATACTGATTAACTGTCCTACATTCTTGGAATATTCCCATGTAGATTTAACTTGTTTGAGCTAGATATAGGGAAGGACTGAGTACATTTTGAGATCTAAAAGGAGCATCTAAGTCCCTGTGAGAGACTAAGGGAGGTCCTTGAGTTACAGAAAATGCACCGGAGGTCCCAAAGATGACCCCTGGGTCCCCCAGCCCCAAGGCACCTGGCTGACATGCCACCCACCAGCAGGTCCTATAGGTCTCAGGAAATATTCACACTGCTGGCACCACTTTACCACCAGATGCTAAGTTCTCAACCCACAGCTCATCCTACCTCTGGAGGGATACCAAGAAGGCCGCCACTTACATTCTTGAGGAACTCCTCAGCCACGATGCGCGCACGAGCGTTAACAGACAGCTTCATCTCACTGATCTCCTTGTCAATTTCCTCCATGAAGTGGATCACAAAGTCCACCAACTTGTGTTTGTACATCTGTTCTGTGTGGAAGTTGGTGATCAGAAAACTGATGTCATATCCCTGGGGAGGGAAGACAGTAGAAAAGAGAAAAAGAAGAAACAGGAGAGAATTAGCATCCCAGGGCACTTAGTTGACCATGTCCTCTATGGTCACTCAGCTACATGCTTCCTACTGGCTGTGATCTTCTCCCCCAAGTCTCATGACCTTCAGGCAGCAGCTGCCTGCTCTGCTAGAGTGTGTATGCTGGGTCCAAGTAACTGACCCAGGTGAGAATTTTGTGTCTGTCAGGCATCTCTGGAAAACTACCTGTGATACACAGCTGCATTCAGAATGAGTCGTGGGGAGAGTAAAGGAACTTGAAATCTTGTCACAGAAGAATCTAATGAAACAGGGAGAAGAGGTGCTTCGGGAGAAGGATGGGACTGGGCTGTGCATGTGTGGAAGAGTAATCTTATGTGTTCTGGGTGGCCCCAGAGGCTAGATCTAGGACCAGGAAGAATGATTTTAGCTCAGGATGAGGATGAGTTTGGCCAACACATCTGATGGTGCGTGCTGCTCTGCACAGCACTTGCTTAGTCACTGGGATTATTTTAAGTTGATTTGGCAGAGAGTCTATGGAGAGGACTCAAGTACAAAATCAGACAACCACCGAGCGAATGTCAACTGTGGCCCTGAGAGACGATGATATAGTTGGTGACACAGCTCAGAAAGGATTTCTGATTCATTATACTCTTTGTGCCATTAGACTGTAGGCTCTGGGAAGATGAGCAACGCATCTCATATTTTTTGCCTTTTCCATAGCTGAGGCAGACCCAACTTTTCCCAAGCTTCCCATCCCCCTTATTCTCACTCCAGCTGAAATGAAGGCCAACTCTCAACTCAGGCAGTGGGGGTCCTATGGCTGGAGGAGCAGCAATCCTGTTCTTCAAACAATCCCAGACCAGTGACAGTAGAATTGGTGGAAGAATCTTGAATATTATGAACATGTGGATCACGTAGTCTCACCTCCACTGGTTTCCTTCGAAGGATAAAAAAGTTCTCTGCTCGCATCATCATGAAGCGCATGAACTTGTGGCATAAAATCTTCTCAATTTCATCAGCCTAGTAAGAGTGAAAGATAAACAGGGCTCCCTAAATCTGATATCACAGGCCAAGAGAAACCTGTACCCTGGTCTTCTGGACCTCAATTTCCCTCAGACTCACTGTAGGTAGTGGGGTTTCGCATCAGGGGTACTGCCTGAATCATAGGGCATCTGGTTGCCAACTGAATGTCTACTACATTAGAGCTTCTTCAACTCAGTAAGACATTATTATGATCTCATTTTCACCCATTCCAGAGAGATAATTCTGGCAAGCCAATGTCTTTTATCTGCTCCTTCCATTCAAAGCTGTCTCTTCCCTTCCCATTTCACTAGTGCTGTATTTCCCAAAGTCTATGCTATATATACCACCTGGAATTATCAGAGATAAACCTAGGTGTTCTCTGCTTTAGTAACAATGAACATTAAATAACCCCCAAACTTTAACCATGCTGAATTCTCATTATTTCTAATGAAAGAATTTTGCAGCCAGGTGCTGGTATATATGCCCTTAACACCTTCTAACACTTGTTAATCTACCTTTTTAACAGAGCAGGGACCAAGGACAGAGCTTTCTGTAGGCAACAGGGCCTACACTAAATAAGTTTTGTTTTCTTTCACTGCAGTCACTTCTTTAGAGTTCCCCCTCACAAGTGATATTGTTTTCCACTATGGCATAAGGTTTTCTGTTTCAAACAAACTTAAGTAAAAGAAAATAAGTCAAGTTAAGGAAATCCATTAAACAAATAACTGCCTAGGTGGTACATAAACATGGCAAAAATTGTAAGAGTGATGGGAATACGAATGTCACCTAAGAAAACATAAGAAATTATGCTTTTTTTACCCTAAATCTCTTTTTCAAGGTTTATGGTTATCAAATTGGTATTAGTACCATTTATTTCTATGAACTGGCCTTTTTCTCCCTTCCTTATAAATGATCTTTTGACCTGACACCAAAATGGCCATGGCCTTGGCTGCTACTTTTCCCAACTTCTAACCTAGAGCAAGGTTTACAAAACGGGGTTGCTCTCTCTACTCTGCTGACCTGGCAAATCATTCCCTGGGTACACCTGGGTTTCCTTACACCTTGAATCTGGCATGACGATCTCTCGGATAGGGATCCCTGGCCTCCTGAGGAGGCAGGGGCTCAGTGGTGAGCTCACCTGTTTCACAGCAATGCTGACCCGGACAGAGTTGATGGAGCCCTCAATCAGAACCTTTTCCTTCTCATTCCTGCTGATGGTCACAGGTTGTAACAGGAGCTCTTTGCTACTCCTGAAAACACAATGTCACAGAGGCCTCTGTACTATAGAGGAACAGAATGCTTAGGGAGACCCCACAGTGGCCCTGGAATCTCTGAGACCAGAGTCCAAGGAATAGGAGACTCACAAGTAGGGGCGTTCCAAGATGGGGGCCAGCAAGTGTGTTCTCCAACAGAAGGAGCAAGCTCTGGAGTCAGGGTGATAAGGTTTTGAAATCCAGCCTCCTCTGTTACTTTCCTTGGACAAGTTACCCTGTTGGAATCTCAATTTCCTTATCTGTAAAATGACTGATTTCTATTTCACTGGCAAGGATCGAGAGAGCTCAAAAAGGGTCAACTGTCTAATAGAGTGCCTGGCACATGGCAGGAGCTTTACAAATGGCAGCTCTTATTTTAATAACTTATTTTATTATTTTAATATTTTTATATTATTTTAATAACTTTTTTTATTTTATTAACTTATTTTAATAACTACAGGCAAACCCATATACCATTTAGGGAATGAGAAGAGGGAGGCTGCCTTAAGGATAAGAACAAGCTAAAATCAAACAGTTTGGCCTCCTTTAATTATCAATCCAGAATGATTCACTTATTCAGCATTAAGACTCCTCTCAGGTCAGCTCCCATTTTGATGCCTCTGAATCTCTAGGTATTTGTAATGGTAATTAAAATGCCCGGCGGAAATCATGTATGTTAAGTACAGCAACATGAAACATGGTAACATTTTGTCAGTATTTTTAAATTCAAATCATTCCAACATGGTGTGGTAACACTGTTTATCTCAGTTATAGATGTCTCAGATTAAACTTTAGAGGAGAACAGAAAAATTTAATAAAACATAAACTAGATAAGAGAAAATAACCCAGCATGGAAAATTTGGAGTAAGGAATGAGAGTACAAGTTGGTGGGGAAAAGAATATTCTCTGATCTTTAAGTTACAAGAGGGCGAAGATGGCATCTAACAAAATTCTCCTCTCTCCTTAAACTGGGTTCAATGTCACAGGAGATACTTACTGAACAGCCCTACTCTGAGACATCGCACCTTGTGTCAAGCAATCTTGGCTCCAGAGTTTAGCTTCTCCCCTGGGTTTTGTCCTGCCAACCCACTGACCCTATTTTTGAAACTGCAAATTGGGAACCATTGCTCATCCAGCAGTAAGACAAAATATGTGAACTATAGTTGTCTTGACAACTCCAGGATGGAAATTCATGGCAGCTTCCAGACAATGGCCATCTCTGGGGCTGAACCCATCACCCACCCTGATCTTTCTCTTCCCTACCTGACTTCTACTTCCGGCTTGTTGTGTCGTTCTACAACCTGGGAGGAGAAATTCTCCAGGCAGAGGGCAGCCTGCAGTGTGGCCCGCACGGCACTCAGGTAGGGACGGAGAGTGGCAGTCTGTAGGAAAAAACCCAAGGGAAAATCAGAATCTGTCTTAGTAAACCCACTAGCCCTCTACTCCAGATACATGGGAGCTAGGCAGTCCTGAGAGTATCTGGCTCTCACATACCACAGTGAACAAAACAGACTAGGCCTTCAAGGTGCCTTTCATTCTAAGTCTAGAGCAGTAGTTCTCAGCAGAAGACCATTCTTCCTGCCAGGAGACATTCAGCAATGTGGGGACATTTTTCATTGACAGGACCTGGAGTGGAGTGGGAGTGCTACTGGCACAGAGTAGAGGCCTGGCATACTGCTAAACATCCTACAACTCACAAAAATGAATTATTCAGGGGCATCTGGGTGGCTCAGTCAGGTTTCTTGATTTTGGATTGGGTCATGATCTCAGAGTCGTGAGATCTAGCCCTGCAAAGTGCTGCATGCTCAGCGCTGAGTCTGATTCTCTCCCTCTTCTCTGCCCCTCCCCCTATTTGCATGTGTTCTCTCTCTAACTAGATAAAAAAGAAGAAAGAAAACCCCAAATAGTGTCGACGTTGAAAAATTCTGGTCTAAAGACACACAAGTGACAATGACTATTCTCAAATCTGTCTTTTGAGCCAACAAAAAACAACTATGATATTCTAAAGAATGAAATGGGATAGAATTTGATTCACAAGTTTTATTTCCAGAAGAAACTGGTTTGGAGATAAAGATGAAAATAGATTTTATAATTCAGAAAAAGTAAACTAAGGACATTCCCATTAGAGGGATCAGCTTCTACCTACACTGGCTTATCTTCAGTTGTATTAACTAAGCCTTTCTTACCTCAGGGCTTAACACATGCTGATCCATCTATCTACAGGCTTTTCTTCCCTCTCTTGACCCAAGTCATCCCTCAGACCCTGGCTTATTCAGGGAAGGCCCCTTCCTTCCTCAGACATCCCCCTTCATAGCATTTATTGTAAGTTACAATGACACAACCTTCATATTTCTTTAGTAAAGTGATTTCTTCTTCACTAGACTGTAAGCTTCACGGTCAATAGACCATGTCTCTTTATTCAAATCTATATACCCTGCTCCTCACTCGGTACTTAACATATGCAATGTCTTACTCCTTTTCTATACAACATTATGTATAATACCACAACCAAGATTAGAACAACACCAAAAAGGGGCGCCTGGGTGGCTCAGTGGGTTAAGCCTCTGCCTTCGGTTCAGGTCATGATCTCAAGGTCCTGGGATGAGCCCCGCATCCAGCTATCTGCTCAGGAGGGAGCCTGCTTCTCCCTCTCTCTCTCTGCCTGTCTCTCTGCCTACTTGTGATCGCTGTCAAAGAAATAAAATCTCAAAAAAAAAAAAGAACAATGCAAAAACGCATTTAAGAGTTCCAGAAGTACTGATGAGTACAGGACTGCTGTATACAGAAAGCAGTTTAGATTCAGCAGATGATGCTGCAATGGTAGTCTAAAGATTCACAGGTAATCTCAAGTTCCAGGCTGTTAACTTTAGCTTTTCTTTTAAGGTAGTAAGGAACTGCTGGGACTTTCTAAGGAGGAAGTTATATGACTTCACGAGTTGCATGGTGGCTCTGCAGAGAATGGACTGGAGAGGGAAGTGAGACAAAAGACAGACAGATAGGGTTATTCAAGGAACACTGATGAGAGCCTGGGGCAGTGGAGAGGACAAGCAGAGGGAGGGTATCACAACAGTCAGACTGTCATATAAGATGTAGAGAATATGGAATCAAAAAACACCTCCCAACAAACTGTGATTCACCATACGATGAAATACTACTCAATAATAAAAAGGAGTAACTAATGATACATGCAACATAGATGAATCTCAAATGCATAATGGTTAAAAAGCCACATTAGGATGACTGGCTAGTTCAGTCTGAAGAGCCTGTGACTCTTGATCTCAGAGTCATGGGTTCAAGCCCCAAGATGGATATAGAAAATACAAAAACAAATTTAAGTTGTGTGTGTGTGTTTTTTTTAAGATTTTACTTATTCATTTGACAGACAAAGATCACAAGTAGGCAGAGAGGCAGGCAGAGAGAGAGGAAGGGAAACAGGTTCCCTGCTGAGCAGAGAGCCTGACATGGGGCTCGATCCCAGGACCCTGGGATCATGACCTGAGTTGAAGGCAGAGGCTTTAACCCACTGAGCCACCCAGGCACCCCTAAAGTGGAGTTTTTTAAAAGCCACATCCAAAGGCCTACATCCTGAAGAATTCTGTTTGTACAACAACACTGAAAAGGCAAAACTATAGGAGGAAAAAAAAATCTGGTTGCCTGGAATGGGGAGAAGACAGGACTGTTAACAGAGGGATTTGAGGGCACTTTTTGAGGAAACATTCTGTTATCTTGGTTGTGGTAGTGATTACATTATTGTGTTTGTCAAAATCCACAGATGGTAAGCCTAAAAAGGGTGATTTTTAGGTGACAAGCCCCATGACACCTACCTTTTCACAAATAAAATGCATTCTCATGTAAGACCTCAATAAAATTGACTTTTAAAAAAATACAGGTGATAAAACCTCAATTAGAAGAAAATCCAGGCTTCTACCTGAGGTAAGAAGACACAAAGCCAGGACAAGTAACGTAAAAAGAAAAGCAAGTTTAGGAGAGAAAATGATTTTTGACCTGGAGGTCTAATTTGAAGGTGTCTTCAAGATTTCCAGGCAAACCTTAAAAGAGAACTAGGAAGACAGATTCAAGAGCCACCAGAACACACAAGGTCATCAAAGCCAGGACTTGACAGGTACCACTAGGAAAAATGCAAAGAGGAAGGTGGTGAGCCCAAGCCTCAACTCCCAAGAACACCCACATCTATCAAATCCGAGTACTGCCAGGAAGGGAGGGATCAGTAGTAGCAGAGCTCACGGTTAACACGGCTGAATTCTGACCAGGAAGAGGTCTGGGCGGTGGCAGCATAAAAGCGATCCTTTTGTGGGTAGAAGCAAGGCAGGGAGTAAAGAGAAGAGTGGGATAAGGAAGTGTAGACGCTTCCTCTGGGAAACCGGGGTCAAGCGAGCAGCAGAGGACAAGACAGTGTACTGAGGGAAGTTCTCACAAGTTCTCCTCTGAGTGAGAAGACCTTACTATGTGCCTCAGCGGCCCTACTACGGGCAATGAGGCCTGCTAAGTGCCTTCACGGCGCTTCCACCAGCCTAGGGGGTCCCACTTCTGGCGTCCTCTGTCCTCAAAATTCCCCACCTGGATCGAAAGCCAAACCTTGAAGCTGCAAGGCCTGCTTCGTAAGAGGCGTCCGCCGCTCGCCCCTTCCTCACTTCGGCTTCAGCCCCGCCCTCTCTCCTCCAGTCCCCTGGTGTCCCAACACCCCGCAGTATCCCTCAGCCTCGGGCCTCTCCGCTGCAAAGCCGCATCTCCCCCAGACCCACAGCTCTGAGGCAAAACCGCGGGGGTCCCTGGCCCGGGGCCCGGCTCTCTCACCATCGCGGGCGCTGGCTGGGCCGGAAAGCGGAAGTGCGGAAGTGGCCAGCCCCGCGACGCCTGCCTTTTCGCGAGAAGCTCAGCCTCAGTCTCCGCCCGAACTTCCGGACGGTACCATCTATGATCCGAACGGAGAAGGGGGAGCCCGGGAACACTTGGTCCTTTGGAAGTTTCCCCGCTAGAACTTTCTTGACATTTTTAAGCTCCTTAGGTTTCAAATAGATACTCAAGCTTATCCCGTTATCCATGCAGCTCTCCCTTGTGACTTTGGCCTTGTCTTTGTCATAGTCTTTCCCCATGATCAGGCAATGGTGCAGCCCGGCCTCAGGGTGGGCACCATATTAGGACAAGGCGAGGCGGAGGAGTCCTTCGTTCCTTCCGGTTCTGCGCCCCTACCCTTTCTCTGGGCCCCTCCTACTTGCAGCCCCTGGGGCTCAGCGGGACTAACCGCGGGGCTGAGAACTCGGCTGTCGAGCCCCGCCCCCAGCCTCGGGCTGTTCCCCAGAGTAAGCCTGAGGCATACCCCCCTCCCCGCCCACCTGCAGTGGGCTCGCTCGCGGCCTGTACAACCTTCCCCGCAAGCCATATTGGGCTCTCCCTCGCGTCTCCCACCCCCGCGTCCTCTGCAGGGAGCCCGCCCCTAGCCAGTTCCGGGGCGGTTGCTCCCGCCAACCGGAACTCCCCGCCCCCTCCCGTGGCCTGGGGGCCGTAGGAGGCAGCAGGAGGCTGCTGTGAGGAGGTAGAGGGGGTGGGGGGCCGCGTTAGGGGGTCCCTAGAGGACGGGGACCCTGAAGGCAAGTCACTGGGGCGACCCAAGGGAGGGGCCAGCCATTACACAGGCGCACTTCTGTGCCAGGCACTGAACTGGGCTCTTGACGAGCATCCTCTCTTAATCCTCAGAACTTCCCGGGGAGGTAGGTACTATTGTGATCCCCATTTTACAGATTCAGACTTGTTATGGGGAAGCAGACTCAAGATTTCTTTTATCCCCATTTTGTAGATGGAAAAACCGAGACTCGGGAAGGTTAAATAGTATGTTCAGAGCTACATAAATAGAGAATGGTAAAGGCTGGGCTTGAACCCAGGTATGTCTAGCCTACCAGCCCACATTTTTAACCACTGTCAGGGGCAAAGAGGTGGGACAAAGATGGGAGGGGGGTCAGACAAGGAGAAGCCGGGAAGCAGGGAGAACATTAACATTGTAAGAATGGGATGTTTGGACTCAGGGGCTTTGCAGAACTTGGGAGGAGTAGAATAGAAAAGCATCAGGAAGGTAGGGCAGAGCATATCATAGAAATTAGTGGCATAACTCACAACTGCCTGGATTCAGATTGCATCTTAGTAACCTTGGGCAGGTACCCACCTTTACAGAGTCTGAGTTTCCTTGTCTGTAAAGTGTAGATCACCATTGTCCCTTCTTACGGGGTTGGGTGAGGAATTCAGTGAGAAGCCAGTAAAATATCTGTACTTAGCTTGATGTATAGTAAGTGCTCTGTGAGTAGGGGCAGCGCCATCAACCTTGTCAACAAGGTACTGAAGCTGGGCTTTCTCCTTGATTCTGTCCCTGGATGAAGGGAGCTCTTGGACTTTTGTTGTGCCAGTTTATCTCCTATCAGTGGCTCTCTCCTCTCCAGTTCCACAGGGTCCCGTATCCTGGGCCATGAGTGAACTGAAGGACTGCCCCTTGCAGTTTCATGACTTCAAATCTGTGGACCACCTGAAGGTCTGTCCACGCTACACGGCCGTGCTAGCCCGCTCTGAGGATGATGGCATCGGTATCGAGGAGCTGGACACTCTGCAGCTGGAGCTTGAGACTCTGCTTTCCTCTGCCAGCCGGCGTCTGCGGGTTCTCGAGGCTGAAACCCAGGTGATACCCTACAGAGAGGATATCACCAGGGGTGGACTCTGATGAGTTATGGGATGGGTCATTGAGTTAGCCCCACCTGCTGAGGCTTGGGGTACAGGCGCTTAGCGGGGTAAGGAGAGTCCCAAGCTGGGCTCATGTAACACATAGAATATATAAGAATGTGCATGATCCTCATAAATGGCAAGATTTCCAATTTACTGAGCATTTATTGATCCCAACCCCCATTATGTTCTGGGTCCTGTGCTAGGTGTTAGAGAGAGGTAATAGGATACTTCTGGCCTTCAGGGAGTTTGCCAACTAAAGGGAGGGGGAGGTCAGACAAATACCAGGTGATGTTGTATTATGGTGAGAAGTACAAGGGAACTGAATTGAGAAGACCTGGATTTGAATCCTGGCCCAAGTACTTGCTTGGTGTTGCTGTTTCCTATCTATATGACTTTGGGAAAGTTGCCTCCTGTCACTGAGCATCAGTTCCCTATATGCAAACTGGGATGAATAATAGGAGCTACCTTTGAGCTTTTGTGAGGTAAAAGAGAGGTGTTTTGTTTTGTTTTGTTTTTTGCAAAGCCTCAGCCCAATATCTAACACTCAGTATTTCAGATATTAATTATTGGTACTACTCTTGATTATTTCTGTTCACTATGTAAAACATCCCCTGAGCAGTGTGTGTCAGATGCTATGCCAAATCCTGGGGAACAGATAGTTAAGATGAATTTCCTGATCTCCAATAGCTTATAGTCTAGTTGAAAAGACAGGTATACTATTCATTCCGGGATGATCAAACAACACATTTAGGCCTGCAATGGAGGTACAAAGTGTCAGAGACCCAGAAAGGACCAAGATACCACTTTAAGAGGGTGAATAGTTAACCTGTGGTCCCTGGGCACTGAAGCTTTTTGAGCAGGGCTGTGGCATATTCAGTTTTATTTTAGCAAGAAGTAAAATACAAGAAGTATTTTAGTAAGAAGCTGGGTAACTGATGTGGAAAAGGCTTCCCAGTTGTGACATTTGAAGTGAAGGTTTGCTGGGAAGCTTGTTTGCATTCACCAAAAAGTTACCAGCAGCTTATTCCAGTGTTAATATGCACTGGGCATGAGCATTTGTTTGACCTAAATACTGTGTGACTAGGTTGAGTGATACAGAGGTGAATCAGTACAAACAAATGGAACGATGAGAAGTATATGAATAAAATCCTATGAGGTAGGAACAGAAAAGGAACTTAGTTTTGAAGGATTAGTAAGAGTTTACTAAATAAAAAGGGAATGGATAAATAGACTTTGGAACCTTCTCAAGTTCTAGATCCTAATTCTTCACTAGGAGAAAAACTTGTCCTATGACTTCCCTTCTCCCCCTCAGTGATAGTCTCTGTAAATTTCAGATCCTCACTGACTGGCAGGATAAGAAAGGTGATCGACGATTCCTGAAGCTGGGTCGAGACCATGAGCTTGGAGCTCCCCCAAAACATGGAAAGCCGAAGAAACAGAAACTGGAAGGGAAGGCGGGACATGGGCCAGGCCCTGGGCCTGGCCGGCCCAAATCCAAAAACCTTCAGCCCAAGATCCAGGAATATGAATTCACTGATGACCCAATTGACGTGCCACGGATCCCCAAGAATGATGCCCCCAACAGGTTCTGGGCCAGAGAGTATAGAGGGGCCTTGGGATTCAGGCAGTAGAGGCTGGAGGGGCCTGGAGCTGAGGATGGTGGGATAGGAGGTGCCCATTCAGGATCTGCTTCTCTCTGCAGGTTCTGGGCTTCCGTAGAGCCCTACTGTGCTGATATCACCAGTGAGGAAGTACGCACACTAGAGGAACTACTGAAACCCCCAGAAGACGAGGCTGAACATTATAAGGTAGAAACTCTGGGCCTTGGTAGACAGTGGTGAACAAGAGGGCTCAGAGTTGGCCTCTGAAACAAAGATCCCAAAGTCATGTATCATCTTCCTTCCCCTACTCTGCCCCTACTTTACCCATCCAGATATACAGGCTTTAATTCTCAGCTCTCTTCTTGCATTGTCTCCTCTCTACCTCATCCAAATGATCACATACATCCTAAGGCATCTACTTCAGTGACACTGTCCTTTGTCCTTTGTCCCATCACCTCTGCTTTGATTCAGGCCTTCATTAGCTTTCACCCAAATAGTCTGTTAATACTTCCTTGCTTCCAGGTGGACTTTTTGTTTTCCTTTTTTTTTTTTTTTAAGATTTTATTTATTTATTTGATACACAGAGAAAGATCACAAGTAGGCAGAGAGGCAGGCAGAGAGAGAGGAGGAAGCAGGCACCCTGCTGAGTAGAGACCCTGATGCAGGACTCGATCCCAGGACCCTGAGATCATGACCTGAGCCGAAGGCAGAAGCCCTAACCCACTGAGCCACCCCCAGGCACCCTGTTCTCCTTTTTTAAAAATATGTAAAACTTTACTTATGATGTAAATAAAACCGATTCCATTAAAGAAGGTGTAGAAAATACAGAATAGTGTCGGGGAGCACTCTCCTCTAGGTCCGCTGTTGTGATTGGAAGTGACAAAGCCCTGTTCCTAGGCCTCCCCTGACTCCTGCACAAGATGGACTCCCAAGCATCGTGGTCCTTGGTGGCACAGCCCTACTGCCCCTCTCCAGTTTCCTCAGCCATGCTCTCTTGTCACTGCTGCATTTACCAGCCAAGCAGCTTGCTCTCACCCCAGGCCCACCCAGACTCTTTGCTGGTCTCTGGGCCTCTGCACGTGCTCTTTTTCCCTTAGCAAACTAACTTGTCCTTCAAAGCACTGATGCCTTGTTATCTCCACCAGAATGCCTTTGCACACTCCCCACAATAAGTTTCTTTTTCATATACCACGGCACCTAGACCTACCTCTAACACTTCAGTTCTTTGAATTTTTTTTAAAAAATTTATTGGGAAAAAAATTATTTGAAGAGCTAATCCATATAGGCAGTAGTAAATTCAGGTAATACAAATGAGAATTTCCTCTCCTGACACTAAGGCTCCTAGATCTCTCTAGGGACCATACCTGTGACCTGATATGGTCCAGGTATGTACATCTTTCTGCACCTCTGTCTTGGAAATTGTTTCATACTGGCTCCCATGTGTGTCTTAGTTGGTTATGTACCTATATCCCTTACTAGACTGTGAGCATAGAGATTTTTATCTCCTTTATTTCTTCCTATCTATGCACGGCACAGGCCTTAGCCCTGGGGTAGGTACTTGGGAGACACATAAGTGAAGGAATGAATGATGAGCCTTTTGGCAGTGTCCAGGTGCACAGAGAGCCCCCACTCATCCCAGGCAGGGCTTGCCAGTGTTTACCCCCTTTGGGCCGGGTGGCATCTCCCCACAGATCCCACCCTTGGGGAAGCACTACTCTCAGCGATGGGCACAGGAGGATCTGCTGGAGGAACAGAAGGACGGGGCCAGGGCAGCAGCCGTGGCTGACAAGAAGAAAGGTCTCATGGGGCCACTGACTGAACTAGACACTAAAGGTAAGGTAGGCCCTTGCCTCCTTGCCCACCACAGGCCAGGACTTGAGTTCCAAGCTCTCAGCCCACCTGTCTACCATTTCTCTGCCCACTTTAGATGTGGATGCCCTGCTGAAGAAGTCTGAGGCCCAGCATGAGCAGCCGGAAGATGGGTGCCCCTTTGGTGCTCTGACGCAGCGCCTCCTACAGGCCCTGGTGGAGGTGAGCACCCTAACTCAATAGGAAATATGCTTACTTTCTGTTCTAATGTTTTATTTTGTGTTGAGATATGTCATACATTTAGAAAGTCATACAGATCTTAAATGTATAGATTGATAAATTTTCACCTCTGAGCACACTTGTATATTTGGCCTTATGATCACAAAACAAAGTGTTGCCAGTGTCTTAAAGCCTCTCATACCCCTCCCCTCTCATGCCCCCCCCCCAAAGTAGCCACTACACCACAGTTAATTTTGTTGAGTATTAGCTAAGGGCTGAGCTCTGTGCAAGGGCTTTCCACACATCCTCTTGTTGGAGGCAAGGGCAGTGGTTAGCCCCGTGTTGCATAGTAGAAAATTGAAGCTCAGAAAAGAGAACTGTTTGCTTGAGGTTGTATAGCTAATAAATAGAAGCAGGACACAAACCCTAGGTACAGAGTCCTTTTTTTTTTAATACCTACTGTCTGGCCTTAGGCACATCCCTTCACTTCCCTGAGTCTTAGTTTTCTCCCTGACTCAAATACAGTAGTGTTTTTCTCTCAGGTAATAGTCTGGGGACGCATGTTCTGGGTTAGCTGAGGTGGGAATGAGGGGAGATCTCAACCCCACACCATCAGACAAGGACCCCTAGCTGTGGTGGCTTTGCCATCCTAAACATGTACTCTGCACAGGGTCATTCTGGGTATGATTGCTACTCCAAGCCCATAGAGAAAGAGCAAGGGAAAATGTGTGAAGGAAGGTTCATGGGCTGTGACTACCTGTGGCTCTTACCTCTTCTGATCACTTTTCACTGGAGAGAATTTGTCACATGACCACATCTAACTACACAGGAAGCTAGGAAGTATAGAATAGCTGGGCAGCCATAAAGCCAGCTACAGAAAGGTGAGAATGGCTTTTGGACAGCCAGCTGCCCTTGCCACAACATGCTTAGCACAGTGCCCGGTACAATGCAAATGCTTAGTTCTTCTCTTTACTATTGTTGAGTATTATCATTGCTTTTCTATGCTCCCTTCTTTTGGTATCAGTACAAAAAAGGATTTTTAAAATGATCAGAGTTTTCTGGAATCCATTTGAGAAGGCTTCCCAGAGGGATGGGAACAATAAAAGAGTATTTCTGGTCTGTGAAGACTGAAGATTCTGAGTGAAGGTTAGAGAGGAGCAAGAAAATGGAAATACTATGGCTCTTACTCCTTCCATCCCATTCCTGTGGTTTTCTAGGAAAATATTATTTCCCCTATGGAGGACTCTCCTATTCCTGACATGTCTGGGAAAGAATCAGGGGCCGATGGGGCAAGCACCTCTCCCCGCAACCAGAACAAGCCCTTCAGGTAAGTGACAACTCTGTCCATATCCTACTATCTGGCCCCTGCCTCTGTTGACTTCTTTCCATCCCAGCATGGGAAGGTCTTCATTAAAAGAGAGACTGAGGGCATTTTGATGAAGCCCAGTGAAAGTTTCAACCATGCATGCTCGCCCAGCATTTCTACATGCACAGACTCTAGTACAAGGTTGTTCATCATAGCACTGTTCTTACTGTAAATGATCTAAATGTGCAGCTGAAGAGGATTGGTTGGCTAAATGGTTGTGATTCCACATGATGAAATAACTTGTAATTATTAATCATCTTAGAGAAACCGAGTTAATTGACATGAAAAGATGTAAACAGTAGAGTGTTAAATGGAGAAAATGGCAGTTGAGCATGATATAAATGATCCTGTTTTTACTCAGTATATATTTAAATTTGTGCATATAGGGAAAAAAAATAATGTCTAATAAAAGATTGAAAATAACATGTAACAAAATCTGTAATATATATAGCATATAAGTAATGTTAAAATACTTATGTTTTTGTATGTGTAATATCACTAACAGCAAAATACCAGTAATATTTTTATAGTAACAGAATAATCGTGGTTCTCTCTGAGTTGTTGGCATTACAGGTTTTTCTATATTTTTTGACAGTGGATATGTGTTGGCTTGTGTTTGAAATAAGACCAGATGTGTCTGTCTGTATATTATTTCCCAGCATATTGAGCAATAATTGACATATATTCCTGTATGAGTTTAAGGTGTATGTGTACAAAACATGTATGTGGTCTGATTTACGTGTGTTGTGAAATGATTACCACAATAGGTTCAGCTAACATCCATCTTCTCACATAGATACAATAAAAAAAGGAAAAATATTTCTCCTTGTGATGAAAACTCTTAGGATTTACACTCTGTATCATACAGTAGTGTTAGCTAAGGTCATTGTGTTGTATAGAACATCCTGGGACTTACCTTGTAAGTGGAAGTCTACCTTTTGATCACCTTCCTCCAGTTCTCCTCCCCCACTCCGTCCTTGACTCTGGTAATGGAAAGTCTAATCTCTTTTTCTATGAATTTGTGGGTTTTTTAGATTTCACGTATAAGTGAGATTGTGTGGTATTTGTTTTTCTTTCTCTGATTTATGTCACTTAACATAATGCCTTCAGAGTCCATCCATGTCACAAATGGTAGGATTTCCTTGGTTTTTTAAGGCTGAATAATAATCCGTTGTATATATACCACAATTTCTTTATTCCTTCATCCATCGATGGACACCAAGGTTGCTTCCCTATCTTGATTATTGTAAATAATGCTGCTGTGAACATGGGGGTACAGATGTGTTCTCAAGTTAGTATTTACATTTCCTTTGTACATACTCCCAGAATTGGAGTAGCTGGATCATATGGTAGCTCTGTTTTTAATTCCTTGAGGATCCTCCACACTGTATTCCACAGTGCCTGCACCAACTTATGTTCCCACCAACAGTGCAAGAGGGTTCCCTTTTCTCCAGATCTTGCCAACATTTGTTATCTTGTCTTTGTGATGATGGCCATTCTAACAGGCCAGAGGTGACAACTCGCCTTGGCTTTAATTTGCATTTCTGTAATAACTAGGGGTGTTGAGCATCTTTTCATGTTCCTATTGGCCTTTTATATATCTTCTTTGGAGAAATGTCTATTCAGGAACTTTGCCCTTTTTTTAATTCGGTGGGTTTATTGCTTTTGTGTTATATGAGTTCTTTATATATGATGGATATTAACTTCTTATCAGATAAATTCTTTGCAGATATTTTTCCCATTCCATAAGTTATCTTTTCACTTTGTTGATGATTTCTTTTGCTGTGCAGAAGTAATTTTTTGATGTTGTCCCGCTTGTTTGGTTTTTATTTTGTTGCTTGTGCTTTAGGTGTCACAGCCAAAAAGTCATTGCCACGACCCATGTCAAGGAGCTTAGCTTTTAACATTTTCTCTGTATTTTTATACCTAGATAGATAGGGGGTGCCCAAAGAGAAAAGAATGTGTTCACTAGCCTCTAAGCTGGCCCTTGAGCTAAGTACTCCCTTCCTCTGTAGTGTGCCACATACCAAGTCTCTGGAGAGCCGCATCAAGGAGGAGCTGATTGCCCAGGGCCTGCTGGAGTCAGAGGACCGCCCTGCAGAGGACTCGGAGGATGAGGTCCTCGCAGAGCTGCGCAAACGGCAGGCCGAGCTGAAGGCGCTCAGTGCCCACAACCGCACCAAGAAGCACGACCTGCTGAGGTGAGTGTAGACAGGTGATGTGGGTCAGGGGGTAGCTGAGGAGGCCTAGGCCGCTGCTGGATGATTTCTGGGGGCTTTATAACAGTGTTACCAAACCCAGTAGGGCCTCTAAATCACCTGGAGAGCCTTGGAAAAATTACCATTGCCAGGCACCACAGACTCTAGGGCTCAGGCACCTATGATTGATTTACTTACTTATTTGGAATTACGGTGAAAAAACATAAAATATAAAATTGATTCTTTCAGGCATTCTTAAGTGTACAGTTCAGTGGTATTAACATATTCACATTGTTGTGTGATTTATTTTTTTAAATGTTCATACTTATTTTCGTTTTCCGATATGTTTTTACGACAAATTTCATAAACATGGAGTGTCTGAAAGAATAGTATGATAAAACACCAATATATTATCTACCTGGATTTATCAACTGTTAACAGTTTGGACATCTGTGATTATTACTGGCCCTTCACTGGAAATTGCCCAGCACTTTAGTATCAGTTCGTTAAGGAACTGGTCACAAGATCTTTCCTTTTATATTGACTCCCAACCGTCTTGCCCTGAGGTGGTCATGACAAAAGTATAGGGGACATTTGGAGGGAGATTATGTTGTTGCCGTCTTCGGGGGAAAGTAGGGAAGCAGCCTCACTGACAGGTGTGTCTTCCCCTCACAGAGCCCCAACAGCGCTGGGTGTACTCATTCATTTGGCCAGCTCTGCCTATCTCTTACGCGTTGTACTGGGGGCTAGCAAGAGAGGCAGAGCAAAAGGCTTGTGGTCTATAGGTGGGTGATTGGTGCGCCATTAAAAGGAGAAGAAACTGCTGACAAGCTGCTAAGGGGGTGCTTAAGGATAAGGGTACATTGAGTGCCTACAGTGTACCAGGTCTTTGTATACACTCTGCTGTTTAATCTGGACTAATCCCAGGGGATAGCTGGTATTTTTTTCCCTGTTTCCTAGAGGAGGAAGTAAAGGGCCAGTGAAGTGAGTGTTCTCCTGAAGGTCATACAGCCAGTAAACAGTCGAGGTGCAACTTGAGCCCAAGGCTAAATGCAAAGCCTCTTTCTAGTTCCATTTTATGCAAGAGCAAAAAGAGGAAAACAAAAGATGAAAGAGGCACTGAGTGAGTAGGGTAGAGGGGAGAGAGTGAGAGGGAAAAGCAAGGATATGCAGATATGGAGGTAGTGGACAGTGAATGAAGTAACTTGGGTTGTCAGGAGACCAGAACCCAGCCTTCAGTCCTTCTGTGGACCAGCTGCCGGGCCTTAAGTAAGGTATCTCCTGCCCTGAGCAGCAGCTTTCCCTTCTGGAAAATAAACAGGTTGGACTAGGTCAGATCTCTGAACCACCTTCCAGCTCCACCAACAGTGGAATTGATAGGTCGGATTCCATTTACAGGGGTTGGTTCCGCCTCTTTGCGCTTCATGTAAACCTCAGGCAGCCTAGACCCTTAGGTTGCTTTGGAATTTGGATACGGAAATAAGGAGGTCTGCTGACACTAGAACACCTTTTAAAGAAGATTGTTTGGAGCCAACCTGCCTTAATTCAGGTCTCCTACTCACTAGTTGTGGGATCTTGGGGTGTTTTTTACTCTTCTTGACTTCATTTCGTCACTGGTAACATCAGTTACGAGTTATGAGGCTTAATTCTGCTGACATGTTTGAAGACCTTGAAATTGTACCTAGTGTATAGTACCATACAAATGTGGTTCAATAACTTTGCTTTTTGGTATGGAACATCCACGGGAGTGCCAGTCTGGGGTGGTGTGTGGGTTCAGTCTGGAAGAGGAAGGGGGGCCCCACTGTGGAGGTGGGTTTCCTAGGGCACCTGGCTGGCTGGTCCCCACAGGCTGGCAAAGGAGGAGGTTAGCCGGCAAGAGCTGAGGCAGCGGGTCCGCATGGCAGACAATGAGGTCATGGATGCCTTCCGGAAGATCATGGCTGCCCGGCAGAAGAAGCGGACCCCCACCAAGAAGGAGAAGGACCAGGCCTGGAAGACTCTGAAGGAGCGTGAAAGCATCCTAAAGCTGCTGGATGGGTAGCCCTCACTCCTGCCTCAAGCTGCCTTCCCCTGGCCTGGGGGAAGGAGGGGTGGGAAGCCCACTTCCTTCTTTGGGCTACCCAAACCATAGGCCTGTGGCTGCCTGTAAAATGTCAAATCGTGACAGTCTCTAGAGGACTGTGGCCTTTCCCTGAGTTCTTTTGGCCTAGCTCTGTAGAGCCAGGATATGGGAGGCTCTGTTGGGCTGGCCTGGGGCCCAGTCTGTGCTTCCTCCTCTTTACTATCTCCCACTCCCACTCCTCTCTCCCTCAAGGACTTCTCTCTTGTGGTTTTGTAAAGTGCAAACCTAAAAGTAAAGTGACTGCTGTGTTTTTTTAAAAAGTATCCAGAATCTTTGAATGTCTGTTATTGTGGGGTAGAAAAGAACTGGTGTGGGTGGCAAAGGAGGGCATGCTTGGGGGCTCTCAGCCTTTGGCCATTCACCCATGCCAATCATTCAGGAAGAACTCCCTGAGGATACTAGTGCATTCATAACAAGGAAATGTGTTGATTGGGGTCTTGGTCGTCCTGGGGCAGGGTGGCCTCCAGGGTTGGCCAAGCCAGCAACTTAACAGGGCCATCAAGGGTCCAGCTATCTCTGTACTGCACTCTACCGTGTCAACTTTTGCCTAAAATAGGTTTTCCTCCAGCTGTGCAGCCAGTAGCAGCGGACAGAGGCCAAATTGACATCTAGCACAGGAGAGAGCAGGAAGGAAGAGCAGGAAGGAGGCAGCTGGAATTCCTGGCCCACCCACAAGAGCACAGTACCTTTCCCAAATACCATTATGTCTCACCTGGCCCAAACTAAGGCCTGCATGTCCATTCCTGAACCAATCACTGTGGCAAGGGATGCCTCTACTGCCATTTAACTAGTGAGAGTAGAGTCTGCTCCACCAAGCCCAAGGCAGTGGGGAGATATGGGGGAACCCAACAAAAATCTGAGTAGTAAGGGGAAGTGGATGCTGGATAGGTCACCACCAGTAATAACCCTTCCACAACCCGAGCAAGAAACTAGGCCTAGGCGATACAGATGAGCAATTGTGCTCTTGTCCCTACCTCAAGTTGTTCCCACACTAGTCAGAGAGTTGGAAAATAATCTGCAGTTTACTGTGGGAAGGTTGAAGTCCACACAAGAGAAGGGAAGAGAAGGTTCCCTGAGGAAGTGACCTGTGAACTGAGCCATAAAGATGACAAGTACAGCCAACATTCTTAAATGTGCGGCACTTCTGTTAAGAGAACTGCCCCTTCCCCGTTCCATGTAGTGGGGCTATCAAACTAGGATGGATACATGACCCCAGCTTGCCCAGTCACAGTACCCTATTTTTTAGCCATGATAATTGGTCCAAAAAATGGACATGTGACTTAGGCTGGGTCAATCAGAGGACTTCCATAAGCTTACTGTAGTGATGCTGAGAGAGGAGGGTTTCTCTTTTGGATCAAAAGCCTGAGAATGTAATCCTAATTAGACTACCTGCTGACCCACTCTCTTGCCATGTGGAAGAACCTGCCTCAGAACAAAGCCAACTCAGAAAAGCAGAGCCAGGAGATGGAAAAGGAGGCAAAGTCCTCGTGATGTATCTGGGAGCCTCATATCCTCCACTGGACCTTCCAGTTCTATCAGCCCGCAAGTGCTGCTTTTGGCTTAATCTAGTTCCCTTTGGAGTTCCATCATTTGTCAACTAAAAAAAGGCCTGACTGATGAAAGTGGACTTCGGCCAAAAGAAGGCTGGAGTGGAGTTGTGAGAAAGGACAGCAGAGGCCCTGCCTCCCACTAGGTGCAGAACCTAGCCATTGCAGTTCTCCAGTAACTCATACCCTCTCAGAAAAGACACCTACACCCAATTTCATTAACAATTTGATTAATGAATTAATGAAATTAAGTGCTTAGTAAGTGTTAGCTCTGTACCAGGTGCCGTTCTAAACTCCTCAGTTTAACAGATCTCCTCAGCTACCCCATGTGGTAGATACTAATAACATCCCATTCACAGATGAGGAAACTCTTAGGTGATTACATACCTTGCTTGGTCAAACAATTGATAAGTGGTAAGTGGTTGAGCCAAGATTCCATCTTAGTCTATTTCCCTTGCAGACAGAGCCCCTTCATTATGCAACTCATTGGGGGCCCACTCCCTTACAGTCTATATGAGCGGTGCTCCTAGGTTTGGGCACTGTGCAACCTGTGCAGCCATACATAGCCGCTCTGTTTGTAGACCCCTTGCTTTTGACTAACCATTCACTTCCATGTTCATTATTAAGCCAGACCACAAGTAAGGTAGGCGTCATTGGTAGCAAGTTCCAGGAGCAGAGACAGTTCTGTGGAGGAGGTAGGATGAGAGTTGAGATCCCCAAAGTAGGTAGAATTGTGAGAGGGGAAGGCAGGTATTATAAACAGAAGGAAGAACCCTACAGGCACCTGGGTGTCTCCGTCAGTTAAGTGTCTGACTCTTGATCTCAGCTCAGTTCTTGATCACAGGGTCGTAAGTTCCAGCCCCATGTTGGGCTCCACACTGGGGGCAGAACCTACTTTAAAAAAAGCGGGGGGGGGGGGGGGGGGTTGGGGGAGGAGCAAGATGGCGGAGGAGTAGGAGAGCTAAATATTATCGGGTCCCAGGAGTTCACCTTGATAGTCATCAACCATTCTGAACACATACAAACTCAACAGGAGATCGAAGAGAAGAAGAGCAGCAATTCTAGGAACAGAAAAACGACCACCTTCTGGAAGGTAGGATGTGCGGAGAAGCGAATCTGAGGAGATATACAGGAAGGTAGACCTGGGGGGAGAGGCCAGCTCCCAGCAAGCGGTAGAGCAGCAGAGCACAAAATCAGAACTTTTAGAAGTCTGCTCCACTGAGGGACGTCATTCCAGAGACTAAGCAGGGGGTGGAGACCTCGCGGGGACAGTGATCTCAGGACCCACGGGGTCACAGAAAGACCCAGGGTGCGTAAGTGTGGGAGAATCCCCAGGTATCAAAGTGGGGAAGCTGGCTGCAGAGATGGAACTGAGGAGGGGGCTCTCAGGTCGGGGTTACCTTAAACCATGATCCGAGGCACAGTAGGGCCACTGCTCTTGAAGCAGCGACCCCACAAGTGGCAAATCTGGGGAGAATCACCTTCCTCCTCCAGGAGGAGCAGCATGGGAGTGCACTGCAGGAATTGAGTCTAGAGACTCAAACGGGGCCATGCGCCAGAGATAGAAACGCTTGGTCACAGGCTGGGTGAGCTCAGAGCATGGCGGGAGACCGGGGAGACAGGAGGGATTGACTGCTTTTCTCTGAGGGTGCACTGAGGAGTGGGGCTACAAGCTCTCGGCTCCTATGGGCCCGAGATTGGGAGGCCACCATCTTCATTCCCATTCTCCAAAGCTGTACGGAAAGCGTCCAGGGAAGAAAAGCTCTGAGAGCAAACCGAGCAGATTACTTAGCCTGCCGCCCTGGCCGCCTTGTGCAAAGGCATTTGAAAATCATGGGCAACAGGCCCCTCCCCCAGAAGATCAGCAAGAACATCCAGCCAAGACCAAGTTCACCGATCAATGAGAACTGCAAAACTTCAGAGCTACAGGAATACAGCACATAGAATTGATGGCTTTTCCCCCAAGATTCTTTAGTCTTTGAAAGTTAAATTTTTTTAATTTTATTTTTTTCTTATTCTATTTTTTAAATTTTTCCTCTTTCCTATTTTACTGTTTTTGAACATTTGATCAATACCTTTTTAAAAAATCTTTTTAAAATTTTCATTGTTATAGTCATAGTCTATCCCCTCATTGTATTTAATCTTATTTTTTGTATACATACAGGTTTTTCTTTCTTTAAAATTTTTGGATACAGTTTCTTCTAACAGATCAAAATATATCCTAAATCTAGTGCATGGCTTTTTTCTAGTCTCCAGCCTGATCACATTCTTTCCTCTTTTTTTTTTTTTTCCTTTTTCAACCAACTTCTTATCTTATCAATTCCTTTTTTAGAATCTTTTTTAATTTTTCAACTTTATAGTCATATTCCATCCCTTCATCATGTTTACCCTTAATTTTGTATGTGTATATATATATATATATATATAGGTTTTTCTTTCTTTAAAATTTTTGGAGGCAGTTTCTTCTAACAGACCAAAATACACCAAAAATCAAGAGTGTGCTTTGGTCTATTCACCAGTCATTCATATATATATATATATATATATATACCCCGGCGCCTTTCTTCTCCTCCCCAGTTTTGGGTCTCTTCTGATTTGGTTAGTGCATGTGTTTCTGGGGCTGTTGCTGCACTTTCAGTATTTTGTTCTCTCATTCATCTATTCTTATCTGGATAAAATGACAAGGCAGAATAACTCACCTCACCTCAAAAAAAAAAAAAAAAAAAAAGAACAAGAGGCAGTACCGGCAGCTAGGGACCAAATCAATACTGACATTAGTAATATGTCTGGACTTAGAGTTCAGAATAATGATTATCAAGGTGCTAGGTGGGCTCAAAAAAAGCATGGAAGATACTAGAGAATCTCTTTCTGGAGAAATAAAATCCCTTTCTGGAGAAATAAAACAGCTAAAATCTAACCAAGTTGAAATAAAATGCTATTAATGAGGTGCAATAAAAAATGGAGGCTCTTACTGCTAGAATGAAGGAGGCAGAAGAGAGAATTAGTGATCTAGAAGACCAAATGGTGGAGAATAGAGAAGCTGAGCAAAAGAGAGACAACTACTGGACCACAAGGGGATAATTTGAGAGATAAGTGATAACATAAGATGAAACAATATTAGAATACTTGGGATCCCAGATGAAGAAAGAGAGAGGGGGGCAGAAAGTATATTGGAGCAAATTATAGCAGAGAATTTCCCTAATTTGGCAAAGGGAAGAAGCATAAAAATCCAGGAGGTACAGGGAACCCCCTTCAAAATCAATAAAAATAGGTCCACACCCTGTCATCTAATAGTAAAACTTAATAATTCTCAGTGACAAAGAGAAAATCCTATAATCAGCTCAGGACAAGAGGTCTGTAACATACAACAGTAGAAAAATTAGATTGGCAGCAAACCTATCCACAGAAGGGCCAGAAGGGACTGGCATGATATATTCAGAGCAATAAATGAGAAAAATATGCAGCCAAGAATACTATATCCAGCTAGGCTGTCATTGAAAATAGAAGGAACGATAAAAAAACTTCCAGGAAAAACAAAAACTAAAAGAATTTGCAAGGGGTGCCTGGGTGGCTCAGTGGGTTGAGCCGCTGCCTTTGGCTCGGGTCATGATCTCAGGGTCCTGGGATCGAGTCCCACATCCGGCTCTCTGCTCAGCGGCGAGCCTGCTTCCCTCTCTCTCTCTCTGCCTGCCTCTCTGTCTACTTGTGATCTCTCTCTCTGTCAAATAAATAAATAAAATCTTTAAAAAAAAAAAAAGAATTTGCAAACACCAAACCAGCCCTACAGGAAATATTGAAAGGGGTCTTCTGAGCAAAGAGGGAGCCTAAAAGTAACAGATTAAAAAGGAACAGAGACAATATACAAGAAGAGTCACCTTACAGGTGATACAATGACACTAAATTATTATCTTTCAGTAGTTACCTTGAATGTAAATGGGCTAAATGCTCCAATCAAAAGATACAGGGTATCAGAATGGATCACAAAACAAAACACATTGATATGCTGTCTGCACTAAACTCATTTTAGACCCAAAGACACCTCCAGATTTAAAGTGAGGGGAAGGAAAATAATTTACCACACTAATAGACATCAAAAGAAAGCTGGGGTGGCAATCCTTATATCAGATCAATTAGATTTTATGCCAAAGACTATGATAAGAGATGAGGAAGGACACTATATCATATTTAAAGGGTCTGTCCAATAAGAAGATCTAACTATTTTAAATATCTATGCCCCTAACATGGGAGCAGCCAGTTATATAAACCAATTAATAACAAAATCAAAGAAACACATCGACAATAATAATAGTAGAGGACTTTAACACCCCCCTCACTGAAATGAACAGATCTTCTAAGCAAAAGATCAATAAGGAAATAAAGGCTTTAAGTGACACACTGGACTAGATGGACATCACAGATATATTTAGAATATTCCATCCCAAAGCAACAGAATACACATTCTTCTCTAGTGCACATGGAACATTCTCCAGAATAGATCACATCCTGGGTCACAAATCAGGTCTCAACTGGTACCAAAAGACTGGGTATGCAGGTTCCTCAAAAGGTTGAAAATAGAGCTACCCTACGACCCAGCATTAGCTATGTAGTATTTGACACTATAGCATTCAGATGTAGTAATCTGAAGGGGCACATGCACCCGAACGTTTATAGCAGCAATGTCCACAATAGCCAAACTATGGAAAGAACCTAGATGTCCATCAAAGATGAATGGATAAAGATGTGATATATATATAGATAAAGATGTGATATATATATATATCACATATATATATATATATAAGATAAAGATAAGATATATATATATAAGATAAGATAAAGATGTGATATATAAAGATATATAAAGATATATAATATATATATATAAGATAAGATAAAGATGTGATATATAAAGATATATAAAGATAAGATATATATATATATAAGATAAGATAAAGATGTGATATATATATATATATGTATATATATATAAGATAAAGATGTGATATATATATATGTATATATATATATATATATATATATCACATCTTTATCCATATAAAGTATATGTATCCATATACAATGGACTACTATGCAGCCATCAAGAAAAATGAAATCTGCTATTTGCAAAGACGTGGATGGAACTAGAGGGTATTATGCTAAGCGAAATAAGTCAATCAGAGAAAGATAATTATCATATGATCTCTCTGATATGAGGAATTTGAGAAGCAGGGTGAGGGATTGTAGGGGGTAGGGAAGGAAAAAATGAAACAAGATGGGACCGGGGAGGGAGACAAACCATAAGAAACTATTAATCTCACGAAACAAACTGAGGGTTGCTGGGGGGTGGAGGGGAAGGGATAGGGTGGTTGGGTTATGGACATCGGGGAGGGTATGTGCTATGGTGAGTGCTGTGAATTGTGTAAGACTGATGATACACAGACCTGTACTCCTGAAGCAAATAATACATTATATATTAATTTTTTAAAGTTGTTTTTTTTTTTAACGGTGGGGAAAGAACCCTAGAAGTCTGCATGGGCCTGACTCATTAGAGAAAAGACTTTCAAGGATCAGTTGTGAGAACACTAGTTACTCTCTATTGCACACCTGATTATCTGCCTAGTACTGTGCTGGGCTCTCTACTCCCATGTTTTATTTGATGCTCAACACACACCTCTGAGGTGAATAGGAATATTCCTACCCTGCAGAACAGGACATAAAGCTCAGAAGTGCAATGGCTTCTGAGACTATACAAAGTTGGTGCAGGAACAGCTGAGACAGCACCACAGCTGAGTCTTTTCTAACGGCCACATCTGTGTCTGCTGGAGCCAGAGGAGGCCTCCTTTATGTGGTTTGGAAGAAGCTGGGTTCCCTATGAGGAGGGAGATAGTAGTTTCAGTACCTCAAGCTTAAAATTTTAATTCGAAACAATCCTGACACCTTGTCACTAAAGTTGGGTGAAAAAGCCTTTTGTGTCTCGGCCCTGAGGGGCATCCACCATCCTTATTTCTCAATCCCATATTCTCATCCCATATTTCTCATCCCATATTCTCAAATGTCTTACAACTGATGCTCAGAAACACCAAGGTGCATGAGAACAGGGAGAATTGAGTGGAGGTTAAGGCCTGATGTCAGGAATGTGATCCAGTATAGGTCACCAGCCTCTCCCAGCTCCCGAGCATTCCAGGGGTGGGGGGTTGGGGGGGTTGACTTGTTGGATGCTGGGTCCCAGTTAACTCCTGCTAAGAAGGAAATTATGGCTGGAACTTTGTGACAATGTGGTCAGAGAATAATTTCCCTTCCTGCTATGGAGCTCAGGACTTAATGGAGTGAACCAAACACAAAGGGACCATATAACTCACTTGTTCACATACTAACTGACTGACGATTTCTTCTCTTCACTCACCCACTTTGTTTTTTTTATCCCATCTACTTGCCTCCCTTCCTCAATCATACTTTTGTTTTCTCACTCAGTGACCCTGTTGCCATGGCTGAGAGCTCTGTACATGACTAAGTCTCCAGAGGCAGGGAGACAGCTGGAAAGACAAAACACAAGGCGCTAACAGCAATAAGAGAAGAATGTACATAGTCTGCAGGGACCTGGGGCACAGAGTGATTGAACAACAGTTTATAGGGTCAGAAGAGCTTCAGGGAGGTTGTAGAAAGGAAGTTGCCAGGCAGAAGACATTGCAGACAAAAGGAACAGTGAGGTACAGAGGTGTGAACAGCTGGCCTGCTTAGAGAGAGGTGAGAACATCACTGTGACTGGAGCCCTAGGTGTGTGGAGGGGGAGGGGAAGGATAAGAGATGAAGCTGGAAAGTAGGTTGAGACCAGGCTGGCTGTGAATAGCAGGTTAAGGAGCATGGACTCTATTCTCAAGGTCAGTGGTTCTCCAAGTGTGGTCCTTGGAGGGTGGGGGCACCTGGCTGGCTCAGACCGTAGACCATTTGACTCGTGATCTCAAGGTGGTTAGTTTGAGCCTGACATTGGATGTAGAGATTACTTATAAATAAAATCTTTAAAAAACAAAGTGTGGTCCTTGAGCCAGTAGCAACAGCTTCACTTAGCACCTTACTAAAGATGCAAAATCTCGGGTCCTAGACCTACTGAATCAGGAACTCTGCTGCGGGCTCCAGCCATCTCTGTGTTAACATGCTCTCCAGATGATTCCTAATGCATATTAAAATTTGAGAATCACTTTTCTACATAGTAGGGATTCAGGGGTAGAGTGCAAGCAGAGGAGTGCCATAATAGCACTCTGAATTGAAAAGCACTCTGATAGCAACATGGAAACCAGACTGATTCGAGAGGATGAGAATGAAACAGGGCAGACTGGACTCATGTGCAAAGAAATACATCTGAGATGGTGGATGCTGCAGAAACTGGTAGATGTCCTCCAAAATCCGTTCTCCCTGGATAGTTAATAGAACCCCTGGTTTTTATTGGGACATATGCCTCAAAGACTAAATATCCCACCTTCTCCTGCACTTAGGTGTGGTCATGTGATGAAGTTTTGACCCGTAGGAAGTGAGTGGAGGAAATGTGTGTAACTATAAGGTCATGAGCCTCAAAGTGTATGCCTTCTGTGTTCCCATTTCCCTGGCTGGGATGAGACATGGTGGCAAGCCATCCTGAAACATTGTGGTCAGAGATAACCCCATGGGAACAATGAGCAACAAGGTATCTTGGGAAGAAGCCAAGATACCTCCTATCTTGTAGTCATCATGCCAGCCTCAGACTACTTATGATGGCCAGATTGGTATACACTTCCATTTTTTTTTTTAATCACAACTATTTTGAGTGTCTATTAGGGAAACAAAACCTATATTTTAGCTGCTACAGTGAACCAAATACTCTTTTCAAAGTATACCTGATTCCTTCCCTTCTTTCCTCCCTCCCTTTTTCTCTCTTCCTTCCTTCCTTCTTTCCTTCCTTCCTTCTTTCCCTCTCCCCTCCCTCCTTTCTCTCTCTTTCTCTTCCTTTCTTCTTTCCTTCCTTCCTTTCCTTTTTTCCTTCCTCCCTCCCTCTTCCTTCCTCAAAAGAATTTGAGAAAGCTTATAATTGAGGATGTGCACAATGAGTTTCATGAAATACAAATATAAAATTAAGCCCATCAGGTTTAATGGAGCTGTTGTCATTAAGCATCAGATGTAGCTCTAACTTCCTGAAAGCCAAGACAAAAATGGAGATAAGATGAATCAGTCTCAGAACATTTGATATCAAAGAAAAGGGCATTTTCCAGTTTTCCTGACAAAAATTCCAGTAATTTCTCATGCTGGAAAAATTTATACACTAAAGTTATATATTGATAATATTCTCCACACATTTGACAACAAGTAGAAATTGAGTTTCATATGGTGATTTTTCTTTTCTTTTTTTCCTTAAGATTTTATTTATTATTTGACAGAGAGGGAACACATGCAGGGTGAGCGGGAGAGGGAAAAGCAGCCTTCCCACTGAGCAGGGATCCTGATCCGGGGCTGGATCTCGGGGCCCTGGGATCATGACCTGAGCCCAAGGCAGATTGAGCCACCCAGGTGCCCCTCACATGGTGATTTCTTATCACAACTTTTGATGAAAGCTCAGGTTATATTGTTACAACACAACTCTGGGAGGGTACTTCTGCAAGGGACCAAGCTAGGGTGGCACCAAGAATTTACATGAATTCTCGAATTTGTTCCTTTCAACAGCTCTGTGTCAGAGCAGGCAAGACCATTTGTTTTACAGATGAGGAAACTAGCATACAGAAAGGGGAAGAGCCAGATCAGATAGCTGGTGAGGAGCCAGTTTTGTAAGCCAGTTTTGTAGACTCTAGAGGCCCTATTCTAAGTGTCCCCCTCTGGGCCTGCCAGCACTACCACACACAAAATTGTAGGTTGATTATCAGAGAAAAGCACAAGATTCATTGCCCCAGAATATGCCTGTTAGCCAAGAGAAATCAGTGAGATCTGGTAAATATTGGAGGGACCTCTGAGTCCCCTGGGATGGGCTCCTCCTGATTGAATGAGAAGTAGTGGTAGGCACCGTAAGGGCAGAAAGGAAACCCCGAATTTGGAGCTTGACTAGAACATGTGGGGCTTCAAGAATAGAAAGAAAAAAAACATTAAAAGCAGCTGTCCCAGGGCAGCTGATGTCTATAAAAGAAGAAGAAACCTCCTCTCTTCTGTTTCATTTCTTACTGAGCATCTACTATGAACCAGATACATGCTGGAAACCCATGTATGGCTGAAAGTCACTTTCTGTCTCATTCTCAAAGTAACTCTACAAAGTAGGTATGCTTATCGATATGATTATGCCATGTTATAGATGAAGAAACTGAAGCTCAGAACAGTGAAACAGCTGGTAAGGGTTAGAGACAGAGTTTGAACTCCTGTCTGTGTGACTCCAAAACTTCTTTTAATGCATCATCACCGTTTCGGTAGTAAGAGAGAAAAGAGTTGATAGGTATGACATTTAAGTCCATTCTGTTTCTTTGTTGTTATTTATTTTATTTTTAGACTCTTTTTAAAAAAAGATTTTTATTTATTTATTTAACAGACAGAGATCACAAGCAGGCAGAGAGGCAGGCAGAGAGAGAAGGAGGGGAAGCAGGCTCTCTGCTGAGCAGAGAGATGCGGGGCTCATTCCCAGGACCCTGAGATCATGACCTGAGCCGAAGGCAGAGGCTTTAACCCACTGAGCCACCCAGGGGCCCCGTGTTGTTATTTTTTAAATAAAATTTTAAAAATTGAACACTAAGCTGATACATGCCCACCATCTTTTGGCATAATTTTTTTAAAGTGACTTTTTTTTTAAGATTTTTTTTTTTTTATTTGTCAGAGAGAAAGAGAAAGCGAGCGAGCAAGTGAGCACAGGCAGACAGACTGACAGGCAGAGGCAGAGGGAGAAGCAGGCTCCCTGCCGAGCAAGGAGCCCAATGTGGGACTCGATCCCAGGACGCTAGGATCATGACCTGAGCCCAAGGCAGCTGCTTAACCAACTGAGCCACCCAGGCGTCCCTAAAGTGACTTTTGACCATAAAGTTTGAACATATTCAACAAAGTTTGGAGAATCCAGACCTACAGAGAGAAATAGAAGAAAACAAAACAACATCGAGTAATTTTGGGGCCATTATTATCATTTAGGGTGTTCCTTTCCGCTCTTTGCTATGAATAATGTACGGTTCACATTTTACACTGACGTTACCAAATTGTGTCCCTGCTTCATATTACAAGCATCTTTATCCTTTTACTAAGTTGCAGTGTCATCAGTTTATGAACTGTGAAGTATTTCAGAGGCGTACCTTATGGTTTTAAAGCGTTCCCTTTGTGATTCCTTCTAAATTTTGCTGTTAGAAAAATATTTCTTCAAATATCTTGGAGCATATATCTTCGTCTTAATTTAGGATTATTTCCCTGAAGTTAGTTCCCAGAAGAGGAATGTCTCGGTCAAAAGGCCTGGACGTTCAGTTAAGCATCTGCCTTTAGCTCAGGTCATGATCCTAGGGTCCTGGGATCGAGTCCCACATCAGGCTTCCTGCTTAGTGGGGAGTCTGCTTCTCCCTCTACCCCTCCACTCTTGCTTGTGATCTCTCTCTCTCTCTCAAATATATAAATAAAATCTTAAAAAAAAAAAAAGGTCTGGGCATTATTTAAGTCTTTGGTGCATATTGCCAAATGGCTTCCCAAGAGATTTTAGCAAGTCGCTTTTCCACCAGAAATGTAAAAGTATCCGTTGCTCACATGGACAATAGTCTTGTGTCACCAGTTTTTTTAAACTTCAAAATCAAAAAGCTATAAATGGCCTTTTTTTAATCTTTTTTTTTCTTTTTTTAGAAAGGCAGACTGCCATGTGCAGCGCCTCATTTTGGATGTGTCTGGAGTCTTGGAAGCTTGACTACCCTATGTTCTCCTACAAATGGACCTTGAGAGCTTGTTTGGAGGTTATAGCAGGGGAGCACAGCTACTCATACACCCTTGACCGAAGAACGGTCCTCTTCTCTATCCGGGAAGGTCGTCCTCTTCGGCCGAGCGCGCAGCTTCAAGAGGGACGCACATGGAGCGGTGAGGGAGGAAGGGGACACCTGCCTAGCCAGCCAGATCAGCCGAATCAACCCTGGCAATCAATGGGGTGACAGATGTCGCAGCCAGATCACCCTTACAACCTATAAATCGCCTTTTAGTTTGCACTGCTTTGATTACTCCTGTGAGGTGGAAAATGTCCCGTGTTTATTGTGTTTTATCTCTCTCCACTGACTAGTTATTGGGTCCTTAGTCTGTTATCAATGTTAGGTGTTCTTCACATAATAGAAGTATTAACCCATTGTCTGTAAGACATTTTCCTAGTCTGAAGTTTGCCTTTTAATGCTGGGTATGATTTTGGAGTAGGATAGGTTTTTGGGGTTTGTTTCCAACAATAGAAGTTAAAGAATGTTTTTGTTTTGTAAATAACCCTGTCCATCTTTTCCATAAGAATTTTTCCACTTTTGGGTGCCTGGGTAGCTCAGTGGGTTAGAGCAGCTGCTTTCAGCTCAGGTTGTGATCCCAGGGTCCTGGGATCAAGCCCCCAAACCCCCACCCTCACATCGGTCTCTGCACTCAACAGGGAGTGTGCTTGTCTCTCTCCCTCTCCCTCTGCCCCTCCCCCTGCTCCTGGTCACTCTCTCAAATAAATAAAAATCTTAAAAAGAAAAAAAAAGAATAAGAATTCTTCCGTTTTCTCTAATCTTAGAAAACCATTCGCAGAAAAACTTCAGTGTCAGGTTCGAGAACTGATGGAGATGTCTGAGCTGTTTGTCATCTTTTTAATAACAATGGGGAGAAGAGAATTATTTCTTTTTTCCTTCATACATTTGACTTTCCTTGACTTTTTGTTTTAGTACCTTAAAATATGCTCATTGGGAGTGGGTACTCCTATAGGAAATATAGTGTATATGTGTCCCAAAAAGTCTGGAGAAATGTATATGTGTCCCAAAAAGTCTGGAGAAATATGTACCAAAAATACTAATACTGGTGGGGCGCCTGGGTGGCTCAGTGGGTTAAAGCCTCTGCCTTCGGCTCGGGTCATGGTCTCAGGGTCCTGGGATCGAGCCCCGCGTCGGGCTCTCTGCTCCGTGAGGAGCCTGCTTCCTCCTCTCTCTCTGCCAGCCTCTCTACTTGTGATCTCTCTCTCTCTGTGTGTCAAATAAATAAATAAAATATTTTAAAAAAAGAAAAAAAAATACTAATACTGGTTATTTCCAGTTGATGGGAGCAGGGCTGGGATGGATTTGTTATTCAAAGGGTGCCCAGCACCCTTATTTCCTTTTGGCAAGATAATCTTTCTTCATCCCACAGCGTGGCTGCCCATGGCAGTACATTTGCCTGATATAGTATCTCATTTCCTTGGCAATAGTTTATTTGGGGCCAAGCAGTAGGCATGTTACTCTAGCACAACTCATCAGAGTCCTTCCCTGAGACTGATACATGAAACTGGGTATAGCTCTCCTGCTGGGTTCATTTGGAAAGCTGGGTCTGCCTCACACCATGGTTTCTGCCAGGCAGAGTGATCACCCTGCAGTGGAAGGGAGGCCAATGTAGAGATATCGAGACAAGGAGAGATGCAAGAAAGCAAATCCTATGCCAAGATCCTGATCCATGGTGTTCTTCCTTCCGTCTTGCAATCAGCTGTTGATGGAGCTGGCTTTGGTTGGGGTTCTGTTATCTGGCAAGTGAAAGAATCTGATTAGTGACAAGGATGGTCTTTGTGTATTTTTAGTATGGGATGTAATTATTGGTTTAGTAGAAATATTCTTTTAAAGAGACAGAGAATTTGTTTGTTTGAAAAAGAAAGTGTAAGTGCCCGGACATGATCAAAAGCAGGGAAAATGTAGAACACAGCCTAACAGTTGTACGAGTCCTCAGGACAGACCCCACTTTATCACCTCAGGAATGTTGTCAATGAGATAGACAGGAATTTGTGGTGAAACAATTCTAGCTCACTGGGTTGGTACTGGGGAGAGTAGGGGCTCAGCCTGGGCAGGAAATATGATTTTCCATGAAGTAGGAAGTCTGGGATACTGAGATTCAGGGGAGGGAAATTTCCTCTTAGTCCCTTGCCTCTGGACAAATCAGGCCCCTTCTCAGAGACTCAGTTTACACTAAGTCTAGCTCTCATATTTGAACCCCTACAATATTCCAGACACTTCACATCCATTCTCTCATAGAATTCTCAGGAGAATTCTGAGTTGGTTATCAATATTCCTATATTCCAGCGGAAAAAACTGAGTCTTAGAGAGGTGAAGTGTGACTCAGGTAAGTCAGCCTTTAAAGCCTTTCTAGGAACCTCAGCCATCACCTTCTCTCTGTAAAATGGGCATAATACAACCACCACCCGTTGGGATCTAGTCCCAAGGATAAAAGAGGTAAAAAGCCAATGGAAATTGAGTTAGGGTAAGCACTGTTCTTTTCCCATGTCCCTCTGAAAAATGCAGAAATTTGGACAGTGGGAAGTGATGGAGGTGGAGTGCGGGTTACAGCAATGTGCCTCCTCTGACTGGCCACACAGTCCAGCCCAACTGCACTTCCTTTGAGTTGCTCCCCCTCTTCCCCTGCGTCAAATTTCTTCCCAAGGAAAGGCTTGCGCAAGAGGTCCTCGGTCAGGTCCCTTGGCCCCCTGCCTGCACCCCAGGAGCAGTTTGTTCTCCCCCCTCACCCCAAACCTGGCCCCTTGCCATCAGTCCCTGGCACCCGCCCAGTCACGTGGCACTTTGGTCTTCTTTGGCTGCTTCCTTCCGGATCCCGATTTAACTCCCACTCCTCCCTTCCCCTCCCCGTCCCAGTCCCTCGGGGCACCACACCTATTTTGAAGGGCAGGTGCAGGGGACACCGGGTCTGTTTTCCTGCCTGTCAACTGGGGCCACCTCCCTATAACTGCCTCCATTATCTTCAATATCTACTCTTGCTTTGCCCTTTCTCTATCCCTTCATCCCCGCCCCCCCCCGCCCCCATCAGTCTCCTGAGCCCTTTTGAGGGCCTAATTCCCTTCTGGGCAGTGAGGGAAAGGGGGGGGGGGGGGTGTGAGTGGGAATAGGGAGAAAGAGCCCAAGATTCCCAAGGGAGCTCCCAGAACTGGTCTGAAACTCCCAAAGATGACTGGGTGGAACCGGCCAGACTCTGACATCACACAAACCTGGACTCGAATTCGATTTGGCCTCTGACCACTTGCTAATTTTGAATCCTTCATCTCTCAGGGCTTCAATTGCCCCTCTGTGAAATGGGGACCCCAGGAGAGAGGAGGGGAGGGAAGAGTCCAGAAGAGGACCTGACCTGAACTACGGGGTTCCTCCTCAACCACCGCGCCCCTTCCCCAGCCCGGGAGGGCGGCGGAGCCTCCCTGGCCCCAGTCCGTCCGCCGCAGGCTCCTCCTCCACTGACATCAGAGCCGCAGGCGGGCGGAGGGGGCCAGCAGAGCCCGAGCCGAACCCCAGCGAGAGAGCGGGCGAGCTGGCGAGTCAGGAGCGGCGCGGCGGCGGTCGGCAACCCGCAGCCAGAGCTCGGCGCCAGACACCTCGGGCTTCCCAGCCAGCCCCGCGGCGGGGCAGCCGCAGGTACGGCCCAGGGGCCGCCCCAACGATGCTCCCGGGCGCCGGGGAGGGGTGGCCAGATCCCCTCAGTCGTTAGATACCTTCCCCCAAGGATGCGAGTGGGTGCCCGGACGTGCTGGACTCTGCATGGGCAGGGCAGGAGAGGGCCTTTCTTTCCAGCCTTGACCCGAGACCCAGCAGGTGCCAAGCGACTGTGGGGAACCCAGAGGGTACTAGAGGAAGGTGGGAAGGGTGTGTGTGTGTGTGTGCGTGCGCGCGTGTGAGCGCGCACACATACACACCCACGCCTGTGCTCGGCTGGGCCTGAATATGGACGGACTTGGCGTTCGGAGCTAGAGATGTGTGGGGGCTGTGTTGGGTTTTTTTAATGTCTTAGCACAGGCATGCGGATCAGATATGGAGTTGCAGTGTAAGGGCATCTTTATGGGTGGGGGTGTCTGGGAGTCAGTGTTTTTGTTGTAAATGTGTGTCCAGGTGTTGGGCATGCTGGTATCTGGCTCAAGGGTAGTAAGAGTTGAGGCTATATGATTGTGTATTGAGGGTGTCCGAAGTTAGGTGTGTAAGGAGTTGGGGTACGGTTTGGAGCACAGGAGTTTCTAGGGTATACGGAAACAGGATGAAGGGTATGAGTGAATCTGGGATGTCCGGTACATAGGTGAGGAATGTGCGTGTGCATGCAGATGTGTGTTTTGGAGGGGTGTAAGAGGGAACTGTGGGAGGGATGTTTGGCTGTGAGGCTGTGTGGGGGAGTGTGTGTGGGGACATGTATGCTGATGTCTGGGTGTACATGTATGATCAGGTGTTGGGGTATCTGGGTATGGAATATACTGAATCTGGGGGCAGGTATTTTGGTTCGGAGGTAGGGTGGAGGTTGGTATGTCTGGGTGTGTCTGTGGACCTGCAAGGGCTTTATTTGCCAAGCCTCCAGGTGGGGTTTAAAACTCTGCCTCTAGAACTACCATCATGTCTTCTTTCCTAGAAGTTTCTGCCTCTGGGATGGGTGGTCAGGCCCCTCCTGGGAACCAGGTCCAATCCAAGGAGTGGGATCTCACACCAGGGACTCTAGTCAGGACACCATCTCTCATCCTTCCTCAGAAGAAACAGAAAGGGAAGGTGCCTTCCTTGAGGCCACACAGCATGGTGGGCTCTGAATGGGCCCGTCTGACTGCCTGTTGGAAAGACAAGCTGAGAGGGGACTCATCAAAATCCTTTGTCTTCAGCTAGCTTAGTTGGACCCCCCACAATCAACATTTGGGCAAAGATGGACCCAGTCCTATCCATCACTAACCTCAGTCTCTCCATTGTCCATCTGATAAATGGGGAGAGAAAGCCCACCCTCCTGCTGACAGAGGTCTCAGTGGAGAAAGGTACAGGCTGGATCAGGATGAGAAAAAGCCAGGAGGGGACAGGCTCTGTGGTACAATTTCTCAGGCTTCTGGGACCCAAACAGGGAGCCAGGAGGAAGAGGGGGTAATAGGAGGCCTGGGGAGCTCCAGCTGTGGCTGCTGTTGCCGTGGTAACAGTGCAGAAGGAGCTATTTAAAAACGTGGCTGAGATATTGCTGGAAGCCCAGGCTGCCGGAAACCTGATTTCCGAGAGGCTGGGTGGGAGAAGAAAGAGGAAGGAGAGGAGACACCCCAGCAATTCCCAAGGTGGGGCTGAGACATTGCTGGTTCTGGGGATAGGGAGACCCTCCAGGACCATGTGCTTCTACAGTCTGCTCTGGGGTCTTCTCTGCTGTCCTCCTGGGAGTCAGTGTCAGCCTGAGTGTTTGAATTTGGAGACGGAGAAACTGGGAGGCAGGCTGAACAGATGAATGAATGAATGACTTTGTTGAAGAAAGACTTCTGCTGCCACCTTGAAGGATTTTCCCCTAGGCATGAGGACTTTGGGAGGAACAAATGACTGGTGAATTAATGAATTTGCTGAATAACTTTGTCAAATGAATGAACCAAGAAATGAATAAATGCAGGCTGAATGACCGAATGGGGCCTCAGTTCCCCAAGTTCCAACACAGAAGGCTGGGCCCTACTGAGTCTTTTCCCTCCATTCCCCTTCTTAGGAGCCCTGGCTGTGGCCAGGGGGCAGTGGGCCATGCCGGGGGCAGTGGACGGCCCCAGCTGGAAGCAGGTGGAGGACATTAGGGACATTTACGACTTCCGTGATGTTCTGGGAACGTAAGTCTCTGGGCACGTGGTGGTGGAGCAGAGGGTGGATGGGGAGGCCGTCCCTGAGCTGGGGTGTGGGTTGGGAAGGTCCTTACTCTTGGGACTGGCTGGGGAAGCTGAATCCAGGGTGGTACTTCCTCTGGTCAGTTGATCACTGCTTCCTGTTTCCTAGAGTTCCAGCCTGGTGGCAGACTTGCCATGGCCCAGTCTGGCCCATCTTTTCACTTCTGGCCAACAGTGAGTGGAACAGACTCTGCTCTTGGCGGCAGCTCTGGGTTCCTGTGAAGAGAACAAAGTAGGGGAGAATGAAGGGGCTCTTTTGGCCAAGAACTGGGGGTTTTGGCCTAGGTTTAGGAACTGATGCGGGGCATGGCTCTCTTCTCAGTGGTGGGAACCCAGAAATAACTCAAACCTGATCTTTGCCCCTCAAGTTGATCCTAAACATGTGAGGGAAACACACCCAGGGGAAATGACAGCAGGGTGTAGGGTACACTTCCATTAGAGTCAGGACTGAGGACTTTGTAGAGCCCAGAATGCTGGCTTCTGCTTGGGGAAACCTTTCTGGAGAAGCGGGTATTCAAGTTAGGGACTGAAGGATAAGCAGAAATGCACTTGTCAGAGAGGGAAAAGAGCATTCCAGGCAGAAGGAAGAGCATAGGCAAAGGCTGAGAAGCGGGCTATGTGCAGAAAGAGGTTAAGAATGATACAACTTATAATCAGATGCTGGGGGAAGAGTGGAAGAAGAGGCTGAGAAGAGAGCACAGGTCAGGTAAAGCCTTGAAAGCCAAGCTATGGAGGCTCAACTTTATCTCATGAGCCATAGGAAGGCATTTAAGACATTTTCACAGGCTTGCAATTCAGGATGGTTACTCTGGTCAAAGCATGCAGGATAAATTGGAGAAGGACAAGACTGGAAACCAGCAATAAGGCTACCACAGGCACTAGGTTTTTGGGTTTTTTTTAAAGATTTTATTTATTTATTTGAGAGAGAGAGCACAAACTGGGGGAGAGGCGTGGGGAGAAGTAGGCTCCCCATGGAGCAGGGAGCCTGACACAGGGCTCGACCCCAGGAAATTGAGACCACAACCCGATGCCCAGCCAACTGAACCACACAGGCACCCCCACAGTCACTAGTTATTCTGATTATTAAGATTTCACCACGAGAGAGGCTTTTGACCTATGACTTCCTCTTATCCTAGAGAAAGCACAAAGTCCTAGGAAAAATACTCCAATAAATCCTCCTTATCAGTGCTCTAATGCAAATGAGTTTGTTCTTTTCTAAGAGCTTGTCGTAAAATACTGCTTCTCAAATTTCAGTGATGGTACAGATTATCTGAAGATCTTGTTAAAATGCAGATTCTGATTTAGTGGGTCTGGGGTTGAGGCCTGAGGTTCTGCACTTCTAAAAAGTTCCCAAGTGATGCTGATGGTTCTTCAAGGTTATAAAAGGTGTTAATAAACCATGACTCAAGTTGACTGTAGCAGAAAAAGAAATGAATCAATTATGTATAAATCAAAAAGCTGAGGGCATAAATGTCAGGCATGGCTGGATCCAGAGACTCACATGATGTTATCAGGAAATTGTCATCAGGAGTTTCTTAGCTCTGATTTCCATTGTGTTACCTTCATTCTCAAGCAGGCTCTTCTCAAGCAGTGGCAAAGATAACCACCATTAGCTCTAGGCTCGCATCTTGCCAGCTTGGCAGGAAAGAGCAGCTCATTCTCAAAGTGCCAGGCACCTGGCTTGCACCACATGACCCAGTTACTGTGGCCAGGGATAGACTACACTGATTGGCCAGACCTGGGTCATATGACCACCACACAGACCAGGTGGTGGAAGAGTGATGGAGGGAGGTTTGTCCCACATCCTTCTGTTCACAGGTGGTCACCTAACCCATAGAGGTATGGAGGAGGGGCTGAAGGGAACTTAAGGTTCTAGTTCCCCAGCTCATCAGTACCCTCTCTCTGCAGGGGGGCCTTCTCAGAAGTAATCCTGGCAGAAGATAAGAGAACACACAAGCTGGTGGCCATCAAATGCATCGCCAAGAAGGCTCTGGAGGGCAAGGAGGGCAGCATGGAGAATGAGATCGCTGTCCTGCACAAGTGCGTGGGCCACAGGATTTCTGCCTAGGTTGACCCTGCCTTGACTCCTCCCATTCTCTTCCTACCTCTGCTTTGGGCAAATCGTCTAACCTGTGAGCCTCAAATTGCTCATTTATAAAATGGGATAATCTCCACTTGGTAGGGCCATAGGGAGCATTAGAGGTTCCTTTATTTCATATGTCTGGTGCAGCGGCTAACGTGACAAATGTGACTGAAATGCCACAGCTTATTTAGAGTGGCTTAATCTGTTCAGTCAGATCTAAAAGCCAGTCCTTGAATGTGGCTTGAAACAACATATTTCAACTGATGCTATCATAGACCTACCTCTAGTTCCCCCCATATATTAAAGCCACTCCGGAAGTTTAAAAATGCCTGTCTCACGACCCCCTGACTAAATAACCAACTGGTCTATGATTTGCTCACCCTGATGTGAAACCTGCTGCCCTCACTGGAAAGCTTATAGAGAATCTTCACTTCCATCCTCTCCCCTGAGCTTTCCAACCACGGTGGGCAGGGATGAAATGATCAGTTCCACTACTGGGTGGGGGAGGGTGACTGAGGCCCAGAGAGGGTAAGGGATTTGCCCAAGGTCACACAGCAACTTTGTGGCAGAGCCATGGCTTCTGTCAAGCTCAGTCACCATCATTGGTTCATTTACCAGGCATTCACCATGTACCAGGCATTGTGCCGAGATTCTTTCTTGTATTTTTTCATGTGATCCTTAGCCCAACTCTTTGTGATCATTGGCTTCATATTAGAGATGAGGAACCTGAGGCTTAATATTCAGTGAATAAGTGAGCACTTACTCTACACCAGGTGTGGCAGGAACAATGGTAAGATAAAGCCCCTGGTTTCCCAGAGCTGGTGTTCTGGTGGCAGAGGCTGACAGACTTATAAACACAAAAACATTTTAAAATTGTGTATTGAACAGTGCTGAGAGGTAAAAAGATTTGTCCCCAAACAGCATGCACTAGAGGCAGGTGAGACCCAACCTGATGGGTCCAAGGTCAGGGCCCATTGTTTGTTTATCTCTGTGCTCGCCTACCTTCCATTCTATCACAATAAATTGTGGTAAATCGGCTTTTCCTTTTGGGACCCAGAACTCTGGTTTGTCCTGCCCAGCTCCGCAGTGGTGATTCTTCAAGGTGAGGGGAGGAAAGTCGCTGAGCTGTCCTCAGCTCTGAACTATCTCATTTCTCCTTTCAGGATCAAGCACCCCAACATTGTAGCCCTGAATGACATCTATGAGAGTGGAGGTCACCTCTACCTCATCATGCAGCTGTGAGTGGCTTCACCCCTTGCTCACACCTCTCCCTGCTGCCCCTCCCTAGCCTCTGTGGCCAGACTGCCCTGTCCCCTGGCTGCAGGGTGTCCGGCGGGGAGCTGTTTGACCGCATTGTGGAGAAAGGCTTCTACACAGAGCGGGACGCCAGCCGCCTCATCTTCCAGGTGCTGGACGCCGTCAAGTACCTACATGATCTGGGCATTGTACACCGAGACCTCAAGGTGGGCTGGGAGGGTGTGTGGTGAGCTGCGGTGCCAGGTGGGGCCTCTACAAACCCCTCACCGTACAGCCTGGGGCAACTCTTAGCCCTTCCCCGAGCTCTGGCCTCCCATCTGCAAAATATACCCAGTAAACCCTAAACTGCCTCCTCCCCTTCCAGTCTGGACACTCAAATGGATACAGAGGTGAATGGTGCTGGTATTTAATCCATAAACATCTAGGTCTTTTTCTCATAATAAAAGCCCCCTTGCTCTTTGTGGAAAACTTGGAGGGGACAGCAAAACATGAAGAAGGAAGCCAGAAACCCCTGAAATCCTATACCTCAGAGACTATGATGGATTCACATTTTGTACTACAACTCCTTCGGTCTAGAAAAGCACTGGGGTGAGACAGATCTGGGCTTGAATTCTGTCCCTAGGTTCTCAGGCAAGTAAGTCACTTTGCCTCTCAAGCCATCAGTTTTCTCATCTATAAAGTGGGATTTTTCAGACTGGCCTGACAGGCATGTGGTAAGGATAAAATGAAATCAAGCATTAGCACAGGATCTGGAACAGAGTAGGTGCTCAAAAATTCTTTAGGGCTTCACAATATAAACGTGAAGTTTATAGAAAATTCCCTCTGACATTCCCAAGGCCCTTGTCCTTTCTGGTACTTTTAACCTCCTTAAGAACTTCCTTGAGTTTCATGTGCCTTCAACCAAGATGGCAGCCGTGAGGCCCAGGGGCTTTTGTGAGGCTCAGTTTCTGAGAGGTGGTGCTTGGGGGGGCAGAAGGTTCTGCCAGCCTTTGGCTATCTCTGCCTCTTCCTTTCCCTCCCCCTTCCAAGCCAGAGAATCTGTTGTACTACAGCCTGGATGAAGACTCCAAGATCATGATCTCCGATTTCGGTCTCTCCAAGATGGAGGACCCTGGCAGTGTGCTCTCCACAGCCTGTGGAACCCCAGGATACGTGGGTATGGAGCATCCTGGGCTGGGGCCATGGGTAGGGGAGGAATTGGGAGCTGCGGGGCAGAGATTTGTCACCACCATGTCCCTTTCCCTCCATAGCCCCTGAGGTCCTGGCCCAGAAGCCCTACAGCAAGGCCGTGGATTGCTGGTCCATTGGGGTCATCGCCTACATTCTGTGAGTGGGGGCTTGGCCCTTGGGGCATGTGGCTCCAGCGTTCTCCTCTCCCCTACTTTGCTCTCTTCCTCCTCTCTGCTATTTCTTCCTTCCTGCCATCCATGTTTATATCTACCAACTAATGAGTAAGATTACTTCATTCAATACATGCCATGTTTCTGGCACTATGCTAAGCACTGGGGATTTAGCAGAGAACAAAACAAAATGCCTGCCCTGAGGGAGCAAAAACTCTAGTAGGGGAAATAGATAATAAACAAGTAAATAAATCCATAAAATAATGCCAGGTAGTAAACAACTATGAAGAAAAATCATGCAGGGTAGGCAGAAGGGGATGGATGCCATTTTAGATGAGGAGGTCAGGAAAATCCTTTCTTAGGTGACATTGAATAGCCTTCTAAATGAAGTGAGGGAGCCAGACATTTGAGGTGTGGGGGAAGAATGGTTTAGGCAGAAGGAACAGCAAGTGTAAAGGCCCTGAGGAAGGCAAGATGGTAGCAAATTAAGAAACAGGCTGGACAGGAAGGAAAAAAAATCAGAGAGGGGCAGATTTCCCCTCTTTGTAAAAGGGGGAACTCCTTCCTGTGGGTGCTGCCTGACCCGAGACTGCCCCAAAGCTCCATCCTGGAGCCAATGGGTACACTGAAAGTGGATATGAGGATAAGTTTCTCCCTGCCCAGGCTCTGCGGTTACCCCCCCTTCTATGACGAGAATGATGCCAAACTCTTTGAACAGATTTTGAAGGCCGAGTACGAGTTTGACTCTCCTTACTGGGACGACATCTCTGACTCTGGTATTTGAGGCTTTGCCTTCTTCCCCTGGGCCCTACCTCTGGTGCCTTTCACATCTGCTTTGGGGTCTCTTCACTGCCTGCCTGTGGTCAGATTCCTTAGCCCCAAACTAAGAGCTGTCTTTAAGATCAGACACCCGACCCCAGGTGCTTCCCTCTGCCTGGCCCCTGGCCTGAGAAGCTTGGAGGCATGTGTTCATTCAGCCCTCAAAAATAGCATTTTTGAAAATAACTCATCCATTAACTTCCTATCACCTAAAACACCATCATAAAGGTTTTCATCTGTCCTTTTGTGCCTCCAATTAGGAGGCAAACCTGTGAAGCCATGATCAGTCACTTCTACATCAGTGTGAATACACTGAGTAGAATCTTCTTTAAGAACAAGTTTTTCATAAGGGAAAAAGGAGAGAGCTGGAAGGCTGCGGTGGGCGGGGGGCTTAGAGAAAGAATACAGGTGGGATCGGGTGGTGCATGGACAGATCTGGCCTCTTGTCTTGCTGAAATGCCAAGCCAGACCTGAGGGGGTGGGCTTTGTCTTGGGGGTGTCCACCGGCACCACCATGCTGTTTTTGTCTTTGCTCTTGTCTTGCGGGCTCAGCCAAAGACTTCATTCGACACTTGATGGAGAAAGATCCAGAAAAGAGGTTCACCTGTGAACAAGCCTTGCAGCACCCATGGTGAGAGCTCCCACAAGCTGCAAGCTGGGGTGGGGTCTGAGGGTCTCAAGGCTGCCTCTGCCTTCACAGACAACCCTCCACACACCCCATCCTAGGATTGCAGGAGATACGGCTCTAGATAAGAATATTCACCAGTCGGTGAGCGAGCAGATCAAGAAGAACTTTGCCAAGAGCAAATGGAAGGTGAGCGCACGTTCCTAATCCTGGTTCCCAGCCTCCCCAGGCCTCCTCCCCACCCTACTCCAGACCTCAGATCCCATAGCACCTAGCATCAAGTCAAGCACATAGTAACTGCTCAGGGATGCTTACTAAAGAACCTCATTCATTCACTCATTCATTCAATGTTCCCTGACACCTACTCTATCCCAGTGAGAGGCCCTGACCTCCAGGTCTAGAGGGAGAACAGTATAACTCTTAGGGACACCTGCTCCAATCTATGGGGTCCTAGAAGTGGTGTAGGGGTGCTGATGGCCTGACAGACCTATCAGACTCGACAGCTGAGTAGGAATTAGCCAGGTACAGCAGAATCATGTCTGAGGCAGAGGGAACTAGCATACAGAGGGCGAGGGGCAAGAGAGAGAGAATGTGGCCATTCAGGGAAGTGCAAGTGTTCAGTAGTCCCTGATGGACTCGAGGGGCTGTGGGAGCAGGAGCCCAGGTTGGAAATGCAGGTAGAGGCCTCAAGTGCCACACTAGAGAACTGACTCAGCCCTGAAGATACTGGGGAAGCCCCAGAAGGATTTTCAGCAGTAACCTGCCTTCCAGAAAGGGCTCTTAGGGTGCAGAGAGAGGCATGGACTCATGGCTGGGAGGCCGCAGCAGAGATGTGGGCAGGAGATGGTGAGGGCTTGGACCAGAGAACAGGGGATGGCTCAGGAGTTCTTTAGGAGATAGAACTGACAAGAAGTGATGGTAGGAGAGATGTTGGCGGAGAGAGATGTTAAGGGCTGGCCCAATATTTCAGTTGGGGAAATGGGGAATGGTGGTACTATCACTGAGACGGGGATCCCAGGCATATACACTTGTCTTGGCAGGGGATGATTTTGGTTTTGGACATGGTGATATGAGGGATGTGCGGAACACCTTGGTGGGTATGTTAAATGGAGAATGATACACACACATGTGGGCAAGTTATTCAACCTCCCTCTGCCTCAGTTTTCTCCTGTAGGAATGGTGACACTGACAGTGCTCACCTCAGAGACCTTTGTGAAGATGAAATGAATTGCTAAATAAAGTGCTTAGAGCAGTGCCTGACACATAATACTATATTAAGTGTTTGCAATGATGTGAATAGAAATTAGTTATACATACAGGGTTATTTATACTTGTTCACATATACACATTTTATATATATGCACGTATGTCTGTATAAATATATAATATGGCTGGGTGTCATTTAATAAAGTCCTATAGAGGTTTCAGGGGCTTTAGGTGATCAACCAGTAACCCCTGAATGAAAATAACAAAACCACTGCAAGAATCCCACCACGAGACCCTGTCACATGATATCCCACTCTCAGAAGTCCCTTCTCCTCCTTCTCCCCACAGCAAGCATTCAATGCCACGGCCGTGGTGCGGCACATGAGGAAGCTCCAGCTGGGCACCAGCCAGGAGGGGCAGGGACCAACAGCGAGCCACGGGGAGCTGCTGACACCGGCAGCTGGGGGTGAGGACCTGTCCTCTGTGGAAGGGCGTGAGTGGTCCATGAAGAGGCAGCCAGGCTGGAGTGATGGTCTGCTATGGCCAACTCGGTTCTTTCTCCCCATGTAGGGCCTGCGGCTGGCTGCTGCTGTCGAGATGGCTGCGTGGAGCCAGGCCCGGAACTGTCCCCTACATTGCCCCCACAGCTCTAGGGCCCCAGATCCAGGGTCCAAACCCCTTGTGTGGGAGGCATTGGGGCAGCCTGCTCCCCTTCCCTCCCTGAATTGGAGAGTTACCCTGCCCCACCACCTCCCCACCCCTTTCCCTATCACTCCTCCACTGCATTTTCCATACAAATGTTTCTATTTTATTGTTCTTTCTTGTAATAAAGGGAAGAAATAAAAACGTAGGTAGCTCTGTCTCTCCAAATAATCCCCACCCCACATTGCTGTGCAAATTACTGAATCTCAGAGTACCTGGCCCCTGAGGTAGTTGCAGGAAGCCCCCTTCCCAATGCAAGACTGGATGGGGGACAGCAGTGGGGAAAGCTACTTGGGAACCCCCTTGTCCAGTGCCCCCCACCTAGACTTCTGGGTCTGTAGATCTTCTGCGCTTTGCTGGTGGCTCCTGAGCTCGGTGGGGTTGGCGCAGGTCAGCACTGAAGAGTACCTGAGGGCAGCGGGGAGGTCACTCTGGGGGGTCAGGGAACATGGAGTCAGGGCTGGTGGGGCTGGGGGCAGTGTGGAGAGGTATAAGAGTTCACGGGGAGCAGGGTCAGGGCAAGGGGCGCCCACTGGAGTCAGGGCTGGGGTGGGTAAAGAGTCCTGTAGGACCACCTGGAATGGCGGTGGTGGTGGAGGAATTGACTTGGTCAGGGCTTGGGTGAGGGTCGGGAAGAGTCCTAAGGGGTCTGGGCCAGAGGAGAAGGAGGAAAGGAAGCTACAGTACACTTACTGCTTGGGCCCAGCCAGCATAAGGTCCCCACAGGCTCCGGAAAAAGTTTCCTAGGCCAGAAGTGATAAGGTGAAATTAATTGGCCCTCCTATTCCCTATCCACAGGAGAGCGATTTTATGGAGAGGTGGGAAACGTTACTACCACCTCAGCCCACTACCAGCTCCAGCATCCCCCTCTCTCCTTACCCAGTTCCTTGTTAGCCTGGGGGCTTGGACCCTTGGCCTGAGATGTGGTGGGGTGCCAGCTATAGTCACGCTGGGCAATCTGCCACATGTGGACATCTACAGGCACAGCCTGGGGCTTGTCTAAGGCCATCAAGCAGATGCAATCAGCCACCTTTGAAAGAAAAAGAGTAAGCCACAGAGGAGGAAGGGCAGGATCCAGCCAGCAGTCTGCTTCTGGTCCCAAAGCTGGCTGTTTTCTTCTCCACTCTGAGATTACTATTATTTTCTATTCTCCATCAACATACACCTTCTTGTAATAACTTTAAAAATAGCTATGATGAGATTTCTACTGCATGAACATCTATGTGGGCCAGCTTCTCATCATAACCTGGGAAGAAGGGAGTACTCTACCCATTCTGTAAATGAGAACTGAGGTTCAGAAAGGTGAAATGACTTGGCCAAGATTACATGGCTAGGTAGAGGCAGAGCCAAGATTTACTGTTAGGCTGAAGTTCAGAGCCCATTAAAGAAAGTTTTTAAAACAAAAATCCATTTTTTCTAAACTACAGAGAAGTATAAAGAAGAAAACGATAAATGCTCAATCCCTAATCATCTTACTGCTAGCAAACCTTGTTGATATTAAACAAAAACTTTTATAAGTACATATAATTTCAAGATAAGAACAACATGAAAAGGAGAAGCATCCTTCCATTTGTCTTTCCAAAGATAACCACTATTAAGTTTCCCGTGGTTCCTTCTGGAAATTTTTGCATACATAGAGTAGTGTTTATGGGCACCTGAACAAATAGCCTTTAAAAAAAAAAAAGCACTCAAGGGACCACATCCTTTATACTCCTTCTGCACTTTGCATTTTCCCTCATAAAACATCTGCGTGTATCCTTTCTCCTCTTGCTCTGCATGCACCCAGCTCTGAGGCCTGCCTTGTCTCCTTCCCTGCTACTCTGTGCATAGGTGGTGAGGGTAGCTCCTATTCCCCTGGGACCTCACCTTGGTGCCCACCCCGGGCAAGGTGCAGAGGGCCTTGTGGGTCTCCTCGTAGGGGGCCTTGCGCAGCTGCTGCAGCCAGGGCAGCCCGCCCTGTTCTTTTAGGATGGCCCGGGCACTGGCACTCACATAGCGGGCACGGTATCCCAGGCCCAGCTTCTTGAGCTGCACCTCCACCTCTGGCCCTGTTGGGGTTTGGGGAGAGTAGGGGTCAGGCATCTTCAAATACTTCCTGTCTTCAACCTAGTGTCTGAGCTCTCTGCCCCAGAGGAATGCTTTCCCTAAGCACCTCTCTCCCACCTCATCGCCCTTTGGGAGACCCCAGGGCACTTGCTTATACAAAGGTAAGGGTTAAAGCCTGAGTTCTGCCCCTCTACAAATGTTTTCTGAGCACCTACTACCCAGTGTTGGGCACTGGAGCAGGGACTGAGAAGGACTTGCTGCTGTGGAGGAACTCCCCAGGTGAGTTCTTTAACCTTTCCAAAGTGCACTCACACCTATGATCTCAAATAATAACCATGATAACAATAGCTTCTATTATCAAGTGCTGGGCATCAGGTGCAGGCAAAGTGCTTTAGGTACTTTATCATGCTTTTCTCAAGGACCCTGATGACAGTACTCTTATTTAGATAATAACTGGCTCAAGAAAGGACATGCTGGGGGACGCCTGGGTGGCTTGTGGGTTAAAGCCTCTGCCTTCGGCTCAGGTCATGGTCTCAGGGTCCTGGGATCGAGCCCCGCATCGGGCTCTTTGCTCCGCGGGGAGCCTGCTTCCTCCTCTCTCTCTGCCTGCCTCTCCACCTACTTGTGATCTCTGTCTGTCAAATAAATAAATTTAAAAAAAAAAAAAAAAAAAAAAGGACATGCTGGAAATGGGATCTTGCACCCAGGTCTGGGAAACCAAATCCCATACTCTTAGACCATTAGATCACCCTGCCTCATGACTGCTTTATTCACCACTCAAACCCTTCTGGATAGAAACTCTTATTCCCATCCTACAAACAAGAGAAGCTTGGATAGGTAAATGAATGCTTTTGGTCTTATGACTACTAAACTGGAGACTGAGACCTGAGACAAAATCGCTGGGTTCACTGTAGAGATGGGAACTTAGATTTTCTGCACAATTCCTGTTATGTCAAACACTGACCTAGGTGCAGTATGTGTATTTCTCTACTTCACTCTTGTGGCAACTCTGATAGGTAGGTGCCATTATTATCCTGTTCCACAGATGAAAACACTGACATAGAAAGACTGAATTAGGGGCGCCTGGGTGGCTCAGTGGGTTGGGCCTCTGCCTTCAGTTCAGGCATGATCTCAGGGTCCTGGGATTGAGTCCCACATCGGGCTCTCTGCTCAGCAGGGAGCCTGCTTTCTCCTCTCTCTCTCTGCCTGCCTCTCTGCCTGCTTGTGATCTCTATCTGTCAAATAAATAAAATCTTAAAAAAAAAAAAAAAAAAAAGAAAGACTGAATTATGCACTCAAGATCATACAGCTAAACATCAAGTGCCAAAGGCAGAATTCAGACCTAGGCAGTCTGTCTCTACAATGAGCGCTCTTAATGCCAAAGTACTGTATACTATATATAGTTGTGGGGTTTTTATTTTTTGGGTTTTTTTGATGAAGCTTTGAATCCCTGGGGTACAAAGCGAAGACTAGTGAGGTGTTGATATTTCAGGGACAGACGGGAAGGATTTGGTGGAGTGGATCAGACTAGGCAAGGTGGTTCTGGAAGAGGACAGTGTTTGAAAAGGCAGAAAGCTTTGAGATGGAAGATGGCGACGACGGGAGAACTGAAGAGACCCTGAAAGCTATTGGAGGGTCTGAGGGCAGGGACCCATCTACTCACCAGCCAGGGCCTGCAGGCTAGGGAAGCCATGGTAGGTGACATCATCTAGCTGGATGAGCCGAGGTCCAAAGGCCTCGCAGAGTCGTTCTACCATGCCAGTTATGCGAGCAATGTTGTTGTTGGAGGAACAGATGAAGGAGAAAAGGCACTCGATGGGGTCCTGTTGCAGGAGTCGCACACCTGAGGAAAGGTAGGATAGGATACAGACCTGCTGTCAGGAGCGGCCTCTTCCCACCCTTTGATCCTAGGCACCAAAGATCTAGAAGGATCCCAGGGGAATGAGGGACAGCATTGTTAGAGCAACACCAGAGCTCTCATTCCTCACAGCACCTGTGAGGTCTGGACTAATATTACATTCCACAGATATAGAAGCTACAATGTAAATACTATGAGGATGGGGATTTGCATCTGTTTTGTTCACTGCTATATCCCCAGCCACATAGCAGATGCTATGTAAATATTTACAGAATGAATGATGTCACCTGCCCCAGGTCACACAGCCAGGATTTGGCTCAATATCCTTGTCACTACACTGTGGTAAGCAGCAGAACAATAATAGTAATAATAATTACTATGTGTCAGGCACTATTGTAAGCAAAGCTTTACACATATTAGCTCCTTTAATCCTTGTAAAATTCTATGAGGTGAATATAATCCCCATTTTATAGATGGTGAAACTGTAATTTAACCAAATTACAAGAACTCCAACACTGAACTCACCTTGGAATTTCTGAGCCACCTCTTGAAAGTGGGGGTCCACGGAACTCCAATGGTGATAAAGTTGAGCCAGGCTGACATCCAGCTGGAAGTACTCGTACACAGTCTTTAGCTCTTCTGGTGTGGGCCTGCCAACCCATCCCTTGTCGCCTCGGTACACAGTACAGTAGAGCTGCTCCTCAGTCTGAGTCAGTGTCCATACCTGGTTCGCCAGCACGCCAGTCCAATGCGCCGGGTTTTGTTCCCTCCACCTGAGTCCCCAGGCACACAGCAGCCCCGGTACTCAATTTTCCTTCTTGCACCCTTTGGGGCCCTCCCATTCTACAACAGCTTCATACACAAAACTGACTTAGGAAATGCAGCGTCATTTGATCGTCACAACACTGTACTGTCTTTTTTTTTTTTTTTTTTTTTTAAATTAGGCTCCATATCCAGGGTGGAGCCCTGCGCGGGGTTTGAACTCACGATCCTGAGATCAAGACCTGAGCAGAGATCAAGAATCGGATACTTAACCGAGGCGGCCACCCAGGTGCCCCTACACTGGTTTTTGAAAGTTTTTAGAAACTTTAGAAAGGAGGTAAACAGGCTCACCACCCGTGCCTCAGTTTCCTCTTTTGTACCCTGAGGTTTCTTCCATCACCCCCAACATTCCTTTACATTCCAGACCTGCAGTGTCGAGGGTTCAGGAGTCAGCTCACTCACCGGAAAGACTGTCCGGAAGCCAGAACCAGGTCCAGGCGCAGCTCCGAGCGTGGACAGGGGATGGAGGCCCACAGTGCCGGGAAAGAAGCTAGAGTTCGATGCCCCATGCTGCAATGGCCCCGCCCACTCGGTACCAGCTCTCCTGCGGCCAAAAGACCGCGCCCTCACCGGCTACACGCTCCTTAAGACCTCGCCCACCAAGCCCACGCTCCCAAGTTTACTTAAGGCCCGCCTAGTTTCTTTTAATTCCTCCACTCCCCGTAGGCCCCGCCCCTTACGGTCCGCCAGGGAGCCACCCCCACCCCTCCGCCCTTCCTCCTTACGTATCCTCTCCGGCGCCCCCCCTCCTGGCGCGCACCAAGGTCCTCCAGGCAGCCGCAACACAGTGGGAAGCGCGCGCAAACGCACTCTTCCGGCTTCTCAGAAGGCCGACCTCACTCTCCCCGGAAGTAGGACTCAGGCCTGGCTTATTGGATCCGGAGGTAGCCAATCCGCGGAGAAGTAAGAGGTGCCAATGAGAACAGGGTATGGTGGTGGGTGGGCGGGCCGAAGCGCCGCAGCGGTTGGCGCGCGCTGGGCTCGCTGCCCGCTCTCGCCCTTTGCTCTGGGGATGTCTGCGCTCGACACGCCAGGGTGTACAATCCCCGCGCCTCGCGGACCGGTCGCAGAATGCGCCCTCGGGCCCCAGCCTCACGGCCAGATCTCAGAGCCCGGTGGTTTCTCAAGCTTGCCCGCCCGCAGAGCCAAATCCTGTCCCTCACCGTCCTCAGAAAGCCTTTCTCCACCGAGCTTCTCCAGTCAGATACATTCGGTCTCTTGACCGAGAATCGGACCCGAACACAGCTCAGGCCCCTGCGAGGCCCCGTGAGGCGTCTCCACAGCCTCTGTCGTCTGCGGATTCTGTCTTCGCACTCGCCGTCTGGGCCGCTCCCCTCCAAAAGGCCTCACGGAGCCTCGACTCCGCAGACCTTCCCACAGACTTCACTCCGTCAGAGACCAGTGTCCTCGGACTGCCGCAGGCCGCTGGCTGCGCCTCCCAGCTGCTCCCTTGTCTCGGGGCATTCCTCCAGCAGCAAGCCGTCATCTCACACCCGTGCCCAGTGGGGCCTGTGGCCCTCAGGTGGCCTGTCTGCCTCGCCCAGTTTCCAGGGATGGCTGCCTGGGCCGAGGAAAAATGTTTTAAGTCATTTCTTCCCTTGCAGAGGAAGACCTGACTGAGCAAGGAGCTAGGAGGAACTTTTGTCTGGGCCACCTTTCACCTTGTAGCGCAGTGATTGGGAGTTACTTTGTCTCAGTGAATAGACTGCAGATTCCTCAAGGGCAAGATTGGCAGCTGACTTCTTTGTGTCCCACCCACAGTACCTAGCAGGGAGCACCAGAAGCATGATTATGTCAAACGGTATTTTTGTCTGCTCCACTCCTCAACAGCTGCAGCGCCCCGGGGCAACTACCGCCTGTGCCTGTCTCCTCTCTCGGCATTCCAGCCCACAGGTGCCTCGCACTTGGAAGGCATTCCTTCAGTAACTGTTTGAATCTGTAAAGGGGGTGCCAAGGTCGAGAATGAGTGAAGAACAATCTTCTACAGGCCTGCTCTGGGTGAAGGTCACAGCTGAAGTGACTCTGAAACACTTGGGACTATTGTACTGGCAAAAGACTTGAAGCGTCTGAAGTTCATGAGGGGATGGGCAGTATAGACTCTTCCTCCAACAGTTCATACTGGTTAAAGAGCCAGTTTGGCAGACAAATAACCTGAGTTCAAATTCTAGCTCTGCGACTTCCTAGTTGTGGAAATTTAGGCAAGTTACTTAGTTTTTCTTAACCTTAGTGTCTTTGTGGAGATAAACACCCTATTATTAACTTGCCCTAGAGTTACTGCAAAGATTACATGAAATTATGTATCTAAAAAGGCTTAGATCAAGGCCTGCCACTCAGTTAAGTGTCTCGGAAATGGGAGCTGTTACACTCTCTCTGTTGTTGTCTTACAAATGCAGCAGGCACAGCAACCAGCAACCTCTTGAGCCCAATTATTTACCATCCCTGGGGGACGGAGCTTCCCTTTTTAATCCCTCTCCCTGGCAGGAGGTAAGAACCCAAGAATTCCAAACAGAGCATTTATTTTCTAAGAATCAATATATTTTCTTCCTTTGAAATAAATACAAACCAGTTTGAAAGGTGGGGGAATCTATGGGAAAAAGGGAAGTGGGGACAGGCCCCAGTCTTTTTTAGTACCAAATGACTCTGGCGCGACCCGGAAACGCAGTTACAAATGAGAATAATTTAAATTCTCCGCTAATTACAGTATTTACAACAGCAGGGGAGGGGGTCACCTAGTGCCCCTCTTCCAGGCTGGACAGACATCAATCCCACTGCTAGGCTGGGCAGATGCCCGCTCACCTCACCACCTGCAGGGGCCTCAGGCCACTAGGCAGTTACAGATTCTCCTGGAACAAGCAGAGCAGGCAGAGGTGGTGGGATGGCCTGTTTTATGCAGTGTCCTAACCTTGGCCCACCATCCTGCACTACAATGCTGTGAGGTCTCTGGAGCTTTCTGGCCAGTGGGACCTCCCCTCTCCTTGCACAGAGCCACCACAGGCCCTTGGAGTGTTCTGTACAGTCCAGCTGCACTCAGGGCGGGAGGGACCTCCCCCACCCAGCTTCCCCTGAGACTGGCCCCAAGACCAGGAATGAGTCAGTGCAGAGGCCGGTGCCACTCCAGGACAGTGAGCAAAGGGGGAGGAGAGAGGTGGCAGGGCACTGTAGGTTGGGCTGTGCTGGGCATTATCAGTCACTATCACTGGTCTCACTGCTCTGCTCGCCCTGCACCTTGCTGCGGTGCTGCAGAGCCCTGTGGTAGGCAATCTGCACTGACTTGCGGATGTTGGATTTGCGGCCCTCCAGCATCTTTTCCTTGTCGAGGTCCTGGTTCACGCCCAGAGGAACCAGCTTAGTTCTTGGCAGCCACTGCCTGTAGGACGAGGTGAGGGTCACATAAGTCATCTCTGGGAAAGCGACAAGCAGCAGCCTTCATCACACACTCATTCAAAAACACCTCTTGAGTGCCCACTCTGAGCCAGGCTCTGGTGGGCAATGGGGTTACTGAGACTAAGAGAGATAATCCCTGCCCTCAAGGAACGGCTCATAATCTAGTGATGAAAACAGTCCAGTCAAAAGACCTACTACGTGGTAACCACAGGGTATTTCTGAGTGCAAAACAGGCAGAGCCATAACCTAACCTGAAATAGGTACCCTGTCCCATAGGCTCCTGGCAGACTTGATTGACATTAAATATCCTCTGCAGACAATGCACAAAAACATATTACCCACATGTGACAGAACAGAGACTCAGGCGTGAACATTCATGCCTGTTTTATCTCCATCTTGTCACCATGAAGGCAGAGGTGGGAAAACAAAGTCTAGAAGCCACCTGAATCTGGGTGGGGAGCACACTTGTCCCAGTCACTAACGGCCCTTTGACGTCTAGCTATAGCTGGTTGTCAGCCTCTGCCCACTCGGACTCATGGTCAACACAACCCTTCTGCTCAAAGATCTAAGTCCCTCCCCCTCTGATTTGTGATAGCCCAGTCTGTCTGTTGCTGGAATTTCCTGGCAGCCTGCCCCTATACCCAGGGTTGCATCTGTGGCTGTGAGTCACACGAGATGCTTCCCTCCTCCCTTACCAGGTTCGCTTGTTGTCAAAGAAGAGGACGAGGTAGAGATGCTCTCGGGCTTCCTGGGTCATCTGCTCCCCAAGTTTCAGCACCTCCAGTGGGGGCACAGGGATGGGAACCCCATGGTGGAACATACCTTCCCGGGGCATCTTTGGATCAATTATCTGAGGGTGTAATAAGACCTTTGTTTGGTTCAGTCCCCTTCTTCTGCACAGCTTACACTACCTAAGAATTGGGAGCTATCTCTAAAGTGGGGACAGAGAAAGGTTATTATGCCACAAGGCTGCAATGCTGACCCTTGGCTGCTTCTAACGATGAACTATTTGAGACCCCAGGGTGCAATGGGAAGGAAAAAGGAGACATGGAACAACTAACCAGGAACCTCTTAAGTGTCTATCTGCCAAAGACCCTTGTTCTCTGCAGTACAAACTGTGTCTGCCAGCTGGTGTTGGGAGACAAGGGGTATGATAAGAAAAGGGGAAGCCTACCAGAGCTGGGTATGATGGATACCCTCGGCATTTGGCCCACACCAGGTCCAGAGCATCCAGGGGCGAGTCCTCATCCTCTGACAGCCAGCCAGCTCCCCGTCCCAGACTCTTCCTTACCACTTCACAGGAATGGGAGAGAGGAGGCGGATCAGCAGCCAGGGGGCTGGCAAGGCCCTGACACTGGGCCCCCGGCATCCCTGGCCTTGGGTGAGGGTACTTACTGCTGTGGCCCACGCCGCGGCCAGTGCCCACGGAGTAGGCCTCATTCTCAGTGCCTGAGGTATCTTCACTGCTGTCTTCCGGGAATGTGCCCCGAGAGAAGGAGGGCTTGCCCCGGCCTTGTTTTGAGGGTGTTGTGCTATGGATAAGACAATAAGAACTCAGCTTAAAGGAGGGGAAGAGTAGATAATGGCATGGTAGACATCCTCTCTTTAAACTGGGCCCCCGGGTCTAAGAATTATTGAAAGCTGAGGTCACTTGAAAAATTTCAAACCCAAATGCCTTCAGGGGGTTGGCAGTGACATAACGGACATGGGCTGGATTTAGCAGTGGTAGTGATGAATACACTCCGTCGAAAGGCAGCACTGGCTAGATTTACCAGATCTGATTTTTAAAGAGAATATAGACACGAGGAATTTTACATGGTACTACTAGATTCGTTTTTTTAAAAACACCTTGCTGGTCAAACAAAATATGTACGCAGGCCAAATCCAGGCCCCAAGGCATCAGTTTATACTCTGCTCTATGTCAGCTTAACCCAGGATGGTTCCCACTATTCCATTATGGTGACATTCTTATATATGCCATTTATTTTGCAGAGAACCTTGGGTTTGAGTCACCTTAATCTAAACTGAGGTGGCTGCCACCCCACTTCCCATAGGGAAACCTGGAAGGGGATCCTGGAGACAGGCCTTGATCTGGAGGGCTGGTACCTGGTTCGGTCGGAGGCAGCGCTGCTGCTGCTACTGCTGCTGGACTCAGAGTCAGAGCTGCTCCGGGGAAGGCTGCAGTCATTACGGTATACCAAGAAACTCTTCTTCACTGGCTGATTTCCACCGCTGAAGCCATTGGCTGGTAAGTCTTGGTTGGCGGGAGGGGGAGGAGGGAAGGAATCGGTCAGGAAGATGTAGATCAGAGATGGCATGGGGGTAAGGGTGACTAGGAGCTTAGCTTTCCCTTCTGTGCTGGAATATTCCTCCAACTACGGTCAACAGAGCCAGCTCTGGGCAGTGTCTGCCACAGTTGGCCATAGTCCTGCCCCACCCCTTGTACTTCCCTTGGCAGTTACTGGCCTTAAGACACAAATGGCTTAAAGGGCAGGAAATCCCCAAGGAGGGTGAGAAGAGAAAAGGTGAAGTGATATAATGGAGGGGATCCTGGATAGGAATCTAGCTGGGTCAGTGTTTCTGGACTTCAGTTTCCCCATCTGTAAAATGAGGGGACTGAATTAAAGGATCCCTAAGGGCCCTTCCAGCTCTGATATATTTTGGGCAAAGGAAGGGATAGGTGAGAGTTATGTTGGGGACGATGGCAGCTTAGCTCACTCTCTTGGGGCGGGGGGGGGCTGGGTGATGGTGAGGCTCACCCATTGGGGGATCTTCTGTGGATTTATCACTGTCGCTGTCTGAGCTCGAACTGGGCCGGGGGCTCCTACCCCGCTTGCGCTGCCGTAAGGAGCCCATGATGGGGAGCTGGGGGGGCCCCACAGGACTGCCTCCGTGGCTGGGGGTCATCTGGCTCTCCCGGTTTTTGGGGGGCCGGCCCGGCCTCTTGGGCGGTCCAGCTGTCTTCGGGTTCTTTTTGGAGAACAGAACTGAGGTTCTCCTGCCCACCTCATGTGCGGGGGTTGAGGACATGTTGGGACCCAGGCCTGGAGCAGAGAAAGAGAGAAGGAGAGTTGGTGAGGGGCCTGATGTGGGAAGGGTAGATGCCCAGGGTATGCCCTGGGTCTGTAGGACCATTATTACTCCAGCTAGAGTTGGGAGATGATCTAGGGGATATGGAATTGGGAACATTGTCTCTTATACAAATAGCCAGAGAGGCAGCTGAGAAGCCCCTGAATGGGGAATGAGGGAGAAAGTACAGCTAGCTGTGTAGGAGAAACCTCTGCCTGGGGAATGGCAGGGGCTAAGTGTGTGCTGCAGAGTCAAGTCTGGCTTGCTCTGGAGTCCACCTTGCTAGGGGGTTCAGACCTTTGCTTGTCTCCTGGCTGCTGCTCTCCTCAGCGGCACTGTCTGTCTGCCCATCCTTGTCACAGGCTGCTGGGTGAGGTGTCAGGCTGCCCCGGCTTGTGGGGCCGTGCCGCTCAGGCCCATCCCTTCCAGTTTCCCGCTGGTGGGCAAGCTTTCGCCGCAGTGCTGTCATCTCTTTCTTGATCATCTTTGCACGCCGTGAACGGCCCACACTCTGCTTACTGGCATTCACCTCATCCAGCCGCTCCAGCAACAGCTTTAGCTGCTCTTCTACTGGCAGGTGCTTCTGGTTCTCCAGCAGGACCAGCCGCTCTTCCTCTGCTGCTAGGGATGGACATGGGGGTTGGGGAAAGGTCAGACTCAGTGCAGCCCTCTGGGCCCCCTGAACCTGGGAGGCAGCAAGAAACCACTCTTTTCCCCTTGGCTTCTCACCAGGAACAGCTGTATAACAGCAGCACCACGATGTGGGATGGCGGGCACTGCTATCCATTCACCCAGTCTGGCTTCTTGAGGAGCACTCCTGGGGATAGCTTGCCACTGCTCAGCCTAGCTACTTCCTGCCTACACTGCCTGTTCCCAGTAGGGGACTTTTGGAAAGCTGTTCATCCCTGGCATTGGCCTCTATGTGTGTAGCATGACTTATCACCCACCATCTTCAGCGTGTTGTGGGGCTTCATCTCCAGCCAGGTTGTGGGGGATATGCATGCCCGTCTCAAAGTCAATGCCCATTTTTTCTGCCTGGCGCCGGGCCTGGCGGAGCACAGCGCCACCCTGTTCGCGGAGCCGCACTGCTGCCCGGTAGAAGATGGTATCCTTGGCGTTATACTTGAGGCAGTTGCTGACGATAAGGTTGAAGTCCTCCTCAAAATCATCAAAGTTCAGGTAGCGGTAAGCCTCCAAGTTCTGCTTCATGGTGAAAAAGTCCATGGGTTTTTTGATGTGATCTAGGTAGTCAGGTACCTGGGAGAGTAGGGTAGGTGTGGCTAAGTGGAAATATGCTCCTCATTCCCCCTGAACCCTTGCTCCTAACACCCCCACCCCCTGAAATGCATCCAGCAATCTCCTCCCACCACAGTTAGAGGCAGGTATATTAACACAGGGGAAAAGAAAGCTGGATTCTAGTCTTGACTTTACCAGTCACAAGCTGTGTGACCATGGCAAGTCTCTTAACCTCTGTGGGCCTTCTCTTCCTCGCCTGGAAAATGGTGGTGAAATTACAGTCAAATTTAATTCCTACAGCCATCTGAGGCTTCAGTAAGAAAATGGCTACAGCAATCCTCTGGAAATAACACCATCTTGCATTCCTATAGTTCTTTTTACCTATCATTAAGACTTATAAGGAGGCTACTGCCTCAGGCCTCTCATTTTATACCTTTTAGAGAGAAGAGTCTGCCAGTCAGGACCTAGGGCTTCAGAGCTGGTTCTTTAGGCGCTGAGCCTTCTAAAGTCTCCATTCTAGGGTTCAGCACCCCGAAAGTGTCTTCCTGCCCTGGGATTATTCATTTGGCAGACTCAGTCCCTGCCTCTGGGGAAGGAGTGCAGATTGCCTCCCATTCTGGGCCCTTGGGGTATGACAGGGACAAGACAGAGTCCAGATGATGCATGTGGCTCCAGTTCATCCTGGAGCCCCAGAGCCACCAGCCCCTCTCTTCATGGTCCCCTCCTAGTCCCTGGCCCAGACCTGCAGCAGGGGTCCAACTGGGAGAGGAACAGAAAGAAGGTGGAGTGAGGGGAAGGGATTCTTACTTCGTCCAATTCGGTTACCTCAGACAGAGGGACCGGCTCGCTGAAGATGTTGCCTGTGTCCTTTTCTTGGAGCTGCTCCAAAGTTTTGCGAAGAAGGATGAGGAAAGGGGTCAGCTGCATCTCCATGGCGATCTGCTGGACCTTGATCTGACACACATAAAGGCCCCATCAGCCAGGCCCGTGCCAGTCCCTTGGCAGAGGTCTGAGGGGATGGTAGCAGCTGGTTTGGAACATTGCCTTCCTTCTCTCCAGCCGACAGCTGGGTGTACTCACTCAAGTCAACTTATAAAAAGGCCCATCTATTCTGGCTGGCCTTTCCTTTCCTTGAACTTCCAGTGCCAGCTACCTATATCACATAATCTAGGGTCCCTTTCATACTCTTCTGCGACATTCTGTTTGTAGTGAGCTAGAGAACACACTGGGAGCCAGGAAACCTGACTCCAGCATCAGCCCTATTACTTCCTGGCCAGGGGATACATGCTCTTCCTCGTCCCCAGGACTGTTTTCTCTTATGTAAGATAGAGTTGGCCCAGGAGCACTCACCGTCTCCCTTTTGAGTTTCTCCCGCTTGCGGATAAGCTCCACCAACAGCCGAGCTCGCTCCAGGTCATGCCGGAGTCGCTGCCAAGACTTGAGCTGTTCTTTGAGGGCCCAGTTCTTATCCTCAGAATCTCTCTGTAGAGGCAAAAAGGGGATCAGGAGATGATGAGGGAGCCAGAAGAAAGGCCAAAAAAGAGAAGAGAGCCCAGGAAGCCTGGGTCAAGGGTAGTTAAAGCTTAAAGAGGGAGCCCAGTCATTTATTGGCAGGCCTGCTAGCTAAAGTGTGAGTTCCTCAACATATGTGCCCCCAGGCCTGGCACAGAATCAATGCTTGGTATATGCTTGTTGAGTGAATGGATGAATGAACACACAGGAACAGTGCCCTTCTTGTGAGCAGATAATCTATAAGGATTTCATCCTAAGCCTGGTTTGAGGGCTAGCTTAAAGGAGGAAATAGCCTAAGTCCTCGGACACTGAAAGCAATAGTCACAAATCTCAGTCCTTGTGTTCCTGGCCCATGTTCCCAGAGCCCACAGGGAATCTGATACAGTACCCCGACTTGGTCACAATTCCTCTGAGACTGCAGGTGTGTCTGTAGACGACGTAGCAGTGGGACTCCATTTCGGGACTGCCGTTTCAGCGTCCAGTAGCTGTGTAACCTCTGCATAAACTGGCTCTTCCTTTGGATGGTCAGGCGGTTGGTGATTTTACTGAGCCTGGAAAGCGGGGAATAGAGAAAAACCCACTGCGCCATGCTTTTCTTAAGCAGAACAGGGGTCTCTGGCTAGTGAAAATTCCTGAATGGGGCTGAATCGAGAATAAGTCTATTGTCAAAAAGGCCTGTGACACTTGGGTTATGCAAAGAAGAGCAAATGGTACCAGACAGGAAGCCAAGCTCCCAGCATGAAGCCAGATCCCAACCCTGTTCATGAAGTTGGGTGGGGGAGGGATGTCAGGAAGCTTGGCCCCTAAGACTGCTCTTGTCATAGCAGCCTGGAGTATTATTTGACCCTGGAGAACCTGCTCAGATTGAGCCTTGGAAGGTTTTAGGACAAAGTACAACTGTAAAGCAGTAAACCAAAGAAAATCAACTAGATAGCACAAGAGAGTTAAAAATAACTAATGATGGTAGCCCTCATCTGGAGTCATTAGGGGCAGTGACCACTTTGCAACTTCTTAAGCATTTCCTTCCCCATTTTTCGTTCCCTTTCTCCCTTCCGGGTCAGACTATTTCTGCTACTGTGGCTGGTTGCTACTCCATCTTCTTTCTTCCTAACTTAAACCAAACCATCAAAATGAAGGGCAGCTGAAAACACTTACTGGATCTACCAGATAAAAGTTGACATTTCTGGTTCCTAATGTAAAAATTAGGTGACCTGCTAGAGCTAACTTCTTTTGGAATCTGGTGTAATTTTTGTTTTTTTAACATCCTTATAGCTCCTGTTAAGATAACCGAACCCTGTCACTCCACTCAGGACTATCCATCTCTATGCGGGCTTCTTCTTCCCTTACCAGCCTATCCATCCACTCCCCACATACCTGTGTGGTGGGATGCAAGGCACTGACACCACAGGTGCTGCTGCCCGCTTCTCTGCCAGGATCTTCCGTGCCTTCTTCATCTTGATCCGGGACTTGGCCTTGGCCTTCTTGACCTTCTCTGAGCTCCAACTCTTTCCCTCATCCTCCTCCTCATCCTCCTCCTCCTCACCCTCACTGTGGGACAGGGCAGGCAGGCGGCGTGCTGAACCCGGGGGTGTGTGGATGTCACAGTAGGCTGTCTTGCGGACGCTGAAAGAGGTGCCGTTGGCACCCGTCTCCCGCACAGGCTCCATCTTCATATAAAGGCCAGCCTGCTGGGCACATGTCACGTGGAAGGCTGTGTAGCAGTTGGCCTTATGGCACTGGATGCAGGCCCCTGAGCCCCGCTGTTTACAAATATAACAGGTCAGCTTCCAGCGAGCTGGTGGGATGTGCTCAATGCTGTCGATAGGCTCCAGGAAGACTGTGTTGGCGAAGCAGACTTCAGGGATCCACAGGGCACACACCACATGGGCCCAGCGCCCGTCATCTGTCTGCTTAAAGGCACCACCCTTGTTGGGGCACAGGGCACAGTCCACAGCGCGGGAGGGTGACTGGAGGCAGCGGCGGCATAGCCACTGGCCCTCAGGGATGTAGGGGACACCATAGCACTCTTGGTGCACAGCCAGGTTGCACATGTCACAGAACAGGATGACATTGCTGTTCTGGCATTCACCATCATTGCAGATACAGCACACGGCATCCTCATCCACTAGTGCATTGGGGTCACCTTTATTGTGGCTTTCAAAGTAGGACTCCTTCTCCAGCCGATCCATTAAGTACTCAAAGATTTCCTGTGGGATGGGACTCACACCCTCTGTCTTCCGCCGCTCGTTCATGATATCCAACCAGATGTAGTCCTCCTCATCCATGTCATACTCTACTTCCTCGTCCAGCTCCTCTGCCGACTTCTCAATGTACCTGCAGTGCACATAGGCAGCTCAGCATTATATGCTTGAGCTTTCCTTCCTTTGAAGACAATGGGCTACAACTGCTGGATACTTACTCAATGCCAGGCCTGTGCCTTTACTTATTACTGTCTCATTCCACTGTCATCTTAACCCCAGGTTTTATAATTATTCTGGTTTTGCGTAAAAGGAAACCTAAGGTTTAGGGACTTAGGAAGCTTGTGTACTAGCTACTACACCACCACCTCCTCTGAGGTGTACAAGCTCAATCAAACTCCTGAAGGGAGGAGGGTGGGGCAGCTCGGACCTATTGGATTGGTCTGGATGATGGTGCAAAGAGTCTGAAGGAAGGTCCTCATGTGTCACTTGCAAATTATATATCATTTTTAGCACCAGCTGGCAGTGTCCTGAATCAAGCTGCCATGGGCCTTCTGTCAGCTGGTGCTCAGGACTCCCTCAGACTCTAGGTACTGTGTTTGTTCTCTGGATAGCCTTGGAAGATAACAGAACAACTAAGACTTACTGAGCATTTACTGTTACACATATAGTCTCACCACAGCCATAGTATTAATGTTCTTATTGGCCTTATTTTATGGATAAGGAAAACAAAGCTTTGAGAAGTTAATTAACTGCCCAACACAAACAGGTCATACAACCAGAAGTGGAAAAGCTACAATTCACACTCTACCCTACAGCACTCATTGGACCGGTAGGACTGGAGCCGAGGGATGCTCCAGGTTCCTGACACACAGAGCAGGCTCCCCATGCCCCCTACTATGTTCTAGGTTGCCTGGACTCAGGTATTACAAAGCTACAGGGAGCTACAATGGAAAGAATGGGGCTTTAACTTCTGACAAACATGGATCTAAAGCCTGGCTCTACCACTTTGTGATTTTCAAGTCATTACTGCTCTTTCCTGAACTTCAGTACTATTGATGATAAGATGAGGATGCTACCATTTTCTCCCAAAGACACTTATCAGGATTAAATGGAATTTAAAAAACGAATGGGCTAAATGAAGTTGCACAACATAGCAGGCCCTAAATCAATGTTAGTTTCTATCCCTCTCCTCTCCTCTCCCAAAGGGAAGTGGGGTTCTGGATGCTAAGAGCAGGCCAGGTGAGCACAGGCTCTGGAGTCATGCTCTATACGCCAGTAGGTAAATAAGGTGACCTCCCTGGGTCTCTGTTTCCTCACCTGAAAAGTGATGCTAACTTGAACCCATTTCACACAGCTGTTGTGAGCATTAAATGAGTTAATACAGGTAAAGAACTTAGAACAGTACCTGGCATGATGCAATTACTCAATAAACATTAGCTTTAGCATTAGCTTTTGTACAGCCCTGACCTATCTTGCCTTGTATTTGAACTATTTATGTGTCTAACTCCTCCACTCTAGGTTAGAGGCAAGGACCATGTCTGATTCACTACACAGAAATAGGCACAGTGTTGTTCATTTCAAAGGCATTTTGGGGGTGGAATGGAGGAGAGAAACTAAAATACCGTGTCTACAAGAAGCAGTTTCTTCCTTAGCCCTTTACTCCTTCCCCAAAGTGACCACAATGTCCTCATCCTTGAAAAACGGTGTGGCTCAGAGCTTGTATGAACCATCCAGCCACTTCCAGGCCTTTGCACCTGTTCTCAACCTTTTCTCTGCCACAACACATGTGACATTACGTGATGGTGCATAACACACTCCCACAGTGTACCCAGATTACAGGCTGTGGCACAGATAGATAATGTAGGCTGCATGTCATGTACAATTCCTGGCACACCAGCCTACACTCCACCCGCTTTCCCCAAGAAAGCATATCAGATGCAAGAAAGAGAAAATGGTGTTCTTAGAGAGATGACCTCAAATCTTCTCAAATTTATATATAAAAAATATCATTTACAGGGGCACCTGGGTGGCTCAGTGGGTTAAGCCTCTGCCTTCAGCTCAGGTCATGATCTCAGGGTCCTGGGATCGAGCCCCGCATCGGGCTCTCTGCTCAGCGAGAGGCCTGCTTCCTCCTTTCTCTCTGCCTGCCTCTCTGCCTACTTGTGATCTCTCTCTCTGTCAAATAAATAAATAAAATCTTTAAAAAAAATATATATATATATATCATTTACAAAACTTGGATAGTTCTGCGAACAGTAGTAATAAATGACATGGAACATACTCCCCAGGTGATGCAGTGTACCTAGCTAAGAACGGCTCCCCTGGAGAACAAATTTGAACGCCAGGAAGAAAGACTGAAAAAGCAAGAGGGAGGAGAAATGGGGTGGGATGAACTGGTCTGGACTGCCTATCAGAGCAGAGAGTGCTGAAGAGCCCAGGCAGGGGTATGTGTTTTGGGGGGCGGGCACAGTAGTGAGTGTTAACATAAAAGAGAAGCAGTAGAAAGCCATAAGAGGGTGGAGCTGGGCTGGACAGTTAAAATAAAAGAAGAGAGGAAGAGGAGACTGACTAACATGTGAACAGGGGTGAGACCAAAGTGTCTTACTAGGCCAAATCACTTGAGTTCCCACAGGCTTAATTTTTTTTTTTTAGATATATATCTATTTCCCCCCACAGACTTGATTTTAAAGAACCAAGACTCAGTATATTATCACATGATTACATTTTTTGTAAAAACTGCCTTTTATATAAAAACATTTATAAGTCCTTTTCAAAGATCAAGCCTTCTGATTAGCGGACACTGAACATTGTTCCGTAATTTTTCCAAATGCTCCTTTACCTTGAATGCCAAGACTCAGAAGTTTTACATTTTGGTTTTGTACCATCCTTCAGCTAAGGTTTCTGTGTAGCTTCACCACCACACTGCCCCCATCCCTTCATTTTCTACCTGTATTAAAGGAATTTAGCTTTATGCCCATGACTTTGTTAGTAGCCACCGTGACTAATTTTGGAAGGACATGGGATGCCAAGAAACAATTAAATGAAATAAATAAAAAGGGCCAACAGAAGAGTACAAAGCATAGGTGATAAAAATATTGCTTATACATGCCAAAGGATGGGTGACAGTAACAGAATAATGGGAAAATTATCTCTGCAGATTTACCAATTGCTCTCAGGACCTTATAAAATCAGTGTGCCTAGTCTTCTTCCTCTAGGCTGACAAAGGAATATTATACGTGCTCTGCAGATTGGGTCATTAGAAGGCCAGAAACTTTTCTCAAGGCTACACAGTGATGGAGTGGAGGGTCAGCAACCAGACACATGATGTTTTGATACAGTGGAAACAGTATAGCTTTGGAGTCAGAGTAACCTGGATTTGAGTCCCAGTTCAAATCCACTAACATGTGACTTTGGGTCCCCTTTCTGGACTGTGGGCTCCTCATCTGCGAAATGAGAACAATAGCTGCCTGAGAGAATTGTGAGAATAAAATAAGGGACTGGCTGTAAAGTACCCAGTGCAGGGCCTGGTATGTGGCAGTATATACTAAGTGCCACCATCATTAGCTGGGGCTTTCTTCTTACTGCCTGGCAGGACCAGTGCGCTTCTGCTACCCTTTATCTCTGCCACTCTCCTCTCTGGTGCCATTACCTCTCCAGCTCCTGAGCCCTGCTTGAGCAGTTTTCCAAAATGGGCAGGTAGAGGTGGCCTTACCGGTAATAGGAAGTTGGCCGGGGTGGGGCATCCGGGGTGTCCTGCTCCAACTCCCGGTATACCACCTCTGGCAGCTTGGGAGTGGTGCTCACAGAAGCATTATGGTGATGGTGATGGTTGGAGTCCTTGCGCTTCTCCTTGTTCTTATGCTTGCCTGACTTGGGAGTAGCAGCTGGTGTCTCAGTGTTCTCCTTATTGCTGCCATTCTCAGGAGCCTCCTCAGGGGCCTCCTCATCCTCTGACACCACATCCAGGTTGTCAAAAATGCTAATGCGGTGGACACGGCCATGCAGGTCCACCTCCACCATGCGCTGGGCCTGTGCGTAGCTCATCACCTCACGGCCCGGTGACTGGGATACCTCTGAGGGGCTGGGTGACTGCTTGTTGGCTGGGCGTGATTGGCGCCCCTTCTTCTTGTGCTTGCGGAGTGGAGTCTGCTGGGGAGGCGGTGGGTTGTCGTGGTCATAGTGATATAGGTGGTACTCGATACCACTGTAACTCTTGTAGACCTTCCGGCAGGTCTCCACGGGGCACTCATACGGTGGCTTAGTTGCCCGCAAGTTGTGGCAGAAAGTCTTCACATCAAAGTCCACCCCCATGCTGTCACATCTAGAATGTACAGATCAGTTAGCATAGGCCTGGGGACAAGCTCCTGGCCATCCACTCTATTCTCTCCAGTGCTCCTTCTCCTCAAGGGGCCTGGCCAGCTCACCTCTACAGTGACTTCAAATACCATCACCTCTATGCCATGGCCACAGTCTGGGCCTCCTTACCTCCTGCCTGATTATCCTGCCCTATATCTCGACTCTTCTAGCCTAATCTCACATAATGTGGCCAGAGTAGGAACAATCACATCAGTCTTTTGCTTAAAAGCTTCCTGATGGTCCCCACTTATTTCAGGATAATATCCAAATTCCCTATGATGACATTCAAGGTACTCCTTTCATTTTCTGGCCCTAGTCCTCCTTTCCAGACTCTTCTCACTAGTTACAGCTGTGCTTCTGTATACCCAGGGCAACCTGCCATTCCCTGAATGTTATAACCTCTCATTCCTGCAAGATGATCTCTATTTGAAATGGCTTCCATCCTGACTGGTAAGCTCCTACTCATTCTTCAAAACCCAACTCAAATACCACTTCTTGTTATGATCTGTCTTTCCTATGGGGAGCTATGTTTCTACAGCATTCCATTCTCATCATTCCATCATAGTGGCATGGCGCTTACCACACTGGAAGTTCTTTGTCTCCTCCCACTAGACTGGGTGCTATGCAGTGCAGACATCAGAGTCTGCCTACCTCCATATATCCCCAGTACCTGGCATGTAGTGGACACTCAGTTTTTGGTGTATGAATGAAGAAGTTGAATAAATAGCTAAATGAGGGGATCATCAGATTTGGAGCTGACAGATGGATGAAGGCTAGTGTTAATCCATATAGAAGCTTGCTTGAATGGGCAGCCCACAATTTAATCCTGGGCACCAGCAGAAATCATCGCATTACAGAAACAAGCAGTTCATTTCTGAGGTCTTTAGAGAAGGCTATGCCCTGACCCTGGCTCTGGCTCTGGGAGAGTTACCAGACCCTGACCCTGGGAATGATACCAGGTACTAAGGGTACAAACAGGAACATGACAATCTAGGCACACTCAGCTCCATGATGGTCCTCAGGGCCTTCCCTTCCTCCTCTCCAGTGTTCCTGGGTGAGTAGTGACAGCAGATGGCACCAGCCCCCAGGAAGCCCAGCTTGGTCAGAGACTGCCCCAGTTTCTCCAGGCCTAGTTGAGTTCAACAATTCAGCTAGGGTATTGGCACCATTCCAGGTAAAGCCTCCCTGAGCTCCCAGACAAACAGTGACCCCTCTTGGCCTCTCTCCGGCTACTTAGCCAAGCCAAGTGGGCTGCTCCAGCCTCTGTCAAAGCCCCTGACTTCTGCACTGGTAAAACTACTCCAACTTTGACTTCCTACCTGCAGCTGTGTCTTTAAACACAAACCAATCAGAGGAACAGGCAAGCTCTTCCTTTTCAATGATGGGTCCCTGGTGTATGCTGCTGCTCTGTCGCCCTGGCTCCCAAAGTAGCATAGAGGCCCGCGCAGATGTCCCGCTGGGACTGAGCGCCAGAGGCACACGGGTGGAGACAAGAACTTAGACTGGAAGCCCGTGAGGAAGCCCCAGGGCCCACAGGGGTATGGCGGCAGAGCTCAGGGGGCTGCAGGAAGTAGAGGGCGGGGGCCGGAGCGATCAGGCCGGGCCCAGGCGGTACCCGCAGCCCTCTCCCGGATGCGGCGACGTTTCCCTTTTGTCGAAGTGTAACATGTTAAACAAGGCTCCCCTCCTGCTATTGGCCCCAGGCAACCGTGGAGGATACTCTGTTGCCCTGGGACGCGGGCTGGGAGCTAATGCACTGTCAGTTCTCCCGGCTGGAGTAGCCCAAGGGGCAGCCGGGCCAGGCAGCTCAGTGCACGCCCCACGAAAGTAGTCTAGTCCTTTCCCGCTGGCCACTCCCGCCCTGGTCCCAGGCCCGCACTTACCGGCCACCTCGAGTCCGGGCTCATCGCCGGGGGCGCCCGCCGGGGCTCCGACCCCACTTGGGGAGGCCGGCGGGGAAAGACGGGCCGGGGAGAGAGAGCCCCAACTCCGGAGACCGCAGATCTCGCCACCCCGGCCCCTTGCCACCCCACGCTCTGGCCCCGGCTCCCCGGGATTCCCGCGCTGACCCCTGCCGCTCCCGGTCCCGCCGGCGCCCTGGTGTCTCAACTCTGTCGGCCGCCGCCGGTTTCGAAAGCCACTAGGTTGTCCGGCCTCGGGACCCGACACCGCCGAAACAATGGAGCGTCCGGGAGGCAGCGCGGGGACGGCGGCGGCGGAGACCGTGGCGGCAAAGGCAGTGGCAGCGGCGGCGGCGGCAGCGGCGGCGACGGCGTCTGCGCAGGGTAAACTCGGCGCCTCGGCGCTGTCAAGCTGCACTTTCGCCACAGATCCCCGCCCGTCTGCTGAGTCTCGAGAGCCATTCTCTGAGACTCAGAAGAGCCCCTGGACACCCCACATGGCTTCTCTAGCACCTCCATCTTAGAGTTGAGTTTCGGTAGACGGAAGACGCGATATTCGGGATCCGGAGTGGTCGGGCCGTTTGTGGCGAATCTGCGGACACGGACGGTGAGCGCGGGGCTGGGCTTGAGGAGCCCGCCCTTCTCCCTTCCCCCTCTGCCTCCTCCCTCCCTCCTGCTGGCGCCGCGGCTGCAGTAGAGACCTGGCCTTGGTCTCCGAGAAAGGCGGCGAGGCGGGGCTGGAGCCACGGGGCGGGGCCGGGGGCAGGGCCGGGAGCAAGAGGGACGCAGGCTGGAGCCTGAGGAAGGGCTTGGAGTTATGGGTAGGGGTGGGGCGGGTCTAGCCGAGAATAAACCAGTCCATGGGGCGGAGTTTGCGGGGGAATGGGCGGGTACATTTGTAAAGCGGGCCCGGTTAAGGAGAAGAGAGGATGAACAGGGGTGAAAGGGTGGTGCTAAACAGAGGAGTGGGCCTCAGGAAAGAAAAGGAGGGGTTTTAGTTGGGCCTGGAAGGCGTTGGGCTGGGGAGAAAGTACAGAGCAGGGAAAAACGACGCGAGACTGAAGTGAAAGGGCGGGGCGTAGAAAAGGTAAAGGGGCGGGGCTGAAAGGAAAGGGCGGGACCAGGTTAAGTGTAACGGGAGTGGCTGAAAGAAACGGAAGGAGCTTGGGAAAGGCAAAGGAGCAGACTAAAGGAAAGGCATGGATCTGAAGGAAGGGACCGAATTTGGGGAGGTGTAAAGGCTGGTGAAAAGATTTGTGCACGGTAAAATGGGATTCAGATGCTGGGAACCCTGTAGGGTTGGCGGAGAAATGCTCATGGCTGTGGGTGGAAAGTTGGAAGACTCAATACAGACTTTTGGTTTTAATGTGACGGGCCACTTGGTAGCTATGTGAACAAGTAGCAAGTTGTAAGATTCTTCCTACGTTAAATTCCGTGTTTATAAAAGAGCTAAAAAACTATTGTCAGTTCTTGGGGGTTTTGGTGAACTTGTGTCCTGGGAAGAGTCCACTTGTTAAGCAATGCTTGTTGTTGAGCCTCTTCAGTTTTTCAACATCAAAAGAAGAGCGTGAAAGGGTCTTCCAGGGTTCTGGGGCAAAGCTCAAAGTAGGCAGAAGCTTCTACTATATCTTAATGCAAACCTTGCATTCGACCTACTGTAATGTATGAATTTTCATAAATAATGTTTTCTGAAAAACATCTTAATAGAAGCAACACTCCAGGAAGATGTTTGCTGGTTAAGATCTTGGGATCTGGAGTGAAACTGATAAGTTCTTTTCAAAAAGTGATTTAACCTCTCTGAGCCTCAGTTTCCTAATGTATAAAGTGGAGATAAAATATAGTGCTTACCTCACAGGATTGTTGTGAGGATTAAATAAGAGTATGCTTGTAAATCACCTCCATATGTACTGAATACTCAAGTATTTAGCTGTTTTTATTATGCTCATTAAAATATTCAGAATGGGGTGCCTGTGTGGCTCAGTTGGTTAAGCGACTGCCTTCTGCTCCAGTCATGATCTGGGAGTCCTGGGATTGAGTCCTGCACTGGGCTTCCTGCTCAGCGGGGAGCCTGCTTCTCCCTCTCCCTCTGTCTGCTGCTCCTCCTGCTTGTGTGCTTGCTTGTTCCCTCTCTCTCTCTCTCCCTCTGTCAAATAAATAAACAAATAAATAAAAATCTAAAAACAAAACAAAATATTCAGAATACATGGATCAGAGCAAAGTTAGAGTCATTGTAAAGCTGACCCCTTTTGAGGTCAGGAACCCCTTTGAGAACCTGACGAAAGCTATGGGCCTCTCTTCAGAAAAAAACAAGTGCACAAAGTTTCAGTTATCATTTCTTAAGGTGCTTGAAGAATGTCTGAAGAAGTGATTGGATGGGGAAAAAAAAAAGAAGTGATTGGATGGATGGGTGATAGGATGGGGATGAACCTTAACTGAAGCAGTTTTTGCTCACTTCTCTTGGTATGGCCCCAGACCCTCAGTTCCCCCAGGCTCCTTCCCCAAGAACCATGAGACAGAAGTGGAGTAAAGATCAACTTTATTATCAGCACAAAGGCAGGGAAGTGGTGACAGTGCCAGGCCCTTCTGTGGGTGAGGGGACAGAAGGCTCAACTAGCTAGCACTGATCCTTCAAGCTGGACTCAGTAAGGTCCAGGGCTCCAGGTGCCTCTGGCTTTCAGCAGAAGCAGTGGGTGGGCAGGCAGGCAGACTGCTAGTTACTGCATAGGTAGGCTCCTCAGGACTGTTCTGGAGCTGGGGTTGGGCTGGAGTTGGCAGGAGGTGGGGGGCGAGGTTGGATATCCCTGGTGCGCATGTAGGACAGCAGCTGCTCTGGGATCTCAGCCAGCACGTCCTTGGCTAGTCGGGCCATACTCAGCACCTGGTTTCCTGACCGGTCAACATAATCTCGGAATGGGACGAACTGGGATAGGCACAGACAATCAGGTTGTGGGTAATGGCCAGGGAAGAGAGGAATGGGAAGGGGAGCACTAAGGAGGTTTCCTCTTTGACTCCTAACATCTCTTTCCAAATTTAACACTATCTCTTCCCACCCCTATCTCGGACAGCTTTCTACATTTGCTTTCTCTCCATCCCTTTTCTATTCACCTTCTATACGCCTTCAACCCATTCCGGTTTGGCTTCATGCAGTACTGACACTGCTCTCGCCAATGTAATGGGCCTTATGTTACCAAATAAGTCCAGTGGGCAATAATTGTCAGTCTTCATCTTGCTTGACTCCTCTTTAGCTTTTAATTACATTTGACCATAATCTTCCCAGACACATCCCACTCTTGACATACCACACTCTTCTGGATTTTTTCATTCCTTTCTGGATGCTCCTCCCCCTCACTCCCATTCCTCTGGGTCTACCTGATCCTAAACCTGGTCACTTCTCTCATTTCTCTCCTGGGTGATTTCATATACTTCCATGACTTTAAAAACTGTACTCTGATGACTCCCAAATTTATACTCCCATCCCTGACCTTTTTTTTTTAAGGTCTAGAGCCACATATTTAGTTGCCCATATCACATTTCCATTCATTTGTCTTAGATATCTCAAACGCAGTGTGTTCGCAACTGAATTCTGGCCCTTTTTTCCAAATCTGTTCCTCCCCCTTCCCAAGGGAAGGCTTTCCTTTCCCATTAAGTGGGACTATCACTCAGTCAGTTGTTCAAGGTAGAAAACAGAGTCATCCTTGAAGTCTTCCTCCCTCCCCATAACCATTTAATCAAAGCATCAACTCTTTTAAAATTTTCTTAAACAATCTGTTGAACCTGCTTTTTCTCTCCATCCTCGCTGCTTCCATTCCTGTCCAGATCCCTGTCATCTCTCCTCTACTATTTCAAAGGCTTCCTCACTGACAGGTCTTTCTACTTGCTTTCTCTCTCAACCTGCTGCTGATGACCCTGCAAGTCTGACCATCTCAGTCCCCTAGGTAAAACCCTTCAAGAGGTTTCTAATTCTTTAGTATAAAACTACAAATCTTCATCATAACCAGCATGGCCCCCTCTTCTTCACATTTCCTGGGATCCTGCCACCCTGGCCTATTGCCTTTCCATGTTTGGGCTAATTCTTCTGAGCCTCAGGGCCTTTGCATGTGCTCCTTCTCTACCTGCAATGTGTAGGTAGAGCAACCCTCCTTTAGGTTTTAGCTCAAATGTCATTTCCTTACAGAAGCTTTCCCTGACTACCCTGCTAAGTCAGGTCCCTGTTAGAGGCTCTCATTGGCATTTGCTGCTCCCCTGGAGCACTTATCACAATCTAGTAAGATATTTAGCTGTGTGATTATTAGTTGTCTCCACTAGAGGGCGGGGGCTTTGAGGATCTCCTATACTATGGATCCAGAATGGCTGCAGCAACCTGCCTGTTCCTCAAAAAGAATTTATTCAATGAATGCAGAACGGCTAAAAGAGTAATGGGGAGAAAGGTAGATGACTAAGAAGACAGTATGGGAGAGTGGCTGCCAACTTAGCCTGTCTTTCCCACTGTGCCTTTTGGCTCCATGACTTCCTCTCCCTGGTTAGATCTACCTGAACGATGTCCCGTTCTGCATAGCGTCCCCTGGAGGATACGCGCACATCATCGCCATCCAGCTCTTCCATTGCTGCAGAGAAGACACCCTTTAGCTGATTGCCCTCTCCCATACCTGCCCATGCTACCCTGTTCCTTGTTAGCTCCACTTTGGGGTCATCATGGAATAGTTCGTGGTGGTTTTTTTGAGTGCTAACAAATTTTAGGCATTGTTATAGAGTTGTTATTATGCCTTATTATGCATTCCATCCACCAAGGAACCCCAAGAAGGAAGTATTCATATCAACAACCTTGGTTATAATAAGGAAATAGGTTCAGAGAAGGTCTTTCACTTGGCCAAGGTCCAACGCAGGCATCCATTTTCTCCTTTATGTGATTTGGACCTGGGTGCCCAGATCCTCCCATATTTTCCCCAGTTCTTGGTCTCATTCATGGACACCCTTGATCCTACTCACCTTCAAACATGGCTGGTCCCACACCAACAATAATGATAGACATGGGCAGTGAGGAGGCCTGTGAGGGAAAGAGGTTGAATGGTTGGAGTGAACAGTCATAACAATGGAGGTGCCTGCTGGGGACAATTCTCTGTGCAGGTGTCATGTTTCTGCACATCTTGCAAGCAGAGTCACTGATTCCCTTTTTTCCAAACTATCTTTTCAAGGATGTCTGCGTATCAGACAGCCTTGAAAGATATAGTGTCTTCCTTGGAGCAAAGGGCAGGTTTGTTTCTCATACTAGAACAAAGGCAGGCATGCTTACTGCCCATTATAAAAGATTCAGATACCCTAAGCTAGGATTTCTGACCTATAATGCATCCAACTGTGGGTCCAGGTGTCATTCGACCCTCTTCACATCATTTTATGGGAACTGGGACTTAGAATCAAAGCAAATACTGATAATTGAGCTACTATTATGGCTGAGAATAACAAAGTTCTTTGTCTCTGATCCAGGAGTCTTATGTCTTCTGCTAGCATCCATGAAACTAAAGGGCTAATTTGTTAGCTTGCAAGTAGAGTAAAATCTCAAACTGTTCACAGTTATTAACAGTGCCCTTCTTTGCCAAGCCCTCCTCCTTGGACTCACACTGACAATGGCCTCCTTGGTCTGCGTCATGTCAGAGATGACCCCATCAGTGATGATGAGTAGAACGTAGTACTGGGAACCATCAGAGATCTTGGCTGCAGCCCTGGTTGAAAGTCCACGATCAGAATCCAGCTGAAAGCCCAGACAGGCCAAGGGAACACCCTACTCCTAAAGCTTCCACCACCGGTGTATAAGCAGTAGGCAAGGATTGGGGTTTCTGAAGCTCATGCTCCTTCCCCAGACGTGGACGCCTGCCCCTGTCTGATATCCCTCCAGTAACATTTATGGAGAACTTACTATGGTAGTTACATGTTATAGTAGGCACCAGAGGTACACAATGAGAAAAAACAAATTCATCCCAGCCATCTCGAGGGAGGACATGAATCCCAGAATCACAGAAATAGCTGTAATTACTCTTGTGACGAGTACTGTAATGGAAAGGAACACTGCTGTAACAGTGTCTAGTAGAGGGTCCTGACATTGTCCAGCAGGTCAATGAAGGCATCTTTCAGGAAGTAATGTCTAAGGATGAAGGAGAGGCTAAGAAAAAGGGACGAACAAAGGGAACAGCACAGACAAGGGCCTTGTGATGGGACTGAAGGAAGCCCACTGTGTCTGGAGCCCAGAAAGCAAAGTGGACCATGTGGCTGAGATGGGGTAGGGGCCAGATCACACAGGGCTTTGACAAACCCTAGAAAGATTTGGTTTTTACAAGGGCAAGACCAAAGGCTAAAGGCCTTCTTTCTTCCCTTTCTCATCCATTTCCTTTTTCTTCCTTCTCCCCTCTGCTGGCCACCTCCCATTGCCTATGCTGCTGGGTGCTTAGCCAGTCTAACAGCTGCTCCCAAACTCCTTTTTCCTTCTCTCATCATTAATCTTTGAATCCAAGATTTTTCTATCTGAAAAGGGTTCAGAAGTTACTGAGTTCAGTCCCTTATTTTAAATATAAGAAAAATGAGACCTTCAGAGAGCACAAAGGTCATGGTACATCCTGGTCTCTTGACTTTCAGTCTTAGGCCCTTAGGTTGGAAAGGACAGAGTTGCACTATCCAGTAAGGCAGACCCTGGCCATATGGGACGATTGAAATTTAAATTACATTAAATAGAAGTAAATAGGGGCCCCTGGGTGGCTCAGTGGGTTAAGCCTCTGCCTTCAGCTCAAGTAATGATCTCAGGTCCTGGCATCCAGCCCTGCATTGGGCTGTCTGCTCATCAGGGAGCCTGCTTCCCCCTCTCTCTGCCTGCCTCTCTGCCTACTTGTGATCTCTGTCAAATAAATAAATAAAATCTTTAAAAAAATAGAAGTAAATATTTGGTTTCTTGCTGACCCAAGCTACATTTCAAGTGCTCAGTAAAAGAACCTAACTAAGCCTAAAGCCTGAGCTCTTGATTCCTTCACTCTCTGTTCCTGGCCTTTTCTTTGGATACGCTCCATAGACATTGTACATTCTGGTCATAATATACTGTTTACTGTTTCCTGAGCTTGCCCTTTTGTAACTCTGTGTTTTTCACATGCTGTTCCTTCTGCCAGGCCTACTCTACATCTCTTTCTCTGATAAAATCCAACTTGCCCTCTAGACCCACTTCCCTCTGAAAGTTAGGCTCATTGGGTCTTTTCAGACTAGGTTATACCCACCCCTCTTCTCCCTCTGCCTTCTAGGATACCACCCACCAAGGTAGGCTGTCAGCCCTTCCGCATGGGTTTTCACACCCATGAGAGTACCAGCATGTGTGCCCAGAGAGACCCAAGTTTACAGGATACCTGGAGCATCCATTCTGCTGTATGATCTGGTGGATAAAGCTAGATGACTCTACATATACTTAAAACACCTTTTTCCCCCTCTAAATTAAAGCACACATGGACACAAAATGAGGAGAATGTAAAATTTGCATGATTTTTAAGATAAATATGGTGACTTCAAAGACATTTTCAGCCTGGTTGCTTTCAGCTGTGCCCCTAAGAGTCCCCTGAGGGAAGCGATCGCTTGCCTTTGCCAACAGGCAACTTGCTGGAAAAGTCTGGGAAGCTATAGCGTATGGAAAGTAATGATTTATTTATATTTCTGTCTCCTGCACCAAGGCAGGAGCTCCCAAGGGCAGAGACTAGATGTGATTCATCTGTGAGTCTCCAGTGCCCCAGCAGAGAACTGAGCATACAGCAGATGCCCTTTGAATAGTAATAATGATAATAATAGTAACAGTAACAGCTAACACTTATAGCAGTTATGATGTGTCAGGCACTAAGTGCTTGACATATATTAACTTAGTTAACCCTCACAACAGCCCTATGATATTGCTATTATTATTGCCATTTTACAATTGAGGAAACAGGCATAGAGATGTTCAGGATCTTGCTCAAATTCACACAGCTAGGGAGTGGTAGAGTGGGTATATTGACTTAGCTAATCTGGCTCCACAGCCCAAGTTCATGTTACATTGCCTCTATTGAATGTTTATTCAACGAACGAATGAATGAACTAAGGTAAAATTAAGAAATCTGTTTAATAATAAAAAAAATGTGCTCAATATCCAATATTAAGTGAAAAAATCAGTAGTGAACTATTACATGTATTTTTTAAATTAACTTTTTAGTAATCTCTACATCCAGTGTGGGTCTTGAACTCACAACCCAGAGGCCAAGAGTTGCATGTTCTTCTGACTGAGCCAGCCAGGTGCCCCTGCTTGTAATTTGACTGCAATTACGGATTCATAAGGAAAAATACTGTCAAAAACTGTATATACATCCATATACCCATGGGCCGTATTCTGGATGATTTCTTATTTCATTTCTCCATCCTTGAAATTTTTTTTACAGCAGTGTTATGCTACTTTCATAATTGAAAGAAACTATTATCCTTGTTATGAATTACATAAACAGTCTTTATTAGGGAAAAGGGAAGTCTATAGGCATATAAATCTCCCCAAAATCCTTCCATTTATATTCTCTTTTTTTGTTTAATCTTTTTACTTTCAAGCTTTCTCAAGTACTTTGTTGTAACTGGGTCTCTTCTATTCAGCATTTTGTAGGGGTTACTTATTATTTCATTGTTTTATTCAATCAGAGAATCTTTTTCTTTTAATAGGTGAACTTACCCAATTTATATTTAATGACATGTTTGGTTTTAGTTCTGTCATTTTATTTTATTTGCATTTTAAAAAGTGACTTGATACGTGATCTTGGTTTTTTTCTTCTAAAAATTTGGAGTTTTTCTTAAAGTTTTTATTTATTTATTCATTTAAATAATCTCTACACCCAACGTGGAGCTCAAACTCACAACCCTGAGATCAAGAGTCACACACTTCTGACTGAGCCATCCAGGCACCCTGGAGTTACTCTTCTATTTTTAGAAGTTAGTTTTCTATTTTTTTAATCTACCATTTATTGAGCACTTACTATGGGCCAGACACTGTGCTAATAATTCTTACTTTGTTATCTAATTTTAACCTCCCAATAACCCTATGAAGAAGTGCTATTGTTTTCCATTATTATACCCATTTATAGGGATAAAATGGAGACTTAGGCTGAGTTGCTTAAGGTCACATGGTTAGTGAGGGGTGGAGCCAGGTCTGATGCCAAAGCTTGTGCTTTAACCGTTGTGCTATAGGACCATCTTTCTTTGCCCCAAACTTGAGGCCTCAATTGTTGATCCCAGAGAGTGGGGTTGGTGTAGTTTGTTGACACCTCGCTACCCCAGAATAAGGCATTTATCTCTTTATATCAGAGCCTGGACAACACTGAAAATTTTACTCTTTCCCCAAAGCCCAGGTTCACCCAAGAGTGGTCTTAACTGTCCTTGGAAAATCAGTCTCCTGCCTGGGTCCCCTCATTCCTTCCAGCCCCCACCCAGTTTCCTTACCTGGCCACCTGGTTGATGACAGGAGCAAAGTAGGTGGGCCCATAGAGCTGCACTGTGCGCAGGCTCTGAAAGTAACTCTCCAACACACCTTCAATCCCTGCACAGTTGGGATCCTCATCGTTGTTGTTCTGTTGGGGAAGATGCTTTGTTGGGCTGAGCCACGCAGGGTATACCCAGGAGTACCCTGATCCCAGCTCACTCCTTCTTTTTTCCATCTTTCTCTCTCATGCTCCCCTCCAAACTCCAGTCCTGCTCCCCTCCCTGCTCTGCTCCCCTCTCATAGTTTCCTGGTCCTCTGCAGGCACTTGACCCTGAGAAGAATTTCACCAATTTGAGTGGACCAGATGCCAAGGCATGGAGTGTAGGCTCTGGCCTATACTATACCAGGGGAAACTGGTGGGAGATCCGTCCCTCTGGAGGCACTTTGGCCCCAAAGCCATAAGCTGGGAAGAGCTTGTCACTGTCATAGTCCTGGATGATTTCTCCTACTGCCTTGAGGGCCATGGCGTAGGCGCTGAGTTGGTAGGGACTCATGTAGTGCAGGGAGGTGGGCTGCAGAGGATTCCCTGTAGGGACAGAGGACCCCCAGCCTCATGGTCACCTTGATCATTTATCTATTCACCTGTCCATGTATATATCCAACCACCTATCCATTCACTCACTCTTTACCCATGTATTCCCTCATTATTTTTCCCAGTCATCTATATGTTCATTTTCCCCTCCATCCATCCACCAACCCCTATATCTATCCATCAGTTTATCCACTTACACACATATCCATTCTCCCATCCACTGAGCATAAATTCATCTTTCAATCTACCGACCTATTTCTGTCCATCTTCCTCTCCATTCTCATAGCCAGTATCTATCCAACTACCACCCACCCGTCATTCCTATTCATTTCAATTCATTCTGTCTTCATATGGATTCATACACCTATCCACTCATTCATTATCCTATCTATTTACCTGTTATTTATTCACTTTAATCATCGGTCCATTTGTCCACCTGCACACCTATTCATTCATCCACTTGTTCAACCTACTCTACTCACTCACTAACCCATCTACCTACTTGTTTTATTCATCTATTTACCTACTCAGTCATTACTCACTCATTTACTGCTTCATTTCTCCTTATACCTCTATTATCTCCCATCTATTCATTTACTCATCCACTTCCGGAGGCATTTCTCCTTTCAAATTTTTAAAATTGAAATCCTATTTTCTTTTACCTTCCATCCCCTATTATACGCAATAATCTCCCCCTGAAACTCCTGTCCCAGTACCAGCCTGGCTGGACTTTGTCTCAAGCCTGGGCTTACTGGGTAGGCAAATTCTTGACCGACTGAGTCACCCAGGTGCCACTGGGTAGGTGAACTCTTATCCCCAGGTCAGAATCCAGGCCAATCCCTAATGAATTCCTTAGAATTCCTCCATATGCCATCCCCCCATCAAGGCCTCACCATTAGACGCTGTGAAGTCAATGGCTACAGTGAAGTTCAGCTGTGTCCTGTTGGGGAAGTAGATGGATTGAGAAGTGAGGGACAAATACATATTATATCAGGATTTCTCAAACACTAGTGTGCACGTGAATCACCTGGAGATAGTGTTAAAATGCAGATTCTGATCTGGATGGTCTGTGTGGAGCCTGAAATTCTACATTTCTAACAAACCCCCAGATGATGCAGATCCTACTGGTCCATGAAGCATACACTGGGTAGCAGAACCTACTGTGTGACAAGTGTCTGTAATTTATGTCATTTAACTTAATCCTTACTATAGCCCTGAAGTAGTATTTAATATCTCCATTTTGCATCGGAGAAAAGTGAGCTTCAGAGAAGCAAAGTACTTTTCCCAGGCAGGCCTGCCTACCACTACTGAGCCAAATGGAATGTCCCCTTTGGTCTGCTTGGGTTTTCCCTCTCTCTTGGACTCTTCCTGTTGCCTGGCCATGATTTTTGTCTGGACCGCAATCAGGTTCCTGGGGCCATCTGTCTGGCATCTTCCCATGGGAGGACTGGAAGCTAGGTGTGAAAGTCAGCCTCATGAAGAAAACTAAGAGGGGGGACATTATAGTTTGCCACATGTTTAAAAGTTTATCTCCACGGACCCTAACCATTCATAAATAAGAAAACTGAGGCTTAGAACTGGAAATAACTCAATGCTGCTCTTTCAGCCCAGAACTTGGCCTGTGACTCACCCTCCCTTGATGTAGTCAACAAAAGTGAATTCAGAGTCCACAGAGAAGGAGAGCAGTGTCACCTGTAGAACAAAGAGACAGCCCTGCTATTTTGGAAAGGGCAGTTGGGTGACAGAAGGCAGAGAGGCACATGGTTCCACCCCCTACCCCACACTCCCCAACCCTATCTAATTTCTGAAAGGGCAAAAAAGAGGAAGCTGTCAGAAGCAGATTTTGATTTCCAAAAGTGTATTAATTTGGGAAATACAACATAAGTGTTTTTTTTTTTTTAAATCTGCAAAACAGTAATAAGCAAACAGTTTTCCTCAGGTGAGAAATCAAAGGAAAAAAGAAACTTAAATGAAGTCACCTTGGACCCAACATTACTATATCCAAGTAATCCGTGCTCACAGCCTTCCCCCAACATTTGTCATATATTATGTCAATGGGAATAGAAACGGAAAGATCTAGGGAGGGCCAGAGCTCCAGGGAGCACTCACAGTTCCTGAATTGACATATTTCTTCTTCTTACATTTCTTCCGAGGGTTAAGTACCTAGGTAAAGAAGAGAACAGTGAAGATGGGAACCAGAGGAAGGGAACTGCAGACTGAGCATACTGGGATGGAGGGCCTGGGCAACCTGGACAGGGCTGGAGTTCTCACCTCATACACTGTGAACTGGTTCTGGGCCTTGCTCAGCTCCCGGTAGCTGGTGGTGAACTCACCGATGAAGTCATGGCTGCAGTGAGGCCAGGGGTGGGTGAGCAGTAGCTACTGTTGACTTGGAGCCAGCCCTGAAACTAGTCTTTTGTTCCCACTATCCCCTGCCTTTACGTGGGCTGCAGGGCACTGAGGTTGGGGCCAGGAGAGAGCCCAAGTTAAGGGGGAAAGAAGGAAGATGCAACTGAGAGGGTCAGTTGTACTCAAGGTCGTGGCATCTATTATCACCCTTCTTGACTCCCAAGGCCACTTTGGGTTCCTAGCAAATGTACTATGTATTAGAGAAAACAGTTTGAAATAACTACAAGAGAAGACAGTACTATGTGGGGCAGTTCTACCTTCCATCCCGGTCCCAGTCGTATACATCAATCTTCACTGTTCTGCAATGCAGGAGATAAACATAGGCTAGCATGTATGATAAATCCTAGAGACACCCTCACTTACTTAAACACACACAAATCATCCTCCCATACTCCCATCTGTTTTTCCTTTAACCTTTCTCCCACCAGTCCATCCATCCTATTTATTCATTCATCAGTCCATGCGCATACCCAACTATATTGCTGCTGCCATTATTTCTTCTATTGCTCTTTGTACCACTATTACTATTCTTTACTACTTGTTGAGTCTTACTATATTCTAGGCATTGTTACCAGTGCTTGTGTAGATTGACTCATTTGATTTAAGAACCACCCTATAAAGTTAAGTACTTACTATAAAGTAAGCACTATTATTCTTATTTTTGGATAAGGAAACTGGGGAACCAAAACCAGTAACTTGACTAAGGACCATAACTAGTAAATGATTGAGCTGAGATTTAAACTCAGATATCCTGGTTCCAAAGACTTTGTTCTAAAGTACTATGCCTAAGTCCTCCTATATGTCCATATATCTGTGTTGCAGTTACAACTCTCTATCCATGTAGCCACCCACTTACCCATACATTTGCCAATCTAAAACGTTTTAATCCCTTTCTTTATCCACCCATCTAACTATACGTCCAGGCATTCACTGACTTACTGATGTATGTAAGCATCCATTTCTGTGTCCAGTCAGCTCTCTAACCAAACACCCATCTATCACATTTGTCCATATGATCATCCATTCATCTACAATAACCATCCATGTGTGTGCCCATCCATCCTTCCATCTACTCACCTGTTTTCATACTGTCCATTTATTAGTTCATATGGTCAGCCTATCCATCTACTTCATTCTAATTAATCACCTAATTAATCTACTGATCCTTCCATCCATCTACCATCCATTCACAAATCTACCTTTTGTTCTACCTATTTATCCTCCTGCTTTTTCGGTCATCCCTCTGCCTCTCCAACCATCTAACAATCTCTCATATACCCATCCATCTGTTTGTTCATCCATTAATCCATCCATCATTTGTCCATGGACTGATCTGCCCATGAGTTCACTTATCCACTTATCTGTTATCCATTCATCCATCTCCCCTTCTACCCATCCACCAGCCCTTGTACACATCCCTCCATATACCTATCCATCTATTCACCGGCTTATCCAACCGTCTGACTCTCCATCCATGTATCTGTGTATTCCTTTGTTCATTTGCCCTTTCATCTACCCATCAACCCATCCATCCTATCCATTTATGTGGCCATCCATTTGCTTCCCCATCTACCTATCTCTATGCCCAAAACTCTGTCTCACTAAGCAGGATCCTCCAAAACTATGAGGCCAGCATACTGGGCCTCAGGAATCCCATTCTCATGCCCTTGTTCCCTTACTCCCTAGTTTACACTGAAGCAGACCTGTCATAGTCTCCATTGCACAGTGCCCGCACAGGGATGCTGAAGGGTTGCCACACAGGATTCAGTGTGTTTTTCACAACCTCTGTCTTGTGGCAGATGGTGAACCTGGAGAGGAATAAGAGGACTGGAACCTGCCTTGGGGGCAGGACTGAGCCCAGAGATAGAACCTCATACTCTTGGAGATTCCTGGGATTTCCCCACGTGTCGAGCACATATTGTGTGCTGCCTTGAGTAAATTTTGAACTCAGGTCCTAGTAGAGTCTAAGATGCCCCACCTCCGGCCTGAAAGCCGTAATGGGCCCATGGTCACAGTAGGGCAGGGGTGGGTGCCACTGGAGAAGACATTGACTCACGTGCCATCTTCATTGCTCCTATAGAACACAAGGAAAGGGTCTGACTTCCCAAAGAAATCTTTCTTGTCCAGCTTGTTTGCACACAGTTGCATGGTGGCAATGTCCTAGGGATGAAATTTGGCTGTTGATACCCAAATTGTTCATAGCCTCAAACAGTCCACTAAAGGGAGTTTAGGAGAGAAGGAAGCCTTGTGGGTCTAGCATATGGCCCTTACTGACCCGACAATTGCTAAGCTCCTCTGCAGTCAGCAATATGGTCCCACACTTCTTGCCTGGTACACCCCTGGAAGCAGAAAAAGCCTCTTTGTGAGGGGAGGGAGAGTAGGCAATGAAGAATGGGGTAGCCAATCTGGGATTAGGTGGGCCAGGGGATTCACTATGCTGTTTCCTAACAGTCTCTTAAATGTATCTCTTTCTTCCCTGTGTGGTTCCTTGTGGGGAAGGGCCTGACTTTGATAGGGAAGGGGTCTATAGTCTGAAAGAAAGGGGCTAATCTGGCCTAGGTGGATATGTTATAATGGTAGTGTGGGGAAGACATAGGATTTAAAGTCCTGAGTAATTTATTTCCTCTTTTGGGGTCCTAGTTTCCTCTACTATGAAATGGGAATCACGCCAACTTCTTGGGGTTGTGAAAAGATCTGAATGAGTGCATGGAAGAACAAGCAATTGGGAAGTGTTATTGATATGAAGGTGGTTAAATTTCTCAAAGCAGACCTTGGTATCTACTATATGTCAGGCACTGTGCTAGGTATGAACTGGCCAGTTGGCACTCTCTCTAGTTCTGCTAGACTATTCTCTCAGGGAGCTTCCAGAGGGAGGTGGGATGTCAAAGGCAATAGGCAAGTAGAGTATGATGTAGCAGTGCTGAATGAGGGAGAATTTCTAACCAGACCTGGGGCAAAAGGCTGTTTTGTTAGACCGAAGATGATGTGCTTTCTGAAGAGTGGAATAAAATGTGAAGAGTGAAATAAAAAAGACAAGGGAAGACTTATCCTCCCCTGACCCAAGAAGGGACACTTCCGTGTATTTGAAAGGTACATATTAGGACACTCATCCCCAACTTGCCTTGCCTTGGGTCTCCAAGTGGTCAGGGACCTTGCTGATATGAGCCTGTGAATCCTGATTCCAAAGGGTCCCAAGTGTAGCAGAGAGAAAGCTAGGTCAGAAGTGTTCTGGGTTCAAGTCCTGGCTCCAACTTACTAAGTGATTTTTCCCATCTTTGGCATGAATGTGGAACTATTTCTTTCACTACTTTAATTTTTGACCCCTTGTACTTGAAAAAGAGTGTGAGGAGTATAGGGACTTTTCACCTGCACACCCAGGACCAAGTCTTACTGCTTTCTCTCTGTTGTCTCCTTGATGTTTTCCCTCACCTCCTTACCCAGTGTGAGTTCCAGTCAATGATTATAATAATTGCTTCTTTGCAACCTACCCTTTATCTACTGCCTTTCTGTCACTTCAGTATACTTATTGGCAGAACAACAGCCCTAGTTAAATCCAATTCTCTGCTTAACCTATACTGCACGTGTGTAACTGAATAAGGCCAGAGGAAAACACACAATCTTGTTAACAGGTCTCACTTTTTTTAAACTTCTTATTTATTTATCTCTACACCCAGCATGGGGCTCGAACTCATGACCCTGAGATCAAGAATCACATGCTCTACTGACTGAGCCAGCCAGGCGCCCCTAACTGGTCTCATTTTAAATGCATGACCGAAAACCTCAAGAGGGTCCTTAATCATACTTCTCTCTCCAGTTCTGCTAGAGGGCAGTTTCACTCCTCCTCTCTCCTCAGACCCGAAAAGTCTCCTCCCCCATCCTCACTTAGCCAATGACCTTGTTTCCTACTTCACTGACAAAACTGAAGCAACCAGAAGAGAATGTCCACAGACCTACCACCACACCTACCTTGCCTCCAGTATCTTCACCCACGCAACTGTTGCTATAAATGACTATCCGTGTGCCTATTTATCCCTCCACTGTGTGCTACATTCTACACCCTCTTGCCTGTACATGGACATCATTCCAGCAATTCTCTCCTTTTTTTTTTTATTATGACAATTTTTTCAGTTTATACTGGGTCATTCCTCTTACCATACAAATGTGGTATAATTTTTCTCATGTTAAAAAATGCAAACCTAGGGGTACCTGGATGGCTCAGTGGGTTAAAGCCTCTGCCTTCTGCTCAGGTCATGATCCCAGAGTCCTGGGATCAAGCCCCGCATAGGGGCTCTTTGCTTAGCAGGGAGCCTGCTTCTCCCTTCTCTCTCTGCCTGCCTCTCTGCCTACTTGTGATCTCTGTCAAACAAATAAATAAAATTGTAAAAAAAAAGAATGCAAACCTATTCTGACCTCACTTCCTTCCCTAACCACACTTCTTTTTCTCTTTTTGTTGCAGCAAAACCCCTTGAAAGATTTCTTGACTTTCATTCCTCTCTTCCATTCTCTTCTAAACCTCTCCAACCAGGCTATCACCCCACCTCTTCCTTCAGAACTTCAGATCTGCAGCAGCATTTGACATGGCAGGTCACTCTCTCCTCAATACATGACCTTCACTTTGCCTCCAAGACAACACCCCTTCTTTCAGTCCTCCTCCTACTTCATAACTGTTCCTTCTCAGTCTCCTTTTCTAGTTCCATTTCATGGAGTCTTGGTGTTTGGTCCTTTCTTTCTCTGCTCACTTCCTTGGTGATTTCATCTAGTCTCCTGGTCTGAAAGAGCATCTACAACTCATGTATCTTACTGCCTATTTGATATATCTGACAGGATGTCTAAAAAAATTATCAAATTCAACAGGAGTCAGACTTAACTCCTGATTAAATCCCCCCACAATATACATCTCCCTCCTTTTTTTTTTTTTTTTTAACCATCTCATTTATGGCAACTCCATCCTTCCAGGTGTTCAGGCCAAAGGGTTTGGTGTCATCCTTGACTCCTTTTCTCTCACATCCATATTCAACCTGTCAGGAATCAGTTGACTACACTTTCAGTAATATCCAGATCTGACCATTTCTCTCCTTTACTGCTGCCACCCTGGATTACTGTAATAGCTTTCCAGTGGGATACATGCTACTCTCTTCATCTGCCCAAGGTTTATTCTCAGTCCAGCAGCCAGCATCATTCTTTGAAAACATAGTCAGATCATGTCACTCCTTTCTTCAGAGCCTTCCAGTGACTCTCAACTCAGAGTAAAAGCTAAAATCCTTACAGTGGCTACAAGGCCCTAAACTGTTAACTCTCCAGTCTCATCTCTTCCTTCCTTCCTCCTGTTCACTTGGCTATAGCCACACTGGCCTCTGTGCTGCTCTCTGAACATATCAGGCTTTTCCCCGGCAGCTTCCTCTGCTTGGAACATCCCATATCCAGGTATCTGCATGGCTTACTTCCTTACTTCGTCCAGGTATTTGCTCTAAAGTTGCCTCTCCATAAAACCTACTCAGCCACTCTGCAGAATATTGCAAGTCCTACCACTCAGCATTTACGATCTTCCTAAGTCTGTTCTACTTTGCCTTTTTTCCATAGCACTTGATATCTTCCAATATATTATATAATTTACTTACTTGTTGATTTTGTTGATTGTGTTGATTTTGTACAGTTTCTCCCCCACCTTCTATAGTATAAGTTCCCTGAGGACAGGAACCTTTGTTATGTTCATCATTACAACCCAAGCGCCTTGAACAGTGGCTGACATAGAGTATATGCCCAGTAGTATTTATGGAATGGATGAGTCCCTGGTGTCTAGCACAGGGTATGGCATACAAAACATGTTGATAAATATTTAGTGAGTAAATGTAATGGAAATTCCAGGGGTCTTGATTAAGTGAGGGGAAGCTTCCCAGAGGAAAACAGCTTAGAAGTGGATCTTAAGGGTAGATTCAGACTTAGAAAAAGACTGAGGTGAGAGAGACAGAGACAGAGACAGACAGATAAAGGCAGAGACAGAGGGAGAAAGGACAAGACAAGACATTAGTCCTGAGACTGACTTGACTGGAGCCCTGGACGTTGGTATTTCCCAGGAGGGTGATGGGAGCCACTGAAGGCCCCTGACCAGGGGGAGTCTCAGCCTTCACTGCTATTGGGTCAGCAGCGTCTTTGGGAGGAAAATTTGGAGGCACCCACCCTTTACCCAGCACCCCTTCTTGTTCAGCTTACGTGAGGGTTCGCTCTACACGGCTGCCCTGGCCTCCGATCACCTCTCCCAGGGCCAGGAATGCTTGTCCCAGGAAATCCTGCACCAGGACATGGAGTCAAGAAGGCCAGGAGGGACTGGGGGTGCAGAGTCCCAGCCTAGCCCTGGTGATACTGCTGCACCAACCAGTGTGTTCCAGGATGGCAGAACACTAGAAACATCACCCTGCCCGTGCTTTAAAGAAGAAGGAAGGGGGAAGGGGGTCCCCAGGCCAATTCTGCTTCTTGGTTCTGCTGTCAGTTTAAGTTGCTCTCTACAATGCCATCCCACACCTCACCTTCCATTCCACACCCCACCCTCCCAAAGCCAGCCCCGTTCAGCCTCACCTTCTGCGTGTTCCAAAGGTGGCCGAGAGGGAAGAGGAACAATGAGTAAAAAGCCTGGGTGGGAAACCAAGAGGCAAGAGCAGGAGAGGAGGGGCAGGAGGCTGGGTTTGGGGCCCAAGAAGTTAGAGTTGGGGTTGAGGTGTAGGAGGGTTCTATGGGAGGTCGTTTAACACACTGAGGCTCTCCTGTGTGCCTAGCCAGCCCACAAGGGGATGCTCGCTCACCGGTTTGGAGATGTTGGTTTTGGAGTCAACGTTGTATCTGGGAAGAGAGTAGAACCAGCATAAGCCGGGGCTGGTGGGAGACAGTCTAGAAAAGTGGTTGGGTTTTGAATCCTGTTTAAAATTGTGAGGGGCAGCCTTGGATCCAAATTCAGTCAGGATCTCCTTTAGGGCAGGAGTCAGGGTCACAGAGAGTCAGGGACAAGGCTAAGTCTGGGGCCTGCTGGGGCTGGAGTTATACCAGAGCCTCTTGATGGACCCTGAGCTAAATTAGGGTGCAAACTTTGGGCCCAGCCAGGTCTGGGAAGTGAACTGGATTGGATCTGACCTAAGGACAGGGCCAAGCTAGAGTTGGGGACACAGCTAAGACTAGAGTGAAGGCCTTCAGAGTGGGACTAAAGGCCTGGTGGAGGAGCCAGGCTGGGAGGCAGGGTTGGGGTGGAGCCTGCCAGAATCTTGTGTGGATCCAGGTTGGGGGGGTGGGATCCAACCCAGGATTCTGGGCGGGGCTCACACATCAAAGCGCAGGTTTTGCTTTTCCTCAAAGAAGTAGTCCAGGACGAATTTGCGCACAAAGTCTGGGTTCAGCGTGTTGTCGATCACCTCTGTCCGGCCAAACTGGATAGGGGGCAGAGAGTAAGCATGGGGCCAACCAGCAGGCAAGAGATGGGGTGGGTGGGGGGCAGCTCTTGGCTAAGAGAAGGCTCTTGGACTCACCTCTCGCCACTCCTGGCTGGCCCGGCTCTGCGTGTAAAGCACCACCACTGCAGGCGAGAGTGGAGGCGGGGAAGGAAGGATGTCAGGTTGGCCTGAACCTCTCCCCACCCCTCAGTCGCGCCCGGACCCTAGTTCCCCCTCCCTTCCCTGGCGCCTCCTACTGGGATCAGACTTGGAGAAGGTGTCGAGGTCCAGCAGGTTCCTAGAGAAAGCAACAGACAGACGGACAGAGAATGGGTCATTCTGGAGCCCAGTGCTCGGACTCTGACCTGAGTTGGGCACCCGAGGGAGACATGGGGCTCAAATCGCATCTCCTTCCCCCATTACTACACCCAGTGAAAGAGTTGTTGGGGGTGGGGTGGGGAGGTGGTCCGCGTTGTCCGCACCCTGGACAGCACCAAAAATATCGGCTCAAGACTTATTATCTATGCTTCCACACTGTCTTCAAGGGTCCAGGAAAGAGGGTTAGCCCCAGAACTTTGTCCTCCTGGAACCCAGATCCTATTGGATCCCCGCGGACCCGTTCCTTGAACCCGCAGGCTGAGCTTTTATTTGCCGGTGGAGCTGTTCAAAGAAACCCCCTCCCTGAACCCGCCAGAGTCTCCCCTAAGTCTGAATCTGAGATTTTCCGGCCCTGGATGCTTCTTTCCCCTGGGGTCTGGCCCTTGCCCGCTCTAAGCCCCAGAGACAATTGGGGCAGGGGCAGTGCCTACGCCCTCCCCAGCGTGGCGGCTCACCGGCAGGACACGGTAATTTCAATCTTGGTGGCCGGGACGCTGCGCTCGGAGGCTCCGCTGAGAGACATGGCTGGTCGAGTGGCCGGAGCTGCTGGAGGCTGTGAGTCAGGGGCTGCCAGGGCTAGGGGCGGCGGCAGCGGTGGGGTTGGTTCAGGTGCCGCCGCAGTAGCAGCGGCAGCGGCGTCTGCACTCCCTCCAGCCCTGCTTGCACTCCCGCCGATTGCGCCTTGACTGTGGCCGCCGGGCGGCAGCGACTCCAGATGGTAACCTAGCCCCGCCCGGCCCTGCGGGCGGCCCCCGCCCCATTGGAGCAGCCTCAAGCAGGCCGGGAACCTCACCCCAACCCTAAATCCAGCCCATATCTTGGGAGAGTCCTCCCAGCGCGCTTCACCCTGGCGAAAACAACAAAAAACCCCTGAGAACTGTCCGCGGTGCTGAAGGTTTGGGGCGTCTGGTGGGCGTTGGGGACACTTCCTCTTCCTGAGCTGCTCCCTGAACAATCTGCTTCTTCCTCTTCCCACTTCCGCCCTACCTAGGTCTCCAAATAGAAAGAGTTTTTCATTTATTCTTATTAGCTGTGTGACCTAGGGCAAGTTACTCAACATCTCTGTGGCTGTCTCATCAGTGAAAGGCCAGAATAGCACCTACTTGGGGTGTTGTAAAATTTTGAGGTAATCCACATAAAGGGCTTAGCTCAGGGAAGATTGTACACAGTAAGTACTAAAGAAATGTTGACCAGTATTATTTCCTTCTTCTGGGCAGTCACATCGATGACCTCTTTCGTGTTGAGCTAGAACTAAATGGCAGCTCTGATAGCACTCTGAGAAGCCCTTTTGCCCATGTCTTTGAATTCTGACTTATGGTGAAAGAGATGCAGACATACTGTGAGGATGCAATCTGTCCTATCTAGGTCACACTGCAGATGAGGGTGGTAGTCAGCCAGATCCATTCTCCCCACACCAGTTACTGCCTCCAAAGCCCCAGAAGCCTGTCCCTCCACCAAAGTCAGGGCTCCATAGCTAAGGGCTGCAAGTCACCGTACCAGAACTGTCCTACCTGCAGAACTTGATAAAAATGAAGTATCCCCCACCACCTCTGCCCATTCCTAACTAAATGAAGATCTCAGCAACCTGAGGTCTAAATTTCAGGTAGCCCTGGGAATCTGTGTGAATAAGTAGGTTCCTAGGTGACTAGGGCCCATTGACACAGGAGGACCACTGCTCCCACTTTAACCACCTCTGACTAGTTGTCACCATCTCACTGAGACTGTCATGGCTTAAGAGTGAAGAGGCACAACCCAGTCTTCAGTTGTCTTTCTGCTTTATCTAACCCCCATCTCAACCCCTTCCTGCACAAGGAAGAACAGTAAGAACCTTCGAAATAACCCCACAGAGACAGCAACCAAATGAGGATGCAAGACAGCAGTTGTTCAAAAAGATTTTATTTTGTGATCTGTGTCAAACTGCCTCATTCGTCTCAGCCTCCACAAGGCCCTAGGGAAACCCCACACAGTTCTGAGAGTTGATGGGAATCCCAACAAAGACTAGGGTGGGTGAAAGGCAGTGACAAGAGGGGTGGTGGTCACCAGTCAGGAAGCTGGGAGTTGGAGAACCCTGTCCTTAGACCTGCTCTGCTTTGGGGCTGGCCATGTACATGATGGAAAAGGAGACGTGAGGAGATTTCTCTTCTATCTTGAAGCATCCTTGTCTGGGCATGGCTTTAATTCTGCTCAGGGCTCAGGTGAGAGGAACAGGAAATTGTTGTGGGCTGGCTACTTCATAAGGTGCTGCTGCTGGTGCTCCGGAGTCCAACACCACGGACAAACTGCTCCAGCAGGCCTCCGATGGCACCAGAGGGACTGGGGGCTGCTGCTCGAAGTCCCACCGTGCTGCTGTATGTGGCCAAGAAAGCTGAGCGTACTTCCTGCAGCCGAGTCTCCCGCTCACTCAGGGCTGCAAGCCTATGGGGAGGAAGGGAAAGAGGGAGAATGGAATGAATGCATTACCCTGGGTCAGGATCCAATATCCTCATCCTCACCATACTACCTATCCTTCTGCCTTTGCTAGCATAGGCCAGCACATGTCCTGTGGCCATACTACCCCTGTAGTTCAGGTCCTAAACATCTGGCTTTGTTCCCCTCAAAAAACCATTCCTCTCAGCTCTCAGGCTACTGTTCCTACCCAGAACCAGTGTTTTAATGGCACACTGGGGAGGAGGGAGAAGGTGAGCAGGAAGGAGTTTGCCAACTGTTGGCTTCCATTCCTCAGTAAGAATAATATGAGGCGCAAATCTGAGACTTAAGGAGAGACGGCAAGATGAGGCATAAAGCCTTGGCTGACCAAAGACCTCAACCTTCTTGAGGCCAGGACCTGAAGCACTCTGGGAGAAAGTTCTTGGCAGTGTTCTGAAGAGGCCAGGGTCCTTAACCGGAAACCCCTGAGGCTCCAGCTACATCTTTAGTCAACTGTCATCCCTAGGGAAACAGCTAGCAGGGTGCTGACTTTTCTAGCAGGATTCCTTTCTGATTCCATTTGCTTTTCCTTCCCTGGCCTCTACAGAAACTGATGAAAGAAGATGAGAGAAGTCCCTCTTCTCTCCTTGGCCTGGAAATACAAGTCGAGAAGGGGAATAAGTAAAACAAACAAACAAACCCCAAAGTGACAAGCGCATGAAAACTCAGGCTTATCAAAGAATGAATTCCATGAGGCTATCTGACACTTTGAAACGTCTTTAACATAAGAGGAGAAGAGACCTGAGATACCAGCCACACCCAATCTATAGCTAAAAGGTACACAGTCTGGGGGTGAGAGGGACATGGAATCAGAGGACAGGTCAGGAACTCACATGATATTCATCCTAACTCTCCCCTGGAGGGCTTTCTCCAGGGATCACAAACCTATATAACTCAAGCCCTCAGGTTCCCATCCACTGAAAAATTAAGACTAGCTCTGACCACTAACTTACACCAAAACTTCCCCCAACAGACCAATCCCTGTGTAATCCCTCCTGGGAATTTGTCAAAGTAGCAGCAATGTCTCCAATTCCCAAGTGCAAATGACTTGTACTGCAGGGCCTGGGGGAAACAGATGGAGATATGAGGATAAATGACAGTCCTGGGGTAGGTATGGGGAGAACAGACTGAAGGAAAGTAGACTGGTGGGAGTGGTGGGTATGAGTGGGTGACTAAGTGTGGAAGAGAGAGAGAGAAGCAGCAGGTACTAGGGTGAGCAGCTCTCGCAGCAGCACTAGGAAAATGGAGCTGATACTGGAGTCCTGCAATACCATGAAGAACTCCAAAGTCTCTCTTGCCATTTGGTGGAGACATACAAAAAAGATCTTCTTTACTCTCTAACTGGATTTCACATAGGCTGGAGGCCATGTGTTCTTCTGCTTTTCCTTAGAACATATAATGAGAAATTCAGATTAGTAGTTTGTATTCAAAGGGAATATCCAAAGGTCCATATGTGTGTGTTCTCACTGCCCCCTATTTCTGGGAGGCAGAAGCCTATTTAGAGATAAGAAAACTGGAGCCCAGAGAGGATAAGTGATCCACCTGAGGATACACAGCAGGTAAGGAGTAGGAAGTCAGAGATACTCTAGTGCCATTCCCTCTCAAAGAGATGAGTTAGCAGGCTCAGAGAAGTCAGGGCTGACACCACAAGACATAGCTGGTAAGGCAGAGCGGCCAAGAGTTTGACTAAATTTCTCTGCTAACAAAGCCCAAGCACTAAATCCACATACTGTGTGACCTCAGCAGGAATCAACCCTGACCCCATCCCTACACTGCAGTTTTGGAGGCCTTGAGATCACAGAGAACCTAGCTTTCCTCTGGCAACCTACCAGATCCTGAGGGTTGACTAGGAGCTCAGAGAGCTGCCCGTTTCAGTGGTTAATGCCAGTTAAGTGAGGGGTGCTATCAAGCAGGGGCAGAGATGTTTGTGTCCTCCAGAGATGGCTCTTAGGCCTATTCCATCCTGTAATCCCAAGGTCTGGCTTCTGTCTGCCCTCAGCAGGGATCCTTCTTCTTCTTTTTAAAATTTTATTTATCTGATAGAGAGAGAGCATAAGCAGGCGGAGCAGCAGGCTTACTTACTCCCGGCTGAGTAAGGAGCTTGACATGGCTCGATCCCAGGAGCCTGGGATCATGACCCGAGCCAAAGGCATTTGCTTAACCAACTGAGCCACCCAGGTGCCCCAGCAGGGATCCTTCCTAACTCCCCAGGGCAACTCAGCTCTGACCAGTCAGCTCTGGTGGTTATAAGCCAGATTCTGGTGGTGACAATGAATCTCCAGCACCTGAAGTTCATTCAGCCCATCGTGGGGAGGAGCAGGCCCTGCTCCCCAGGCCACTAGAGGCTCTACCCTGCCTGACATCCATGAAGCAGTAAAGCAGGCAGGGGGCAGGGGGCTGCCACAGAGGCAGCCATTCAAGCAGATACATATAAGAGTTGGAAGCCCAGTACTGGAGCCTTAAAGCAAGAGGATTTTATAGGCTTGGGATTTGGTATCCCCATCCAATTTTCTTTCCTGACTAGAGGCAAAAGCAGAAGACAAAAGGAAGAAGGGGATGGCAAGGAACCCTTGGTTCTGCTCAGAGAAGCACATCCCTTGAGCTGACCTAGCTCTATTCTGGCTGTGGTCTCCACCATACACCTACCTTCACTACCCCACTGTTCTGATTTCAAAGGATTCTCATGTCAGGCAAAGCCTTGGACAGAAATAGAACCTTCTATAGTTACAGTCCAGACAGCTTTCCCTCAGGGTGTGCCCCAAGGCACCTGTGGATGAAGTTTTGGAGGCTCAAGAGAGTGAATACACACTGCAACACACATCCTGAACAGCCCATGAAGCCTCTTCCATACCTCAGGAGTCCAGGAGCAGTGAGGTATACTTAGCTGAGTCTGGGGAGGGGCAGGAATCCCGGGCCAGCTGCTGCCTCACTCCTTAACCAACACTCTTGATTGCTCACCAGCTTCTGATATGGGCAGGGGAGCATCCTGCCTTCTCAAGCAAGACACTTACAGACAACTGTTAGGGAGCTCATCCGGGAAGCTGAAAGGGAGAGAGGAGTCTGTGTGCAGGACAGCCCGTTCCTGAATACTGCCACAGCCTGTTACCATCTGCCAGCTGCCAAAGTCTGTGGAGAGAGAGGATCCGGGCAGGGGATGGTCCACTGATCTGGGGCAGAGAGGAGAGAGAGGGGAGATGATGCACAGTCAGTCATATGCCTGACAGGGGAGGCCCTCTGGAGGGGTGGGGGTGGGGCTATGGTGGTCCTGGGCCACAGCCGCAAGCTTCTGTTGGTGGAGCTTCTGTAAAGTCAACCACTTTCTTCAAAAGTACAAAAACAGCTGGATAGGTTGTGACTGAGAAAGAAGAGTATAGACCATAAGGCAGGCTCAGCTGTGAGGACAATGCTTTATGCAAGACTTACAGAAGCAAAAGAACAAGAGCAAAGCAGAATGAGAAGAGGTGAGCCATCAACCAAAGCCTCAGGTCAGGGCAAGCCTGCCCTGGTGGCTGACAGAGCAAGTACAATCTCAGCAGCACCAAAAGGAGGAACAAGGCTGGATGCCCCAGGAATCAGGGAGGCAGGATCACCTCGTAACCCCCGGCATGCAGATTGGCTGGGTGGGCAAGGCAGAACCCCGGGACCACTGAACTCTTATCAGAGCAATGGTAGAATACGCCTCTTGGGGACAGTGGAGGGTGGTGACCTAGACTGAAAAGTGAGGTGATGGGAGCCCTGAGGCACCTCCCACCCCGCACACATATGCTTTCTCTGCAGCACCTTCCAGGAGCCATAGTTTGTATTCACAAGCATCAACCCAGCGACCTTACTAGTTATGCCCTAAAGGGAAGGGATGAATCAGGCAGGCAACCTGACAGCTTTATTAGGCCTTTTTCAGATGGAGGTTTGGGCAGTGCAGGGAGAGGAAAGTTGTATTGGCAATCTACTGCTGCCATCACCTTCTCGCTGATAGCTAACCTCTCTCTACTGTCTCAGGGCAGTAGCCCAGTCACTGGGGGTGGAGGAGAAAGGGAGGAGATAGTAAGACATCAAATAAGGCCCTTTTATCGGCTAGCCCAGGTCCCCATCCCCAGGGGTAAAGCATCTTTGATGTTTGACCCTTTATTCTTTAATTCAAGAATAGCAGAAAGTACTTCTATAGGAACCCAGGAACAGAGAAGCATGAGTGGTACAGGGGGTCAGAAACAGAGAAAGACATTCATTGACCTTGGTCCACCCAGTTAGCTGGCATCAATGTCTCCAAGTTTGAGGCAACAGCCCTCATGAGTAGCCATCCCAGCCTCATCCTCAAGCAGCTGCCACCTAAGTGATGCTCTGACCAAGTACTACATCTCTGGTAATCTTTAACCACCCTTATCTTAGAGACAGAGAAAAATGACAGTCCAGACAGGTGAAGACACTTACTCAAGGTCCCGTAGCTAGTGAGCGCAAGAAGAGTAAAGCAAAGTTTGATTACAGATTTGTCCTACAACAGAGCCACCTTGAGACCAGGAAAACAGATGGTTTTCTATGCTAAAGCTGCCATGAATAGGAACCCCCTGCAACACAGAGACTTCCACATTCATCATTCCTGCTAAACTCTGGAGGTGTGTGACAGCAGCATTAGGGATGAGAATAGGACATGTCTGCTACCTGGTGGAAGCCCCCTCATGCCCCACAAAGCAGGGTTTCCTTGTTTCTAAACTTGGCAGGACTCAAGCAGTCTGTAAATCAAAGAGACAGCTGCCCAGAAGAGAGCAAATCACATCCACAGCCTGGTAGTTTCCCTGTGCTTCCTCCAGGTTTTGCTGGGAATTCGGTCCCCATAACTCGACTCAGGTCACACTGGCTCCCCAAATCTCATCTACTGTTCAAACTTTAAGGGCAGATTTCCTCTTCCAGTTTTAGCAGTCTATAAGAAAACAACGGCTAAACACCAGAGTATTGAGGAAATGGAAGGGATGCTGAGTAGGATGGGGCACTCTCGGGGCTGGGAACATAGAGGTTTCTTATGTTCTCCAGCCACCCCCGCCCAGGCTATTAGAGACTCGAACTACCAATGGAAGAAGGACAGAAAGACGGAATATGAGGATTCCTGGTCCACTTAGGCTAGTCACTTCCCTAGCATCCAGAAGTTAGCACCACCAGGCAAGAAATACATCTGGGGGAGCCAGGGGATAGCTGTGGAATGAAGTAGGCAGTACAGATAGCAACAGGGTTGTTATCTGTAGGGGACATATGTCCAGGGGACATAAAGCCATCTCAGCAAGCAACTGGCTGCAGACAAATCTTCCTATTTGAGGCTTTTGTCAAAGAAAGGGTTGCAAAGCAATTGTTCAGCTCCTAGGTTTGACAGCAAGGGACTATGCTAAGCAGAGAGGTGCTCCTAAGTGCCAGTCTGGATTAGCTGGCTGGAGGGGACACCTAAAGATGAAAGCAAACAGTCACCAGAAGTAGTACCTGTACCTGCCAAATGAAAGAAGGAATACTTTCAAGATATTCTCAGTACACAGGTAACTTAATCAGCTTTTTAAGACCCCACACTCTACTGCCCTGTGTCTTTACTCAAGTACAAAAAAGGCAGGAAAAAGAAAAGGGAGAGAGAGAGGTCTGAGTTCTAGCTCCTGAATCTATCTACAGAGCCAGAGGGAACATGGGGCCAAGCTACCCTCAAACTGGAGAACCGTGGAGCTGATGGTGCTTCCAAGGTCCTCTGTCCACATACCCAGGGCTTGGAGGGCTCACACTTCTGCCTAGGAGACTGGGTTTTTGGCAACATTTCACTTCCTTATCTGGATACCGCTTAGGCCCCTCTTTATAGCACCAGAAGAGCTGCAACACCCACTCCCCTCCCCTCCCCCCCCACCAAAACCATGTCCTGCCAGACATCCAGTGTGGGCAGGACTCAGGCAGGTTATCTTTTAGTTAGTCCTTTTTGGAAAGAGATACAAGAATACCCACACAAGTAGAGCTGGCCCAACCCACAGAGCTGAGGCATGAATAAACAGGTCTGTCCTGCGGTGCCTGGCCTGGCCTTTTACCCAGATGCCTAGTGCCCTGAAATGGCCCTCAGACATGTGAATAAGGACAGGTCCTTCACCATAACTACAGTTTACTGAGCATTTGTGGAAAGATGAGTATTTACTATGTGCCAGATACTTAGTTCTATTAACTCATTTACACCCAAATTTATGGAAGCCAGGATCATCTATCCCTTGATCATTAAAGGTGGAATGAAAAAATTGAGCTCAGGAGGGAAGTGATTTTTCCAAGTCACACATAGCTAGGAGTGGCAAAGCTAAGACTGAAACTTGGCCCAAACTAGCCCCATAGTATACTGATCTTCCTTCCTGATAAGGGGTGGTAGGGGCTTCAGGGATTGGTTCAGGAATTGGCACATAATTTTCAACTGGCATAAAGCACAGAGCTTGTGATTCATGGTTGGAAGGGAGGTCCTCATGTGATTCCTGGATGTGAGAAAGGAAGCAGGGTGCCCAGGAGTGGCTGTTGACCATTAGGGAAGCTGGCCAGATGACAGAGCTAGCATGTGGAAGGAGGCAAGAGAAAAGAACCACAGGAAAATGGAGTTGGAACCTTGACCAGACTACACCTGAAGGTCATATTTTCCACTGGGCTTTTCCATAAGAACCAACAGTGTTCCCTTACTACTTAAACCTGTTGAGATGGGGTTTTTGTTAATTGCATCTGGAAGCACCTGAGCTGACACAGAAGGCTTGAAGGTACATAACTAGGAAGAACCCGGAAGTTGCCTGCCTAAACCTCTGATTACATAGGTGAGCAAACAAAAATTCAAAGCCATCAAGTGACATGTCTGAAGTCACGTAAGGAATGAATGTTTGATCCAAGACCTAAAATCCCAAACTTTGAGGGGGTCTGGATGTCACCTCTAATCTACACTTACACCTGCCAACCCCCAAGCCTTTAGATGATGGTCCCGTAACTTCTGCCTAAGTGAATGCTTCCAGGAATGGGGCTTTAGGGAAGAGTCCTTCTATTCAACAAGTCCCTGAACTCACAGAGCAACTGACTTCAGAGATGGCTAGACAGGATTTCTTATCACATTTGGAAAAAATGTTTTCCCCAGCCCAGACTTTAAACATTGGGGTGGGGGTGGGGGTGTGTGTGTGTGTGTGTGTGAGAGAGAGAGAGAGAGAGAGAGAGAAGGGAGGGGGAGAGAGAAAGAGATAGAGGATGAAAGAGGTAGGGAACATCTGCATTCCCATAGCAGCTCAAGAAATATTTTAGGATTCTAAGTGTCCTTTTCTGGGTCTTAAGCTGGCAATGCCTTTAGGCTTCTTACCACTCATCCTTGGTTTGAAGCTATGATGCTATGCAAGACAATGTCAAACATGGGACAGGAACCCTATGTGTTGCAGAAAGCAATCTGGTTTCTCTGCCTCATTAAACACAGCCTAGGACAGAGCTCACTTGCTTATAATGAGCAGTTGATATGTGGTGGAAGATGGGGAAAGAGAAGCTAGCTGGGCAACAGAAGTTGGTTCCTGTGTTTCTACTTAGCTATTCAACCAGACTGCTAGGTGTTCCTTAGCCAAGTTGATCTGCTCTTTAGGCAGCTTAGCTTCAAGCGGGGCTCAGTGGTGGCACCATCCCTCCTCAGGCAAGAATAGTGCTGTGCTAGCAACCTCCCAGCCCTAAAGATGTCTGACTCTGGAGCAGAGACCAAGGCCACACGGGGCTGAGCCACTTACTAGCCAGGACCCTGGGAGGCATGTGAGCTCAGAGCCTTGGCCCTGGCCTCTTCTCAGCCCCCAGCTCTGCAGCTGATGAGAGATTTAAAATGGTCCAGAAATGCAGCTCAACGAGAAGCTGTTGCAGTGGCAGCTAATAAAGCAAAAAGCTACCAGCCTTCTCAGAGAGGAGGATGAGCTTGGGACTGGATAAGAATTAGCACCCCACAGAACTTTTTTCCCAGCTCAACACCTACTTCTTAACTTCAAATAAAGCTTTACTGGCTCCTTTCCGAGGGAAGTCCTGCTTTAAGAGAGATACGCTTATAGAATTTGGAGCATTCAAAACCCCAAGAATTCACATAATGAGGGGAATTTTAGCTGTCACAGATAGCTTTACTAAAAGGTTTCTTTCCATACAGTTCCCCCTACTGCATTAAAAAGCTGATTGGCTGTTGTTACCTAAGAGAGGCAGGGAAGCTAATGACAGGATCCCTCAGGCACTTTAAGATAAAAGAGACTAAATTAATTTTAATGTTAATGGAAATACATAATTAGAATGCTCCAAATCTGAATAATCTTGTCTTTCAGAAGCTCTGGCAAACAGGCAGCCAGTCCAGAACCTTGTTGCCTGGCCAGACCAGCCGGGCTCCAAGCGGGCATTCCCAGAATAGACTGGCAGAGCCGAACACTTCAAAGCAGCCCAGCCCACGCCTCTTCAAGGCCTTGTGCCCCACTTTGGTCCAGCTATCCCAGCCTCGACTAGGCTAAGCACACAGGGCTGAAAGGCCAGAAGATACCCCCAACTCTCCTCTGTCTCCTTAGGCAGGGGCCTTTGTAGCTCTCCTGGGCCAGCCCTAGGAGTCTGAGCCACCCAGTGCAGGCAGAGAACCACTGGTGAGACTGAAGGAAATGATCACAAGATTGGAAGTAGGCTCTCTTGGCAGGAAGAAGGGAATACTAAAAACCTGGGGTGTGCAAAGAGGTGATGGGAGTACAGCCTCAGCGGGAAACCCTAGCAGCTGGACAGTTAAGGCTATAGCAGGACCCAAGAGGATAGGAGGACTCTCCGGACTCCTTCCCCACTGTTCAGCAATGTTGCTCAGGCAGGAAAGGAGGTGGGGACATTGAACAAGAGTTCCAGCCCAGAACTGCGAGGGTTAGGTCATGGTGCCCCAGCCCCAGGGTAGCCCTGAGGAAAGCCAGGCGTGCAGACAAGGGTGGCACGGCAGTCGGCACACACAGAGGACAGGACCGAGCACAGGCATGTGGCCTTGTTAGTCTGGCACCGTATCTACCCAGCTGTCTTCATCAAACCTCCTGTGGGGTCAGAGGGGTCATGGTCTTTGTTTAGTATCTAGTAGACTCAGCTACACCACTGGCAGACACAGCAGCACTCCAGGTTGAAGGGCTCACCTTCAGAGGTGAGCACACAGGACTCCCCTGGTCAGTGCACTCGGAGACTCCTACTGGCCTAGAGCTGATCTGCTTTGCCGGCATGGGGAGGGTGCTCTTCCTCCACTGCCTGCTTTTACCCATGGAGAAAAGCCAGAAGATAGGGATAGGGAGAGGGTTCCAGAAATTTCAGGTCTTTTCTTGTAATATGCCTGTGACTTTGGGGCTCAGTTTCCTCACCATTAACAGGCCTGCTATGAGGAAAAGACCTGAAACCTTTGGAACAGTCCCCTCCAGAGCTGGGTTCAAACTGAGGTAGACTCCAAGGCTCAGACTCTTTATGCTAAATGCTTCTTTCTCCTTGGAATTTATCAAGGACCTCTTAAGTCACAGACTGCTTTGTTCTCTCCAAAAGGGGCAGACATTCTCAAGACTTGAGAAAACAAAGCAATTCACAGGATTCTTTCCTTGTGGGTATCACATAGAAAAAGTGGTACGGGGTCAGCCAGGAAATGCTTTTCCCAAGTGACAGACCATCCCTCAACCCTAAGGCCCTGACCAATACTCAGCTTTACTCTCTTCTAGGGAACACTATTCCTGCAGCACACTCCAGTCACACCTGTCCATCTGACTGAGTACTTCTCAGGTGTACAGAGTCTCCCAAGGTTTGCCTGAGCCACACATATCTAGCCTAACTCCCTGTCTTTTCTCCTCACCACTTCGCCAATCCAGACATGGAATGCGAGAACCAAGGACTTTGAGGATTTGGATCCATCTTGTTAAGCAGAATGTGAGGGCCATGAAGGCTGAGACCCACCAAAGGCAATAGGGGGAGGAAGCCCTGACCCTCTGCCCATCACACTACCATCAGTATACCTTCTAGATTCCCCATCTGCTAGGGCTCTGGGGAGGAGTCTCAAATCATTCTACAAACCAGCTCTTACTCAAACATTAATGCATCCTCCAGACAGGGGTAGGCCTGCAAGCTTGTCAAACCCCTTTGCCTCCTGGGTACACTCCCCACCAGGCTGCATGCCAAGGAACTCTGTCCCAAGACACCATCTTAGACACCAGCTCCTGGGCTGGAACCCCACTCTCCAGGCTTATTAAGAGGGAAAGGCTAACCACTTCCACCATTAGAGGCTTTGGAGCTCCTCACCTGGGTTTGGGGACCTCCAGGGGACTGCTACCCATCCTGAAAAAGTCAGAATGGTTCGAGGATGAGGAGCTGGAAGACTTGGCTTCCCCCAGCCCCTGGTGGGAAGGCAGGCGGTCCTCTGAGAGCTGTGGCCGGTTCCAGAGCACACTCTGTGGAGAGGATGAGTGGCTCTTCCTCCTGCAGTAGAAAGAGTAGGGCTGTTGGCCAAGGCGCAACCCAGGCAAGCCCTCTCTGCCCACTTTAACCAAACGCCAGGGCCCAGTCCTAACTTCCACTGGGAAAATGCCATATGGAGATGGGTACACATTAGAATTCCCTCAGGCTCAGCCATGAGCAGCAAGGATTGGGTCTTCATAAGAGGGAATGTCACATCCAAATAACGCTATACTACTGGACTCGGAGTACACACTAGTTTCCTAACAGCTCAGTAACTGCCTCTCCTTGTAATACAAAAGTTTGAGTCATCTGTCTAGAGACAGAGTCATCAGATTCTCAGAGGACTTCATCCTCAAACAAGTTCCCAATTCATAATCATCATATTGAACTCACTGTTTTCTTCTTTTTTCTAACTGGCCCCCCACCCCCAAGCAAATGATACAAGGGAGCTCCCCCAGGGAATCTCTTTTAACACCAGCCTCCCCTCACCCCAACCTGTCTGCCCAGCCTTGAGGCTTCTTTCTTCATCCCACAGAGAGCCCCAGCCTTTATGTTCCTGGGCCACCGCAGACAATGCCCCTCACCAACCAGATGGCTGGCCTCTGAGGTCTAGGAGAGACAGCAGGGCATGGAGCTGTGCTCTCAGCCCTACTGTTGGGGGCCCCCTTTGTACTTGGGGCTCCCCGGAGCTTGTGGCCCTGGGCCACAGCTGTGAGCAAGCTTAGTTCCAGCCTGGCCCCTCACCAAGATGCCTGAGTCTGTGCTCCTGCAGGGAGCAGCTCCACAGCCTCATAGGTGAAACTCCCGGCAGCTCCTGGGGAGCTCTCCATGACCAGAGAGAAGTCACTGCCAAGGCTGGTAGTGCTGCCACGGTCCTTTCGTCCTGAAAGAAGCAAGTGTCATCAGTCAACACATTATCTTCTCATTATCTTCTCAAACTACTGGTCCCCTAGCTCTTCCACACCATACAGCTGGAAAGAGAAGTTTCTAGAACAAACAGTTCCTGCATGGTCTATACTCAGAAAGATGCACAGACGCAAGGAAATCTGTTGGGGCCTATAACTCACTCAGCATACAGATATCTTCCAGAGTGAAGCCTGCATCGCGGGCTGGCAAACTCTTCCTCCTGTAAACAGAAACCAGAATAGTGAATTACATTCTGGGCTAGGGGCTTCTTTGTTGTCTCCATGCCCAGCGTGCTGCGTGCCTGGGAAAGAAGCTCCAGCTCACTGGCAAATCAAGTCCTGCCTAAAATGTTGCAAAATGTTAGGCCACTACTGAAAGGCCAGCAAAGCCTGACTCCTTCCTTTCACCTTGGCCCCTCGGCCTTCAATCTGGCCCAACACACCTAGGAGCTTGGATTTGGAAGGCAAGTCACCTCAAAGACACCAACTCTCAGAGAGTTTGTAAGGGAACTGCCAGGCAAGACTCCTGTGTTTTACAGGCTGGAGTCAGACTCTGCTCCATAGTGGTGGGCTGCAAAGAGATGCAGACATACCTCTACCGGACCAGCAGAAGGACAGGCAGAAGAATCTGCTATCTCAGCCAGAGCTGGGGTGCTGGGAGTCCTCCTGTCCCTAGGCTGGCTTTTCACTGCAGCAATGTGCCCTGCGCTCCTAGTCACCAGAGACCACTCCTTTGTCCGAAAGCCTTTCTGTTCGTATGAGTGCAGGCTGACCCCAGCCCTGCCTCACAGGCAGGAGAGCCTCTTTCCCCACTGGCTGTCACCAGGAATCCCTACCCTGGCCTCAGAGGGAAGGCAGGGATGAGATGCTAACTTGCCAAGCATGGAGGGAAGCCAGGCAGGGAATCAGACAGTGAGTGAGTGAGACCCTGCCTACTCTTCCCATAGTGGCCCTTCCCAGAGTACCCTTCCCAGTGGGAGAGAACAGGTGTCTCCTCACCTCTGTGTCTTCAAAGCAGAGAACTCCTCAGAGATGATATGCTTCAAAAAATTGAAGCAGAAGAAGAAAATCTGAAGAAACCAAAAAGCAGCACACATGAGAAGACAGCTTTCTCCAAGGAGAGAAATCTAGGTGACTGAGCTCCCAGAAGAGGGGAGCCAGCCACCTGGTCAGCCCCTGATGGACAACAGCCCCGCCTCAGGGACCCTGATGGATATTCTGCTCTATAAATGGTATAAATGGGTGGGAGAGGGTTTGGCAGGCAGGGTAATGTGCCTGGGTTAGGGCAAGAAGGGAAGGAAAAATGTACAAGGGTAAGCCAGTGAGTCTTCAAACCATCTTCAAATTCAACATGCATGTTCTCAAGCCACTGAAAAGGATAAAGACAAGGCAGCTTTCCCTGCTTGGCCTTTTCTAAGAATCCCAAGGAGAGAGGCTAACTGGGAAGAAGAGCTGGGAGAGAGATTATTTGGGACTGAGGAGATTAATGGGCACTGAACATGATGGAAAGGAAAGGGATCAGATTTTGTAGGAGGAACACCCAGAAATAATAGTTCAGAAGAACCAGGGGTGAGAGGGGCAGCCAAGGTCTGGCTCAGAGTCTGAGGTGGGCAGGGGCAAGAGGCGGCTCCTGACCTCTAGCTGCAGTCCCACCACCTCTCTCCTCCCTTCCAGCCAGTGCCCTAGTCAAATGGACCCCCGTGAAGTGCACACAAAGCAGTCTCTGCAGTTTTTAAACAAACTTCCCAGTGATTCTGAAAGGTGTAGTCCATCAAACCCTCACTTGGATAAACACAAACATGGTATCCCAGAGCCCCATATGATTTCCTCAAACAAACACCATCCCCCCACCAAAAGAGAGGGAGGGTACCCCAGGTTAGGTCAGTATGAAAATGTTGGGTTACATAAAATTAAATAGGTGTCTTCACCACAGACTCTTTAATCTTTAATATGCTAGCGTGCTGTGAACCTCAAGTGCTGGGGAGGAGGACAGAGTGCCGTTTAACTGTTTTGTTTATTTGTTTGTTTTAAAGCATCAGCGTTCAGAGTGTCTGGTAGAGGTAAGAGAAAGGCCCACACCCTGAAAACCAACCCTTCCAGCTGAGGAGGCTCTCCTGTTGATGCTGAGAGATGGCCAGGGTCTGAATCCAGAGCCCAATGGACTTGGCCTCATCCTCTGTCCAGTTTCTGAAGGCAGAATCTGGCTGGCTCTGAGGGTCGGGGAGATGGTATGGAGGGCAGAATGTTCTGGAGTGCCAGTCAGTCTCCAAATGAGAGGCTGCAAAGGGGCTTTACGTGCTGATTTCAATGCCAAAGTCACTGCCTCTGACAGAGTTCATGGAGGCCCCTGAGGAATAGGCTTATGAGCTCTGCAGCCCTGGCAAATGTGATAAGCACTGAGAAGAAGAGATTTAGAAGGGGAGAGGAGCTGGTGAGAGGGAGGAACAAAAGGAAGAGGCACAAGATAAGATGCTTGGAAAGAAGGCAGTCTCAGGAGGGTGAGAAAGATGCTTCAGGAAAATGGGGCTGGGGGGGTGGACAGGGGGCAGAAGAGAAAGCGCTAATGCTATGTTACAGCTCCCACCCTGGGTACCTAGACTCATTCTCTTTGTGAGGAAGCATGAGCGACACCAGGAGACTCAAGGTGAATCACATTACTCAAGGTCACCAGGTAATAGGTGGGACAAGCAGGGTTCAAACTCAGGTCTGAGTCCAGGTCTGCATGCAGGGAAAACAGGCTGAAAAATAAGCATACCAAAGAGGCAAAGACTGCAAAAAGTAGAAAAGGATGGCGTATAGAGAAGGCAGAGAGAGGAAGAGGGGACAATGCCCAGAGAGCAAGGAAATTCTGGAGGCCGGCTGGCTGTGCCTGGTCTGGGTCTGTGCCTGGTGTGGATCTGCTCCCTGGGCCGATGGGGGGCAGCTGGGCAGGACCCGGCTTGCTTGGCTGGCCCTGGGGCTTAAAAGCTGCTGAATGGTGTGAATAGGAAAGAGAGACTAGGAAGAGCCTTTGGGCTGTAGCTGTAGGGCTGAGGAGCCCAGGAAAGGCTTGTAATTTCATTCCATAACTGAGTGCAGAAAACAAGATCATCCATATGAGAAAGATGGCAGCAAAAGCAAGGAGAAGAGGACTGACAGCCGGAGGTCATGGCAGCCATGTGGGAAAACGTTATTCTCTACTGCACAGGAGAGGAACAGAGGCTCAGAATGGGGGCTATTGTGCTGGTGCTTTTGTGGCCATGCTGCCTGATCCCTGCACGCACTGGGCAAGGAACTGCCCATTATGTGTGGACGCCAAGCAGGACGTCGTGCTGTTGCTCTCAGAGCCCTGGCATTTGCTCATGGTACCCACCTCCTCTCCTTTGCTGAGCCGATCTACCAACATGTGCCTGCAACAAGAATGCAAGGAGGTCAAAGCGAACAGCGCCCCAAGACAGGAGGGCAAAAGGGGACTTGGGTTATGGGGACAGACCATGGCTTTGGCACCACAATCTCAGGTGGGGCCTGACAAGCACCTTCTGTCTTTCCCAAGGAGGTAGAATTACCTCTAACCCTGTCACAGGAGCCACCACACCCACATACACACAGAAACACTGTTCCCAAGGCATTGTGCCCACCCAACAACCTAACATTCCCTGAAGGCTTACCCAAAGAGGAACCAGTCATAGGCCACGGTTAGGTAGAGGATCTCAGCAGGCTTCAGGGATGTGTGGATAAGCCCATCCTGGAAGAGACCAGAGAGACATGCTAAGATTAGAAAAATGACTCCCCATGACAAAGCTCTCTCCTAGTCCCAGGAGCTGAACTGCAACTACAGAGCCAGTGACAACCAGGCTGCCCAACAGTCCCCCAAATAGTGTTAAACCTAACACTTGCTCTGAACACCTGGGGCTCCTCATTCCAAATCTCTAACTTCTGGAGATAGTCCTACTGCTCCCAGAGTAGATCTTGGTAGATCCTTGACCCCACGGCCCAGCCCATCCATACTCACAGCCCACAAGGAAAGGCGTAGGAGAGAGATGAAGAGAGGGGTCCGATCCCAGCCTGAGATACAGTGTACCAGCAGCCCGCTGTCATCTATTCAGGAGCCACGCAACAGGAAACCCAGAGGAAAAACAAATATGGATGCATGAGAAGAGGGCATGCCACCACCCTGGTCTGGTATCAGAGAGCCATGCCACCCCCAGTCTCCCTCCTCCTGGTGCGCCTCCCCAAGTTTCTTCTCCCACCTACTCCCAGAAAGAGGTAGGTGGAAGGCACTTGTCTCTGTGCACACCATTTCTTCTTCTTTCTGGCTACTTTCTAGAAAAGAAGTACTGTTTGGATAGTACTGCCCAAGTCATTTAGGTAGGGCTGACATGCACACACAACCCCCCCCCCCCAGCATTTCTCAGGGGTCCCTACAGATATTTTGGAGGAAGACAATTCTTCAGTGTGCAGGGCTGTCCCAGGAACTGCAGGACATTTGGGATTCTTGGCTAACATGAACCAAATGTTAGCAGACTTCCTCCAGTTCTTACAATACCCATTTTTCCAGAAGCCCCCTTCTTCTAGTTCCTACAACACCCCCTTCTCCAGAAGCCCCCTTCCTCCAGTTCCTACAACACCCAGTTCCCCAGAAGCAGTACTGCCTCAGGTAGAGAACCATTGCCTAACTCCAGAGGTAGGCATGTGCCCTTTTTGTACTTGGTCACAGCGACTCCTTCAAGGATGGGCACTTGACCTACTCTGGGTCAATGAGCATGAGCTCTGGGAGAGGCTCTATGTCTCTTCTGGGGGAGGTCAGATGGCAGGAAACAAATCTAGAATGGTTACAAAGCTAATGAGACAGTGGTATGAGAAACAAGGAGATTCTTTGTGACATTTCTTAGGCACCTGGCTCCGCTTTGGGGCTTTCTTGGTTATGTAAGCTTAATACATTTCCACTTCTTTAAGCAAGAGCAACCCCACAGAAGTCTTGACTGGTATCGATGAGTTAGTCAGTCCACCCTAGAGACCCTGAGCATGATGGACCCATCCAATCAAAACACCCAAAACAGCTGGGCCAGAGATCAGGCCCTCTAGGGACTTTTGTATACGCCCATCAAGAAACCAGAACTGGGGGTGCCTGGGTGGCTCAGTGGGTTAAAGCCTCTGCCTTCAGCTCAGGTCATGATCCCAGGGTCCTGGGATCGAGCCCCGCATTGGGCTCTCTGCTCAGCGGGGAGCCTGCTTACTCCTCTCTCTCTGCCTGCCTCTCTGCCTACTTGTGATCTCTGGCTGTCAAATAAATAAATAAAATCTTTAAAAAAAAAAAAAAGAAACCAGAACTGATTTTTCTCTCATCTTCCTGAATTAGAAGAGGCAGTTCTGGGGGCGCCTGGATGGCTCAGTGGGTTAGGCCGCTGCCTTCAGCTCGGGTCATGATCTCAGGGTCCTGGGATCCAGTCCCGCGTCGGGCTCTCTGCTCAGCAGGAAGCCTGCTTCCCTTCCTCTCTCTCTGTCTGCCTCTCTGCCTACTTGCGATCTCTCTCTGTCAATTAAATAAATAAAATCTTTATTAAAAAAAAAAAAAGAAGAGGCAATTCTGGCCCCACACACAACACTGATGATCAAAGTTCAGTTGACCTAGTGTAGAAACACCATGCATAGTTTAGATGGTAATGAGCTCACAATTTTGTTTTATTAGGTTTTGAGGACGTGGAATAAAGCTGTCAATGGACAAGAGAATCCTTAAATCCTTCTCCCATAAAGCAAAGGGTAGGTGTGTGACCCCCAACAAACATATTCACGGTATCACGACCTGGGAATACCCAGAAGGTCCAATACTTGAGGCCTCAGGCAGAGGCAGACTCACCATCGCTGTTAATTATGGAAAGCAGCAGTTTCAGGTAGTTTTGTGTTTGTTGCACCAGGTCCCAACTCTGTTAAAGAACAATAAAAAGTGTCTAGGAATCAATATGTAACTCAGACTGAGAACTTAAGGTATTTAAAAAATAAAATCCAAGGGTTATTCTTGGGCAACAAGTACCCCAGCATCTTGGTCATGAGCCATAGGCCCCAAATCCCAGATAATCTGAAATTTCACTCCCACTCCAAGAGCTCCTCCCTCCTCTCTCTGCACCCTCACCCTGTGGGCCACCCTTACCCTGCATTCTAACATGATGTGATGGTGGAGTAGGAAAGCCATGCAGGGGTCTGGGCGACTCAGAGCCCCACACCCAGCAGCAGTAGACACACATTAGCCTCATCTAAGCCCTGGGCTCCCAGCATGGCTGTCCAGGAAGTTGAGAGAGGCAAACAGAGAGTCTTGAGCCTGTGACCACTGGTGCCAAATGGAAAGAGCCATTCTTTTACCTGCTATCACATCACAGAAAATATCAACCTTCAACCTCATCAACCATGTTTCATTCACGTTTTACTGCTATTCACTACATACTCCTTTTTTTTAAGATTTATTTATTTTAGACAGAGAGCGTGAGCGAGCGAGCATGAGTGGGAAGGGGAAAGGAAGAGAGAATCCCAAGCATGGAGCCCCATGCAGGGCTTGATCTCACGACCAAGATTACCACCTGAGCTGAAACCAAGAATAGGACCCTCAACCAACTGCGCCACCTGGGCGCCCCTGTGTACTCGTCTTTTGATGAATAATAATTGCAATCTGATTGGCAGACAAAATCTTTTAAAACAGGAGGCCCATGAGTTGCAGGGGCAGGGAATGAAAAATAAGAAAAACTGCAAAAAGTATAGTATAGTATATACATACTATAGTATATAGTAGTAGTTCTAGCCCAAACAAAAAGTCTAAACCAGATGCTCTGAAAAAGTCTACTGGAATTTGGAATTCCATGGAAGGGCTTGCCCCCATCTGGGGACAGCCTCCCAACATTACTGCTTATAAGTGTCCTGGGGCTGTGTGGAGAGGCTAGAGGGTGCCAGTGAGAGAGCACTTCCTGGGGGAAGGTGAACACGGCACCTGTAAGTGGAATGGTTTTCCCAGGAATTTAAAACAGGCTCATTTACCTGACCCTCCCACAGCCCCTGGAGAGTTATGACCTACTTTCAGCAGCTCTAGAGACGGCCGCTGCAGCACTGCACTAATAAAGTCATTACCCATAGTAGCACAGGGGTCTTGTCACTCATCTGGCTCAACCTGTCATACACACCATTGCCAACAAATTTCCTCTGACCTGTGATTCTTGCAGGTGTGGAAAAGCAGGTGTGGGGGAAGGGAGGAGGGAGGAACTGTGCAGCAGCACAAAGCCCAGGGAGGTCAGGTAAGCCAGGGAAAAAGGCTGCAGCAGCCAGGAGAGGGCAGGAAGTAACCAAGAGCTGTGGCCTGCAGAGCTCCAATAACCATGGTGGCTACTGGAAGGGGACATCAAGGACCAAGGAGAGGCAGCAGATACACTGTGCCCAGTGTTGGGGTTGGAACTGCAGGCTCCCAAAATCATATAGCTAATATGACCTGGGGCAGAACCCAGCCCTGCCAGACTCTGAGATTCACATTTATAGTCACATGCTATACTGAAGGGACTTCTCTGATAGCAGAGTATGAAACTAAAGTTCGAGGGGACTGCAGAAAGTAAGGAAGACCTGAGAAATGCACTAAAATCTAGACTCAGCACTAATTCTCTCTTCCTAAGTGCTCCACGAACAAGTCTCTGGGGCCAGAACTCAGCACCATGCCACTGCTTACGCATCTATGCTTGGAGTACTCTTCCCCGTGGTTGGCAAACTCCTACTCATCCTTCAAAGGCCCAGCCCTATTATCTTCTACTGAGACTTCAGAAGCCACTGGTCAATACCTCTACTACCCAGATGATGGTTATGCTGTTGCCTTTTTTCCTAAACTGAGCCCAGTGAGGGCGGAGGCTGTTTCAGAATCTCTGCGTCTACAAGGCCTAGAGCTTCGGGCCTAGAAGGCATGTGTAGGATGTTACTTCTCTGACTGTTCATGGTTAGGGGCCAGCTTGAGGAGAAGCAGACACTGGAATCGGGTCTTAGGGCACAGAAAGAATGAGCAGACCTCTAAGAAATTCACGCCGATTACATGGAGGGCCGCAACACCATACAAGTACTGCCAGAAGTGTTCCTGCACTTGTGAACAACACTGAGAAACAGCAGTGTCCAACACGGCCCCAGCCCCCTAATGGGGCTGTAGGAGAGGGAAGACAAAGTGAACTTCTGCAGGTGTGCTGACTAAAACGAGACCTGTGGGATCCTGTAGGATCATGTAACCAGCAAGCTGAGCCTATTATGAACCACAGGGACCAGTAGGGAAGCTTCCTGAAGGTAGTGGCATCCATATAAGAGGGGAGGGAAAGGAGAACAAACAGCACATGCAAACCTGGAGGGCATTCTTCCCTAAGGCACTGAAAGGAGGTCAGTGTGGCCAGAGAAGAGGGAAAGGACGGCTAGTCACAAGCACAAGGCTGGACTGTGTGGAGCTGAGTGGCTCACTAAGGGTGCACTTGGCTGTACTCTGAGGAAAACAGGAAAGTCAGTGGCGCAGTCTCAGGAAGGGTTGACAATGATGATCTTGTTCCATCACTTGAGTATTCCTACCTGCCAGGGCCTGTTCAAATGCTTTACGTTCACAGTTTCCAGCTCCCCCTCAATGTGGCGCCCGTTCAGACATGAGATGCACCCAGATGATAGTAGTCCAGACTAGGCTAGTGGTACAGGAGATGGAGGCAAGAAGATCTGGAGAGTTTCACCAGGGGCAGAGATTTAGAGAACTGATGGGACCTGGCAATGGATGTGGGAGGAAAAAAAACTCAAGTTTTGACTTTGAGCAGCCAGGTAAATGGTTGAGGTCCTGTGATGCTGTGGGTTGTGGCCAATTCCAGTTCAGACAGCTTGAGTTTAAGGTGGACGAATGAAGGGACAATGGTAAGAGGTGATGTAGATGTGGATCCCCAAGAAAGGCTTGGCCCAGAATCCTGGGTCAGGTGATAGCAGTGGGCTGATGGAGTGGACAACAGATGAGGTCACCTGGGGGAGATAAGGAGGAGTAACAGGGAGTCCTGGAAACTCCTGCTGAAGGGGCTGACAAGGCAGAGCAACACACACCTGGCTGAGGAAGAGGATGGTAGGAGGCCCACTGGGACCAAGTGGCTGAGCAATACTGGAGAGGGAAAATGCCCTGCCTTCCTACTTTTGTGCCTAGAATTTTATTAGTGTTCATGCCCTTGAGTTAACAGGCTAGAAGCCCACTTCTGAATTATCCTCATTAAAATTGATCTGGCATTTCAGTTAAGAACCACTTTCATTCCATGATCATACCTGAACCTTGCCACAACTCCGAAACAGGTGTTGTCAACTCTACTTTTAGAGGAAAGTGAGACCACTTGCTCAAAACCACAAAGCCTGGAGAGAAGGGCCAAGCAAGCTGGGGCCTAGATCCAGGGCCCTGAGATACTAAGCAGAACTACTCCTCATATGCACAGGACTCCTTCCTAAAGAGACATACATCCTAAGCAGTGTCAACACATTAAACCCCTATTTGCACCCTTAGGGAAGTAGTTCATCAGGCCCAGCTTATGCATCAGAAGAATGGTGCCAGAGGGGCTTCTGGGTGACTTGGCCGGGATGAACATCCAACTCTTTGTTTCAGCTCAGGTCATGATCTCAGGGTCATGAGCTTGAACCCTGTGTCATGCTCCATGCTCAGTGGGGAGTGCCTGAGATTGTCTCTCCTCTCCCTCTTCCTCTGTCCCTCTGTCCCTGTGTGCACATGCATATGCTTGCGCACTTTCTAAAATAAATAAATCTTAAAAAAAACACGGGGTGCCCGGGAGGCTCAGTCGTTAACCATCTCCCTTCGGCTCAGGTCATGATCCCAGGGTCTTGGAATGGAGCCCCACATCGGGCTCCCTGCTCGGGGGGGGGGGGGGGAGTCTGCTTCTCCCTCTCCCACTCCCCCTGTTTGTATTCCCTCTCTGTGTCTCTCTCTGTCAAATAAATAAAATCCTAAAACAAACAAACAAACAAAAACAGAATGGTCCCAGAAAGAACAGTAAGGGTGGCCAGGTGTAGGGCCCACTTGACACCTCTGCATATAACAAATTAAGAAGGAAACCTGCAAGTTCCTTTGACCACTCGATCTGTCTAGGTACTCCCTAGGACTCGAGACCAGGGGATAGGGTCCCCTAAACCATTTCTTCTCTAGGCTTCCAGGGCACAACAAAAAACTGGCTTGTTCTTCTTCCTAAGTTCCCTCTTGCAGAAATACCTGCATAGAGAACATCTGATACCACTCTAACTCATTCGAATAGTTATGCAGTATCAACTTTGTAATCAAGGGCTGGTGTAAAAGATAAGCACAGCCTCTGCCTTTACAGACCACTTACAGACCAGGACATAAAGCTCAAGGTGATATGGGAGCACACAGCTGCCTAATTGGTGTTCCTGGCCTCTCTACCAGAGGGAGACCTCAAGGCTGGGTGGGAACTGCCCAGACCCAGGGGCAAAAAAAGGGATGGAAACAGGATGTTTCCTAGGTAGGCGCTGGCTTGGCCTGTCTGGCTCTAGGCTCCGTGCTAGTTTCTGTGCTGAGGATGCCCAAGCCATGGTTCCCCATCCTCTGGGAGCTCAGTCTGCCAGAGATGGAAAAGCAGATCTCTACATCAGTGACTACAAATCAGTGGAAAATTCCATGACAGATATGCCCAGGGTCAATGGGAATGCAGATATAGGCATGCAACCCTCTGGAGAGAGGGGAAAGGAGGTACACTGGAGCCGAATCCTAAAGGCAGTGTGGCAGCCAGACAAGATGAGGTAAGAAGTGGCAGTCAGGCAGAAGGAACAGACATGGAGAAGGCAGTGGGGAGAGCAAGGCTACTTGTCCTGACTGAGGCAAGTGACAAGGAAACTGCTGATGGCCTTTAGGTTTCTACAGTGGGCTAAACATGCTTAAGACTGGGGTCCTTCCATGGGGAGAGGGGAGAGGAGCACAATAGAAATAATTTTAAAGTTTCTATAATCAAACGAGGTCAGACAGCTCTGCACTTTCTCTGGCAGAACACGCATTTAAAAGGAAAAATGAAAAAAGTCACTAAAGCCCAGAGCTGGAAAAACAGACTCCATGAGGTCTTCTGGAAACAGAAGCTGCTGGTGGACATAAATCTTTGAGTGAGTCATGATCAGAAAGCTTTGATTTTCTGGGCCAAGAGCAAATCGGGAGAGAGCTAAATGGATAAGCAGCTCCTTCTTTCCTAGGCTGTGTGTGAGAGGTCAGAGAGCACGAGCCGGACCTTCTGGTATCTGCATGAAGGACTTCTGGGGCAGGCATCGGGAATCCCCTCCATCCCCCTCCCTTATCCTGCCCTGCTCCAGTCAGGCCCCTTACCTGATATTGGCTCCAGTCAATGTTCAGAGAGGAAGTCAGGAAATCAGGGATGCTCAGTGGGGCATCGACATAGTCCTGAGGGTTGAAAGACACTTGAGAGATGCAAGAGGCCACCAGGAGAAGCCATGGTGACAGGTAGGTCATAACCCTGAAGCTGTGGCTACCAAAGGCAGGCACGACATCCCTCAACAGTGCTTGCCTACTCTGGGCCAGAAACATATGCTACCCTAGGAGGGACAGTTTTTAAATCAAAGGGACCAGACACTGCTTCCAAGTGGAGTTTTCCAATAGGCCATTCTAGTGTTTGCTGCCAAAACAGACATGATGAATCTATAGTCAGCATCCAGCAGGCTCCCGTGGCCGGCTTCTGCCGACCGGGAAAGGAACAGAATGCTTTTTACTTTTTACTTTTACTTTTTACTTTTACTTTTTTTTTTACTTTTACAGAATGCTTTTTACTTTTTACTTTTTACTTTTTACACAGATGGTAGAGCAGAGAGGAAGGATATTTCCTATCCTGTCCCTGAAAAAAAAAAAAACACCTTTGAAGAAAGAGATAAATTAAAAGGGGAGAGGAAAGCATATATGAGAACTTCAACATGTACATACAAAGACGAGAGGGAAGGAAAATAATGATACTCATCCATGGCACAGAAGAGAAAGGTAAAGGTAGTTGTTTTCCCCAAAAAGACTGCAAGCTGTTCTCCATGCCCTCCCTTTGCAAAGAAATGTTAAGACCCGAGTTGATGATTGTTATTGCTCATACCTGCTTCCAGTTAAAAATGAGCCCTTCAGCCATGTAATCCCGATCCTTATATTCCTTGAAAAATTCACAGCCTGGAAAAGAAGGGCAGAGTTAAGACATCACCTTTGCTAGCCCAGTTTCCTGAGATGCCTCTGAGTGCTAAAGGACCAAGGCGGCTGGCTACCAGGTCATAAGCTTTTCCATACTGGTGGGCCCCATATGTGACCACAGCTGACACAGGTGGAGACCGGCACAGACAGGCAAGAGCTAGTGCTCCTTCGGTTTCCAGTTACAAGCCTTCCTGATAAGGTACTGCCTGCCTGCAGACCTCTTTGTATCTTTCTCCATCTGGGCTCAGTGGATATTGGTCACTTCTCCCTGATTTCAGGTCCTTTGTCTAACTTGTCCCTGAAGCGCCAATGGCCAGCAAACAAAGCATGGTTTATAATCTGAGTGTCAACAGCACTTTTCTCAGCCACTTCCCTAGTAACCGAGGATCATTCTCCCTCCTACCACCAAACTCACAGGCCTCTGGTGACATAGTGGAAAGGACCACAGACAGTGCCTGAAACATGACAGGTGCTCAAGAGACATGTCCATCTCCAAAAGATCTCGCTGAGAGGTGCTTTCCTGTCTCATTCTCTAGAAAAACTGTAAGAAACTCTGCCAGAGTAGGCCCTCAGGAATACAGAGAGGAACTGTGGAGAGAAAGGGTTTCAGCAACGTTCTCGGCTTCAAATCTCAGCCTTTCACTTAGCTCTGTGACTGCAAGCAGATGGTGTAACTTCCCTAAGCCTTGATTTTCTCATTTATGAAATGGTTAAAAATGAAACAATACATATAAAACAGTAGCAAGCACAGGTACAGATGGCTTTCAAATGATAGCCATTAGTGTTATAAATAATGGTGGCGTTGACTGAACCACGCTGCTGCGGCTGCTGCAGGAAGGGCCCACACGGCCAGCCCTGCTGCTTATAGTCAACTGCTTGGCTCACAGACAATGAGGCTTGCTCATCCACCATAGCACGGGGAGCATCCTGGGGCTGTTGTGACTTTAAGAGTGGGAGAAGGCACTTCGACGTAGCTTCTTGAAGTTATTCTTACTTCCTCAACCAGAACCAATACAAACTTCGGAGGCCACATGCCTTTGGCCACAGGTCCAGTTCTGGTGAGGTCCCCACCCAATGGCAATAAACGGCTATCGGAGTTCTGGGGAGGGGGCCACAGGCCAAAAAAATTCACATGAAACTTCCCCAGCTACTCTTGGGCCAACCTCCCTTGCTTTGTGAGGCCACCCCAGGGAAGACAGGAAAGGTTCCTTTGGAGAAGAAGGTCTGGAAATGCAGCCCATGTCCTATATCCTGGGCTTCCATTCCACACACATTTCTGCACTCTAATCCCTCAAGCCTCACTGCTGACTGAGAAGTCAGGAAACCATCCTCAGCTCTAACATTCCAGTCTATTCTAGGGTGCCCCCCTGGCAGAAAGAAGAAATACAAATATCAGACAGAGGCCCTGGGCTTATGAGCCCAGGTTTAGAAAAGCCACCAATTATTGATCAGAGCTCCTTTGAAGGACTGTTTTTTCCCAAACTCGACCTGCTCAAATCAACACTACAGGCTCAGGGCTGAGCTCCGGCCACCCCGTGATGCAGAGGCAATTTCTTGGGAGAAATAGACAGACTTAAAATAGATTCAGTACCCAGGGAAATGCCTGACATTCATTACCTGAACAGGCTCCTGAACCCACTGAGAGACAAGAGGGATAGGACCAAAAGCGGGGGTGAAAACAGCCACTGGCTCAAGGAAAAAACCAATCAGACTTGTGCAGCTGAGTCTTTGGCTATTTTGGTGTGCTGAAGAAGTGCTCTCAGAACACTTCTCCCGGTCAAGGGCCAGTCCAAGTCCCAGTTCATCTGACAGAGTTAGAACTGAGAACATCAGGGCGCCTGACTGGCCTCCTGGTCTTCAGAGGATTCAGCTAAGATGCCATGAACAGCTACAAAGCGCAGCTCATAACTGGTGTTTCAGTAATGCGAACTGTTTCTTTTCCTTAACAAGAAGTAATCCGAACTTGTAAAGAAATTCAAGAACATAAGCATAGCAGGTAAAAAGTGCTTCTCCCATCCCCTTACCTGGATGCGTGATAGCATCTCCCCCACCTCTGGCTTTATGGTTTCTATTGATTTGGATCCTATTGATTTCCCTCCCACCAACACACACTCACAACTATCAGATGCAGTACATAGAAACCTTGGGAAGAACAGGGGAAAAAATTCACAGGTTGTAGCATCTTACCATTTTGGCTATTTCCTGCTGGCCCTTTTGTGAAAGCATTTTTCCCCTTACGTTGTTGACACTGACATTGTACTATACAATTCCGCGTCCTGCTTCACATCTTAAGCATCTTTCTATATCAAAAAGTCTAAGCATTTTTCTATGAGTATGTAATCACCATTCTGACTAATGCGAATGCTTCTTCTCATGTTCTGCTAGTATCAACAGGCATCATGATGAACATCCTCAGCCCCACACTGGCTGCACTAAGGCCTGCTGCATCATGGGGTCAATGGGTGTTAAGATGTGGGGCGTCTTCTGGCAAGTTGCCACACTACAACAGAAAGGATATGGTGCTACAGTTCTGGGAGCAGTGGTATGCAAACTTCTAGCAAAACTATTTTTTCTAAACCAAGCTCTACTTAAGACCTAAATGTGAACAAAGAAAGCGATGTGTGGTTCCTCGCACAGCACTGACTCTTACTACCCAGCGGAGTACTTTGGCCTGCGGACCCCCAAAACATCTCCTGGGAGTTGGGAGCTGGGTCCGAAAATCAGTTTTAGAGCTATCTAACTGCTCCAGCACAGACACTCTGCCGGGGTGGGAGGCCGGGGGGGGTTGGGGTTTTCGGGGGGGGGGGGGACACTTCTGCCACAATGTGGCTCTGAGACTGTCAAGCCCACAGCAGCATCATCATGGTTTGCCTCTGCCCCAGCAGCTTTCAGAGATGAGGAACTTCCCTGAGCCTTTCCTCCCTGTGTACCCATCATTTAGCCTAGTGTTTATGGAGCACATGTTAGGGATAAATCTGGGACTTTACCTTGAAAGAAGCACCATTATCTTCATTTTTATGGAGGATGAAGCCAGTGTGAGATGAGGTTGAGGTGCTTGTTCAAATAAGACACACAGAACTGTAAGGCTGGGACTCGTGACCTGCTCTATATGGCACTAACCACTAAGCTGGCAGAGAAGAGTGAAGAGAGACTCCAGGAGAGGCCACTACGGTAAGAGTGCCGGGCTATCAACGGTCGTGGTTTGAATACCACCAGCTCACAATGGGGAGGATACCCTCTCCTGCCAGGCACTGATAACCCTGTAGTTCTAATGAGAAGACCCAGCTGTACAGCAACCTGTTGTCACTAGCCGGCTTTTGCTATTAGCTCTGTGGCCCCAATATGAGAGGACAAGGTCCAGCACAGGATGGAAGCCAGATGCTGATGCTGAGAAGCAGAAGAGAGATGTCAAGGAGAAAGAGAACACTTCCTGCTGTCTGTTGACAAAGTCTTACGCTGACATTAGGGCTCTTCTGGCCTCCCTTGCTGAACAAGCAGGTATTGTCAGAAAGCTTCAATGTTACCAACTGGACTAATGTACTATTCAGTACATTCAGTACGGCCCTGGCCACAGGTCTCACACATATCAGGGCACCAGAGACAAATGCAGCTAGCTCTGTGTACACCAAAGTGTTTACAACATGGTCAGGTCACCAACGGTGTACAACTGGGGACACAGCAATTATGTTCTTCATCACCTAGGGCCTCACCTAGGGCAATTTCCATAAATAACTTGATCACCCCAAGACAGACATTCAAAGGTTCACAACCACAAAGGCCAGAGTAACATGATTAGTTCCTGACACAGAGAGGCCAGTAATGTTTTATGCTGAAATAGTATTTTACCTGCACAGAGTACTTTCACAAACATGATCCCATCTAAGCTTCACAACAAAACCTTGAGTTTAAGCCTTTCCAAGTTCCAAATGACACCTGAGAAAAGCTGAGGCTTGGAGAGGTGAAGTAACTTGCTCAGGGTTATAGAAATAGTAGTACCTGAGCCAGGAGTTAATCCCTGGACCCCGAATGGAAGTACCTTCCAGGACAGTGTCCTACCCTAAGTGTGAAAGCTTAAAACTGAGAGCCATGGTGTCCTATGCTGATCAGCGTAAGATCCTCCAGGAGGGGCGGTGGGGGGGGCCCTGCTGGGGGAGAGGGCAGATGGTGGCGCAGCGTGGTGCCAGGGTCTCAGTTGGTTAAGTGTCTGACTCCCGGTTTCAACTCAGGTCTGGATCTCAGGGTCATGAGACTGAGACCCATGTTGGGTTCAGTGCTCAGCAAGGAGTCTGCTTAGTTTCCCTCTCTCTCCCTTTCTCTCTCTCAAAGAAATAAACCTTTAAAACAAGACAACACAAAACCTAAGATCCTCCAGGAAAGCTCTAGGACACCTATGTACCTAAGTATAGAAGCCTGCGGATGGCCTCTTGAGAGCCCCAGTCCTAGGAAACCTGTCACTAGACTAGACCCTGAAAAAGCTCCCTACCTGGATACGGGATGGAGAGGAGAGTGAAGTCGGCATAGCGCTGGGCTTTGTCCACCTTCTCGGAGGAGGTTACACTACAAGACAGGACACAATGTGTTATGGCATCACAACACATATGCACCATTCCCCAATGAGTATTACAGCAACGTAAAATGAACCTCTTGCTAAAGAAACCAGTCTTCAGAACTAGGAATGATTCCCTTCGGCAGTGCTAACGTTGAACAATTAAGAAATGTAACTTCTTGGGGGCGCCTACGTGGCTCAGTGGGTTAAGCCTCTGCCTTCCGCTCAGGTCATGATCTCAAGGTCCCGGGATCAAGCCCCGCATCGGGCTCTCTGCTCCACAGGGAGCCTGCCTTCTCCTCTCTCTCTCTGCCTGCCTCTCTGCCTACTTGTGATCTCTCTCTGTCAAGTGAATAAATAAAATCTTTAAAAAAAAAAAAAGAGAAGAAATGTAACTTCTCTGCCCCCTACTCTAACTTATCAAGCAAGAGAGGTTACTCTCCAATTCTGCAGCACCCACAACCTTCCCACTGAGTCCCACAAATGAAGGCAGCACAACCACCCCGACCCAGAGGGTGGAATGACACGACAGCAAGTAACTGAGACACTGTCCAAAGGGGGCTTCAGGGGGACTGTCGCCTCTACTGTCTTCTCCAATATTCACCGAGGACACTCCTAAGCAGGGTGGACAAATGGCATCTGAAAGGGAAAGACTTAAGACATTCTGATAGATGAAGGGAAGAAGAGAGAAGGGACTATTCAGCTATCTACACACAGCTAAGCTGTAAGGCCACAGTATGCCTTATTTTCTAAGACAACCTCAGCATAAATAAAGTCAATATTATGAAAAAATAAAAAAAAATTGGGGGGGGGGACTTCTACAATCTCATCACCTCAACCCCACTTCCATTATTTTCAAATTTGGCTTATCAAATATCAAGATCTGGTCCATATGTGCAGTAAAAATTGGGTATATATATACTGATTTCTGTTTTTGTTGTTGTTCTACTTGAAGGAGACTCTAATCTACCAGAGATAGTACAGAACCTGGGGCCAAGGGATGAATCTTCAAGACCACCTAAGAAAAGGAGGTAGCAGAGCACAGGTTAGAGACTCATGGCCCCTCAGTTACTTATCTCCATGACTTTGAGCAAGTTACTTAACTTCTCCGTGCTTTAGTTTCTCACTTGCAAGAGGGGCACAGTAGAACCTGCTTTGCAAGAACGTTTGAAGATACAGCTAGAAGATGTACAGAAAGCCCTCAGCACAAGGCCTGGCATGTGGCAAGCCCTTGGTAACTGTTATATACCATCACTGACCTGAAGAGCGGTGAATGTATCACCTCTGCCTATTTCACAGTAGGTGGCCTGTACTTACTTCATGCCAAACTTCACCTTCTTGTTCTCCACCATCAGGTCACAGATGTATTTGACAGACAGGTACCGAAGCAGCTTGATGTCATAGCCTCTGACCTTATCAAAAAGATGTGTGTCGGAACTTCTGAAACAAAGAGCCGAAGGGAGAAGCTATACTGCACATTCATTCAGAGAAGTCTGAGGGGTAGGGAACATGTTCAAGGAAGTATAGATATCATTGGCAAAAACTTGTTTCCCTTCTCCGTAAGATGGAGGGAGGGCCGAGACAGGACAGCTGGCTTCAGGGAAGGTGACTTTCTAGAGATTACCCTGCTCTCTGGGACATATTTCAAAGAGGAGCAATTTGCAGCCGGGAACTGGGAAAGAGCTTTTTGGCACTGCTTGACATTAAGCCCGAACACTAGATAATCTGAGTTCTAAAAAGCAGCAAGCTGGTAGCTGATAGAGTCTCTAAGCTTCCATTAGAGTTTATCTCCCTCCAACCCCCCTTTTTCCTGTATCTGACCATTTTTAGCCACATGATTTGCTCATAATGTAACAGAGTGAAATGCTTGTTTGAAGATGGACTTTTTAGAGCTGTTTTAGCAACTGATCATGAAATACTAGCAAGTGAATTCCCTCTACTTAGCAGGTCTAAGAAGCAAGGAGATAAAATTTTTCCAAATCCCCCCAGGCTGTCTTTTGATCAGTCATACAGATAAAGGCAAAAGCAGAACGAATACACAGTCACCATTAATTTTTCAATGCCCACTGCTTTGCTGTCCACAGCAGTCTCCTCGCCAAGAACAGTGCATGCTATGGAACACGGCCTGGCTGAGGCAGAGGTTGTCTGATCTCAGGGGAAGAGCCAAACATTCTTGAGCACAAGCCAGGGCTGCAGCTCTTGGAACTAACAGGCAGAACTGGGCATAGTGAGATGCCTTTTCGTGCACCAAACCATGATTTGGGGCAACTGATCTTACTAGGGTGCTTGTATGCATTCCAGAGATGCCTGACACCAGTTAAAGACTTTCCACAGTACAGACCATCCAAAGGAGCTTTTCCAAAATATCCCAGAGGGTCATTTTCTAAAAACATTTGGAAAGGAGGTAGAGGAGTGTGAACCAACAACCCATTTCCTCCCTTTAAGGGGGCCTAAAATACTTCTCTGTATCAAGTTCTATTATGGCATCAATGACAGCTTGATGAATTGTGTAACATCTATAGTCTCTGGGTCTCCCCATAGGGACTACAGCCCTTGCCTTGTGCCTTGGTACCAGGTATACCCAGCAGGCTGGCTGTCAACATCCTGATCACATCCTGTAACCAACAGGGCTTGAACACACAAACAGACGTCTGAGCCCTGTCTCAGACCTGCTGACCCTGGGGCTGAGAGATTGCCCAGGAGGGAGAGAGACAACCTAGCCAGCCATTAAAATCAGCTCTGGTGAGAAGTTATGGGATGGACCTTAATGACCCTATTTCCAAGACATGGAGTTAGCAGTGGAAGAAAAGGAGCCAAAGCACTCACCTGGACCACCGATGAACATAGTATGAAAATGCCCACCACTGGTCAAATACCCCACCCCCATACAAGCCCAGATCCATAACAATCTGGCACTGACCGAAGAGCGCAGTCCTCCTCGGTGATGTCCTCTGAATCTGCCCAGGCATCATCTGCACCCCCTGCCAGAGAAACCTGTCAGCACCAAGGCTGTTGCACAGGGCTCCACCCCCAGGGCTTCCTGACCAGGCTCCTCCCACCCCACTCTGACACGACCCCCAAGGACAGCCCTCCTCTCTTTGCCATCAGATGTCTCATGTGCCTGGCAGTCTTCTTTACCCCAGCATCTCCTTGAGTGATGAAGAGAAGGTCCCAGTCTCCCCCCAGATTGCTCATACTCTCTACCTATGCCACTGTAGCGTGGGTGGCTATTCTCTGTATCTGGGCTCTTGTTCTTAGTCAGAGGAGGTAGCTCAATATTCACCTGAGAAAATATAGTTGTAGCCAGTGCGTCCATACAGCTCCCCCCATCCAGCCAGGGTAGCCGACCTGCAAATGTGCTGGGAGAGAAACAGCATTTTCAGATGCTTTTCTGGGTTTTTTTGTGTTCTTGTTTTTCCCAGCTTTATCGAGATATAACTGACATACAAATGTCTAAGTTTAAGGTTTACAAAATGTTGATTTGATACACCAATGGATTGCAAAATCATTACCACCATTGCGTTAGCTAACAGCTCTATCATGCCACACAATTATCATTTCTTTCATGTGGTAAAAACATTTAAGATCATCTCTCTTTGCAACTTTCAAGCACAGAATACAATATTAATAACTATAATCACTCTGCTGTACAGGAGATCCTCAAGTTTGTACCCTCTGGCCAATGGCAGAGATGATTTTCTCAAGTGCGCACAGTTGAAGAGACGCCCAGGACTCCGCAGATTAATGTACACCCTGTCAAGCGAGCATCTTTCCCAAATAAGAGCCACCAGAGTGCTACTAAGAGTACCAGTCAGACTGAGGGGCTGTCACATGTGTATGTGTGTAGGATTCGATGATACTATGTGTGTGTTCTGGGCATGGCACTGAAACATTTACACTACCTTCTCAGTGAATTCTCAGCGAGCTCATGAGGTAGATGTGGCAGGTGGCATGCACCGCTGCCGCTTCACAGAAGGCACAGGGAGGTGATGTGATATGTAAGGTCATACAAGGAGGGGTAAGCTGGGATTTGATCTAGACCCACCTACCTCCAAAGCCTGTGTTAATCATCATTTGGAACTGTTCAGCACTGGGATGAGCAACCTCGGAAGCAGGAGAGTCAATTAAGGGAGAAACGTTCGGGTTTGGTTTGGTTTGGTTTTGAAGAAATTACATCTCTCTCCTCAACAAGGAAATGCTGTAGTTGTAACTGAGCTTTTTTTTTTTTTTTTTCACTCTTTGCCTCATTACTTAAAGATCACTTTGAGAGCTAGAATCCTAGAAACCAGGCAACTGGACTGAACTTCAAAATCTGATTTTAAGACTGTTTTTTTTTTTAAAAGATTTTATTTATTTATTTGACAGAGAGAGATCACAAGTAGGCAGAGAGAGTGAGAGGGAAGCAGGCTCCCTGCCGAGCAGAGAGCCCGATGCGGGACTCGATCCCAGGACCCTGAGATCATGACCTGAGCCAAAGGCAGCGGCTCAAACCACCGAGGCACCCAGGCGCCCCTTAAGACTGTATCTTTAGGGGCACCTGGGTGGCTCAGTGGGTTGAGCCTCTGCCTTCGGCTCAGGTCACGATCTCGAGGTCCTGGGATCGAGCCCCGCATCAGGCTCTCTGCTTGGAGGGGAACCTGCCTCCCTGCCTATTTGTGATCGATCTCTCTCTCTCTCTCTTTGTGTCAAATAAATAAATAATCTTTAAAAAAAAAAAAGACTGTCCATTGGGGAGGGGAGGTGAACCATAAGAGACTATGGACTCTGAAAAACAACCTGAGGGTTTTGAAGGGTCAGGGGTGGGAGGTTGGGGGAACAGGTGGTGGGTGATGGGGAGGGCACGTTTTGCATGGAGCACTGGGTGTTGTGCAAAAAGAATGAATACTGTTACGCTGAAAAAATTAATAAAAAGGGGAAAAAAAAAAAAAAAAAAAAAAAAAAAAAAGACTGTATCTTTAAACTGTGATGAGATCCAGTAGGGCTGGGGGCATGGGAGGAGATAGGTGGTAATGGGTAGGCCAACTAACCCAGAGTTTAGCTAAAGGCTAGGGATGGCAGTGAGGTGGCTGTGAGTTTATATTAAAGGGCATGACAGAGAGGGGTGAAGTTCATTTCTGAATGTGTCACACAGACCAGCAATGTAAAGCAAGTCCCTGAAAGAGTGCAAAATACTACCTGAGGCCTTCTTTTTCTTCTCTGTTAAATAATAAGAGAAACAAGGTTTTGTTGCTACAGGAAAGGGATGTGGGTGGGCATCACCAGGTCACCTTCCCGCTCTCTTGAAGTAATGACAGCCTTGGGGAGGGGGCGGATAATAGAAAAGGAACCTCCATACAACCTAAGGCAGGGTGTGATATTTTTTCAGGGCTGGGGACAAGAAGAGATTCCTGGGAAGGTTGCCCTAGCAGTCTGTGATGTAGGATGTGGGCTGGGATTCCTGCTGGCCTGAGAAGGATGCACTCTGGTGGGAGCTGCTTAATTTTTTCTGGGTCCAAAAGGATTTCGAAAATCTGATGAAAATGATCAACTATCTCCAGAAAAAAAATGTACGCACCACAGTTAACTTACATTTTAGAGGTTCCTGGACTCTCCCAAGTCCATCCATGGACCCACCTCAAGCCCCTGTTAAGAGCTGCTCTAAGGGAACCATCCCAGTAATAGGGAGCAGGGAAGTGGAAAACTGTAGCAGGGAAGTGTCAATCCCCAGGGTTAGCACCTGAGAAACTCTCACGTTAAGTGGGGAAGTCTGATTTCTGACAGCAAGACAACAGGGGCACATCAGGTTGTTTTGAGGTCTCCCAACCCCTGAAATAAACAATCAATTTTATTGGGACCAGACCAGTGGTCCATGGGTCTTGAAGACTTCTATGCATTTGTCAATTTTCTTCTTCAGGTTCTTTTCAGCCGGTTTCCGTAGCCTCAGGGGTGGCTTTTTCTTCGAGTAATGGATCTCGACCTTCTCCTTCCTCTTGTCCTCCAGGGTGGCTGCTACTGTCCGGTACTTCCAACCATCCTCGTGAGCCAGGCACCCAAGGTAAGCAAACTTTAGTGTAGGCTTCCGATACAAGCTTGAGAGCAAGGAAAAACCACCACCTACCTGCTTTTTCTTGTCATAGGGTGGCAGGATCCCTTGAGGTGGCCCAGGACAGCCTGGCCTTACTGGGTCTTGAGGGGGCAGGAGGCCTCGCACTGTCCACCAAAAGATGCGGCAGGGCACTCAGAAGCGGTAGGTACCACAGAATGGGTTGATGTGCACCCGCTTAAAGAGCAAAGGCCAGCTACTTCAACTTGTTTCTGTAGAAACTGCCAGATATGTTGATGCCCTCACAGCACATGGCTTCAAGCCTAGCCATACTTAGTTTGCCACGATGGTCACCCAGCAGCCCAGAAGATAGCCTCTGCCATTGAGCAAGGGACCTGCCCCCCCCACCGCCATCTTCAGCAGCCGTGTGGGAAAGCTTGTTTGAGTTTGATTGGCGTGTGTTATCATGCCCACCGATTCCCACCATCTGAGTTGCTAACACCAAATCTCACTCTTTGCATTTATTTACTTATTTATTTTGTTACATCTTTTCGGAGCAGGGACACATACTGTCTTTGGCCCCTGAGTTCGGAGACTGTTTCTTGAATTCTTTCCTAGGTTCAGATACTTCTTTCTGTCCCAGTCCTCCCATATTCCTTAGATCCGTCCTTGCCTTTTTGGTAAGTCAGGCAGCAAGACTTGGGCCCAGAGGACTCATGAGACTGAAAAGGGCGAGCTGACTAATTCCCCAAGTAAGGCCCTAGCCTCCTCTGAAGGAAGGTCCTCAGGCAGTACCTGGCAGAAGCTCTACTGCACTACAGACTTGAACTCCTGAGACCTGCTCCTTAGCCTCATGGCTCTAAACCAGAACCCCATCATTTCTTTCTTTAAGCTTAGCTCTTGACTGAGAAAACAGGATGCACTGTGAATGCTCTCCATTTACCTAATTGTGAGTGGCCTCTACTTCTACAGAGGACTACTGCTCTGTAGATTTGCCTATCTAGTAACCACCTCGGACACACCAATAAAAGTGGCAGACCTTTACTTCCCATCTCTTAAGGGAGGAAAAAAAGAAAGATGACCTTTAAAAGGACATTTAATCGTCTGAAAGCTAAATACAAGAATTGGGGGAGAAAATGGCAGAGGAGAACATCTTACCCTTAAATGATTGAACTGAGTTTTTAAAGAATTTTGATAACATATTTTATTTAACCCAATTATATCTCAAATATTATGCCAACATATAATCACTTTAAAAATCATTAATATTTTACTTTTTTTGTACTCAATCTTTAAAATTCGATCTGTATTTTACACTTTTAGCACATCATCTCAACTAGAATGGTTTACTTTTAGCCTTTTTTTTTTTAACTAACTAAAAAAGATTTTTAAAATTAAGTAATCTCTATGCCCAACGTGGGGCTCAAACACATGACCCTGAAGTCAAGAGCCACATGTTATACTGACTGAGCCAGCCAGGTGCCCTTTTACTTTTAGCATTTAAAGGGGGAAAAAAGTAGCCTTGTGTTTAACCAAAAAATCCCATGTTGTTTCAGCTATAATTAACTGGAGTAACATCAAACATTGAGTTCCTCCGTCGCACGAGCCATACTAAAGTGAGTTTTGAAGGAAGCAAGCACTTCCTAACACACCTGCCTTCCCCAACCTAGCAGAGGTATTGCCTCTGAAGTATTGGTCATTCACACTGCTATCACCGCACTAGTTACCAAGTGCTTGCCGTGTGCCACACATCCAAGGATGAGATCCCCATTTCAAAACACAACACGTTCTCCCACCGTTTCTAATCTCCTTCTCTGCTGCCTGTTCACTTGTCTGCCACTCACTGAGCTCCATGAGCACAAGGACTGCCTTATTCATCTCTGTCACCCCAGACACTAGCACAGGGCCCACTACTGCTTTATCCAAAAGTGGAACTGAGTTTCCACTTCTAAGCCAGGTGGCTACTTTGCTAGGTCTGGCAGGGCAACAGTCAGACAAGGCCCCTGTCCTCAAAGGGATTAGGACTAGGGCAGACATCAAACACACAATTAGAATGAAGCACACGTAGGGAGGTAAAAAGTGAGTGAACACTGATTGTGTCAGGGGAAGCCAAAAGGTATGAAATGGTACCATGCTGCCTGGACAAGAAGGTGTTAAAGGAGAAGAAAGCAGGATTAATGGGAAAGGCCTCATAAACATTTATGAATGCCAAGAACTCCTCAGAATAATTCTAACTCACTGGTCTTCCTCGGACATCAAGTGGCTTAGGGCTCTTTTCTCACAGGCCTGCCTAGTCTGTAAGGGCACAATCTGCCATTTAGCAACACCACTTGTTCAGCTCTTCTGTGTGGCCCTTCTCAAACACATTCAGGAAAGTTCCCTACTCGCAGTGTACAGACAAAGGAGAAACAGCGGACCTGACAAAGCTACACAGGTCTCTCTGCTCTAAGTCGTTCCAGAGCCTCTGTTAGATCAATGAACATGTGCCAATGGAGTTTATGAAAGTAGGGCCTGTGGTCAGGCCAACTCAGGTACGCAGAATTTCTCATTCATGGACAGGGAATGCTTTACACAAGTGTACCCTTAAAACTACTGTTCTATGGGACACACTTGGGCAAATACTGATTTGAGTATTACCTATATAATTTCTAGTGACAAGCACTATGCTCCACAGAGCAGTGGTCTTTAAACTGGAGTTCCAATAACTTGCAGGAACACAAAAACTTTCCAAAGTGGGAGGGGAAAAGAAAAGCTGTAAGATGATCAGCTACAGGAACTTCCATATAAGCTCTTCCCTACGATCAACCTCTCCAAGGAAGCCTTCATTCAGGTCCCCTTTCCTAACTCCCCTTTCACATTTGCCCTTCTCCAATTTTATAGAAGCAAAAGGGGGCAAGCCTCATATCTCTCCTCCTCACTGCCCGGACACTCGACCACCCACACTGGGTAACCACAGCTGGATTCTGCATGCCACTGGGGCTGCAGCACATGTGTTCATGTACCTGCCAACCAAAGAGAGAGACCTCATCTGCTCCCCTCCCATTCTCCAGCTCTCCCTACTTTCATCTACTTCTCACAGACTAATCCTCCTGAAAAAGCTACTTTCCTCCTGTATTTCCTTGCTCAAAAATCACACTGCTCTACTGGCAAATGCAAGCACCTTGGTCAGCATTTGGCTTCCTGTCATCAATCCCTTCCATTCTCTGGCCTGCACACACCTTCCACACCAGCCAGGGAGGTGTCCTGGCCCCTCTGGTTCCTGTCCCCATGCCTTTTCCCATGCTGCACCACCTGCTAGGAACCTCCCCCGTCTGCCAGTAAGCGTTCTGTTTTTCCTCCAGTGCTCTCAAGCCATGACCTGCTCACTTAATTAGGCCACTGGTGAGTCACTCCACACTGTTGTCCAAGCTCCTCTTACACGACACCAGAGGACCCTATCTTTCAGTGTAGTAGCCTGAGGGAACTCCAGGTTCAGTTCAAATCCCAGCTCTTTTGGTAAACTTGGAAAGTTACTTACTTTGTTTCATCTGCAAAATGGGAACATCCGTTACATCAAAGGATTATAAAAAGATGGGCAAATGAGACTATGCTGGGGAGCCAAATTAACGAATGTCACTAGAGTATCAACTCCATGAAGGTAAGGATTTTTGTCTATACACTGATGTAGTAGGCCTACTTAAGGCCTGAAACATAATACACATTCAGTAAACACTTAGTAAATTATAAGACTGAAAGAATGAACAAACAATAATGTATTAAATTACTTGATCTAATCTAGTTCATAAACCTTTGATGTAGGCATGATTATTATTCTTTTTATAGAGAAGGACACTGAGGCCTTGTATAGGCAGGAAGTAACAGGGCCAGGATCTGAACGTAGGCAGACTGGCTCCAGAACACAGCCTGGGTGGGACCCCTGAGTGGCTCAGTTTAAGCATCTGCCTTCAGTTCAGGTCATGATGCCAGGGTCCTGGAATGGAGCCCTGCATCAGGATCCTTGCTCAGCGGTAAGCTTGCCTCTCCCTCTGCCTGCCAGTCCCCCTGCTTGTGCTCGCTTGCTCTCTGTCTCTAACAAATAAATAATCTTAAAACACACACACACACACACACACACACACACACACACATACACGGTGGGGTACTCAGGTGTGACTATCCCCTGGAAGGGGAGAGACTCCCCTGAAAGGTGGTATAAGAATTGGTCTATTTCTCTGGCCTGCTTTGCACAGCACCAGGCACCCAGTAATCACCCAACACTTGGCTGGCAAATGCCAAGAACAAGATGACCATACACTTTGCATTAAGTCAGTTACCCCAGAAGAGGGTCTCAGGGAATGTGAGGTTATTATGGTATATTCTTACCTTGCCCTTGAACAGGATCACTGGACAGACAAACCGTCCTCTGCACCTGGCCGTCTTGCTACGGTTGACGAGGTCTTGCAGCTTGCTCACCTGCACAGTGCTCTGAAACCTGAGGCACAGACAAGAGGCAGGTCAGGCTGGCTTCTAAGTGGGCATTTTGTATGTATGTGTGTGCGTGTGTTCACAAAGACCCCATGAGAGGTCTACAGATCTGTGTGTGTGTGAATACTCATTTGAAATTTAGGAAATGCTTTAATCCCTAAATTCTAGATCATGGATTATGTCAAGCTTTTCGGGAAAAGAAAAAAATCCTCTATTACAGGTAATAAAATTTAAGTCATCCTGATTTTAGAATCCTTAAAATGAAAAAGCAAGTGAGCTACTTTGAAGACATGGTATGTAAAATACAGAAATATACATAGCAAACTGGATGCTGACTACGTCTTAAGTGTACCATTTTTACTCCTGGAGTAAGACGATAGGTGCCCTGGGGACCCTATGGAAATCATAGGGCCATTTTTGTGATCTTGCAGGGAGCAGGCTAAGAAGAAAGTGATAGCTTCTGATATTTCATCAACATTTCAACTATCTTTAACAGTCCAAACAGCAAAGAGGGCAGGGAATGCTGGAGCAAAGGAGGTAAAAAAGCAGCTATTCGTGGCATGAAGAAATATAGTAGATACTGCACTGGGTTTGGTAACGGAGCTTTGAGAATATGAAAGAGTCAGGTTTAGAGATGAGCTCTAGCAAGTCAAAGCCATAATCAAATCAGTAGACCCTAAATACAGTGGCTTTTCTTATAGACTCACCTACCAGTCCTGAGCAAATGCCCCAAATCAGCCAGGCAGAGGTTCTGGTTGCATGAGAAAGGAGAGGCAGGAAAGTTAAAAGGGTGGGAAACTATGTAGATTAAATGAGCAGAAGAGAGGGAAGATGTTCATGTTCCCTCCTTATAAGGTTGAGCTTCCAGGTCAAATCTTACAGGGCATTTAATTTCTTCTACATCTTAATCCTTCTAGGCATCCATGTGTTCTTGCACAGGAAATGCATATAAATAATTGTTTCTAAATGAGTAAGTTCAGCAACTCCTATACATCTGTGGTAACTTTTTAAGTCTACCTGGATGCTCTTGGGATTAATAAAGTCTTTGAAAAATTCTGATTTCTTCGTAGTCTTCATAGATACATTCATAAGCCACAGTTACTAAAAATATAATTACTATCAAGTGAGGAGCTGAAATTGAAGTTAAAAAGAGATTTTCAAATAAAAACCTGGGCCAACAGTTTGCTAATTCTGGAAAGAGAACAAGGGGATAACACTTTCCGTGGTATATTTTTCTGTAAGGTCTGATTTAAGATGTTACTTTAGTAGTCATTTTTTTTTCTTTTTTTAAGACAGGAAGAATGGCAAACTTGAAGAGGCTGGAGTGCCTCTTCAGGGTGCCTATAGGGTGGCACTGGCCACCCAGCCATGCCCTAGAAAGTCCACGGCTCACTGAACACCAAGTTCTGCCACTTCCCCTCACTCAGTTTCTCCATGAAATAAAGACACCTCAGTACAAAATAATCTCCTAATTCAACTCAGATGCCCGGAGAATATAAACAGAGAGTGCCCACAATACTGTCCACAGTACTCTTCCTCTCCCCTTTTGGTGGCCCCAGGCCATTTTCACAGATCTGGTCAGCACCATCTATTGCACAAGGATCTCACTTAGTCACACCAGCGGCTCCCTCTGAGTTCTAAATGTCTTGAAACTGTGTTTGATTCTCCCGGGTCGAGCTTCCATTCGGCAAACTCCATAAAACCAAGATGGAAAACATGCCAGTATTTCTCTCTTAGGGGCTCTGGGCAGTCTTTTAATGTGGCAGCAGGCATACTTCTGGTTAGGCTAGTTCCCCTACTCAGAGAACCAATTCAGCTTCCATTCTTAGCAGTTCCTGTTTTTATTTTTATCATCTCTTGGCCTTGGGCTCTTTTTCTTACAGTGCTAAGCACAGAGCTATGTCTGACACATGATACTCAGATTTGAATGAATAAACGTAGGCTTGTGTATTTATGTTTGTCTTATGGGACTGAGCTGTTAACCTGTGGAATCTGATGCTATCTCTGGGTAGACAGTGTCAGAATCAAGCTGAATCGTAGGACACCCAGCTGGTGGCCGAGAATTGGTGATGTGAGGGAACCCCTCAACCCCTCCTATGCTAGAGTTATCCCCCAGTGCCTCATCTGTACTTCCCCTAATTCTGGTTCTTGTTACACGGTCATTGCTTATTTACTGGTCTGTGTTACTCAAAAGACCTAAGGGTAGGGACTTCATCTATCTGGTAGGGCTTCCACCTGGATCCACCGGGACTGCCACATGGCAGAGCTCAGTGGACGCTTGTAAACAAACACATGTCTTGGCTGTTCAGAGGCCCCATCCAGACTTCTATTCCCAGATGATGGGCTAAACTGGGGTTGGGGGGTGGATGAACAGAACTAAACCACTTCCTGAATCCACTTCAATCCTGTGTAATGTGGTCTAATTAGTGTCCTATTAACACCAAAGCCAGGCATGTAAAGAAGCAAAAAGTTCTGTTTCTTCCCACACGCATATACCACTTTCATTTCAACTGAAAGGCACTGCCCACTCAGAATTACTCCAAGGCCTAACAGGAAGCAAAAAAAAAAAAAAAAAGTTCAATAACTCCTCTAGGGTGACAAATATGCCACTGTGGCCCTGGCCTAGAAGCTGTGATCCTGCTCGTGGAAGAACTGTGGCAGTGACAGAAAGAAAAGACAAACAGGGGCACAGAGCAGAGTGAGGAAGATCCGGAAGATCCACCCTGCTTAGTACTTCTGTGATCTGCAGGAAAGGCAAGTTACTTCCCTGGGTTTTCACTTTCTCTCTGGTACAATGGGAGTGATACCACCTACTTCACTGGCTAGTTGCAGGACTTGAGGGAGCTGGTGTGTGAAACCCTAACACCCGCCAAACAGTAGGCCCCTGGCAAACACTCCTTTCCCCTTCTTTAAGTGCTCGACTGCATCAGCATTGAGCTGGTTTCCTTCCAGGAAAAGCTTCTGTGGGGCAACCAAGACTAAGTCCGTTAATGTACTTCTACTACAGGGTTGGGTGGCAGCACCAGGGAGCTTGTGAGAAAATGCAGAAGCTCGGGCCCCACTCCAGACCTACTGAGTCAGATTTTGTTTTGTCACTAAAACACAAGTGATTCGCTCACAGTTCTAGCTGAAGCAGCACCATCTTGACTACAGCTGGGCTTAGTACCAGAATGCCATCAGGGCACCAACGTAAAACCATCAGCCAGCACTGAAGAGGGTGGAGAGGAGGGCAAGGGCAAGGAAAAGGAGATCTTTTTCAGAAACTTTATTTAAGGGCTTACAGATGTTGAGTCTACCTAATTTTGGAAGAAGTCAGGAAGAGCTAGAAACCATATATAATGGAGGTATAACAAAGCCCAAATCTTTAGGGTTAGAGATCCCAGGAGTTCTTAAGTTATATGATTGAGGATATGATATAATTTCCATGCTCCACATACAATTTGTTTTTCTAATTCCTTCCTTTTTCTCAGTGAACCCCACCACAACTTCATGAGATGGCACACTTCCAGAAATTACATTTTACAGATAAAGTATCCAAGGCTTAGTCCTTACACTCCTCTCATCTGGTTATTCCTCTCTGCTTCAAAGCCTTCTCTGGCTCCCTGTGGCCTACAGCAGTGGTCCTCAGGCTATACTGTAGGTTAAGACTCATCTAGAGAGCTCTCTAAGAATGTAGATTCTGGAAATTCTGCTTCAGCGGTCCTAAGATCTGAGATTTTAATGAATGCTCAGGGGATACTAGCACAATAAAACCACTGACACCCACAAGTCCACACTCCTTGGCCTAATGATCAAGACCATATACAAACTGGACTTTTAGGACATGTCAGGACTGCTACTCATCCTTCCAGTTCCAGCTGAAGAGGACCTCTACCACGGGCTCTTCCTAAACACACACACTCCAAGCAGAATTAACCATTCTCCCTGGTTTATCTGTAGCAGCGCTTCTTAAACCTTAATGTACATATGAATCACTAGGGCATCGTGTACATATGAATCACTAGGGCATCACTAGGCTGTGATTTTGATTCAGTGGCTCTGGAGCCAGAGTTTCAGAATCTCTAGCTGGTTCCTGATGGGCACACTTCAATAGTGAGGGCCTGCTGCACTCATCATAATATCACATCTACAAGGCCGTGCTTTCACAGATACTGTGGACAACAGCTCCTGGATTCTCTTAAAATCACCAGCAAGCATGGAGACTAAGAGAACAAACTTTGAAATCAACATAAAGCATCTCCTGGAGACTCCATGCTGTGATGATTTATTAGTGTCAAACAACTGCCACCATTTACTGACTACCTTTGGGTTGTATCTGTATATAGTCTCATATATGACCTGTTGTTACCCAGAGAAAGTACTTGGGCCTTAGTAGGGCCTCAATAAGTGGTAGGTCTTACTTCTATCTTACAGTACCCACGCCAGGCTTGTAATAGCCCCACTTATCATTTGGAATTACACTAGCCACTTTTCTAAACAGAGACAGAGACTGACCAATGAGAAAAACCAAAGGACAAAAAGATTACATAATTTGCCCAAGTTACTCAAAGCAGTCTGACTCCAGACATCAGGCTCCTAAGCCCTATAAATGGTTAGGTGATCTTAAGATGTCAACAACACAGCATAGCTCCCACCCCACTCTCTTAAAAAAGGGCACTAAGGTTCAGAATGGTGAGGTGTAAAGTAAGCTGTCTTAGGTCAGTAAGCCCTAGGGTAGGGCAGAAACAGAAGTCCAGGATAGTGACTTCCAACCGCTCATTCTCTGCCCAGCTACTTTGTCAATCTAACTTATCAAATCCTGAATGAAACAAAAAGTCTGATAAGGGTTCACACCTGGGCAAAATGAGTCTACCCCACCCAGTTCCCCACCCAGTTGCAGACTTCCTGACTCTGGGGATGAGCTGTCAGAGCCTCCCCAGACAGGCACACTCTAGTTACAAGATGCTCACGTGTCTTTCTCCTTCTCAGAACTTTCATACTCCAGGAACACGATGTGCTGGGGGTAGTGGCCACAGATATCCCCATTCACATTTTGGATCACACTGTAACAGTAGTCTCGGCCAAACAGCTCCAGACATCTCTTCTCAATGCGCTCAACCTGCACAGAGGAGGAGACCTGAGCATAAAGAAGATTCTGGGATTCTGAGTATGAGAATAAGGCAGTTTGTGACCTGCAGAGGTCACTGGCAATGACATGGGCCTCTGTGATTATTATGCAATGCTAGGAAGAGACCCATTGCTGGGACACAGGCCCTAGATGTGTACTTCATTAATCTATATGCAGTATGTTTTGGGAGGTCTCTGAACCCCTCAGTGTTGCAGTGAAACTGTTAAGCACTTGCAGGAAAGGGCTACAAGTTTCATTAGATTTTCAAGGCAGTCCACAATCCATAAAATATTAAGAACTCTTGCTCTAGGTTACTTTAACTAACATTAATCCATTATCTTCCCCTGGCTCCAGATTACTTCCCATTCTCTAGTCACTGACAAATACCCAGACACTCTAGTTAGTGTAATGAGTAAAAGATACAGACAAGGCTGTCTCCCCACACTCCATTTATTTATCAAATAAAAGGATGAACTCCCCTTAAAATTGCTCTTATTTAATTCACAATTCAGGGAAAGGTCCACTAGAAAAAAGGCGTAAGACGTGTAATATCTTGAGGAATCTACAAGAGATCAGGAAGCCTGGAGAGGCTTTAAAGCTGGCAGTGAAAGTCAGGTATAGCTTAAGACAATCCTAATCTTCATGGGTGTAAGATGGAAGAGGGGCTCAGCAAACCCTTCACAGCCACAAAAAAGACCAATGGAGAAGAAAAAACTCATAGTGGCTTAAACTAGGAATTCTCAAATTTTAAGATGCATGGATATCATTAAGAAGCCTATTAAAAATGCAAATTTCAGGTTCCCACCCTCAGAAATTCTGACTCAGTAGAACTGGATGGGATCAAGGAACCTTTAATTTTAACAAGCACCCCAGACAATGCTGAAACAGGTGGTCCTCAGGCTAAGATCTGAAAATCACTTGGCTGTTTGGAAAGTGGGGAAATCCCATCAATACTGAAGTCTTCCCTAGGTTACTCCAGAGAGTAGCAGGATGCCAACTGCAGTTATGTTCCAGCAAGTATACCCTGGAGCCAAACCACAGTTTCATGGCCCAGAACGGAAAAGAATCCCACTGGAAAGCCTGATGCTAAACCTGCCAAAAGCACATGGGGAATAAGAGACAGGAGGATCCGCAAGATTCCCATTTGACTGCCAAACAGTGCCTAGGGAATGGCCTTATCAGGCTGGATGCCTTCCAGGTGTGGCAATAAGGAGACTGACGGGAACTAAGACCTGCTTTTGATAAAGGAATAGAGGGAGTATGGACTCTTTTCCTTATCTGTAGGGGAAGAAAAGAGATGGGCCTAGTCTAAAGTCACACTCAGGCTGTAGAAAGAAGCACACTCAGTCCATGTCTTGGTTCCATTCTGACTTCTGACCTAGAGCAATCCTCTAGACTTTTTTTTTTTAATCATCTCAATCTGGGGGGTTTTGTACCCACAACCTGATGCACGGGAATAACCCTTCTCAGCTTCCCCTCTCTACTATCTGAACATGGACTCTCAGCTCTGATCCTTGACCTCCAAAAGCTTTGTCTCAAACCAAAGGACGGGGGGCACCTGGGTGGCTCAGTGGGTTAAGCCGCTGCCTTCGGCTCAGGTCATGATCTCAGGGTCCTGGGATCGAGCCCCACATCGGGCTCTCTGCTCAGCGGGGAGTCTGCTTCCTCCTCTCTCTCTGCCTGCCTCTCTGCCTACTTGTGATCTCTCTCTGTCAAATAAATAAATAAAATCTAAAAAAAAAAAAAAATTTCAAACCAAAGGACGTCCTTCCTTGGCTCACTCGGACCTTAGTTCTTCCTTTTTCGGTTCTTGAACCCGACCCTTACTCTTTGGGTCCAGACCCTGGAAACTTTCCTCTCTCCTTCCTCTGACCCCTGATCTCCGCCTTTCTTCCGTAACTTTTCAAGCCAAGGAGTTCTCTTTGTGCTCATTACAACTACAAACTCACCTTAGAGCCGCCCGTCCCGCTGCAGTCCTTGGCCCGGTACTGAGTCCGGGAGAACTCCTCTAGCAGCTCCCCGAGCCCCGGCTCCTGCGGCGGCGGGCTGCCCGAAGAAGCCGACGGCCCCGCCGACGCGGCGGCGGCGGCCCTAGCACCCGCCATGGCCCAACCCCACGTCCCCTTCAGTACCCGAAGTCTCCCTCAGCGCGCTCCAGCCCTGCCCATGGCACCTGGAGTACCGACTCCAAGTCCGGAACCTCCGGAACAGTCTCAGCCACCGCCTTCCCTTTCCACTTCCGGCCCCGCCCCACCCTACCGGATGTTTACTTCGGCCCTGACCAATCGGAGCACGGGACTCGCGCCTTGCCCCGTGATTACCGGCCCACCCCCAAATGTGGAGCGATCCAAATGGTCCGGGGAGAGGGAGCCGGGGCCGCTCGCAGATAACTCTTGCTCCGCCCCTCGGGGTTTCCCCTGGGGAAGCCGGGCTAAACCATTGGGGCTGTGGGAGGGGTGTTAGTGCGAGAACTAGGAGGAAGAAACTATGGGAAATAACCGGAGAAAGAGTGGAATAAACCATTACGGGGAGAGAAGAACGGAACGCTTGGAGGCAACTAATTAGTGTCGGCAATCACAGTAATAATAGTAAGTAAAAATAAAAAAAACAGCATTTCATAAGGCACTTTTTTTACACTGCTCCTCACAACATCCCGATGATTATAGTACTCCTATAGTAAACCTGTGTTATCAAAGAAGGAAACAGGAGTCATGACTCTGTAGAAATTCTGTGATTGAAAAGCACCATATTTTTCTTTTTTTGCTATTGGAACATTTCAAAAATTCACAAAAGTGGAGAGAATAGTATAATGACCCCCTCATGCATCCATTAGTAAATTTCAACAATAATCAACATATGCCAATCTATCTTGTTTCATCAGTCTTTACCTCAGCCAGTATGTAATTTTAAAGCAAATCTCATTATTTCATCTGTGAATATTTCAGTATTTATCTCTAAAAGATTAGTAGTGTTATGAATTTTTTTTAAAAGTCAGTTTGGGTGTGTTAAGGAAAATTCAAGTAAATTTGACTTCATGAACCCAGCAGCATCCCAGGTAGCAAATTGAAAGGAGCTCTGGAAAACTGTACAAAATGGAAGGATTTTATGGTGGGAAGGTGAGACAAGGCAGTTAGAAGACTGGATCATTCATTAGTTTACCTTTCCATAGGGGAAACAGGGATTTTTATTGAAGTGCAGATTACCTCACTAGTGCTGATCAGGAAATTCCTAACTAATTGGTTTAAAATTACACTCCTGGGAGAGGCTGAAACTGCAACTAGGTTAGGTTTTAAGTCTTGATGGTGCTTAGCAAAAGTGACCCCATTTGGGACCTATTGTTTCTTTTTAACAGGTGATAAAAACAAACTACTTAATACCTCCTGAAGCAGGCAGTCTCTGGTCCAAAGATTCAAAGAACTGCAAAATGGGGTGGGAGACAGGATGCTTTTATAGGAAGAAAGAAAAATTGAAAATGAATAAGGAACAGGGAAATAAGTATAGAGCCTGGAGTTGGCTTGTAGCCAGGGCATAGGGATGCAAGAGCGCCAGACTCTGGGAGTCCCAAACAGACTAGGGTCAGCCACTCACTATTGACAAAATCCAAAGGCAGAGAAACAGTGGTAGCGAAACTGGAGAGGAATTCATTTCAGCGAGGCCAACACAGGGAAGACAGCCGACTAGCATCTCAAAGACTCTCCAAAATGCCAAAAAAAGACTTCCCAGTTTATATAAGGGAAATGTAGGACAAAGGTCAGTGGGTACCTAAGACAGTAAAGGCGTGGTCAATCATTGTCATGGTTGGGGTCTGGCTGGCTAGAGCAGTCCTCGGCTTGAGGAGATAGTTTCAGTTCCCACCATCTGATACTTTGTCGTCAAGATCTTTTGCTTGAAAGTTAAGAAATAAGCTAGAAAGAACTTAGGGGCACCTGGGGTGGATCTAGCTCAGCGTCCGGCTCTCTGCTCAGCAGGGAGGCTGCTTCCTCCTCTCTCTCTGCCTGCATCTCTGCCTACTTGTGATCTCTGTCAAATGAATAAATAAAATCTTTAAAAAAAAGAAAAAGAAGAACTTAATCAATTTGAAAGTTGAGGTCACAATGGAGAGAGTTGAAGTCCTCTTTCAGGGTTGGTGTTTGGGGATTGGCTGACTAAAGCTTCCGTGTAAATGCTCAGGCAGTGCATTTACAAGTTATCTGAGTTTCAGTTTGTTAACCTGGTAGTCAGGAATGGCTCTATCTTGGGGATAAAAATTTATTCACCTGTTCCCCTTTTTGATTCCCCTCTTGAATAAAAAAAAAAAATTGGGGCGCCTCGGTGGCTCAGTGGGTTAAGCCTCTGCCTTCAGCTCAGGTCATGATCTCAGGGTCCTGGGATTCCAGCTGGCAATGGGCTCTGCTCAGCAGGGAGTCTGCTTCCCTCTCTCTCTTCTTGCTGCTCTACCTACTTGCAATCTCTCTCTCTCTCTCTCTTTGTCAAATAAATAAATAAAATCTTTTAACCCCCCCCAAACAAACAATATTTATGATCCAAACCAACTAGAATACTGAGAATACTTCTTTAAGCCAGTTGACTTGTTTATGTATTTTGTTGTATTTCTTGTAACTATGTCTCCACTTCCCAGGAAGTGTTTATCCAGCAAGCTTGTTCCAGAGAAACTGAGGCACTGGAAATCAGAAAGAAATGATTCACAAGCAGAAAGAGCTGTAGGACTACCAGCAACAGAGCAAACCCAGCAACTGATTCACCCTCCTTTGTAATGGCCTGAGATATGTGCACAATGGCATTACCTTTACAGGTCAGAGGAAGGGAAAAGATGGAGAAAAGAATCATAAAATGTAGAGGCCACTTTTAGGCAAATAGGCTTCAGCAATGGAATGTAGAAAGGGACCACAGGGACCCCCTGACAGAATACAGACATGCCCATCAGAGGACACACCTCAAAATATCCATGTGCCCTAACTAACCAGTGGGCTACTTAAAACCACATACAGTTACCAAAAAAAGGGAAAATTTCATATGCTACCACACTTCCTTACCTTCCCCCTTTAAAAACAGCTCCCAGGTGAGTGGGTGGCTCGGTTGTTTAAGCAGGGAGGAGGGGCAGAGAGGGAGGGAGAAGCAGACTCCCTGCTAAGCCAGGAGCCTGATACTGGGGATGGGGATACATCCCAGTATTCTGAGATCATGACCTGAGCTGAAGGCAGATGCTTAATGGACTGAGCCACCCAGGTGCACCTACACCTGAAATTTTAACTGATAACATTAAGCCAAGGCTTATCAGATTTTTAGGAACTTTAACAAGCTCCAAAACACTTATATTAGTAACATACCCATACAAATATAAACTAAGCACTATAACATCACTTCCTATTTGGCATGCTTCTTTTGTAATTTAATAAATCAAATAAACCTAGTTTAACATTTTCCCTTGTTATAGGAAGAGTGAACAAATCTTTTGAGATGTTTTAGGGAACTCTGAAATTCTCAAAGGTAGTTCGAGGTTTTAAAAAAACTTCCTTTAGAATTTGATTTGGGGAAAGTTTGTAAAAAATATCCTTTTAGGGGTGCTTGGCTGACTCAGAGGAGCATGTGACTCTTGATCTCTAGGTCATGAGTTTGAGCCCACTTTTGTCGTAGAGATTACTTAAATAAGTAAAACTTTATTTTTTAAAAAAGATTTATTTGTTTATTTATTTGAGAGAGTGTGAGCATATGCTAGCATGCAAGTGGGAGAGGGGGAGGGGCAGAGAGAGAGAATCTTCAAGAAGACTTCCACTGAAGGTGGAGCCCCACAGGGGACTCCATCTCAGGACCCAGGAGATCATGATCTGAGCCAAAATCAAGAGTCCAATGCTCAACCGACTGAGCTACCCAGGTACTCCAAGTAAAGCTTGGAGAAAAATCCATTTAATCAATGTGGCAATTAAAGACTTTGAAGGCAAATACAGAAACTTACATAGTTGTTTAAAAAAACAACAACAGGAACGCCTGGGTGGCTCAGTTGGTTAGGCGGCTGCCTTCGGCTTGGGTCATGATCCCGGCGTCCTGGGATCGAGTCCCACATTGGGCTTCTTGTTCAGTGGGGAGGCTGCTTCTCCCTCTAACTCTGTCTGCCTGTGTGCGCTCTCTCTCTCTCTCTCTCTGCGTCTAACAGATAAATAAAACAAAACAAAACACCCTTAGCTCTTTTAATATTGAGAAAACTAGGTTTTCTTCAGTAATCAAAGACCTGATAGAGATGACATGAAACACAGTAAATTATTTTGGTAAGACACAAAATCTTTGCTTCCCAGGTAGATTGATTTATTTATTAAAAATGTTTATTTATTTATTTATTTATTTGACAGACAGAGATCACAAATAGGCAGAGAGAGAGAGAGGAGGAAGCAGGCTCCCCACTGAACAGAAAGCCTGATGTGAGGATCGATCCCAGGACCCTGGGATCATGACCTGAGCCTAAGGCAGAGGCTTTAACCCACTGAGCCACCCAGGCGTCCCACCAGGTAGATTTATTTAAAGGGTAAAGAAAAACCTCTGTGATTTCTTACTAAAGACCAACAATCTAACAAAACTTTTTTCTTTTAATAGAAAACCAAATACTTATTTTGTACCAGATACTTATTTTATATTAAATTTTTTAAAATTTTAAAACTTTAATTCCAGTATAGTTAATATGCAGTGTTAAATTAGTTTCAGGTATACAATATAGTGATTCAACAATTTCATACATTGCTCACTGCTCATTGTAAATATACTCTTAATCCCATTTATCTATCTCACTCATCCCCCCACCAACTCCCCTCTGGTAGCCATCAGTTTGTTCTCTACTTAAAATTAAGAGTCTGTTTCTTGGTTTGCCACCCCCCCTCACTTTTTAATTTCCTTTGTTTATTTTGTTTCTTAAATTCCACAGTATGAGTGAAATCATACAGTGTTTGTCTTTCTGACTGACCTGTTTTGCTTAGCGTTATATACTACAGTATATAATCCATGTTGCAAATGGCAGGATTTCAATTTTTTTTAAGAGAGAGAGTGTACACCTGTGAGTGGGGATCAGGGAGAGAGGCAGAGAGAGGATCTTAAATGGGGCTTGATCTCAGGACCCTGAGATCATGACTGGAGTTGAAATCAAGAGTTGGCTGCTTAACCAACTGAGCCACCCAGGTGCCCCAGTTATCTTTCTTGCTGACAAGTTCTGTAACAGAGATAACACGAGCTTATTTGATTTTGGTAAGCCTACGTGGAATAAAAATTGTATGTCTACATTATTTTTTTAAAGATTTTATTTATTTATTTGATAGAGATTACAAGTAGTCAGAGAGGCAGGCAGAGAGAGAGGAGGAAGCAGGCTCCCCGCTGAGCAGAGAGCCCCATGTGGGGCTTGATCCCAGGACCCTGAGATCATGACCTGAGCCGAAGGCAGAGGCTTTAACCCACTGAGCCACCCAGGCACCCCTGTCTACATTATTTTTAATGCTCATAACTCTAAAGGCGATTCCTTTTAATTAAACCAAGAAACTTATTTTTTTAAAGATTTTATTTACTTATTTAACAGAGAGATCACATGTAGACAGAGAGGCAGGCGGAGAGAGAAGGGGAAGGAGGCTCCCTGCTGAGCAGATAGCCCGATGCAGGGCTCCATCCCAGGACCCTGAGACCATGACGATCCCAGGACCATAACCTGAGCCAAAGGGAGAGGCTTAACCAACTGAGCCATCCAGTCGCCCCTAAACCAACAAATTTAAACTAGCTTAGCCTCCCCGAAGTTACCTAGATCACGTGAACTTGAAAAGTATTTGGGTCGGGGCACTGGTGGCTCAGTCGGTTAGCCACCTGACTTCGGCTCGGGTCATGATCTCAGGGTCCTGGGATCCCTCTCCCTCTGCCCCTCTACCCTGCTTATGCTTTCTTTATCACTCAAATAAATAAAATGTTTGAAGAAAGAAACATTTGAGTTAGTTTTCTGTATTTCTGAGATTTCTGATTTTTTAAAAATTTATTTATTTGACAGATAGAGATCACAAGTAGGCAGAGAGGCAGGCAGAGAGAGAGAGGAGGAAGCAGGCTCCCCGTTGAGCAGAGAACCGGATGCGGGCTCGATCCCAGGACCCTGAGATCATGATGTGAGCCGAAGGCAGAGGCTTTAACCCACTGAGCCACCCAGGCGCCCCTGAGATTTCTGATTTATATAAATGTTTGATTTTCTTTAAGTCGATTAAATAAAACTGTCTACAAATCAATTTTGTCAATACCATCCAGAGGTAGATAAATCACACATCTATAACATACTTACATAGACATGCATAACCATGTATATGCAAACAGAGATCTGGCAGCTTTTGTTTTTAAAATTTTAGTCATGAGACAGGTATGATAATGCAAAACTCACATTATAAAGAAAAGTTGAAACCAAATTGGTTTCTGACAGATGGAATGAGTTAAGTTTACCTGTTCAGATGACTTGAAATTTTTAGTAATATTTCTGAAGAAAGCTTTTAAGATTTTTTTCACTACTGGATATTTACCCCAAAGATACAGACATAGTGAAAAGAAGGGCCATATGCACGCCAATGTTCAGAGAAAACAACGTCCACAATAGCCAAACTGTGGAAAGAGCCGAGATGTCCTCCAACAGATGAATGCATAAAGAAGATGTGGTCTATATACGCAATGGAATATTACTCAGTCATCAGAAAGGATGAATAACCAACATTTGCATCAACATGAATGGAACTGGAGGAGATTATGCTGAGTCAGGCAGAGAAAGTCAATTATCATATGGTTTCACTCACTTGTGGAACATCAGGAATAGCATGGAGGACAGGAGAATGAGGGGAAAAATGAAAGGGGTGGGAAATGAGAGGGGGTGATGAACTATAAGAGACTATGGACTCCAGGAAACAAGCTGAGGGTTTTAGAAGGAAGGGGGCTGGGGATATGGGTAGGACCCCCAAATTTGTATTTCTAAATTTCCAGTGATGCTGATGCTGCTGATCAAGGAACCCCACTTTGAAAACTGCTGCTATAGCATAGCCATGAGGCAGATGTCTGGCTCCATCAATATGTGACTGTGGACAAGTTATTTCCCCTGAGGCCGTTTCCTCACTGGTGAATAGGGATAGTAATCTCTGCCTCATAGGGTCAGGAAGACAATATGTGGCAATGTATGTGAAGCATTTAGCAGGGTGCCCGAAACGTAAGTGGTGTCCAATATGTGGTGCCTGCTGAAGCTGCCGAAAGAGTACGAATCATGATATTAATAATTTATACTTGCATCTAGAATGTACTTATGTACTTATGTATCATGTCAGGCACTATTTGTAATGTTCTCATAGGGTAACTCGTTTGCTTCTCCTTAATTGCCTCCATTTTGGATTCAAAGAGACCAAGGCATGAAAAGTATGAACGTAAGGGCGTACAGCTAAGGTAGTGGAACTCTGAATCCAAGGAGGCTAGACCTGGGCCCACGCTCTTTTTCTGGGCACTATCTTGCCTTGGTGCCAACCCTGTGGTGTTAGGGCTAAGTGAGCAGAGACCACAGCTCATTCATTCATCAAACATTCTTTGAGTTCTGTTCTATGACAAGTCTTGTGCTGAGGCTAGGATACAGGGATCAATAAGACCTTCTTCTTCCTCTCGATGAGATTACCTTGGAACAACCTTGTGCCCCATAGGTTCTTACTGCCTGATTGGTATGTGAAAGCAATTTTCTCTGAAACATGATGCTTGTATTAAACTGATTGGCGAGTTTGTTTAAATTGCAGATTCCCAGACATGCTCAATTGGTTAAGTGTCCAACTCTTGATATCGGCCCAGGTCTTGATCTCAGGGTCGTGAATTCAAGCTCTGCGTCAAAAAAAAAAAAATTGCAAATTCCTGGACCCCACACCTGGCCAATCAAACAGAGCCCAGGATTGGGGCCCAAGAGCCTGCACTTTACCAGGCTCCCAGGGTGTCCCTGACATACACTGCCATTAACTAGTGTCCAGATAACATCCCCACTGGAGATTGCCTGGCTCATTCAGAATTTAGTGGGCTGAAAATAATGCTATTGTAGTAAAAAGAACAAGTTGGGGTTATTGGGTTTTCCAGGCACAGGACTATGCCAAACATACCCAGAATCCTGAATCTAAATTATTTTAGCTCAAATAGGGATGAGCTTTCTCCTGACAGGTGCGAGTCCCATTCACTTTTTCTAGGCCATTGTCTCTCTTGATTACTATTCACTCAACCCATCCCTACAAATTCATTCTGTATTCCTGCCTCACAATACATCCTTCTGTTATTTTTCTCATCTAAAAAACCCCAAACTTCATAAAGTTGGTTAGGCCACCAACTACCCCTGAAAAAGGTATTTAGGGCAGTGATGGCCAAGTTTTGTAGAGGCAACTATTGATGGAAAACAAAGTTCATTACAATGATCAACACAACAAGTGCCAAATGTATTTATTTGCCAGGCAGGGAAGATAGTCCCTGAGTGCTCCCAAAAGGGTTGAACTCAGGAAGCTTATGCGCTAGAAAGGGAGGGGAGTTGTCATAGTTATGCTCATGGAGGGGTTGATGTGTTCTCTGGGTCCCATGGAAGGAGTGGGATAGACTTTAGGATGTTGATTCCTAAATCATGGGAGAGTGCCTTCTTACCTATAATTTCTTCCCTATATATTTTTTAAAGATTTTATTCATTTATTTGAGGAGAGCACAAGCAGGGAGAGAGGCAGAGGGAGAGGGAGAAGCAGATTCCCTGCTGAGCAGGAAGTCCACTGCAGGACTCCATCCCGGAGACCATGACCTGAGCTGAAGGCAGACACTTAACCAACTGAGCCAACCAGGTGCCTCTCTTTCCTATATTAATAGTCATCTTTTCCTGGTTTAGAAACCTCAAGGTCCATTTTCAGACATGTTCTCTCAGTTCCTGATGGTATATATTAGCCAGGATCTATAGCTCTTTTGTGAATAACCCTTTTTCCTGCCAAAGCACAGGCATGTTCAGGCCATGCTGAGACTTGACCACTGTAGTTACTGGTTGAGAAGCAGTGATGAGAGAAACAGTGAGGGGGCCATCTGGGAGGAGGACAAGCTTCATCTTCGGAGAGTCTGCCTCAGATGAGGCCTTTTCATAGTCTCCAGGCAATGGAAGCTTCTCTCCAGGATAAGCAGGGGTTGGGGGGAACACCACTGACTTAGAAATTTCTAGAGAGTTTGAAATTCAAGATTCTCTAGTGTACTGTCTTAGTCTATTTGGGCTGCTATAGCAAATCTACCATAGACTAGGTAGCTTATAAACAAAAGAAATTTATTTTTCACATTTCTGGAGGCTAGGAAGCCCAGGATAAGGGCACTAGAATATTCAGTATCTGGTGAGAAACTGCTCCCTGGCTCATAAATGACTATCTTTTTGCTGTGTCCTCACATAGTGAAAGGGGCAGAGGAGTTCTCTGGGTGTCTTATAAGGGCACTAATCCTGTTCATGAGCGCTCTGCTCTCAATACCTAACTACTTCCCAAAGGCTCCTATCACCAGCATATCATGGGTTAGAATTTCAACATATAAATTTTGTTTTTGTTTTCTTTAAAAATTTTATTTATTGGGCGCCTGGGTGGCTCAGTGGGTTAAGCCGCTGCCTTCGGCTCAGGTCATGATCTCGGGGTCCTGGGATCGAGTCCCGCATCGGGCTCTCTGCTCAGCAGGGAGCCTGCTTCCCTCTCTCTCTCTCTCTCTCTCTCTGCCTGCCTCTCTATCTACTTGTGATCTCTCTCTGTCAAATAAATAAAATCTTTTTTAAAAAATTTTATTTATTTATTTCACAGACAGAGATCACAAGTAGGCAGAGAGGCAGGCAGAGAGAGAGGAAGGGAAGCAGGCTCCCCGCTGAGCAGAGAGCCCAATGCGGGGCTCGATCCCAGGACCCCGAGATCGTGACCTGAGCTGAAGGCAGAGGCTTTAACCCATGAGCCACCCAGGCGCCCCTCAACATAAAAATTTTGGAGGGACACAGATCATAGCACGAATCTACCCAAATGTCTACATCTTAATATCTACCCCTTTCCTATAAGGTTCCTGACTTCAGTGAAGGTGATTTTTCAGAGATAGGAATTTAGCTTCCTTTTAACTCTTCCGCCCTAACCAAATCATGGGTCTGGTTTTCAGCACAGTCTGGCCTCTCACTATAGAAAATGAGGATCTTTTTAGGTACTACCAAGAAGGCCCTCTGGCTTTTGCATGTATCAAAGCTTATCTGGCTTGAGCTTCTTATTTTCTTTCTTCAGAGCTTCTGTAGAAATGAATAATAGCCAAATAATATCTTGGTCCTTATTATTACAACTGCCTTTGTATCTTTCAAGTACTGAAGCTATTGTCTAGGCTAGTGCACTACCTTCCACCAGAATTCCATCTCAGTTCATTACAGACAAGTATAATCATGGTGCTACCGCATGACAAAGCATCCTTTCACATCAACAATGGGGTATTCGTTGACATACAATTTGTTAACACTATCCTGAAGATCCGTTTCCCGGGCCTGTTTCCAGGACCAAATGACATAGTTTTGGTTCTCTCAGAAGCAGTCCATGAGACAAAGGTTTGAGTGCAAGTAGTTCAATGAGGAAGTGATTCCTAAAAAGAACCTATAAGAAACAGAGAAGTGAAATAAAAGAAGAATGCCATGTCAGAATGCATTAATGAGCAAGTGGTTGCTGTGGGAAACAGGTTCAATTCTTCCGGGGACCTCTGGAAGACCATGTCAAAATTGGATGAAGGATGCTTCTAGAGTACTAACTCCCCGGCACATCAACCTTCTAAACAGACATAGGCATGCTTCTGTGTCCAGAGGAAGCCCATGGGCTTTCAGTAGGAAGCTGTTGGCATTAATAGGAACGATGAGTCCCTAGAGATATGGCGGTGTGCTGACAGTAGCTGCTACAGCAACATTTCTAAACTGATATTTTGAAGTTTGGTTCATCTGTGATGGAGTAGCTGGTGTTCGTCTTAGCTTTTCACCATTCGTAACTGTAAAAACTAGGCAATGTTAACTGCGGCACTGGATAGTAGCTAATGCAAGCAATGATTCTTTTTTTCCCCCTAGAATGTGTGTGTGAGAGAGAGAGAGAGAGAGAGCACAAGCCCGAGCATGAGGCAGGGGAGGGGAAGAGGGAGAGGAAGCAGCAGACTCCCCACTGAGCAGGGAGCCCACCATGGGGCTCCATCCCAGGACCCTGGGATCATAACCTGAGGCAAAGGCAGATGCTTAATTGACTGAGCCACCCAAGGGCCCTGCAAGCAATGATTCTTGAGGAGAGAAGCCTACAACGTGAGCCCCATATTCACAGTGGTTCTCTCCCTGAGGACACTTCAAATTGTGAGGCATGGTATAGAACCCAAGCATAGAATGGGCAGAGAAAATAAAGACTGGAGTTTGAGGCTAGCAAGTGGCTGGGATTTGGGGGGCAGAGTACCAGGGAGAAGAAAGCCTTGTTGAAAGAGCCCCAAGAAAATCTGCCGACACTGGAAACAACAAACATCGTGCTGAGAAATTAAGAAAGTCTCAAATTAAAGGAGAGATTTTATGTTTCTGGATTGGAAGGTGCCCTTCTCCTTCCTTTCTGTTTTCCACAGTGGTTGAGCCAATTTACATTCCCACCAACGGTGCATGAGGGTTCCCTTTTCTCTGCATCTTCACCAACACTTGTTATTTCCTGTTTTTGGTTTTTGTGTGTTTTTTTTCTTTTCCCGGAACTAGCTGTTCCCACTGGTGTGAAGTGATATCTCATTGTGGTTTTGATGTGCACTTCTGTAATGGTTAGTCATATTGAACACCTTTTTTGGACCGTTTTGTAATTTGTATGTCTTCTTTGAAAAAAGAGGTCCATTCAGATTTTCTGCCCACTTTTTAATGGTTTGCATAGTTTTTTCTCTCAAGTTATATGAATGCTATATATATTTTGTGTATTAACCCATTGTCAGATATGATTTGCAGATATTTTATCCCATTCCATAGATTGCCTTTTCACTTTGTTGATGGTTTCCTTTGCTGTGCAGAAGCTTTTAGTTTGATACAGTCCCACTTGTTTACTTTTGCTTTTGTTGCCTTTGCTTTTGGTGTCAAATCCAAAAAACATCCTTGCCAAGACAAATGCCAAGGAGCTTACTGCCCATATTTTCTTCTAGAAGTTTTATGGTTTCAGTGACCTCATGATTTTAACTTGATTACTTCTGTAAAAATCTTATTTCCAAATAAGTTCATCTTCTGAGGTACTGGGGGGTTAGGACTTCAACATATCTTTTGCAGGGGTACAATTCAACACTTTAAAGGATGTTTAGACAGAAAAATTCCTCCTCACTATACTCTGAACTGCACCAGCTTCCTGCTTCTTCCCTTTGAAGTGGCTGCTTCCTTTTATATCCCAAGATGAGTGACAGAGGTGACATCCAGTTAGCACTTTCCTGTCTCCTTTGGGGCACTGAAGGGCAAGTTTCCGTTATCCTGTAACAGAAATATTATAAAAGAGCAATCAAACAAAAATTTTAGTGACATAGAGAAAAAGGTAAATACTGAAACCGTGGCCCCTTGTCACCCGTATTAGTCAGGGTCCCAGTAGAAACTGGATAGAACATCAAATTTGGGTAAATTGAGAAAAGCCTAGTGAAAGAACTAGTTACAAAGGTGTGGGCATGGTGTAAGAAAAATACAGGGACTAAGTAGTCCCTGAGACTAGTGATAGGAAACTCTTACCATTTCCCTAGCCAAGAGGTTGAGCAAAACAGAGAATTACTTAGAGAGGCCTTGGCCGGATCTCTGTTAAGGGGCCCGACCAGCCCTGGGTAACCTCATGAAATTGAACTGGAGCAATAAATACCCTCATTCTCATTTATCCCTCTGCCATTGGCTGAACATCACCAGAAGGTAGACGGTACAGGAACTTTAATGTGGTCTATGTGGGTCAATCTCTGAGGGCTATAGAGAGCAAGGAGGAGCACGGATCCAGAGAGGCAAATAGAAGACATTTATTCCATCCTCTGTCTCTTGAAGACTACAAACCCCTCTGGTCTTTGTAACTTCATGCCTGACTCCCATTCCCCAAGCCATTCTCTATTCAGGCACCAGAAAAACACAGATCTGGTTAAATTGATTCCTCTTTATTTTTTTAAATCATTTTTAAGTTTTAATTTTAATTCCAATTAGTTAGCATACAGTGTAATATTAGCTTCAGGTGTACAATACAGTGATTTAACACTTTCATACAACACCAGGTGCTTATCACGATAAGTACATCCCTTAATCCCTATCACCTGTTTAGCCCATCCATGTTTGTTCTCTATAATTAAGTCTGTTTGTTGGTCTTTTATTTCTCCCTTTGCTTGTTTTTTTTTTAAGATTTTATTTATTTATTTGACAGAGAGAGATCACAAGTAGATAGAGAGGCAGGCAGAGAGAGAGGGGGGGGAAGCAGGCTCCCTGCTGAGCAGAGAGCCCGATGCGGGACTCGATCTCAGGACCCTGAGATCATGACCTGAGCCAAAGGCAGCGGCATAACCCACTGAGCCACCCAGGCGCCCTGCTTGTTTTTTTTTCTTAAATTCCACATATGAGTGAAGTCATATGGTATTTGTCTTCCTCTGACTTATTTCACTTAGCATAATACCCTCTAGCTCTATCTATGTCATTGCAAATGGCAACTTCTTTCTCTTTTGTGGCTGAGTAATATTGCTATATATATGTATATTTTCTTTTTTAAATTTTTTATTTTCATTTATTTATTTACTAAAATTCTTTTTATTAACATATAATGTATTATTTGCCCCAGGGGTACAGGTTTGTGAATCATCAGGCTTACACACTTCACAGCACTCACCATAGCACATACCCTCCCCAATGTCCATAACCCAAATATACCACATTTTCTTTATCCATTCATCAATTGATGGACATTTGGATTGCTTCCATATCTTGGCTATTGTAAATGATAAAATCAATTCCTCTTTAAAAATTTACTGGAGGGTCACCTGCGTGGCTCAGTCAGTTAAGGATCTACTTTCGGCTCAAGTCATGATCTTTTCCCTCTTCCCCCGACCCCTAGCTCGTGCTTACTCACTCTCTCTTGCGCTCTCATTCTCTCTCTCTCAAATAAATAAATAAATAAATAAATAAACAAAAGATTTTATTTATTTGAGAAAGAGAGAGTGAATTAGAGAGGGAGAGAAGGAGCAGGAGGAGGGGCTGAGGGAGCAGAGGGAGGAAGCCCAAAGATGTGGGACTCGATTCCGGGACTCCAGGATCATGACCTGAGCTGAAGGCAAATACTCAACTGACGGAGCCACCCAGGTGCTGCTAAATGAAATCTGTTTTCGAAAAGGGCGCCTGGGTGGCTCAGTTGTTAAGCATCTGCTTTCGGCTCAGGTCATGATCCCAGGATCCTGGGATTGAGCCCCACATCAGGCTCCTTGCTTGGTAGGAAGTCTGCTTCTCCCTCTCCCACTCCTCCTGCTTGTGTTCCCTCTTGCTGTGTGGCTCTCTATCAAATAAAGAAATAATATCTTAAAAAAATAATTAAAAGATTTTATTTATCCATTTGAGAGAGACTGAAAGAGAGCATGAGTGGGGTGAGAGGGGAGGGGCAGAGGGAGGAACGCAGAATGGATGCTGTGTTCATAGGCCTGAAAACAATATTAATCTTATATATTTTCGTCAGTGGTCTTGCCGACCAGACGCATTGTCAACGAGCAGGAATATTTTGAAAGAAGTCTTTCTTTTCTGAGCAGTAGGTCTCAACAGTGGGCTTAAAACATTCAGTAGACCATGTTATAAACAGATGTATTGTCACCCAGGCTCTGTTGTTCCATTTATAGAGCACAGGCAGAGTAGATTTAGCATAATTCTTAAGCACCTAGGATTTTCATAATGGTAAATGAGCACTGGCTTCAACTTTAGGTCACAATCTGCATTAGCTCCTAACAAGAGAGTCAGTCTGTGCTTTGAAGCTTTGAAGCCAGGCACTCTTCTCTCTAGCTGTGAAAGTCCTGGATGGCCTCTTCTTCCGCGAGAAGTCTGTTTCATCTGCATTGGAAATTTGTTAGGTGCAGCCGCCTTCATTCGTGATCTCAGCAAGATCTCCTGGAGCACTTGCTGCAGCTTCTGTATCAGCACTTGCGACACCTTGTACTTTTATGTCATGGAGACAGCTTCTTCCCTTAAGCCTCACAAACCACCCCTGCCGCTTCACACTTCTCTTCAGCTTCCGCACCTCTCTCAGCCTTCACAGAATGAGTGGGGTCTTGTTCTGGATTAGGCTTTGGTTTAAAAAATGTTGTGACTGGTTTGGTCTTCTACCCAGACCACTAAAGCTTTCTTCGTATCAACAATAAGGCTGTTTCACTTTCTTATCATTCATGTGTTCACTGGAGTAGGACTTCCCTTCAAAAACTTTTCCTTTGCATCCACAACTGTTTGGTATAAAATGCCTAGTTTTTTGGACATGCCTTCCTCACTAACTGAATCATTCCTAGCTTTTGATTTAAAGTGAGATGTGTGACTCTTCTTTCATTTAAACACTTGGAAGTCATTGTACAGTCATTAATTGGCCTAATTTCAATATTGTTGTGTCTCAGGGAACAGGGAGGCCTGAGTAGAGGGAGAGGGATGGGGAATGGCCAGTTGGTGAAGCAATCAAAACATATACAACATTTATTGATTAGGTTCATTGTCTTAAAGGTTCTTAGTTCATGGGTGCTAAAACAGGTACAGTTGTAACACCAAAGTACACTGATTACAGGTCATCATAACAAATATAATAATGAAAGAGTATGAAATATTGTGAGAATTCGCAAACTGTGACATAGACACGTGAAGCAAGCAAATGCGGGTGGAAAAATGGTGCCAATAGAGTTGCTCAAAGCAGGGTTGCCACAAGTTTTCAGTTTGTAAAAAATGCATCATCTACAAGGTGCCATGAAGCAAAGTACAATAAAACAAGGCATGCCGGGGCACCTGGGTGGCTCAGTGGTTTAAGCCGCTGCCTTCAGCTCGGGTCATGATCTCAGGGTCCTGGGATCGAGTCCCACATCGGGCTCTCTGCTCGGCAGGGAGCCTGCTTCCCTCTCTCTCTGCCTGCCTCTCTGCCTACTTGTGATCTCTCTCTGTCAAATAAATAAATAAAATCTTTAAAAAACAAAAAAAAAACAAAAAAAAACAAGGCATGCCTGTACTTAATATCAAATCCTACTAGTAACATTTTATTCTCTATTGGCTTTTACATGTAACTGTCCCTCCCTCTGTCTTTCTATCCATGGATTAACCCCTCTTATTTTTTATGCATTACAAAGTAATTTGCAGTCAGTTTCCTTTCCCTTAAAGACTTTATTAACTGAAGTTGACTAACTAGTTGCAAGTTTTTCTTTTGAAATAAATTTTGCAGGCAATAAAATGCACAAATCTTTAGTGTACATTTGCTGAGTTTTGACAAATGCATCACCTGTGTAACCAAGATTCCCAGCAAGATATAGAATGTTCCCATCACTCCATGAAGTTCTTTCATGTCCTTTCACAGTCAGTCATAATGGGAGATTTTAATATACTTCTCAGACAAAAAAAAAGTAATGATCTATAAAATGTGAACAAGACAATTAACAGGCTATAGCTAATAAACATACAGAGAATTTTCTTCCATTAACTGAGAATGCACATTCTTTGCAAGCACACAGAGAACATTTATGAAAATAGACCATGTACAAAGCTACAAGGGGATTTTTCACAAATTTCAAAATGTGAGTATTCCACAGATCATATTATATATATAATAGATATCTGTGATATCTATTATATATATATAAAGATTTTTATTTATTTATTTATTTATTTGACAGAGAGAGATTTTATTTATTTATTTTAGAGAGACAGAAAGAGAGAGTGCAAACAGGGGTAGGGGGAGAGGGAGAGAATCTCAAGCAGACTCTGCACTAAGTACAGAGCCCGACACAGGGCTCAATCTCACCACCCTGAGATTATGACCTGAGCCAAAATCAAGAGTCAGAAGCTTAACCAACTGAGACACCCAGGTGCCCCAAGATATGGTTTTTATGAGGATTATTGCAGGAGGGAACATTGGAGAGAAAGCTAATTCAAACCATTGTAAATAAAAAAGCAGTTGGGGGCGGGATTTGGGGCACTCGGGTGGCTCAGTCGGTTAAGCCTCTGCCTTCTGTTCAGGTCATGATTCCAGAGTCCTGGAATTGAGCCCTCTGTCAGGGTCCCTTCTCAGGAAAAAAAAAAAAAAAAAAAAAAAGATGCTGCCTTTAGGTTGTAGATGGTCACATTCACCATCCTACTGGGGAGCCTGAGAAAAGTAAGGCCAGGCACACCTGGGAGGCTCAATTGGTTAAAACTAATGATGTACTGTATGGTGAATAACATAACACAATAAAAAAAAAATAAAGAGAAAAAAAGTAATCTGCAAATTAAAAAATATTTTAGGGGTGTCTGGGTGGCTCAGTGGGTTAAAGCCTCTGCCTTCAGCTCGGGTCATGATCCCGGGGTCCTGGGATCGAGCCGCGCATTGGGCTCTCTGCTCGGCGGGGAGCCTGCTTCCTCCCCTCTCTCTCTGCCTACTTGTGATCTCTGTCTGTCAAATAAATAAATAAATAAAATCTTAAAAAAATAAAAAGTAAAAAATATTTTATTTATCTGAGAGAGAATGAGAGAGAAAGCATGAGTGGGGGAGGATCAGAGGGAGAAGTAGACTCCCTGCTGAGCAGGGAGCCCAATGTGGGACTTGATCCTGGAATTCCAGGATCATGACCTGAGCCAAAGGTGGTCACTTAAGCAACTGAGCCACCCAGGCACCCAAAAAGTAGCATCTTTACAGCGTATGATCCAAGGAATGGAGAACCAAACATCTCTTTTTCTGTCTCTCTGCCCACCCCCCACCCCCATTTCTATTTCTCCAGGGAATACCTTTGACCAGGATAGGCTCAGTTGCCCATCCTGAGGCAAAATCATTAAAGCTTGCTGGGTGGGGCAGTATTATGGACTTTATGTTTGCTTCTCCATCCAAATTCATATATTGAGACCCTAACCTCCAAAAGTGGGGCCTTTCGGAGGTAATTACATTTAGATGAGGTCATGAACGTCTGAGCTGACTAAAACAGACAGTAAACAGACAGCCAGTATTGGCTGGCCTGGGACCCTTATCTACGTCTGCCCAGAGAGGGAAGAAGAGGTAGTTTCTTAAAAGAAGCTGAATAATGGGGTGCCTGGATGACTCAGTCAGTTAAGCATCTGCCTTTGGCTCAGATCATGATCCCAGGGTTCTGGGATCAAGCCCCACACAGGGCTCCCTGATCGGCTGGGAGCCTGCTTCTCCCTCTCCCTCTGCCTGCCACTTCCCCTGCTTGTGCTCCCTCTCAATCTCTGTCAAATAAGTAAATAAAAAATCTCTCTAAAAAAAAAAAAAGAAGAAGAAGCTGAGTACTTTTATCATAAAAAAGAAAAAGGGAATGCTGGACAGACAGAAAAACCCCACAGAGGGGCACCTGGGTGGCTCAGTGGGTTAAAGCCTCTGCTTTCGGCTCAGGTCATAATCTCAGGGTCCTGGGATCGAACCCTGCATGAGGTTCCCTGCTCAGTGGAGAGCCTGCTTCCTCCTCTCTCTCTGCCTACCTCTCTGCCTACTTGTGACCTCTCTTGTCGAATAAATAAAATAAAATCTTTAAAAAAAAAGAGAAAAAGCCCCACAGATTTTCCATTTTAGCTTTTCTATTTCTTTCTTTTTTTAAAGTGAGCTCTGCACCCGACATGGGGCTTGAATTCATGTCCCTGATGTCAAGAGTCACATGCTGTCCTGACTGAGCCAACCAGGCACCCCTGGCTCCATTAAGCTTTATATACACATTTAAGGATTGATTGCTGAAGAGCTATTTATTTTATTCCTCACAAGCATAAATTATCCTATTTTATTGGTAATATTCTAGAGACTTTATTGATAAGTGAAGAGTAAATTCTACAAGTAAATATGAATTCTCTGCAATTTTCCACATATCGCTCATTTTTAAAGGATTAGTAAGATTTTATTTTATTTTTTTTAATTATTTTTTTTTATTCTTGAAGATTTTATTTATTTATTTGACAGAGAAACAGACCACAAGCAGGCAGAGAGGTAGGCAGGGGTGGGGGGTGTGGGGAAGCAGGCTCCCCAATGAGCAGAGAGCCCAATGTGGGGCTCGATCCCAGGACCCTGGGATCATGACCTGAGCTGAAGGCAGGCTTTAACCCACTAAGCCACCCAGGTGCCCCTATTTTTTTTTAAGATTTTATTTATTTATTTGACAGACAGAGATCACAAGTAGGCAGAGAGGCAGGCAGAGAGAGAGGGAAGAACCCAGGCGCCCAGGATTAGTAAGATTTTAAAGGCACAAAGGTCTGAATATCTCCACATCTGAAAATGGACTTTATTTTTCCCTTTTCTTTAGTCTATATCAGTTTTTTTTTTAAGATTTATTTTTTGGGGCACCTGGGTGGTTCAGTGGGTTAAGCCTCTGCCTTCGGCTCAGGTCATGATCCCAGGGTCCTGGGATCAAGCCCCACATCAAGCTCTCTGCTCAGCGGGGAGCCTTCTTCCTCCTCTCCCTCTCTCTGCCTGCCTCTCCACCTCCTTGTGATCTGTCAAATAAAAAATTAAATCTTAAAAAAAAAAACCTTTAAAGATTTATTTATTTATTTAACAGAGAGAGAGGGGGAAGCAGGCTCCCCTCTGAGCAGAGAGCCTGATGCAGGGCTCGATCCCAGGACCTGGAGATCATGACCTGAGCTAAGGGCAGAGACCTAACCCACTGAGCCACCCAAGCACCCCTCTATCTCAGTTTTTTGAAACTTTAGTGCCTAAGAACTACAGGATGGGGTGGTATACGTGAAAACTGCTTATAATACTTCATCGACAATTAAGGGATTTTTAAAGGGTAATTTACACCATATTTCTCCCCAACTGCATTTTTTAAAATATTTTATTTATTTGACACAGAGAAATCACAACTAGGCAGAGAGGCAGGCAGAGAGAGAGGAGGAAGCAGGCTCCCTGTGGAGCAGAGAGCCCGATGCGGGGCTCGATCCCAGGACCCTGGGATCATGACCTGAGCGGAAGGCAGAGGCTTTAACCCACTGAGCCACCCAGGCGTCCCCCAACTGCATTTTTTTCTAAAGGTTTTATTTTACTTATTTGAAGATTTTATTTATTTGACACAGAGAGGGAAAGAGAGAGAGCACAGGCAGGGGGAGGAGCAGAGGGAGAGGGAGAAGCAGATTCCCTGCCAAGCAGGGAGCCTGATCATGACCTGAACTGAAGGGAGACACTTAACCAACTAAGCCATGCAGGCGCCTCTCCAGAGATTTTATTTTTAAGTAACCTCTACATGCAACATGGGGCTCGAGCTCCCGACCCTGAAATCAAGAGCTGTATGCTCTTCCTACTGAGCCAGGAAGCTGCCATCTCCTGACCAGGACCACCATCGCATTTATTTTAGAACCTAATTTCCTACAAAAGATGAAATCCTCTCTACTAATGTTTATGAGCATCTGTTATGAGACTGACACCTTACATATTTTACCTCAGTTAAAACATGTGAGGCTAAGTGGCGCCTGGGTGGTTCAGTGGGTTAAGCTTCTGCCTTCAGCTCAGGTCATGATCCCAGGGTTCTGGGATCGAGCCTGGCATCGGACTGGCATCTGCTCAGCAGGGAGCCTGCTTCCCTTCCTCTCTCTGCCTGCCTCTCTGCCTACTTGTGATCTGTCTGTCAAATAAATAAATAAAATCTTAAAAATAAAAACATGAGGTTAAGGAGTTGTTCAGTTTTATAGACTAGTAAAATGAGGTTCAAGAAATTTACATAACAGGGGCGCCTGGGTGGCTCAGTGGGTTAAGCCTCTGCCTTCAGCTCAGGTCATGATCTCAGGGTCCTGGGATCGAGCCCCACATCGGCCTCTCTGCTCAGCGGGGAGCCTGCTTCCTCCTCTCTCTCTGCCTGCCTCTCTGCTTACTCGTGATCTCTCTCTGTCAAATAAATAAATCTTTGGAAAAAAAAAAAAAGAAATTTACATAACATACTATTCAAACTCACACAGCTATTGGGTATCAGGGTTAGAGTACAACTACCCATTGTCTGACTTCATAGTTCTGGTGCCTCTCTGCAAGGGCTCAGGAACTTTGGATAGTTGTAAGTATTAAATGCATGAGTATTGACCAAGGTAGTCCCAGGTTTATATCCTGGAGCTCCCACTTTTTTGCTATGCAGTAATAATGACAAATCGCTTTTGAAGGTTCTGCAAGTGATCAGCACTTTTTGTGCACAATATCTCATTCAACATTCCTGAAAACTCAGAGGGAGAATCTACTATTATCATCATCTCCATTATACAGATGAGGAAACTGATTAAGAATCTGGGCTCTGGAACAGGACTTCTGAGGCGAAATCTCAGCTCTCTTAATTGTTAGAGGTGTGACTTTGGGAAAATTGCTCAACTTCAGTGTCCCCCTCTGAAAAATGGGCATATAATAGTACCTACCTGTATTAGTTTGCCAGGGCTTCCATAACAAAATACTACAGACTGAGTGGCTTAAACAAACAGATAAATTTTCTCACCATTCTGGTGGCTAGAAGTCCAAGATCAAGATGTCAGGAAGTTTGGTTTCTTCTGAGGCCACTCTCTTTGGCCTCAGTGTATATGGACACTTTCTTGCTGTGTCCTCCACGGTCATCCTGTGGTCTCTGTGTTGTCTGTGTCCCAATATCCTCTTATAAGGACACCAGTGATACTGGATTATGGTCTGCCTGTATGATCTAATTTTACCTTCATCACCTCTTCAAAGTTTTTTTTTTTTTTAATTATTCTTAAGTAATCTCTATACCCAGTGTGGGCCTCGAACTCATAACCCCAAGGTCAAGAACTGCATGGTCCTCCAACAGACTGAGCCAACCAGGTGCCCCACCTTCATCACCACTTTAAAGTCGCTGTCTCAGGATGCCTGAGTGTCTCAGTAAGTTAAGCATCTGCCTTTGGCTTAGGTCATGATCCTGGGGTCCTGGGATCAAGCCCATGTCAGGCTCCCTGTTCAGTGGGGAGTCTGCCTCTGCTCACTCCTTCTGTTGCTTGGCCTCTCTCTCTCAAATAAAATAATAAAATCCTAGGGCGCCTGGGTGGCTCAGTGGGTTAAAGCCTCTGCCTTTGGCTCGGGTCATGGTCTCAGGGTCCTGGGATTGAGCCCTGCATCGGGCTCTCTGCTCAGCAGGGAGCCTGCTTCCTCCCTCTCTCTCTGCCTACTTGTGATCTCTGTCTGTCAAATAAATAAAATCTTTTTAAAAAATCCTAAAAAAAAATGAAGTCTCCTGTCTCAAAAAAAAAAAAAAAAAAAAAGATTCTCTGTCTCCCTTTGCTCTTCCCCTCCTCCCCTCACATACATGTTTGCTCTCTCTTTCTCTCTAAAAAAGAAATAAAATAATAATAATGACAGTTATCAAAATATCTAAAAAAATAAGTCTCTGTCTCCAAATACAGTCACAATCTTAGGTACTGGAGGTTAGGACTTCAACATATGAATTTTGGGGGGAGAAGGGTATATAGGTTCAGGTCAGGTCAAAACACTAGGTCACAGGGCTATTGTGAGGATCAAATGAAACAATACATGTCAAGAAAGATCAGGAGACTTAGAATGTTGTAAGAGTTTATCAAACATTTGACGTAACTGAACACTTAATTTGGGTATAAATGTATCCAGTAAGTTATCTTTTCTCACTAGGATATTGGCTGGAAGTGCCCGGGGGGCTTCTCTTCTCATCCAGGTGCTCAGTCCAGCATCATCCTTGCCTTATGATCTATAGTCCTCATTTCATTCCCCCAGCTGTTCCATTCTGGTCTGGCCCCTCTCTGGGGTCAAAGAGAGGTTCTTTCTGTAGAGCGTTCTCAATCTTTCTTTCTGTAACTGCTCCAAGGTTAGTTTTTAAAACAAGGAGACATTCTGTGCCACCTACTCACAGCTCAGCAAGTGCTTTTCCAATACTGCTGCTATTTCTAATCCTTGGGCAAGCCACTTATTAAAATTTAATGACAATCACTTACATTTATAAAACCATGTTCAGTTTACAAAGCTCCTTTCCATCCATTACCTCTTTTAATTCTCAATACATCTGTAGGTAGGAAGTATGTTTTTTTCCATTTTACAAAGGAAAAGAATAAGGCTCTGAGGAGTAGCATCATCGTCCAGCTGCAGAGATGGGCCTCAAATTCTGGCTTTTGATTCCATTATGTCAGGAGTAGCTCCCCTATTCAGGCATTCTTCTACAATTTAAGCAATCCATTAAACCAGCTCTGCTCTTTTGGGAGATGTAGTTAAGTTATTTACGACTATTTTGATTGGAAGGGACAAAACCCCCACTCAAACTGACTTAAGCAAAACCTGAATGTATTGGCTCACCAAACAGAACGACCTGGAAGGAGGTCTTCAGGCATGGATGGATCTAGGTGTTCAAACTCTGTCATCAGAACTATCTCTCTCCATTTCTTATCTTCCTATTTGTTCACATTATTCTTAGACAAATTCTCTGCTTAGGGTGTCAAAGACAGCCCCCAGCTTACCATTCTTTCAGCTCAACAAATTCAACAGAGAGACAACACCTCTTTCTTGCAAATTTAACAAATGACCAGATATCAATCTCAACTATTTGGGTTGGCTTCTGGGCCCACCTTTGAACCAATCATTGTGTTTAGAACAATGGCGTATTCTCATTGTCTAGGCCTGATCATTTGCCCCTCTCTGGGGAAGAGTATAATGGTGGTGGTGGGGTGAATCTCACCAAACATAGGCACTGAGTGAGGGGAAAAGGAGTACCAATGTCAGAGGATGGTGTATGGATGGTGGACAGATCTCTACAGAGTGGCTTTGCTTTGCAGAGCTGGAATAGAGCAACCAGTGAGGAACTAAGAGCTCAACTCTGCAAGAATCCCAGTTCTTCCCTTAAGAGAGTGGTAAGTTGGCTTCTGTGTAGTTCCCCCCCCTCCCCCGGACTGCCTGGTTTCACAGAGCAGGATAGGGAAAAAAGGTGGTAATTCATGGCAGAGTAAGGAGAAAAGATGGAGTTTCTGGCTCCAGTAACTTATGTTGAGAATAGTACCCAAACCAGGAGTATCCACAGAAGGAGACTTTGAGGATGACCCCTTCCCTGATCCCTCCTCCTAGCACCTTCTATCTCCCCATGAAGTTGTGAGCTCCAGGAGGGGAGGGACCACATCTGTTTTACCTACCATCTCATTCCAGGGCTAGCAGTGTTGAGCTGGTACATTACAGGAGACGTTTCCTTACTTACTGCATGATGTACAAATGAATTAGGCTGATCAGTCTACTTGGCAGAATCAACACATCTTTGTTCAAGTCAGTCCCCTCTTTGGCCTCTGTTCTCCAGCTGCCAAGATGGGGCGGAGTGGGGGGAAAGTGTAGAATGAGACTCTCTCCACAGCCCCTTGATTCCAGGATCTTAGGATTCTCAGAAAACAGCCAGGATGCCCTCTGCAAGGAGCCAGTGGAAGGGGAAACCAAATTTATTGAGAACTCTATGCTCAGATGAGACGACTTCATATGGATCTGAGTTGCCCAAACTGTGGAGCCCATTTCATGAACCTCATAAGTTTGTTTTAAAATTTGAGAAGGAGAGATGGTAGTTTAGTAGGAGGAACCTAGGTTAGCTTATCCTTCAAACAAAACTAGATAACTATCAAATCAGTCTGAGTACCCAAGAAGTCAACCTGAGGACTGACAGAACAAACCTCCAAAACTAGAAGGAGAGAAGAGGCCATATCAAGGAAGGGAACTTATAGGGAAATATTGCTTTATGGAAAAACCCAAACTAAAATACATTTTATTTTAAATAAAAATGGACATTTAATCTCATAGCTAAATTACTGATTATATTTTGCTGAGCTGACTTAGGGTTCAGAAAATTGTATCAAAGAGTTTTATTTTTTTACTTCAAATCCACTTATTTATTTATTTATTTATTTATTTGACAGAGAGAGAGAGATCACAATTAGGCAGGCAGAGAGAGGGGGAAGCAAGCTCCCCGCTGAGCAGAGAGCCTGATGTGGGGCTCGATCCTAGGACTCTGAGATCATGACCTGAGCCGAAGGTAGAGGCTTAACCCACTGAGCCACCCAGGTGCCCCACTAAAGCCTTCTTAATAAAGTCTTTTTACTAAAAAATAAAATAAAATTTGAGATGGAAATAACTCTGCTTATGTTTTATTGTGCCAAAATGAGGACGTTAAAAAAAAAACCCTGGGGCACCTGGGTGGCTCAGCAGGTTAAAGCCTCTGCCTTTAGCTCAGGTCATGATCCCAGGGTCTCGGGATCGAGCCCCGCATCGGACTCTCTGCTTGGCTGGGAGCCTGCTTCCTCCTCTCTCTCTCTCTCTCTGCCTGCCTCTCTGCCTACTTGTGATCTCTATCTGTCGAATAAATAAATCTTTAAAAAAAAAAAACCCTATCATCAAACAAACTTAACTAAAGAAAAAATTAACTATCATCAACACTTCGTTAAAAAGGAATTTTTACACAGAAAGCAGGAAGTACACAGTCTCAGGGGGAAAAAAAGAACAGTGTCTCTACCCCTGGAAAAGACATTTGGCAACCTTACATGGTTATTTTTTTCAGAAGATACATGCACATTTCATCAGACTGGCCCCTGTGCAAAGTTCAGTATTTGGAACCTACTAACAGACTATTTTTCAACCCCACCCGTTGCACCCACGTGCCTGTGAAATGGGACTTAATCTGCCCACTTTGCAGATGGGGAAACAAAGGTTCAGAGAGCCCCAATGCAAGGTTACAGAGGTAGTAAACTGTAGTCAGAGTTTGTCTGGACGCCAACCCTCATCGTCTTGGCAGATCCCAAGCCAAAAGTTATTCCCCTTCAGGGAAAGAAATGACCCACACCGGCTCCCTTGGAGTGCCCCCAGGGTTTTCTTGGCCTGACCTGACCTTTGGCCTGGACTTGAACGCTTTGTTCTTTAACACATCTTAATCATGTGCTCACTTCATGCTAGGCACTCCGGAAAGTCCAGGGAGCGAAACCAGCATGTTCCCAGCCTCCTTCCCTCTTGTCCCGCATACTCACCCTGGGGCTTGTTCTCCAGGCCCAGCTCCTTCCACTAGTGGCCAACGAATCCCTATCGCGGGCGTGGGATGCTAACAGTTTAGGGGGTTCCCTCTCCCAGGGGTGTTGGCAGTTTCCAAGGAGACTCTGGGAACTTTCAACGCCTCCAAGACCCAAAGGACTGAAAGCGTAATGGTGTAACCTGAGGCACTGTGTTCGGTTGTAGGAAAGGTAAGATGGGAGCAAAAGATCAGTTCAAACCCTATCAAATAATACTCGGTTCGGTCCCTCCCCCATTCTCATGGGCTCTGCGGGGCCCCACAAGCCCCGCAGCTCAGACTGGAAGAAGTGGGTCCCCCAAGCCAAAGGGCCTACTGTGTAAGAGGCTTATTGCTCCGGCTGGGGGACCCCTGGGACCGTGCCCACCCCTTCCCCTGACTGCCAAAACCTGGAGCGCCCCTCCCCCGTTTCGCCCCGCCCCGCACGCCCGAGGCGGGAGCGCGCCTCCGACGAGCCGCGCCGGTGCACGAGAGCGCGCGCCTCGGCGCGGGAGCGCGCCCCGGGGAGAACCCGAGCAAGATGGAGGCCGCGCCGAGGCCGCCTCCTGGGCCGAGGCAGCAGCTGCTGGGAGCGCCGAGCCGGGGCGCCTAGGCCGTGCCAGTCCCGGACCCACTGCTCCGGACCGGGCCCAGGTTGGTCTCCCCGCACCCCGTCCCCGCGGCCGCAAGCTGCGCGCGCGTCCGGCCTGGGCGCGGGGCAGCCGCCCCCACCCCCACCCTCGGCCCTACCCCGGCCGGGCCGCTCCCCAGCACTCGCGGGATAACCCCTGCCCACAGTCCGCCCCTCGAGGCCCGGGCTGTCTGCCGGCCCCAGTCCCTTGTACCCTTGGCCTGGAAAACCTCTCTCCTCAGCCCTGGCCCGCCAATCCTAGGCTTCCCCTAGCTTACATCCAGTCCTGTCTTCTGTGGGACCCCCCCAGACCCCCTCCCTGTGTTCAGACCCTGCAGTGCCGGCCCTCGACTCCCCACTAGCCTCATCCTGATTCCTCCACTTCGCCCTCCCTGTCCCAGCCCCCATATCACCTTCCCAGTCCCCAAGTATCAGCCCCTCATATCCCCTTCCTATTCCCGCATAGAAGCACCAACCCCCCCTCTCCACAGCGCCTTTCTAGACGCCCAATACCAAATCTTCTCTTACCCCTAATACCAGTCCCCAATTTCCTTTCCAAGCTCCGTATATACAGCCCCTCTGCTAATCCCCCAGTACCGGTCCTCAGCCTCCATTCCATCTACCCTTGGTTCCTTACTACTCGCCCAGTTCTAGCCCCCAAACCCCCTCCCCAACACCCCCATGACCACTTTCTAGCTGGCCCCCACTTCCAGCTCCCATATCCACATCCCATCCCCCTCATCCCAGCCCCCCAACTTTCACATGTCCCTTACCTAGGCCCCCAGTTGGAGATCTTTACTCCCCTCAGACACCGCCCCAAGACTCAGGACCCCCTCCTGGCCCCTCCATACTACCCCCTAGATACCAGCTCCGCCCCAGGCCCCTCCTTCGAGAGTTCCTTGGCTCAGGGCCGCTTCTCGCGTGCGTCCCCAGCTTCCGCCCGTCAGCCCGGCAGCCCGGCGGTCGGTCCCGGGCCGGCGGCCCCCGCCAGCCGCCGTCGCCGCCGCCGGCCCCGCCCCCGGGCACCATGCTGCCCTCGCAGGAGGCCTCCAAGCTCTACCACGAGCACTACATGCGGAACTCGAGGGCCATCGGCGTGCTATGGGCCATCTTCACCATCTGCTTCGCCATCATCAACGTGGTGGTCTTCATCCAGCCCTACTGGGTGGGCGACAGCGTGAGCACCCCCAAGCCTGGCTACTTCGGCCTCTTCCACTACTGTGTGGGCAGCGGGCTGGCGGGCCGCGAGCTCACCTGCCGAGGCTCCTTCACCGACTTCAGCACCATCCCGTCCGGCGCCTTCAAGGCAGCCGCCTTCTTCGTGCTGCTCTCCATGGTGCTGATCCTCGGCTGTATCACCTGCTTTGCGCTTTTCTTCTTCTGCAACACGGCCACGGTCTACAAGATCTGCGCCTGGATGCAGCTCTTGGCAGGTAGGGGAGGGGTGGGGGTGGGACCCCTAGAACAGGCGCCGAAGACCGGGCTTCTTCCTTCCAGGACCCCTTCTTGGAGGGGTCAGAGAGATTCTGCTCCTCTGTCTAAAGACACACCTCCTTGGCTGTCCCTCAGCAGCCACTGGGGAGGGGATTTATGAGAGAAACACCTTGGGGCAGGAGGCAAAGCCTTAGAACTAGGTCTTTGAGTTTGTGTGCTTGGATATGGGCAGACTGTAATTACTGATGGGTTAGTGTTATGTTAAAGTGTCTAAGGGTCTCTGAGAGTCTCTTTTGGCTGTCTTAGGGGAAATAATTATCTGAATGAGGGGTTACTTTAGGAATGAGCAATTTCTATTGTATCAAAAAGAGCATGAGTTGGGGGAATCAGGAAATCTGACTTTGACCTTTATCTTGCTGATATTATCAACTTGGGTGTTTCACTTTACTTCTCTGAAGCTAGGCTTCCTCATCTGTAAAACAATGGAGAAGATTCCAAGAACAAATGAAAGAGTATCTTGTAAACTTTGAAGTTCTGTATTAAGATAAAGCAGCTTAGGAAGATATGAATGTCTATAATGTCTATTCAGTGTTGAAATGTGGGTGGTGGACGGCATGGGTCTTGGGAGGGCAAGTCTCCACCTGCTACCCCCCCCCCCCATGCAGGAAGGGTTCTGGTTCTATGTCCAATGGGAATAAATCCCTGGGCCCCTTTGAAATGTTTAGCTAGGACAGACATCTTGCTCTAAGAACCGGAGAAGGGAACTTTGGGTAAGAGAACTGCTGAGACTGTATTCCAGGACCCGTTAAAGTCCCCACCCCCACCTACCTTTCGATTGAAGGCAGATTTTGAAGATTCAGCAACTTGGGCATTTGCCTAATTGCAGGCAGGAAAGAGTTGGGCTGGGGAGAGTGAGGTCAGGATATAGCAGGAGTGGAGGAGGAGGGCTGGTGAGGTTAGGAAAAGTTTGGAGCCCTCCAGGAATGAGAAAGAGTAGGGAAAATGTGATGATCATATAGTAGAGATGGTTTTTCAAAATAAGCACCTCAGGGCATTCAACAAGTGTGGGCCTCTTCAAAGAGACTCCCTGCAGGAGGTGTTATATCACTTGCTGATGATTCCACTGCTCAAAACATTGTAGGAAATTGTCCTCGGAGTGTGGGGTGTGTTTTCTTGAACATCATCATTGAGGGAAACCTCCATCTTTTGAAGGAAGAATATGATTTTTCGGAAATGGCTGGAAGTTGCTTAGGGCCAAGTGTAGAAAATACAGTAGTGATCGAATTGAGAATTGTCACTTGGGATGAAAGCCAAGGTATGAGAGCTAAACCATGAGGCTGGTTTGCTTCCCCAAGAGGACCTTTACAAATACAGGGAGGAATTACTGTCCCACAGGAAGAATTTCTCAAAGTCTCAGAAGGACTACTTTGAAGAAAGTGTTCATTCAGATGAGGACATTGTAATGAGCTTGTTTCAAATCTGTCTCACTCCATCTACTTAGATGTGAGTCTTCTAGGATCTTCGAAGGTGAGAAAGGAGAATTGTAGAGTGTAGGGGGTATATCTCCATATTTCTCTGTGGCACACAGAAGGTAATTTTATGTATTTCCATTCTATTCTTCCTCCAAAGGCAAGCTGGAAAGAATATATACCTACCTGGAATCCTCAATCCCTCACCCTTAATTTGGAGTCTGCAGAAGGGATGCTAACCTCTTGGCCTTCCGATTCTCTGTAATTTATGTGGGTTTAATCTTAGGGATTTGATGAAGTGTCCAATAACCCCATATAATTACAGATTTCAGGGATCATAGAGATCAGCTCCTTCAAATCCCACCTTCCCCTCCCCCCATTTTAGAGAGAGGAGACTGAGACTAGAGAAAAGGTCTTACCCAAAGTCTCATTGCCAGGAGGGGAGTAAACTAGGTCTTGACTCCTGGCCTGGTGCTCTTTCCCTTGTGTTGTCCTGAGGGCTGAGGAGGCCAGTTAGCAGAGCTGAGCAGTTTATTTCATTTTGGTTAGAGATTTCTGAGTTCTCTTGGTAAGTGACCAATTCACTTTGTTTAATGAAGTGACATCAGGACTGGAGCATTGGACTACGAGTCATGGGATGGGGTCTTGCTTGGCTGATTCTGCCTGAGTGATTCACCCTGCAGTATTAAGCAGTTGTTTTTAGCTTAAATCTCAGTTTTGTCATTCTTACAGTGGGAGTCTAACCAGTTACATTAGTGGATTCAACGTATCTCTTTCAGCCCTGTGTGTCTCCTAAAACAGCTCTTTTGCCAAGATCCTTCTATTCAGAAAGTAAGAAATCAGTCATTCTCAGAGGAACTGCAGAGTGCCAAAGGACCTTGTTTATATCAGGAAAGAATTAGAATTCTTGTTCAAGTAAACTTTTATTCAAGTATTTTAGATTCTTCTAAGTGTAGAGCCCTGGACTATTGGGAAAATTCAGAGATACTTATCCTCTATTTATTCTTTACCTGCTCTGTGATCATCCCTGTGCTAGGGGCGACAGTACTGAGATGATCCTGATCCCCAAGGATTTAGGTCTATATGATGAGATCTCCATTCTCAGGAAGCTTACTATCTACTTGGATCACCATGATGGTCAGCATTTTTTCAGTGACAAGTGACAGAAATCCAACTCAAAATGGCTTAAATAAATAAAAATCAAATAAAATAGGGATGGTAGGGTTTTTGGCTCACATAAAGTATCTTTCTTTATGAGTATCTTGCTTCAGGGGTTCCTGGCTGACTCAGTCAGTGGAGTATGGGACTCTTGATCTTATGGTTAAGTTTGAGCCCCACGTTGGATGTAGAGATTACTTAAAAATAAAATCTTAAAAAAAAAAAAAAGATAACTTGCTTTAGGCATGGATAGATCCAGATACTCAAATAATGCTATTAAGAAAATGTCTATCGCCATTTCTTGGTTCCTCTGTGTCAGCTCATTTTTAAAGTCCACTTCTCTCCTAAAGGTGATAAATAAGGCTACTCACAGCTTGGAATTTACATTGCTTTAGCTTAGCAGTGCCTTTGGGAAAAGAACATCTGTTAGTCAGTGGTTCCAGCAAAAGTTCCAGGGCTGATTCTCATTGGCCCAGGCTTTGGCCAAGGATTCACCTCTTGGTTAATCAACGTGACTTTGTCTAAGGCTTCAGCTGTATTCCCATCCCTCGAACACATGGACCAACAGTGGAGAAAGGTCAGTTCCTGAAAAGAGAAATCAAGTGTAACCGCTGGTAGGACAGGCGCAGACAGAAAAGCCTCACTCTGGAGAGTCTAAGCACTAATATGTCCTGGCTGTAAGTGCTGGGGAAACCCAGGAGGTGGCCCCTTCACTGGAAGGTGAGGCTTGAGTGGGAGGTGAGGATGTGTACAGGTGCGAGGTGGGGGAGAGCATTCTGAATGGAGAGGAGGATCATGGGCAGAGACATGGAGGTGAGAAAACCACATGTGGCTTGGGGGTGACCTCCACCTAGGGGAGGAGTGGGAGGAGAGGCGAGGAAGGAATGACGCAGGCTACAGTGTACAAGTCTCTGAATAGTGGGTCAGGCATTTGGACTTTGATCAGCAGGCAGCTCAAAGCTACTACAACTCTTGTTATTATTCAGGAAAAACAGTTAATATTTTCTTAGCCTTTGCTGTATGCTAGACCATGTGCTAGACATGGACATGAGTACTATTATTTAATCCTCACAGTGATATGGAGTAGGCACCATTATTACTCTTTTGTAGAAGAGAACACTAAGCCTCAGAGATGAGTCATTTGTCCAAGGTCATACAGAATGTAAGTGGGAGAACTAGGATTGTAACTTGGGCTGTCTGATTCGAAAGGCCAAGGATTGAGGAAGGCATTATAGAGGGGCATTAGTGATGGGGGCAGTGGCAGGAGGTTTTAGGCATAACACTCAAGTGTTAAGCAGAGAGGCTGAAAACCCAGATGGCTCTTTGTGGAGTCAGGGGCCAGCTTCTCCAGGTACCTCTGCTACTCTGGACCTGGTCTTTCCCACTTAGTGAGAATACACAAGGTACCAGCTTTGATGCTAGACATTTCCATATTTGTTAGACAGTTCATGTTCATTTGTTAAAGTGACTTGCCCAAAGGTCACACATCTAGTGAAGGGTGAAGCTGAAACTTAAAACAAGTCTGGATGGATCTAGTTCTTGCTCTCACAACCAAACCTGGGAGAGGATACACACATCACAAGACAGAGCCATCAGCTGTCCATGCTCAGTGTTCACCCGTGGGCTGGGTGAGGTTAGCCAAGGGGAGGTTGCTGGCTGGAGTAGAGGTTCAAGCTGGAAGCCTGGTTGAGAGTCCGGGGGCGTAATATGGGGTAGGGGTGTAAGAGCAGAGGACGTAGAATTCTCTCTCTGCTCCTTCCCAGCTGTGTGGTCTCGGATAAGTGGGTTTTCCTCTCGAGGTCTCAGTTTCCTTATTGTAAAAGGGAAATTATTGCTATTGTTTTTAAAGATTTTGTTTTTAAGTAGTCCTACACCCAACGTGGGGCTCGAACTCACAACCCTGAGTTCAAGAGTCCCATGCTCTACTGACTGAGCCAGCCAGGGGCCCAGGGGAGATTACTAGTGTATTTACTTCAGGTGGCAGAAAGAAACAAAATGATGGCTATAAAGCACCGAATGTGTTCATAGTGGACAGTGGGCATTCAGTAAATGGTCACATCATCTCCGTGACACAGCCTAAGTGAAGAGCAGCTTGTGAGGAGCTCTTGCTGCTCAGGTGGGAGAGTTTGAACTTGCTGGGATGATCAAAGGCCTCGAGAAGTCATAAACTGCCAGCTGAAAAGGGTCTTGCCAATTAGCTGCCCAGCCGCCTCATTTTACAGAGAAAGAAAAAAAATCTAGTCCTGGAGAGAAGAAACAAGTTCATGTCACAAAGTGAGGCTCTGCCCCCCACAGAAGGGAGATGATTCTGACCATATTCCATTCATAATTCATTCAGTACTGAGCACCTGCAGTATGTGTGGCCCTGCTCGGGGGCTGGTCACAGCCCTGAACAGGACAGTGGTCGCTGGGGGAGACCGAAGGTGGGGATGGCGGTAGGGTGTTGGCGATCTGAGGATGAGTACCTTCTAGCCTTCCAGGTGTGTGCCTTCGGCACCAGGGGTTTCTGGGCTGGGAGCAGCCAGGTCCCTGCAGGTTAGTGTATTTACCTACATTCCTCCCCATTTCTCTGGGGGTTGGTTTCGGATTTGGTTTGGGAATCTGTTCACCCAGTCCATCTCTGTGCATGAGCTCTGAGCATATGGGGGGGATTTCTTTCTTCCCCCGCTCCATTGTCTTTCTTCCTCCCCCACCTGTCCCTTCTTTCCTTTTTTCCACTCTCCCTCCCTGCACCCTTCCTTTCTCATATCCGTCCTTTAGGGACAGCCTCTCCTGGGTTGGGCACAGTGCTGGCCTCCGGGAGTCCAGAGCAAGAGTCCCCACTGCCACACGGCTCACAGGGTCATGGGAGAGGCAGGGAAGAAGACAGATCATCGCTCCTGTGTGCATGGCGTGCGGAATGACTGAATCAAGCCCAGAGTATTCCGGGGGCACGAAGGGAACTCAGTGAAGGACAGCCAGGGAAGTCTTCCAAAAAGTTCCAGCATCTGAGCTGTGTCTTGGGAGGAAGGGCCGGAAAGAGAAGGGCAGCCAGGCAGAAGACACAGGCGTGAAGATAGAAAATAGCTTGGTGTGTTTTATGTTTTGGGGGCTACCAACACTTAGGGCAGGGAGTGGTGAGTGTTCAGATTGGGAAGCTAGATCGTGGAGGCTTCTAAGCCATGGTCGGGAGTTTATGGACTTCATCTGTCAGCATATATTTTTTTGAAGGTTTTTTGAGGGAATAATTAATCAGGCACATGATACAAAATTCAAAAGGGAAAAAAGGTGTACAATCAGACATCTGCCTTCCTCCCTGCCCTCATTCCCCAGTGGTCCTCCCAGAGTTCCCTGGGGCAGCCCCCGCCACCAGTGCCTTTAGTGTCTCTTCCAAGAAATCTCAGAAATAGACAAGCAGATGCAAACACTTATGATTATTACCATTATTATTATTATTATTTTTTAAAGATTTTATTTATTTATTTGACAGAGAGAGATCACAAGTAGACAGAGAGGCAGGCAGGGAGAGAGGGAGGGAAGCAGGCTCGCCGCCGAGCAGAGAGCCCGATGCGGGACTCGATCCCAGGACCCTGAGATCATGACCTGAGCCGAAGGCAGCGGCTTAACCCACTGAGCCACCCAGGCGCCCTATTACCATTATTATTTTGCTAAAATGGCATATTAGTTATCTATAACTGTATAACAAATTACTCCAAAACTTAGTGGCTTAAAGCAACGGGCCATTATTTTTTCAGTTTCTGTGAGTCACAGGAATTTGGGAGCAGCTCAGATGGGCAGTTGTTCAAGGTTGCCTGGTTCAAGGTTGCTCCTGAAGTTACAACCAAGACTGCAGCAGGGGCCGTGGTCATCTGTGGGTAAAGGGGGCTGAAGGACCCACTTCTAAGCACTCTCATGTGTTGGCAGGAGACCTCAGAATGAGTGACCAAGGAGAGAGAAAGGAAGATGCTACATTGCCCCACTCTCCTTTTTTTTTTTTTTTTTTTGGTAACGGTTATACTGTGCTATAACTCTATGCCATATAGGTTATCCATATGAAGTGTATAATTCAGTGGTTTTCAGCATACTTATAGAGTTGTACGACCATTACCACAACCAGTTGTAAGATATTTTCATAACCTCAAGAAGCCTTAGGCCCTTTAGGTCTCACCCCCGCAAAGCTCTCCCGCCCAACCTCCCCAGCCTCTACGCAACCACTAACTGACTTTCTGTCTCTCTGTCTTAGCCTGTTCTGGCCATTTCATAGAAATGAAATCATACAAGGGCACCTGGCTGCCTCAGTCTGTGGAGCACACAACTCTCGATCTAAGGGTTGTGGGTTCAAGCTCCACGTTGGGTGTAGAGATTACTTAAAAATAAATTTAAAAAATTTTTTAAAGATTTTTATTTATTTATTTATTTACTTGAGAGAGAGAGAGAGAGAGAATGAGAGAGTTCACAGAGGGAGAGGGAGAAGTAAACTCCCTGCTGAGCAGGGAGCCCGATATGGGTCTTGATCCCAGGACCTTGAGATCATGACCTGAGCCAAAGGCAGAAGCTTAACCGACTGATCCACCCAGCAGCCCCTTAAAAATAAAATCTTAGGGATGCCTGGATGGCTCAATTGGTTAAGCGGCTGCCTTTGGCTCAGGTCATGATCCCGGCGTCCTGGGATTGAGTCCCGCATCGGGCTCCTTGCTCAGCGGGGAGCCTGCTTCTCCCTCTGCCTCTGCCTGCCACTCTGCCTGCCTGTGCTCACTCTCTCTGACAAATAAATAAAATCTTACCAAAAAAAAAAATCTTAAAAAAAAAAAAAACCCAAAACCCAAACAAATGAAATCCTCCAACATGCAGTCCTTGCAGCTTCTTTCATTTCACGTGATGTTTCCAAGGTTCACCCATGTCGTAGCACCTGTCAGTGCTTTATTCCTCTTGTGGCCATTTATGGCCACAATGTTGAAATATATGGATAGACCACATTTTGTTGATTCATTCATGGGTTGATGGACATTTGGGTTGTTTCAACTTTTTGGCCGTTACAAATAGTGCTGCTGTGAACATTGGTGTACAAGTTTCTGCATGGATGCACATGGTCATTTCTCTTGGTAGATACTTAGGAGTGGAATTGGTGGCTCAAATGGCAACTCTATATTTAACGTTTTGAGAAACTTCCAGGTTGTTTTCCAAAGTGGCAGCACTTTTGTACATTCCCAGGAGCAGTGTATGAGGATGTTCCTATTTCTTCATACCTCATCAGCACTGTTGTTACCGGATGCTTTTAAATTATAGCCATCCTACCGGCTGTGGACTGGTGTCTCATTGCGGTTTTGATTTGTATTTCCCAAATGATTCATGGTGTTGAGAGTCTTTTCATGTGCTTATTGGCCATTTGTATATCTTCTTGGGAGAAATATCTATTTAGATCCTTTGCCCATTTTTTATTTTTATTTTTTTATTTTTTAAAGATTTTATTTATTTATTTGACAGAGAGAGAGATCACAAGTAGGCAGAGAGGCAGGCAGAGAGCCCGATGCGGGGCTCGATCCCAGGACCCTGAGATGATGACCTGAGCCGAAGGCAGCGGCTTAATCCACTGAGCCACCCAGGCGCCCCCTTTGCCCATTTTTTAAACTGGGTTATTTTTCTTTTTATTATTGAGTTGTAAGAGTTCTTTGTATATTTTTGATACAAGTCCCTTATCAGATATGTGATTTGCAAATATTTTCTTCCATTCTGTGGCTGTCTTTTGTCTCTCTTGATAGTTTTCTTTGAAATACAAAAGTTTTTAATTTGTACAAAATCCAGTTTATCTCTTTTTTCCTTGTGTTGGTTGTGCTTTTGGTGGCATATCTAAGAATTTTTGCAAATCCAAGGGCACAAAAAAATTATTTTTAAAGATTTTATTTATCTATTTGAGAGAGAGAGAAAGCATGAGAGCTCGAGCAGGGGGAGAATGGGAGAGGGAGAAGCCGACTCCCCGCTGAGCAGGGACCTGAAAGGGGGGACGGTGCTTAACTAACTGAGCCACCCAGGCACCCCCACCGACGCGAAAAAGGTACCTCTGCTTTTACCAAGGAGTTTATAGTTTTAGCTCTTACATTTAGGTGTCTGATCCATTTGAGTTAATTTTTGTATGTGGGGTAAGGTTGCGTGTAGCTCCCCTATTGTCCCAGCACCATTTATTGAAAAGATGATTCTCTTTCAATTGAATAGTCTTGGCATCCTTGTCAAAACTCAGTTAACCATAGATGCATGGGTTTACTTCTGGACTCTGTTCTGTTCCACTGATCTATATGTCTGTCCTTACACAAGTACCAGAATATCCTGATGACTGCTGTTCTGTAGTGAATTTTCAAATCAGGAAGTATGAGTCTTCCAACTCTGTTCTTTTTTGAAGATTGTTTTGGCCACGACACTGCCTTTTATGTCCCAATCCAGATATCACATACTATCACCCCACCATACTCTGTTGTTAGGATTGTTCCACTTTAGTGTATAAAGAGCTGTTTTTTCTCAGGAGCTGCAAAATATACGTTTGTATAGATGTGTCATCATTTATCTTATCAATACTTAAGTTGTTTACAATATTTTGCTATAACAGGGGCGCCTGGGTGGCTCAGTGGGTTAAGCTGCTGCCTTTGACTCAGGTCATGACCTCAGGGTCCTGGGGTCGATTCCCACATCGGACTCTGCTCGGCAGGGAGCCTGCTTCCCTCTCTCTCTCTCTGCCTGCCTCTCTGCCTACTTGTGATCTCTGTCTGTCAAATAAATAAATAAAATCTCTGAAAAAAAAAAGTCTTGTTAAAAAAAATATTTTGCTATAACAATATTTCAGTGGATAATGTTGTATATAAATAATTTGACACATATGTGCGTATGAGGACAAAATAAAGACCTAGAGCAGAATTATTGGATTAAATGGTCTGTATATTTACAATTTTGACAGATCCTACCATAGTCCCCTCTGTAGGAACTGTACAGAGTTACCCTCCCAGCAGCAACATATAAAAGTACTGTTACCCCACTTCCTTGTCAATGGAGTATGTTATCAGATATTTTATTTTTGCCAACCTGATGCTTAAAAAAATACTCTTACAGTAGTAATTTGCCCTTCTCTAATCATGCATGAAGTCAAGCAGCTTTTATATGTATCCTTTTAAAAAAAGATTTTATTTATTATTTGTCAGAGAGGAGAGAGAGTGAGTGCACAAGCAGGGGGAGCAGCAGGCAGAGGGAGAAGCAGGATCCCCGCTGAGCAGGGAGCCCGATGCGGGGCTCCATCCCAGGACCCTGGGATTGTGACCTGAGCCGAAGGCAGCTGCTTAACTGACTAAGCCACCCACGTGTCCCTACATATATATCATTTATATAAACTGTCAGTGTGTATATATATATATACATATATATATACACATATATATATGTGTGTGTGTGTGTGTGTGTGTGTGTGTGTGTGTGTGTGTATAGTCAGTATATATATATTAATATATATATATATATTTCTATCAAGTTAATGGCATTTTCCCTCTTGGATATGTGAGAACTTTTTGTGGGGTACCTGGCTGACTCAGTCAGTAGAGTGTGACTCTTGATCTTGGGGTTTTGAGCCTCATATTGGGTACTAAGATTATTTAAAAATGAAATCTTTAAAAAAAGGGAACTTTTTGTATATTAAGAAAGTTAATTCTTTGTGATATGAGTTACAAATATTGTTCCCAGTTGATCTTTTGACTTTGTCTATGGATGTTTTCCCCATAGTGAAACTTGTTTTTTCTCAACATAATCAAATTGTCAGTTCTGTCCTGGGTTTGTGTGGTATCCAGAACAGCCTTGAAGTGTTTTGAGCTGGGTTGCGGGGGTAGATATCACATCTGGCTATCAGTGGAGAGGGTGATTTGGAGGAGTTGGAGGGGTCAAGAGAACAAGGACTGAAGTATTCTTATTCTGGAAGCCTCTCATTTGTGTCTTTTTCTTTTCATCCCCATGTTATGTTATTCATCATTATCAACCTTACTTTAATCCCAGAGAAGTTTAATGGTATAATGAGAGCCCTGGACCAGGAGTCTGTGCCTGGCGCATAGTCGGTGCTTAATAAGTGTCTGTTGAATGAATGAATGATGACATCTAATTTAAATCCTAGCTTTTATCCTCCACTCCTTTGGAGGCAGCATATTCAGTGGTCAGACAACCTGAATTCAAATGCTAAGTGTGGCATTACCAGCTAAGTGTCTTTAAGAAGGTTACACAATTCCTGAGTCTCAGTTTTCTCATCTGTAAAATAGGGATAATAATAGTAACTACCTTGGGGGCTGTTGAAACATTGATTGTGAATATTGTACAGACCTGGCACAAAGGAGACCCTCAAGAACTCTTAGCACTTATTATTAGCTGGTGTGTGACTTGGATCCAAACACTTTGGCTCCCAGTGTCTGTGCTACAATAAGGGAGGACAGATGGAAGAATGAGAAGATAAGCCTGAAGAGGCAGGTAGGACTGGCTATGGAGAGCTTTCAAAGTTGGGTCTTGGAGTTTGGGTCTTATCCTTATGTGATGGGCATTTGCTTTTAGTCTTTATTTTTTAAAAAGGACTTATTTATTTATTTATTTTGAGAGAGAGAGAGTATAAGAGGGAGGGGCAAAGGCAGAAGGAGAGAGAATCTCAAGCAGACTCCACACCTAACACAGAGCCCAATGCTGGGCTCGATCTCATGATCCTGAGATCACGATCTGAGCTGAAACCAAGAGCCAGATGCTTAACTGACTGAGCCACCCAGGTGCTCCATGGGCATCCGCTTTCAGGCATGGGAGTCACCAGGCCCAGATGCGGGATTTAGAAAAATGACTGAGGTGGCTGCAGGGTGGACTAGATGGAGGCTTGATGGGAGGTGAGGAGCCTGTGGTCCTTGTGAGAGGTGCCAAGGCAGCAGGGAGAGAGGAGGAGGAGGAATATAGGAGACCTGTGTGGGAGACCAGTGGCTGTCCGGCGGGGAGGATAAGGCAGGTGTTACAGATGACTCCAGGTTTCCTCCCTGGATGACTGGGTCCCTGGACTGATATTCATTCCCAAACGTGCAGGAGGTACATCGGGTCAGTTTGGGAAATGTTAAGTTGGCAGACCCTCTGGTGTGCAAGAGGAAAGGTCTGACAAGCAACTGGTATTCGGGCTGGGAGCCCAGGGGCAGCGGTCTCCGCTGGAGACAGAGATGTGAGGCACCATCGAATGAGTCTAAGAGTGGGTGAAATTGCCCCGTGGAGAGTATGTGCTGGGAGAAGGGGAGAGTCTAGAAACACCGACCTTTAAGAGGCAGGTGGGGGAGGAGCCAGAGAAGGAGCCAGAGCAGCTGCTCAGATTAGCTACTGAGAAATGGAGAAGGATGGCCTTGAGAAAGGACACGTGCCTGGAGGAAACAGAGGGGGACCCAGAGGGACAGAGCGATCTGGGAGGGCCTGGTCTGAGCTGGGGGGACCAGACAGGCTGCGGGGAGAGCAGCAGGAGACTTCTGACCAGACAGGAGAGAAGATGGGGCTAGGCGGAGCCAGGACAATGGGGATGCATGGATGGGGGGATTCAAAGGTTATGAAGAGGCTATGGGCTCCGCCATAGGCTGGGCCTGGGACTGGGGAAGTAAATACTGAATTCAGTTCCCAAATGATTACCGCACAAAGTGATGGTAACCTGTGACACCAGATAGAATTATTTGTCTTCTTTTTTGGGGTACATTTTAATTCCAGTATAGTTGATGCGCGGTGTTCTGCTGGTTTCAGGTGTGCGGGGTAACGATGGGACAGTTCCACACATGACTCAGTGCTCACCACGATGTGTCCTTAATCCCCTTCACCAGTTCCACCCGTCCCCCACCCACAATCATCTGTCTTCTGGATAGGCCCCCTCCTAAACTGTGGTGTCCTCAAGATCAGGAACCAGGAACTGGGGACTGGATTACATTGGAAGAGCTTCCCAGGAGGAGGGAACAGTCCATACAAAGGCCTCCGGGTGGGGCTGAACTTGATGGGTCTTAAGGGACAGAGAGGAAGCCAGTGCGGCCAGAGTGTCCAGAGTGGAGGCCTAATGGCTGGAGGGAAAGGTGGGCAGCCTGTGGCAGCGCTTTGTTCTAAGTGCCTGGGGGAGCTTTTGGAGGGTGCTGAGCAGGGGCGCGGCACCGTCCATTTCTGAAAGGTCACTGTGGATGCTGAGCAGAGAACAGCGGATGATGGGGTAAGTGTGGGAGCTGAGAAGTAGTTAGGAGGCCACCGTGGTCCTCCAGGAGGGAGATCATGGCAGCTTGGACACATGCGTGCAGTGGAACTGGAGAGGAGAGGTCGGATCCTGGATATTTTTGGAGGTCAAGTCGGTCGACCTTGGGAATGGATTGGATGTGGGGGTGAGGGGAAGGGGGAGTTAGGGTGCCTCCTAGCCTCTGGGTGCTGGATGGGGGATGGTGAGCCCAGGCACAGGCATCCCGACCCCAGCATCCCGGATGGATACAGGCACTAAGGTTGGGCCTGGATCTTCAGTGAGTTGGGGGTGACTGTTAGGAGAGGCCCAGTCTCCCTCAGAAGAGCAGGGCCTGCCCTGGGGGAGCAGAGCCAGCACTAAGCCTTGGTAGTGAGGGGCCTGTAGACACCCTCCTTCCCTTAGCAGGGCTCAGCCTGTCAGAGGTTTTCCCTATAGCCCCCTAGGGCCAGGGGTGCTGGGGAAGCAGCGCCTTGGAAAGCGGTGGTCCCAGTGTGGACAGATTCTTCACTGGGCTCCCCTCAGCCCCACATGCAGCCTGATCCTTTCCTTGACCCCAGGGAGGGACTCACGGGGGACACAAGCAGCTGGCCATGAGTTCTGTGCTGCATTGCTGCTCTGTGTGTCCCCTTTTTCTAAGATCTTTATTGCTTTGTAAAGTTATCATTGTTCTTTGTAGAAAAACTGGGGACTATAGGTGAGCAAAATCATATCCATAATCTCCCAGAATCAGTCATTCTTTTTTTTTAAATTTTTTAAATTTATTTCTTATTTTTTTTATAAACATATAATGTATTTTTATCCCCAGGGGTACAGGTCTGTGAATCGCCAGGTTTACACACTTCACAGCACTCACCATAGCACATACCCTCCCCAATGTCCATAACCCCCCTCCCCCTCTCCCAACCCCCCTCCCCCCAGCAACCCTCAGTTTGTTTTGTGAGATTAAGAGTCACTTATGGTTTGTCTCCCGCCCAATCCCATCTTGTTTCATTTATTCTTCTATCCCCCTAATCCCCCATGTTGCATCTCCATGTCCTCATATCAGGGAGATCATATGATAGTTGTCTTTCTCCGATTGACTTATTTCACTAAGCATGATACCCTCTAGTTCCATCCACGTCGTCGCAAATGGCAAGATTTCATTTCTTTTGATGGCTGCATAGTAGAATCAGTCATTCTTAACTGCCTGGCCCACAGTCCAAATGGTGGAGATTACTGGTTACCAGCAGATTCTGGAGCCAGGCTCACTGGGTTCAAACTTGCCAGCCGGTTTTGCAGCTTACCAGCTGTGTGACTTTGGATAACTTGGATAACCTCTCTGTGCCTCAGTGTCCTCATCTGTAAAAAGAAAATAATAATGCAGATTATTGTGTGGATGACATAAACTAAAGTACATAAGGTCCTGTAGTGCCCAGCATGGTAAATGCTGTTAGAGCTGTTTGCTCTAGCTTTGTAAGTGTTTTTTCCCTGAAGCGAAATTATATTGCATGTTAATTTTTATAGCCTCTGGAAACCTAACATAGCATAAGTATCTTCTGTATCATTAAATCTTCCTCAATGGCTACCTGAGGAGATTCATATTCAAGTTTCATAGCTGAGTGACATTCTGTGACAGGAAAGAACTGTATTCCCATATTGCTGGATATTAAATTGTTTCTTTCTTTCCATTCTTCCTTTATTATTTCTCTCTCTCCTCCTTTCTCTCACTGTTTTTTAAATTTTTATTTTTAAAGCAGATTTTATTTATTTATTTGAGAGAGAGAGCGAGAGAGCAAGAGCACAAGCAGGGAGCAGCAGAGGCAGAGGGAGAAGCAGACTCCCCGCTGAGCAGGGAGCCCGATGTGGGGCGCGGGACACGGGATCATGACCTGAGTGGAAGGCAGACTTTTTTTTTTTTTAAAGATTTAATTTATTTATTTGACAGACAGAGATCACAAGTAGGCAGAGAGGCAGGCAGAGAGATAGAGGAAGGGAAGCAGGCTCTCCACTGAGCAGAGAGCCCGATGCGGGGCTCGATCCCAGGACGCTGGGATCATGACCTGAGCCGAAGGCAGAGGCTTTAACCCACTGAGCCACCCAGGTGCCCCGGAAGGCAGACTTTTAACTGACTGAGCCACCCAAGTACCCCCCTCTTTTTTTCTTTAAAGATTTTATTTATTTATTTGACAGAATGGAGATCACAAGTAGGCAGAGAGGCAGGCAGAGAGAGAGGGAAGCAGGCTCCCCGCTGGGCAGAGAGCCCGATACGGGGCTCGATCCCAGGACCCTGGGATCATGACCTGAGCCAAAGACAGAGGCTTTAACCCACTGAGCCACCCAGGCGCCCCACCCCTCTCTTTTTTAAAGATTTAATTTTATTTATTTTAGAGAGAGAAAGGGCATGCGATATGGAGGGACAGAAGGAGAGTGAGAGAGAAAGTCCCAAGCAAACTCCATGCTGAGCACTGGGGTGGGGGGTGGCTGTGGGGTAATCCCCCCTGAGATCTGAGAGTCAGATGCTTAACTGACTGCGCCACCCAGGTGCCCCTCTTCTTTCTCTTATAAGTAATAATGTGACAGACATCCTTGTAGCTCGATCTGAGAGCATTTTCTTCAGATAAATTCCCGGAAGTTGGGAAGGTCAGTCAAAAGGGATTTTCATTTTTATGTTTTTGTGATTAAGCCATTATTTCCGAGAGTAACATTTGGCCTGTGCCTTGCCATTCTTTGTCGCTTTAATTATTTTCATTCCAAGTGAGTGAGAATCTCTAGTAATAGTCACCTGTTAGCCGACAACTCCCACCTACCTCACGGCTTTGATAGGTAACTCTTCACATGGTTCTGAATCCAAAATGTGCAGCAAGTTGTCAGCTCAGTGTCTCTTCCCCTCCTGTCCTCTCGCCACTCTGTCCCCCTCCTGAAAAGTAACCAGGGTTATCAGCGTCTTGTTGGCCCTTCCAGAAATAGTTTGTGTCCATGCAAGAAAACAGTCCCCCCTCGCCAAGCCCCGCACACACTCACATCCCCTCCCCCCAAATGCTAGCATCATGTTGCATCTGTTGCCCGAGACCTTGCACTTCACTCAGCACATCCACGCGCCGTCCCACAGCAGCACATCAAAGGGCTTCCTTCCTCCCTTCCACGACTGCTCGGCGTGCTGTCGCGTGGATGTGCTCTAACCAGTGATCTCTTGATTATTCTGAGGTTCACTTCTTACCCACTATGGTATACAGCCTTTTTTAAAGTCAGGTTTTACTGCAGTATAACACATTTAGAGAGAAGGACAGAAAATGTCCCCTCTGTGGCTCAGAGAATTTCCACAAAGCGAACCTGCCTGTGGAAATAGCATCCAGATCAGGGACCTCATGTCCGCTTCAGTCACTATCCACAAAGGTAATCACCTGTCTGATTTTCCGTCCTGTAGGTGAGTTTTGCCTGTCTTTGAACTGTGCATAAAGGGATCGCACTTTTTCTCAGCTGCTTGGTTCTAAGATGCAGCAAATTTGTTCCTCCTCAGGCAAGGTTCTGCTCCCTGAGCGTCTTCACCCAGCCTCAAAGAGGTACCCTCTGGCTGTGTCCTGACCTGGTGGGGGTGTGGGGAGCAGGGTCCCTGCTGTCTTCCCTTATAAGGGCACTAATCCCATCATGAGGCCCTACTACCCTCAAGACCTCCCCAAACCCTAATTACCTTCCAAAGTGCCCACACCCAAATACTATCACACCTGGGGTTAGGGCTTCAACATGGGAATTTTGTGGGGACACAATTGAGTCTATGGCAAACCTCTGTGGAGTCTTCCCAGGGACAGAAAGCCCTGAGGACACGCAGTGTGACCCCAGGAAAGGGTCGCTGCTGTGGTGTGTCATGCATGGAGGGGGCAACTGTGCCAAAACAGAGGCCTCCCTCTTGGAGTGCCCAACTTAGCAGATGTCCCTTGAGGATGGTGTAATAGTATTACAGTGAAATGCTATTAAAAGAACTGAGCATAAAAATGCATCATTAATAATCTTTCTATAGGGGCCCCTGGGTGGCTCAGTGGGTTAATCTTCTAACTCTTGATTTCATTTCAGGTCATGATCTTGGGGTCACAAGTTCAAGCCCCAGGTTGGGCTTCATGCCCAGCATGGAGCCTACTTAAAACAAAACAAAAAAAAACTTTATAAGAGGGTACATTTATAGCACAAGCTTTAAAGAAATAAACACCTGAGTGTATCACACATTTGCTCTTCGTAATTCTTCACTGCTTCTGGTCTCACTCAAGTTTCATTCCCAAATTCAAGTATTGCTCTTCCTTTTAACGGTCTTTTCGTTTCTTAATTTTTAAAAAAAGCTTAGGGGCCCCTGGGTGGCTCAGTGGGTTAAGCCGCTGCCTTCGGCTCAGGTCATGATCTCAGGGTCCTGGGATCGAGTCCCGCATCGGGCTCTCTGCTCAGCAGGGAGCCTGCTTCCCTTCCTCTCTCTCTGCCTGCCTCTCTGCCTACTTGTGATCTCTGTCAAATAAATAAATAAAATCTTTAAAAAAAAATAAAAAAAGCTTAAGAGGATTTCATGGCCTGGGATAGATGGAAAAGGATTGGACATAATAATGGAGTTTTTGTTACAGAAGTAATATATGCAGATATTAGACACATTCAATAGCACAGGATGGCATAGAATGCCAAGTGTCCCCTCCCTCTTCCCTTCCTGCCTGCCTCCCAGTCCACACCTTAGAGGTATCCATCATTAATCTGCTTCCCTATACTTCTAGAAATGTTTACAGATATGTAGGCTTCTATGTGTATTCTTTATTTTTTTTAAAAGATTTTATTTATTTATTTATTTGACAGACAGAGATCACAAGTAGGCAGAGAGGCGGGCAGAGAGAGAGGAAGGGAAGCAGGCTCCCTGCCGAGCAGAGAGCCCGATGCGGGGCTCGATCCCAGGACCCCGGGATCATGACCTGAGCCGAAGGCAGAGGCATCAACCCACTGAGCCACCCAGGCGCCCCTATGTGTATTCTTTGAAAAATGTTTTAAAATTTCACGAGTAGTATATGAAGACGTTCACTCTGAAAAGCTGAAACATTTAAAGGCTAAAGTCCTACTCCATCCCTGCCCAGAAGCCACCACTCTTATAAATTTAATTTCCATTTCCCCTCAGTCTTTTACTTACATGTCCACGGGGCAGATATATCATGTTATTTTCTGTATCCTCCTGCCGATTTTCTTTTTCTGTCTCCCTCTCTCATGGCAAAGTCCACGTAACATTAAATTTGTCATTTTAGCCATTCCTCAAGTGCACAGTGTTGGGTAGCACATCTATCCCCCATCTTCCAGAACTCTTTTCGTCTTGCAAAACTGAATCCCTGTCCCCTTTAAACACTAACCCCCATACTCCTTCCCCAGGCCCTGGCAGCCACCATCCTACTTTCTGTCTCCGTGAACTTGACTGCTCTAGGGACCTCATGTAAGTGGGATCCTACAGTCTTTGTCTTTCTGTGACGGGCGCATTTCACTGAATATAGTGTATCAGGTTTCCTCCATGTTGTAGCACGTGTCAGAATTCCTTTCCTTTTTAAGGCTGAATAAATAACATCCCCTTGTATGTACAGATCACCCCCCTAGAAAAGGGCTCCTCTCTTTTGTCTAAGAATTCTTTTTTCTCAAGAGCGGCCATAACTTCACCAGTTATAATTGAGGTTCCTCTTCTCACCTGCTAATTGACTCTCAAAAAAGCACTATGAAATGAGTAGGATATCATGACCCCCATCTTACAGATGAAGAAACTGAGGCCCAGAGACGTAAGCTGACTTGGCCTAAAGCTGCAGGGGAAGAATGGGAGTTCCGCTTTTCCCATCGAGGCTGTGCATGGTGGCCAGTGTCTCAGGGCTTCAGGGAGAAAGGCTCAGTTTGATGCTAGTATATCTTTAACTCCTCTCACACTATTAAGTCTCTTAAACAGAGAGAGAGAGAGAGAGCTCAGAGCATTTGGCAGGCAAAAGTATCCAGCTAGAATCTAAGAACATTGTTTTGGTTTCATTATATTTATAGTTTCCTTCTATTTGTGGCAAATGATCCTGGTTTCCTTTTCTATGATAGTGATATAAAGCTTACTTTTTAAGTAAATGCCTCTAAGTTAAAAAGCGAGTCTATTAAAAGAAAAATGTTAAGTAAAGACCTGTCTGGGTTTAAATACAGATTCCACCACTGACTAGCTCTGTGACATGGGATGTGAAAGCTGGTTCCTCGGAGCCTGTTTTCTCATCTGTAAAATGAGGATGATGACTTTTCCTGCGGTACAGATTCATTACAGCATTAAACCGGATCATGTCAGGAGCTCTGTACCCTGGCATGTACTTAAGCATGCCATGCTGTTTGTGAATGTCATTACCACAGCATGAATATTCATATTATTAATTTTGTCACAGCGCTTTCAGTCAGTGGACTTTAGGGTGAGGGATAGAGATGCCCCACCCAAGGGCCCCTTCCCCTAGACCAGTGGTTCTCAACCAGAGACACTTTTGCCCCCCAGAGAACGTTTGGCATGTCTGGAGACGTTCTTCATGATGACTGAGGGTGGTGGTGCCATGGGCATCTGGCAGGAAGAGGCAAGGCATGATGCTGAACCTCCTGCCAGGCATAGGACAGTCCTCATTGTGACGAATTCTAAGGCCAAGTGTCAAAATTGCTTCTGTTGAGGAGCCCTCCTCCACATGGTATCCTGCACCTGGGTCTGTGTCTTCCACGAGAGACTTGAACTCAGACTCCAAAGACCTAAGCCTCAGGTTCCTCATCCAGGACGTGGGGATGCTGAAACCCACCTTGCTTGCAGTCATTCCATCTTCTGATGCTTGAACCTCAGCAAGGTCACTTCCTTGTCCTCGGCTGTCTCTGTAGTAATCGCTTCCTCTCTTCCCCGAGGTCCAGGGAAACCATCTGATAGGCTTTTTTTCCATTTGCTTGACTCCTGGGTGTTTCCCATTCCCCCCCACCCCTACCGCATGGCCTCTGGAGCCACATAGCCACCCAGTACTTGGCTGCAGAGCAGAGGAGGCAGAGTGAGTTAGAGACGGAGAGGCCCCAGCCCCACCCTCTCCCAGCACGCGCTTCTTCTGGGTCTCAACCCCTAGTCTGCTTCCTGGCAAGCAGTCGTTGCCATGCATAACTATTCTGTTTGTGTGTCGACTTGATTTTATTCCTCCCCACACGTCTCTTCTCCTGGGGACCACGCCTCCAGTTTCCCCAGCACCTGCACAGCGCCCCGCACATAACGCACTCGGGATTTACCTGTGCAGTGTAGGGAGGGAGAGCCGGGGAGAGGAGAGGGCGAAGGGGCTAGATCCAGAGAAGGAAGAGAAGCGAAAAAGGAAGAGAGAGGAGAAGGGATGTTGAACGAATGTTAAATGCGGAGAGATCTAACTAGACAAGGGGAGGAGGATCGAGGGCGACCCCCAAGCGCAATCGAGACAAGCCCGCGAGAGAGTAGGGCCGTAAGAGACAGATGAAGAACAAGAAAGATAAAAAGGGTGGACCGGAGGAAGGAACCGGGAGGCACGCGGCGGGGAGAGGCACGTGAGCGCTGAGCGGGAGAGTGCCAGCGAGAACGCGGGCGCAGGGCCGCGGGAAGGAAACTCCGTGAGGGCTGAGCGGGGGCTGCGGAGCGGAGAGGCCCGCCCTCCCGAGCCTGGCCGCGCTGCTGCGAGCTGGGGATGCGGGCGCGGTCTCCATGGAAACGGGGATGCTCCGGGAACCGGAGGAAACGCAGCACGCGGGGAGGGGGGAGGCGGAGAGTCTGGCTGGGTTTGGCCCTTTCTCAGGCTCTTTTCCAACCCCCAGACTCTCGCGGGGGAGGCGGGAGCGCGCGACCTGGGCAGGGGCCCTCGGACACCCAGGTGTTCCTTCTCTCTCCTTTCCTCTTCCCGGGCGTTTGACCCTCCTCCCGTCTCCGACTGGGGCCTGGAGGGTCCCGCAAAATGTCAGGGACCTACGGGGAGACGGGCGGGTCGACCCTCTCCAGAGGCTCCTCCTACTCCGCCGCAGGGCTCAGTCCGTTCTCGCCAGTTTCCCTAACGCCAGCCCCGGGGAGTTTACCTGCCCCCGGCTCCCAAATTTACGTCTCCGGCACTGATTCCCCCCCACCGCACCCCGAGCTTCCCTCTCCATTTGGGTGTCTAAAAGTGCGTCTTCAGACTCGTCGGATTCTTGAGCTCCCCAAGCTCATTCTCACCCCAGGGCTTCCTGAATTGGCCCCGTCCCCTTTGTCAGGAGCTCTCCCCAGCCCATAAGCGACTCGCTGTGCTTCAGCGGGGAATCATCTTGGCGGAGGCAAGCACTGGGGAAGAGAGGAAGCCCTAAGTGTGTGTGTGTGTGAGAGAGAGAGAGAGAGAGATCACAGTGTCGTGGGAGAGCCCTGCATCAGGATGAGGAGTGCAACCTAGGGATGCGCGGGACACTGTCCTGGCACAGGAGGGCAAACCTTGCGCAGGCAGATGGGAGTCTGAGACCGAGGGAGCCCTTCCTTGAACGGTAGGTGAGGGAGAGACTGACAAAGCCGAGGGCCGCCTCCCCCCCCCCCCCCCCCCCCCCCCGGGAACTAGCGGGCCTCATAGACAGTGGGCAGGACGGGCCACCACCCCCTTTGTCATCACTGTCACCTGAAACTGAGGCTAAGCACCCCACGGGCCTGGTGTGGAACCTTCCGGTCGCAGACACAGTAACCTCCTTGCTGGTGGGATTGGCAGGCACGAAGAGGGCAGCATCCAGGGTAACTCCCAAGTCTCAGGGCTGGCGGCTCGTTGCAAGGCAGAAGTGAAGGTCACTGTCCTTGCCGCTTGCTGAGCTCCCCGGGGCCTGATTTGCTGGGTGGGCCGTGTGCTGATTGGCTCAGGCTTGGGTCCCCCTATGAGGTTGGGCATTGGGAAGAGCCTACCGATACCACGTGGGTCAGGATTGGCTGAGGTGGGTCACTCAAGATAGAGGAAGTGAACACCCAGGAGGGAACAAGGGGTGGGGGGCTATTTCAATAGAAGGCTCTTCTTGGCTTCGCCCCTTCCCGCCGCCCCCACCATCACACTAAGCTCTGCCCTCCCCAATTATTTCCATATTTGTGTGACTATTACTGGTATCATTATGACTAGTTATGATGATAATAACATTTAACATTTACCTGGGATTTATTATGTCAAGTGTTTACATTTGCTGCCTCCTGTAACCTTTACACTTGAATGCCATCATTATCCCCATTTTACAGATGAGAAGACTGAGTCTCAAAGGGCAACGAACTGGCTGGAGGTCACACATCTAGAAAAGAGCTGGGTCAGGATTTGAGCCTCTTTGCTCTAATGGACCTTTCCCCACTAACTACAAGCTCTGTGAAGCTGAAGTCCAAGTAATGCGCCCCATCTCTCCCTAGTCTAGTGCCTGGCACCCAGGGGGCCCTCAGTGGGGAGATGCCAGGCACTAGGCTGAGTGTCTTACACGCCTTACTTCCCTCAATCTTCACCACTACCCAGCGAGGCAGTATTGGGATTTCCAACATAAATAGGGGCATTCCCATAGTGTAATTGAGTAAGGGAAAGAACTTCCCTCAGTCTGTTCTTTGAGCCAGTACTCGACGGTGTGAGTAAGAACGTGTGCCCAGTGTCCTGAAGAAAAGGAAATGGAGCTCAGTAAATATTTGTTGAAAGAATGACAGAAAGAAATAAAGAACGATGAGGATGGGAAGGAGTAAGCATGGTTGGGATGCTAACGGGAGCAGAGGAAGGTAACCGTGGATTGCTATTTCCTTGTATTTCCTTGAAGGCTTCCTGGAGGTGTCGATTTGATGGGGGTCATTATGGGGTTCTGGAAAGTTTCTGCTCCCCGAGGCAGGAGGCCGTCCCAGACCCTATAGTTTCTGGAGCCCACAGAAGGCTTAATAGGCTCTTGGGTTGAGTGACTGGGTGGGAGGGCGCAGCCTGCGGGGGCCCAGTCGACCGGGGCTGGGGTGGTCCTCTGGCTCTGGGAGTACTCAACCCCTTCTCTCTTCCTCCCTGACCATGGCGGTGCGCCCGGCCTCGCACCCACTCAGCTCTGTGCCTCGTGCTGGGCTGCATGATCTTCCCCGACGGCTGGGACGCCGAGACGATCCGGGACATGTGCGGGGCCAAGACCGGGAAGTACTCCCTGGGGGACTGTTCGGTGCGCTGGGCGTACATCCTGGCCATCATCGGCATCCTCAACGCCCTCATCCTCTCCTTCCTCGCCTTCGTGCTGGGCAACCGGCAAACAGATCTGCTGCAGGAGGAGCTCAAGCAGGAGAACAAAGGCGAGTGCGCGGGCTGGGTCGGGGGCGGGGCCTCCAGGGGTCTCCGAGTCCTACAGATGAAGCAAAAACTGGAACAGGTGCAGACAGTCCGACCCGCCTGAAAGCAATTTGACATTATTCCTCAGATCCGAACACTTGCATGCTTGGGCCCCAGCAAACCCAGCTCTGAGTAGAAACCCATGAGAAATGTGGCAGCAGCTTCAAATAGCAGACCACTAAAAACAAACTAAATGGCCATTGACAGGACAATGGATAGTAAGTGGTGATATACTCACATCCTGGAATGGAGCATAACTGAAAATGCATGCACTGTAGTTATGAGTAACAGGATGGACACATTCTGGAAACATAGTACTGAGACAGAGGAGTTGGGGAAACCAATTTCCAGAAGATAACAGAGTGATACTTTCATGGAGTTCAGTCAAAAACCAAGAGACACTAATGTATGGTTTGATCATAAGTATATTTATGGTGGTACTGCATTTTTTTTTTCAAGTAAAGAAACAAATACAGAAGATAGGATGATGCTTACTTGTGGTTGGGGTAGAAGAGGGGAGGCCAGGAGCTTGAGATGGGGCTGGGTATAGGCATGTACAAAATATGGTGATGGTCTTGCCCGGCGAGCCCACACAGGTGCTTCCTACAGTGTGCCTTACGCCTAGTGTACTGCATATCAGCCTTCGTATATATCAAGTAACGTTGAAATCTGATGAAGAAAAAATTTACACATGAGGCCGGAGACTCCAGGCTAACCAGTTATCAGATGTTTATGTGTACATTATATGTCCTTTTACAAAATACACAGTAGTGTTACATGCCCATATAACACGGGATAGGGGTCACCCCAAATTCCTCGCGAGACTGCTTTTTGTCCCCAACCCTGGAGCGTGTCTTCAAGATCTTTATCCTTTTATGGAGAACCCTTTCTATCCAGTGCCTAGCATTACGTCAGATGGAGGAACTGTAACTATTTAACTATTTTCCTTGGGGACTTTTAGGGGAGGTTTCCAGGATTTTACTATCACTGACAATGCTACGCTGGACGTCTTTGTCTGTGCCTTCTTATACACAGTGTTTTCTTGGTGTTTTTCCAGTAGAGGAATTGCGCGCTTAAAATTGTAATGATGGTGCCAGATCGCTCTCCAAAGCGGGGCTGGTCTTCTGAGTCAGGGACCCACCCTGTCCCCGGAGCCCCAGGAGGCACGGCATGGCATCCGTGGACAGACACCCGTCTCTCTGGGTGTGTGTGCCCTGCGGTGAGAAACAGGAGTAGTGGTTTTCACAGTCACACCCTGCCTTAAGCTATTAGAATGTGCTGGGTCTATATTTAGCACTTTCCATTAATTATATTCCTCTGTCGGAGTCTCATCTGTAAAATGGGAATAATGGCAGTGAGGGTTTTAATCTCATCTGGCAGGAGGTGGCTTAGTGTTGTGGTGGAACCGATGGACTGAAGGCCGCTGAATTGAAAGCAGGCTGGGGACTGCACCTCCTTGAGCCTTAGTTTCCCGGCTTCCTCAAATAAGGGTGGTGGAAATAGTACCAGTTCAGAGGGCTGTCTGATGAGGAAGAAAGATGATGTCTATTAGGGGGCACTTGGTGAATACTCAGTAGAAGCTGTCACTCTTCAAGACCCCACCAGGCAAGCATCATGACCATTTTACAAATGAGAGAGGTGAGGTCTGCAGAGGTCCAGTAACTTGTCCAAGGTCATGAAGCACTGTGGTCAGGATTTGAACCCAGGTCCAAAGTTGAAAGGCCAGGCTCTTCCCGGCTGCCTGTTTCCTTTCTCAGGGCCCTCCTGGGCTGTTGTGCCTGTCTTTCTCTCTGAGGCTCCTATCCCTGGAGACCCTGACGCCCGGTGGTTTCCCCTTGTCTTGGTGTGAGGTCAGGGCCTGCCCTCTGGTGGCAGCTTCCAGAAGTGCATGACTAAGAGCCACGCGGCCTTTCTGAAGAAAAGGTGTGGGGATGTGACTGGTGTGAGGTGGGCCCACCCAGCGTCCTCTCCTTCCTCCCCAAAGTGCCCTAAGCTCGGTGTTTAAAGTGATGTGAAGGAGCCCCAGTTTGTTGTACCTCAGTTTGTTGTCGGGGTGTGTGTGTGCGTGTGTGTGTGTGTGTGTGTGTGTTTGTCCCTCATTGGGAGCTCAAGATGAGTGAGCCTCACACTTCAGTTCTGAGCCAGACCTCTGGGACAAAAGTAAAAACACAAATAAATTGTTCTCATTTCCAGAATTTACTGTGCACTAAATATTGTGAAAAGTCCTTAGCTGGAATTCTTTATGTTTTTTTCACTCTTTGGAATCACCCTGAGAAGCAGGCTATTATGCCCGCTGTACAGATGAGGAAATCAAGTCTCAGAAGGGTTGAATGGCCTGCTCAGGGCCATCCAGCTAACCAGAGGCCTGGCTGGTTTTCCAACTCTGTGCAGCTCACTCCCCTGCCCAGCCCCGCCCTGAGGAGTGGCCGAGGGGAGCCCCAACGCTGGGTAGTCTCTGACTTTCTCCAATTCTTTCTCTCTCATAGATTTTGTAGGCTCTACAGTAAGCTCCGTGTTGCGGCCAGGGGGTGATGTCTCCGGATGGGGAGTCCTCCCCTGTCCCGTCGCTCACTCACAGGGACCCTGAGGGCCAGGATCACAGCCCAGGAATTGACCTGTCCTCAGCTTGTCCCGTTGCCTGCCCTCTCATCCCTTCATTCAAGCTCCGAGGGAAGACCCCATCCAGGACTGACTGCTCACCTGCTACCTGCCTGTAGCTCCAGGCTTTGAAGAGGTTGGGGCTGGGATGCAGCGTGCGGGAGGGCCTGATTCTGCTCCTCCCTCAACTGACCTAAGGGAGCCAGAGCCCTGGGCCCTTGGGCTCCTCCCTTCCTCTCTAGGCCGGCCTGGGGCCCCCACAGAGTCTCCAGGGGAAGAGGCGCTGCGGTTCCGATTCCCCGGGCCCCGTCAGTCTGGAGGGCTAGGGCTCCCACCTGGTTGCATCCTTGCCTCCTCTGGTCCCTGTCTCCTACAGAAACTTACCCAGGACACTGGCCCAGGGTGGACCGGACTCTTTCCTGTTTTCTCCCCCCTGATGATGGTTCCATCACATCATCACAGAGCTCCAGGCACCACCTGCCTCCTCGGGGCCTCTCTGCTGCCCGCGCCAGCGTGTTTTCACCTCTCCCAAAGGAGCCTGAGCTGCACCGAAAGAGAAAACACAGGGCCTCCCTGTCAGCTGCTGATGGGGTTCCTGAGCAGCGCAGAGTCTGAGGACAGACAGGCTTTGGAAGCAGTGGGAGGAGGCGCTCTGACTCCTGTCTTGGTGACATCTGACCATGGCAGCTGGGGCTGGAAGGGGCCCAACCTCGGGCTGGCCTGGCCTTCTCCCTGCTGGGGTGTCTCACCAGTGACTGGACCCTTGACCCTGGCCTGTTTTGTACAGCACAGACTTCTTGGCCCTGTTGTCAGGGCTGGGGTTTTGGGAGGGGGGCCCAAGAATGGGGAGTTAGGGGATGCATCACTCCTCTGCCCCTTCTCATGCCCCAAACCCGGGCATCTGCCAAGGGCAGAGACTGTCTTGCCTCTTTGATACTTTTTCTGCATAACTTGAACTTGCAGGTCACCTCTGAACAGGGTACCCCCTGTCCCCATCCCCAGGCCTTGTAATCCCATCCCCACCTCCACTTCTTCCTCCTTGCCCACCTCTCGCCTTGCGATATGCCCAGGGTGTACAGCCCAATGGGCAGTGCTTGGAGCTGAGGCATGAGTGTGTGTGTGTGAGTGTGTGTGTGTGTGTGTGTGAGTGTGTGTGTGTGTCAGGGAGCGGAAGAGGAGTCTTTCTCTCCCTCCCCTCCCACTGTGGGGGCATCTCCTTCCCCCTTGGCCAGGAGCAAATGAGGGAGACTCCAGGTGTTTCCAAACTTCCCTCATTGCCCAGTAGACCTGGTGGGTGAGCCATGTGGCCTGGGGTGTGGAGAGCCCCTCTCAGCCCCCAGTGCAGGTGGCAGCTTGGCTTCATCTAGTGTGCCTACTTCTGTCTTCCAGTACTGGCGGGGAGTACTGGTCCACTGTGTAGCCAGAGCGGGAGGCCTCTGCGGGTTCACTGGGGAAGGTGGTTGCATCATTTCCTTTGTGGGCCTCAGCCAAAGGAGGGGAGAAAAGCAGCGCGTGCCATGTATGCCAATCTTGTGTTCATTTCCATAGGACTTGGACCTGAGAGGGTTTCCAAGACAGACCCTAGAAATCCTCTGCATGAGACCCCCATCTGGACCCTAACTGGAATCAGATGCTGGGTCCTGGTAGGATTCCTGAAACCCGGAGCTCACCAAGTCCTGATGCTCCACCTTCCTGACTCCGTCCTCTTGAGCAAACACCTTTCCCCGGTGCTCTGGCCTTGGCCCAGTGCTCCCCTCTCTTCCCCCAGGCTTCTACCTGCAGGAAGGGGCTGTGCACCAGGGGCCTCTGCTGAATGGGAGGGTCAGGGGAACCTCCTGAGAGGCAGTGGGGGGCAGAAGTGAGTTCCTCAAAGATCCAAACCAAAGCCCAGTGTTGGGAGGTTGTGGTGGGGGGGCTTGGGGGTGGGAGGGAGGCAGTGGTTGGGAAGGGGGAGAAGACTGAGGTGGGAGAGAATGAGAGAGGGGAGGGAAGGGGCGGAGAGAAGCAGAGAAATGGAGAAAGGAGAGAGGTGCAGAGAGCCTGGGGTGGAGGGGGGAAGGTGGCTGGGAAAAAGAAGGAATCGGGACAGGGAAGGAGGCAAATGGAGGGGTGAGCTGTGGACAGCTGACTGGGGTGCAGGGGCGCACATGGGGCAGAGGAGGATAAAGGAGGCAGGATGCCAAGGGATTGGAGCAGCTGCTGTGTGTGCCCTGCTGTGGGGGTGGGGGCGCCAGAGTCCTGTGCTGTGGGGGGGAGGGGAGAACCTCCCCTCAGACACCCAGGCCGCTGCCCACCCCTTTGGGGCCAGGCCGCCACTGGAGTGGAGGTTAGTGGGAGGGGAGAGTGGAGGTAATCCCCTTGAGGGGGGTCCCGAGTGCCTCCCTGTCCTCATGCACCCAGCCAGTTGCTGCCTTTGCCAAGGAAGGGGCAGCCCACGTCAGCACGCAGGAGTGTGGGGTTCGAAAAGCAGGGTTGGGCAGGCTTAGTAGGAGTGCAAGGGGAGCACAGGGAAGGAAAAGAGGCTGCGGTGCGTGCCAGAGCCCTGTCCCCCAGGCTTGGGCGGAGGCCGGAGCGGAGCGGGGGAAACAGATGCTTGTTCAGGGAGGGGCTTCACGTGAGGCTGGAATGCCACCACCCCGTGGCTCAGATGGCTCTCTGGGGGCAAGGAAGCCATTGTGGACTAGGGGAGGTTTGTGGTGTGCCCTAGCCAGAGCGGGAGATTTGGCTTTTGCCCTGGGGAGGAGACGGATGCAGTGATCATCTGCTCCTACCTCAGCATGGCCTCTGGGACTCTTGGTTCTGGAAAGGAAAGAAGCTGACCTTTGAGTTGTGACTGGATCGGAGGCGTCTAGCACGAGCAGGTTGTTTCTGCTCTGGTCTGGGGACTTTCAGGAGAGGCCAAAGCAGCTACAACCTAGAGGTGGTTGAGAGCGCTGGTTGGTCACGTCCTTCTGGGTCTCTAGGATGTGAAAACTTTCCTGTTTGGGAACCAGTACCTGGTAAGGAAAACATTGTTTTCCTGAGTGGGTGAGGACCAGGGGTAGGATTCATCCTTTTCAGGCCTGGACTAGTTAAGCCAAGAGCTTTTAGATGAGGCTAGAGGGAAATTCCTTGGCCTCCTTGAGATTTTGCTTGGGCACAGGGGAATCAGCCTTCTCCAACGTCCAGTGTGATTGAGACAGGGGAACCCTCTCTTTGGAGAAGCTGGGACTTTCCCAGCACGAGAAACTTAACGCAGGTCCCTGCCTGGCTCAGGGCTAGCCTTCGGGAGGGCCTGGAGTTTCCTGAGAAGGGAACAAGGGGGACAGTCCTTCCCAGAGCTCTGACCAGCAGACCTCAGGGGCCTGCGCTGTGTGTCATTAGGATAGCTTGGTGTTGTCTACACTCCATGAGTAAGTTCCGTCTGAATGTGTCCTCGCTGTTCACCGTCCAGTTTGGTAACATGTATTTTGGTCCTGACCCCTTCTGCTGCTGCTGGATTTGAGCTTCAGTGCAGGTGGAATGTTACGTTCAAATAAAGAAACACTTTATATCACCCACGCTGGCTCCTTCTCTGAGTTGGCCCCTGCGGATGGAGAGGGTCGAGATCCTCCCACATGCCCAGGTTTGGCTGCATATTAACAGTGACCACTGTGGCTTAACAAGAGTTTATCTTCCTTTTATATTAAGTCTGGAGATAGCCAGACCATGATTGATATGGCCCACACCATTACTAGGATCCTAGGCTCCTCTTTCTGGGCTGTCATTTTCAATCCTGGCTTCCAGTCTCAAGGACACCACCCGGCCCAGCGTGGCTGCTGGAGCTCTAGTCACTTGGTCCACATTTCGTTTGATGGAGCCCAATGGAAGTCCCATAGGACTGAGTCACATTGCACACCTAGCTAAAATGTGATCTTTTAATGGGCACACTGCCATCCCAGAAAAAACTGCGGTTCAAGGGAGAGAATAGATGGAGCGGGCAGCTGGCAGTCTCTGCTGACTGACTGAACAGGCTTGACTGTGCACTTAGGACTCTGACTAGAACAAACAAGGCTCCACCCTTTTCTGCCTGTGTGGCCTGGACAAGTCCCTTCACCTCTCTCTAAATCCCCATTTAGTAAATGGCATTGACGATAGTGATCTCAGGAAATGATAAGAAAGGAGGGAATGTGGCTTGCCTGACAGCATCTGGCACATTGTAGTGTCCCATATGACAGACTGATTATAAAGTCTGCACTTAGGAACTGAGTCACTCAACACTTTGAGCACTTGGTATAGGCTAAGCACTTAGAGAACAAAAACAGAGGCCCTGCGCTAGCTAAGGGTCAGTCTGGCTGGGGAGATAAAGGTGTAAAAATAATGAAAAATGTGCCAGGTGCAGGGTAATGTGGGTGCCCTGGGTAGGGACAACTTAACATGGCTTTTGGTGGGGGTAGGTAGAGCAGGAGACCATTCTACTGTAGGGTGAGTAGAAGTTAGGCAGGCAAAGGTCAGGAAAGCCATTCATGAGTGAGAGGGCAGCTTGGGGAAAGAGCAGGGTAAGAAACAACGGAGAGTGCAGAGAACTAAGAGACCTAAAAGCCTTTTAGCAACGCTGAACTATAAGGTGTGAGGCAGGGAGGGTCAGAGATTTGTCTGGAGACAGGCAAATCCAGAGGATGAAAGAGCTCAGAGGCTGTGGACAGAAATTTGGGTGCTCAGAGCAGTGGAGGACGACTGTGGGGTGATTTCGGCAGGAGAGCAGCATGATTAGATCCGCATTTCAGGAAGATCACTCTGGTTGCCCTGTTAGGGAGCGGAGTTAGAGGAAGACGATTTTATTTTTTTTCTTTTCTCCTTTTTTTTTTAAATTAAAAAAAAATTTTAAATTAACATATAATGTATTATTAGCCCCAGGGGAACAGGTCTGTGAATCACCAGGTTTATACACTTCACAGCACTCACCATAGCACATACCTTCCCCAAAGTCCATAACCCAACCACCCTCTCCCTACACCCTTCCCGCGGCAAGCCTCAGTTTGTTTTGTGAGATTAAGAGTCTCCTATGGTTTGTCTCCCTCCCGATTCCATCTTGTTTCATTTACTCTTTTTATACCCCCTAAGCCCCCAGAGGAAGACGATTTCAATGAAAGAAATCATAGTCTGGCGTGAACCAAACTGGTGGCAGTGGTCTGAGAGGTGAGAAGTTTGCTATTTGGGAAGCAGAACTGACACTTGGTAGCTGCTTGGCTGTGGGGTGAAAGAGCGGCACCAAGAAGGATGGATATATTTTTTGCCTGGGGGACAAAAAAGATTTGTCAGGATAGCAAAGGAACAAGATGATCAGTTCAGTTGAAACTTGCTAAGTTTAAGAAGCATGTGGGGGGCGCCCGGCTGGCTGTTGATTGAGTGTGGGACTTCTGATCTTGGGGTTGTGAATTTGAGCTCATATTGGGTTTAGTAGAGATTACTTTAAAAAAAATAAATAGAAAAAAAAATAGCATGTGGGACACCATGGTGAAGTCGTCCAGTAGTCAGTTGACTTAGATGGATTTGGGAGCTTAAGAGAAAGATCTGGGCCAGAAACGTGAGGATGCGGGTAATGGTTGAAAGGTGAAGCACAGAGGAGTTTGCTCAGGGTGACTATTGTGTGAAGAACACAGAACAATGGAGTAAATGTTGGACAACACCAACCTAGAAAGGTCAGAGGAATGGATGTCCGAAAGGAGAGGACACTGGGAGAGTCAGAGCTTTGAGAAAAACCGTAAAAATGTGTTAGGGAAACCAAGGATCTAGAGGTCAAGGGAAAAGTCAGCGGGAGGAAATTAGTTCAGAATTAGGGACTGAAAAATGTGCCTACTGGATCTGGAAGGAAGGGGGCCATTGTTGAATTTGAGGTTGTGGAATCTCTTTATACGAAAGAGTTCGAATGTGTATAGATCATGGACAGTAAGCGTTTAAAGGTGAGAGAGAGAATGGTGTGCCTTGGTAGCTCAGTCGGGTGCCTGACGATTGATTTTGGCTCAGGTCATGATCTCAGGGTTGTGGGATCGACTGTGCTCAGTGTGGTCAGATTGGGATTCTCCTACCTTTGCCCCTCCCTTCCCATAAGGTAAAGAGAATTACTAAGAAGAGGTGAGAAGGCTTTTTTGGGGGTAGAGGGAAGTGCATGGTTTAGGGAGCTCATACTTGATGGTATTCATTTCCTCAGTGAAGCAGGAGGCAAGACTGAGAGAAAGGAATGAGCAGGGGGTTTGAGACATGGCAAAAGGAGAGCCTGGGTGGCTCAGGTCATGGTCCTGGAGACTGAATCGAGCCTGCATGGGCCTCCCTGCTCAGCAGGGAGTCTGCTTCTCCTGTCGCCCCTCACTCCACTTGTGCTCTCTCTCAAAAAAAATTAAATCTTAAAAAAGAGAGAGAGGGAGAAGTGGCAAAATTTTAGCAGTTGCTACAGGAGCTGTCAAAGCATCAGAAGACTGACGCATGAACATGAACTTGTGGAAGCACCAGCGGACAGGAGCGCAAGCACAGAGAAGGCAGACTGTAGACCGGTAGGCGCCTGGTAAGCAGAGTGTCTTGCAGGAGTGTTTCACTCCCGCCATGATATCCAGGTTGCTTGCAGAAAAAAAGCCAGCGATGGGACAGACAGAAAGACAAAGGACTGAGGTTTTTGTGAAAGAGCTGAAGGAGAGAAGATTATGGTTGGGAAGTTGGGTGTTCGACCTGAATGCTGTTGAGATGTGAGGCACTGACTAGAATGTCTACCCAAATGGTGAGAATAATGGCAGAAATTGGGGTGCAGAGGAGCCAAAGTCATCCAAGAACCAAAGAGAGTGGTGGGAAGCAGCTACAAACACATTAACCAGACATTGTGTGCATCGATGGAGCAGCAGTTTGTTTTTTTTTAAAGATTTTATTTATTTATTTGACAGACAGAGATCATAACTAGTCAGAGACGCAGGCAGGGAGAGAGGAGGAAGCAGGCTCCCGGTGGAACAGAGAGCCCGATGCGGGGCTCGATCCCAGGACCCTGAGATCATGACCCGAGCTGAAGGCAGAGGCTTTAACCCACTGAGCCACCCAGGCGCCCCGAGCAGGAGTTTTTTTTATCTGAGGGGCAAGATGTAGTTGTCCGGGAGCATTTAGGGGAGAACCTTTAGGCCAAACGATATGAGAAAGAGCAGTCTCCGCTTCAAAGGGCTGAAAAGGAGGTGGTGTCCTAAGGAAAGAACCATAGTTCCATATTTCAGTAAGGGCTTGTCTCTTAAGGGAAAGAGGTATCCGGAGGGCACAGCAGAAAGGTTAGGAGAAAAGGACAGAACATAGAAAGAACTACCTTGTAAGGCTTAAGAGCACCAAGAGGCAGGTTACACAGAAAACTCTCATTTTGGGAAATGGCTAAGGATAGCAAGAGCATGAAGTTGGTAGAATTCATGACTCAAAGCTTCAAATGGAGCTCTCGTTTGAAATCCCTTTCAAGTCCACTTAGGCACAGCAAAAGGACCAGTGATACCAGCACTGAGACAGATCTGGAGGTGCTGGAAGGCTCATTTAGGTGTCAAAGCAGGTACAGGAATGCAACTGGAGTGGACTGGAGGCTTCTTCAAATTCATTTATTCATTCAACAAAACATTTTATTGAATGCCTGTTCTGGTCTGGTACCGCTAGGTTCTAGAAATACAGGAATAAGTCAGACAAAGGCCTTGAGCTCAGATGATCACAGGTAGTTAGCGGCAGGGTTGTTTGCCTTTTGTTTGGAGTGGCTAGGTAAGATTCTGGTTTTTGTTTTCTTTTTTTTTTTTATAATAATCTTTTTTTTAAAGATTTTATTTATTTATTTGGCAGAGAGAGATCACAAGTTGGCAGAGAGGCAGGCAGAGAGAGAGAGAGAGAGAGAGGGAAGCAGGCTCCCCGCTGAGCAGAGAGCCCGATGTGGGACTCGATCCCAGGACCCTGAGATCATGACCTGAGCCGAAGGCAGCGGCTTAACCCACTGAGCCACCCAGGCACCCCTGGTTTTTGTTTTCTTAAACATGTTGCAGCATAAAACAAATGTACAGGTAGGTGAAATATACTAAAATATCGTACTAGACATTACCAAAGGGACAGACTCCTGCTAGTCACCCCAGAAGCCTTTCACTTACAAACACTATCCTCTTCCTTCTCTACTGAAGAGCAACCACTACTTGGACTGTTTTTTTTTTTTTTTAAAGATTTTACTTATTTATATGACAGACAGAGATCACAAGTAGGCACAGAAGCAGGCAGAGAGAGGAGGGGAAGCAGGTTCCCTGCTGAGCAGAGAGCCCAATGCGGGGCTCGATCCCAGGACCCCGAGATCATGACCTGAGCCGAAGGCAGAGGCTTAACCCACTGAGCCACCCAGGAGCCCCTACTTTGACTTTTATGGTAATCAGTTCCCAACTTTTCTCTCTCTCTCTCTCTATATATATATATGTATATATATATGGTATATTTTTAAGTATTTATTTGACAGAGAGAGAGGTAGTACAAGCAGGCAGAGGGGCAGGAAAAGGGAGGGGGTGAAGCAGGCTCCCCACCGAGCAGGGAGCCTGATGTGGGGCTTGATCCCAGGACCCCAGGATCATGACCCGCACTGAAGGCAGATGCCCAATGATTGAGCCACCCAGGTGTTCCTCCAATATTTTTGAAAAAATCCATGTAGGGACACCTGGGAGGCTCAGTTGGTTTAAGTGTTTGCCTTTGGCTCCAGTCATGATTCCAGAGTCCTTGGATTGAGTCCCATGTCGGGGTCCTTGATCAGCAGGGAGCATGCTTCTCCCTCTGTTTGCTGCTCCCCCTGCTTGTACTCTCTCTCTCTCTCTCTCTGACAAATAAGTAATCTTTAAAAAAAGAAAAAAACCCACGTGGAAGTGAACTTGCAAAGTTCAAACTCATGTTGTTCAACTGTCAACTACATTGTAAAATTATCACAGTTGTCTAGTTAACTTCCATCACCAGTTACAATTTTGTGTGTGTGTGTGTGATGAGGACATTAAAGATCTCCTTCAGCAACTTGTGAATATACACTACAATATTAACTCTAGTCACCATTCTGTACATTACATCCCTAGGGCATGTTTTTTTCCTAACTGCAAATGTGACCTTTTGACTACTTTCACCCATTTTACCTCTCCCTTATCCTTTGCAACCATCAATCTCTTCCCTATATCTGTGAGTTCATTTAAAAAAAAAAAAAGATTCCACATGTGAGATTATATGGTATTTGTCTTTCTCTGATTTATTTGATGTAGTGTAATGCCCTCAAGGTCCATCCATACTGCCACAAATAGCAAGACTTCATTCCTTGTTTATGGCTGAATAATATTTCATTGTGTGTGTACACACACACACACTTTCTTTATCCATCCGTCTGTCCATCCATCCATGAATGGAGACTTAGGTTGCTTCCACATCTTGGCTACTGTAAATAATGCTATAGATACTTGGTACATACATCTCTTTAAGTTAATATTTTCATTTCCTTTAGATAAATAACCAGAAGTGGAATGGTGGATGGTATAGTTCCATTTTTAATTTTTTGAGGGATCTCCATAATGTTTCCCACAGTGGCTGCACCAATTTACATTTCTACTAACAGAGTATAAAGATTCCCTTTTGTTCATATCCTCACCAACACTGGTAATTTGTTGTCTTTTAAATAGCTATTCTAACAGGTGTGAGATGGTATCTCATTATGGTTTTGATTTGCACTTACCAGTGATTAGTGATGCTGAGCCACTTTTCACATACCAGTTGGCCAAATGTTTCTCTTTGGGAAGATGTCTATTCAGATCCTCTGCCCATTTTTAAATTGGATTGTTTGAGTCAGTAAGTTGTAGGAGTTCTTTGCATATTTTGGATATTAACCCCTTATCAGATATATGATTTGCAAAATACATTTCCTCCTATTCTGTAGGTTGCCTTTTCATTTTGTTGATATTTTCCTTTGCTGTGCAGAAACTTTTTAGTTTGATGGTCTCACTTGTTTGTTTTTGCTTTTGTTGGCTTTGGTGTCAAATCCAAAAAAATCATTGCCAAGACTGTGTCAAGGAGCTCACTTCCTATGTTTTCTTCTAGTTTCATGGTTTCAGGTCTTACAGTCAAGTCTTTAACCCATTTTTGGTTATGGTGGTATGGTGTAAGATAGCGGTCCAATCTTATTCTTTTGCAAGTGGCTGTCCAGTTTTCCCAACAGCGTTTATTGGAGAGACCGTCTTTTCCCCATTGTTTATTTTTGGCTCCTCTGTTGTAAATTAACTGACCACATATGTTTGGATTTATTCTTGGGCTCCCTATTTTGTTCTACTGATCTATGCAACTGTTTTACTATAGTTTTGTAGTATAGTTTGAAATCAGAAAACATTACGTGTCTGCTTTGTTCTTTCTCAAGATTGCTTTGGCTATTCAGGCTCTTTGTAGCTCCGTACAAATTTTAGGATTATTCATTTCTGTGAAAAATGCCATTGGAATTTTGACAAAGAGAACAGTGAATTTGTAGATGGCTTTAGGTTTTTACTTTAGGTTTTTAAGAGTTCTTTGTATATTTTGGATAACAGTCCTGTATCAGATGTGTCTTCTGCAAATATTTTCTTCCAGTCTAGTTTGTCTTCCCATTCTCTTGACAATGCCTTTTGCAGAGCAAGTTAATTTTAATCAAGCCCAGGTTACCAAGTATTTCTTTCATGGATGGAGGCTTTGGGAGGCCATTTTGCCAAACCCAAAGTTTTCTAGATTTTCTCCTAGTTGTTTAGTAGTTTTCATTTTGCATTTAGGTTGTGATCCATTTTGAGTTAGTTCTTGTGAAGGGTGTAAGGATTATGTCTAGGTTACTTTGCATGTGGATGTCCAGTTGTTCCAACACTATTTGTTGAAAAGACTATCTTTTTCTTCACTGTATTGCTTTTGCTCATTTGTCAAATTATCAGTTGACTATATTACTTTAGGTCTACTGGGCATTCCAGTCTGTTCCATCAATCTATGTGCATATTCTTATTCCAATGTCACAGTCATTATTACTATAGCTTTATTAAGTCTTTAAGTCAGGCAGTGTTAGTCCTCTGACTTTTCCCTTCGATATTCTGTTGGCTATTCCAGGTCTTCTGCCTCTCCATTTGTTGATATTCACAAAATATCTTCACAAATATTCACAAAATAATTCACAAAATAACTTGCTGAGATTCTGATTGGTGTTCTGAATGTATAGATCAGTTAAGAAACATCCTGATATGAACTCTTTCTCTCCAGGACCATGGGATATCTCTATTTAGTTTTCCTTTGATTTCTTTCATCAGTTCTGTAGTTCTCCCTATGTACCTAAATAGGTATATAGTTATACCTATTTCATTTTTATTGGTGCTAATGTATTTTATTTTTAAAATATTTGATTTATTTACCTGACAGAGATCACAAGTAGGCAGAGAGGCAGGCGGGGGGGGGGGGGGGTAGCAGGCTCCCCGGGATCATGACCTGAGCCAAAGGCAGAGGCTTTAACCCACTGAGCCACCCAGGCACCCCTAAATGTTGTATTTTAACTTTAATTGGAACTGTTAGTGGTACAGTAATACAACTGATATTTGTATATTAATCTTGTATTCTGCAACCTTGCTATAAATGCTGATTAGTCTGAGTTTTTTGGTGTTGTTTCTTCCAGATATTCTAGTCATATCATCTGTGAAGAGTTTTACTTCTTCCTTCACAATCTCTGTACTTTTTCCCTTTCTTGTCCTACTGCATTACCTAAGACTTCCAGTACAATGTTCTAGAAGAGTGGACATCCTCCTTTCCTTGCCTTATTCCTGATTTTTAAAAAATTCCTGTCCCCCCCCCCCCCCCCCCGCCTTCTGAATTTTAATGGGAAAGCTTTTAGTTTCTCACCACTAGGTATGTTAGGTGTAGGAGTCTTGTATAGCTGTTCTTTACCAACCGGGTGAAGTTCTCTATTTCTGTTTTTGTTTTTTAAGATTTTATTTATTTATTTGACAGAGATCACAAGTAGGCAGAGAGGCAGGCAGAGAGAGAGAGGGGAAGGAAGCAGGTTCCCTGCTGAGCAGAGAGCCCAATATGGGGCTCGATCCCAGGACTCTGGGATCATGACCTGAGCTGAAGGCAGAGGCCTTAGCCCACTGAGCCACCCAGGCGCCCCTATTTCTGGTTTTTGAAGGTATTTCTCACTTAGAATGTTTATGTACATGTCTTTAGCATGCTCTTATCTTATTGTGTGTGGCAATATTATTCTGCTCCTTTTTTTTTGCTCCTTATTTCTTATAACTGGGATTTGACGTTGATCCTTTTTGTTACTCATATTGACTAAGTTTTTTTGTACTTTCAGAGAAGCATAACTTGGGTATTTCTAGTTTGAAGGTTCTACAGTACTATTTTTTTAGTAACTGTTAAAATGAGGACTGTGCAAACAAGAGCTGTTTATTTTTTAAGGTTATTTTAAAAATCTTATTTGTCAGAGAGAGAACCAGTGAGCAGGCACAAGCAGGGTGAGCAGCAGGGAGTCTGATGCGGGACTCAATTCCAGGACCCTAGGATCATGACCTGAGCTGAAGGCAGACTTAACCAACCAAGCCACCCAGGCTCCCAAAAGCTGTTTAAATTTATCACCAGATATGCTTAGAACTTTACGACCAATTGTTTCTTTCAGGAGTTACAGTTCAAAGGAAGTTATTTAATAACCATTATATTGTTCCTAGGAGAAGAAATACATCCTGGATTTAGTGGGACAATACTAGTTTCACTCTTATTCCAAAACTACATTTAATGTGGTACCCCCCACTCCATATCTCTATTTTATTAAGATTTTATTTATTTATTTGACAGACAGAGATCACAAGTAGTCAGAGAGGCAGGCAGAGGGAGAGGAGGAAGCAGGCTCCCCGCTGAGCAGAGAGCCCAATGCGGGGCTCGATCCCAGGACTCTGGGATCATGACCCGAGCTGAAGGCAGAGGCTTTACCCCCACTGAGCCACCCAGGCGCCCCTCCATATCTCTATTTTGATTTTCCCACTCAATTTTAATTGTATTGAGTGCCTTTTCAGCATGCACTTTTGTCCTGGGTATTCTGCTGGTCAGAGTTTTCCGAACCGACTGCTCTGGTGCCTTCAGACCCAAGCAAGCATTCTCTGCACAACAGTTTTGGCTGTTGTTCTCAAACTGGCATGCTCAATTCCAAGTGAGTACTTGTTTTAGAGTTCTGAGATCGAGCTGATGCTCCATTGCTTCCTCTGAAACAGAAGGGGATACCATGCAGGTATTGTGGCTATGGCAGCTTGTTTCTACCCACCTTTTGTTTCAGGGCTCATGGGGATACCCAATTTTTTTGGTAAAGTTACCCAAGGTTTTTTGTTTTTGTTTTCTAAAGTAAGCTCTCTGCTCAGTGTAGGGCTTGACCTCATGACCCCAAGATCAAGAGTTGCATGCTCCATTGACTGAGGCAGCCAACGTTTTTAAGTGGCCCAAAGTTTTGTTTTCATGGCTGCTCTGTGTGGTCTTATGGGGGAATTTGATAAATATTCATTACTATTATTTCAGAATCTCTGCCAGGTTAAGTTTTGAATGTAGGAGCAGGTAAAATTTATAGGGGCACAATCTCCTCCAGTAATTGCTTTTCTCCAAGTTGTTCTCTTATCAATCTTTAGCACAGAGTATATTAAGAACTTTGGCTAACTCCTTTCTCTCTCTGAGCCACGTAGAAGATTACGGAGGCTGCTCCAGCTCTGACTGATGAATTGATAATCAGGGTAGTTTCAAGGCAAATGGCCCTACTCCATTTGGACAATTGTGCATTTTATTTACTTCAGGGTGATCTCTGGCACCATCAAACTGATGCCAAAGGCCAGACTGCTGTTTTAAAGAAATGGTGTGATATACTTTTTCAGCTAGTTAAATGATTAGTTCTGGTCAGTTTCACAGAATCTCTGGTTGTCTCTATTTGTTTCCTGGGAAAACTGCAAAATTTCCAAGGCTGTTCACTTCAGTCTGCCATTCATAAGAGAGAAATCTTGGACAAGTTGTATCCTCCGAAATTTAAAAAAAAAAAAAAAAAAGTCCCTGTAAAACGGAAATGATGCCTGCCTTACACATTGTTAAGCATGAATGAGATAGAATGACATGAATAGAAGAGCCTGGTAAACAGTAAATACCGTTTCAGTAGTGTACTTTAGTACTGTGTGCCCTCCTCTGTTTCTACCATATCAAAAGTGTAGCACCCAGCAATATAAAGTACCTGATAACACAGGTGGTTGGCTGTTTTACTCACCTTCATATTCCTTGTACCTTACACGTAGCCTGGCCCATAGTAGGTGTTTAGTAAGTAATTAAGGAATAGAATGTTCAATTCTGGCAAAAATCAGATGGGCTTATTCATTATCAGAAGCTCTTCAGTACAGCTGAAAACCACACTAGGTCTCAATTTCTCATCTTTAACGTATCTTTAAAAAGCATTTGGCTTGCTTTTATCCAGAATTGAGACTAAATAAGGCACTATATAGGAAAATGGTTTTTAACAAGGACCAGACACCTACTGACTCCAGGCAGAAAACAACTGTGGCTGGTAGAAGGTTATCTAGGTATTCCAGTGGGCATTTTTTTTTTTTTAAAGATTTTATTTATTTATTTGACAGAGAGATCACAAGTAGGCAGAGAGGCAGGCAGAGAGAGAGGAGGAAGCAGGCTCCCCGCTGAGCAGACAGCCCAATGCGGGGCTCGATCCCAGGACCCTGAGATCATGACCTGAGCCGAAGGCAGCGGCTTAATCCACTGAGCCACCCAGGCGCCCCTCCAGTGGGCATTTTTATTAGAAAGAGTTTTCTAAGGAAAAAAAAATTCTTTTTTTAAGGAAAGCAGCTTTATTTGGTTTTAAGATTGTGAGATTGAGAGAGAGAGAGAGCACGAGAGATGAAGAAGGACAGAGTGGGAGGGAGAAGTAGGCTCTCTCCACCAAGCAAAGAGCCCGATGTGGGGCTCAAACCCAAGACCCTGGGATCATGACCTGAGCTAAAGGCAGATGCTTAACTGACTGAGCCACCCAGACACCCCAGAAAAAAAAATTTTTGTTATGTCTCCAACTAGTTACTTTCTAAGCTCCTTAAAGAAATGGATAGCATCTTCTCTATCTTTGAATCCCTCCTGCTTCTTAGCAAAATGCTGTCATTCTATCATAGCCCTCAGTAAATATTTGTCCAACAAATGTTAGAGCAAAGTATTGCCACACCAATCCATCAGCAAGCACTGATGTTTACTTGCAAAATGTATCCTGATTCCAACTATTTCACCTTACCCCCATTATCATCTTAGCAGAAGCTGCCATTATATTGCCCCCATGTGAATAACTACTATAGCTTTCCAATTGGATTCCTGGCTTCTGTTCATCTCTCCCAGGAGCAAAACAATCAGAGTAATTTTTAAACACTAACCAATCAACAACAAACCATAAACTAGAACATGTCACTTCTGTGCCTAAAGTCCTGTAGTGACCTTCCCATTGTATATCTCAAAAAATGTTTATTGGGGCCGGGGAGCACCAGAGGGGTAGGGACAGAGGGAGAGGGAGAGGCAGACTCCCCACTGAGCAAGGAGCGTAAGCAGAGGCTGGGGCTTGATTCCAGGACCCTGGGATCATGACCTGACCCGAAGGTGGACTGAGCCACCCAGGCGCCCCTCCCACTGTATTTAGAATCCACATACTTTAAACTAAACCCACAAGGCTCTGTGTATCAGGAACCAGCAAACTACAGCCTGCAGGCCAAATATGACTTGCCACATGTCTCTGTGAATAGTTTAATTAGAGCACAGGTAAGTATGGCCTGCTGAGTAGTTGTGACAGAGACCATATGGCTTGCGAAGCCTCAATATTTACACTATCTGGCCCTTTACAGAAAACACTTTTGCTGACCCCCACTCTACATGATCTGACCCCCTGTCTTCCTAGGTATTTGCTACTCCCTATTCCTGTCCTGGTCATTCACTATATCAAGTCTATTCCTCCTCAGAGGCTTTTGCATCTGCTCTTCTAATTCTCTAGGAATGATCTTTATTCATATTGACACATAACTGCCTCCTTATCGTTGGGTTCTCTGCTTAGATGTTAAGTCCTCAGAGACCTGTCCTGATCAACCAATCTAGAGTGGCCCCTCAACCTCCTTGGTTACATATCTGCTAGGAAACAATAACACGGTAATGACTATTTGAAATTATTGACTGGTTTAGTTCTCACGCCACTCTAGAATATAAGCTCCATGAAACCTTATTTGCATATCCCCATCTTCAAATTTTAATAAGCATAAACCCATCACCAAAAACAAATGCCTGGTAGTTTTTGAGTGGGAAAGAAGAAGGCCAATAAATAGCTGCTGAATGAATAAGGCCAAGGGCAGGAACTCCAGTCCAATTTAAATCAGTCTATAATGTTCAGTTTCACTGTTGCTGAATGGTCTTAACACTGGCCTGACTTGAATCATAAAAGGCTGAAGGAAGATCAGTACATATTCCTGGTCCATTATGGGCAAAAACAACTCCATCGAGAGCATATGCCTCTTCAGGTAAGGGTAGAAGTAGGAAAACCAAGCAAGGCAAGGTCAGAGAATTTGACAAAGAAGTTCTCAACTTTATGATTATTATGGTTAAGAATTTTATTATCAAAATTATTACATCTCTTGTGAAAGTTCAAATGTTACAGCAAGGTGTAAACACTCCACTTGAGGAAGAAGTGATACTTCTTCCCTTCCAAGAGTTCCCCCCACCCCCCGCCCCCACCCCCCCCAGAGGTCTGGTCTTGACAGCACCCTGCCCACACAGAGTGGCTGGGGTCTCTGCACGTGCCAGGCAGGGTGAGGGCCGCCTGCCCGCTGGCCTCTCCCCTTAGCTAAAACCAAGGGGAGAATGCAAACCCCAGCCCAAATGGAGAGACATTTACATACGTTTTATATAATATACAAAGAAACCAGCATCCCAGGCAACATGATTTCCACTCCCAACGCTCTCCCAGACTGATGGGTTTGTGGGGGAAACAACAAAAAGAAAAGTATTCTGCTGAGGTTTCAGCATTAAAAAAAAAAACAAAAAACAAAAACAAAAAAAAAAACTCCCCTCATTTGAGCAAACACCTGATTTCAATTTTGAAAAAGTGAAATTTGTAACAGTCACACACAAAGAGAGAAGACTGTGCATATGATAGTCGTAGGAAGGATAGAAAAGAAGGGGGATGCAAGAGGCTGGGGGAAAAAAAGAAGAAAACAAATTGGAAGGAAGGAGGGAGACTCACAGTATTATCTTGTCCAAAAGAAAAGAAGTAAGGTCCACTGCAGCACCAGGGATTACACCTGTCATATATTTGCTACCCCTACCATGGTTATAACTGAATACAAAATTAGATAAATAAAAACACGCCGGATATTACAGTAAACAAGTGAAAGAAATAAGCTGGCAACCGTATGGAATTTTTAAAAAGATTGTGTACCCCACCTGGGCGGGCTCCAGGGCTCCCACAGGGGCGTACAACAGGCACGATGCACTGATGGGGAGAAGCCAGTCTGCCCGTGTCTCTCATCCAGAACAGTGTTAGGTGTGTGGGTGGCTTTGTAACTCTCTCACCTGGGCCATTCTCAAATCAGCATCCCCCAAAGAAATGTGGGACATGCCCACACACAATCGCAGTCCTGTCGGTGCTGCTCCACAACGTATCTTTCCACTCTTACCCTGCAGTCACAAGTGCGGGCTCCCTAATCATGGAGGTGGTCCTATTCCTGGGATCGTCAACTCCTGATTAACTGGGAGTAGAAAAAATAAAATTCAAAGAATTCCCAAAAACACTTGGGATCCTTACTAATCAAATTTATTGCCAACAGCTGATAAGTAGCAATGCAATTGGCCCATCTCACTTATTTCTCTTTTCTTTGCCTACTTCCTTTCTGGGTTACTGAGCTGTGAGACAGCTTGGGGAGGGGTGGGGGATGAGAATAGCTGGGGGCTCAGACAATCTACTATGATCATCTGCTCTTGAATCATCAGAAGTTGACGAAGAGCTCTTCTTCAGAGAGCCAGGCACCCCTCAGCCAGAGCACATTCCAAGTTTTGCTATCCCTGCCTATTTCTTGGTGATTTTAAGACAAAGGCAGGGAGAATTCTTGGTGGACACATCTTGGCCAGATACCTGCTTTTGGAATGGTTGTCACAGGGCGAACATTTCCATACCTACCTTTCTTCTTAAGTGCATAAAAATCCTAATACTACTCAGGTGGCTTGGGGCTTTGAGATTGGCTCTTTATGCTTTTTTCCTCTGAAAAGAAAACTTTTGGCGGGGGGGGTGGGGGGGGGAGGGTGTGTGTGTGTGTGTGTGTGTGTGTGTGTGTGTGTGTGTGTAAAAAGATGTCCCCACTGCACAAGTGACTACAGGCTACAGGCAAGGACGGGAGACAGAGGCTTCAACACGACTCATTGCACTTAGAACCGTTACTAACCGGAACACCATTTGCTTGTCAACAATGTACCCTTAACAGCAGGGAGAAACTTCTTTATAGTCTCTGCTTCAGACAAGATTTACATCTTTCTCCAAGGCCAGAGCCAGTCGCGACCACAAGTCTCGTTTCTTGTCGACCAGACCCAGTCCTCTGGCACCTTGTACCCTCTTCCCCAGCAATATGCTTGGCCTAGGTTCCAGAGGCAGCTGGAAGGAAGCAGCTATGGGCTCATTCAGTTCTGTTTGCCCAAATCCAGAAGCCCTAGGAAAGTCCTGTCTGAGTCTTGACTCCTGACCCTTGCAGCGGCTGGAGTCGGTACTGGTGCACACCCCCACTCCCACGGTGTGGGTAGTGCTGTGAATTGGAAACCGCAGATACCCTGGAGGCCTGGTAGGCAGCGGACTGCCCAGCACTGGGCAGACTGATAGTCCGTAAGTCTGATGGCAATGACGATCTAGAGTTCTGAGGGAAGGAGGTGGAACTCAGAGTTCCTGTGCTGGACTGGGAGACCGAGTCTGAGGTCGGCGAGTCTGAGGGGCCCTGTGGGGTAGGGCTAGCAGCACTAGAAGGGCAGCTCCTCCTTGGAAGATTGCTGCCAGTGCTGTTTCCAGAATGTGGCTGGCTGCTATAATACCCTGGTGTCCCCGTAAATGGGGCCAACGAGTCTGTGGATACAGGGTGGGCGGGACTGGAATAGGACGCAGAAGAGAGGGAAGATTCTGAAGAACCGTGAGAGGGGGGATTTCCAGGTCTCAGTGCAGTAGTTCGATAACTGTATCCTGGAGATTGGGTGGGATGTCCTCTAAAGGGGGAGGAACTCTGCTGAAGGAGGCTTTGTGATTCTGTCCGTGGACTATCACACTGCAGGAGCTAGAAAGAGTCAGGAGGAAAAGCGTAAGGAGGTGAAAAAGTCCCTACTTAAGCCATTTAGGCTTGTGAATATTTAAAACACCCTACTTTTTCTTCTTCTCCTTCTTCTTCTTCTTCTTCTCCTCCTCCTCCTTCTTCACCTTCTTCATCTTCTTAACCATTTGGTCTTTTTAGGATACCAAAGACAGTAAAATGGCTGTCTCTGATCATTTTATTTATTTTTCTGGCATGATTTATTACCTGAAGGTGAGCAGATGATGACTTATTTCCAAGGCTGCTGAAACTATATGCAAAGACGGCATCTCAATGCAAAGGATGGCCAGGATCACAAAATATTGGAACCCAGAATACACTCCTATGCCCAGAGATGAGCAATTTCTCGTCTCACCTGGTAGCTGTATCTGGAAGGGCTGTAAACGGCTGCTCCTTTCGAGAGTGCTGAGCTCAGTGTCTCTGGGCCTTCTCCATCTGCAGGGTCTGGAAGATAATAGAAAATCAACTTGGCTTCCTAGAATTAAGTGAGAAATAGCCATTGTTCATTCAAATCACCAATGGTATCACCAATCCACGCTACTTTCTTTTTAACAAATCAAGTGAATACAGCATGCCAGAGGGGCAAAAGGAGTGGTTAATTATGGGTGATGTTTTAAATGCCTGATCTGATTCCTGTCTCCTTCTTTCTCTTCATCCTTCATCAAAATGGATTTCTAGGCCTTTGCAGAGAAGAATTACAGAAAGGTATCTCTTGGGAAAAAACAGAAGTGGGGGGTGGGGGTGGGGGTGGAGGGATAGAGAGAGAAAGACAACACTAGATGGATGCAAGATCTTAAGAATGCTGAAGCCCAGAAGAATGGAAGCAAGACTGACCTGGAACCTTCTTTCCAGTGGAGCCTCACTGAATAAGAAACTGACTCACTTCAGTCCAGCATTTGGTGAGCATTGTGTAGAGCTTGGCTCGTGTGTCCCTAAACGTGGCTGGCAGCAGAAGGCCATGGGCTTACCTGAGTCTTTCTCTGTGACGTTACTCTCCCAAGTGGGAGAAGGCTCTCCTTTTTGGGCCACCCTCACACTGCTTCGGAGGACCTTGGGGATGCTCCCTCCTTCTCGGAGTCTTTCCACTGATGTGGGAACCATCCTGTAAAGGGAACAGGGTGCAAGTTTATGTCACAGGACTTCAGAGTCAAGAGTCTGGAACAAATGAAGGCTGTATAATACATTCTCTTACAACATCCTCTTCAGGACCAGTTTAAAAAAGGAATTTCTTTCTCTGCCTTAAATTACAGAAAAGAGGAATTTAAAGATGTCTACATTTGACCTTTATTGTGAAATGTGAAATTTTTCTCTTCTGTGAAGTCACGTGCCTGGCACATAGTAGTAATTTAATAAATGCTCTATAGATTAATAAACATTACTCATTTGAGTCAGGTCTTTTCTTTCCCAAACTTCATTGATTCAGTTCAAGATCCCTGAACAGCCTCATTCTCTGCAGCTCCCATTTGATGCTCAATACTTGCTACTATTTATTATTTATTTACTTATAGTGGTATTTATCTACATGGTCTCCCCTAAACTAGACAAGACCTTTCAGAATATGTCTTATCTTTCTGTACATACTATCTGTGTGCAACTGAATCTTCTGTTGTAATTTAAGTGGAACTGAGCCGAACTCCTGACTTACCTTTCATATGAAATGAAAAAATAGAGGAGGCAGTGTGAGTGCCCAGCAAATAAAACAGCTCATCTGTGTCCACAACTATATGGCATCCAAAGTGTTGTTCTGCAGGTTCAGTGGCAATTCTTTGCTTCCGCAAAACTGAGGGGGGTGAGGGAGGGGTCGTGGCTGATGCTATTAAATTAGCCGCACAGCATGGATGGCGCTGCTGCTGCCTTTCTCAGGTAAGTATTCCCATATATTTTAGGTAAAATTAGGAATGATTCTAGATGTATACTTCCCTCTTGAATTTAATTATTTCAGCATCAAACATAAACTTACCACCTACTGCTGATATTCTCTTGAGGTCTGCAGTGAGATGAAGTGCCTCTGGAATCTGATGGGCTCACCGCCTCCATATGGGACATAGAGGAATGAGATGGGGAGAATTTTTTGTGAGGGGAAGACGGGGTTCGGGTTGAGGATCCCTGCACACCATGGGCACCAGTGTCAGAAAGTGAGTTACTGCTGCCTTGCCCGGCTCCTGCAGACTTGCTTTTGCTCTGTGCAGAGTCACCTCCCCCACCAGAATTCTCCTTGGCTTCTTGTTTCCGTTTGCGGTACTCCAGCAGGGATACCTGGGAGGGAAACAAGAAACAGAACTCTAGCCAGACATCGTCAGGGGATCACTAGCAATAGGGAAAGAAGATGGAACCCTCATAAACCACTAGCCTGCCATGCGAACAAAGCAGGCACCAACAATAGTAACCCTTCCTTCAGATGTGAGAGAACTGAGCACGCTACATACTTAAATCGGTCAGAAATTGGTAAGGAGAGGAAAATACCCAGGAGATGACATTTTTGAGAAACAGTGTTCACCAGCAGACCTCAACTTTTTTCATGCCTTCAGAAAATTGAGATCACAGTGACCCAGTAACAGAAGCATGCTATCAGCTGTTTGCTACAATGGTAACACCTAAAAAGGGAAAAGGGGAGCTAGGAGCTGTGTAGTTTGAAAAAGCCTTCCAGGTGATCTAAACAGCTCTTTCCCAATCCCTAAGAGTCTCCACAGTAAGTTGTTTTTTTTCTTTTTTTTAAAAAGGGAAAAAAAAAAACAAAGGAAAAGCCAACAATTCAGGGTTCTTAAACGCGTTCGATTTTTCAAGATACATGCAGGGATTTATTACTGTTTGTCTTACACATAGGAAACTAGTGTAGAAAGATAAAGAATGATTTGCAGTTTATATTATAGCAAGCTAGTCTGGGAAATGTACGCTTGGAAACTTTTCCCCAACTCTGCCTCATTCTCTCTTGATTGCCAAAACAAGGCCTTCCTCCCTGGCCCGCCCAGCACACTTCCTCTTTGTTGTTACAACACATTGCCCACATTGGCTGTCAACCTGTGTCTTGATTTTTCTTCCACTAAACTGTATGGTCTATGAAGGCAAAGATCAAATTTTTCCGGCTTTCCATTTTTAAAATCCAGCACAGAACCTGACTGGCAGCAGGTGCTCAACAATTCTCAAATAACAAATTATGACTTCAATCACTGTTGTACATAATAAATGAAACCAGAAATCCAAGAACATTTTAATTTTTGCTCCTGATGGTCAATGCTGTTCATACAATAGTCTTCTAAACCCACTGGTATCTTACTCCAAATTATCTGCCAGTGTTTCTGCCTTCTACTAAGGGCTCTCATTTTTCTGCTCAAACGTAAAATATAACCAAAATGCAAAGTACTATCATCTTCTGTATTCGTTTTTCCATATACAATCTTGGAAAAGAATTCATAATAATAAATTCTGGTAATGTATTTCATTGAAATGCAAATACCAAAAGTCACTAGGTTACATTTCAATGAGACTACTACAGATAATCCGGCAATTGTGTGAGACTGTCACACACAGAACATTTAACATCTCTAGCCCTGCACAATGAATGGAAGTTCCTTGGCAACCCAAAATATTCCCATGCATTTTCAAATGCCCCTAGTTGAAATCCAGTGATCTAAAAAGCACATTTTGGGCTTTGTAATTTCTTGAACAGGCATTATTTACAAGTTAAAGTCCCAAGCTGTTAGCCAGCAGTCTATGGCCTGTCCCTGTTCTACCATCTCTTTCCATACTCTCCCTGCCTTTCACTCCAGCTGCAATCAACTGTTTGCAACCACACTGCATCCCTGCTGCCCACTCAATGGAGTGTCACACACAGAACTCTCCCAAGTTCTGCTCTCCCTTTTGTAACATCCTTACCCTTATTTGTTGGCAGACTGTTTCCCACTTACCATGTGAGATCAGCTAAATCAGTGAGTGACCTGTCATCTCTCACTCCACCACCTCTCAAACTAGCTAGGAGCCTCTTGTTCGTTCTCAATGTACCCTCCACGCATATGACTAGACGACGAGGTTGTGGCTGAGGTGTTCTTACTACATCTGAACAATTCCTCTGAAGCATCCACTGCCACTCTAAGTAATTACTTAATAATATAAGCATCTGCTTACCTCAGTCTCACTTGCTTTAAGCTCCATTAGGCCAGAATTTAGGAAGCAATATATAGCATATTGGCAATAAGAGCATGAAATCTGGAATCAGACAGACCTGGGCAGTGTCCTGGCTCTTCCATTTACTAGCTATGTGACCATGGGCAAGTCACTCAACCTGCCTTAGTTTCCTCATCTGCAAAATGGGAAATTACCCATCTTAAAGGACTACTGTGAGGATATAATGCATAAGAAAAAGAAAAAGCACATGAGAAGTGTTAAATAATACACGTAATTAGCATTATTCTTTTCCATTTTTCTATCCTTTGATTGCATAGCAGGTGCACAGCACATACATGGCAGGCATTTAAATTTGAATATTTCTAATACTCATCAAATTGTATTAAAACAAATTGTATTAAAAACAAAACAAAACAGCGGTGCATGTATTGCTCAGTTGGTCAAGTGTCTGCCTTCAGCCTGAGTCCCGAGTCTGGCTCCCTCCTCAGGGGGGAATCTGCTTCTTCCTCTCCCCGTCCCTCCCCCTGCTCATGGTCCCCCACCCCCATCTCTCAAATAAATAAATAAAATCTTTAAAACAAAACAGTCTTGTCTTTCACTGGACATGGCAGAGATCATGTCTCATGACGTTCTTTTCCTCACATGGAGAATGGTGCTAAGCACACGGCGGTTAACTCAGTATCTACTGAACTGCTTAGATACTATTCTTCAAAAGGTCCTATATAAGGTAGAACACTTACCTTTTTCCTCTGTGGTGGGTTCTGGGGGGCAGATGGGACTCCTTCACAAGCCCTTTCACCACAAGGTGACATGGATCCACGAGAAAGGTCTTTCATAAAACCATGTTCGTATCTGCTGGGAAACCCTTCTGCAGGGGAACAATATCCCCCGTCCAAATGTAAAGGCTTCCTATCCCCTACTAGGGGAGACCCTCGATACAGTCCATCTGCTCGAGGCATAGCGTTCAACGGGGAGTAGGCATACATTAAGTTAAACTCTGTCCGAAATGCCTGGTCCGAGTTCCTTGCAAGGGTCTGATGTCCATCTCCACTCCTGCTTGGAAAGCCAGTCTCAGAGGGGGGCCCGACAGAGGGATGAGGAGCCAGGTCAGAAGGACCCGAGTTGATCAGGGAAGGTCTGTCCGTGCAGCTGTTAGTGTTGGAGTCAAGGTAGCCTACTTTTGTCAAGTCCAGGTCTTTCCGGTGACAAAGCTGAAAAGAATAAAAATCAACAGAGACATGGAGGAGGAGGCGGAGGAAGGAAAAAGTCAAAGGGCAGAAAGGAAGGGAAGTGAGAGGGGCACAGGTGAAAGGTAAGAGGGATGGGGTAAGAAGGATGGGAGTACAAGAAAGAAAGCCATTAACATCTGTAAAAGGCCCATGGAGCAAAAGTATATACAGGCCAGATTATTAAAGAATGCCGGCCTTTCACAAATTGCTTTAAAGTTTTCTGGATGAGAAGCCTGGGAAAATCAGAATTAAACAATTGGCCAAATGTGACTATTTTGCCTGCTTAGCCTTTCATCAGGTTTGCCGAGTCACCCTGAACTACATTAAGGGACTGGAAATATAATCAGGGATTTACCTGAGCCCCCATGTATGCTACAGGGGTGAGACTGGTGTCTTAAGATAATAACTGGCTTCTGGTGTTATTCATTTGTATTTAATACTGATGGAAAGTGGGAGGAGGGAAAAAGGGAAAGAAAGCAGTAAGTAGAAAGTCAAGTATTTAAGTTACTGGTTTAGTAGAGGAGAATCGTATTAGTTAAAGACATCAACCAGTTCTTCACTCACTTTCACTATTAAGTATGTGTGCTTCTCATAAAATTTTCTGGCCACTCAATTCTTTACCCTCTGATGTATGTCCACATACTGCAAGACCACTAACGCCCACCACTGCAGAGCACTCAAAATGCTGAATTGTATCAAAAATAAACCATATCTACCCTTTAGTATCATTACCTCCCAACACCAAGATTTTCCATCACTAGGTCAACTATTACTCTTTAGAAAGAATGGTACCAAAAATCCAGATGTCACACCATGATTTCCCGACAAGAGTAGAAAACACCCAGAAAACCTTTAGTACACTAGAAGACAAACTTTATCAGATTCACATTGATCTATAGAATTCTGAATCAGAATTTTATCAACTATCACCAAGTTGAGCACTATATTTTTAACTGGAAAGGGGTAGAGTTAACAGTTCATTTAATTTCTGAAAGGTTATGAGAGACCACAGCTTTCACTTCAAGAGGAAAAAGGCTCCACGTGGATTCACAGAGTTAATCATTACTAGATTTGTCCAAATATTTGAACAGTTAAAAAACCCTAGCACTAAAATCTGAATTTAACATCTCCACAGCAGTAGGGTGCCTAAGAAAAACACTCAACTGGATATCCTAAGAGATACTACTTGTATGCCACATCTCCACTACTATAGAAGAAAGGCCTGTGTGACAGAAGCCATGTGCTGACGTAGTTTCCTTGCATACCCAGTAAAGAGATATAAAGAAAATGGAGAGAGCAGAGAAGCAGGATTCTCTTTCTAAAGAAGCTATTCAATCTTTCAACCAAAGCCCCAAACATCCCGCTAAACAGAGCTGTCAGATTAAACCCTGAAACAAGACATAAATCACTGCCTAACTTTTCTAGAATAAAATGCTCCTTTATCAGCCCAAGATAATAAATATCAAAAGATAACTCCTACCAACTTTTGATTCAACTTTATTTAACAAACACACCTTATTTGTTACTTTCTTTGCCAAGGCTCCCACATCTTCAGCTTGCTTTAAACTTAACTTCCAGATTCTATTCTTTAAAAGAACTCTTCAGCCACCCCCTCCCCCAAACAACAAACCCCAACACACACACACACACATACACACACACCCTTCATTTTCCTCCATCTACATTGAAAGTTCTGAGTGATCCAGTCATACATGGGAAGATTTACTCAACTTACAGCGACTGATTGGTTGCTCTTCAGCCTACTGCACCCCATTCACTCAATCCCCCCAGCCCTCCCACACACTCATGCACACTCACTCTCAGCCTCCAAGTGTGATTGAGATGGTGCGATAACTACCTCGGGTGACAGGGACTCAGGCCTATTCGCAGGGGAACTCTCAGGGGAGGATATGTTCTAGAGGAGGGAAAAGCATCTTGTTATTCATCTATCCGAAGTCAAGAAGCAGAACAGAACAAACAAAAAAATAAAAGCAAGCATAGATGGTTAGCCACAAGTTTTTGTGGTGGGGGCAAGGGGAGGGGAAAAGTGCACAGGGGAAATGTTTAACTGCAGAATTCATCTCAATGGACAGAACGACTGGTTAAAAATACTTCCTTGGTGTCCTTGAAAACATTTAGGGATAAACTGTTTATAATGTTTCATGCTATAAGTAAACATCCTCAGCAGATAACAGAAAAAATTTAGATTGGTGAAATTGTACGCTATAATTTCATTTGAAATTGTGTTCTACATCTGATGACAGTTGAATTAGCCTATAGTATTTATTACTGATGGGCACCCTACCATTTATTCCTCCATAGGGACATCTTTTTCTTTTATCCCACACCTCCTTCTGAAACGTATTTCTTCATTCTCCTGTGTGGTTCAGGCCTGCCACCATTGTCGAGGGAAAGTGCTGAGCATGCAGAGGCTGACAGGGCTAAGGAGATGGCCAGCTCTCCTGCATAACAGTTATAGAACACAGAATGCAATCCAGCTCATAGGCTAGATGGTTCACAGCATAATCTAACTGGATCTGAACACCCCTGCCTACCAATGTTCTCTGATATGAAAATCCCTGTACTTTTGGGAACAGAGGGTGGGGGGAAGCAGACAGGAACATTTCAAGTCCCTGCATTTTAAACAGGCTTCCCCTTAGAGCTTTCACCTGATGCAGCACTCCCAGAGCACTCAAACAGGAACTGGCCAGTGAACTCTGATGGGAGATCTGAATGGTAAAAAGTGGACAGAAATATGGTGGTTGTGACAAGGATTTAGAGTACTAGGGGTAAAGGAAGGGGAGGGTTCCTAATGTTGGAGACCCGGGGGGCAGATCCATTCCATGGGAGGTGAAATGAGGCTGTTAATTTTATTTGGTGGGCTGGGTAGTGTGTAGATACTGGGCTAGGAAGAGAAGGGAAAGGTTATTCTGGAGGAAAGGAGAGGTTAATTAAGCTAGCCCTCCGAAAGTTGCTTTTTACTCCTTTTCCTTGAGGCTTCCCCCTCCCTCACGATCTTGTTCTCCTCTACTACATGTCTTCTCTGCTCTTTCTCTTAGCACTGGGGACATTTTTCACTGGGATGATTTTTTTTTTTTCCTTAAAAAAGATTCTTCCCCAACCAAACTGAGCTTTACCTGTTACACCTTTTTGGTATTTCTCTGTGTCATAGTCTTGGATGGAAATAAGGCTTCCTATACTAGAATACAGGAAAGAGCATGGCAGTTAAAATGGTGATAAAGATGGTCAGGATGGTGAAGTCTGTTTTATTGACAAGAAAGGTTAAATTTCTTTAGTTAAATCGTGAGACTGAAACAATGAAAATAGGCATTAGACTTTTTGAAGGGATGAATTATTTAATATAATACTTTTATTCCCAGTATTCTAACATTATGCTTAGACTATGCATCACTAAACTGATCTTTGATTTACAAAATAAAATAAATAAATAAATAAATAGAATACCTTACCCTTGCACAGTGTTTCAGTTATCTAAAATACTACATGGGATTAGGAAATGCACTGAATGCTCAATTTACCTGTTTTGGAAGGTGATGTACCTTCTAATTTCTGTAATTTCCCCTTTTTAATTATAATAAAACCTGAAATGATAAAGGATGAAATCCTATGCTTACAATTTGCTGCCCTCCAGGGTGAACACTCTCTTATGAAATTTTACTATTAAATTTTACTTGCTAACTGAAAAATCAAGGCAATTAAACCAAGTAAAGTTAGTAAGGCCTGAATCAGGTGCTTTACTGTATGGCTAATAAGAATGTCACAGCGAATTTGGTAAAGAGTAACTTCTCTATAAATCAAATGTAACCAGGAAGGTTCCCTCTGCTTCCCCACCATCCCCTTGCCAAAGAGGTTTGCTCCCAAAGAAATTAATACAGTCTATCCAGGTACAGAACATAGCTGTTTCCTGCTTTCAAGGTTGCTAGCTACCTCCTTCTGAGTTGGCCATTCAAAAGGACAGGTACTTTTAATCCCTATGCTTTCATAAGGGGTGAACAAGTAGGAAGGCACTGGTTAAAGCATTCACCTTTATCAAAGAAGACATCTAGAGAAATTACAAGCTAGGGGCAGAGCTAAGTGTTTGGTGATCAGAACAATTTTAAGAAGGAAGGGACTGTTTAGTGAATTTCAAATCAAAGCAGCATGCAATAGATTGATTTTTTTTTTTATACACAAGGATTCTACTCAGTAAACCTATTGTCATCCACACATGAACACAAGAATGTGAATCAGAATTAACTGTTCCAACAGCTAAAATACACATTTCTAACTTAATCCAGACAGTTAATGTAACAAATATGTCTCTTACAAATACATGTTGTTAGCCTCTTTCTAACTTTTCATTCCTAACACATTGTAACAAGAAGGGAAAGTAACCTGGAGTAGGAAAAAACCCCTCATTTGCCACAAACCATACCCCAAACTTTCTAAATCTCCGTTAACTAAGGCCACAATAAGAATACAAAACACAGGGACAAAAGCTCACTCATTTAAAGGCCTAGAAAGAAAGAGAGTCAGTCAGTATAATCTGAGCTCTGAAGCTGGTTTCATTAGTGGTTACTAGGCAGCTAGAGACCTCTTTTAATCAAGGTACGCAGTAAAGACAAAGATGGAGATGTAACATGCTTACTATGGTTATGGAAACTGAGGGATTGCATGCAAAAACAGATGAATGTCATTGATGGTAAAACTATTCCTTTTTGGGAAAGTATGGGGACTTTTGGGGAAGATGAGAGGCTACCAGGTAACAGGTCACATCGAAGCTGAGGTTTCTCATTCTCTTGCTGAGACTGGCAGGAACATGGTCAAGAAATATTGGGAATGATATTGTACTTGAAATGAGGAGGGCAAATGATAATTTTCATATTCAGCACTCCCAACAAGCAAACCCAAATCACCTCAAACTGCAGAGGAGTATTGCAGCGACTAGCAGTAGTAAGAGACGTGATTGGTGAGAACATGAGGCTGTATCCATTTCGACACTCCTCTTCTGGGTGAGATGGGCCAGATGTGGTCAGTGGGGGGCTCTTTGAGCCTGGATTGGGAGGGGGTGGTGTGACTGGAGAAAGAGGCCGCAGTAACTTGGTGACATTCTGCTCCATCAGATAGCGAGACTTCCATTTCTTTAATGGGCTCAACAAGTCTGTGAAATACAAAGCTTGGATGAGAGACTGAAACCACAGCTTAAAGGGAGGCTCTGTAGTAAAGCCATTAATCTCTAGCCCACAATGGCTCTTAATTCCTTTTCTGCCTCATCCCGATGTTATCTCTCTGCAATCAAACCAACAGCCAAAGAACTCTCTAATTGCCAAATATAAGTAATTCTCAAAATTCTCTTACTGCCCAGAGAATCACCAGATGAATCTGACACTTCTAATGACTGATCTCTGGAACAAATTTAATCTCTTCCAGTGGAAAATATAAACCTCTTTTATTTTTTACATTGAATTTCTAAAAATCTCACTGTCACTTAATTAAAATCACCCTCTACTTAATTGCCATGTCACCAGCTCAAGTTTCTAGAATGTTAACTCCATACTCCTTTTATCTTCTTTTATATATTTCTACCATTTTTTGGTAGGAAATTTTTTGCTTTAGTAGGAAAGAGTTACAAATGATTACCTGACCTATGTATCTGGCCCCTAGTTTTAGAGTGCTTCAAAGTAGGAAATGATTTTTACAAAAATTTCTCCCAACCATTTTCAAAAATGAGGCTGGTACTCTTTCTCTAATTGGAATATCCTACACTTCTTTTATTTCTTGGGTCCACTTACAAAGGAAACTACTACCCTATATATTTTAATGACCACTCGGATCAAAGGACCTATCTCACTTTCTCAAAGGAAAAAATCTACTTTTATTCATTTACAGCCAAAAATATTTATTTACTTAATACCTATATATGGAAACCATTGAATTACATATGTAAGGGGAGGTCACCATAGAGTCTATTTAAGGGGATTTACAAATCTGTGAGGATGAGAAAAAGTATGTTTAATATATATTACTTAATATAATATTTAAATAATTTAATATAAATAATATAAAAGATGCATAATTTAAGATTAAGAATCTCTATAGAGGATCATACAGCTGTGCATTTGTAAAAAATAATAATGCTTTGCAACTCTTGATCGCAGGGTCCTGAGTTCAAGCCCCACATTGGTCGTAGAGATTACTTAAAAATAAAATCTTAAAAAAAAAAAAAATTACACTTTTAAGTGCTTATTATATGCCAGGCACTACTCTATGTGCTTTATGTGAATTAACAGATTTAATATGAACTCTGTAAATCCATTTTAAAGATGAGGAATTTGATGTGCAGAGATAAAGACTAGATAATTTAGTTTCATTTACATTCTATTTTTTAAAAAATATTTTATTTATTTATTTGAGAGAGATAGACAAAGATAGTGAGAGAGCACAAGCAGGGAGAAGAGGAAGAAGCAGGCTCCCCACTGAGCAAGGAGCCCAACGTGGGACTCGATCCCAGAACCCCAGGATCATGACCTGAGTGGAAGGGAAGATGGACTTAAGGGCTGAGCCGCCCAGGCGCCCCTCATTTACATCCTTAATCATTATGTCAAAATATATCCCCAAGGCTAAGTGGAAGGAGTGGCATTTATCCCATGCCTTCAAGGACAAGTGCTGGGACAGAAGGCATGATCAGAGTTATGCTTCAGGATGATTTACTCTGGCAGTAACAGGATGACAATGGGAGACTATTTGGAGTTAACAGAGTAGCTAACAGTTATGAGGCACTGAACTAGGCTAGCAGATGTGGAAATGGAGAGAAGAATAAATGCCAAAAATATAAGACATGCTTTTTTTCTTTCTGATATGTGAGAATGTATTTCCCTAGATTGAAGTATACTCATATTTTTGTTTTCCAGAAAGAGCTTTCTTTCTGACTTTCCTCCTTTGAAAGATGCTTAGGTATAAAAAAAAACCCATGTGATTCATGACATGTTTAGAACACTTTTTTTTTTTTAAAGATTTTATTTATTTATTTGACAGAGAGAGAGAGAGATCACAAGTAGGCAGAGAAGCAGGCAAAGGGGGAGGGGGAAGCAGGCCCCCTGCTGAGCAGAGAGCCGGATGCGGAGCTCAATCCCAGGACCCTGAGATCATGACCCAAGCTGAACGCAGAGGCTTAACCCACTGAGCCACCCAGGTGCCTTAGAACACTTTTTAATGTACTCTGAGAGTAAATCTTAAAAAAACAAAAAACAAAACAAACAAAACCCACTACTATACTGCCAGGTCCAACACTAAATACTAAAGGGAATAAGATAAGTCATAAAGCTCACTCTAGGAAAGTTAGAATGAACAGATGAACCCTACTACTTCCAAATCAACTTATAGGTCATTCACATAAAACATATTTATTGAGTTCTTATTATGGTATCATATTCAACAAAATAAATCTGATATCTGCCCTGATGGAAGCTTATGGGCCAGTGGTCATTTGCCTTTTTTCTACCTATAACAATATACGTTCAAATTTTTTTCAAGTCTTATATCGTTTTTCTTTATACTCAAATGATCTGCAAAACTGTATAAACAAACACCCACATATCGGAACAAACACCAAACTTGAAACCATACCTACAGATTAACATACGCCTGATATCCTGGTGCATTTTCATCTAGACCTTTTTCTTGACATGGCCTTACTGATCCCCTGTCTAACACAGCTCAGTAACCTACCATTTTCATTCAGAAACACATGGTGAAAAGCATCTAGCAACATCCACATGGTTAAGCATTTGCCTTGGGCTCGGTCAAGATCCCGGGGTCCTGGGATGAAGTACCGCATCCGGCTCCTTGCTCAGCAGAGAGCCTGCTTCTTCCTCTGCCTGTAGCATCCTCTGCTTGAGGCAGGCAGAGAGAGAGAGAGAGAGAGGGAGAGAGAGAGAGAGAGAGAGGAAGCAGGTTCCCCGTTGAGCAGAGAGCCCGATGCGGGGCCCGATCCCAGGACCCTGAGATCACGACCCGAGCCGAAGGCAGAGGCTTTAACCCACTGAGACACCCAGGCGCCCCTACAAATAAAATCTTCAAAACAAAACAAAGAACCCCCAAAATCTGGCCTATTTTCCCTTTATCTCCAAATATACTTTAACTCAAAACATACTTCAGTAGAAGGTAGTAATTCTTCAAAAATCTTTTGTAATTATAGAATTATAATTTCTCCACTGATATGAAATATGACATTTATCCTATTAGATTCTTGCACAAACCGGGTTTAGTTTTGTACAGTTTTACTGCTGTATAAATGGCATCAATATTGACATTCCTTTTAGTAAAATTTGGGTAATTTCATTTATTCAACTGTAGCTGTCCAAAATATTTTGGCTATTCTAGCATACCTATTCCTGTCAGTGAACTGTTGAAATCATTCACCATGCTGATAGTACTTCCCCCACCAAAGTCATAATTTTAGTTGGTATTGTATTAAACTCAGGGGTAACTGAAGAAGAATTCTCACTCAGCACCTTGGTAACAATCTTTCAGCTACTCATGCCTTCATTTATACCTCTTCATATAGATCTGTCCTATTTCTTTCTTTCATTCACTTATGAGAGAGAGCAAGCAAGCGAGAGCAGGGGAGGGGCAGAGGGACAAGCAGACTCCCTGCTGAGCAGGGAGCCAGACCTGGGGTTCCATCCCAAGACCCTGAGATCTATGTCCTGAGCCGAAGTCAGATGATTAACCAACTGAGCCACTCAGGCACCTTGATTTGTCGCATTTCTAATTAGGGTTACTTGCCCATGTGCTCTAGTTTTTATTATCTCTGTGTATTATTATGCATATTTCTATGTTATTATCTGCACTTTAAAAAAAACTATTTACTTGAGAGCGAGCACACATGATTGTGAGTTGAAAGAATGGCAGAGGAAGAGGGAGAGAGAATCCTCAAGCAGACTCCCTGCTGAGTGCAGAGCCTGAATGAGGGCTTGATTCCATCTGAGCTGGACTCTAGGACTCTGAGATCATGACCTGAACTGAAATCAAGAGCTGGGTGCTTAACCGACTGAGCAACCCAGGTGCCCCTCTACATGTTATTTTTAACGTGTAAAAAAATGTTTATCTTGGCATCTAGCTATGAGTGTTTTAGTAAACTCACTTGGCTTTTCTAGGTAGATAAAGCATACTATTTGTACACAATGATAACACACACATCCTCTTTACCTGTACTTTTATCTCACAGATTTTTTTTTGGTACATTGTCTAATAATTCTAGACACTGTTAATTAATATAAGAGGGGGATAATCTGATAACCCATTTTTAAAATTTATTATAATTTTAATTGAAATACAATTCAATACACAGTATTAATTTAGTTTTGGTGTTCCTGATAATGCATTTTAAGGTTTAATACAAATAGTTTTCACCATTAAGCATAACTGGCAACTATTTTTCAGACAAATGTAAAAAAAAAAAAAAAATCTAAGATGGCGGGCCTGGGTGGCTCAGTCGGTTAAGTGTCCAACTTTTGGTTTCCACTCAGGTCATGAGCTCAAGCCCTGTACAGGGCTCCACACTCAGCACAGAGTCTGCTTGAGGTTCTCTCTCCCTCTCCCTCTGCTTCTCTTCCTGCTCCTGCTCTTTCTAAATCCTTAAAAAAAAAAAAAAAAACCCAAAAAGGTTAGAGTCATCTTATTTTACTAGATTTATCCTTAAATTAATATTTACTGTACTATTACTCCCCCTCCTCCATTTGGCCTGCTAATAATTAATTATATGAGTAATTTTTCAAATACTAAACCATCCTTATATTTGTAGCAGAAATTTCATTTGGTCATAATATACTTTTATCTTGATATTCTTATAGATTCAAGATTCAGATCACTGAAATCTAACTTAAAAGTAGTAAGATGCTGTTTTGGGGGGTTAGTTTGACAAAATAAATAAAGGGTGAAAAATTTAATAAAACTCTATAGTATATAGTATATACATGCATATGGTATGCTATGTGCACCCAAAAGTATGTGCACATAGCAAATAAACAAATTTTACCACTCCTTTAGTGCTTGAAATCCTGCTTTTTATTCTCTACATTTTTGTAGTTATTAATAATTTGATAACTAGTACTTTGTACAAAACTTTTTAGCCCATATTTATTTCTGTAGACCAACCACTATGTTAGGTAGTATTTTTTTTTTTTTTTTCAAAGTTTATTTAAGTCATCTCTAACTCCAGTGTCGGGGCTGGAACTCATGACTCCGAGATCAAGAGTCACATGCTCAACTGACTGAGCCAGCCAAGCAACCGGAGTATGTCTTTTTAGTATATGTGCTGCCGAAGCGAGCACCTGGAGTATGTCTTTTTAATACATAATAATACAATAAACCTTAGCAAATTGCTAGTAGTAGGAATATTATTCTCCTGCCATTTTTATTGCAAATCCTTTCTCTCTCTCTCTTTTTTTTTTTTTTGCAAATCCTTTCTCTTAACAGACTTCTCCTCTGTTAAACTCTATATAATATTTAGACAATATGGACACAGAAACTTTATTCAAGTTTGACTTTTACAAAAAAAAAAAATTTCAATGTCTCTAGAGCTTGTTTTGGCAAGGATCTAATTCTTTTTAACCCCTCAAGTAAGTAAAAATTCCAGAACAATTTAGCAAATATTTCATTTACCTAAGACCTGTTTCTGGCTGTTCTATCCCATACACACACATATACTCATGCACCAGTACTATTCTAATTTAATTATTAGCTTCCAGCTTCATATTGGAAACTAGTTTTGGTTTTTTTGAGAGAAGGCAAGCGAGCGGGAATCTTAAGCAGGCTCCAAGCTCAGCGCAGAGCCCTAGGTAGGGCTTGATCTCACTATCCTGAGACCATAACCTAAGCTGAAATCGAGCATGTGCTTTACCAGATGAGCCACCCAGGTGCCCCTAGAAACTAGTTTTGTACTGCTAGGGAAGGCACTTCTTTGCCTTTTTATTTTCTTCTTTTTTCTTATTTTCATGTTTATTTAGGTAAACTTCATTTAATCAACTTCCATAATGAGCTACTTCGATGGGAACTATATTAAACTGGGGGTGGGAGGTGGGGAAGGTGAGGGAGAGATACTACAGTTATAATTTTTTTTTAAAAGATTTTATTTATTTGATAGACAGATCACAAGTAGTCAGAGAGGCAGGCAGAGAGAGGAGAGGAAGCAGACTCCTCGTGGAGCAGAGAGCCTGATGTGGGGCTCAATCCCAGGACTCTGGGATCACGACCTGAGCCGAAGGCAGCGGCTTTAACCCACTGAGCCACCCGGGTGCCCTAGTCATAATTTTCATTAAGAACTATAGACTTCATCTTCAAGACTTTATAAACATATTTCTCAGCAATGGTTTACTCCACACATTCCACTATGGTTCTTCCTAGGCAGTTTCTTAGTTTTGTTAAGTTTGGGAATGAAAAAATTTTCTTCATTCATTTTCTTAGTACACAAATGTTATTAATTTTTGCATATGTACCTTCTATCCAGTGGTTTTACTAAACTTTTTAAGATTTTATTTATTTGACAGAGAGAGAGAGATCACAAGCAGGCAGAGAGGCAGGCAGAGAGAGAAGAGGTAGCAGGCTTCCAGCTGAGCAGAAAGCCCGATTTGGGGCTTGATCCCAGGACTCTGGGATCATGACCTGAGCCGAAGGCAGAGGCTTTATTTTCATTTTTTTTAAAGATTTTATTTATTTATTTCACAGAGAGAGAGAGAGAGATCACAGGTAGACAGGGAGGCAGACACAGAGAGGAGGAAGCAGGCTCTCCGAGGAGCAGAGAGCCAGATGTGGGGCTCGATCCCAGTACCCTGGGATCATGACCTCAGCCGAAGGCAGAGGCTTTAACTCACTGAGCCACCCAGGCGCCCTAGGCAGAGGCTTTAACCCACTGAGCCACCCAGGTGCCCCAGTTTTACTAAACTCTTATTAAATCTAAGTTTTTCAGATGATTAGACTTTACTAGGTACATATCCACACCATTTACAAACAATGAACATTATGCCCTCTCCTTCCTGAAGAGTAATTTTATTTTTTATTCCTAATCAAGTTTAGATTTTAGGAACTTAGCATCTTTAATGTACCCTAGTATTTGACTAATTTCTGTAAACATTTCGTAAATGCTCAACAAGAAAGATTATTTTGTGTGTAATAATGTTAGTAATAATTCCTATTATGGGTTTGATACTACTCTAACCAGTTTACATACATAATTTAACTCAATAATCTCATATAAGCTCTATAAAACAGGTATTACCATTCCCATTTTATTTTATTTTATTTATTTTTAAAGATCTTATGTGTTTATTTGACAGAGAGAGAGAGAGGGAAGCAGGCTCGCTGCTGAGCAGAGAGCCCGATGCGGGACTCGATCCCAGGACCCTGAGATCATGACCCGAGCCGAAGGCAGCAGCTTAACCCACTGAGCCACCCAGGCGCCCTACCATTCCCATTTTAGAGAGGAGGCTCAGAGATGCTTAGTAACTTGCCTAACATCATGTACTTAGTAAAGGGTAGAGCTGGTTTTCAAATTCACATCCACTGGATTCTTTCTACTCTACCAAAACACTTCCCTTTCTCTCTGAACCTCCCCCTCCACCAGGGGGAAGAAGAGGTGGGGTGGGGAGAGGAAGAGGGTGGGGGGTGGAGAGAAGGGAGAATCTTAAGCAGGCTCTACATTCAGCACAGAGCCTGATGTAGGGCTTGGTCCCACAACCCTGAAATCATGACCTGAGGTGAAATCAAGAGTCGGGTGCTTAACCAACTGAGCCACCCAGGCGCCCCCGCTTCCCTTTCTTGATTAACATCTCCTTGGTCTTTTTGAAAAAACATAATTAGCAAATAAAAATAATCCCTCAGGATTTATACTAATTTGCAGCAATATACCATCATTCATTTGACTACTGCTTGGTTTAATTAAATATTTTCCTTTTGGTTATGTTGCTCTGTAAGGGCAAGGTGTATTCTTCGAATGTTTCTCACTGCTAGAGACCAAAGCAAAAATTCAATAAAGGTTGGTGACTAATAGTCCTAATTCCATTCCAACCAAGGCATGTAGTAACAAAGACATTTTGCCTATGAGTCTTTGCTAGTCAGGACATGAACTGTTATACAACCTTCCTTTCCCAAACTCAAATACAAAACACAAATGCAAGTGTACCTAATTATGTATACTAGATGGAAGATTTAAGTTATACTCTCTAATCTTTGATGTAGAAGAAGGGTAAAATACTTTAAGAATAAAGATGAAGATAACATAAATAGTATCATTTATCTTCCAGATGCTCACACTAGGGTTTTATTATCCTGGGGTTATACACGGGAAAATTTATAAGGTATAATCCAAATCAGAGATAGAGGAATTAACTAAGTTAATAATCTGAAAAAAAAATTTTTAGCAGCTTACTTTTATCCACATATAATATTACACAGAACCTTAATATAAAGCAGATATTATTAGTACAAATCTATTTAAGTTCATATTTAGTCACAGGCAATGAACAGAAACAGTGAAGTAGTTTTTAATGAAAATCTGAAATATTACATCATGTTAGCTGTAATCTTACATGACCTTTAGCATCTATTTTATTTTTTTGATTACATAATATTCACAAAATTTATTTAGAAATAAACTTATGGAAGTCACAGAGAACTTTCCAATTAAGCTGAAATTGGCAGAAGAAACTTTGGTAAAAAACTGGTGCCAAAATAAGGTAGCCTCACAAATTCATGTACCAGTGCTCTCAATTACAATTCAATTACAATTACCCTGCAAGAATTACTGTGAAAACCAGTGGACCAGACAATTTTTTAGGACCTTCTAATTTAAAAACTCACAAGGACTTTATATTGGATTCAAAGCCATGTCTCCTAAAAAATTTTGCACTAATTGTGCAAGCCCTTTTGAAAACAATACCATTTTAAGGATTTCTCATTTACTTCATTCAACCAAGCCCCATCCAGCTCAATCATGTGTAATCTTTATTGTTTCCTCAACAGCACCCCACATCTTTCTTGCTTATTTCTCCTCTTATAAACATGGATATAGATTTCCTAAACTTACTACTTTAAACGTATCTAACCTTTTTTTAACCATTTCTGCTGTTATCTGTACACTGTCTAGTTCCTTCTTTGTCGGCGTGGGAAACCTGTTCCCTGACTTGAGATCTCTCTCTTCCTCTGTAAAGACAGATGTAAAGTAACTATTTAGATAACAATTTTTTTTTTTAATCAAACTGTTCAAATACTCAAACTGAATTTTTTTATGTTGACCTGAAATAATCATTGCTTATGTATTCAGGAAGGTTTGAGATACGTACCTGCATTGTCTTTGCAGATACTAGAAGAGTTACTATTCTCATTACTTTGGTATAGATGCTGAGTTCTAGTCTCTTGGGGTACAGATGAAGTTTGAGTCATCCCTTCTTCCAAGGCTTGCTTTATCCAGCGCTACAATGGGAAAAGAACCAGGGAATTATCAATAATCATTTAAAACTACTTAGTAAAGTTATTTCAAATACATTAACCGGATCATTACATATCAACTGGTGAGAGATGCACTCCAACACAGTCACTGAGTTCCACAGTCAAGTATTTTTTGTCTTGCGTTTCAGCATATTAGAATATTGCCCCATCAATTCCTTCTATGGAGCATAATTGAGAAAATCTGGACTATACATAATGAGATCCCATCAAAAAACCAAAACCAGTAAAAAATGATTACTATTCAACTTTTCATATTGTTTAGAACGGGGTAAATTGGAAGAGATTAAGAAATCTTAGCTTTCATTTGAGAAAGAGACTTGATCATATAGGATAAAACTAGTACATAAATAAGTGCCTAAAAAGGAAGATAAAAGATCTCTTAAGAGTTGTCTACCCTGTGCTGGGGACATCTGAAGAGATAATAGAAAAGATTCACAGGAAGACCCTGGATGAGAATAAACAGCTCTTCAGTACAGGTACAAAATACTTCCAAAAGGTCTACTCTCAGATGGAATAACCTATGAGTTTTTTCTCCCTACTAAGTATTTCAGTTAAATTAGGCCAAGAATAATGCAAATCACCAGAATAAATGAACTTTTGCAGAAATCAAAAAGGGAAAAAGTCAAAAAGAGCTCTCTAATCAGTCACATTTTTTTGTAATGAATACTAGAATCTAAAATGATGAGATACAAATTTAGGTCAGAAAGTGAGTCTGCAAAGATTAGGATAATAAGATTATTCATCCTGGGGAAGAGAGAAAATTTCTTACCTGTAATTGTGTTCTCTTAAGATACACAGTTGTAGGTTGCTGACCACTCTGTGGCTCTCCTGCCCTGACATAAGACAGATCGAATTTTGATAAACATCAATTTCTGAATCAGACCCTCCCCCAAATAGGAAGAGCAATGGTGATTATAATTTCACACCTTTAGAGAACAAGTATTACAGGTAAGTAAATATTCTCTTCACTGAAGAGAGCAAATAGATTTACCCTCTTAGAAACTTAGGAAAAAATGCGAGGAGAATTTCACCATGAAAAATTTTAGATCATGTAAATAAATGGCTTTGTGGTCTACCAAATGAAAGCAAAAATAAAACTGTAAACCCGAGGCAATAAGAGTGAATAAGCATATAAAAGAGATCTCAACAGTCAGTTGAATCGTTATCAACATTTTATGACATGACCAGATCTTGGAAAAGCCAAAACAAGACCATGAATGAACTCGCTTACACAGAATACTGACATCAAGATGAACTGTCAGAACCACAGCACCTTACAACTTAGACCTTGGAAGTCACCTTGTCCAAAGCACTCATTGTATAGATGGGGAAAATTAAGCCCAGGAGGACAAAATGAGTGAAAAATCCTTTGTTACAGATACCTCAAATACAAGTTTTTCTTTTCAAAGCAGATGACAGGACTCACTTGGGGTCACTGTGCTTTCCTCCAAGAGAAGATAATTTCTTAAATTTCCAGTGTCAAGTAGATGCACCCATAAGAGAATTTAAACTCTAGATCTGATTGACGACACAAAGGGAAAATAAAACCAGGACAGGGGCATTCTAAGGAGTAAGATGCTGCTATGGTTACCTATAAGGTCAAACATAGCAAATACGGGCAAACCCATTCCTCCTGGCCCTTCTGTAGGTCTATGTAGTATTTTAGAGTAGACAAAAAAAAAAGAACTTGAACATTTGCTTGTAACTAACAAGTTCCATAAAAACAAATTAATTTTAGATGCCCTTTCCACCTCAGTTCTAGCCACAGTTATTAGGCCAAAAGGATACTTCTCCTTCTCCAAAACTCTGTATAACAGTCTTTTAGAAGCTCAGAGATCGGTAAGAGAAATGTTTTGACAAGTCTCACTACTAAGGGGAAGGAGCAAAGAAGTAATTTGGGTTTTGGAGTCCAAAGATCTGGACTGAAATATGGCTGCACCTCTCACTAGCTGCCTAACTCTGGGCAATCCATCTCAGCCAAAGTTTCTGGACCTATAAATCGAGGCCAATAACCCAACTTCACAGGGTTGTCACGAAGGCTAAGTGAGAATGCGTATGAAGAAAGCTCACAGCTTATCACTAGGTGCACATATTCAGTGAGGACCTGTTCAATTGAGTATAGAGATACACAGATTATATAACCCCCTCCTGTATACACAATAAAATACACATTGGTATTTTTATCAATGCAAAGCTAAGTATTTCAATTTCAGTCAGGATGGTTTTCTAAGAAATCTGGAAGACCAATCCCCCTCTACCCCACATGTATTATACCTACAAAGTTGAAGCCTAGAGAAGATTTAGAGAGAACAAAGAAGGAAGGACACTACTGAAAGGCTTACTGGCCACTCATAAAATCAATGTTTCCATTCTAAAGTAAGCGAAGACCCAATATAAGATAAGCCATAATGTGCTTTTTAAGAACTATGATTTATTATTATAATTTAGAGACTCCAGGGACATCAAAAATGTTCTGTCAAACACCCTAAGAATCTGGATGCAAGGATGCAACATGCAACTTTACATAGTTTTTATTTATGAGGCTTTTACATCCTTTAATCAGATAAGAAACAGTATGCCTATCAGCAATACACACTGCTCTAACTAATCCCAAGGGTGGTTTTTCTCATCTAACATATTCTTCTCTGAGAAATTTTCAGAAAATTATAATAATTTTGTTGAATAATGCAGATCTTCTTAGGTCCTACACTAGGACCGAAGCATCCTTTCTAACCAATCTAAAAAATAACTCTTTTCCATCCCTACCTAGAATAAAGCAGAGTTCAATTTCTAGGTAAAAGACCCAATTTCATTAATTTTGTGCTACAAAGAGTGAAATTTTTATTCTGTAATATCATCTGTATGTTAACAGCGAATATTAAACCTGTGACTTAACCTAATTCAGATCTAAACTTAAAAAAATTTTAAAGAACAAATTTAAGGAGATAATCTTGCTAGATAACTCAGCATACATATCCTGAACTCTTCCTGAAGACTAATATGACATACAGAGATAAAAGTGCCTGAGCAGAGCCTGCAGAAAACAAGACTAAGGATGGCAGACACATCTGGAGAATAAAATATGGGCATGAGTTAAACGGGATTTTTATCTGTTGCCAGTGGAGATAACAAAGATGAGCTATAGATACAAGTCCTAAATTATATGAGGTAACAGAGTTCTAAGAAATGGATTTTCTACCAGATTTGAAATCAAATTCGTACATGTCTTTGGTTTTTACAGGACTCTGCTAGCTAAAAAATCAAGACAGGAATAGAAAGATTATAACCTGGCTTCAGAATGATTAAGGTGGCATTTCAAGAGGCTAGTCCATACTGCTTACAATTCAGACTTCATTATTAATCTGTACTAAATAACTGTCTACCCTTCTCAAAGGAGCAAAACAGGAGATCCTATTGTCTGGCTTGATAAGATGCTTCAGTAGTTAACATCCTTAGAAGTCTAGTATTATGTTCAGCCAAATACAGAACAAAAAGAAAGAACTTCTCTTATATATATATGTATGTATGTACATGTGTTTGTGTGTGCGTGTGTATATATATATACATATATATATGTAGTCATCACCTGACTTGCTCCTCCAAACTAAAGACCATTATATGCACCTTCTCTAATTGTTCAAGAGCACTCTAAAAATGTAGTTAAAATTTTGAGCTGTTACTCTTTATGAGGGACTGAGCTAAATGTAATAGGAAGATTAGTTTTACATGCCATACCAGAATTAACTCTCTAATTATTACAGAATAAGGTTAATCATAATGCTCATCAAATGCAAACCATTTTTTTCCTTCTCAGATGATCTCTGAGATCCAAGGTAAGTGACTTGGTGTAAAAATTTATCCCCAGAGATCCAACCCTCCTAGATCACTTAGGTAAATTTCTACTTGTCTTTTTTTCTTAAGAAAAATGTCACTGTTTTTATTCTTGACACCTGCAAGTATTCATGTGATTGTGTTATCTACAAAGCCTCTCTTTTGGCAAAGATCTCATGGTCAAATTTCTCCTTAGGGGTTATTCTACTTGGAAATTACCCCCAAATAAACCATTAAGTGACTCAATACTTCGATAGGATGTGCAGTTAGGACGACTTTCTTCAGTGTATGCTATCCCTTCAGTGGTAGTGCCCTTCCTTGTGCACAGAACCCTGTTGCCGTCCTCCCCTCCATATCCCACACCACTTTATCTCATCTTTCATACCCCCCACCCCCAAGAAATAATTTCTGCTCTTTGGGAAAAGAGAAAAGCTTTAAGTTTGGAGGAGTCAGGGAAGACCTGCCTGGAGTTGGAGACTTCATCACATCAAATAATCTACATGCAGCATCCTCATGTACGTGATGCCAGTGGAGGAGGGCAATGGCAGACACTGAGGAAGGCAGCCTGAATCCAGATCTGAGGATAAGAGAAAAGGGTGTTCCAGGGAACAGACTCTACCTCAAAGGAAGACCAAATGAAAGGGTGTCCTAAACTTCTAGAAACATAAAAATGACATTATAGGTCTGAGGGAAGTGATCTATTCCCAAGAGACATCTTTGGAAAATATGCAGGGCTTCTGGGAATTCCGAAAGAGCATTCCAAAACAACCATCAAACACTACTGCCACTAGATCCAAAAACAATATGTAACTAGAGAGACAGTGGGGAGAGGGGGATAGAGAGAGAAAGAGAGAGAGAGAAAATTTTAGAGCAGGTTCCGTATTTACTAGGGAATAAACAGTCCAACTTGTTATTTGATCAAGTATCAGAAAATATGCCAATTGTAACAGGACCTTTCCTCTACTCTCACTCAAATGATAATGTAATTAAATTAATTCAAATCACAATTCAATCATTTTTTTACTTACGCAATAGTGCTCTAGAGTACCTGGGGCCCAATCTCACACGGTAATCACAAATGGACATATTAACCAATATCACAAGAGCACACACAGAACATCCCTCCCTACCCAGTCATCAACTGCTGTGTGCTCTCAACTCAGTACTTCAAGGGCTCTCTGAAAAGACAACAGTGAATCCTCACAAACTGAGCACCAAAAATGTAGTATACATCCCACTTTCGTCCCACTGACTCTTGGTGCATCACTATTCATGGCTGAAACTAACTCATTATAAACTCACATGGGCAGAGAGTGGCTATCTAGAAAACATGTTAGGTATGTCACAATTAGAGGTATCCTAGGTAAAAAAACAAAAACAAAAACCGAAAAAACAAAAAACCCACATAAACACAGACATACCTTTTTACAGGAGCTGAAGGTGCCATCAGGCAGAAGGGGCCTTCGACGTCTCTCAGGGATAAAGGGTGAGCCAAAGCGAATGTAGTGTTTGGGGGTGGTGCAAATTAATGGGGAATGGATAAGACCGGGTAACATGTTCAGGGTTGTTGCCAGTACAGTTGGGTCCGTGGTGATACGTAAAGGGCACTCAACAGGGCATTCTTGCTTCTCTGCTTTGTCATTCAACCATTCTGTAACTAGATACTAAGGTAGAAAAGAGATCATTAGTTGGTGCTGTAGATGTAAAAGCCAGAGGCAGCAATGTAGCTCACAAAGACAAACCTCAGCTAGAAACTAGGACAGAGGTAGATATAGCAGCTGCACAGAGTATGAACTGGGCATTCAGAATGCAAAAGTATCTTCCTTTACCCTCTCCATGATCATTAAGGGAGCAATAATTCTAGTTATCAGCAATTTAAGCTCTGCCTAAAAGTTAAGGGAACAAAAGAAAGGTAGTAGGATGGTTTCAGCTTGCTGCCTCAAAGCTTTTTATCTACAACTTTTCAATCTAATAATACTTAGGTGATTTGCCTTTTTCTGGGGATTACAGGTCCTCTCACCATACTAAGACAGCCCTTGCCGGACCAAACTTATGAAGATGTATTTGTGACTTACCTTTTTGGTTTTGGGGTATTTAGGTGCAGCACGGTTGACATGGGATCCAGTAACTGATACCACAGTTGGGTCAGACCCCATTAATTGCCTGTTTTCTCCTGAACTGTCTATATTTCCAGCTTCAGTAGGAGTTACAGAGCTATTATTTCCTCCTTCTTCCAAGGCAGCTTGTGCCAACTCTGCCTGTTGTGCAATGGCCTGCTTCTGACGCTTTAGTCTTTGGGCTGAACTGGTCCGGTACCGAGAAATTCGACTCTTCGGTCGGGGCCTAGAAGGCTTTGCTGGAGGTGGCTTGGGGACTGGTTTTTCTGCAGCAACATCCTATAAGAGCAGAGTAAAATGCTTACCAGAAATTTCTTATCAGCAAACATTCTATCCAGTCTTCTATTCACTTTAAGCATTCTGAATATTTAGTATTTAGAAACACTAATCTCAAATGTAATCCTTAAAAAACTTACACCATCAGCCAAAGAGCCTATAGGCAGATATCTATTTCTTTGCTAATAAGTATATATAAAATAAGTCAAAAGTCAGCTGAAAGTAGCTACCTATTTTAGGGTTCTTAGCAGGGAAGGTAATTCTTTCCTTTATTTCTTTCCTAGGTACTGAGGTTTTGCTTAGGCTGTGAATTCATAGTCAGGGTAAGGAAAGACAAGATGAGTTTATCCTGAGAATCCTACAAAAGGTCAGGTGCCTAATTGTGCTATACAGAAGAGGCAAAAAAGATATGGAATGATTTTTATGAATTCACCACAGTTTTCTCTGGCAGAAATAGTATGAAGTTATATTCTAGTCTAAAAGTGTCTTGTCAAATTCTGTCTCCTTGAATCCCACAAATCAGCTGATGAAAATGGCTTTATTTACTGCATTATGAGGTGAAGCTGAAAATGCTGTTGTTGACTCTTCCACAAGATAGATAACTGACATTTGCAAAAGCAAGGATGTCTAAGGCCTGGAGTCTTTTCATCTCTTACCCCTGCTTGGGAAGACCTCCGGGTGTTCACTCCAATACTCTGTGGGGTGCTTGGGATGGCCATGTTTGAAGCAGGGTTGCTAACTTCGGGTTCAGGGGCTTCAGTTTTTGCCTCTTCTCCCACAAGGGCCTCTGAAGTGGTGGTAGTAATCTCTACGTCAGAGCTGCTTTGTTCCAAGGGCTGATCCCGCCGCTTCTTTCTTTTCTCTAAGTTTTCAAAAGCATGTATGATGGCTTCGACCTTCCTATCTTCCCGGGTCTAGAAAGAAATAGCATTAGCATAGAAGGAAGCTTCAATAAGACATGGGGTATTTTTTCAGAAATGTTATTAATGGAAATTCATACACATTTGCCAGTAAAATGATACATATATTTTAGAGAACAGAAGTTAAAAACTAAAAGTAAAACATTTGTTTTTTAAAAAAAGATTTTTTTTAGAGTGAGCGAGAGAGAGAGAGCGCACATGCTGAAGTGGGGGAGGGCCAGAAGGAGAGAGAGAAAATCCTAAGCAGATTCTACAGTAAGCACAGAGCCCAACGAGGGGCTCAATCTCTTGACCCTGAGGCCATGACCTAAGCTGAAGCCAAGAGTCAGAAGCTTAACTGACGGACCCACCCAGGCTCCCCCCAAACAGTTTTTAAATGTTGGAAAGAGCTGTAGAAAAAGGCAAGGTCAAATCTAAACTTTTCAAAATGGTCAATTAATTTGAAACTTTTTAATGCAAAGGAAAAAAACATCAACACCAATTTTTCAAAAAAATTTTTTTTTTCTCTTCATTTTCAGAATTCAAAAGTAACAAAGCAGATCTTTCACTTCTTAGGACCACAACTAAACATGGCTGACTTCAGCAAAAGAGTAGAATTTCTGAGTCCATGTGACCAAAAGTTTTATTTTTATGTCAAAACTCACACAAGTCCAGAACAAGGAGTCCAAACACATGTATTATGTTCCAACCAGGCAGTTCTTTGGAAACTAGATTGTCAGTAAGAAACCTCTTAAGACCGGAGCACCTGGGTGGCTCAGTGGGTTAAAGCCTCTGCCTTCGGCTCAGGTCATGATCCCCGGGGTCCTGGGATCAAGCCCTGCGTTGGGTTCTCTGCTCCGTGGGGTGCTGGTTCCCACCCCCCCACCCTCGCCTGCCTTTCTGCCTACTTGTGATCTGTCTGTCAAATAAATAAATAAAATCTTAAAAAAAAAAAAAAGATCATCATTAGATAAGTCACTAGGTAACTACTGTATGTGTGTGTGTGATAAAACTAAATACATAAATAAATAATAATGAAATCTCCTTTATTAAAAAAAAAAAAAGCCCCAAGTGTCTTGTGCAGGTGATGGTATAGTATTTTGTTAAAGAATGAGCAGATACAAACTCAGAAGAGAAGGGGTTCACAAGCCATAGATAGCAGAAAGCAAAGGATGTTAGAAGGTACCCACCCTTCTGCTATGAGCTGGGTTCTCCTGGTCATCTGTAACCTCTTCTTTCTCTTCTTCTGCTTTTTCTTCTGGATTGTCTATTTCCTTTAAAACAGAGGTGATATTCAGCTGTACTCAGGCTCTAAGGAAAAGCAGTCTGTTTTCTCTTGGTAGTTAAAACTCTCTAGAAACAACCTCTAACGCTTTGTAGTGTTATTCATGTGAGTAAATGCAGATAAGCACTATTCTCTGAACGGAAATGTGGAAAGCAGTTGAGAGAATGTTCTTGACATTTAAAAAAAAAAAAGAGAGAAAGACAATGAATAATGTCACCCCCACCTTGATATGAAGGGCATTAAATGTTATCACAGATTCCCTACATATAACAACATGTGGCAACCAGGATCCTCTTTATTAAAAGGAGAATCAGAACCGCAGCAACATTCTCTGACGAGGGGAAAATTACCTCATGGTCACTGGACACAACTGCTTTTTCAGAAACTTGTTCTGGTTGCTGACTGTTATCCTCTTCTGGAGCCTCATTCTGCTGCTCCATCTCTAGCTCTTTCCGTCGTGCTTTCCTACGTCTTGTTTCTGCTCCGATGGTGGGTAAGCTTGGAGGAGGTGGGAGTGGTGGTTCTGCAGCATTGGGATTCCTTTTCTGTATAGGGCAATTCCGGTTCCCCTTGTGACATGCACAGTCCACCTTATAATTACTGCTCCAAAGAAACAACCGAAAGTGCCTGTGTCAGCAGCCTTGCAAAATCAGTCATACTGTCCATTCATTCTCTTGGAGTAACAGTATAGTAATTTCCCCTAGTATTATCTTTGAATAAGTTAAACAGACATATTAGAGTCCTGTGAGTATTTTACAATATTGTTATCCTATATAACCCTAACTCTTCCCCTACATATGGTCAGTGGAAAAGAAAGAAACCCTCACAAAGGTCAGTTCTCCCTAATACCTTTATGATACTTAGTGGGCAGTGAATCAGTAATAGGGGCTGAAAAGGCTATACTTCCCCTGCATCTACCTCCACCTTCTCCTCACTTTTGAACTACTGATTCCATACGATTCTTGATTCCTTTTCTTCTCCTACCTGGGCTGAACATCGATTTACCATATAACCTTTTTGGCCTGAGAGGACCAAGGGAGAAAAAGCATCCATTTTATATAATCTATCACATATTTATCTGTAACTTGCCATTTCTGCTTTTCTGCCTTGTCACATTCAGATAGATTTACATAGTTTGAATGGATGGGGCGAATTTCAAAATTTTCATTCTGTATGGTGCCTGGAATAGCACTGTGTGCAAAACAACAGATGCTACTGCAATTTCTAGGTGTCTCATTCCTACCCTTTTTACTGTTTTTCTATAGAGCTATGAAGACAAAACACCTTTGGTTAGGAGACCGGTGAGCAATGACATACTATGTATTTGAATCTCTAGAAAAAGCTGCCCTAAGCCTGTCTTTCCCTATACAATTTATAGACCAAAAATGTATTACATGAGAAAAGCTTAGGTTAAAAAAAGGAAATGACAAGGAACAGAAACAGACCAATAGAAGAGCCTAATATGTACAACAAGACCATTCATGTAGGAAAGATTTTGTAGGTCTTACCAGTTACTGTACTCATAGTCAAATGCTATGGTGACCTCAGCATCTTTGGTGATGGCAGACACCGCATAGATACACAGGTGAATCATCCCATCTGCAATCATGTGTCGCACCTGTGTGAACATGGCTTACAGTTGATGATTTACCATAAAGACCAGGAACTTTCCATTAAGACAGAAAAAAACCTTTTGACAAAATAATTTCTTTCCACATAAGAGTTATGGTAGTTTGTTAAGTAACTCCATCATTTCACATGAAACTATTACACATTAACTGTTTGAAAATTTATGATACTTCTTGAAATAAATGGAGAAACCTTGAGATGTTAGAATTGGGGTAAGATCTCTACACCTTAAAGCTGTTTTCAGTTGCATCAGAGAATTAAAATTCCTTAGCCTGTTAAAAGCTCTGTGGATTTTCTTGCTGCATTTGATGTAGCTGCGCTGATTATGCACTGAGTAATGAATTCTAGAAATGTCTAGAATCTAAATCTAAAATATTATCACCTAAAATCTAAAAAAGTGCAACCACACAGCTTAGTTTGGCCTAATGACATCTTCTGTCATACAGTAATTTCTTTAATATGACCTCAATTTCTTATCCAGTCTAGCTCTTTCTCCTTAGCAAATACTAAATTTGCTTTTTCCCATTTCTTCCTTCGCTAAGGAAACCCATTCCTTGCCCCTATCCAGTGAGAATAAAAGCATCATTACTTTTTTGGGGGTCTCTTATGATAAAAGATCATAATTATTATCTACAGACCTTAATTTAATCTGGGTGAAGTTTTCAGACTGCCTCTTCAGTAGACTTGTCCTTTGGTGGTTCCATTCAAAGAGAAGTTGCTACAGAAATCTTACCTCTGCATTTGGTGTACATGATCTTCTGATGAACCGAGCATCATTACCGAAAGTACGTGCATCCACACACATCTCTACACCATTGAATTTTGAGTAGAAGAGCACAAAAGGGTATGGTCTAAGGGATATAATTGAAATTCCTGTAATTCTCAACACAAATAAAAGAGCCACCCCATGACTTCACCTCAAATACGAAGCATATGCTGACAGAAGAGGCAGCAGTCCCTTGCAATGCCTGAACTTGAAAAACATCACATGTTTGTCTGCTTTTGATTAAAGAATAAGCACAAAGCAAGGAATGCTTGGCTTGGAAAGGAGTCATTACCACTTTATACATTAAACAATTTGCAGATTTATTTGCACTTTTCTACAAACAGCAGACAGGAGTGAGCTTATATGATCTCTAATATTTTCCCCAAGAGCATCCTATCAACCAGGATGTTTTTTATACAGCCATACCACTCTGCCAGGCCCACTTCAGCCCTCACTGCTCTGTGAATGATGTTCTTACTTTTTGAAGAAATGCCCATTGACCTCAAATTGCTGTCGTAACATGACTTTCCCTCGATATTCTATTATAAGCGTGTCCAGAGCCAAGTCTCTTGCAGCCCTCAGGATCTTCCGGTGCTTTTGAACACGAGTGACTCTTCCCAGCTGTAGCTACATAAAACCAGAGGATTAACATTATTAGACAACAGCTACAGCAGCAGAGCAGACACTTCAAGTATTTCCTAATAGAGGAAAAGGCACCAATATATCTTTAGGTTTTATTTGTATGCTATTTAGCTCAAAAATAAAGGTTGTTTTTTTTTTAAACTAAAAAATTTTGAATGATCAAAGTTTCTAGGAGACAAGCTCCACCTAATAGAACAGTCACCTGGTCCCTCACAAAAGACAAAAAAATATCATAGAAAAAGATATGATTAAGATTTTAGTGGCTCTACGTCTAATGGAAGAATGATAAAGAACAAGCTTAGCTTTCTGTTAATCTTGAAAATTCCTACTTAAGCTATATAAAATTTCTTATCCTATTTTACCTATTTTTAATTAATACTTTACAAATATGTATCCAGACAGTTTCCAGTCACTACAACTTGCTTTTAATTAAAGATGCTCAAGAGCTGGCTAATTTGTTATTCTAAGGGGTTCATATATTTGAAAGAAATGATAATCCCATTATATGCCCTCTTCTTGGGTTCAGAAAAGTCTCAACTACTTATAGGGAATCTTTCACCCTTTGATCCTTACCTGCATTTGGGAACCAATAACTGTATTATTACAGGCCAATTCAGTCTTATTAATAGTGTCTAAAATAGCAGGTTTGCCCACAAATTCCTTGCTAGAATGTAGATGTTGTTCAAGGGCGTTCTGTACATCTGCACTGTACTGATTAGTGAAAGCTTCTTCATACTGATCAGTCCATAGTCTTATCCGATTTTCCCATCCCTCAGTTGTATTCTCATCTAAATTCTGTGCTTCAGAAGGAGAATTCTGTAGAGAACAAAGGTCATGTAGGTTAGGAAAATCCATGCATAAAAATGGGGGGAATACAGGCTGAATTTCTAGAGAAAATTTATTTTCACTTGGCAGTTGGTATGGCATAAAAGAGTTATGAATGGCTTGGGAGTCAGGGGATCTGGCTTTTAATCATGGTTTTTACCAATGAGATATAAGGCCTTGCACAACTTCTTAGACAAGCTTCGTTTCCTCATTAATAAAGTGAGAAATTAATCTGGATGATAGTCCCTAGCCCATCACTGTGAATTTATGACCATTTTTAAATCACAGAAATTTTGTTCTTATCAGAAGAATGACATCAAGCTCATAAGAAAATCTTGATAAAAATAAGCAAAAGAGATACTTCAAAAGATTATAGTTTAAATTTCAATACTTAGAGTATCTGTGTACCAGCCTAAATTGATATTATTTCACTACTCTCCAGAATTTCTTTTTGTGACTTATTATTTTCATTATGCAATTAATACATGTTCCTTCTAAAAATGCATGTGACCCAAATAAATAACCCGTGCTCTCCTTTCCCAGAGATAAAGTCATCATTTTGGAGTGTATCTTTCTAGCACTCTATTTCTGACAGTTTAAACAGCTGCACTCTGAGGAGGTAAAGTGGGGGCAGGGGAGTGCATAAATGGAGTGTAGAAAATGCTGGGAGGTACTTTGCTCTACTTCTCTAGGAAAACCACTGTCTTCTATGGTGACAATACTGAGAAAAGATTATTATATCTCAATTAACATTATCCTAAACAGTTTTTTATGTCTGAGATACAGAGATACAGCTTAAGTCTGACACATGTTCTCCTCCATGGTGTTAAAGACTTAAAGCATCATCAGAAAACAAAACCAACACCGACAGTGATGATGTCATAACAGTGATGACTAGAAGGAAAAGATACCACAGTACCAAAGCTACTTGCAAATCCATGTCCACATTCAAGTTGCAAATACAGGCATTAAGATATACTTTCCATGAATGACACAGAAAAAATTTAAGTCTATTTTCACAACTGCTTTCTTTCACTTTTGTGTCACTGTTTGTGACTGACTTTTGTCTACCATCCTTTCCCCAAGGAACAGGGAAATGAAAGGAAAAAATTAATGCCTTTGTTTTCTACCCTTCTCACCAGAGTCCAAAAGACTGAACAATAAACAAAAGAATCTAAGAAACATCTGAGGCCAACACACTGAGAACACAGTATCACCTGCTTGAGGTATCAGGAGCGGCTAAGCAAAAGAAAAGTTCAAAACCTGAGATGTAAGGGTGCTTATCAGACTGGGGATTAGGGGAGCCCAAACAGTATTCCAGGTTTAAGCATTCAGTAATGATCACTAAACCAATGACTTACAACACTTAAAGTATACTGGAAGCCACTGTCACATTACTAGCTGTTGTTCACTAATACAACTCTGACTACTCTGCTTTCCCATTCTTCTGGGTACTCGAGACCCTAACTCCATGTGTTTAGAGCATGGTTCTCAAGCAGAGGTGATTTCTGTCCCCAGAAGACATTTGGTAGTATCTGAAGTCATTTTTGATTACCACACCTGGGTGTATGTGTTACCGGCATTTAGTGGTTAAGAGTAGTCTCCAGTAGACAAGCTTTTGATTTTGGGATTAGAAATCTAAATGATAAATACTTCCTATCCTTATGGCTCCCAACCAAATCTTTGGCGGTGTTCTTACTAATAATGAATTGAGTACAAATTTGTAACCCAACTTAGAAGTCTGATATGAGAATCAAAATAAACTAATTATTATTTTTTATTATTTAAATTTTAAGATGCCTGTGGGACTGTCAACATCTTGAAAATGCAAGCAGTATTTACATGCAGAGAGGTTTATAAATAGTTTTCAGGGGCAGCCAGTCAATACCTTTCAAAAAGGTTTTCAACACTTGGAGGCAAGTTACAACAGTCAGCTGATAAAAGAGAAAAGGCCTTAACAGCTGTGGTCAGGGCTATGTCTGCCTTGTAAGTCTATTCAAGATCCCCTCTAAGTAAATGAAACAAAAATAAAGGGGGTAGTTAAGGCAATTGTAATCTCTTACAGGAGACAAATCTAGCAAAAAACAAAACAAAACAAAAAACAACAACAATTAGGCTGTGTTATAAGACATCCTAGGACTCTGATGCTCTTGGACTCTGAGTCCTCTCCCATTGCTTTTACAGATATGTACAAGTCTGTTTTATAGGTATATGTTAGGTGAGGCCTTCAAATTTTAGATAAAGGGTCACCTACGATCTCTGTTAACATCAGTTATATTAGTGTTCTGTATATACTTACGTATATTAACCTCAATAAAGCTTTTCCTTACTAAGATTTTAATGTTTATGCCATATAACTGTCAACAGCAAAGATCCTGCTTTTTATTATTTACACATTTAGGGATAGGAATTCTTATAGAATTAAATTAGATCTTAATTCTAAGTAAATGTTTTGAAGCCAACTGAGAGCTATGCCGTCCTCCTACATACACACCGTAAAGGAAGATACCAGACAGTAAAATCAAATCTCCTTTGGGAAAACTGTTCTTTATCACCCAGTACTTAAAAGTCCTTTAAACCATTGCACGTAATTTCTCAATTCTCCAACCACCCCGTAGTATCACCTTATAAGCTCTTTCACTTGGTAACTGAAGAAAAGAAACACACTAGCATCATTTGAATTTTCTATACCAAATAGATATGCCAGGAAAAATACAGTTCAAAATGAAGTAATTCCAGTAAGAGTAATTCCTATCGATAATACTACTTTCCTAACTGATGAAATTTACCCTCCCAACTGGTTATTAAAGCCCATGTGGTGCTAGGGTGGGTGCAAAAGAGATCCTGTATCACTAGAAAAACCTCAGTCCTGAGGTGGAGGCCAATTAGAAGGACAGAAAACATCAGCCTCATTTTGTTGGTAAATGTCATTTACCCCTTTCACCGCCCCCTCCCCCCAGAAAAGCGGCTAATGAAAAACCAGTAAATGAAGGCTGTACAGAAAGGGAAAATATTTCAGAAAATGGCCAAGAAAACCTACTTTCGAGAAAGGCTCTACGGAAACTGAATGGCAACAATTACAAACTAACAAAAAGCAGAGTCCAAGATTCCCAGACCATCAATGTCAGGAAAGAAGCTGACCAAAATGCAAGATCACAGTGAAGTAAAACACAGCATCAGGGAAGAATACCCCTTACCTTCATCCGCAAGGACTTCCGGGATCCCTCTCGAAATGCCTATCCCAAAGAGGAAAACAAGTAGAACAAAACAAAACTTGGTACCAAGAATGACAGTTATACCTATCTGAGACTAAAACTAAGGCAAGAACTAGTGTTTTAGTCTGTCCCCTTTCCCTAGGTAACAAATACAATGGACTCCCCCACACTATTATCAAGAACAGGGGTAGCTCAAGGCCAGTGAACTTTGAGGCTAACTCTCTTTCCATGGTGAATCTAAGTAATTAACAGGGAAGAGCATGCATCACTTAAATCCTATATGCATCCCTGACACTAAAAGAAAAAGTAAATAAAAACATTTCGTAAGGTTGCAGATTTACCAGTTTTGAAATTAAGAAGAAAACAAAGACCAATCCCCTTAACAAGGGGTGGACAAGTCACCTAGGAGCAACAAAGTTGCCATGATGGGGAAGAAAGAACACAAAATAGAAGAGGTTTCTCCTGGAGACTTTTTAGTTGAGAATACAGGAAAGTGACCACAACACTGAGGAAGCCTAGATCATTCAAGAGACGTTTCCTAACTTTTTTGAAACAAGGAAAAAACAATCAACCCAATGACATGAGGTGGGCAGGACAAGAATTTCAGACTATGCCTCGGGACTGAGGAGGTGGGGAGATAATGAAGGATAGTGGAAGCCTAGACTGGAGGCTGCAGCACATACAGGCTTGGCCAGATGGGGCTGGGATTTCATACCTGGGATGGGGTTTGGAGTAGAAGAAACTTTGTGCCAGTTGTGATGGTATGGAGTGGCAGAAGAGAGGTTGGTCTACATGTTCACAACATAGATTAGCTGATTTTGCAAGCAGAGCAAAAGTGGCCCTTCAAACATCTGGATCAAACACTTCTTAAAAGAATTTTGGCACCTTCTTGGTCCAAAATTTGGGCTATTTCAGACATATTTCTATTTAAGATACTTTTACCCTCCATACCTTGATTTTCTTCGTCTTTGCTGCTGTACGACCCTTTTCTGGACTCTTCTTCCGCTTCTTGGGTTTGGTTCTTCTAACAGTTAAGGTGATGCTTGTAGGTGTGTGCTGTGTTGCTGTGTACAACACAGTGGAAGGAGAAAGCTCCTCATCCCAGCTTTCTGTTGCACTGCTATCCCCACCTGAAAAAAGTTATTTCATAGTTCACATGTTGTGCAAATAGTGTCCAGGCGCATTAAAAGCAGCTTATTACTTTATCTTTATTCCTTTTCCATATTTAGGAAGTCATAACTTCCATTAACTCTGTCATGTGTAGAACATAAATACCCACCTTTCTTAGGAAAACAAGGTTCTTTCTGTATCACTGTCATCAAGCAGAGAAACTCTGTTCGATATTGATGTATTTTTCCCCCCTTGTACTAAGTCCCCAAGCTCCATCATCTCAATGTGTTAACACAGAAAAAGGATCTATCTTATTTGGTATGTGTGCTCACAAGGAATATTTTGATTGTTCTGGGGCTTAAATGTTGTTTCTGGAGACATTAATTCACAACCAGACAATTACTAAGTTGTGAGAGAACTGCTTTCTCTTTCCATGAAAAACTGGGACCATGGGGACTTACAGGAGTCTGGAGATGATTGTTTAAATCACAAAATATTTATCTGTCAAAACATGGGCCCAACCCATTTTTGGCTCACCTGATATGTTGTCCTGCTTCCGCCGATGAAGTCTAATAACCTTCCCCCTGCTCATTCCCCTAAAGAGGGAAAATAAACTTAAAGTAGTCCTTCCAACAGCATGCAGCACATCGTTGCACACATGGGAGAAGTGTCTCTGCATATACTACCCCCTTCCTCCCACCTACCAAATGTTTCCAGGACATTAAATTTCATATCAAATTCAATAGCTTTAACATCAATCTCTCATTCCTTGTTGTCAGCAATTCTCACCTAGTGCAGAGAATTCGAGCCAAGGAGCACTAAGGAATCATCTACATTAACAAACACAAGAAAGAATACTTTGAGCTTTTCCCTACTAACAAGAAACCCTAATCCCAGCAACCCAGGCTTAAACTGAGATGGAGCATGATCTTACCTGCACTTGTCACAGTTGAGAAGGAAGCCATCCTGAGAAAGACCACAAGGACACCAGGTAGGAACAGTCTCTCCTTCAGAGTTCGGGCTGTCTCCACAGCGTTCCTCTACGGGCGACGGCAGGCCATTCAGGTCAGAACGAGGGATGATCGTCTGGACAGGGGGAGAAGCAGGAGGTGTCGGAGGAGGAGGGGCTCCGTAATTATGATCCTGAAAATAAGATTTTTTAAATCAACAGTGTCCAAACACTGGCCCCTCTCTCCCCTAAAGTATGGTACATATGGAAAGAAAGAAGAAAGTAGTACCCTTTGTTTTTTGGCTTCAACCAGGAAAGTGATAAAACAAAATGCCAAGGTCAACTGGGACATAAAAACAAGAACAATGATGCAGGGCTAGACGTCCGCTGGAGGCAGGGAAGTGCAAAAGGGGCAACTTCGTCATGCTGCATATAAACATTTCAAGAAAGTCACAATGTATAAGAATGGATTACACGCCAGGAAGATCACTGCTCTGGAGAGAAACAAATGCATACTCACAGCATAAGGCAGTCCTCGACACCCATGCCTCTGAGTGGTCCCATAATTATGAGTGGAATACACGCTCTTCTCATTAACTGCTGGACTAGCCTCCACAGATTCAGGGCTGCACAAAGGCGAAAAGCAACGCATGATAGCATAACACCTAATCTTCCCTTAAACTAAGACTTTTAACTTCCCATGCTAACCCCTCCTCTTTCCACAACCACCAGCCACTAGAATAAGAGAAGGAACTCAGTGAAACAATCTGATTAACATAACTAAGCCTATAAATAACAGGAGTGTTATTAAATGTGAATTTGTGTGTAACATGAAGCCAGTACAGGCAGATGTCTCAAGGCAGGCACCTGGAATACAAGGTGTCCCTAATGACAAACACAAACGTACCAGCTGAGCAGGGAGTTTCCCCTAGAGAAGCCACTCTGGGCTGGTTTAGACTCAGAACTATTCTTCTTAATTGGATCTCTTAATACTTCCATGAAACCTCACATGACATTTGCAGTGAGTGAGATGATGAAAGTGCCTTCTGCACTGCCCCAGGGACCAGGCCCTCTTCCATTCACTACCAAGACAGGATACCCTGAAGAAAGTACAGGTAAAAACAATGGCATCTTATATTTATCATACCTCTCATCTTGATGAACCCCCAAAAACCTTTGAAATATTAGAGTAATAATTTCTCATCCACCAATGACATGCAAGCATATCAAGGACACAATTACTTAACAGCTGCATGGTAATACCACAGAACTTCAAAATATTCAAAACTGTAATCAGAGGTTATTGTTTATTGACAAATAATAAGAGGAGATGTGGCTACCATTCTGAATCGCCCATTATTTTCTAGGTGCCTTTATATACATTAATTCATTTACTCTGCAACTAGTAAACATGGTAAACAGCACCCCATTTTTACAGAAGAAGTTGAGGTGGTGAGATTACGTGACATCACCAAGGTCACACACTGACAGAGCCAGAATTTGAAACAATGTCTAATTCCAAATCCTGTGCTCTTTCCACTGTGCCTGTCTGGTTTGGAAAACCAGTTTAACATTCTATCTTTAAAGAAAACGATATGAAAATTTAAGTAGCCAGGTTTGTTGAGAAGCCTGGTATGATATCTTTTTACCCTCACTGAATGGAAAGCAAACTGTTCAAGTATAATTTAATATAAAAACATTATAAATGTGCTCAAATTTAGAAATTTAATTGTAAGCCTTTACATGATAATAAAAAGGCATAGGTAACAAAGGACAAAACACAAGTTTTGGGGAAAATAAGAACTCTTTACTCTGTTACTTGATTCAAGTTTTGGGGAATTTTGAAAGATTATTAAGGAATGCAATTGTATGACTTTGCTGAACTCAGTAATGGATTATCTGTCATTTAAATTAACTAGAACAGATTCACAAATTAGAAACTCCAAGGACACACATAACTCAGCCTTAGAGATCAAAGGGTCTTTTAGGGAATCAAATAATGCGTGGTTTGCTTTAAGGAACATACGTTTTTCCTGCTTTCACGTATACAATACACATTATTCAGCAGGAATAAACTGTGCAGTTCAATGTGGTGCAATGTCAGCTGAGAAGTGAGGGATAAAAGAAAATTCTGAGATATATCCAACTCACCCAGTTATATGCTCCAAAACTGTGAGAAGGGATCTTATTAATAACAGCAAAGGTAATTTCTAGGTGAAGAAGAACTTTAGACATAGGAAAGTATTCTGTTAGTGAAGTGCATGCATTTTATTCTTTAAGAGTGTCTGCAAAATGGGAACTGGGGTGGGGGTACATCAAGAATGCAGGTCAGTATTCTTGAGAAAAGATGATCTGACATGGCTCACTGAGAGGCAATCAGCTCTGAGTATTAGGAAACAGGTGGGGTTTCCTAAATGAAACTGAAGGGAAACAAGCATTAATAAAATGAAGGCAGAATTTAGTTTCTATGATGGACAGTTAAGAGAAAGTAGTAACTTTCAACACTGTTAATTCAGTAAATAAGTACTCCGAAAAAGCTGTACATATTTTATATAAGAGATTTTGTACCACTGAACACATGGGGTGAAATATGGCAGCTGTTTATTAGAAATGGAATTTTTCTGGACGGGAAAAAGGAAAGTGGCATGAAATAAAAGATGGCCATGGAGATGGAGCTATGTTGGTTGTATCTTACCCATCTCCAAACTGGGTAAATATGAACATATGCACTTCATGTGCAAGTCTAGGGAATAAAAATAAAATGTGTTTTGTGGAGGTTAAAAGGCCATCCCACTGGACAATACTTTCTAGTAAAGCACAGCGTTTAATATATAGCTATGCGTGCCAAGTATTAAAATTTAACCTCATGTCTTTTGAAAAGGAAACTCTGCAATTTTCAGGCTGGCTATAAATTAAATAGTTACATGTTGATCAATAATTATACAATTTCCTAGAATATTTCTTGACATATATATCAGCTCTTATCTATATTTCAAAATATGGATTAAAAATCTGGACTGTTAGGATTACATTTCCTTATTAGCCAACCATTTTATGCAAATGTAATTATAGCCTACGTCTGAACTACTATGACAGCTGGGCACATACACGGAAGCCATGCTAACGACAGATAATGCATCAATTGTGTTTTAAATACAACATGCAACCTGCTGCTATAATGCTACCTCTTGGAAAATGTCTAAAAATCATTTATGGGAGAACTGTAAATTCAGAAAAATCCTTGCTTTTATTATCTAGAGGTTCTCCTACAAATACATAAATAATGCATAATGCCTACTCTTATTATCAGATTTAAAATACCATGAGATACGGTCTAGGTCTTTTACTCAGTTTAGTACGTTGTCTTTCACACAAGTTTAATTTTAGAGTGCCCAGAACAGTGGAATATGCATGACAGTGGAATATGCATGGTGAAACATTAAAACATCATCTAAAATGCAACAGAATGGTACATAAGCTAATTGCTGACATTCTCTTGCTTTGTGGAAATACTAAATGAGTAACTGTGTAACAACAGTATCAGAAATCTGTCCAGAAATTACAGATGAAAACGTTTCAGGAAACAGAAACATCAGAGTCACGTTTTTAGGCCAAAAGTCTGCAAATACTTCTGGACTCCCTAGCAGCATTTATGGGTGGTCATCTCTGCACTCTGGGAAAAACACCAGTTTTAAGAACAACTGCTTTAGGTTTTTTTCTCTACTAGTCCCAAAGTCATTGTTTTAATCTCTCTGTTGAAATTTTCACAAATGTTAATGCTGTCTACCTGTATAGTTTATTAGACAATTTATGTAAGAGGCAGTGGTTGACTTTATAAAAAATCTGTTAACACTATATAATTATAGTTCTTAATGCAGGAAGATTTTTTTTTTAAGTATCTGGGAAACAGTTACAAACTTGAAAGTCTCAGCTGCCAGCATAACTGAATCTCTCAGGCATGCAAAAAAATAAAAAAACAAAACAAAACAGGAAAAAAAGCCCTGGAAGGAACACAATTCCACCCTTCCCATCCCCCACCCTCCATCTTCCTTTTTATATGGGAATAAGGCCAAAAACTTTCAGTTCTTGACTACCCAAGAATATAGTATACTGCTTCTTGGAGTAGCTCCATTTTAAGTCTTCCTCTTTAAGGAAGACAACAGATAGTTAAGTAATCCTAGGTGGCTCTGTAAAGAAAATATACATGCTCTTTACTATATTCTCAGTTTTAAGGAAGAAAACCACTATTAATCAGGGATGCAGTTGAACCCAGAGCTCTGGTACAGTTGCTTTGCTTTGCTGAAGGGGGAAGAATCCCCAGGGACTATGAAAATGGCAAGAGAAACAGGGGAATTAGAGCAACACCCACCTCACTCAAGAAGTGGCTGTGGGATCAAGAGTCTGAACTGGACCTGAACATATTCAAAACACCAGGATTTTTCCAGCCCAGACCCTAATCCCTGGTACTGCCTGGAATAGACTTGGCTTCTGGGGGTGTGCTGCCCCCTAGGCCCCTTGGGTCTCTTTCGCTGGACTTTCACATCCTGGTGTAGTGCCACTTCGTCTTGAAAGGTAGGGGGCTTCCACTTCCTTTCTGTAAGCAAGGAAGATTGGGTACAAGGGAGGTAAAAGGACAAAAGGGGGAATCTGTGAGCAGGGGGAATCTTGGACAACTTAAAAGAGAAGGGATACAAAAAGCTAAAATTTTTTAAACTGTGAATAATATATAAAGTTTTATAATGAAGGCCTACCTTCATTGCCATTTGGTATTTAAATTCTTCAAGAATTGAGAGTCTATTTTAGGGATTGGGCTTTTCGACAAACTCTGAATTCCTAAAGCTGCTCTTAGCTGAAAAAAAAGTTTGGTACCACTGATTTTGAAGGTCCTCTTTCTAGGCAATGAATATTATATAAAAACAGATGACACTACTTTCAATGTTTTCTACCCCAAATAGGAGAAGTTCTAAGTAACCTGCCCATATAAAGTTTTAGCCCCTTTACTCCAGAACAGTGAGAAGTACATAGGAAGAGGCCTTCAAGGAAAATCAGTTGGAGAGAACTCCTCATCTCCCTCCTCAGACTAATCATTAACTCTACAGAAGCACGTAGTGACACCTACTTTATTTCAATCTTCCCCACCCATCAAAACAAATGAAAATGTAATCACTACTGTGCAAATTTAATTCAATTATATTATTTACTAAGAACCCCCCCCTCCCCCATTCTTTCCCTCCCCTTTCTAACTCTTTTTTCCCCCTCCAACTTCTACGGGCAAAAAGGGAAAGGCCTAATGTCATTTATGGTGGTTTAGACTTGGGTTTAGTACTGCATACTTATTATTAGATGCCCATAAGAAAGTTATGTCCACACAAACTGGTAACGCACCTACTACCCAGAAAGTAGCACTTACTCTGATCCAGCAGCCATATCTGAGTAGGATGTATCTGGTGTGGTGACTCCCAGAGGGATTGCAATGCTCATGACGTCCAATACAGCAGAGAGTGGAAATCACCGGGTCCAATTAATGGAGACTGGCCACTCTGAGAGTGGGGGTGAGCTGCACAGTCTTAACCAACATGTTATGGACATGAGGAATCCTGCCACAGAAAAGGAAAATATCTAATAACTAGATAGTTCTTTATATTTAACCTAAATGATACTGAGTATTTTCCCATTTTTACCTATAAAAAAAAGATTTATATATTTGAAAGAGAGAGCGAGAGAGTGCACCAGTACTAGTGGGGGAGGGGCAGAGGGAGATGGGGAGAGTGAAACCTAAGTAGACTCCCGCTGAGCACAGAGCCCAACAATGGAGCTCAATCTTATGCCCGAGATCACAACCTGAGCCAAAACCAAGAGTCTGATGCTCAACCAAGTGAGCCACCCAGGTGCCCCTATTTTTCCATTTTTAAAGTAAGTCTTTTAAGGGATAAATATAAACAAGTACAGCAAAGGATCTACACATTGACATATTTTATTGCGTACTACATTAATCTTCTACAAAGTGAGGTAGTAGCAAAAGTTATGCTTATTTTCATTTCATTTCAATTCAATCCACTGCTAAGTAAAAATAAAAACATAAACTGTAAAGAGTTGTTTCATAATAAAGGTTAGAAAATCCTCTATGGAAAAGCAGTGAGATATCTTGAGTGACTGACCATAACCAGTGGAATCTGGGAAGAAAAAGACTCACAAACTACTAAAGTATAAAAAGTTAAAAGTACATTAAGAGAGTGGGACACCTGGCTCACTCATTAGAGCATGTGACTCCTAGATCTCAGGGGTGTAAGGTCAAGCCCCAAGTTGGGTGTAGAGATTACTTAAAAAATAAAATCTCTGAAGGGTGCCTGAGTGGCTCAGGTCATGATCTCAGCATCGTGAGATCAACCCCTGCCATCAGGCTCCACACTCAGTGTGAAGGCTGCTTAAGATTCCCTTTCTCCCTCTCCCCCAACCACCCCTTCCTCTCTCTCTCTGAAAAAAGGGGGGAAAAAAAAGAGTGTATTAAGAGATTTGAAGGTATGGTACAAAGCGGAAGAAAGTATACTCTATACAATTTACATTACTGGTTTTGTATTAAACTACTTGAAGAATGAAACCAGATGGGGCGCCTGGGTGGCTCAGTGGGTTGAGCCTCTGCCTTTGGCTCAGGTCATGATTCCGGGGTCTTGGGATTGAGCCCCGCATCGGGCTCTCTGCTCAGCGGGGAGCCTGCTTCCCCCTCTCTCTCTGCCTGCCTTTCTGCCTACTTGTGATCTCTATCAAATAAAGAAACAAAAATCTTAAAAAAAAAAAAAAAAAAAAAGAATGAAACCAGAAATATTTTCTGTGGGAGGGAAGAAAGTCAGTGTGAATGGTAAAGACCCAAGTTAATAAAGAATTTTGCAAAAAGACTACAAAAAGAGATATGATTGATTGGCTGATTCATCTTAAGACAAATAAATTACTTATTCTACTCAATTTTACAAATAATTACTCCATTACTTATATTAGAGAAATTTAATGAAATGAGAAGTATGTGATACTAAGCTGACTAACCCAGAGAATTAGTGCAAATTTTAAATGACAGACCATATAAAATGCCTAAATCTTATTTTGATACATAAGGCAAATTAATGTCAATAAGAAAACCAATTATGAACAGTGAATCAGGCCAAGATTTTTAAAAACACATAAAGATAATATTACTCTTTTTGTGTTATTTTAGAATACTAGAAACAGGGCAAGACACCAGTTGGCTACAACTGGAGGTGACATAGTGCTAGACTTGGGACTGAAATGAAAAAGGGAAAATTTCCTATTGTTTCTTCACAGCTTACAAAAGAGAATTGACTAATATAACTCTTTGGGCCCATCTAACACATATAATTTCCTTTCTCTAACAATATATCCAAACAAATTTAGGCAGAATACCCTCCAAGCCTCTAGGAGACTGAAATAAAATCTAGAAATGATAAAAGAGAATACTTATCAAATATGCTTGTAAAACAGTTAAATATTGGGGATTGTTGGTTACAACTATTCCTCTAATTTTAGTATCACTCTATAACTTGAACTAAAAAGAAGAAACAAAAACCAAAAATCCCCGAAGATGCCTGGCTTGATAATCAGAACAGAGTCTGATAATAATCATACCTTCCCTTAACCAATACAGGAATTTCAATCACATGTTACATTTTCAGTAAAGAATAAAAGAAGTTATCCAACACCATTAAAAAGCCTTTGTTGTAGCCATGACTATTCTATGTCCATTAAAAAAAAGTAGGCTTCTAGAAGACAACTTATAAACTTAAGCTGATAGTTATTTTTCTGACAGTAATTTTTAAAAGATATTCTAAAATGAAAAAATGGGGGAAATTATTACAGATAGAATTTCCTTAATGAGTGAATAAGTGATTAACACATTCCTTACTGAAATCTCAACCTAGCTAATTTGGAGACTTAATAAATTTAAGAAACATTAACTACTTTAGCTATGAATTTCTCTTTCATGAATTTCTTCATCTTCCTTTTGTCTAGTTTTACAAGATTTTTCCTCTCTTCTGATGAGGACAATTACTATAGAGTAGCATGGCCATCTTCTATATAATGCTTTCATATTAGGGGATGGGCATTAAGAAGGGCACTTGATGTAATGAGCACTGGGTGTTATAAGCAACTGAAAAAAATCACTAAATTCTACTTCTGAAACTAATACTACACTATCTGTGAACTAACTTGAATTTAAATAAAGTCTTGAATATAAATACATAAAGCTTTCAAATTATTAGGCTTCTTAACATAAAAAATGTTAACAAAATCAAACTTCTCACATAACCCTGAGAATCATTGCTTCCCTAAATAACACTCTGTAAAATGTAGCTATTAAGTATTAACTGAAGACTTAACAGGTCAATATGCAGTATTTTATTACAATTACTCTAGTTTTATAAGCCAAGAAAACAGACTCTTAGTATAGTTTACCAAAGTTAGTAGTACAGAATTAGTTAATTGATCACAGTTTGGAGAGGTGTCCTAGAGTGAGAAGTTAACTCTGTCTCTAGGTGGAACAATTTCAAGATATCTTTTACTTATTAAATTTTCTCTTTCTACCATAATATAAACTCTGTAAGGACAGGATTTTTGTGTTTTATCCTCTGCTGTATTTCCAATGTTCAGACCGAAAATGTCCGAGACTGTGAGCTGAATGTATTATGATCACCATTATCTCAACATATGATTTTAGCACTCGTTACAATATAAAAATTAAAACAAATATAAAGGATTTATTTGACTCAGTCACCTTTTTATAGACCTCCAAATATGAAGTCCCCCAAAATTATCTGCCAGTACCTCTGATGACCTAGAAAAAGTTGAGACACAGATTAGTACAGAAAGAAATAATAACAATGGATAAAAAGAACAGAATTATTCAGAATATTTTCTTTTTTGGGGGAGAGGAAGAGTGAGCAAACACGCATGTACATGAGTCGGGGTAGAGAGGGTGGGGCAGGGGCAGAGGGAAAAAGACAATAAAAAGCTCCATGCTCAACACAGAGCCCAATGCAATGTGGGGCTCGATCTTACAACCCTGAGATCGTGACCTGAATCTAAATCATGAGTCGGATGCTTAACGCCACCTAGACACTCTGAATTATACAGAATATTTTACACAGTAATTTATTTCATTTCTACACATTGCCTTGTTAACCATCCTATGTTCATTTATTTCTGTCCTTAAAGCCATGATATCCTATTTTCCTATAAAGCCAGAACCTAAACAAAGAAGGGAAAAGGAAATTATCTTTATTAGACTTAAGAAGTGGAAAATATTATGTCACTGGGTAATACTCTTTTCTTCAAATGAGAAGTCTCTCCCATTTCCCAAAGGACTTATCTCTCCTAGGAGGTACTTCTCCAATGACCCACTCCCAAATGCAGAGGCTTTTCTTTAACCAAACATCAAGTTAACTCTCTAGTCAGAAAAGGACCAATAATCACCTATTAAAGTATAAATTCATACTAGCTCTCCCCTCCCCCACCTTCATCCCGCTTATCATCTTATCCACTAAAAAAAAAAAGACAAATGGTAGCCAATTCTATTTGTGGTCAACTGTATAACGGACTATGTGGAAAAACAGAGCTTTAATTAACTTTTTTTTTTCCTCCAAAAAGTAAAGGAAAATAGGTGATGGGCGGGGGGGGGCAAAAAGTCAAATTTAACATTAGCCAGAACAGGGAATTATTAACTAAATGTTAATATATCACGTATGTGAAAAGAGTTGTTTTGGGGATTCTAGCTACCAAGCAATACAGAGGAAACGTACTTTTCTATGTTGATATTTTGTGGATTTCTAAATTTACAAAAAAATGGAAAACAAACTATTTTTTAAAAAGATTTTACTTATTTGAGAGTATGAGCAGATGGAGGGGCAGAGGGAGAAGCAGACTCCTCATTGAGCAGGGAGCCTGAAGCGGGGTTCAATCCCAGAACCCTGAGACCATAACTTGACCTGAAGTCAGACACTTGACCAACTGAGCCACCCAGGAACCCCTAAACTCTTCTTTAGAAATATTTTTAGGGGCACCTGGGTGGCTCAGTGGTTGGGTGTCTGCCTTGGGCTCAGGTCATGGTCCAAGGGTCCTGGGATTGAGCCCCACATCTGGCTCTCTGCTCAGCAATGAGCCTATTTCCTCTCTCTGCATTTCTCCTAGCTTGTGCTCTCTCTCTCAAATAAATAAATAAATAAATAAAAATCTTAAAAAGAAAAAATTAAAAAAAATTTTTAAAAGAGCATACTCAGAATTATCATAAAAATAAAAGGTATGGGGGCGCCTGGGTGGTTCAGTGGGTTAAAGCCTCTGCCTTCGGCTCAGGTCATGGTCCCAGGGTCCTGGGATCGAGCCCCGCATCGGGCTCTTTGCTCCGCGGGGAGCCTGCTTCCTCCTCTCTCTCTGCCTGCCTCTCTGCCTGCTTGTGATCTCTGTCTGTCAAATAAATAAATAAAATCTTTAAAAAAAAATAAATACAAAATAAAAAGATAAAAGGTATGAAGGCAACAATAAAGGGAAGAAAAAAAAAAAAACAAGAAAGAAAAAAAAAAACCCAAGGAAGAAGTAGACTCCCCTAGCAACAAGTAAGAAAGAAGGTAAGAAATGACAGGAGGAAAAAGAGAAATATATCAATGTTCAGTAGGAGGAAAATGAATACATCAGAATTTCAATTTCATATCAATTCAAATTCATATCATTTTTCCAGAACAATTCGTCAGAATCCACAGAATACTAGTAAGTTCTTGGATTCAGAAGCAAAAGCAGTCAGTCTCCCAACACTGAGAACTATTTTGAGAAGTCACCATTTATACACACATATAGTTTCTGGAGAAAAGGCTATTAAACAGAACATGAAAAAATGTTTTATAATTACCCATCTTTTTACTTGGGTTCAGAAATGGTCAATAGTCTCTGTATGTGTCATTCTGACAGTTTCTTCTCTATACGAGTTGCTGAAAGCACAAGACCCGTGTGACCTATTTGGTCACTCTCAGAGCAGACACACAAAAAGTGTTTTAAGAACAATTCCAACAGAGATTTCAGAAAAAGAAATTGCATCAGCCAGGTGAGCAGGAAGCAGCTGGGAGACAAGAGTCCTATAAACAGCCAATCCAATGAAAGAAATTCAGAACAAGTCTGCTTCAGTAATCCTGTGAAGAGGACTGGCAGGAAGAGGAGTGCCGCTTTAGAAAGAGAACAGGCCTCATATGCTTCAGACAGTCTTTGTACTGAGGCTGTGGACCTTGGCCATTCTCCCAGAAATGATGCAATCCTGATGAACAAGATCTGCTGCCAGAGAAACAATTGTTAACAGCCTATGCAGACAGCAACTCAGCCAAGGAGCAATCTCTGATCAGCTCTCTTCAAAAACCCCCAGAAAGCCAAATCTCTTCCTCAATTTTGGCTTCTGACAAAAACATGTAAGTGAATACACATTTAAATATATAAGAACAAGCCTCTTCCCAAAATGTCCCTTTGCTTTTAATTGGTTTTTCAGTATCAATCATCCATAACTAAATTTGAAATAAAACACTGAGAACACTTCTACTTTTATGAATATAGTCCTCCAAGCATATTAACAAGGTATTAAAAGCAAGTTATTAACAAGGCTGAAATTTTACACTTATTTTCCTCACTCTCATTAGAAAACGTTTTGAAAAGTAGTAGTGGCTTCCCTATGTATGAAAAACAATCTGGAATCGAGGACCCAATTATGAGATTTGAAAGTAAGGACAAACATGCATATTTACTAATTCAGGGCCAGGAAAAGTATATTTTAAAGTTATTTCTAAAGTTATGTGACTCAATATGTTAAAGATAGGCATGTATTGGAGAAAATCTCTTCTTGTTTAGGCAGACATAAACAGTAGGTTGAATAATATCACAATTTGCACCGCTTAATGTTCTCAAGGGCAACAATATTACTTCAGATCTTTTAAGAGGGTTAATGATTATCATCCTATTAGCAGCAGCTTACTATTTTGGAATCTAAATTAAAAATTTCATCAATTTAAAGTCAATCAGAGAAGGATAATTATCATATGATCTCCCTGATATGAGGAAGATGAGAAGCATCGTGGGGGGTTTGGGGGGGGTAGGAAAAGAATAAATGAAACAAGATGGTATCAGGAGGGAGACAAACCATAAGAGACTCTTAATCTCACAAAACAAACTGAGGCTTGCCGCCGGTAGAGGGTAGGGAGAGGGTGGTGGGGTTATGGACATCGGGGAAAATATGTGCTATGGTGAATGCTGTGAAGTGTGTAAACCTGGTGATTCACAGACCTGTACCCTTGGGGCTAATAATACATTATATGTTAATTTTAAAAAATTCATCAATTTAAAAATCCTAGGTTCTTCATCTCCTAGGTCTGGTTTTAGTATTAAATTGTATATATGGTACTGCTATAAAATTATTAGTATTTTACCTCCTTGTTTACTAAATAAAAGACCCTGCATACAACAACTCTTAGTTCTCTAAATTTCAACTAGCCATAAGCTGTAATTAACCAAAGACCTTTCTTGCAAAAGCAGTAACTCTTAGACTGGGATTCACCAAAACCACAAACATCTAAGATGTCTCCTACAATCAATATATTCAGCCCAATCTACTATCCCTATTTTTAAACTGGTTAATAATGAAAATGAACTGATGGACAGAATAATTCTAAAGCAGTAAAAGATCTAAAGTAGGCTAGTAAGTGAATAAATTTAAGCAAGAAGAGAAAAAAAATTCAGGAAAGTTGACAATAAAAGTTAAAATAGCCATTAAGATTCAATTTCTGAACCTACTGATCATTCAAAATTTTGTTACACATGTAACAAATTTATTCTTTATTTATTCTTAAATACTTTATTCTTAAATACTTAAATGTATTCTTAAATACTTAAATTTATTCTTAAATACTTAAAAAAAAAAGATTTATTTGAGAGCGAGTGCACACATTCATGAGAGCAGGGGGAAGGGCAGAGGGAGAAGGGAAGAGGGAATCTCAAGCAGATTCCCCTATGAACACGGAGCCAACTTGGGGTTTGATTTCACGACCCTTGAGATCATGACCTGAGCCAAAACCAAGAATTGGATGTTCAAGTGAATAAGCCACCCAGGCGCCCCTCTTTTTAAATACTTCAATTTCTTCTTTACAAGAGAGTAAAAGAGTAAAAAGGAGACATATGGAAAGACTATTAGAAAGTGTTTTTTTAACATGATGACTACCCTCAATTTTTAAATCACAGAGCAGTTCAAAATGCAGTAGATAAAGGAATGCATTTTATTCACAGTACCAACTTGTGGAAAAACTAATGTGGCAGCTGCCATTTATATGCTTATCTTTCATCTTCAACCCAAACTGAAGACCAAGGAAAAACACTACCACTGTACTGTAATGGATCACTTTTGACCTTGAAAAAGGAAAAAATATTTTAAGAAAAAGTACTATATTAAGAGGCAGAAGTCTGAGTTCTAGCCTAAAAGTCTAAATATTTGGTGATCTCAGAAAAATTACTTTTTATATACAATCTTTAATTCCTCAAAGTAAAATCTCAATGGGTTTCATTCTGCTTCAGAATCTGTGAATCCTGGCATTGGCTTAGGCAATTCATGCAATGTCTCAAAGTCTCAGTTTTCTCCTCTGAACAACAGAAAGAATACCTGTCCTGCTTACTCACAGGTGCATATGAACTAGTATTTGTAGAAAATAAGAGTTTAAATGATTCTCTGCAACCTTTAAATAGTGAAGAGGAGCTATTACCTAATAAGCTGAATATGGCTAAGGATTATTTTTACTATTCTCCAACAGTATGTATTTTTTTTTTAAAGATTTTATTTACTTATTTGATAGACAGAGATCACAAGTAGTCAGAGAGGCAGGCAGAGAGAGAGGAGGAAGCAGGCTCCCCGCTGAGCAAAGAGCCCAACGCGGGCGTATCCCAGGACCCTGAGACCATGACCTGAGCCGAAGGCAGAGGCTTTAACCCACTGAGCCACCCAGACGCCCCAACAGTGTGTACTTCAATTTTGCTATCCTAACTAAGGCGAGAAGGGGAGATGCTGGGAAACATGTAAAAATAAACAGTGTAGCAAAGGTAAGTGATAAGCATTGTAAGAATTACTGGAAAACAGACGATTAACTCTAAGAAAAAAGTGTTCAGAGATCTGGTGAAAAGTTCATATATTTGGAGGGTATAAACTGTAAATTAGGCTTATAATCTGAAACAAGTTAATGTAGGCAAAGAATCTAGGAGTTGAGGGCTGAACATAAAGAAGAAAAGAGAAAAACTGGAAGTAAACAATGGAGACTAAAGAAATTCAGACTAAGGTAATTTAGAGTCAAGATAAAGTTTTCTTTTTCTCTCACCTCTTCTCCTCCAACACTTGTTTATCCCTTGGCTCCTTTGCCTAAATTTATACTCCCTTTAGGGGCTATTAGGCTTGGCACAATAAACAGATGTCTATAAAAACTCTAAGTTTACTAGAATAGGAGGTAATTAAAATCCAGTTTTTAAAAAATCCTATTTTAGTCCACAGGAAGAATTTCTTTCCCCCTGAAAAATTTCATTAATGGTAGCATTATAGACGCCAAGATATACTTAGCTATTCTTGGGGGGGGGGGGGGGAGGAGCTAGGATATGAGTACACATCATAAATAATGAAACTAAATACTATGATTTTAAGTTATTTTAGGTTGACACGAAAAAAGAGAAGTATCTTATGTATACCTGATTTAACAGTGATAAATAGGTATTTACTGCTAAACTAACGAAAGATGCGCAGGCTCTTTCTGTGCTTAAGAAGAATCAGGAAGGGGCGCCTGGGGGGCTCAGTGGGTTAAAGCCTCTGCCTCTGGCTCAGGTGGTGATCCCAGGGTCCTGGGATCGGGCCCCGCATCGGGCTCTCTGCTCCGCGGGGAGCCTGCTTCCTCCCCTCTCTCTCTGCCTGCTTCTCTGCCAACTTGTGATCTCTCTCTCTGTCAAATAAATAAATAAAACCTTTTTTTAAAAAAAAAAAGAAGAATCAGGAAAATTTTAGGCTTCTAAGTATTAAATAAAGATGATGCCCTTGGGGTGCCGGGGAGGCTCAGTGGGTTGAGCCTCTCCTTTCAGCTCAGGTCATGATCTTGGGGTCTTGGGATTGCCCCGAGTCCAGCTCCGGCTCAGCAGGGCGCCTGCTTCTCCCTCTCTGCCTACTTGTGATCTCTCTGTCGAATAAATAAATAAAATCTTTAAAAAAAAAAAAAAAAAAGATGACATGTCCTCAAAGAACTTTCAAGGACTCTGCAAAGAGATATTCTCAAGACTTTCTGAAGGTTCTGTCCCACTGTGTTAGGAGCCTCAGAGCATGCTTTAGATCTATACACCACAGAAAAAGGAAAAGAACATCTCATCCATTTAGGTTTGCCTCCTCTCTGTCTAGACCCTTTCCATTTCCAAACCCTCAAATGGGAACCACATTTCCTTACTCCAGATAAAGTGGGTTGTGCACATTTATGAGGCATTAATATCTGTTATACTTTCAGTAGTTTTGGCAAAATTTCTCCAGTTCATTAAAAAAAAATTTAGGAATTTAAAGCTTAGAGCCTAATTTATTATTTTATAGATGAAGAAACACTGCTACAAAAATATTAACTTATAAGAAGTAACATACAAAGTGGTGCCTTCAAAAGAAAGAAAATTAAGATTTTAATGTACAGCTTCTATTTATTAATTACTATTTACTTTAGATAGCAATGCCTGAATCAAAATAAAATTTTAAAACTTAAGTATCAATTATTATTGGTGCTATGCTAGACACAAAAGTCCAGACTAAAATTCCTGGCTCTCTTTGGATTTATATTATCTAGATTTGCCAGGTTTTTCTTCATTCATTCATTCTTTGATTCATTCAACAAACATAAGTAACTACTATATATAAAAACTATGTTAAGTGCTATTTTAAGGCGTTTCTCTTATCCAAAGCAGAAGAGGATAGGCAATTTGCAAACTCTTTAGGCTTGCCTATGTGCCAAGTATTGCATGCTCACAACTATGAAGGGGAAAAAAATCCTAAAGTGTGCCTCTACAATTAATGAGTCACTCTGAAGAGAAAACAACACTGTCCTCTCTAAAAAAGAAAACCCCAGACCACTCCACAGTTTAACAGTGACACAGAGGAGTCTCTTATAGGGAAGATTTTCATAAGTCTCTTGAATTTAGACAACACTTATCACTGACTGGTCTTATGGAAAGTTCTATTAAGAATGAAGGTCACCAAGCAGCAAGAACCCTCAAAACAAGACAAACAGAACCTGATCGTACACGTGTCAGGATTGGTAGGCAGACCAGGTGGTTAAGTATATAACAGCAAAGGAATTTAAGGCTTAACATTTCTGATACACACAATAGAGTTCCCTTCCCCAACCAACAGCTGTATTTGTATTCTTAACATATTAGAGATAATAAATGCTTGTAAAAATAGGCAAACTTTATGAAAGCATAAAAAGTAGAAGTGAAATTCTCACATAATTCCACTTCCCAAAGATACCCCCCAAATAAGTGATAACTCTGCAGTTCTATAATCTGCGTTGTTCATTTAGCAGGTTTCGGACATCTTTCTATATATGCATACACGTAAGTCTGCTTCTTCTTAAATGATGGCACCATATCTATCCTATGGCTGTACTATTAATTTAAGTCAATCCCGTGCAGGTGAATGTTCATTCATATTGTTGCCAATTTTCCGTCAAATATACAATAATAAATATACTAAACAGTCATGTACATATGCCTTTCTTTAACATACACAAACATTTTCTTAGGATACATTTCTGGATGTGAAACTACTGAAATGTCATAAGCATGTATCAGAGATGTCAAACCACCCTCCACAAAGTTAAAACCATTTTACAAAGTCCCACATAGTGTGTGAAGGCTGGCTACATTTTCTCATAGGTTTAAAATAATTCCGGGGCGCCTGGGTGGCTCAGTGGGTTAAAGCCTCTGCCTTCGGCTCAGGTCATGATCTCAGGGTCCTGGGATCGAGCCCCGCATCGGGTTCTCTGCTCTGCAGGGAGCCTGCTTCCTCCTCTCTCTCTGCCTGCTTCTCTGCCTACTTGTGATCTCCGTCTGCCAAATAAATAAATAAAATCTTTAAAATCTTTAAAAAAAAATATATATATATATTTTCAATTCTAACTCTGCTCATAGAGTCTTCTATTTAGAAGACTACATTCTAAAAAAAAAACCCTAAAATGAAAGTCAACTGCAAATTCTCAACAATTCTGATACACTTTTACGACTACTGATTGGATGTGTTATTATTATTGTTCTGTGAAATTCTTATATACTAAGAGATCTCATTTGCTTTTTCACTAGATTTGGGCTGGGATCTTCAAAATAAAACATAAAGCACTATTTCAAAATCAAAGTATTTTATGGTTGCCCCATGAGATAATTTTTAACTCTTTTAATAGGATGTATCAAGATCTAAATTTCTTCTTCCAGTAATGAAAAAATAAACTATGCTAACCACTTGTAACCTAGCTAGAATTTGTAGGACAAAATTCAAGTAATCTAGAAGATTTGAACTTTTCAGTTTCAAAGAAGTTGTCAAAACTCTGTTCTAGGGGTGCCTGGCTGGGTCAATCAGAGGACCATGAGACTCATCGTCTCAGGGTTGTGAGTTCAAGCCCCACAGTGGGTGTAAATAACCTAAATAAATAAACTTAAAAACAAAACCAAAAAACCTCTATTCTAGCAGTTCCACTTTAGAGTGTAAAACAGGATGCCCTTCATTTTTAATGACACATAGAGAAAAAAACCCTTAAAACTGTAAGAGCCTTGTCAATACTGATTTACTAAAAGATAAAGTCAAAACACTGACTAAATTTTTACACTGCCTACCAATTCAATTTTACAGTGCCTGCGAACCAATATGGTTCAAATGTAAGCCCTACACAAATGAGGCAAACAAATAAGAACCCCTCTACTTTTTACTGTGCTTGCTCTAGCACCTGACTGAGAGCCTGGATGGAGAGCTATTCTTTTCCTCTGAAATGTTTTATAGACCATCTTTTATCCATCCATTCACCAACATTACTCACCTCTTTATGATTTCAAGGTTTCATTATAGCAATGAACTGATCTCACTACCTCTGGGCTCTCAACCCTCCAAAATTTACTCTTCACTCTTTCCTAACTGTAACCCTTTTTTTATTTTAATTTTTAAAAAAGATTTTATTTATTTATTTGACAGAGAGAGAGAGAGACAGTGAGAGAGGAAACACAGGCAGGGGCAGTGGGAGAGGGAGAAGTAGGCTTCCTACTGAGCAGGGAGCCCTATGTAGCTCTAATCCCATGACCTGCACCAAAGGCAGAGCTTAATGACTTAGCCACCCAGACGCCCCGACTTTAACCCTTTTACAGCATAACTTTAATCATTATCATTCCACAATTAGAAATCTACAATGGCTCCCTAATACCTAATGGGTTAGTTCAAACTCCTTTGCCTGAATGGAATGAAGACTTCTGTTAATTACCGGCTAATCTATTTCTTATCCTTCAAAATTTTGTTCATACTATGTATCCTAATGCTACTTTCTGTATACTTTAAAAAAAAACTTTATTATGAAAAACTTTAAACAAATACAAAACCAAAGAAAACCCCGTAATGAACACATAAACCGTACCCAACTTTAAACAAACTGATGGCTAACCTTACTTTATCCGTAACCACTCATCTTCTACAGAATTATTTTACAGCAAATCCAGAAATATCAGTTGTATATATAATATCTGCTGAGTGGAGTTGTCCCTCATTTATCATAAAAATGGGTGAAAGAGTCTGCCTGTAATGGTAGGTGGTTGTGACAGAGAAAGAAAGACTTATCTTTTTTTGGCAAAAGTTAAAATGGATAAAGGGCTTAATATAATTCATCAATTGATAGATCTGCTGAGTAATGTTTAGGTTTTATAATTATACACTTATGGCTATTAAAAATGTCTTAAATTTTTTCTAAAGAAAAAAACACTGTAAGCAATTGTTATTTTTTAATTAATTTGTTGATAAAATCTCTTCTATTCTGGGGAATGCAAATTTCTCCTTATAGCAAAGCTAAATCCAAGTACATAAATGATCCACAGCTGTAACACAGCATTCCTATATATTCTACAAGCCAATAAACAAAAATGGACAAAACACAGAAGAAACACCCCCAAAACAGAGTGATATTCTATAAACCTGTGTATTGAAGATAAGGACTGATTACACCATATAAGCAATGGTTCACATCTGAGGTACTGACGAGGGGCGCCTGGGTGGCTCAGTCGGTTAAGCCGCTGCCTTCGGCTCAGGTCATTATCCCAGACTCCTGTGATGGAGTCCCCGCATCAGGCTCCTTGCTTGGCAGGGAACCTGTTTCTCTCTCCACCTCTGCCTGCCTGTGCGCTTGAGCGCGCGCATGCGCACTCTCTCTCTCTCTCTCTGACAAATAAAATCTTAAAAAAAAAATTTGAGGTACCGACCAGCTGTTATTTTTAGCAAGCCATTTCTTAAAGTACTAGGAGAGGTTTAGTGACAATACTTAGGGTACTCAACTGAGGAGCACTTTTCAGTCAAAAAATAATTCTGAAGTAATGGTGTCACAAAAGCCATTTGGGATAGATATGGATGACTCCTATTTGAACCACAAAGCAAATCTAAAGGTCCAGTTATTGGAAAACAAGCCCAAATCACTGTCAATGCAAATATATACCATTACACATTCTATTCCCAAACTACTCATCATAAGCTATACCAATGGCAATAAAATTAAACTTAAAATAATTTGTAATTTAAAAAGTGACAGTGATGGAACATGAAGATTAACTCCAAGAAACACCGATATACACTGCTTTACCTAAGCAAAAAATAAGCCTGCATTTACTTATACAGTAGGTTCCTTGTAAAATGAAATCTTTGAAATGATGAGTACATTATTTCCCTAGAAGCCCAAGAGAATGAACATCTCTGGACCAAATAGCCAGTGGTTTGTTGAGACACAGGAACTTAAAGTTCCCAACATGCAAAACAAAAATATTTAACTTATTGATTGTAAACATCTTCTCTAGAGATCTTAATATGAAAAATGATTTTATGGAGAAAAAATAATTTTATGAAAAAAATTTTATGAAAAAATATTTATGAAAAATAAAAAATCATTTTATGAAAAATGATTGACACAGATGCTCATCTTTGATCCAATTTCAGTAAACACTTCAGCTGTATTTAGGCCAAAATTCTCATTTGTTAATTAATTCTTGTAATAAATCATCCCCAGGGCCCTGAAAAAAAATAGTACTTTTTAGTTAATGAATACAACTGGCACAATAAGCAGCTCCAAATTCTTATGCAAAATACAATCACCGTATACCATGTTAAGTTTTACCAGTCATTTATTGTCTCCTTGAATCACCTCTATTGCTTTTCCTGTCATAATGTAGTCCAATCCTAAGCAAAGCCCAGAATTCTGGCCCTGAATAACTAAGAGTAAAACACAAAGTATCTTAGGTTCACATGCCATTTTCCCTTTTTGTTAAAACATCTATTTTATAAACTTATTTTTTTCCCAGGTGAAATATTTCTAAATGCTGAACATTACTGTTTCGGGTGTTTTTTTTTTAAGATTATTTATTTATTTGACAGAGATCACAAGTAAGCAAAGAGGCAGGCAGGGGAGGGGGCGTGGGGGGGGGGGTAAAGCAGGTTCCTGCCAAGCAGAGATCCTGGTCCTGGGCTTGATCCCAGGACCCTGAAATCATGACCTGAGCTGAAGGCAGAGGAAGGAAAATCGGAAAATCTTCTGATTTTCACTGAGCCACCCAGGCGCCCCATGAACATTACCATTCTTGAATACTGTATTTCTTTTTCCAGTACTTGGTAACCAATATAAAAACTAAGATTTTTTTTTTAAAATCCTAGTTCCCAGATTTTGACAAATCTCTTGTAGACCACCACTGGTAACTTTAGATTAGTGGTTCTCAATCTTTTTAGAAAAAAGGACAGATTCTCAAAAGTGTAAAGATTTGGGGGGAGGATCGGAAAAACAGGTGAAGGGGGTTAGAAGTTAGAAATTTCCAGTTACAAAGTAATGTCACAGGGGTGTAATGTACAGCATGGTGGCCACAGTTAACATGTTGTATATTTGAAAACTGCCAGGTGAGTAGATCCTAAAAGTTCTTTTTTTTTTTTTAAGATTTTATTTATTTATTTAATTTATTTATTTATTTGACAGAGAGAGAGAGATCACAAGTAGGCAGAGAGGCAGGCAGAGAGAGAGGAGGAAGCAGGCTCCCTGCGGAGCAGAGAGCCCAATGCGGGGCTCGATCCCAGGACCCTGAGATCATGACCCGAGCCGAAGGCAGCGGCTTAATCCACTGAGCCACCCAGGCGCCCCATGATCCTAAAAGTTCTTAGCATGAGAAAATATTTTTTTCTGGTAACTATATAAGGTGACAGATGTTGCCTCGACTTACTGTGGTGATCATTTCCCAATGTATGCAAATATCAACTCATTATGCTGTATACCTGAAACTAATATAATGTTATATGTCAAGTATATCTCAATTTAAAAAAATGTTTTTTATATGAAGCCATTAGAGTGGGCCCTAATCAAATATGACTGAAGCTTGAAAGAAGAAGAAATCTGGATAAAGAGCCACCAAGAGGTGTGTGCACAGAGGCAGGACCCTATGGAAAGGCAGTAGTAGGAGGGTAACCACCTGCAAACTATGGAGAGAGAGCTCAGGAGAAACTAACACTGCCAACACCGTGATCCCCAGCTTCTAGCACAGACATTTTTATGTGTGGATTAGGAAAATACAGAAAAAAAAGGGTATGAATTTGGTAATGGATTATATCCTTTGTAATTGGTGTTCTCGCCCCACAAAGTACCAATGTCAATAACAATAATTACAAAGAACTAACAATACTTCTGCACAACACTCTTTCATTTTATGTCCTTAAAGACCACTATCTATTCTGCTAAGACAGAACTAAATAAATACCCTGGTAAATGTGTCAGATGATCCTTACTACGGGTGACCAAAAAAGGGAAACAAAGATCTTTGCCTAAAAAGATGCCTCACTTTGACCTATTGGGCCAAACCACCATGAATCCCTCCCCCACTAACCCAATGACGCCTTCAAATTCATCTCTAAATTCTAAAATCAAACCAAACACCAACCAACCAACCAAACAAAGAAAAAAACCAGCAACGAATCATAGCTCTTCAACAAATTTAGGACTTAAGAATCCACTAAGAGTCAAGATTGTTTTTTATTTTTTTAAAGATTTTATTTATTTATTTGTCAAAGAGAGAGAGAGCGCACGTGCGAGAGCGCGAGCAAAGGCAGAGGGAGAGGGAGAAGTAGGTTCCCTGCCAAGCAAGGAGCCCGATGCAGGACTCGATCCCAGGACGCTGGGTTCATGACCTGAGCCAAAGGCAGCCGCTTAACCAACTGAGCCACCCAGGCGTCTCCAAGATTGTTTTAACTCTTCCCCCATCTGTATATAAAAGCAGGAAGGAAACCCACTTGGGTCCAGTATGAATATTCAAAAATTGATCCCTGGTTTGGGGGGGGGGGGGCGCCTCGGTGGTTCAGCGGATGAGCCTTTGGCGTATACTGTGGCTTAGGTCTCCATCTCAGGTTTGTGAGATCCAGCTCCAACTCCACATCCAGTGTGGAGTCTGCTTTGGGATTCTCTCAGATGTCCTTCTCCCATTAGTGTTTCTGTAGCCGATTTCAAACTTAATACTTCTTAGCTATTATTTGAGCAAACATGAATTCCCATCAAACCTGCTTTGATCAACTGTTCAAAGGAGATAATCCTTTGAACTTTCTTTCCGGGGACTATAAGGAATGTTTATTTGGCTATCAAGCTTATTTTAATACAAAAACACTAATTTACAAGGCAAAAAAGTTTTAAAGACACATTTGGGTGCTGCTTGTCACCATTCCTTACTCTACTGAAATACAAATTCCTTCAAGTCTTGTGACTTCTAGACCTGTTATTAATGCCTTCCACTGATTTCCTTTTTAAAAAAGTCTTTCTGGGGCTCCTAAGTGGCTCAGTTGGTTCAGTGAGTGCCTTCAGCTAGGGTCAGGCGAGGGGGTGGGGCGGGCCTGCTCAGCGAGGAGGCTGGTTCTTTCTCTCTCCCTGCTGCTCCCCTTGTTTATGCTCTCTCTCTCTGGCAAATGAATAAATATTTAAAGAAAAAAAAAAAACTTTTCTTTTGGAAAAAATTAAGTTTACCAAGCACAACTGAGTGTGCATCTATGTATGCCAAGTGGAGACAAGTCAAAACTAAGTAGGTTTGAATCTCCAGTAGCAAAATTATGAATTCAGATTTTCTTTATAAGAAAACAGCACATTCACAGGTAGGCTTTGTGGTGGTGGTCTGCTGTGTGGCCCAGTAGATCAAAGTAGGGGGCAAACCTTTTCAGGCTGAAGAACAAATTATGTCTCCTATCTTTCTCTCTTAGGAACCAAATGCTGTGCTCGCTTCGGCAGCACATATACTAAAATAGGAACCAAATGCTAGGGTAGCTGTAGCTCTTAATCTTTTCTTTTCAAGACAGAGCACCGATTTCTGTGAAAATCTTATTAGGACTATGAACCTTTTCCTTAGAAAAAAAGCAAAACTTGAGGTCAAAATTCTAGGGACTCATAGGCCTCTGCTCTATACCCTTTCCTGAACTGCAGCCAGTTTGATAAAGAAAGCCTATAACTGACCGAATGGCAAGGTATGGGTGAGTGAAAGAGGCCTACTAATTCTTTTTTAGTATCAAGGAAACCAGAACTTATAATTACTGTCATAAGGCATAGTGCTCAATTAAAATCCATCCATTTCCTTTCTCCATCCAGCCCCATCCAATTCTGGCAGAGGATCCTAAAGAAAAAAAAGATCAAAACCACAGAAAAGTAGCAATACCCAATGTCCAGAGGAGAGGAAAGGGCAAATTATACACTAGCGGGGATATAAGGCTCCTTAAGTAAAATAGGTAATACTGTACAATGAAAAGATCTTGGAATCAGGAGGATCTTGACTCATCTCATTACTAGTTGTGTTATCACTGTGATTTCAATTTGTTCATTATAAACAACTCCACTGCACAATTTTGAGAATTAAGTGAGACAGCATTCATAAGAGAACCTAGCAAGATACTTGGCACATTGTAGGTACCCACTTTTGGTATGTAGAGTTACACTATTAAAGAAGTAAACAGGAGCCATTTTGTGGCTTCCAAGGCAACAGTGTAAAGTGGACAGAGGAAGCCACAACTTGAATCTTATTAGTAACTTACCAAGTCCACTAACAGTAATATTTGCTAATAGTCACTGAGTAAACTACACTCCTAGTCAAAATATCCCATCAGTTTGCTCAGAGAAATCTTGTTTGTCTGTTTGTTTTGTAGGTTCCATGCCCAGTGAGCCCAACACTGGGTGTGAACTCATGACCCTGAGATTGAGACCTAAGCTGAGGTAAGAGTGGACGCTTAACAGAGCCACCCAAGCGCCCAGCAAAATCTTGACAGTTTAACATTAACCTAATATACACAAGGTATCTTTTCAGAAATTCAACTATCTCATAAAATGAAATCTCTTATACAGGGAATATACTGTTAATTTACCCAATTGTTTCCTCAATCTTCCTGTCGGGAATGATTTCCAGAATTCTTTAAAACATTATTATATCCTTTTAGTACAGTCATTATATATCTATATAGCTATTCTTTTTTTTTTTTTTTTTAAAGATTTATTTATTTGGCAGACAGAGACACAGTTGAGAGAGAGAACACAGGCGGGGGAGTGGGAGAGGGAGAAGCAGGCTTCCTGCTGAGCAGAGAGCCCAATGTGGAGCTTGATCCCACCACCCTGGGATCACAACCTGAGCCAAAAGCAGACACTTAACCACTGAGCCACCCAGGTGCCCCTAGCTATTCTCTTCTTCTGCTGACTACAAATATCATGTGACAGTCACAAGAGGAATGGAGCTCAGACGCCTAGTACTACTACTGGGGAGAGATGAAACATGAGTATGTTTCCTAAATCGGCTTTACCAAAGACCCATAACCCTCAGTCTATAGACACTTTTATTTTAAACTTTAAAAGATTTTATTGTGAAAAATTTCAAAAACAAGTATAAAAGGACAGTTTTATAATGTCATTTATTCATCATTGTTTTAATAATTACCAACTCTTAGTTAATCTTGTTTCATCTATTACCTCTCCTCCATTCTAAAGCAAACACCAGCAATGTACCATTTCATCTATATTTTAGCATGTATCTCTGAAAGGTAGATTTTTTCAAAAAAGGTAATGTGTGCATTTTAGCTTCTCTTTTGTTTTGGGGGGACGGAAGAAAATAACTTTAGCCCACCATTTCGTCCCTTCCTAAAACTCCCATTCCTCTATCTAAAAATATTGTCAACCAGTCTGAATTCATTTTGGCACTCCTCACTTTAATCCTGAAATATTTAAAACACTTTTTTCAAAAAACTGAAGAGAAAGGAACACTCTCAAACTAATTTTGCGAGACTAGCATTACCCTGATACCAAAGCCAGGCAAGAACACCACAAGCCAATATCTCTGATGAACACAGATGAAAAAATCCTCAACCGAATATTCACAAACTGAATTTAACAGTACATTAAAAGGATTATACACCATAATTAAGATTTATTTCTGGAATACAAGGATGGTTCAACTACCCAAATCAATAAATGTGATACACCACATTAACAAAGTGAAAAATAAAAATAATATGATCGTTTCTATAGATGTATTTAACACAATATCCTTTCATGATAAAAAGAACTTGCAACAAATTAGGTACAGATGAAATGTACCTCAACATAATGAAAGCCACACAGGACAAGCCTGCGGCTATCATCATAGTCAATGGTGAAAAGCTGAAAGCTTTTCCTTTAAGATCAGGAACAAGACAAAGATGCCCACTCTTCCACTTTTATTCAAAATAGTACTGGGAAGTTCTAACAAGAGCAACTAGATGAGAAAAAGAAATAAAAGACATCCAAATCAAAAAAGAAGTAAAACTGTCTGTTTGCAGATGACATAATATCCTACCTAAAAAACCCTGAAGATTCCACCAAAGAGCTGTTAACAAATAAACAGCTGTAAACATATAAACAAGCTGCAGGATACAAAATCAATACAAAAATCAGTTGTTCTATACATTAACACCAAACAACAGGAAAGAGAAATTAGGAAAACAATCCCAATTACAACCACATAAACTTATTTATTAATTTATTTAGTAACAAATTTAACTACAGAAGTAAAAAAATCTATATATTGAAAACTATAAAACACTGATGAAAGAAACTGAAGACACAAATGAATGGAAACATAGTCCATGCTCATATATTGGAAGAATTAATATTTTTAGAATGTCCATACTATCCAAAGTGATGTACAGATTCAATGTGATACCTTTCAAAATTCCAATGGCCTTTTTCACAGTAATAGAAAAAAAATCCCAAAATTCCTTCTATGAAAACACAAAAGACTCTGAATAGCCAAAAGAGTCTTGAAAAAGAACAACAAAGCTAGAGACAGCACAATTCTGGACTTGAAACTATATTACAAAGCTGTAGTTATCAAAAAGTATAGTAACGGCATAAAAGCAGACACATAAATCAATGGAACAGAAAAGAGCCAGAAAAAGGAGCACCTGGGTGGCTCAGTGGGTTAAGCTTGTGCCTTCAGCTCAGGTCATGTTCTTGGGGTCCTGGGACTGAGCCCCACATTGGACTCTCTGCTCAGCAGGAAGCCTGCTTCCCCTCCCCTCTCTGCCAGCTGCTCTGCCTACTTGTGATCTCTCTCTCTCTGTCAAATAAAAAAAAAGAAAGCCCAGAAATAACTCCATATATATTTAAATAAATCCACACATATATACACACATATATGGCGTTCGTATGTCTGTGTGTGTATATGTACTATACTATATACAGTATACTATACCATAATACATATACTGTATACACATTTTTTTTTTCAATTAATTTTCAACAAAGGCACCAAGAATATACAGTGGGGAAAGGGCACTTTCTTCAATAAATGGTGCTGGGAAAATGGAAACTCCACATGCAAAAGAATGAAACTAGACCCCTATTCTATACAATACACAGAAATCAACTCAAAACGGATTAAGCTTGAATGTAAGATCTAAAACTGTGTAACTCCTAAAAGAAAACATAGAGTGCAAGGTCCTTGTCATTGATTTTGTCAATGATTCTGGAATTCAACACTGAAAACAAGGGCAACAAAATAAAAAAATAAACAAGTAGGATTACATCAAACTAAAAGCTTCTGCACAGAAAAGGAAACCATCAACAAAATAAAAAGGCAACCTATGGAATGAGAGAAAATATTTGCAAACCACATATTCGATAAGGGGTGGATAACAAAAATATACAAGAAACTGATATAACTCCGCCTGCCCAAAATTCTTAGAACTCAATAGCACAAAACCAACCAACCAACTAAGCCCAATTAAAAAATGGGCAAAGGACCTGAATAGACATTTTCCCAAATAAGACATAAAAATGGCCAACAGGCCCTTCTCAACATCACTTATCATCAAGGAAATGCAATTCAAAACCATGAAGAGATATCACCTGGCACCTGTTAGGAAGGCTATTATCAAACAGATAACAAAAGCTAGTGAAGATGCAGAAAAAGAGGAACGCTTGTACCCTGTTGGTGGTAATGTAAACTGGCAGTCATTATGGAAAACAGTATGGAGGCTCCTCGAGAAATTAAAAATAGAACTACCATATGATACAGCAATCTCACTTCTGGGAATACAGCCAAAGAAAACAAAATCACTATCTTGAAGAGATACCTGTACTCCCGTGTTCACAGGAGCATTATTCACAACAGCTAAGGTACAGAAACAATCTAAAAGTCTGTTATAAGATGAATGGATTGGGGCTCCTGGGTGGCTCAGGTGATTAAGCAACTGCCTTCGACTCAGGTCATGATCCCAGGATCCTGGGATCAAGCCCCACGTCAGGCTCCTTACTCAGCGGGGAGCCTGCTTCCCCCTTTCATTCTGCCTGCTACTCCACCTGCTTGTGCTCTCTATCAAATAACTAAATAAAAAATTTTAAAAAAGATGAATGGATTAAAAAATGTGATGCTCATCTATTTACCTATAGTGGAATACTGTTCAGCCATAAAAAGGAAGGAAATCCTGTCATTTGTTGATGACATGAACAAACCCGGAGAGGCTTATGCTTCATGAAATAAGCCAGAGAAAGAAAAATACTGCATAGCATCACTTACATTTGGAATTACTTAAAAAAGAAAAAATTGAACTTACTGAATCAGAGTACAATAGTGGGTGCTGGGCTGGGGTGCAGGAGAAATGGGGAGAGACTGGTAAAAGGGTACAAACTTCCAGTTATAGAGATGAATATAAGGCTTGAGGATCTAAGGTAGATACTAGATAATGTAGTTACATAGTGACTACAGTTTATAATACCATATTGCAAAGTTGAAATTTGCTAAGAGATCAAAACTTCAGGTTTCTCACCATCCCCCCCTAAAAGCTGGGATACATATGTGAGGGATGAATGTGTTAATTAACGCTATTGTTGGAATCCTCTCACAATGTAAAATCAAATCATCATGTTGTATACAATACAGTACAATTTTATTTGTTAATTATCTAAATAAAGATTAAAAACACACACTATCCTAAACACCAGAATTTATGAGCAATCTGGTGGTACATACATACCTTTATCAAAAGGCAGATGTATCCTAAAATTCTTTTTTTTTTTTTTAAGATTTTATTTATTTATTTGACAGATAGAGATCACAAGTAGGGAGAGAGGCAGGCAGAGAGAGAGGAGGAAGCAGGCTCCCTGCCAAGCAGAGAGCCCGATGCCGATGCCGGGCTCCATCCCAGGACCCTGGGATCACGACCTGAGCGAAAGACAGAGGCTTTAACCCACTGAGCCACTCAGGCGCCCCTGTATCCTGAAATTCTAAAGGTAAAAAATTCCTTTAACTTTGGTCAGCTTATGAGCCACTAAAGTCACTTCAAATAAAACACTCTGCTCATGTCTGAAAAGGACCTTGGATCCTGAAAAGCTTTGTTTCTTTAAAACTCCCTTTTCTAGTATAAGTTTCTTTTTTTGAAAAATAAATCTTTATTTTATTTGACAGAGAGAGACACAGCGAGAGAGGGAACACAAGCTGGGGGAGAGGGAGAAACAGGCTTCCTAGCGAGCAGGGAGCCTGATGCGGGGCTTGATCCCAGGATCACTGGGATCATGACCTGAGCTGAAGGCTAACGCTCAGTGAGCCACCCAGGTGCCCCTCTAGTATAAATTTCTTAATGTGATATTTATAAATGCATTTGTATTGTAAATACCAGTACGTTTGTCAAGTCAGAAGCCTCAAACAAATTTGCGGCACACCAATTATTCCTCTGCTGAACAGTTAATTCTTTTCATATAACCAATGGAATCATGAAAATTAGGTGCTCCATTTATAGCATGAAAGCATTACTTATCCCAAGGTGAAGATAAAGTTTACAGAATCAATCAAATATTCCTAACAATAATAACTTCCAAAATAAAAGCTAACATTTACTGGATGCTTATTTTATACAAACCATGGTTTCTTCAATTACTTTACATGCATTAGCTCATGAAATGCCCACAACTTTATGAGTAATGTACCAGTCCTATTTAGCCAGAGAAACTCACCAAGTTAAGGATCTTGTCCAAGACTAAAAACAAGAAAACAGCAAACCAGAATCTGAATCTTGGTCTATCCAATTTTAGAATCTTCACATTTTTGATCACTATTGCTTCACATCTGACATATTCTGATTTAATATTTTTTAGCTTATAACTATATTATAATGTGACACACAATGCTGAAATACGTTAATGTTATTTCTTTTAGTTCAAAAGGATAAGACAGATTTCATATTCAACAGGTTTATGATTTTAAAAGATCTAATATTTCAGACTTGTAAAATCAAGTAATTTGAATTTTAAATGACAATGTTAAAGAGTAGATGACATCCTTTCTAAGATACTGTCTATTTTCAGGTCTAAGAGGGAACCATTCAAGGAATGTTAACTGAACAGCTTTCTACAAGTACCAGTGCCCCAAGTGGTAGTCAGTTTTAAGTACTTGAAATCATCAGAGACAAATGGAAAATGATCTAGCATTTCAAGAGAGATCATTTTTACTAGAGAAAGAAAGTTTCTTATCTTGAATTATAAATTAAAGCAAGAAATTCTGGTCCCGAGAAGAACGGAAAAGTCCATGATCCTCTTCCACGGACTAAAAATAATTATTAGCTACTGAAAAATCTAGAAGCTGACAGTTTTAGTAAATTAAATGATTTTTGTGTTATAATAGAAATATTATGACAAAATAAATATTCATGATGAATCTGCCAAGCCTTACATATAGGATCAGGAAAAGAACAGAGTGGAACAATAGCCAAACTACGGAAAGAACCTAGATGTCCATCAACAGATGAATGGATAAAGAGGTGGTATACACACACAATGGAATACAATGCAGCCATCAAAAAGACATGAAATCTCACTATTTTGCAATGACGTGGATGGAACTAGAAGGTATTAAGCTAAGTGAAATGAGTCAGTCAGAGAAAGACAATCATCATATGATCTCTCTGATATGAGGAATTTGAGAGGCAGGGCATGGGGTTCGTGGGGGGTAAGGAGGGGAAAAAAATGAAACAAGATGGGACCTGGGAGGGAGACAAACCATAAAAGACTCTTAATCTCAGGAAACAAACTGAGGGTTGCTGGGGGGCAGGGGGTAGGGATAGGGTCGCTGGGTTAGGGACACTGGGGGAGGGTATGTACTATGCTGAATTGTGTAAGACTAATGATTCAGACCTGTACCCCCAAAGCAAATAATACATTATATGTTTAAAAAAAAAAAAAAAAAAGAACAGGGTGGAAGGACTATAAACTAGATTTCCCTAACTACATGCAGACTTGTACATTTCACTTAGTAATACTATTTTATGTAATAATAAAACAAAAAGTAATCCCTGAAAAATCTGAGAATAAGTTGAAACAAATTAACCTCACTGTATATCAAGTTGGTGGCATGGTCACATGGAAAAGGAATTATTCCAAGTGATTTTAAAACATAATTTGACAGCATATCCTTAGAGGGATACATTCTAAGAGTATAAACAAACTCACTTTCCAGTAATCATATTGTTCGAGCATGCTAAAACTGCTGTGTGCGCAATGTGGGACAAAGCAAAGAGTAATGGCACTGGTGTTAGTGACACTGGGATTAGGGGAGTGGGGAAAACAAGACTTAAAAAAAAAAGATGTAGTACTGAATTTCTTTTTTTTTTAAGATTTTATTTATTTATTTGACAGAGAGAGATCACAAGTAGGCAGAGAGGCAGGCAGAGAGAGTGAGAGGGAAGCAGGCTCCCCGCCGAGCAGAGAGCCCGATGTGGGGCTGGATCCCAGGACCCTGAGATCATGACCCGAGCCGAAGGCAGCGGCTTAAACCACTGGAGCCACCCAGGCGCCCCTGTAGTACTGAATTTCAAATAAAAGTTACCAAATACTGGGGCACCTGGGTGGCTCAGTGGGTTAAAGCCTCTGCCTTCAGCTCAGGTCATGATCCCAGGGTCCTGGGATCCAGCACCGCATCGGGCTCTCTGCTCTGCAGGGAGCCTGCTTCCTCCTCTCTCTCTGCCTGCCTCTCTGCCTACTTGTGATCTCTGTCTGTCAAATAAATAAATAAAATCTTTAAAAAAAAAGTTATCAAATACCAACAATTGGTATTTTTTAAAAGAAACAAAAGAAGGAAAAACATGTTTTAGTCCTTTTCATTGAAAAGATCTAGAAACAAGGACCAACACACAAGCAGTGAACATTCCTAGTACCCATACTGTGGTCTCTAGGTACCATTTCCCCCAAAAGAAACCAATGAGTTCCAGAAATGAGTAATTCCAGGTTTGGGGCAGGAAATGTACAGAATGATCCTGAAACATCCTGTCATACTAGAAGGCAAGGAACCAATCAAAAAAATAAGCCAGGAAACAACTAAAAATGAGAAGACAACAGCCAAATGCGGGACAATTTGAATGTCAAAAATAATAACTGCAAGGGACTGAAACATACCAAACATATTTCAGACCACAGTACACAATAATAACACCTCACTGATCACCCATGGAGGCTGCTAGGTTACCAATCCATTACTTTGAAAACTGTTAAGAGGGGGAAAAAAAAACCCACTGATCTTTCCTTTTGCATTCAAAATGTACCTTAGGATAACCAAATGTACGAGAGGGAGTACCACAGAAAATAAATGAGGAAGTGATAAAATATCACCATTTTGCAACCATAAAGGAAATAATGGATCTAGGCCCATTGTTCCTAAGGTGTGGTTTGAGAACTGCTGAAGTTTCCAAGATTCTTTCAGAGGGTATGTGAAATCTTTCTCTTTTCAACTACGGGACATATCAGTGTGAGGCCAGTTTTTCTTCAGTCTTAACCAAAACAACTTATCACAACAAATTAAATGCAGAAGCAGCTGTGAGAAAGCAGCTGTTTTCTATTAAGTCAGAAATTGAAGAGATGTGCAAAAATGTAAAACAATGCCCCTTTCTAAAAATTTTGGAAATAGTTATTCTTCATAAAAGAAATGTCATTTATGTTAGCAGGATTTATTACAATTACTTAAAAATTAGTTCATAAATTAAAATTTTTTCTGTTTCAATTTCTAATCTGGTAAATCTCAATATAATCTTTGGAATCTCTTTGGGGCTTTCAATTTTTAAGAGCATAAAGTTTAAGAATGGTTGATCCAGGTGATGAGGCTTAAAATCACATAGATAAGCTATTATGTAACTTTAAAAAAAAAGATTTATTTATATGATCGAGAGAGAAAGAGCAGAGAGACAGGGAGAGAGAGAGCACGCACTAGAGCAGAGAGAGAATCCTCGAGCAGACTCCCCACTGAGCAGTGAGCCCAACATGGGCCTGATCCCAGCACCCTGTGATCACGACCTGAGCCAAAGGCAAAAGGCAGATGCTTAACCAACTGAGCCACCCAGGCACACCCAAATGGGGTTTAAGTAAAATCCAAAGGGAATCCATTTTTCTTTTCCCTCTATTTCACTGTATTTGTAATTATCAAATCTAAATATACCCCCTCCCTCACCAACAACTAAAAGGAAAAAAGTGTTCCAAGAACTGCTCATGTGGAAATAGGTGTTCAGACAGGCCAACAGATAAACCCTAGCAGAGAGGAGAATCAAAGAGCTATATAAAAGAAAACTGGGTTGCTATGTAGTCAAGAAAAGTTCCATGATCCTCTATAATTAGGGTGAGCATATAATTTATGGCCCCAAGTGGGCCATTTCTGAGAGTGAAAGGGGGGCTATTACTAATTATGTGGTAGGCATAAACCAGGTCTGTCCCAGGGAAATTGAGACATACAGTCACTCTATCTATAAAAGTTTATTATTATTATTTTTTACTGTTTTCACAAAAGATATTCACCTCAGTCCTCTGAGTAATGATTTTCCAAAGAAACACATTCTGAATATTATAAAGGACAGAAAAACCAAAGTATTCTATAAAATTTTTTCTCCTCTTCCTTGCCTGGCACACAGTTACTTCATAAAGTGGGATGTCTATGTCTCTTCTTGTTGCTCAAGTTTATTCTACAAACTTCAAACCATTCCTTTTCATATAAACTATGAAGGGGAAGTTGCACCTATTCAAGAACTTTGCTTCTCTTAAAATACAAGTCTTCCCATGGGCCTCCACACATGGCCTGCTAAGACTCCTACTAATTTGATGAACAGATACATTATTCCCAGTAACACTTCAAATCTTAGTAACCTAGCAGTTAAGTAAGGAAGAGTGAGGTAAAAACATCTGGGTCGGGGTGCCTGGGTGGCTCAGTGGGTTGAAGCCTCTGCCTTCAGCTCAGGTCATGATCCCAGGATCCTGGGATTGAGCCCCGCATCGGGCTCTCTGCTTGGCAGGGAGCCTGCTTCCTCCTCTCTCTCTGTCTGCCTCTCTGCCTGCTTGTGATCTCTGTCAAATAAATAAATAAAATCTTAAAAAAAAAAAAAAAAACACGGGGCGCCTGGGTGGCTCAGTGGATTAAGCCACTGCCTTCGGCTCAGGTCATGATCTCAGGGTCCTGGGATCGAGCCCCGCATCGGGCTCTCTGCTCTGCAGGGAGCCTGCTTCCTCCTCTCTCTGCCTGCCTCTCTGCCTACTTGTGATCTCTCTCTCTGTCAAATAAATAAATAAAAAAAATCTTAAAAAAAAAAAACAAAACACACAGCAACAACAAAAAAACATCTGGGTCACGTCAACCAGCCAAGGCACCAAAGTAAGAGCCTTGGGGTTGGCATTATTACCTACTTGTTTTGGCTAAGTAGTTTGGCTACAGTAAATTCAAATCTCCATAAATGATGCTAGCCTAATTTGGGGGGATTTTTAAAAATATTTTATTTATTAATTTGAGAGGCAGAGAGAGACAGTGAAAGAGAGAGAGCATGAGAGGAGAGAGGGCAGCGGGAGAAGCAGACCTGCTGCTGAGCAGGGAGCCCGATGTGGGACCTGATCCCAGGACTCCAGGATCATGACCTGAGCCGAAGGCAGTCGCTTAACCAACTGAGCCACCCAGGTGCCCCTGGGGGGATTTTTAGTAAACATCTGGTTTTAGTATTGCTTATATAATGAGCCACCAATAAAGTAACTATCCATTTAATCTGTGAATATTTTATGCCACTTCATAGGTTTTCAAATATTGGGTCAACTTTTTCCAATTAAAAAGTAGCCTAAATGTGAATATATGTAATAATACGGATCAATTTCAGCCTCATCCTAAAATGTGCACCAATACCATATCAACTACCCTTATTTTGTTCTACTACTAGGCTATGACATGGAAGTTCTGTCATAAATAAAACTAAGTATGTCTAGCAAGAACAGAAATAATTAAAAGGAGACAAAAAATTTGGACTTGCTTCTACATTTTCCTCAGACCTTCCTGTTATTTATTGGTCATTCTACTTAATATTTTTCAGGCTATGCACATAGAGACATTTAATTTGTGTGGCCACAGTAATTTGCACCACAGAAATTGAGAAAATAAAAATGTATACATTCATACAACAATCTAATGCAATTACATTCGGCATGCAATCAATCACACTGCCCTAAAAGCCCTTTTTTCTTTGTTCTATTTTAGGAGGTTAAAATCTTTTGTCTTTAGAACTAAAGTTTAAAAAAGTGCCCTTTAGAGTCTAACCCAACCTTTATCATAATAAACTTTTTTTTTTTTTTTAAGTAACGATATCCTAACTGTGTCTCTTCCCCTTCTGTCTGGTTTCTCTTATAAAACAAGTCAACTCTCAACAGCCTGCATTAATAAAGGAAAATGTAACATAAATGCAGACGCAGTCTAATTGCCAACAGGTCCTTCTGCTTAAATAAAACCTTCCTTGGATACTGCGAATGCCCTAACAGTTGCTTATTAACTAGAGATCATCCTCCTTCAGAGATGTGAGAGTACAAATTGTATGTGTTGTGACATGCACTGAAGTTGGCAGAAAGAAATAGAATTTTCCAACATAGGCCAAAGATTTTAACAGGGCCGGAATAAAAAACCATGGAGACCAGAGGGGAGCGGGGGAAAAGGACCACAACAACCTCATACAAAATGACAAACAATGGGTGCAAATATCAAACAATGAGATCCATATGGACATATGTTAAAATTAACATGTTAACATTACAAAATATGCTAACATGATACCAGAACATCCTAACCAGATCATAATTTCTAAGAGTTATGAAATAATCCCTTACTATACTCAGCAGTACACACAATTTATTAGATTACTGGGTTTCATTTGACTCTTCAAATTTCAGGAGGGGGGAAATCTCAGCATCAGAAGACAATAAAAATGATAAAAATAAAAATTGTCTGGGGTGGTGATATGGGAAAGAGAAGGCTTGAAGAAAAATAAATTATGCAGCTTGAAGAAAGAACTGAGGGATGAAAAATCTGTATGCAAACAATTTCACCTCCACTAAGGTGAAGGGATAAACATATATAAAGTTTTAACTTTTAACCTTATTTTAGTCATAGGTCTATGTTACACAAATAAGTAATTCCCAATAAAACTGCAAACATTATCCATGTAAGAGATTTCTCCCTTTCTTCAAGTTAATACTTGAAGTGGCATCTGATGGTAATAATGACTTGTGAACAGCCAATGAAATTAAATATGCTTAAAAACACTTTTTTCCTTGTAAGGCTAAGAATCTGAAATGGTTTATTAAGAAACAAAGTGGAAGATAATGAAGTTATAAAATCTCTTTCACTACTGACTTTTAAGAACAAATTAACTTTGTACTTAAATACATATAAACAAAGCCACAACCTAACCATAATAAAAAATCCTATGAGTCCATCCAATTTTCCCCTTTGTCCTAGTTTCTTTTTTGCTGGGGAGAGCTGTTGTGAGATAATAATAGCAGGAAATAAGGTGGAGCAGCTGCACGGGCAAGATGAGGTACAGTGCTACGTTTCACCTCCATTCTCGTCTACTGCTGGAGGTCTCACTGAAAATCAGATTAGCTGTTTGGGGAACCAAAGCAGTTATCAAAACCTCTGGGATCAAAATTTGCCCCCCTCACCGCTCCCCAAACGTTTTAGAGCCTCTGGCAAGATTCAGGTAATAGCAGCTCAAGAACCCAAGATGAAGAGAATTCTAGTTATTTGGGAAGAGGGATTTGTGTGTACATGCATATGTGTGTGAAAAGATGTTTACTCTAATGCTAGCAATGTGGTGCATGTAGAGAAAATGATCTGGAATGCAGGACAGGTTTTGAACTAGATGGCTTCTATTTTCATCCCACAAATCTATGGAAATAATCCACGTGAACGAATTATAAAGAGAAGAAATGACTACCCTAAATTTTTATGGTAATATAAAATATAGTTCACTAAACTTCATGTTGTTGCTATTTCACTAATAAAAAAAACCTTCTAACTAATGGGAATTGAAATTAGTCACTCAGATTTTCCTTTTCAGGTCAAAACATTGTATCATTACTGCAAAAGCTATTACACATTAAAACATAATGTTGGGAGCCTGGGTGGCTCAGTCTGTTAAGCGTCTGCCTTCAGCTCAGGTCATGATCCCAGGGTCCTGGGATCAAGTCCCACATTGGGCTCCCTGCTCAGCAAAAAGCCTGCTTCTCTCTCTCCCTTTGCTGCTCTCCCTGCTTGTGCTCTCGCTCTGTGTCAAATAAATAAATTAAATCTTAAAAAAAAATAATGTTAAGTGGGTAACACACATCTTTCTTTTACAGAGGGAAATGACACAAAGCTTGATTAGGTTTGCTTAATATTAGAATGTGCATTAAAGGGGCACCTGAGTGGCTCAATGGGTTAAGCCTCTGCCTTAGGCTCAGCTCATGATCTCAGGGTCCTGGGATGGAGCCCCCCATTTGGCTCTCTGCTCAGCAGGGAACCTGCTTCCCACTCTCTCCCTGCCTGCCTCTCTGCCTACTTGTGATTTCTCTGTCAAATAAATAAATACAATCTTTTTAAAAAACTGCATTAAAGACCATTTTTTCCTAGTTATTCTGTTAAGCTAAAACATCCCTTCTTTGCTAACAGTCACAAGGTCCAAAACCATGAGCAAAGTTAGCATACCAGTTCACTTTACCTTTGCCTGCACAGTTTGGATAGAAGGCAAAGCTTTAAGGCTAGTTTAATAACACTGCAACACAGGTGGTACCTCAATGCAAGTAACAGATGTACTCTTGGAAAACAGTTCAGACCAATTATTTCCAAAATCCAAATTCTCTTAAAATATATTAAGCATTTAAAAAAAACCTTAGCATATAGTCCTTTATAAAAGGGGAATTTTTTTTAGTCCAAATAACTGCTATCTAATTTATATGTCAATGCAATTCTTTTATCCATTTTTTTTTTAAGGAACTGGCATACATGTACTGTTTGACATTTATTTTAAAAGTAACTAAAAATAGGGGCATCTGGCTGGATCAGTGGAGCATGCACTCCTGATCCCAGGGTTGTGGATTCGAGCCCCAGGGTTGGTATAGAGATTACTCAAAATCTTAAAAAATACATACATAAATAAAACTAACTAAAAATACTGTTTGGAACACAAGTTTAACATTTTAATAAAAACTTCAAAAAGAGGGGTGCCTGGGTGGCACAGTCATTAAGTGTCTGCCTTCAGCTCAAGTCATGATCCCAGGTCCTGGGATCCAGCTTGGCATCGGGCTCCCTGAGTGGCAGGCACAATGCCTGCTTCTCTCTCCCACTCCCCCTGCTTGCATTCCCTCTCTCGCTGTGTCTCTGTCAAATAAATAAAATCTTAAAAACAAAACAAAACTTCAAAAAGGGCCCAAACCTTGAAATATTTCATTGTGATTTTGCTTAAAGGGCCAGCCAGGTAACTGACAAATCTCTTCCAACTCCATGATTCGTATTATTCTAACAAGCTAGATGCAACACCCCACTTTCTGCTGGGAGCTGAGTATAAATGTGCTAAACTAGGTTGTGCCTAACCTAAAAAGGGGAGAGGGCACCTTGGGAGTAATTTCCAAGGAATATTAGGTTCTCCAAGAAGTAGGGATGAGACAAATAAGGAGCCTTTCTTCAGTAAGCATTTTCTATGATGGCAATCCAACACTCATATTCTGTAGGGTGCTCTCCATATTACTGGTCTAAAACTGGAGCTAACAGGGGCACCTGGCTGGCCTGTAGGTAGAGCATGTGACTCTTGATCACGAGGTTATGAGTTCAAGCCCCACACTGGGTATAGAGATTACTTAAACAAATAAAATCTTAAAAAATAAAATTGGAGCTAACAATAAGCAACTACACAAAGTGAAACAAATTATTCTACCCATTCTGATCTAATCCCAATCTAAATAAAGACAATATATATATTGAAACGTGAAAGTTTTATGCAATAAAATATTCGTTTCCATTTCTTAATGAGAATTCAGCTGTCAGATACTCTAGAACTGGTTTCCTCAGGAGGTGGCTTGTATTTAGGAGGGTGGAGTACATGGGATTTGTTTTCTTTTAACCTATAAAAAGCTTTAGTTTTTTATGGGTCCCTACCCCATATTCAGGGACATACTAAATTTGGGGTTAAGACTATATAGTTGGCACAAATTCAATGCTGGAGTGAGAACTATAAATGATTTCTTTAATTGTATGCCAAACTGAATAATCTCCCAGGGAAAAGAACCTCCTCCTCCTCCTCCCTTTCCTACCTCTTGCCCTTCCCCCAACAACACTGCCTCCCCGCTGTGTAAAGAGCCCTTTGTCCTGCCCCGCACTTATCTAGCTGTTTGGCCATATTGACAGGCCAACTAAAAGCATAATAAGGGAGTCAGTCTGACATAAGCAGCTGGCAATTTGAAACAAAAATCTTCCTTTTCTACTCAGACCAAATCCTGCTGCAGAAGTCTCAGGCTCCTCCCATGCTTCCATCTATTTTTCAAGCAGAGCAGCAAGGAATTCGGCATTTCCCCTTGATTAGGTAGCACATCAAAAACTTGAATCCCCAGACAGAAACAAATTCTTACAAATTCCTATATTCACTACTTATTTTATGATTTATAACATAGGCCAAAGCGTATCCCCAGCTCCGGGTGTATATACATAACCAACATAGCTTAGGAAATGATTCTTACTACTTCAATTTGCCATCTGAACTCTGAAAATTCTCAGGCTACAAGGAAGACAGCAAAGCACAGAAGAAAAAGCGGTCAGACCAAACCAACACTCATATACATAAAGCAAAACTCAGTAATATTCTTAGTGTTTTAACAATATGAAGATACTATTCCAATATGCAAAAAATTCCTTTTCCTTGCCTTTATATCAAAGATACTTAACATGACCCTTACATCTCTCCTTGAGGTATTCAGCAAACAAAATCAATATGATGGAAAAACTGAGTGAGACAGGATGGGATTACAAATTCCTTGCTCAGTGAAGGCTCCTATAAAGTAGGCTGAGGTTTAGCGTCATTGTTTCTTTATTATCTCTCATGGTTTCCTTCATAAAGTGTTAAGAGCTTTTTCTAAAGTGATGCTTTCTAACAGTTCCTCCCCCCCATTACTGGATATCAATTTAGAAATGAATATACAATAGGACACTTTTCATAAGATTCTAAATGATTTAACAAAATACATATTGATAAATGAAAGAAATGGTATTCTATCTTTCATGAATTTCTCTGAATCTTTACCACAAGAGTGATCAATTGCCAAAGCAAGTTAGAGGTTAAAAGTACCATTTCACCACATATTTTGGATTTTTGGCAGTAAGGAATGGTACCAATCCTTGTCTATCACAGACACATTATATTTATTTTCTAAGGACTGCTTCAGAAAGGATTTTTTCCCAAGCAGGTTCCACACCCAGCACAGATCCCAATACAGGGCTTGAATTCACTGACCTGAGCAGATCCAGACCTGAGGTGATATCAAACAGGAAGCTTAACTAACTGAGCCACCCAAGCACCACTGAGAGGGTGTTTTTAATCAAATTTCAAATAACTACCAGTTGTATTACTAAATATACATTATCTTACATATTTTACAGAGTTCAAAGTTAAGTTCTGTCTTAAAGAAATATCCCTATCAATAAGTTTTAGTTTTCAATACCTGGAAGTTTTTTTATAAATAAAATTCACCGCTTCTAAGCCTTTTAGTTTCAGATTGAGCTGACAAATCACCAGAGCTGAACAAGAAATTAGAAGAAAATTTTATTCTAGATCATAATCCAATTTTCAATAGTAAGATGTATCCAATGATTGTTGTTAACTGTGGCCTTATCTTTCATTAAGTTATTTCAACACGAAGAGGATAAGGTAAGAGTGGTTGTCTGCACATCTCCATTTTGCAATATATTATTTTCTATCCAAAAGCAAAAAATGAGATGTCAACCCTCCACTAGAAAGGCCAGAATAAGTTCAGAAAGTATGTAAGTTCCTCGACACAAAACAGTATCAGAATATACACAAATTTTCAAGCATACTGTTAAATAAATCCTATGAAAAGGGCCTCTATGATCTTTCAAAAATGATTACATCAAGATCACAAAGGGTTCCAAACAACAGAAAATACAAGTGAAAAAAACAATTATTTTATAAGGTAACTTTCATGTTATGTAGTAACTTAAAACTAAAAGACATTTACATTTATATCTAAGCTATGCTAAACAGCCATTATGAGTGAAACCATCTTTATTCGATGTGACATCTTTTATATGTAATACTAATAAGAGAACCACCTAAAATATTATTCATTAAAGGTTCTATTTCATTAGTCTGGTTTGTATCACTGAAAGACAATGCAAGCATTTGTGAATGACAAAACTCATTTTTATTCTTTTTGGTTCCCTGCCACAAATGCCAGAGTCAGATTACACATTATAGATGATTGTGGGATTTAAGTACATTTACACGAAACTGAAAATATCAAAATTCTGGGGGGAAAAATAGGATGCAAGAGTCTTGGAGGGGTGGGGAGAAGAAAACACATGACATCTGTTAGATACTATGTAAGTGGTGGTATATTTGGGTGGTGGTTTTCCTTCAAGTACTTTCATACTCAACAAACTGTTCTGCCTAATCAAAGATCTGCCTAATGTGCAAGAGCTGTGGGGGAAGGGGGAGATCATATAAGGGGTTCAGATGCTATCTTTTCAAGTATCCTGTACTCTAGACTTACTCGATTTCTGAGTATTCCTTCTGGTCCGTCCTTTATTCAAATGAATCATGGACAAACATACATCCTTGTGATCTTACAAGACTACATCTGACACATATATAGTGAAATCAATTTTATAGGTCAAATGCCAAAGGAATAATCTAGTCGAGAGAAATCTATACTAATACAGAAATTAAGAATATACTTCTGAGATTAATATTTCGAAATCATTCCAAAAAGAGCCATTCTTTTTAGAGTTTACAATTCCAAACGTAGTAATATGTTTAGCAAAACATCTATTCCATAAGGTAGATGTGGCCTAAGAACTTCAGAGAAGAGAGAAGAACGGAGGCACACAGACAACAAAATATCAAAATTAATTCTGTAATTAAAGTGATGGAGGAAACATGTCAGCTGCAGAAAAAAGAACTGGTTTTTCCCATTCTGGTGCTCTGGAAGATCCTTAAATTCTTATTACTTTGGTTTTAAATGGATTGAAAAATTAAAACTCTAATGGAACTTTCAGATCTATCCAAGCATAAATCCTCAGGCAAAAACTGAAAATCTGCCAAAAAAACAAAAACAAAAACAAAAACCAAACAAGAAGAGTCTATGATGCATTTTCCAGAAGCTAATATCCATAAATGGGTAGAAGGTTACGAATTGCTAACTCTGATCTCCCCACCAATAAAATGCAAAACCAGCTCAGCAGTCAAAATTCCCAGAAAAGCAAGGTTTCTTCTTAGTCCTGAAGCAGCCATCGCCTAAGTGCAGCTCCCTGCAGCCAACAGCATTAATGGACGCTGCACTGCTGTCCTTCCCTGGAGACAGCAGCCAGCACTACTCAAGCTTCTCACGTAGCAACCAGAGCTCCAGAGCCAGCAGCTGCTGCTGCCTTGTATACTCACCCCTGTGATCCAACCCAAAGGAACAACCTTCTCCTTACCCCACCCCCACTCCTTACACACTCTTTTTTCTATTTTCTGGACCAGTGCTCTATACCAGAATGGCTGGAATTATGCTTTAAGAACCAAACAATCCTAAGGTCAATCTTTTAGTTTTAAAACAAGACCTTTTACCAAAAAAATCAAAATTCACCAAATAAATTCCAAATATCCATTTTTAAATTAAGCCAGCAGCGAAGAAGATTAAGTTTTCATCTTTAAAAGGCCAATTTCCCAAACACTCTCTTTATAGTCAAATTTAAATTTGCAGCTAGAGACAGAGCCCTGTGTCTTATCAAAGGACATAATTCATTTTTCTAAACATGACAGTATGAGTAAACCTTGAAGACTCTAATCCCATAACGGGACAGAATTTGGGGCTACATTAGAAAACTAATGATCCTCCTCAGAAAACTGGAAGAAATCCAGTAAAAAAATTTCCTGTGTCCTCCAAGAGGCCCAGAAACCTCTGATTATGTGAATATTCTTGTTTTAGTCCTTGCTCATATCCACATTTCACACATCTAAAATTACAACTTACAACTTTTCCCTCAGAGTGACCTAAAATCATTGACATAAAATTAACCATCAAGAAATTTTCTCACAATTCACATTCTCTGAAAAATATCTAAACACTCAACTCAGCTGGATCCTCCCCAATGAAAAGTATAGCTATGCAACATCTGCTCAACAACAAAAAATGTAAATATGACCTTGATCACAAATATGTCATTTAAAAGCAAGTTGTTCAGTCAAGTTATAAAGGAAATTCTCAGAGAATCTGAGGACTCTTCAGTACTATGACCACAGAGAAAATTGGAGAAATGAACTAAAGTGTAGACAAAGCCCAATGGAACCCTGAGCTCTGGGTAAGAAATGAGTTACTGGTGAACACATTGCACAAGTAACATGAGAAAGCAGAAAATGCAGGTCATACACGCACCCCTGACCCAGACCAGCAGAGCTGGCTGCAGCATCAGTATCCTAGGCAAAGACCAGTTATTGCTTCTAAGTCAGACAAGCAAAGGCGCTCTATAGAATGAATTAGCATAGAAGGGGCTTTCCCAACAGTTCAACTTTCCCTCTCGTGCGATTCACCTACTTAAAAAACCAGGGCTTTTTCTTAACACCATTCACCTTACATCCCTGGCTTCCACGCAAAGGGAAAGGGAATTCATAAAGCGTAAATTTTTCTGCTTTTAAAGACGTTCTCAAATGATCGCTCTCCACGCCCAAGGCAGGAAAAACGACACAAACTGGCTCAACTCCAGGCTCGAACCCTACAAATTCAATGAGGCTATCTCAGATACTGGGGCATACGCCACTGTAAGCCCAAGAATGTGAAGTGGGGGTGGCGAAGGTAACGTCTTTAATGTGGGAAAAGCAGCAATCATCTGAGAGGGGGACCCAAGAACGATACTCAAGGCGTCCAGGAACATTATGGAGGGGGGGATAGAGGCCTCCCCCAGATCAGAGTTGTCACAAGGCCGCGCGAAAGGGGGTTGGGGTGGGGGTTAGGGGAGAGGGGGAAAAAGTATGCCTGTGCGTTTTTAGAGAAGGGCAGGGAGAGGCCTATCCTCAAGTAAAAGGTAAACGTGGAGTAGGCAGTTCCCAGGAAAAGGGGTGAAGAGGCGTGGGGGAGGGGAAGCGTCCTGACCCAGGAAAGGCATGAAAAGGGTAGTGGGGTCGACTAGATTACGAAGGGGGCCTCTCTCCCTGGGAAATAGGGGTGCAATGGTGTGTGGGGGGCAGCGAGGGGGATGAGAAGGGGCAGCATCCTCCTGTGAAAAGCCTGGAGAGGGCCAGGCCCACGTCCCGAAGAGCGAGCGCGGGGAGACGGAGGAGGTGACCCTTCCTCCCCCAGGGCCCAGTCGTGAGAATAGGTCTCTCTTTTCTGTCGGACCCTTACCTTGTCCCAGGCGCTGCCGGGGCCTGGGCCCGGGCTGCGGCGCACAGCACTCCCGGGAGGCAGCAGCACTCGAGTTAGGCCCAACGCGGCGCCACGGCGTTTCCTGGCCGGGAATGGCCCGTGCCCGTGAAGTGGGGGTGGGGGGCAGAAAGGCGGAGCGAGCCAAAGGCGGGGAGGGGGAAGGGCCAGGGAAGGAGGGGGGGGGGCCGGCACTACAGTGTTGGCGGACTGGCGGGACTGGGGCTGTGTGAGTCTCTCAGCGCAGGCGGGCGGCGGCCGCCCCTCCCCCGGCGGCGGCGGCGGCGGCGGCGGCAGCTCACTCAGCCCGCTGCCCGAGCGGAAACGCCACTGACCGCACGGGGATTCCCAGCGCCGGCGCCAGGGGCACCCGGGACACGCCCCCTCCCGCCGCGCCATTGGCCTCTCCGCCCACCGCCCCGCACCCATTGGCCAGTTCGCCGCCAATCAGCGGAAGCTGCCGGGGCCTCCCAGAGAAGAGGCTGTGCTCAGGGGCTCCGGCTCCTCAGAGAGCCTCGGCTAGGTAGGGGAGCGGGACTCTGGTGGGAGGGGGGGCCCGGTGGACTGGAGGGAGATGGGTGGTTGAGGCGGTCTGACGGAGAGATAGGGGTCGCTTCCCCCCGCGGGCAGTAGGGAGTATAACGTTTGTTAGGCTGGGAGGGAAGGAGGTGGTCAGAGGCCGGCAGGAGTATGGCCCGCCCTGCGGCAACCAGAGGGGGAGGGAGAAGAGCGGAAAAAGCTCGAATCCCGACGGAGCCATTGCTCCTGCAGAGGGAGGAGCGTTTCCGGCTCACCTCTTGTCACTGATTGGCCGCTTCTCCTCCCGCCGTGTGTGAAAACACAAATGGCGTGTTTTGGTTGGAGTAAAGTGCCTGTCAGTTACAGCCTCGGGAGTGCGCAGTCGCCTGGGGACGCTCGCATTGCTCTCTGGGTGGGATGGGTAGGTAGATGGGGTGGGGAGAGAGTTGGAGGAGCGGGCGCGGTCGACCTCCCGCGGGGGGTGGAGGGTCAGTGAAAGTGCCTTGGAGCGGGCGTCCTGCCAACCCCCCTTCCTTGGAGGGAGTCGGTTTACCCGCCGCCTGCTCAGCTTCGGCATCTGATTGGTTGCTGAAGCCCGGGGAAAGGCCCCTTGCCATTGGCTCGGGTCCCAAATGAGCGAAACCACTGAGCGGGTCAGCAGGGGTGGCGGGGAGGGATCGTTGGTACGGTCCTTCCCGAGGCCCAGCGCCGCAGTGTCTGGCCCCGCGCCCCTGCGCAACGTGGCAGGAAGCGCGCGCTGAAGGCGGAGGCGGGCTGCTGGGCCGAGGCTTCTGGGTGGTGGCGACCGCGGCTCCGCCCCGGGCGTCCGCCGCTTGAAGGACGAGACGATCCGGATCTGCTCTCAGAGTCGCGGGGGTGGGGGAAAGAGCGGGGGTCGGTCTTGCTGGTTTGTGGGAGGGAGGTGCATGTTCTCCAAAAGTCGGCGCGAGCTGCAATCCTGAGGGATCTGCAGCGGAGGAGGCGGAGAGAAGGCCGCACCCTTTTCGGTAGGGGGAGGGGAGTGCCGCAATACCTTTATGGGAGTTCTCTGCTGCCTCCTGTCTCCTAAGGACCGCCCTGGGCCTAGAAGAATCCCTCCCTCCCCCGCGATCTCGTCATCGCCTCCAAGTCGAGTTGCTCCTTCTCGATTGTGGGCGGGACTTTTTTGCCCAGGCTTAACCTGGTGGCTGGGCGTTGTCCTGCAGGGGAATGAGCAGGTGTAAGATTTCTCTCTTCCCACAGACTTGAGTTTGTGTAACAAAGTAATTATAATAGGGGTAGAGGAAGGAAATAGGAGTCCAAGCATTCACCTTGGGCTGATTTTAAGCAGCTAGACTGCGTGTTATTACTACTTAAGATCCTTGTAGTATTTTTCCTGTAGGTAAAGGGGAGATTAAAGGCAGGGTTATTGGAGGTTTTTCTACTCACCCCATTTGAGAACCTTGCTGACACCAACAAAGTATAGCATTTGAAATTAAATATTAATATTAAAATTCTAGGCCCTTTCCTTGCATCCCTTTGGTTAGCTATCTTAACAACTCGCACTCCTACTTTGAGCACATTTTGCATTTGTTGTACTTGCTCTTTCAATCCCCAGACATAGTAGTGGCTTTCTCCTCTCCTGTTTTTGGCAGCCCAGTGAGTCATGAAACCAGACAGATCAGTTCTTCTGCCAATTAAGGCTACCCAGTTTGAGGAGAGGCTTACTCTTACCCAGTAATGTATTTATTCCTCCTTGAATGTTTACCTCGTTTTACGCTTTATTCTTTTTCTCAGCTAGGATTCTACCCGTTGATCTCTTCACAGGCCAGATGACCTTGATTACTGGCTTACTAAGAATTGGATATGAGGTTCAGCAACACCTCCGTTTTCCCTCCTTTGAATACCTCTCAATCCATGTTTTTATTTCTGTTCTCATCATTTAGTAACTGGGCTCGATTGCTGCAATGCTGATAGCTTCCAAACGGTGTCTCTGCCTGTGGTATCATCTTTTTTTGTTTGTTTAAGGATTTTATTTATTTGACCTGGGTGTGGGGGGGGGGCAGGGACAGGCTTCCTCCCGAGCAGAGCCGGATGTGGGACTCTATCCCAGGACCCTGAGACCATGACCTGAGCTAAAGGCAGAGGCTTAACCCACTGAGCCAGCCAGGCACCCCGATATCGTCTTTTGATCCATCAAACATGTTGCTGGGACAGTTGTCCCAACATACAGATGGGGTGAAAATAACTGATGCAACTCCTTTACTATTCCATCAACCTGAGGGTGATATACAAGGCCCCTCAATGGGCTGACCTTGTCTTAACAGCTTTTTCATTTGCTACAATTTTTTACAAACATTACCTCTCCAGTCATACTGAATTGTTTATGCCCAAATCATAGTGTCATTGCCTTACCTCTTTGTAGGATGGTTCTTTCTGAAGTGGCACCCTTGGTGCTCCTTACTCCAAGACTGTTAAGACTCAAATACCATCTTTCCTATGATCTTACCTTCTGTCTGTCTTTCCAGAAGCCCGACACCTCTAAAGAAAGGTTACCAGTGCTTTTCATCTGATAGTAGATTGAAGCAGCATTTCTCAGGTTGTCATTGCTTGTTTAAATTCTCCTATTCTGAGCTGCTTGAGGTCACAGGTTCTTGATAAGCCACCAAGCTCCTAGTGTATTCCCTGATAGCCAATCCTAAGTAAAATGGAATGAGCAACATGTGGATGTCTTTATAAGGTTTGCTAGGTTATTGGTCTCTCAGTTTTGGATGTATGCTTCCTAGTGCTTTAGGTTACCACTGTCCAATAGGATGTTCTGCAATGATGGAAATGTTCTGCATTTTTGCCAACTTGTATGGTAGCCACTAACCATGTATTACTATTGAGCACTGGAAATGTGGCTACTCTGACTAAAGAACTGAATTTTCAACTTGATGTAATTTAAATTGCCACTGTGTACACTGTAGCTGTAGCCAAAAAGTTGTGTTGTAGGTTGCTGACTAATAATTTTCTCTTTATACTGAGCAGTAAGGAAATAAAACTTTGCCCGTTTAGTTTAATTTTTTCCCTGCTTGTTTAACCTATTATCTGTACTATAGTTGTACCTAGCTGAAAGCTAAATTGAACAAGGACATGCCTTGGACAACAGTGTGTTAAAAAAAAAAAAAGCAAGTGTTGACTAGTTTGGGTTTCAAAAAAGAATGCATAATGAATTTTAGGAAAGTGGGATTTCATTAAACCTTGTAATGGTGACAAATTTAGTTAGGAATAGGACTATATCTGATATTAATGAAACCAGCCCTATATTTCAGTTCTGCAAATTTTCATTTTTGGAGAAACTTGATCAGAGGACGCCAGACCTTACATATCACATCTTGTTAGGAACCCATCACAGAGTAAGTTGCATCCTGATAAAGTATAAATTGATATATCCTAACACCAAAATATTTTTATTTATTTGCTAATACAACATGTTGTAAATTTGTTATATTTTTAAAAGACAGTTGTTTTTTTTTTTAAAGATTTCTCAGACTATGAGGCTGTTAGGATAGGAATCTGTCAGTGCACACAGATAGTTGGCTTGCTATTTAATGCAGATTTCCAGCCCCACAGCCAGAGATTCTGAATCCACTTAAGACAGGGTTGGGAGGCACTGGAATTCTGTATCATGTTCCTTATTTGCTTCTGATGTTGGGGGCGCAAGAATCATACTGCAAATACAGCCTCCAGGCTATATACCTATTTAGTCTACAAAAATGATTAAAACTTCAGAGAAACCTCTAATATTCTGTGCTTTCTACTTTGTAATTTTTTTTCCTTTCAAAAAAAATGAATGGGAAAATCAAGAGAAGAGTGGTAATATTTAATAGTTTTGGAAACATGCAGGTCAGATTGTTTTTCTTGTAAAAGGGATGTTAAAATACTCCAAATACATTTTTTGAACAAGAGTATTGCCTATTTTGTCTGTTTTCCCACTAAATGCGTTCATCAGGGACTTACTTTTGATTCCCCAGTGCCTGTACACAGAGCTGGGTACTCAGTAAGTGTTGGTTTTATTAATTTATACATGAAATTGGTTTTCAAATAATAGCTAAGTCCACAAAACACAGACACAGGCTCCTTTTAGGGAGAAATTTTAGGGTCATACTTACTCTAAGTCTCTTCATTCTATTTATAAAGGAGACTGAGGCATCTCAGTCTCTAAATGGGTCTGCCCACTGTTGACCTCTTCCTTTGGTTTCCTGTATGAACCATTCCTCTTCCTGTACTTCTTTGGGCTTTATTTATTTTTTCCGCAAACCAGCTACCTATCTCTTTTTGAAGTAGAGCCATATTTCTTATACTTTTAGGATAAAAGTATATCAAATACTTCTACTTCCATGAGAAAGTTGAAGGTTTTGTAAAGGCTTTTAAATTTTTTTTGGATTTGCAGAATTTGGACCACATAACGTTTCTGCCATACACACACACACACAATTTATTTATTTTTAAAGATTTACTTATTTTTAGAGAGCGCATGCAAGGAGCAGGGAGCCAAAGGGAGATGTGGAGAGAGAATCTCTGGTAGATTCCCCACTCAGCTCAGAGCCTGACACAGGGCTTGATCTTAGGACCCTGAGATCATGACTGAGCTGAAACCAAAGGTCCGGGTATCTAACAGACTGAACCACCCTCTGCCATTGATTTTTTTTATGCAAAGAGGAGGTTTGGTACATTATGCTTTGCAGCAGTTGGTCCAGAATATGATAGGAATCAGCATCATAATGGTAAGAGTACTTTGACTATTTTAGGCCAGTCTTAATTCTAGAGCACTTTATTAGGTCAAATGTCTGAGAATCTAGCACCTTTACTTCAAAGGTTGAGAATTCTTGATTTTGTTAGTTTATCTAGTTTATCTAGTGACATGCTACTTTATAATGGAGAACTTACTTCTCCAGAAGACTCCTCCCCCTTATCCATCACTCCCTATTCTTGATGGAGTGGGTAAGAAACTGGGTTATTAAAGAACTGTTAGTAGCATGGAATTAAACATTTATTTTGTCCAAGTGAGGGTTGAACCTGATGGATTATTCCTATATCATCGTATATACCTTCCTGGTGATTAGAGAGACTATTTTCTGCCTCTCTGATTACATCTCAGAGTCATGGTCACATTTAATAATCCTGTTTTCCAGCTTTACTACTAGAGTTCATAGTCATCGCTGATTTTTATCAGTTTTTCCTGGTTTTTTAGTTTTGAGTTTTGTTTTTGTTCTTTACACATTTTCAGATCACATTTATACAGCTGGCTATTTTATCAGCTAACCAGCCCCACCTGTAGTGTATGGATTCTGGTCAACTCAACACTCTTCATAACCTTTTTTTTTTTTTTTACTGATCTTTTGTTAAAAATCTCTCCCCAACCTCTTTTTTATAATAAATAATGACAACATAAATCTATTGTGTACTATAGGCTAAGGCTAATGAAACAGTTGGGTTAGAAGAAATGAACTAATAATAATCATTGAATGCCAACTGTGTATCCCATAATGTGCCAAACTTATTGCTAGTGTATTTATTGTGGTTCTAATACATAAAACCCCATCTTTCAGAGTAGGAAACTAAGGAAGTTGAACAACTTCTCTGTAGACACTACAGCAAATTAAGAACCACAGATTTGAACTCTGGTCAGACTTGCTTAGTCAGTGTTCCTTACTGGTATATGGTACTGCCTTTCTCTAATGGAAACCGCCTTTCAGGAAATTAATCTGACTGCAGGATACCAGATGGGTTCCAGGGATGGAGACATTTGAAGGTTCTTTTACAGCAGTCCAGACATGAGGTAATGTGGTTTGGTATAGAGTGATGGGGCAATCACAATGGAAAGGAAGTTAAAGGACTCAATAACTGAATGTCAGTCACTGAGAAGAACTGTCTCAGCACAAACTTCTGAAGGAAACCTTTCTTGATGCCCTCAGCTCCACTACGTTGGATCACTCGCTTAATGTTGTCAAAGCACTTCTGACAGTCATAATTATATTAGTAATTGTGTAACTGGAGATCTTCCCTACTTTTTCAGGTTGCTTCTTGAGAGCGGGATGGTGTTTATATATAGCTGTGTGTCTGTTGCTAAGTATAAGAAGGAATCAAATGGTGCAGTATATTCTTGAATGATCTAGAATTTACTTAAGCAGTACATTTAGGGTGTGAATATTTGTTTTTAGAAATTAACTTAGTTTTTAGGTTATATCTTCTATAATCCCAGCAACCCCCAATATTGTGCAATTTTTTGAAATCCTGTAGTTGTCTGTGCCTAAACGTAAGTATATTCCGTTGTCTTCCTGCAGTGTTTCAGATATTTCCTTAAAATATTAAAGGGGCACCTGGGTGGCTCAGTGGGTTAAAGCCTCTGCCTTCGGCTCAGGTCATGATCCCAGGGTCCTGGGATCGAGCCCCACATCGGGCTCTCTGCTCCACAGGGAGCCTGCTTCCTCCTCTCTCTCTGCCTGCCTCTCTGCCTAGTTGTGATTTCTTTCTGTCAAATAAATTAAAAAAAAAAAAAAAAAATTAAAAAAAATTCTTAAATATAAATACACCTTTTTTTTTTTTTAGAATTTAATAACTTTATTCTAAAATAAACCAATATATATTTTTCTAAGGAACGGATCATTTGTGGGGCACCTGGCTGGCTAAGTTGATAGAACACGTAACTCTTGATGTCAGATTATAGGTTTGATCCCCTGGAAGAGATTACTTCAAAATAAGAGAGATAAAAAAGAAAAAAAGAATGGGTCATTGGCCTTAAAAAAATTATGACTACTTGATCAACTTAGAGCCACCATCTATGTCTAACAATGCTAAAAAGATTAAGCCAATATACAGCAGACTTCTCTCACAGAAAGAATCAACTCCAAAGAAAAGAAAAAGCTGCTGTAGTATCTTAAAGGGTAAGTTATTATATGACATTGCTGGAGAAACAATACACAGTTGGGGCACCTGGGTGGCTCAGTTGTGCATCTGACTCTTGACTTTTGGCTCCGGTCATGATCTCAGGGTACTGAGATCCAGCCTTGCCATCAGGCTCCCTGCTCAATGGGGAGTCTGCTTGCAGTTCTCTCGTCCCTCCACCTCTGTCCCTGCCCACTCATGCCTACTCTTTCTCTCAAATAAATAAATGTCTTACAAAAAATTACACAATAACAAAAATTTTACAAAAAGCTATATAGAGTGGACATTGCTGATTGTCTGCTGGATGAAAAGTAAAAGTCATGGCAGTGTCATTTTAAAAAATAATACATTGTATATTAAACATTTTGTGCATAGACATGAAGGCTGCATTAATATCTGGTTTGTAGAAGTGTTTAAACCTTACAAATGGATGAATCTACAAAAACGGCTGAGCTCATTTTCCATTTGTCCCGCATCAGCTAGTCAAAGAGACTTCTGTCAAAGCTTGGCAAACACATGCCAGGAAACAGTTAAAGCATTGAGTAGGTTTTTACTGTATTATTTATTTTTAATTTATTTTTAAAAGTAATCCCTACACCCACTGTGGGGCTCAAACTCACAAACCTAAGATTAAGAGTCACACACTCTACCAACTGATTCAGCCAGGCACCCCTTGAGAAACTTCTTAAAATCCTCTGGTCTACACTGATGTTTTCGCTAATGGTGAAAAAGCCAAAATTGGTAAAACTGCTAGCATCTTGGCATTATTCAAGACAGTGGCACCAAAGTGTAGTAATCATTCTTTACTGCCATGCATTTGCAGGGTAAGGGGAGGTGCGATGTCAGTTCCACTTAAGAATTTCCATGTGAGGGGGTGCCTGGGTGGCTCAGTGGGTTAAGCCGCTGCCTTCGGCTCAGGTCATGATCTCGGGGTCCTGGGATTGAGTCCCGCATCGGGCTCTCTGCTCAGCGGGGAGCCTGCTTCCCTCTCTCTCTCTTTGCCTGCCTCTCTGCCTTCTTATGATCTCTGTCAAATAAATAAAATCTTTAAAAAAAAAAAAAGAATTTCCATGTGAGGGGCATATGGGTGAGTCAGTTAAGCATCCGACTCTTGGTTTTGGCTCAGGGTTGTGGGTTTGAGTCCTATGTCAGCTCCATGCTCAGCATTAAGTCTGTTAGAGAGTCTTTTATGAATACAGTAAAATCCTTTTATGAAATCTGGACCTTTAGTATGTCACTTTAGTGTGAGTGATGAAATAGTCCACATGTAGTACTTCAGCCACGTTTAAATTACAGTGATTGTTTTAAGAAAAAAAAAACAGCAATTGAGTTGCAAGTGGAATTAGCAATTTCCTTTTCATGGTATCTTTACCTAAATGACTGTCAAAGTTGGCTATCTGGCAGACATTTTTCCAAACATAAAAGTGTACCTTTCAGGGAAAACAGTTGATGGCAGTTGTTAATGACAAAGCTCAAACTCTGAAGTGAAAATCAGAATTTGGGGAAAACTTGTATCCACTGTCAGGAGCTTCACATCTTCCTAATACTTAAAAGGACTTTCTTTTTTTTTTAAAGATCTAATTTTTTGCAAGAGCTCACACCCGCACACGTGCGCACACTAGTAGGGGTCAGGGAAAGGGGGAGAAGGAGGGAGTCCCCACTGACCAGGGAACCCACATGGGACTTGATCCCAGGACCTGAGCTGAAAGCAGACACTTAACCAACTGAGCCACCCTAGGGGAACTCCCTTTTTTTTTTTTTTAAGATTTTATTTTTTATTTGTCAGAGAGAGAGAGGGAGAGAGGGATCACAGGCAGAGTCAGAGCGAGAAGCAGGCTCCCCACTGAGCAAGGAGCCCGATATGGGACTCGATCCCAGGACGCCGGGATCATGACCTGAGCCGAAAGCAGCTGCTTAACCAACTGAGCCACCCAGGCGTCCCTCCCCTCCCTTTTTTAATGAGCTAGGTGGTGATATTAATCTAATTTGCACACGTTATATACCGAACTGGGTCAGCATCTGAGAGATTTATATAACTTGGGTGAACCAGTATTTTCCAAATTACCAATACATGAAATGACAAAAATTGCAAATAAGTAATATTTCATCCGATACAGAAAATACACAAAAATCCAGCTACCTTCTATTGAGGCAGACATTTTAAGAGAAATGAACTGCAAGAAAAGAAAACAGTGGGGCGCCTGGGTGGCTCAGTGGGTTAAAGCCTCTGCCTTCTGCTCAGGTCATGATCCCGGTGTCCTGGGATCGAGTCCCACATCGGGCTCCTTGCTCAGTGGGGAGCCTGCTTCCCCCACCACCACTTGTGATCTGTCAAATGAATAAATAAAATCTTTTTTTTTTTTTAATATTTTTTATTTATTTATTTGACAGAGAGAGAGATCACAAGTAAGCAGAGAGGCAGGCAGAGAGAGGAGGAAGCAGGCTCCCCGCGGAGCAGAGAGCCCGACGCGGGGCCCGATCCCAGGACCCCGAGATCACGACCCGAGCCGAAGGCAGCGGCTTAATCCACTGAGCCACCCAGGTGCCCCTGAATAAATAAAATCTTAAAAAAAGGAAACAGTATTCCTCTGTTGAAAAGTTGTTACTTCTATGAAAATGTTAATGATGCATTTATTACTATTAAATTTTTTCTCAGTTTTAATTTCTAATGTAGAAATTAAGGATTTGGGCTTGAGAAAAACTAAAATACCATTCTTACTAATGAAAATGCTTTTATCAAAGAAAGTATCACTGAGTAGCTACTAAACTTAACAACTGATTAGCAAACTTGTTAGCCTTGAGACAAAAGTATAAGGGTGACAGAGTAGTAGGTCTCTTATCAACAATGATAAAGTACCAAGGTACAGAAATTTGGTTTTTCTCATGTACTTTTCAAACTTTCACCATATCCCCTTGAGAGTCCCACATAACATCTGAACTTCTTGGGAAAGGCTATGCAGAGAATAAGGGTGTCTTTTTCTATGGCTAGCTCACTAACATTTAAATTTCCAAGTGCCCAACAGTTACCCTTGTATGTCTCACCTCAAATGTGAACATATACTGACCCATATGATGGGTCAAGCACGCTGCCTTCGGCTCAGGTCATGGTCTCGGGGTCCTGGGATCGAGTCCCGCATCGGGCTCTCTGCTTGGCGGGGGGCCTGCTTCCCTCTCTCTCTCTGCCTGCCTCTCTGCCTACTTGTGATCTCTTTCTGTCAAGTAAATAAATAAAATCTTTTAAAAAAAAAACTAAGCCAACATGCAAAAATACTATTTTATTCATCAAATATTAAATGCCCACTTCAGCAAGTACTCTGCCAGGCACTTGGTAGGTAAACAGTGGTGAAAACATAGTCTTTTTACTTTCCATTTCTGCCGATTACTGACCTAATAGTTAAAGGTTTAAATGATTTATGAAGAGGTGAAAGATAGGGGTGCCTGGTGGCTCAGTTGGTTAAGCATCTGCCTTCAGCTCAGGCCATGATCCCAGGGTCTTGGGATTGAGCCCCATGTCAGGCTCCCCGCTTTCCCTCTTCTGCCATTCTCTCAAATAAAAAATCTTTAAAAGAGGTGAAAGAGGGGCGCCTGGGTGGCTCAGTGGATTAAGCCGCTGCCTTCGGCTCAGGTCATGATCTCAGGATCCTGGGATCGAGCCCCGCATCTGGCTCTCTGCTCCGCGGGGAGCCTGCTTCCTCCTCTCTCTCTGCCTGCCTGTGATCTCTGTCTGTCAAATAAATAAATAAAATCTTAAAAAAAAAAAAAAAAAAAAGGTGAAAGATTGTTTCATGATGATCCCAAAAGAGGGCAGCTATGCTTTCTGATGGTAAAAACTCCAGTCTAGGATATAAAACCCTTATAAATATCTTCTAATTCATGCTAAAGTGTGGGGTAATAGTAGATGCAGAAAGAAACCAGACTAGGGCTGTTGGCTATGCTGTTTATGTGAATTCTTCTTTCAAAGGAAAGGTGTCCTTTTATTCTAAATGTAAGATATCTAAAACTCCCAAATGAACTGAATACTGTAAAGAACTCTACATGTACCTCAAGTACTATTTGTCCCAGGGATGCATCATTTTTGTAAGGACTTCATGTTCCATGTTCATTTCATTTTCCAGTCAGGATTTTAATCCAACTGGAAAAAGAGCTAAGTATGAATACAGATCCAAGAGAAAATAGAAGAATTCTCAGGAAGTTTTCTTTTTTTTCTTAAAGACTTTGAGAGAATCTGCCATTCCTTTGATCAATTCCTAGTCCTCTATTTTAGTTCTATACATTAATTTTAGTAACACGCATATTTTAATTTTTAAGGCAGATGGTAAACTTTCCAGTTGGTCTTGTGAGACTTCATCTTGTCATGAGGCAAACACTATTCACAAAATGCAGTGCTTCATTTTATTAAGGGTGAGGTAAAGCCAAGTTGAGAAACTATGAAGAGCAAAGCTGAATGCAATATGGCCCAAAATGTTTTGATTATGTTCTCTTCCTTTAGGCCAGGGTAGCTTTCTACCTGCTACAGTGGAAAACAGGAACTGCTATGAAGCCTGAAAACATACTCAAAACCCAAATCCCAGAGCATTTTAGTAGGCTTAGGATCTTGAAAGCATTTTAAGTAGTAATTGCCCAGCCAGTCCTTCAAAAAGAGCTCCAACGCTCTGCTTAAGAACTTCAATTCCATTTACACCTTTTGCTAACAGAGGTGAAGAGCTTTAGACCAGTTTACACTGCAAACTGCAATTTTATTAACACTATTTTTCTTTCAAACCAAGTTCTTCATGCTGACATTCCCAGTGTTGGGAGGCACAAATACCATTAACATCTTCATTCTTTGCATCACCAAGGAGTTCTTTCCCCATCTTGTTCTGAAGGATGAACAAAAGCTTGAGGTGTACGTTTCAGAAGATAAACTGCTGCATGAAGACCCCCTATGTTCACCCAGACAGTATGTACCTTCCGCCAAACATGTCCCATTCCAGATAATGCCTGCGTACACACAAAGAGGAAAAGTAATTAGCAGAAAATCTGTAGGCCAACCAGCTGCCTAGTTGGTAGTAAGAAACCATGGGAGAAAGGAAAACAAATCCTACTCAAACTAATATACCTTTTTTTTAAAAAAGTTTCAATAAATTAAAAGATCCTAAAGTTGCCACAGGGTGAATTTTTGGGCTAATTTACAGCACCTTGGTAAAGCATTTCTTGTCCTGAGTAAGTAGTGCAGCTCGGCCTGTCCCTGGTTTACAGACACGGCTCATCTCCCGTAGGCAAGCCGGATAAAGGTTCCAGTTTCTCTTTTTGGAGCCCATCCTATAGAAGAAGATCCAGTGAATGAAACATTTAGTAGATAAACATCTAGAACTAGAAACAAGAAGTCAAAAACTCATTACAATAGGGGCGCCTGGGTGGCTCAGTGGGTTAAAGCCTCTGCCTTTGGCTGGGGTCATGATCCCAGGGTCCTGGGATCAAGCCCCACATTGGGCTCTCTGCTCAGCAGGGAGCCTGCTTCCTCCTCTCTCTCTGCCTGCCTCTCTGCCTACTTGTGATCTGTCAAATAAATAAAATCTTTAAATAAACTCATTACAATAAAATGCTGAAACCTAAAAAATGAGTAATCTGACTTAGAAATATGAAACAGATGAACTGGCTACAGAAAAATTTGTTTTGACAACTATAATAATTACGAAAAATTTGTTTTGACAACTATAATAATTATATAAGTTGTCCTCTTAATGACTATAATAAACATTACATAAACCAAACCAATGATGAGAAAACATTTATCCTGAGGATTAGAACCAAATTTTCCTCAACCTTTGGGAAGTATCTTGTACTTCAGCAATGGGCCAGGAAGTGGGTTAGCCTGTGATGGTCAGAATCAAAATGTTAATGAGTTCTCAGAAGAAACAAAACACGTGAATCCACCATATTATAATTCTTAAGTGAAAAAGTGCTCTAAGTCTACTAAAAGAAATTGAAGATTTCTGATCGAATCTTAGAAGATGGGTACTAGTTTAACAAGTAGGTAAAACTCATTTTTTTTAAAAGCCAAGTCCCACCTTTTTCCAAATGGCATGTCTGTCACAATAATGTCCACAGAGCCAGTTCTCAATGGCAGATTGCAGATATCCCACTGAACAGCATCTATGGGCAAGGTCCAGGACACTTTGCTATAGGGACAAAGTCAATGTGCTTATTATTCTGAAGTATGAAGTCTAAAAACATTTATGAAGAAACAGAACAAACAGTATATGAAACAACTAAACAAAGCACTGGTGATTCTAATAAAAAAAATTAGTAAAGAGAATAACCAACATACAGACATAAAATAATATGAAGGATACCATGTATAAGTAATAGGAGTATCTGCATCAATTGGATATGTATTTTTAAAAACCACTGATTTCTATTTACAGATACAAACCTCACATTAAGGGTTATGGAAGCAGCTGCTTCTAGGTTTGCTAAGGCCAGTCATGGGATATAACCACTTCCCTGGGCTACGTATTCAGGATAACGAGCATCTGTACAGTTCAACAAATATAATGACCACTACCCACTCCTGCCACTTTCCAAGAAAATACAGGGCATCTTTATCTAAGGACAATATATAAAATAAGGGTTCCTAATTGTTGCACAGAAACGATTTTATGAGGCCTCCAGTGAGAAGACCGTGACATTTCAACCAATTCTTCCAAAGACAGATGAAACTGAAAGAACAGTGAAAGGCTGGCACAGCTTGCATCACTGAATATAACTTGGAATAGTGGACCAGGGCTTAAGATACTGTAACAAAAAATTTTCCAGACACCAATGGACTTCCAGTGCACAGAAAGGATACAGGTGAAGGGGCTTAGAATATTTTGCTTGCAGGAGAGAGGATTTTGGAGGATGAGTTTTGGTAGCCCTTCAAAGATCTGATGTCAAGCATCATGTGACATAGAGCTAAGATTTTTCTTTATAGATCCAAGTGGATCTAAAACAAATCTACAGAAGGTACAGAGAGGAATTCAATTCATGACTAGCACTCCAAATTGTGCAAAGCCAGAACTGACAGCCTTCAGAGACAGAGCCATTAGAGATAGTGATAGACTGGAAGGCCATTGGTCAGGATCTCCTATAGGACATTTAGGTACTGTGGATATGGCTTTCAGGTTTCTTCAACTCTTGAGACTGCTTTAGAGTGACAAATAATAGAGGAAATTTCTACACAAATATGCAGTAATTTAAAAGACAGGAATATAAAAATCTAAAAATATTCAAAGTGGGAATTTATAAAATTAAAATGAATCAACACAGTATTTTTCTACTAAATAAGAAAAAAGATACACAAATAAGAAGACAAATAAACACAGTGGCACTAGGTGGAGAAATTATAGTTAAAAATAAGTTTTTGTAAGTTATTTTCAATAAATGGCTTTTAAAATTTAATGGAGTCTCACAGTATGTTCATTTTAGTTACAATGTCACAGTGCACTGGAGGTATTAATTCATAACGTCAATAAAGTGACCATCTAAGTCTAAGAAATGCTACAAAATCTTAAATTTTACCCTTCTTTAATTTGGCTCTTGGTCAATAAAGATGAGATGTTATTTGCTGCTCTATTCACAGCCAACGGATTATTATCACCAGCAATATGATAACAGTTAGACCATTCAGTAGCCCCCTAAAAGACAATAGTATATATTAAAACCAAAGTAGCAAACTGCAAACAAAACAGAACAAAAATTTAAAAACACCCCAAAACCCAGAAATAATTCAAGGGAAAATCATTTCAGTTGATTGCCAATAAACTAGACAATTCAATCTAATAATCCAATGCTTTTCTAAAGTGGTAGAACGCTGCATGTTGTGAACTTTGCTATTCCCCCTTGCTTGAAAAGCCCTCCTGTTCTTCACTTGCTGAATCCCTATGTATCTTTCAAGACCAAGTTCAAATGTCACACTCTCTCACATCAACCCCAACTCTCCAAGCTGTCTCTCATTTGCCTCCCCAACCCAGAGCACTTTGTACATACTGTCACTGCACTTGCTTTTTAATTATTTCTACACCTGTCTACTCTTTCAAGGAATCTCCCTTGAGACAGACAAGTCTGATATTTTATTCAGTCCCTCAGGCAGCAGTGTCTGACACATAGTAAGCATTACAAACCTGAAATTCAACCATGGTTTGAAAAACTTAACAAAACTTAAGTCACCAATCTATATCCTTTTGTCATTACAGGATTTTATATATAAATTATACACACACATATATATATATATGGAGTATTTGAAAATTTCAAAATAAAATGTAATATACACTGCATTAAGCCTCTGAATGATCACCACTAGATCCCTGAAAAAGATTCTGTAATGTTAAGTCAAAAACATGTCGACAGAACATCAATACCAACGTTACATGTCATTTGTGGAATGGAGGTAACACCCTACCCTACGATGAACAAAGTTCTAGATTCACAGAAGGTTTCTGATACAAAAGCGGAGGGAAGTTTTGCCCTCTGTTTAGGAATGAGGAACAAGTACCTCTTCCTTTGTAAACAGTAATACACTCATATCCATGAACACAAGGCTTCATTGTCTTTTGCCACACACTTGAGGGTGATCTAGAGGGGATGTAGAAGAGACCTACAGATTTTGATGAAAGCCTCTCAATTGATTCTGATTCCCCAACACTCATTTTTTTTCATCTAAATCTGTTTAGATTTTCAGGCTCTGCAAGAGATGAATTTTGTAGTACTTCCAAATTTTAAAAGAACTCGGATCACTATTTTATACTTGTGTGAACAATTCTGTATACATATCCTGTCAATTCCTTTTAAAACTTCATTCATTCTGATCATATATCATCTAAAATTTCTATATTAACATTCTCATGTCTACTCTTAAATGGAAATAATGGAAATGCCTCAACCTTTATCTGTATCTTTTGGCGGGGCCGGGGGTTGTCTTCTGGACTCTCTCTAGCTCTGTTGTATATTTCTTGACATGTGGCGACTTTCCCTTCTATTTAAGACATAGGTACATCATGGTTTAATGCTTTGTTCCTCGAATTCTTAACAACTTGAGTTTTCTCTGTGGACAGCTCTTTAGTCAGAGTAAATTTCTCTAGCTCACATTACCAGAAAACAGCAGTCATCTAAACTACCAAGATTTCCTTTTAGGATTTTTAACTCCCAGATGACACATGTCATTTTCTCTAATTGCAGTTTGGATTATTTTTCCAATATAATTGGGTTGCTTTGGACTTGTTCATCTGTCCAGTTTCTGCCCACTAACAGAATCTGTGTATCTCCTTGCAGTTTATTCCCACTGGCTTTAAATATACTCTATATAAGAAATTACTATGTCTCATAAATTTAAGCAATTTTTAAAAATAAATTTAAGCAATTTGAAAGAGGAGCACCTTCTTCCAAATTTTTGTTTAAAGTTTAAATAATACTGATTCAAGGAGACTCTCCTGTTAAATGTTCTTCACTTAGAAAATGCCTTTCCATTTCCTGCTTTGCTTTAAGCAGTTTTTGAGTCCTCTGAGTATCACAGTGTTTTTGAAAACGATTTAAGAGCATTTATGTGTAACCATGTTAGACTTCCTGAAAAATCTAAGTAAGATTCATAGGTTTCTCCATTTTACAACTATATTTACTCCCTCCAAGAGCCTATGTGGATTAAGAAGCACAATCTCAGTTTATAGAGATGGAACACCTTCTTCCTTCCAGTTTATGCTTGTGCCTTCAAGTCTACCAGCTTGTCTCTTACAGAAAAGGGACTTACTCGGGTGCCTGGGTGCTCAGTGGGATAAGCCTCTGCCTTCAGCTCAGGTCATGATCTCAGGGTCCTGGGATTGAGCCCTGCATCCAGCTCTCTGCTCAGCAAGAAGCCTGCTTCCCCTCCCACCTGCCTACCTCTCTGCCTGCTTGTGATTCTCTCTCTCTCTATCAAATAAATAAATAAATAAAATATTTTTTTAAAAAAGAAAGAAAAGAAAAGGGACTTTAACAGTTTCTAACTCTCAGCCTTCTCTGTGATCCACTGAGTAACCACCACTTATAATGTACCACTTCTTAGCTAGTTGTAATAAGTGGTTATACCCTTCACACAAAATCCCAGCTTTACTAGTGCAGTCTTTTTTTAAAAAAAAATTTTTGGGCCGCCTGGGTGGCTCAGTCGGTTAAGTGGCTGCCTTCACCTCAGGTCTCCATCCAGGGAACATCATCAGGCTCCTCGCTCAGTGGGGAGCCAACTTCTCCCCTGCCTGCCATTCCTCCCGCTTGTGCTTGCTCTCTCTCTTTCACTTTCCCTTGCTCTGTGTCAAATAAATAAAGTCTTTAAAAAAAAATTTTTTTTAAACTAGTGCAATTCTTTTAAAACTCTTGGGGGTCCACTGACCCAACCCTGATGATTTCATCATGTGTAATTTGCCCATTAGTTTTAGAATATTCTAGATGTATCACTTGCTTATCTAAAAGGTAAAGAAACATTATTACCTCTATTGGTATTGCTCCCGTTCCACACATTGGATCAACTATTATATCAGTAGGTTGAGGAGCACAGAGCCTACAGAAGAGAAAACAGCCTATATGAAAAGACTTCAATCAATAGCTGAGGCTTTCACACAGACTATTCCTGAAGCCATAAAGATCAAGGACCTATTAATGCTGGCATTAAGGAACACCAATCAATATTCATTTTAAAAATCAATTTGTAATTAAGAGATTGAGTCTATATCCTAGAACTTACAAAAAAATTACATACAGCTAAAAGTACCCTCTGACTCATCCAAAATCACATTTCAATGACAGATGGAATTTAGCTTCCAGATCTTTTAATAGATACATGTACATCTATCCATCCATGTCTTTAGAAAACACAGTGTTATTTTGCATATAAACCTGTATTCCATAAGAAAAAAAAAACTCAACTGTGTTTCAAGTAAAACATGTATTGATAAGTATCGATAGTAAGTTTACTGGCAATTAGACATTTAATATTCCTTTCCTTGTGAATTTAATTTTAAAGAACCTTGCCAAAATAACTGCTTTACTTTGAGCACTCAGTATTTGCCAAGTCATGGATTTAAGCTCTTCGCATGCATTATCTCATTTAATCTTTTTAACAGCCCTTCAGTTTTTCTGAGGATGCCCCAAGATTTCTCAGTATCTTTCCTATAAATACCCTCTTCTGTCCCATCATCAGTTTTTTGTTTTAAATCTTAAACTAGCTTACTTAGGTTTCTAATAGTTGCACCCAAAAGAACTCTCCATGTTCCTGGCTCCTACCATAATGCCTGGCAATACACAATAAATGTTTGTTAAATCAATGAAGGAAGACTGGGAGCTGTTCCTTTATCAAATGGGCCCAGTATTCTATTACTGTCATTGTATGGATAGGTTCCAATTGTGCTGAACTGTAACTCCATGGATGAGTAGAGTGAAAGAGGAAGCAAAGACTGGAAGAGAAGGAAATATAATTAATAAACAATCAATACCAGCATATACCAGACACTATGTAACCAGTATTAAGCATACAGTTCTACATTTACTCCTCACTAACAATCCTTTAAGTCTCACATCAAACCCATTTTGCAGTCTGGAGAACAGAAACCTAGAGAAGACAACTTGTCCTAGAGGTGGGAAGTAGCACCCAATAAAAGGGTAAAGGACAAACGAGAAAGAAAGCTAGGTCTTGCACTTGAAAATGTGGAAAATCCTGGATAGTTCCTGAAATGCTGTGAGTACAAATTTTAAAAATATTAGTAAAAGTTCCCTGTGTTTATTTACATATTATACACATTTTTTGCCCCCCATCCCATTTTATACACATTTTAAAAATCTCTCCTTTCAGGGCACCTGGTTGGCTCAGCCAGTAAAGCATGTGATTCCTGATTTCCGGGTTGTGAGTCTGAGCCACAAAATGGGCTCAGAGATTACTTAAAATAAATAAATAAAAATTAAAAATATAAAAATCTCTGCTTCGTCTGTGTCATGGCACAGAAATGAAACACAGCAAAATTTGCTGTATTTCCCAACATACGCTATATCCTTTGTAAATAGAAATGTTCAGAGGCAGATGAAAACTACTGTTTTCATTTTAAAATCAAGAAAATGGAGATGATAGTCATGTGATATTTTCAGGATTACAAAGAATCAACACTAGATACAAAACAAAGAAACAGATCATTAGCTTTTTATCCTGTTGTTTTATCCACTAAATTCCAACACAGTACTCCACAAAAAATTCAAGTGTTTTAAAGGGAAAATTCAAATCAAGGTGTCAGATTTATTTTTTAAAAAGATTTATTTGAGAGAGAGAGAGAAAGAGAGAGGGAAAGAGAGAATAAGCAGGGGGAAGGGGAGAGGGAGAAGCAGACTCCCTACTGAGTGGAGAGCCTGGCAAGGGGCTTGGTCTTCTGACCTGAGATCATGACCTGAGCTGAAGTCAAACACTTAATAGACTGAACCACCCAGGTGCCCTGATTTATTTATTTATTTGAGAGAGAGGAGAGAGCACATTTGAGCAGGAGGGGCAGAGAGAGAAAGAGAGTACAAGTGCAGGGGTGGGTGAGTGGGGGGTGGGAGGAAAGGGAAGGAGAGAGAATCCTCAAGTAGATTTTCCGCTGAGCACAGAGCCCATCATGGGGCTCAATCCCAGGACCCTGAGTTCATGACCTGAGCTGAATCAAGAGTTAGACACTTAACCAACCAACTGAGCCACCCAGGCGCCCCTGAAAGTGTCACTTTAATCTAGATGACAAACTAATTCTCTTACCTAAGCATCCCATAGGCAAGAGTAGATCTAAGAGTTGTAGGTCCAAAATGTGTGATATTTCTTCGGTGGAGACTCTCTTCTGTCAATGCAATGCCCACAACAATTTCATTATCATGGATGTTCAAAAGAACCTATAGAAGAAAAACAGAGAATAAAATAGAGGCACCTGGCTGGCTCAGTAGATAGAACATGTGACTCTCAATCTCAAGGTTGTGAGTTTAAGCCCCACATTGGGTGTAGAGATTACTTTAAAACCTTAAAAAAGTGAAGTTTACACTTCACTGTTACTAAACTTTATTAATTAAAATTTTTTACTTTATCATTGAGTTATACTTTACATAAAGTGGACAAATCCCAAATATACAACACAGGGAATTTTTACTTATACACACTGTGTAACTGCCATCGAGATAAAGATATACAGTATTTCTAGCACAGGACAGAAGGCTCCCCACCTTGTCCTCTGACAGTCAGTACCCACTGAAAGTAATCATTAATCTGACTACCACCAGCACAAATTAGTTTTCTTTTTTTGAACTTCGTATAAATGAAATCATCCAGTATGCACTCTTAAATTTTAAAACGTGTTTTATTCCTTTTAATTACTGTAAGTTATTGTAAGCAGATATCCCCTGAATTTATAGTATCAACATATTTTGTAAGTTTATGGCTTGTACACATTTTTTTTTAATTTTAACTTTTTTGGAAAAGGTTTCAAACACCTAGAAATGCTACGAGAACACCTGCATAGTAACTCCTAAATATACCCTGCATTTAGACTAACCAACTATTGACCACATGTCATATTTGCTTTATCGCCTATTATTTTCTTACTGTTTTTAAATTTGACTCACTTAATAATGCCTATGAAATGCTTTTCTGTCCTACTATTTTTCTAACACATGGTGAAATATAAACTACTCAAGTAACAAACATTCTCCAGTCTTCCACATAACATGATCTTAGCACCAGCTGACACTTACCTAGTACTTCTTATATGCAAGCCATTGCTCTCTACTTTAAATTCATTACCTCATTTCATATTCACATCCTCCAAGCTAGGTATCTTTTTATTTTTTATTTTTTATTTTATTTTTTTTTGGTTACAGGGTAGTTGACACACAATGTTACACTGCTTTCACGTGAGTTAGGTTTTTTTTTTTTTTTAAGATTATTTATTTATTTATTTATTTGACAGACAGAGATCACAAGTAGGCAGAGAGGCAGGTAGAAGCAGGCACCCCACCAAGCAGAGAGCTGATGCAGGGCTCGATCCCAGGACCCTGGGATCATGACCTGAGCTGAAGGCAGAGACTTAACCCACTGAGCCACCCAGGCGCCCCAGGTGAGTTAGGTATTATTATCTTCCTTTTAAAGTAAGGAAATTGAGGCAGAAACGTCCTCTTACCTAACCAAAGTTATAGAACACTGAAGTTGGGATTTGAATCCAGGCCATGTAGCTTCAAAACTCTGTGCTCCAAACCCCCCGGCTAACTTCTGGACATTACTGTTCTAGTTAGCCTAGTCATTCTTGTTAACAGCTATTACATCAAAAAAAGGAATGGGGAATTGTTCTTCTGATTTGATATGCAAGCAAGTGTACAGAGAGAATAAGTGACTTGCCCCAGATTCAAGTGTCCCAAAAGCAACAGAAAATGATTTCTTGGTGAAAATGTCAGGTGCTATGGGCCTTTTAAACTGTCAGAGATTTAAAGACTACTTAGCATGGCCCACATGTGAATCACCTGATTAGCAGAAGACTGAGACCAAGGAGAGTAAGATGCAAAAAGAGGCGTCTAGATTTATGCATCTAGCAGAATTTAAGAAAGGGAAGAGCTGCCTGTAGGATGAGTATTAGCAATGATGTCCTGATTTTAGGAGGTTGGGGTTTATTTTAAAAATGTTCTTCACTTTTTTTCCTAGTAAAACTCTACAACCAAGACACAAAATACAAAATAACTGCTTTAATTCTGGTTCGATTTTATAATCTGAAAGTCCACATAATGTAAAAAGTACTAGATTAAAAAACTCAAGTCTTAATATTTCCTATCTACTGAGCACTTAGTTTTCAGCAGGTATCACACCAAATACCCCAAATGTATTATGTCATTTAACTTTCAGGACACACTTAGAAGGATACACCACTGCTGGCTCCATTAGAAACAGAGGCTCAGAGACAGTATCTTGTCCAAGTCAATCAGCTGTAGAGTCAAAATCTGAATCTAGATTTGTCTCATAGCCCATGCTCTTGTTAACCACACCCTATTAGCCCTGTGGTCACAATTTAGCTGACCATAAAACTGGTTAGGCTAAAAATGTTACCTATCTGTGATGGCCTTCTTGAATCATCATCAGAGCCAGTACGTACCTCCACATCAAAGTTGGTCATGTCAGCCTTCCACTTAAAGTAATCTTGAACAGCACCCCCAAAATCTCTTGCGGCCTCATTTGAGGAAAAACAATGTTTCTCTCCTGCCCGGTTGCATGTGACTCTAAACTTAAGCACTTTAGGATGAGTTTCTTCTTTTTCATCCTTCTCGTCTTTGGAAGATGCCAAATCTTCACCTACTAATGTTGATATCTCTTCTTTGATGGCTGGATTTTCATAATAGTCTAAGATATGGGAATCTAAGGTATTATTAGTAAATCCTTTTTTATACTCTTTCTCATCTGTTTTGTCTCCTTGTCCATTATCAATCTTTTCTCTACCTGAATTCTGATTTATCTTTTTACGCTTTGTTTTTTTTTTCTTGAAACTGGTGTTAATTTTCCATACTTTTAAAGGGTCTGACCATGGAAGCTTCCCAGCCAGTTCTTCAAAATCCTTGAGAACTTCTTCCTGTAAAGGACAGAGAATGAAATCCATACATCTCTCTCATCACTTTCACTGAATAAATCCTAAACTTTCCCTAAAAACTACATTAATCATTACATTGGGAGTGGTAGAAGTACAGAACAAAAGAGGAAATAAGATAATGTCGACAATTAAGGAAATTAGAACTTCATGAAATTTAAGATAAACACAAATTAAGCAACTGAAGAATAATACCAGACCTGTAGATCAGAAGTTGGGGTTTTTTTTTTTCCTTTTTTTTTAAAGATTTATTTATTTGACAGATAGAGATCACAAGTAGGCAGAGAGGCAGGCAGAGAGAGAGAGAGGAGGAAGCAGGCTCCCAGCTAAGCAGAGAGCCCGATGCGGGGCTCGATCCCAGGACCCTGGGATCATGACCTGAGCCGAAGGCAGAGGCTTTAACCCGCTGAGCCACCCAGACGCCCCAGAAGTTGGGTTTTAAGATTAAAATGTAAGCAATCAGAAACTATTAAAAATGGTTACCCCTAGGGAGGGGAAGTGGGTGGATGAAAAAAGGGAGGGAAATTTACCTCTCACTGACAAAATTCCTTCTGAATTTTGTGCTATGGATACATACTACTTTTAAAAGTAACTTTTTCTTTTTAAAGATTTTATTTATTTGACAGAGAGACAGAAAATTAAGCAGAGCAGCAGGCAGAGGAAGAGAGAGAAGCAGGCTCTCTGCTGAGCAGGAAGCCTGATGTGGGGCTCGATCCCAGAACTCTGGAATCATGACCTGAGCCAAAGGTAGCCACTTAACCAACTGAGCCACCCAGGCGCCCCTAAAAGCAATTTTTTAAAGAAGTATTATTTGTTTACTTATTTTTTAAGTAATCTCTATACCCAAGGTGGAGTTCAAACTCATGATCCGCTGAATGAACCAACCAGGCACCCCTAAAAAATAGTATTTTTTAAAAGGAAAAAGAAACCAAAAGCAGTGAAAAATGTATCTATCCAGGTTTTTTTTTTTTTTAAGATTTTATTTTTCATTTGTTTGACAGACAGAGATCACAAGTAGGCAGAGAGGCAGGCAGAGAGAGAGGAAGGAAGCAGGCTCCCTGCTGAGCATGCAGGGCTCGATCCCAGGACCCTGGTATTATCACCTAAGCCGAAGGCAGAGGCTTTAACCACTGAGCCACCCAGGGGCCCCCAGTTTTTTTTTTTTTTTTTTTAATGATTTTATTTATTTATCTGACAGAGACAGACACAGCAAGAGGGAACACAAGCAGGGGGAGGGGGAGGAGAAGCAGGCTTCTTTTGGAGCCAGCAGCCCCATGTGGGTCTCAATTCTAGAACCCTGGGATTATGATCTGAGCTGAAGGCAAATGCTTAACAACTGAGCCACCCAGGTGCTCCTCTATCCAGTTTCTTTCTTTCTTTTTTTTTTTTTTTTAAAGATTTTATTTGTTGATTTGACAGAGATCACAAGTAGGCAGAGAGGCAAGCAGAGAGAGAGGGAGAAGCAGGCTCCCTGATGAGCAGAGAGCCCGACGCGGGGCTCGATCCCAGGACCCCGAGATCATGACCTGAGCCAAAGGCAGAGGCTTAACCCACTGAGCCACCCAGGCGCCCCCTCTATCCAGTTTCTAAATAGTACCCAGAATCTTTTTAAAAAGTAAATCTGGGAGTGCCTGGGTGGCTCAGTGGGTTGAGCCTCTGCCTTTGGCTCAGGTCCTGATCTCAGGATCCTGGGATCAAGCCCCAGGTCAGGCTTTCTGCTCAGCAGGGTGCCTGCCTCCTCCTCTCTCTCTGCTTGCCTCTCTGCATACTCATGATTCCTCTGTCAAATAAATAAATAAATAAAATCCTTAAAAAAAAGAAAAAAAAAGTAAATCTGATCAGGTACCTGCATGGCTCAGTCAGTTCAACGGCTGCCTTCGGCTCCAATCATGATCCTGGAGTTCCAGGATCAAGTCCCACCATTAGGCTCCCTGCTCAGCCAAGAGTCAGCTTCTCCCTCTGACCCATCCTCCTCTTCTGTTCTCTCTCAAATAAATAAATAAAATCTTAAAAAAAAAAAAAAAGTAAATCTGATCATGCCCTCCCTTGCTTAAAGCCTCTCCACAGCTTCCCACCACACATAAAAAAATCTAAATTCCTTAAATAAGCCCAACATAATCTGACCTCTGCCTATTTTGCTTATATCACTTCAGAACTGTTCTCTCTCCCTGCCTTTTTACCTCTACTTCAAAGATACTTGCTTCATATGGTCTCTGCACTGCTCCCTTCTCATTAGTAATTTAAAAGGCATATCCTCTGAGAGACCTGCTCTTCATGAGGCAGTCCTCTCTAGTCATTCACTTTCCATTTTATTTTATAGAGCTTAGCATTATCTGAAGTTACTAGGTTTATGTTTTGTTCACCATCAAAGCTTCTCTCAGAAGTAGGGTGGAAAGACCTGACATGTCTTGACCACTGCTATAAGCCACACGTCTAAACAGTGCATGGCATACAAACAGTACTCAATAAATGACTACTGGATAATGTGATTAAATGTTAAAATGGGTGGTGCTGGGGTGCCTGGGTGTCTCAGTGGGTGAAAGCCTCTGCCTTCGGCTCAGGTCATGATCCCAGGGTCCTGGGATCTAGCCCCATACCCAGCTCCCTGCTCAGCAGAAAGCCTGCTTCCTCCTTGCTCTCTGCCTGCTTCTTTGCCTACTTGTGACCTCTGTCTGCCAAATAAATAAATAATCTTCAAGGGGGAAAAAAAAGGGTGGTACAGAGCCATGCTGTCCAATTCAGGAGCCACTGGCTACAAGTAGCCATTGAAAGTAAAATAAGGGGACCTGGGTGGCTCAGTCGTGAAGTGTTTGCCTTCAGCTCAGGTCGTGATCCCAGGGCCCTGGGTTTGAGCCGTGGGTGGGGCTCGTGGCTCAATGGGAAACCTGCTTTTCCCTCTCCCTCTGTCCCTCTCCCGTTTGTACACACACCCTCTCTCTCACTTTCTCTCTCTCTCGAATAAATACAAATCTTTAAAAATAAAAGAATAAAAATAATTTTTAAAAAATAATATAAAATGAGGGGCGCCTGGGTGGCTCAGTGGGTTAAAGCCTCTGCCTTTTGCTCAGGTCATGATCCCAGGGTCCTGGGATCGAGCCCCGCATCGAGCCCCGCATGATCCCCGCATCCTGGGATCGAGGAGCCTGCTTCCTCCTCTCTCTCTCTCTGCCTGCCTCTCTCCCTACTTGTGATCTCTATCTGTCAAATAAATAAATAAAATCTTTTAAAGAATAAAATAAAATAATATAAAATGATTTAAAATGAAAAGCTCAGGGGCACCTGGCTGGTTCAGGTGGTAGGACATGTGACTCTTGATCTCAGGGTCATATGAGTTCAAGCTGCACAATGAGCATAGAGCTTATTTCAAACAAAAATACAAACAAACAAAAACAAAAGCAAAAAAACCCCACCTCAGTTTCTTGATCACTTGAGCCACATTCACATGCTAACAGCTAGTGGTTACTGTACTGGACAGTGCAGACCTAAAACATTCCAGTAAGAAAGTTCTATTGCAGAGTGCTGGTACAGACAGTACATGCCACTGATGATCAAAGCAGAAAGATATCAGTGTTCACTGATGAACTGAGACTTGAAATGGAGAAGAGTAAAGGTTCTGATACTAACTGAAACCTGATGAATGATGGTAAATTTCAGGTTTGGCAATTCTATCTACAATTACTTCCCTTTTATAAAGGACACCTACAGGACTTGGAGGTTTAATGTCATGGAGAACACTCACACAGTCCCTTTCTCTCTCCAGACACCATTCTAAACACTACCACCAAACGGAAATACCTCCTTTATCTTAACAGAATCTACACGATACCTAAAACCTTGAACCATAACATAACAATCTAACCTAAGAATTCCCAACCAAGTGCAGTGAGGGTCAAAGAGAGGTGCAGGAAGACACCAGAGGGAGAATACCCATAGATTTCAGATAAAGGTTATAGCAGTCTTCAAAGCTGTAGCAAATAAACTGTTCTTTGGAATAGCACAGAAGTCTGTACACCAACAGAAGGAGCTTCCCTAGACTTCGTTTGTACCAAGAACAAGCAAGGGAGAAAAGAGAGGCTAAACAAGAAATCTTATAGACAGGCTCTATTTGCTGTGTAGATAAGGTAGAGCTGCAGAGAGATGTTTTACATTGTAAATAACACCAAAGTGGCTGATCTCTTCAAGCTAGAGAGAAGTACTGGTTAAAATTTATGCAGGGGCGCCTGGGTGGCTCAGTGGGTTGGGCCTCTGCCCGGGATCGAGTCCCGCATCAGGCTCTCTGCTCGGCGGGGAGCCTGCTTCCTCCTCTCTCTCTCTTTGCCTGCCTCTCTGCATACTTGTGATCTCTCTCTGTCAAATTAAAAAAAAAAAAAAAAGAATTTATGCAATAGCGGTGCCTAGGTGGATCAGTGGTTTAAGCCTCTGCCTTCGGCTCAGGTCATGATCCCAGGGTCCTGGGATCGAGCCCCACATCGGGCTCTCTGCTCAGTGGGGAGCCTGTTTCTCCCTCTCTCTCTGCCTGCTTCTCTGCCTACTTGTGACCTCTCTCTGTCAAATAAATAAATAAAATATTTAAAAAAAAAAGAATTTATGCAATAATACGGAAATTGTACCACAATTTTTAAAAAAAGAAGGAAGAGAGATCTCATTCACCTACAACCCTTTGTCAGAAGGAACACAAGAGCGAAGCAGGGGAATTTCTTGCTGGCCTGGAACAGTTCCTGGTTTCTCCCACAGGAGCCTCCTATCAATAGCAGGTCGAGGAGGAACTTCCTCATTCACAGCTGAGCAATCATCAAAAGTTATCAGCACGAGATTTATATGAACATAAGAAAGGACAAAGGAGGAAAGGAACAGAACAAAGAGCAGACAAAAAATAGTGACCAGAAAGACTTCGGCCACAGAGCAGTTCAAAACCGATCAAACATATTGACATGATAGAAAAAAAATGGAATGAGGAAATACCTTGGTAAAATAAGAGCTCCAAGCAGAGATATAAAAGCAGAAAGATGATGAAGTAAGCCACCATAAAAAGATGAAACAGGAGCTTGTAGAGTTCAAAGAATCAAGTGGAATAAAAAAATAAAACTACTGCAAAAATAAAGATCATAATGAAAGCACCACATACAAAAGACACTGCTGAAAACACAAGGATGTGGAGAAAGGTTAAGAAAATACAATGGAAGTGGGCAAAAAGTAAAAAAAAGATTAAAGAAAATCTTAAAACATGAAAGTCAAGAGATTCTACATATGTATAACTGATTTATCTGTAGAAAAGATTTGAGATAATGAAAGAAAAAAACTTAGGGGGCACCTGGCTGGCTTAGCTGGTAGAGCATGCAACTCTTGATCTCAAGGTTGTGAGTTTGAGCCCCACACTCTCAAGGTTGTGAGTTTAAATATGTACAAATATTTAAAAACAAGAGTTTTACGGTGTAAAGCTTACTTAATAAAAAAATAATAATAATTCAAGAAAAATTTCAATAAATGCATGTGGAAATATGAACTTTTCTATAAACTGACATGTCTTGACAAGGAATTACTGACAATGAGACACAACCTGATCAACTTGTAAAACTTCAGAGATTAAAAATAAAATCTGGGCATGAGGCAAGAATATCAAGAAAGCAACTAATAAGGGGGAAAAAAAACAAGATGGCTTCAGAATTTTCCATGGCAACATTTATTTTTTTTTAAAAGATTTTATTTATTTATTTGACAGAGATCACAAGTAGGCAGAGAAGCAGGCAGTGAGTGGGGGGGTGGGATGCAGGCTCCCCACTGAGCAGAGAGCCCGATGCGGGGCTCGTCCCAGGACCCTGGGATCATGACCTGAGCCAAAGGCAGAGGCTTTAACCCACGGAGCAACCCAGGCACCCCTATGGCAACATTTAATGCTAGAAGAAAAAGAATACTGCCGACAATATTTTTCAGGAAGAAAAGCATGACTCCAAATTTTATACTTAAAGCTATTCATCAAGCATAAAGCTGAAAAAGAATCATTTCTGAACTAATGCCATTTAAGAGATTAAAAAAAAAAAAACAGGGATGGGTGCCTGGTGGCTCAGAGGGTTGGGCCTCTGTCTTCGGCTCGGGTCGTGATCTCGGGGTCCTGAGATCTAGCCCGGCATCAGGCTCTCTGCTCAGCGGGGAGCCTGCTTCCCCCTCTCTCTCTGCCTGACTCTCTGCCTGCTTGTGATCTCGCTCTGTCAAGTAAATAAAATCTTGAAATAAATAAAAAACAAGAAAAGGGATTATGACTACAGGCAGAATCTGTCATTCGTAAATATCACAAATTGGAATGTAGTTAGAGGAGGAAGGAAAGAAAAGATGCTGACATCTTCCTCTGTGAAGAGATCAAAGGATAGAAGTTAAAGCTGCTAAGCAAATATATTTAAAAGCACCGGTGTTGGGGCACCTCAGTGGCTCATTTGGTTAAGTTTCTGACTCTTCATTTCAGTTCAGGTCTTGATCTCAGGGTCATGAGTTGAAGTCCCATGTTGGGCTCCATGCTGGGTGTGGAGCCTACTTAAAAAAATAATAATAATGGGGCACCTGGGTGGCTCAGTGGGTTAAGCCTCTGCCTTCAGCTCAGGTCATGATCCCAGGGTCCTGGGATCGAGCCCCGCATCTGGCTCTCTGCTCAGCGGGGAGCCTGCTTCCTCCTCTCTCTCTGCCTGCCTCTCTGCCTACTTGTGATCTCTCTCTGTCAAATAAATAAATCTTTAAAAAATAATAATAATAATAATAATAAATTTTAAAAAGATAAGGGTCAACACTAAGAAAAAAATAAAACTGAAGGGTGAAAAGGAAGGAGGGGAGATGTGGAAAATATGCCAACTTCATCACTGCTCTTAGTAGGGATTAAAAAAATACTAAATAGTAGTTTAAGTTGTAAGTAGTTTAAGTTAAGTTTAAGTAATAGTAGTTTAAGTTGTAAGTTTAATAGTAGTTTAAGTTTAATAGTAAAAAAATACTAAATAGTAGTTTAAGTTGTAATAGTAGTTAAGTTTAAGCTGTAGTTTAAGTTAAGTTGTAACAGTAGAAAACTTACAGCCAGATTTCAGCACCAAACAAAACAAAAACAAAAATAAAACCTTCCAAACCAGTATAAAACAATCTGTAAAAATGCAAAGAAAACACAGAGAAACTTACAATAAGAAAAAGCAGAATGTGTGTAACATAAACTTGACAGAACCAAGACCAAACATTTCTGACTTAGCATTATGTACTGGTAAGATTAACTACCTTTTTAAACAGAAAAATGACCCACAGATTGAATAGGTATATGGATTATATACGGATATCTACTGAACCACTGTAATAGCAAGAGTATGAAAAACGCTAAAGTCCTAAATGAGAATGATTAAATTATGATGTAGTGAAATCCAACAGGACACTGGCATGATCTTCAAGATACAGGAGAAAAGGCAAAGCACAAAACAGTATGTACGGTATGCTTTAATTTGTCTAAGTACATAAAATGCACATATTTATAAAATATCTCTAGAGGGATAGCCAAGAAATTGGTAGTAGAAGTTGTTGCCTCCAGGGAGGGAACTGGATGGTTTGGAGATAGAGGAACAAACACTTTTGACTGCATATCCTTTGGATCTTTACAATTTTGCTCTAAGTACATGTATTACCCAGTTTTAAAAACAATCCATATAAAGCATAGGTGTTACCTTTTTTAAAAATAGGTTAATCAATTCATGATATCTGAATATCTCTCTATAGACCTATAAGAATACTAGTTAACATGCTAACCATGCTATGGGAAAGTATAATGCCACAAACAATGAAATTGATGGGCAACAGAAAGCAAGAAGCAAATATTTAAAAACAATGGTATGGGGAAAAAACAAAAACAACAACAAAAAACCCAAAAACCACACACACACACACACACACACACACACACACACACACACACGAAAAAATAAAATAAAAACAAGAGTACGGGGATACATTGCAATTTAAGTCCATAAAGGGAAAGACTTAACAATATTTCATGGTCTCATACATGCCCTTGCACAGATCTGAAAATCTACCTTAATCCTTGCTGTTCTTCTTTTGGGACTTCCACCAGCAAACATTTTTGCAGTTACTTACAAAGCCAATTCTGAAAAGCTGGCTCATGTAGAACCATTACATAGTATCAAATTCACCTCCAAGTAGAACTCAAAACCATCCAAAATAATTCAAACTCTAAGATGCCAAAAACATAGGAATTTAAGAAAATATTAACAAAGGCCAGAATTTAAGATGGAACTTTACAGGGTTTTTAATTTTTTTTATAGTTTTTAAAAATGCCTATTAGCATTTACTCATGTATAGAATTGGCTATTTTGTATATATATAGTATATACTATGTATAGTAATTTCCAAATACTAAACAGCAAAAATTTTCAGTAGCCTGCCTGTTATGTTCCAGTTTTACTGATATGATTCAGTTGACAATGATTATCAGAAGTCTGAAGGGTTATAATGCTAGTATTGAAAGTTACATTTTTAATTAATACAATTTTAATCTATTTTTGGCCTGAATTCTTTTAGGTCTGGTTTTATTTTTTTCTAGACTGGTGGGTTCACATCACTTCAATTGGTTACTAAATAATGCTTTGGAAATCAACCTGTTGCCAATAAATAAAAACTAGAAAACTAGGCAGTATATCATAGATTTTAAAAACACATTGTTTCTAATATAGGCAATAAATCACAGAAAGAAGTTTTCAAGCATCTGATTCTGAAAACCTGGCCAAAAAACAATGTGGAGAAATACTAAGGCATTACTGCAATCTATTTTTCAATCTTCAACTTAGTTAGCATATCAATATTTAGGAATCAGACGCTAAATACAAATTGGAAACAGAGCCGTTGTTCTAAGAAGTGAAGGAGTATTTAGATATTTTAATTTTATTTAAAAAAAATGAAGTTAAAGAAGAAAGCAGGGCAAAAGCAGAACTGTGAGAGAAGTGTTATATGTAGATGATTCAGTCACTTAATCTTTGATTCACAGTCTGGAAGCAATTCTATTTGAAACCATATATATAAGCAAAACTAAAGTATATACCTTTTTGTAATAAAATCAAACTACTTTGTTTCTTCTACAATTCAATATTTTACTATATTGACTTTTGTTAACTTATTTTTTGTTATTCTTTCATCTTTTACAAAAGAGATGTAACTGACATACAACATTATTTTAGTTGCAGGTGTACAACATGATTTAGTATTTGTATATATTGCGAAATGAACACCACAATGTCTAGCAAACATCTATCACCTACATAGTTCTAAGAATTTATCATGTGATGAGATCTTTTAACATCTACTCTATTAGCAACATGCAAGTATACAGTACAGTATCATTAGTTATAGTCATCATGCTATACATTACATCTCCAGGACTTTTTTTTTTTTTTTTTTTAAGATTTTATTTATTTATTTGACAGACAGAGATGACAAGTAGGCAGAGAGGCAGGCAGAGAGAGGAGAGGAGGCAGGCTCCCCACCGAGCAGAGAGCCCGACCTGGGGCTCAATCCCAGGACCCTGGGATTATGACCTGAGCCGAAGGCAGAGGCTTTAACCCACTAAGCCACCCAGGCGCCCCTGGATTTATTTATTTTATAGTTTTAAGTTTGTATCTTTTGACCCTCTCCCATCTGTTTTGCCCACTACTCACAATACTGATTTTTTAAAAAACAACTCTTGGCTGGGGTGCCTGGGCGGCTGTCAGTGAAGCATCCAGCTCGATTTCAGCTGGGGTCATGATCTGAGGGTTATGGGATCAGGCCCCACAATGGACTCTGTGCTCAGTGGGGAGTTGACCTGAGGTTCTCTCTCTCCCTCTCCCTCTGTCCCTCCTCCCCCACTCTCTACCCCCTCTCAAATAAATCTTTGAAAAAATAAAACATAAAAGCTTTTAGAATGAGCGGTCAACAAATTTCTCATTTTTATATAAAATCCTCCCAGTATTCTATAATATATATGCAGTAGTAATGCTAAATGACAGAATGCAAAATGTGGGAATAATCTCTTTGGGGAAGATGGCTGAAAGTCAGCTACCATGTTTGGGAAAACTCACCTTTGTTTCTTTGAACCGGTAATCTTTAAACTCCTTAACAACCACAAATAAGTTATCAACTGATCTCAGACAATGAACCTGGAGAAGGGGAAAAAATGTTAGAAACAAAGTCCTAAAAAAGCTTTTGAATCACATGAACTATCAACACTTAAATATAAAAAATTAGGTACCAACATTTTAAAGAAGCTAATACCTATAATGTGTACTTTAAATTTTCCCATCTCCCCAGTCTCCCATGGTTTTGGTTACCCATTAGCTTCTATTCCCCTACAGAAATGTAAGAAGGAAGACGGAAAGATAGCTTGAAGGGCTACCAGGGAAACACAGGTTTAGGGGAGAAAGGAAGATATAGAAAGACAAGTGGTGCTTTATCATATTTCCCTCATGGCTCCCTAGAGTACACTGTAGATTGCAGTGGTTAAGAGCACAGGGTTTGAGGTCCAGCTGTGCTTACTAGCTGAGCGACCACGCAGAAGTTACTTATTCCTAAGCCTAATAATTAATGAGGATAATAAAAGCCCTATCTTCACAAAGCAGCTGAGATTATTAACTAAGATACTGGGTGGAAAATATTTGCTTGCCAATTCATCCCCCAAATACTTATTGGGTGTCTACTATATGCCAGACACTAAGAAGTTGGGAGGTATCAGCCCAAGAAACCCCAAAGAATTCCCGCTCTCATGATGTTTATGTGGTAATGAGATATTAGTTAGCTTTTATTCAAGTGGGATGGCAGTCTGCTCAGCACTTTTCCCTTTCAGTGGTTCCTAACTACTTCTGAGCAAGAATTTCCTTGACATATATTAAAAGAAAAATCTCTCCTTTATGCTTCACCACCAAAGTCTAAAATTCAGTTAGATGTTGAAGTAAATAAATTCAAGGACATCTGATATTCAGAATTTCTTCAAAAGTCACATAGGATTCTTTCTGGTGAAATTCATTCTCAGGAAATATTAGGATCACTTTTAAAACTATAGAAAACCTACTAGTCAAACTTGCAGATCAGTACTGAATGGAAAATGCAATAATACTTTAAAATCACCAGATGTGAGGCAGAGCAAAGAAAAGCAAAAAGGATTCAAGAGCGGTCGGTAAGGCAGAAAATAATCGTAAAATGACCTTTCTAGAAAACTATTTTAAACATTGCTTCATTCAAACCTGAGCCAGACTTTCCACTGAAATGTCAAAATATATCTTGCCCCGGTCTTTGCTGATTTTGCATGATGACCCCAATTTCTCTCTCACTTCATCTGCAGCTGTTTGCTCAAAACCAGTAGGTACAGTGGCTCCAATAGTGACTTGGAGGTGCTCAGACTCACTTCTGGGACCACTTTCTGTCACTTGTATAGCCCTCCAGTTCTCATGAAGGTTCACATCCAAGAGCTGCTTAGTGGCTTCTTGAACATCAGACATGTTGGCAGTGCTTCAAAGATGCCTACAGTCCCTTTAAAAGCAGTACAGAAAAGAAAGAGAGATAATGCCTAAACATTATCACCTCATATTTCAAGTATAATTAAAAAACACCTACTTTCTGGGCACCTGGGTGGCTCAGTGGGTTGGGCACCCGCCTTCAGCTTGAGTCATGATCCCAGGGTCCTGGGATCGAGCCCCTCATTGGGCTCCCTGCTCAGCAGGGAGTCTGCTTCTCCCTCTGCCCCTCCTCACCGCTCATTCGTACTTTCTCTCTCTCAAATAAATAAATAAAATCTTTAAAAAACAAAACACCTGCTTTTGAGGGCTAGAAGAATAACAAGGCAACACAACCGACACAGCCATATGCAGTCAACACACCTGAGTCAATATTCACTGACGATAAAAGCATTGAAGAACATGGGCACAGAGGACCAGATGTAAAAACTGTGATATTCTTTGAAAAGCAACATAGATGCTAAGGAAGAAAAGGAGACACAGAAGTAGTATTTCCACAGCATGCTATGTTTGGCTTGGGACCATCTGTGTTTTTAACAGCCACCTCATAGAGTTAACAATTCCCCAACAGAGGCTGCAAGAACACATTCAAATACGTTTCTACATCTAGTCCTTTTTCAGTTAGTAACTAAGAACATGTGGCTTTGGAACCACAGACATGCGTCTGAATTCTTGCCCTCACCATTCACAGGGTGAATGGCCTAAAACAAGTTTATTCTCCTATGCATCAATTTCCTCATCTGTAAGAACGGGAATTAATACCTCTCTTCTAGAGCTGTTGAGAAACTTGAGAAGAGCATACTGCCAGGCCCATGATTAAAACTTTCTAAGAGAATATCTACCTTCTTCCTTTGAAATGGACAGTGACTCATGCGTTTAAAAAAGATTTACATCCACGATCTAATCTGGAAACCATGGAGTGGCAACGGTATTTGCGAAATATCTGTAACAGTGAGCCAAATTTCCTGTCTATAAGCGCGGGGTGGGGACGGCAGCCGAATTTACAGAGGTGGGTAGTGGGGATCAACAGCGCTCACTAGATTTCAAAGGCTGTGTAACCCAGAACAACACAAGTAGGTAGAGCACCTACATCGTTCTTGTTCTGTGCCCGGGCAGGCGACAGTGTTTATAACACTAATAAAAGTCACTTCCAGCCCCGAAGGAGCTCATAATCCCCGTGAATACGACTTCCATCTCCTAAATAAAGCAGTTTGAGCCCACGAAAGGTCATATCCCGCCCAGGGTCAGCGAGAGCCGATCAGTGGCGCAGGATGGAATGCGTCTCCCGACTCACACCCTCCGCCCCAGAGACAGGAATCCCAGGGTGTGGATGAAGGCCTAGAAGAAGCAACCAAAAAAGCTCCGCAACAGGATCGGACTAAAGTCCAGTTCGGTGTTGGCCAGGGTCGTATGACAAAGGTCGTCCCTCCCTCCCGAGGGACAACGGTGCCACACCCGGCCACTCCCACCCGCCGCCCGGTTACCGGCCGCCAGCGCAGACCCTTCTCGCTCCGGCACCCCGCCAGACCCAGCGCGCTGAGGTCACGCCGCCGGAAGCCGCCTCGACTTCCCCGGAAACGGAAGTTAGGCTGCGCGGTCCCAGATGCTCAGAGCTGAGGAAGGGCGCTCGCGAAAGGTCAGGGAGAGAAGAACATGCGCATTACGGTTTGTGCGCGGTGGCGCCGCTTGTGGAATAGTCGGCTGTAGCAGTTGGGGCAAGGCTCCTCTGGAAGCTGAACTTGGAGTGCCCCAGAGCTCTGGGCCTGTTATCATAGTAGCTAACTTTTACAGCTTGCTTAGCTGTGCCAGGCACTGAGTAAGCGCTTCATACGCGTCATTTCATTTGCTCCAACAGCTCTTTGAAGTAGCACGGACTATCCCAGTTTTAAAGTCTAAAAAAGTGAGTCTCAAAGAGGTTACATATCTTCCTCAAACTGTCAGGCGCGGCATTTTGGAAGCAGAACTGGGTCTTGAATCTGGATAGTGTGACTCCAGAATGTTTCCTCATCACGTCTGACCCAGTGTTGTTGAAACTAGTCTCTTAGTTATAATTATCTTCACTATTTATGTCCAAATGCACTCTTGATTACTTAATACTATTCTCTAAATACATATGTTTTAAAATACTTATTTATTAGAGGCAGAGTGAGTTGGGGAGAGGCAGACAGAGAGGGAGAGAATCTCAAGACTCCACCCTCTATTTGTAGCCCCAATTTTTAATTAATGTATAATGTATTATTAGCCCCAAGGGTACAGGTCTGTGAATTGCCAGGTTTACACTTCACAGCACTCACCATAGCACATACCTTCTCCAATGTCCTAACCCAACCACCCTCTCCCTAGCCCCCTACCCCTGGCAGCCCTCTGTTTTGTGAGATTAAGAGTCGCTTATGGTTTGTCTTCCTCCCGATCCCATCTTGTTTCATTTTTTCCTTTCATACCCCCCAAACCCTGCACTTTGCCTCTAAACTTCCTCATATCAGGGAGATTATATGATAATTGTCTTTCTCTGATTGACTTATTTCGTTAAGCATAATACCCTCAAGTTCCATCCGTGTTGTCACAAATGACAAGGTTTCATTTCTTTTGATGGCTGCATAGTATTCCATTTGTGTATCTGTGTGTGTGTGTGTATCACATTGTATATATATATATATACCACATAGTATTCCATTGTATATATATACCACGTCTTCTTTATCCATTATCTGTTGATGGACATCTAGGTTCTTTCCATGGTTTGGCTATTGTGGACATTGCTGCTATTAAACATTTGGGTGCATGTGCCCCTTTGGATCACTACATTTGTATCTTTAGGGTAAATACCTAGTAGTGTGATTGCTGGGCCGTAGCGTAGCTCTATTTTCAACTTTTTGAGGAAGCTCCATGCTGTTTTCCAGAGTGGCTGAACCAGCTTGCATTCCCACCAACAGTGTAGGAGGGTTCCCTTTTTATATGAGGCTTTCTTGACCTAATGAGAGGGATTAAAACATTGAAAAGATTCTCTCCACCTGATTTAGTGTTATTTAATGCATACCTTTATACTATCTAAAATCATTTCGGGGGCTTCTGGGTGCCTTAGTTAAGCATCCGACTCTTTTTTTTTTAAAGATTTTTAAATTTATTCATTTCAGACAGAGAGAGAGAGGAAGAGAGCATGAGCTGGGGGATAGGCAGAAGCCAAGGGACAAGCAGACTCTCTGCAGAGCTGGGAGCCAGACATGGGGCTCAGTCCCAGGGCCTGGAGATCATGGCCTGAGCTGACGGCAGACATTCAACCATCTGAGCCACCCAAGGACCCCAAGTGTCCAACTCTTGATTTCAGCTCAGGTCATGGTCTCGGGGTCTTGAGATCAAACCCTGTGGTGGGCTCCTCATACAGTGGGGTGTCTGCTTGGGATTCACTCCCCCTTTCCTCCCTCCACTCCTCCCCCTGCTCTCTCTCTCCCTAAAAAGTAAATAAATAAGTCTTAAAATAAAATCATTTCTTATAAACAGATTTCATACTTGGGGAACATTGCTCTAAAACATTATCTGCCTGTGGTATCATGGTAGGTGTCATTTAAAAATGACAGAATTTATTGAGCATCTGTTATGTGTCAGACATTCTTGTAGGCATTAGTGATAACAGCAGAGGAAAATTATCTAGATCCTAATGAAAAAGAGAGACAATACAAGGAACATGTAACATCCTGGTATGATAAGTATAATGGAGAAAAACTAAGCAAGCTGGGGGGATGGAGAGTACTGGAGAGAAGGAGGGGAATGCTTATTTTATATCAGTTGGTTGGGAAAGATCTCATTGATGTGGTGACAAAGCAGAGCCAGAAAAAAATGAGGGAACAAGACATTTGGATATCTGGGGGAAAAGCGTTCCAGGCAGAGGGCAGGCATATGTTCCAAATGGTCTAGGAAGATCCAGGAGGCCAGTGTGGCTGGGGAGGAGTAAATGAGGGGTAGAGATGATTAGATGGGGTGGGTATATCATATAGGCCAATGTTTTAGAAATTATCACACATTCAAAAAGGATCACTCTGGCTTCTGAATGTGCAAGGATGGAAAGCAGTTATCAGGCTATTTCAGTGGTGCGAATGAGAAATACTGACAGTTCAAACTAGGATATTAGGGACGGGTATGGTGAGAATTGTCAGATTCTGGTGTATTTTGAAGGATGACCTGTCATTGCTGATGGATTGAATGTGGTTTTGAAAAGAAGGTAAAGAACAGGAAGTTTGGGGGAATGCATGCTGAAGAACTCCCACTAAAATGCTGTGAAGAAAGTAAAAATGGACACATTTGCTCTTTAGAGTTCTGGTTCTGATTTATTGCAAAGAGTAATGGTATTTTGGCTGATGTCAGAAAAACCCCGGTATCTGCTGTAAAAAGTATTGACTAAAGTGGATCCTTGCTCCAAGATGCCAGTTTTGGATAAGTGACACATACACGTAGAAATAGAAACTTCTAATTTCTTTCTAACAGTAGTGTTACATTAAACTAAAGTGACGTCTATGTAAATAAGTAAATGATTAAGTTAGATAATTTCCATCAGATATAGTGACACAAATTAGGAATTCAGTGTTAGTTGTTCCCATGAGCCCAGATATCTATTTTACCCTAACCACTGTCTATTCTTGCCTATTCTTTTTTTTTTTAAGATTATTTATTTATTTGAAGGAAAGAGAGAACAAGCAGGAGGAAGGGCAGAGAGAAAAGCAAATACCCCACTGAGCAGGGAGCCTGATGTCGGGCTCGTTGTGGGGCTCCATCCGGGGACTCTGGGATCAGGACCTGAGCAGAAGGCAAATGCTTAACTGACTGAGCCACCCAGGAACCCCATATTCGTGCCTATTTTTAAGGCTAAAACAGAGTCGTGGTTAGAAAGTCAAATAGTACAGCCACTCCCCAGCCCAGCCCCTTCCTTTGCTCTTTTACAGAAGCAAGAATTATTAACTACTTCTTCCTTTAGTTCACATAGTGACTTCCTTCATGTCTCTAAATAGCCTGCTTATAGTGCTGTTGCTTGCATTTTCAATTTTGGTCATTATCTACAGACTCTGTTAGGGTACTTGAGGCTTAGTATATTAATATCCCCACCATCCCACCTCCCTTTCTTTTCTCTTCCCATTAAAGTTACAACCCAATAAAGGGGGTGTCTGGCTGGCTTAGTCAGAAGAAGAACATGCAACTGTTGATCTTGGGGTTGTGAGTTCAAGCCCTATGGGGGGTGTAGAGATTACTTTAAATAAATAAATAAATGTTGCAACCTGATATAGCTTGTTCCTCTATGTTTAATTTACTGGGTAAATTTAAGTAATATATTAAACAATTTTTGTTTTATCAATTATAGACAGCATCTCTTGATCCCCCACACTGTAAGATGAGGGTTTTGTCAGCACTCCTGGCCTTTTCTATACCTGTTCTTCTGACTTTGTGCTTCTCAATCTGGTTTATTAAAAGAGGATTCCATTTAGCAGGTTGGAATCCTGTGGAGATGTAATTGAAAGAAATGGGGGGGGGGGAGAAGAGAGGTCCCTACACCTGCTTCTCACTCAGTAAACTACTGAAATTCCATCTTCCCCAAGAAAACCTTTTGGACTTTACTGGGAAATGAGTGATGTGTCTACAATCCTATTCACAAAATGATAGCCTGGGAGTCCATGAACTCTTAACCCACCAGACCTTTGGCCTGTTGGCTGTTAACAACCAGAGGGGAAAACAATAAGCCTTGGCCATGCCCTAAACAAGCTGAGGTTTATTTACTTTTCCCATGCCCTTTCAAACCAAAGGCTATAAAACTGCTTTAGTAATACAACTCCTGTGAGAACTCTCTGACGGAATTAGTGACATCACCGTGAATTTTCAAGAGAATATATGTGAAATTTATTGTTCGCCTTGAACTTCATATAGATAAGTAAATTGATTCAAAAGCAAGTCATTCACTTTGAAAGGAACTGTATCTTGGCTGTAATTGAGATTATAAGGGTTGCGGGGCAGAGAAATGGTAATGAGCTAGGAAGCAAAACATTGCTGCCACCTAGTGGTTATTCCTTCTGAAACACTGCAGTTCTTTAAAAGCACAGGCAACAGAATAGGAACTAAGTTAGTACCCGAGCCGCCCAGCAAAGGTCCCGAACCAGGGAAGCTTCCATTTCCTCCTCCCCTGTTAGAAAAAGAAGTTAGTGAACCTTTTGCAAATGGTCAGAGGCAAAACAAGGTATTAATGGGATTAGCCTGTGAGAGGCTGCTCCTTTTGTGTAATCAGAAGAATTAACAGAGCCCTGACAAAGGCCAAACTGTTGCAGGTCAACACTGGCAGCCACCAGATCTCTAGCATGAAGTGGCAGCTCCAAAAGGAAGCAGGAGGTGCAAGAAATGAACAGAGAGGGACCACAGTGGGGCAGGCCTCCTCAGAACTAGTCACTGCTGCAGCAGCACAGGTCCAGAGGCACAGCAAAATTAGAACCAAGGCCAGCAGGGATAAAGATGATCAAGTCACATAGACTCAGAATCACTGGTCAGCAACAGCTCTGGAGACTGTGGTTGAGACCATACGACTGCCTGATTTAGAGTAAACTACTCAGGGCATTCAGGGATCAACAAAAGTAACTAAGGATACTTCAGAGTAGTCCTGTGGATATAGATATTGTTATCAGCCCTGTTCTACAGATGATGAACTTGAGGTTAAGTCCCTAGCCCAAAGTCACAGAACTAATGAGACTTAGAACCAAGATTTGAACCAAAGAAGTTTAACCCCCGGGTCTGAGCTCTTAACTACGATGATTTCCTGCTTCCCTCAGGGAGAGGAACAAGGGTTTTAACTCCTCTGACTCCACTGAATGCTATATTGAGGGAGGGTTGTGAATTACAACTCTAATGGTGGCTTAGATCTGGTCCTAGATCTATCACCTACTTGCAGGAGGGTACTTAACTTTTCAGGAACTAAGTTTCCTTACTTGTAAAATAGGGACATAAATGAGACTATTTCATAAGTTGCTCTGCAGATTCATTGAGATAATACAGTTTCTGGCATGTGGCAAATAGGATAGCTTGCCTACAAAGATGATTGCCAACAGTTTTCATAATTGTCTGTACTACTACTCTTGTCCACAAGAGGTGAATCTATTTCCCTTCTCCTAGAATCTGGGCTGAGCTTATGACTTGCTTTGACCAGTGGAATGTGGCAGGTATGTTATTGGCTAGTAGTAAGCATATGTCTTAAGAGGCCTGTCTTGCTCTCTTGGATCATTTGTGCCACTAGGTAAGGAAGCCCAGCCTAGGGGCGCCTGGGTGGCTCAGTGGGTTAAGCCGCTGCCTTCAGCTCAGGTCATGATCTCAGGGTCCTGGGATCGAGTCCCGCATCGGGCTCTCTGCTCAGCAGCGAGCCTGCTTCCCTCTCTCTCTCTCTGCCTGCCTCTCTGTCTACTTGTGATCTCTCTCCCTGTCAAATACTTAAAAAAAAAAAAAAGAAAAAAAAAAAAAGAAAAAAAAAAAAAAAAAAAGGAAGCCCAGCCTAAGCTCTGGCTCAAGCCCAGCCATGAGTGTACCAAGTGAGATCGGAACACTGACCTACTAACGTACAGAATTATGAGAAATAGATCATTGTTGGGGCACCTGGGTGGCTCAGTCGGTTAAACATCTGACTTCAGCTCAGGTCATGAGCTAAGATCTTGGGATAGAGGCCCTAAGGTTCCCTGCTCAGAAAGGAGTCTTAACTTGTCCCTCTCCCTCTGCTCCTCCCCCTGCTTGTGCTCTCTCTCTCAAATAAATAGATAAGTAAAATCTTTTTAAAAATGAAAAGAAATAAATTACTGTTGTTAAACTACTAAGTTTTGGAATAGTTTGTTATGCACCAAATAGAAAGTCCTCAGTAAATAGTATCTGTTAGTATTATAATTGGTGTTGGTGAGGGATTCAGCCAAATATCTGACCCACCTTTTCTTTGGTCACTGATCTCTCTTCTCTTTCACTGGAATAGTCTGGGAGAGACAAGAGATATATGTGCAGATGAACACTGTTTATTAGAAATATGTCTTATCTTTTCTTTTAAACCAGAAAATTGCTGGGTTATCAGCTCAGAAAGACTTTGTTAGCATTTCAAATTGCTATATACATTTGAGATAATATAGAAACATATTTCTTCACACATTTACAATTCATACTTTTCACTAGATTGGTTATGGTGGGACCTTCCAAAGCCTTTATGTTGGAGGATTTGAGGCACAAACAGAGACTTATCCTTTTAATCCAGCATCTCAAAGCCCTGAGGATGATTCTTTAACTTTCATCTCCTTTTTCTCTCCTTCCCTAAATTCTCTCTTTTTCTGTCTGTACATGTTTTTGCCTTCTTTCTGTGCCTTTCCTATCTCTTTTCCTTATTGTGACAATTAAGTGAGCTCTTCCCTACCAAAATGTAAGCTCTGAGAACGGGGAAATTTTTTATCCGTTTTGTTCTTTACAGCACAATTTTTATTTAGAACAATGCCTGGCACACCGAAGGCATGCAATGAATGTGTACTGAATGACTAAAATAATGCATGTGAAAGCCCCGAGAACAGTGTCTGGCATGGAGTATATGATGCTCAATACCCATAACCTGTGACAGTTCAGTACTGCTATAAATGTGACCATTCACATTCATTTTTAAGAATGTTTTATATTTTTAGTCTTTCTCCTTTCTCTTTCCACATTATTCCTTTCTTCTTATCTCCCCCCCCCCCCCCCGTCATTGCATCTTCTGTCCTGCCCTTACTTGTGGCCTGCCTGGGACCCTCATAAATGTTTTGCCTTCACTCAGAGGAGGCGCAGAGAAGAGGTTTTAGAATTTTGTCTTGGGTGAAATAGAATTACTTGTGATTCACAGCTGACCTAGGATTACACAGAAAGTTCTGCTGTTGAGGTGAGCCCAATTTGGGTGCTACTAAGTATTTTAACCAGGGGCCTTGGTTATGGAAAAGAGCAGGCCTATTAAGTAACAGCCGAACAAATGTCTGTACATGTCTCTGAGCATTTGGATGTTCCAAGCACCTGTTGGTGAGTAACTACACTGCTTTTGACAATGGAAATGTGAAAAGAATCAAATAAAACTGATTTAGCTAATTTTTTCTTCTCCTTTTTCTCCACATGGGAATGGAAATGAACTACCGCATAGTGATCGGTCCTTTCTTGTGCTGGTAACATTATGGAATCCCTGTTGAAATGCAAGCTGGACTGGTGGAAATCAGATTCCCTATTCTCTCATAAGCTGTTTGTCAAGGTAAATCCCGTGCATTTTAAAATGATGACTTCCCAGGGCTAGATGAGAAAATAAAAAGCTTTGGACCTCTAACCAGAACCGATTATAGAGATGTCTGCATTGCCAAGGGTAGTTTCTCTTGTAGGAAAATCTTTCTCTCCTCTTTCCTGCTGGTCTTTTACATTCCAATCAGGAGTTTCCCAAATCTGCAGGCCAGTGGCTGGGTGGCATGGGCCGAGTACAAAACAGTATTGATGCAGTTCCCAACACAGCCTCGTTTAGGTTTCCACTATGCTAGTTGTAGCTCAGACTTCTTGGCCCTGCTAATGTTGAATAGAATCCTGTGATATATTCAGATAGTTGTGTTTCTACATATATTCTTCCATCACATAAGACCAGTGTTTTAAAGACAGAATTGAGAGGAGAATGGGTAAGTCTGTGAGCCTCCTGCCACCCCCTCTCAAAACTGTCTTCAGCCTATCTGTTTTTCTTTCTTTCCTTCATACATTTGATTGTCACATAGACATTAAGTTACCAGGCCTCTTTACTAGTTAACAAACTGAATAAACCAGCCTAGAGACAGGGTAGAGAGAGATGGTGACGAATTCAGACGGTCAACTCTCAAACATGCTACCTTAATGGTACCTGAGACCCCACAATACACCAAACCCATCCATTCTACTTCTGGTGGGAAAAGAATTTGATAATAAAGAAATTACAGAGGAGTAAAATGACAACCCAGCACAGCAGCGTCATAATGTTTATGCCTGAACAAAATGATCAAAACTAGAAAGACAATGATATTTGAGATGTGAGGTAACACTTAAAGAAATGCTTGCTGTATCTGAAACTCAAGGCACGATGCAGTCCCTCGTGCCCCACAACAAAAAAGCGTCTTTCTTGAAAACTGTGGAAATACCAGCAATCTGTGCTTGTCACATATGCAGCAGGAAATTTATATCATTGCTAACTTTTCTGTGGCAGCCAGAGTTTTCAGTAATTAGCGGTGCTGCACGTCTTTTTTCCTTTTGGTGACTATCAAAATTTAATCCCTCTTAATAATTAAAGAAGGAAGCTATTAAGTACTTAGTCATATGTAAAAATGAAAGCCCCTGGCTTTGCATGGCATTTACTCTAAGAGTTGCAGAAAGAACTTGCATACTTTGATCTCTTTTCATGGTTTATTAGGAAGACTCCATGAGGCTACAACCATGCCCGGAAACATGCTGGCCTAAATGACTAGGTCAGCCTTACTTCTGGGCCTTCTCTGGTCTTATGTTCTTGGACCTGTAAATTCTTCCATGTCTTTGAGTAACAATCTAGTTTCTAGATTAAAATAATCACTTTACTGGCAGAAATATAATAAATGGATGAACCTTTCCAGAGAGTATTTGGCAATACCCCTTCACCCAGCAATTCCACTCTGAAAGAAATAATTATGAATGTGAACAAAGATGCATGTATGAAGGTGATTATTATAGCATGTTTTAAAATCTTTTTTATATTAGGGAACTGTTCACAACACTAATTTTTATTTATTTATTTACTTGTACAATACTATTTTTTTTTAGAATCTTATTTATTTATTTGAGAGAGAGAGTGCACATGAGCACGAGCCGATGGCAGGGGCGGGTAGTGGAGTCTAGAGGGAAAGGGAGAAGTAGACTGTCTGTTGAGCAGAGAGCCTGACATGGGACTTAGTCCCAGGATCCGGGGATTATGACCTGAGCCAAAAGTGGATACTTAACCGACTGAGCCACCTAAGCACTCCTGCAACACTGATTTTTTAAAAGTAGGGCATATAAATTACGTATGACATAATCCTTTTCATCTAAAGATGCGTGTCTATTCAGAGAATATGGCTCAAAGTATATATAATACAGTGTTAATAGTTATGATCTTTTTGTACTATTATAGACTTTTCTCAAATATCTACGATAAACATGTATTACTTTTATAATAAGAAGAAAAGATGTTTAAAATACTTGAAACACAAAAGATTGTTTTGGCCACAGTGGTTAGAAGAATATGAATGAGGACAATTGGATGAGAGGTTATGGCAGTGGTTCAGGCAAAAGACAATGCAAATAAGAACTAGGGATATGGCAGTGGGATAGAGAAGGAAAGAGAAGGAAAAGCTGGTTGGAGACAGATTCAGTAGTCCTATGAGAACTATAAACACATACCATACCTTTAAGTCAGTAATAAAATTGATCTTTTGGGACACCTGGGTGACTCAGTTGTTAATTGTCTGCCTTTGGCTCAGGTCATGATACCAGGGTCCTGGGATCAAGCCCTGCATCAGGTTCCCTGCTTGGCGGGAAGCCTGCTTTTCCACCCCCCCTCCTTCTGCTTGTGTTCCCTCTCTCACTGTGTCTCTCTCTGTCAAATAAATAAATAAAATCTTTCAAACACAATAAAATTGATCATTTAAAAGAGTCAACATGATTCATCCATATCCTTATAGGACCTTCAAATATGCATTTAAAGAAACTCAAAGCCAATTCTAATTTAGTTTCCTAGGTTTTAGTTTCCTGGTTTGTTCAGCTGAGTTAATGAGGGTCTAGTTGACAAGGAAAGAGAGCATAAGGAGAGGACTAGACTGTGAAGGGAGAGAATAAATTCAATTTTGGACACACAGAGTTTGAGGGATATAGGAGACGTGTACTAAGCTGTGGTACGTGAGTCTGAAGCTCAGGTCAATCAGTAAATAAAGAATTAGAGATCATCAGCATATGGGCGGTTGTTAAAACTGGGTGGTTGTTCAGGTTGCCTAGAGAGTGTCCAGAAAGAGATAATGGGTGAACAGGGAGCCCTGTGGAACCTCCACAGTGCGGGCTGGATGAAGGAAAGGAAGCCACTGAGAAGACCAAGAAGCAGTGAGGTAGGCCATCTCATAATAGACTAAGCCAGGTTCAGAGCCAGGCGAGAACGACCAGTTGCACAAGTTCAAGGTTGCTTTCATTTCAGTTTACCATCGAGTCTGCAAGCTAGCACTGCAACAGGTACAGGAAATGAGACTCTGGGGTTTCTTCCGCTCTTGTGGGGTTGCGACCAAAGCCCAGGGGTCGGCACAGCTCCTCTCGTCTAATCTGCCACTCCCTGCGCTGTAGGCTGGGGTATGGGCCCTGCAGCCCTTAAGGGTCTAGGAACCACGGCTTCACGCCATTTCGTGCTGTGCCACAGGAACATCCTTGTGTGTTCTCTCTTCTTAACTGCCTCCTCACCTGCACCAGCCTTGGCCAGGGCATACCAGAAGTAGCCAGAGGGGTTCAGAGGGAAAAGAAAGTTACAGGAGGAATTTCAAGAAAGGAGCTGTCGTCAATATCAGATGCCAGACAGGTCAAGTAACAGAAGTGTTAAAAAGTTCCCAATTTAAAGTTGGTGATTTAAAGGCTATTTTTAGCCACACACATAGGGTACCACCAAGCTCAGTTTCCTATGAAAGTCATTTTCATTCGCATGAAATATAATCAAGATATTTATTTTAGTTTTGGTAATTCGTTATGGCAACCTGAGCTGACTAAGACATTCACCCTGACAAACTCCTTCATTCATGGTGATTTATTCTTAGTGGCCTTATTGTCTTTTCTTCTTCTTCTTTTTTAAAGATTTTATTTATTTATTTATTTAATTAGTTAGTTAGTGAATGGGGGGAGGGGCAAAGGGCGATGGAGAGAGAGAATCTCAAGTAAATTCTGTACTAAGCACGGAGCCCATTGCGGGGCTTGATCTCACAACCCTGAGATCAGGACCTGAGTTGAATTCAAGCTGACACTCAATGGACTGAGCTACCCAAATGTCTCCCTATTGTCTTTTCTAATAGTCCATCCCTTTAAGGAACTCCTGTCTTACAGGATTGGAGTATATACCTATTGTGGGATGTGTTCATTGTCTCTTACATAAGCCTCTTGTGTCCCACACACCTCAAGGGATGTGGCAGGGTGCCAGTTTCACTGTCCCCAGACCTTCCCAATAGGTGAGAAGACTATCAGATGTTGGTCTTCCCAGAGCATGTGATGGACTTCTACATGACTCAGGTCTGTCAGGGTCATGGCTGACTCATGGAATGCTCATTTACCCTTAAGTGGCAGAATAAAATAAACACATTTAAGTTGGGTGGTAAGTGTAGGTCTTAGCACAGATTTGTAACTATTGGGTTTTCTTTTTTTAAAGATGTATTTATTAGAGAGAGAACAAGTGTGGGGAGGGGCAGAGAGGGAAAGAGAGAGAGAGAGATAGAATCCTGAAGCAGACTCCGCACTGAGCCAGAACTGGAGGTGGGGCTTTCATCCCAGGACCCTGAGATTGTGACCTGAGCTGAAACCAAGAGCTTAACCAACTGAGCCATCCAGGTGCCCGTAATTATTGGGTTTTCTAAAGCATGGTGTATATTGGAGTCAGCAATGCTTAAACTCTTCCAGAAGGGATAAAGCAGCTTCAGTCTTGTGTCTGTTGGGCCAGCTTCTTTTGGGGCCCCAAACCAAAGCAATAGACATATCCATATCTTTTTATGTCTGTCATTGCTTATTTAGTTTTCCATCTGTCTTTCTCTGAAACAGGAGGGGGAAGAGAAGACAGAGGGAAATCGTGAGCTCTTTAGAGGAATAGTGCCAGATATTAAATCTATAAACAAAGTAGATTGAAGCAGAAAGAATGAGTCAGAGACAAGTAAGCATGAAAGCAGTATCACACTGGGAAAATGTCACCTGAAAGTGCTGATGGAATATTCCTGTCATATCTGTGATTGGTCCTCTTAGTCCCATTAGCACAATTCGGTTCCTGAATTCCTTGTGCCTCACTGCCCTGTTGAGTGCATTTTCATTGTTTCCTTATATCGAGCCTTTAGATTCATTTATATAATGCAAGCTGATGACCCATGATGAGATCGTCCTTTCCTCTGGTGATGATGATCCTGTCACACCAGGTTCCTGTTTCATTGGAGTGTGAATGGAGTTGTGCTGATTGATGGGGACGAAGCTGGAGTGAAATAAGGATTTTACTGGAGGGTCCCTTAGTTTTCCTGTACAATGCTCAGAGTTCTTAAAACTAGGAGTCATCTGAGTGGCCTGCCTTGTCAGGATTAGTCTGTTATGGAAGTTACAAGTGGGCAGCCCCCAGGTCAATGTATTTTATTTGGTCCACCCAGGGTTTGGAGTTAGTTGCCAACACTTCAAAATAGGGATATTTCACATCCAGTTTTCCTACTCCTCTTTAATATGGGAAGATCTAGAAAGTTGGATCTGTATCCCTTCCTGGAAACCATTGGCTAATGCTGAGTACTCTGCCTTTTAGTGGGGACAGGAGCCCACTGCTGCACACATTTATGTTGGCCACCATAGTCACATAAGTTGTGTTCCGTGGTTTATGGGAAGGATGTGTAGGGGAGGAAAAACCTTTTTTCCTTACCTTCCTAGCGTCACTGGCTCAGGAATCAAACTGATAATAAATAGATTAACAAGAACAAAACCAGTTTAAATTACGCAGGTACACAACAGAGTTTCACAAAGAATCGAGACTCAACGAGGTGTCCAGGTAATTGAGGTTTATATACCATCTTAGGCTAGACAAAGGAAAAGGGTTTTGGGGTTTGTGGATGGGGAGGCAAGTTATGGGAAGGCAGGAGGAGAAAACATAAAGATGGGATGTCTTGTTATGCAGATAAGAGTCTCATAGGGGATAAAATTGTCTTTCTTCCTGGAACAGAGATAACCTTACAAATGGAAATCTCCTCTCTAAATGTAAATTTCTTATATGAAAGGGGAACTTTATATTCCATTTTTAAGTGTTAAAGGGAAGCAGTAAGGAGCTTTTCCTGCCTCTGTTGGTTCTCAGGTGACTTTAGCTCAAAATAATCCACATGCCAAAGAAATATATCTTGGGATCACATATCCTGGTACCCTTGAGAAGAAAACTAGCATTTAATGAGGTACCTTTATGTATGACATACATTGTATCTTGTAGTTTATATATATGATCTCATTTGACTATCCTCACAGTCAAGTAAGGTTTCATCTTCAGTGCTATAGGGACCATGCCTGTGACATGCCACCACAAATATGGCACTTTGGCATATTGAGTATTTTATTTTATTATTATTATTATTTTAAAAGTTTATTTATTTTTTACTAATCTCTGCACATAACATGGGACTCAAACCCAAGACCCTGAGATCAAGAATCACACACTTCACTGAGCCAGCCAGGTGTCCCTGTCATATTGAATATTTTATTTATTTATTTATAAAATACATTTCTGGTTTTGTTTTTTGTTTTTTTGTTTTTCCGGCAGTGGGAGGGGTGGAGGGAGGGAAAGGGAGAGAAAGACTGTTTTTTTTTTGAGAGAAAGACTCTTAAGCAGGCAAACAGGCTCCACCCCCAGCATGGAGCCTAATGTGGGGCTTGATGTCATGACCCTGAGATCATGACAGGAGCCAAGATCAAGAGTTAGACACTTAACTCACTGAGCCATTCAGGAGCCCCATATTGAATATTTTAAATTGAAGGAGTTTGAGAACACAGCAGAAGCACGAAGGACATTCTGACCTCTGCTTACCCTTCTTCTCTAAAATAAGTCATAAAATCTTTGTGTGAGAGTTGCCTTTCCTATTCTTGGAAGAAAGGAGCTTTTTTTTTTTTTTTTTTTTAAGTTTTTGGGGAGGGAGTATCCTTTCTCTAAAGACTAAAGACAAAGGGACACTGAGAAGAATGCCAACAAAAAGGCCTTGCTAAGTTTCCTTCACACTCCCTAATCTGTCATATTCTTCCATCTCTGTCTGCTCCTCATCAAACCTACATAAATATACTCAGTTTTGGGGCGGAGGGGTTTGCATCTTCATTTCCTTAGGAGGGCTCCTTTGTCATGTAAAACTTATAAATTTGTATACTTTTTTTCCTGTTAGTAAGTTTTTGTCAGTTTAATTTTCAGACCCAGCCAGGTACCCTAAGAGGGGTGAGAAAAGTTTTTTCCTCTCCTATACCTGCTTCTTTCACCACTAGGAGAGTCCCAGCACTTAGTATGGTCAAAGCTATGGTAGGAGCTCCAAAGTATTCATTGGGTGAATGAATGTGCACATGAATGCACAAATAAATGAATGAGTTTTTTAATCCCATTTTTGTAGATGAGAAAATCAAGGCCCTTATATTTAAGTAACTTGCTTAGAATCATGTGATCAGTAGAGGTTACAGGTGGGATTCACATAGGAGACTGTGTGACTTCACAGGTCCAGTATGAAGGAAAAGGGAAAAGACATGGGTCATTTCAGGGCCAAGTGCACAGTAGGCATGTTATAAGTACTTCCTGAATTGGTTGGCTCTGCTTTAATGTATGTTCATGAGTACAAGCAGCCAAAAGATTACAAGTGTGGTTTTTGGTTTATGAAATTTGTTTAAAACCTACTGGTGTCTGGGTGCCTTGGGCCTGGCGATTTCTTAATAGGCTCTGTAGTAGAAGGTACTATTGGCATATAGGAAGAAGGGCATAGTGTTTCTGTTCCCAGTTACTTGTGCTCCATAAATGTGGTGAAATTCCAAAGCTCATCCTCCTTGCATATCTAAAGAGCTTTCTCCGGGGCTTATTTCCTTAAACTACCTGTTGATGGTGCTTGGTTACCACCAGAGTCCAGAGCTGTGCTCAGGAATGAATATAATTCAGTGCTCCTTTGTGAGGCTGTTATTAGGAGGACCTAAAACTGGCTTAGAAAGCATGTTGTTCAAAATGAAGCCCTTTACAAAGAGAATGGCCTAGGTGAGGGAAATCGGGAAGTGGGTAAGAGGGTACCCTTGTGACTTAGTTTCCAGCCCTGTGCTGATGATTTCCATATTGATTTATAATTTTTTTCCAAATTGATTTATAATCTCTCACACAAGTTTCATAATTCCAGAAACTGCTAGATATTTCTTACAGACTTGTCTACTATGACTGCAAACATAACATATTGAAAACTTTCCTTGCAACTTTCTCCATCAGTGGCTCTTTATTCTTTTACTTACCAACTCCAGACTTTGGAGTTCTCTACTACTCTTTTCTATTTATAATTCATATATGCAGATACTTTTCCATAAAAGGTCTTATTTCCTTGCTCCCCCTGCCCCCATTCCCATCCAAGTGCAAGCCTCTGTCTATCCTCAGATCTTGATTGCTAAAGTAGCTTTCTTGCTAATGTAGCTTCTCTCTGCCTCCAAGATCTCTTTCCTTTTATATCACTGCATATTACAGCCAAATTTATCTTACTAAAATCCTGTTTTCATGTCCCCTTTTAGGTTCCAAATCTATATCATCTTCTCATGGCTTGGACTAGCTTTTCCCAAAGTTTTTTATATGAAGCTTTTGTTCCACAGGAAATTAATAGGCTTTAAGTAAAAAACAGATTGTGTGATCAAATGTCAGAGATATGCTAGGTTGACAGAGTTATAAACCATTTCTTTCCTACAGGATGATTCATAGCTTTCATATGTTTATATGCCTTAGAATGCAGTGTTTTCTGAGACACATTTTCATAGAACCTTTTTTTGTAGAGTGTTTCATTGGTCTAGGTCTACATGTACCACATTTCGGAAACACTGGTCCACAGATTCAAGTTCATACTCTACATGATGGTTAATTTTATGTGTTAATTTGACTGGGCCATGGAATTGTTAACCTTCAAAATCACATAGACAGTTATTTTACAAAAAAATAAATAGCAAAATCAGGGACAAGCAAATTATATCAGAATCATAGGCAAGACTGCTGAGTAAAGGAGAGGAAGTCTCTTTTATAGAGGAAAGTGGGAAGTTGGGAGTGCTGTTATAAACAGAGGGTCCATTAGGGTAAACTGGGCACTGGAAGTGTAGTGCTTTTCATTGTTTGAGTTGTGACTGCTTCTCATTGGCTGGGCTGTTGCCAGGGGAGAAGGAGAGTCTTTCTTCCTCCTGCTGGGATGGTAAAGTAGTGTCCACTTAAAATGTCCCTCTCTTCCCGTTAAGTCTGCAACTGACACAGAGTGGTAAGGTGTGAGAGCTCCCCCTGCTGGCCTTCCCACTCCATTCTAGTGAGGTTTCCCTTTATTACTTTTCACAAGGTGCCCAGGTATTTGGTCAACTATTATTCTGAATGTTTCTCTAGGGGTGTTTTTGTATGAGAGTAACATTTAAATCCACAGATTGAGTAAAGCAGATTGCCCTCCTTAATGTGGGTGGGCATCATCCAATCAGCTGAAGGTCTGAATAGAACAAAAAGTCTCATCCTCCTGTGAGTACGAGAGAATTTCTCCAGCCTGACTGCCTTCAAACTGGGACATCAACTTTTTCCTGTCTTCAGATTCAGACTGAAACTTTAGCAGACTGCAATTACACTATCAGTTCTTTTGGCTCTCTAGCTTCTGACTTACCCTGTTGATCTTGGGATTTCTCAGTTTCCAAATCACATGAGTCTCTTCCTTATATTTCTTCATATAGGCTGCACATTCTATTGGTTCTAATTCTCTGGAGAACCCTGACTTAAGATCAGACTTCTGTTACACCTGTTTATCTCTTTCCATTTCCCAGCAAATACCTCTGCTCAAGGTAAGCTGCTTTTCTCATTATTTCTACATGGCCCTTGCAGAATTTACCTCTAACCTTTGTTCCAAACTGTTTCTTTGGCTTAGATATTTTTGCAAATATCTCCTTTTTCCTATTTGTTCATGTTATAGTTCTACACATCTCCCTCTCTCTTTCTCTCTCTCCTCCTCCCTTCTTCCCTTTCTTCTTCTTTTTTTTTTTTTAAGATTTTATTTATTCGACAGAGAGAGACACAGTGAGAGGGGGAACACAAGCAGGAGGAGTGGGAGAGGGAGAAGCAGGCTTCCCACTGAGCAGAGAGCCGGAATGCAGGGCTCGATCCCATGACCCTGGGATCATGACCTGAGCAGAAGGCAGATGCTTAACAACCAAGCCACCCAGGTGCCCCAACTAACATTTTTTCTTTTTTAAGAAAATAAATTTCCCAAAGACAAGTCCTGCAAAGCATTGAATTGCATTCATTACTAAGCATTGTGCTCTGTGGGAAGTGACTGGAATGCTAATCTGCTAGAAATTCAAGGAGGGAAGACCTGGAGGAAGTTCCCATTATGAGAGTAGATTTTAAAAAGTGAGACTCTTTCCCAGTCTTCTAATTCCCCAGTGCTTTCCGGCAGAGACATCTATAGTTACCAGTTTCTTTTCTCTCTCGTTTCAAGGCCCAATTCCCATGATTGCAAATTAGAGCCACTTGCAGAGCATTTAAGACTCTTGAGGGCCTGGGTCAGACTGCTTGCATCAGAATCTCTGGGGTGGGACGCAGGCATCAATATTTGGTAAAGTTCTCCTGACTCTGGCACACAGGAAGGACTGAGAACTAGTGTAAAGTCTTCTTCTTCTTCAAGTTAAAAAAAATTTTTTTTATTTAAGTAATCTCTACACCCAGCGTGGGGCTCAAACTCACAACCCCAAGATCAAGAGTAGCGTGCTCTTCCAGCTGAGTCAGCCAGGTGCCCCCCACCCCCCAGGGTGAAGTCGTCTTGATCAGAAGGCACTGGGCCCATGGCCCTTTCCGTATGTGCCGCACAGTCTGGCTTGCTGTTATCTCATCTTCTTAAAAATGGGAGTCGATGGCTTGCCTGGTGGTGCTCAAGGAGGAGAATTTCTCTAGTTCTGAAAGTTAGTCTTTTTTTTTTTTTCCAATGTTTCCTTCTGTAACTTTTTTTTTTAATGATTTTTTATTTATTTATTTGACAGAGAGAGAGAGATCACAAGTAGGCAGGGAGGGAGGCAGAGAGAGAGGGGGAAGCAGGCTCCCCGCGGAGCAGAGAGCCCGATGCGGGGCTCGATCCCAGGACCCTGAGATCATGACCTGAGCCGAAGGCAGCGGCTTAATCCACTGAGCCACCCAGGTGCCCCGAAAGTTAGTCTTTTTTTTTTTTTTAATATTTTATTTATTTGACAGAGAGAAATCACAACTAGGCAGAGAGGCAGGCAGAGAGAGAGAGGAGGAAGCAGGCTCCCCCAGAGCAGAGAGTCTGATGCGGGGCTCGATCCTAGGACCCTGGGATCATGACCTGAGCTGAAGGCAGAGGCTTTAACCCACTGAGCCACCCAGGCGCCCCCCGAAAGTTAGTCTTTATATCCCTCCCACCCTTTCCCTTCTCAGGTCTGTGTGGAAAGCAGTAGTTCACTCTAGTAAGCATGAGACTCACCTGGAGCTCCCACTCCTAGAGTGTCTGAATCAGTAGGTCTGGTAGGGGTAAGAATCTGCATTTCTAACAAATTCTCAGGTGATGGGTGCCTGGGTGGCTCAGTTGGTTAAGCGACTGCCTTCGGCTTGGGTCATGATCCTGGAGTCCCGGAATCAAGTCCCGCATCGGGTTCCTTGCTTGGCAGGGAGTCTGCTTCTCCCTCTGACCCTCCCCCTTCTCATGCGCTCTCTCTCTCAAATAAATAAATAAAGTCTTAAAATTCTCAAGTGATGCTGACCCTATTAATCTGTGAACCACATCTTGAGAACCGTTGACCACGAGATCAGACTAAGGAAGAGAGCACAGGTGGGCCTGCCATAGCCATTTGGGCCTAAGGAAAACCCAATAGATTGGACACAGAAGTAAAGGCTGGCTAAAAACACTGCTTCACGGGGAGAGTCCCAATTGCAGGCCCAAAATCCAATCCATAGATACATTTTGTAGGCTCATACAATATTTTCTGTTAATAAAAATAGTTAATATTTAAAAATCAGGGATTTACACACACACACACACACACACATACACACACAGACACAGACACACAAATATATAAATTTTTTGGGAATAGTAGGTTGGCACCAAGGGGTCCAATTTTCTATGTGACAACATTCAACTTTAACCAACGAGGAGTAGCTGTTTTGCTCTTCCAAATGAACCCAGCCCCCAGCTAGCCTTACAACTGAATATTAGCCATATTAGTGAACCCAGTCAAAATAGCAGCAGAAAAACTACCCATCAAACCCATAAAGTAGTGAAAAGTAATACACTGTTGGTTTAAGTCACTAAGTTGTAGGCTGATTTGTTACATAGCAAGAGCTAACTGATACAACAATTGGCAGAATTCCCAAAGGCCTTCTTCACTCAGTTATGTTACCTCCCAGGCTCTAGAGGCAAGTGAATTCCCAGCCTGGGCCTTACCCTGCAGAGGACTAAGATAGACTGGTAAGCATTCTATACATCTGTTATGCCAACAACCTCACAAGGTCAGCTTGTATTAAAGTCCATTTTGCAGATTAGGAAACTGAGGACTAGCAAACTAAGAGACATCCCTACAGACACATAGTAACAGCAGAGTAAGAACCCATCACTTTGTACTTTTGTTTCAGTGCTTTCCCCCTTTTCCATCTGGGCAATCGACTGTTAGTCTCTCTAGGCCAGTAGATCTGACAGCCACAAAAACCAAACTCTGTAAGTTAACAGGGCATGATGTTTTCAAGAAGGAAAGCCCTCTAGGTAATCTTTATTTATTGAGAAAGTTGTCTGTGAAGGGCTTACTACAGTGACCATTACACAGAAGGGCCTTAATGAGAAATACTTGTTATTATATACCCTGTTACTGTAGCATCCTCCAATGCACTTTTCCTTTCTTCCCTACTCACCAGACTCCTGGCTGGAGAATTTCATCTCTCCTCTAAGATCTGGTGCACTTTCTGTGTATCTCTGTTACCACACATCATCACACTATATTATATTTTTGATGTGTCTCTCTACTCCCTCAGATGTTGGGTGCTTTTATTTTGGGGATTATGGATTTCCTTTTTTTATTTTCACAGGACCTGGCCCAAGATAGGCACTAAATAAATGCTGATCAAATGGAAATGCAGTTTAATTGCAGAGCTGGAAGATACATTTGGTCATAGTCCAGTTTGACTCCCACAGTAATCATTTTGCAAAAACAAGTATTATTAATATTGTTGTTATACCCATATTAAAAATAAAGAAACAGAATCTCAGTATACTAAGAATTTCTTTCCAGTTGCTGATATTCAAGTGGTATTTGTTAGGTTCCCCTAACAAATTATTGTTATTAGGTTATTCTTTGTTTTTCTTTATAATTTTTCTTTTTCTTTTTTTTTTTTTTTAAAGATTTTATTTGTTTATTTGACAGTGAGAGACACAGTGAGAGAGGGAACACAAGCAGGGGGAGTAGGAGACAGAGAAGCAGGCTCCCCACTGAGCAGGGAGCCTGATGCGGGGCTCAATCCCAGGACTCTGGAATCATGACTTGAGCCGAAGGCAGATGCTTAATGATTGAGCCATCCATGGGCGCCTGTAATTTTTCTTTATAAAGGTTTCTCCTTGGGGTGTCTGGGTAACGCAGTTAAGAGTCTGATTCTTGATTTCAGCTCAGGTCATGATCTTGGGGTCCTGAGATAGAGCCCTACATTGGGCTCCGTGCTGCAGACAGAGTATGTTTGAGATACTTTTTCTCTCTCTCTCTCCTTTGCCCCTCCCCCTGCTCTGTTCGTGCATGCACACTCTCTCTAAATAAATAAATAAATAACATCCCTTGATGGCAGAACCCAAGCCTTAGCTTAGGTCTCTATTCCCAGTATGAGGTGTGGCAGGTCGTAGACATTCAGCAATTGCTGACTTGAATTTAATTTCTACTTCTGTGTTAGAAGCTATGTCTGGTACCTCTCTAAGGAAATGTTTGAAGGAGCCATGTAGGGGCACCTGGGTGGCTCAGTGGGTTAAAGCCTCTGCCTTCAGCTCAGGTCATGGGCCCAGGGTCTTGGGATCGATCCCCACATCGAGCCCCACATCAAGCCCCACATCGATCCCCACATTGAGCCCCACATCGATCCCCACATCGGGCTCTCTGCTTGGCAGGGAACCTGCTTCCCTTTCTCTCTCTGCCGACTTGTGATCTATCTGTCAAAGAAAAAGAAAGAAAGAAAGAAAGAAAGAAAGAAAGAAAGAAAGAAAGAAAGAAAGAAAGAAAGAAAGGAAGAAAGAAAGGAAGAAAGAGAAAGAAAGAGTCATTTAAAATTTGCTTATGATTAACTCCTACTTTCACTCAGTCTGAATATTAACCAAACATAGTCCACTCTTTTATCACAGATTGGATGCTTGGAGAGAGAGACAGAGACAGAGACAGACAGACAGAGAGACAGACACACACACACACACAAATCCCCCACACTCCTCGCACACACTCAGACTGATCGACCTGTATCTTTGAGAAGAGAAGGACGTGGAAAATTGCAGGGTAACCAGACACTCTCTGGGAGAGAATTCTTTCTTTGTGCCAATACCAGAGAAATGTGGGATTGTCATGTGAGGAGCAGTTACACTCTTTGTGTATCAGGTAAGGCAGAAAAGAGAAGAATAAGGTTCAAGGAAAGGGGGAATTAGAAGGGGCCAAGTGATTGAAATCAACAAAGGGACTGCCAAGAAATATGAGAAACGAAGAGGAAGGAAAGACTGAGAGGGCGTTTTGTCAGTAGCATTTAAAAGAGAGCAAGGAATGCAAAGTGACCTGCTGTGAAGGAGCCACAAGATACCATCTGTATTCTTTTCCCTGTGAGGCACTTTCTTCTGAAAAGAATTGTCATCATCAAACCCCAGACAGCAGTGCACTCTTTAGTTGGTGATGCTGCTTTTAAAACGTGGACTATAATTTTATTTTAAGAGTTGAATTAATCTGCAGCAGCATTCTGGTATTTCGTAAAATGAAAATATGCTGAGTTGTCCTGTCAAGAGAGGCAATAATCAGGAGGCTAGGGGTTTTCTTATTATCATGGTTGCTGATTTTGACAGGGAGTTACCTACGTGCAAGGAACATTTCTTGGTGTTAGCAGTGGGTTCCATGTCATGTTTTGCTCTAATATGATTTTCTGGTCTAGAGCCATTTGTGTTTGAATGAAAATCATGGTTGTAGTAACAATTTTTCATATTCTCCTTGCAGCAAGTTCCTTTTGCTCACAAGTCTGTTATTACTGAAGAAGCATTTAGTTGTAGGTAAATGACCCTTGTCTTCTATCTTTAATTGAAACTCAGCCTGCCACTGTTAATATGTTTCATGACTCACTAAATCTTGGAAGGAAAACCTAATGTGCTATAAAAGCAAAGGAAAACAATTAATTGATTTCAGCATACGTTTTTTTCTATGCACCTGAGCCAGCTGTCCCTTAAAGTGGAGTGCATGCGTATAGCTAGATGTGTGCATGTGCATGTCTATGATTGTATTCCGTTGCCTTTCACATGGAAGGAGCTCTGTTGATGTTCTTTTTTTTTTTAAGATTATTTATTTATTTATTTCAGGCAGAGATCACAAGTAGGCAGAGAGGCAGGGAGAAAGAGGGGGAAGCAGGCTCCCTGCTGAGCAGAGAGCCCAATGTGGGGCTCGATCCCAGGACCCTGGGATCATGACCTGAGCTGAAGGCAGAGGCTTTAACACACTGAGCCACCCAGGCGCCCCTGTTGATATTCTTTTTTATGTAATCTTCCTCACTTTCTTACCAGTATCTGTTTACTTGAGTGCTAGTTCTGTGTTGACAAGAAGAAACCTTTAGTCTATATGGAAAGAGTCTGAGATCTGTAGTCACTCTCTGGGCCTGGACTGTGGGCATGATCTCTCTATTAGGAAAAGAGGTACAAGAGAGCCTCACTAAAAGATTTTTTTTTTTTTTTACCACATTCTGTTAGTATGTCTTTGTAGCATTGACTCAGCCCAGATACCTCAACAACTTGAGAGAAATTCAAGTTGTATCAGTTAACTATTACTGCATAACAAGTCATCCCACAACTTAATGGCTTGAACCAACAAGAATATATCACTCTGAACTATTTTGTGGGTTTGTTGGATAGTTTTTCCACTGCTCATTTTGCTTGGGCTTACTCATGTGGCTGCGTTCATTTGTAAGGTTAGCTGGGGTATGGACCCATTTGGGTTGAGGTTGGACCTCACAGTCTATGTGGTATTTCATTTAGGGCTTCATACCACAGTGGTCTTGGGGTTCCAAGAGTATGAAGGTGGAAGCTGGAACACCTCTGGAATCTACTCTATATCACTTCCACCATATTCCATCAGCCAGAAATTCAGAAATTCTGAAATTCTGAATTATAAATTTAGACACAAATTTATAAGTCTCAAGATCAGCTCAGTTTTTGTTTGTTTGTTTTTTTAAAGATTTTTATTTATTTATTTGACACACAGAAAGGGATCACAAGTAGGCAGAGAGGCAGGAGGAAGCAGGCTCCCTGCTGAGCAGAGAGCCCAATGCAGGACTCGATCCCAGGACCCTGAGATCATGACCTGAGCCGAAGGCAGAAGCTTAACCTAATGAGCCACCCAGGCGCCCAAGATCAGCTCAGTTTTGAGGAATACAGACTCTACCTCTTATAAGAAGGAGCCTCAAAATATTGTGATCAAATTTTTCACTTTACCACATTCCTAGTTATCTAGGAGAGAATTATCAGGATATTTGGGGCTGGGTCATATTTGGGTTTTGAGACTTAGATTGTTGTCAACTGAGCCAGCTGTCTCCAAAGTGTAGTACATACAAAAACAGCTAGGGTGTGCATATATGCTTCTAAAATTGTATTCCAGAGTCAACCCACATCATTTTAGTTGGGCAAATTGCTTCAAGTTTCATTTCTTCATCTTTAAAATGGGAATAGTAACAGTGCCTCTTTGTGGCACTGTGAGGAGTCAGCGAGAGAGATAATATATAGGAAGTGCTTTGTACATTTCCTGGCACATGGTAGGTGTTCAAATGAATTATAGCTTATTTTACTTTTAAATTTTCTTAGTTTAAATCTTAGCTATTTTTGTTTGTTTTATAAGTAATTCACATGCATGAAAATCAGAAAATACAAAGAAGCAGAAAGAGAAGAAATAGTTCACATTACCCAGGATTTACCACAGAGTTAGCCACTATCAGTCTTTTGGTGAAATTCATTTGGATCCTACGCTTTTTTTCAATGCATATGTACATAAGAATAAGTGTGTGATAGAAAGATAGACACACCCACACACCCAGACACACAGAAATATTTGTATTTTTTAAAATTTTCTTTTTAAGATTTTATTTGTTTAAGAGAGGGAGAGAGAGCTCAAGTAGGGGGAGGGGTGGGAGGGAGAGGGAGAAGCAGGCTCCCTGCTGAGCAGGGAGCCTGATGTGGGACTCCATCCCTGGACACTGGGATCATGGCCTGAGCCGAAGGCAGACGCTTAACCAGCTGAGCCACCCAGGCGCCCTGTGTGTATTTTTAGATATATACACAAAAGTTTAAAAGCCAGAGAAGTGGGCGCCTGGGTGGCTTAATGGGTTAAGCCTTTGCTTTTGGCTCAGGTCATGGTCTTAGGGTCCTGGGATCGAGCCCCACATCGGGCTCTCCGGTCAGCGGGGATCCTGCTTCCCACTCCTCCACCCCCGCCTACTTGTAATCTCTGTCTGTCAAATAAATAAATAAATCTTAAAAAAAAAAAAAAAAAGCCAGAGAAGTACTTATTACTCAGTGTTAAGCAGTATCTGACTCACAACCTCCCATTTTAGTTTTCTCTGGATCCTAGGTATTAAGGCAAAAGGTCATACCTATTACCAAATCTGAATTTCCCAGAGTGAATCTAGGAAATAGGCTCCTGAGATGGTCTGAGAAAAAAGAGGTCTGTGGTCAAATACGTTGGGGAAATGCTGTATATTTTCTCTTTCAGTCTTTAAGAATCATACTCATTTTTTTAAAAAAGATTTTGAAAATTTTTCATTTTTAAGTAATTTTTTAAAAATTTATTTATTTGACAGAGATCACAAGTAGGCAGAGAGGCAGGCAGAGAGAGAGGGGGGAAGCAGGCTCCCTGCTGAGCAGAGAGCCCGATGTGGGGCTTGATCCCAGGACCCTGGGATCATGACCTGAGCCGAAGGCAGAGGCTTCAACCCGCTGAGCCACCCAGGTGCCCCATTTTTTTTTTTTTAAAGATTTTATTTATTTATTTGACAGAGAGAGAGGTCACAAGTAGGCAGAGAGGCAGGCAGAGAGAGAGGAGGAAGCGGGCTCCCTGCTGAGCAGAGAGCCCGATGCGGGGCTCGATCCCAGGACCCTGAGATCATGACCTGAGCCGAAGGCAGCGGCTCAATCCACTGAGCCACCCAGGCGCCCCAGGTGCCCCATTTTTAAGTAATCTTTACACCCCACACAGGGCCCACACTCACAACCCCTAGGTAAGAGTCGCATGCTCCACTGACTGAGCCAGTCAGGTGCCCCTAATTTTTTTTAAAATTTTTTTTATTTAAGCAAACTCTGTGCCCAACACGGGGCTTGAACTCATGACCCCAAGATCAAGAGCCACACACTCCAATGACTGAGCCAGCCAGGTGCCCCTATAGATACTAATTTGTGATTAAATAAGTATTCAGTTAACTAACACCTATTAAATTAAACATGTGATTAAAACATGTTAAAGGCTCTGAGAAGTCATGTTGTGAAGCATCCTATTTTACTTTAGCCTCAAATTTCCCACATTTATGTGAACCCTTCTTTTAATTTTATTTTTAAAAATAATATACAGGGCGCCTGGGTGGCTCAGTGGGTTAAGCCACTGCCTTTGGCTCAGGTCATGATCTCAGGGTCCTGGGATCGAGTCCCACATCGGGCTCTCTGCTCAGCAGGGAGCCTGCTTCTCTCTCTCTCTCTCTCTCTCTGCCTACTTGTGATCTCTCTCTGTCAAATAAATAAATAAAATCTTAAAAAATAAAATAATATACAGTAAAATTAACATTTTTTTAAATGTACACTTCAGTGAAATTTTGTGCATGGATTTGTGTAATCACAACAACATTCAGGGTTCAGAATAGTTTTATTATACCCCAGAACTCACTTGTGTTCCCCCTTTATAGTCACATGCCCTACTTCTGTAACTCCTGGCAACCAATGACCTGTTCTCCACCCACAAATTTTCTTTTTACCATTTGTTTTTTATAGAAATATCATATAGATGGCATTACATACCATGTAGCCCTTGAGACTGGATTCTTTTTTTTAGGTAATACCTTTAAGACTCATCCATGTTGTTGCATGTATCAGTTATTAGGGTGTGTGTGTGTGTGTGTGTATTTAGGTCTTTCTTATTGCTGAGTAGTATTCCATGATATGGATATACCACAATTTATTTATACTGTTGAAACATATTCAGGTTTCTTCTGGTCTTTGGTGATTTTGAATAGATCTGCTGTAAACATTTATGTACAGGTTTTTGTGTAAACATAAATTTTCACTTCTCTAAAGTAAATACCCAGGAATGGGATTGCTAGGTCACTTGGTAAATGTATGTAAGCAAACTCTTTTTATTTGTGTAATACCTGTTAAGATCTTACATAACTAGTATGTCACAGAACATATAACATCCTGTAGACCTAGTATTTCATTGGATGCACTTTGGAGAGAAAAGCTTTAGGAAGGCCTGAAATGCTGTGACTTTTTGCTGGTTTTGAAGTCAAATGGACCTGAAATACATTCCACACATCCAAAGTTTGCTTAGACTCAGCCAGGACTCCCAATATACTCCCATTTGTTAAGGACCTACTGCCAGACATTTGTATCACAATCTCATTTAAACTAATCCTGACAATAATCCCATGATTTTGCAGGTGAGGGAACAGGAGCAGAAAGGCTAACAATTTACCCAAGTTCCCATGGCTGGTAAGTAGCCAGGATTGGAATCCTTGTATCTTATTGTCAAGTCTAGTTCTTTTTCTGCTTCCCTCTCTACCTGTCTTTTTTTTCCTTTCCCTCTTTGAACATTGTTTTCTGAGTCTGTTTTCTGTAGTTAATTGTCTTTGACCACAGTTGGCAAATAAAAAAACACTGTTGCTATCACTTCCCACTTCATGACAGACACCAATGATTTAATTTCACCTCCTCTTTCTTGCTCAGCTCTTTCTCCAGACAACTATCCATTGACTGGCGTTAGCACTTGAGCTAATAACCATCTGCTATTTTGTTTTTGGACTTTGTATTAGTTATCTGTTGCTGCGTAACAATATCGAAACAGTGTGGCTTAAAAACAGTAACTATCACTTGTGATCTTTCACAATTTCTATGGGTTAAGAATTCAGATAGGGTGCTGCAGAAGGACAGGCCCTATTCTGCCATGCCTGGGGCTTACTGGTTGGAAGACATGAACCATGTTGGGGGAATTTGTTCCTCAAAAGGATGAGTTGGGCTTGGTTTTCAGAAAAGGGCATGCCTTACAAAGATAACAGATGTTTCCTGTGCACAATGAGATGTCTTTTGACTCTGAGGATATTCTCTCATCTCCGCTCCTCCATTCTTGTCGTAGCTTTTTTGCTCAGCTACATCCTGTCACACTCATGTTCCTACTCAAATTGTAGGCTCTTTGTTTCCCAGGAGGACAACTTAAAGGCATATGTACCCTTTCATAGTTGAACGTCTAGCTCTTGACCTCTGATACTTTGATTTACTTCCATGACTCCCTGTATATTCCTGATTCCTAGTCTGCTCAGGATTTGAGGGGCACAGAACACTTTGGTTTGGGTATTGATTTTCTGGACTCCTAACCTGTCTCTCACAGTCAGGAAATGGTTACTCCCAGATCTGTGGCCTTGATCTGGACTTCTTGACTCCTTAGTGTCCTGCTCTGCTGTTTGCCAACCTCTTAACCCCTTGCTTCTCATACATCCTGTCTCTTGGTTTGTTTTCTTACTCTTTCTTGTTACCACCTACATTTTGGCTTACTAGTATCTTTTAGGCCAAATTATTTCCCGAGACGCATCTGCTGATTGGTATACTAGGCTTTGCCTTCCAATGACAGACTCCTCTCTCTCCCTTGTCTTCATTTGGAGGTTAAGCTGAGGTATAGGGTATTTAGCCTTGGATTCAGAACCAGAAGCCCCAAGTTCAAAACCTGATCTATGTGACTTTAGGCAAGGCTTTTTAATCTCTCTGGGCCCCAATTTTCTCATCTATGAAATGGAAGAATATGCTCTACTTCACAGCATTGCCTTAAAGATTAAATGGGAAGGGGTGCATGGGTGGCTTAGTGGGTTAAAGCCTCTGCCTTCGGCTCAGGTCATGATCTCAGGGTCCTGGGATCGAGCCCCGCATCGGGCTCTCCGCTCAGCAGGGAGCCTGCTTCTTCCTCTCTCTCTGCCTGCCTCTCTGCTTACTTGTGATCTCTGTCAAATAAATAAATATTTAAAAAAGAAAAAGATTAAGTGGGAGAATGTAGATAATGCAAGATAATAATGGGTAATAATTCTAAAATGCTAATTTGTGTGTGTGTGTACACGCACGCACATGTGTATATTTAAAGTAAGTTTATTTTTTCTTCCTTCTAAGCACCTTTCCTTTATATGGTGTTCCTCACTTAAGCAGCTAGGCCATTCTGTGCTCATTAACTCAGGAAAGGAAATGTCAGAGCAGAAAAAACAAATAGGAATCTTTCTGGCCTTGGTTTTCAAAAGCTTAGAGCCCTTAGTGGAACACTGGGACCCTAGGACTGGTGGAAATGAGTGAGAGCAAGGGGTTTGAAGAGAGAGGGAGATTCTCCTTCAGACTGGCAATGGATTCCATTGTTCTGTACGGAGGAGGGAGGTGAGTAGAAGGAGGAGAGACAGAGGGGGTGTAATGAAGCACAGATACAGTGGGACCCAGAGTGAGAGGGGTCTGTGCCCTCCCTTCTAGATAAAACCCTGGGGAGCAGAAAGGACATAGTTGGCAGATTCTGGGTGCCCAGGGTGGCCCACAAATGGTGCTAGACTGGAAGGGGTCATACAGCCTGGGGGTGAAGGAAATGTCAGTGTAGGTCACTGATCATTGAAGCCTACGGGCCTGTCAAGGATGATGGCAATTTCCCTTGACAACTGCATGGATAGTTGATAGCAAGGATCAGAGTGCACTTCTCTCCCACCCTGCCCCCTCCTTCAACTGTGATTCTCCAGGAGCTCCTTGAACCTAGAGGCACTCCCTGAAAATGGGAGGAAGGCTTCAGTTGAGATGAACTGAGGTTATATTTTGCCACTCTGGTTGAGTAGGATCTAAAAAGGAAGCTGAGGGCACCTGGGTGGCTCAGTTAGTTAAGTGACTGCCTTCGTCTCAGGTCACGATCCTGGAGTCTCAGGATCGAATCCCGCATCAGGCTCCCAGGTCCATGGGGAGTCTGCTTCTCCCTCTGACCTTCTCCCCTCTCATGCTCTCTCTCACGTTCTCTCTCTCAAATAAAGAAAATCTTTACTAAATAACTAAATAAAAATGAAGTTGAGTTATAAAAATAGTTTGTGTCTATACGGTGGATTAAGACCCATAACCACTACCACAGAAAGCACTGGGCCTTTATCTGTAGGCAGGCACCAGGATGTTTACTGAGTCTGAATTCAGATGTTGTGGAGCCTCTGAATATATGTAATGTCCTGCTTGATGCTTGAGGTCTGGTACAAGCTCTCCCTCCATCAGGGGTTCTCAAGGTACGATCCCAAGGACTAGTAGCATCAGCTCTGCTGGGCTTTTGTGAGAAATGCACATTCTCAGGCCCTCGCCCCAGAACTCCTGAATCTGAAACTCTTCCAAGTGATTCTAACACATGCTAGAGTTTAAGAACCACTGCTCTGCATCCTATCTATTTTTGTACGTACACCCTCAGTTTCTCAGACTTACTCCAGTAGTCAGTTACCATGTGATACTTGCCTAGCATCAGCTTTGGGCTAGCCAGATACATATAAATATATTTAATAATTGGATTTACAGAAAACTTCTTTTATTAAAAAATGTAGGCAGACTATAGTAAATAATATTTTGGGGGTGCCTGGGTAGCTCAGTCACTTAAGCTTCCATCTTCGGCTCAGGTTGTGATCCCAGAGTCCTGGGATCGAGCCCCATGTTGGTCTCCCTGCTCAGTGGAGAGCCTGCTTCTTCCTCTCCCTCTGCTGCTCCCCTTGCTCATGCTCTCTCACTTTCTTTCTCTTTGTCTCTCTCTCAAGTAAATAAAACCTTAAAAATAAATAATATTGTAAAGTGTTGAGGGCAAAGGATGCTGAATCTAAAATTTAATTCCAGCTTAATCGTCATTCAGAAAAATGAGGTTTACAAAACTATTTTCAGCCATATTGAGATTGTTTAACACATACCACTCCTAACTGATAGTCTCACATTACTAGTAATTATATATGAACTGATGATAAAAATTAATAACGATATACAAATTTTCCAGGAATAAACAAGGACTTTGATCTGCATATTTATTTTAAGTGTCTGGAGAGGAGAGCTTCTGATTTCCGCTGGAGTTTTCCTCATGACCATCCCACTTTCATCTCATTTCACTGAGGACCCAGCTCCTGAGAGGAAAACGGGAGATTGGAAAGAGACACTTCAGTAAATGGGGAGAGGGATCATAGGCAAACATGATCTTAAACCTTTACTACCTCCCCAAGGACCCTGTGTACTTCATAGGGATGGTTTTGTGGCCAGGCAAGGTCCTAGGGAAATTTATGGCAGAAACATTTTCCTGTATCTGGGTCAGGAAATGATAGCACACAGATGGAATTTACAATGGGAGTATGAATGGAGTGGCCCCACCCAGGCAGCCAAGCAAAGGCCCCTTTCACAGGCTCTATTCACATATAATGAGTGCTCCCCAGGCTCTCCTGGCTGGCCGCTTTTTCTTTTTTCCTCGATTGCTTTCACTTTTTCACAGAGGACTGCCCCGCTTGCGGTCCACTTGGGACTGGGGTGAGCCTTGATTTGGCAGGAGAAAGGAAGAAGTACACGGTGGCCTACAAAACTGAATTACTCTGCCTCCCTGGCCCCTTTCCTTGAATAATAGGCCTTTGTGCTTTGAAATGTAGGGAAGTCCCAGTTTCTCAGGCTTTTTTAAAAAAGGAAACCTTCCTAAAACCTCCTTTCCCACTTTAAGATGCTTAGCAGGGAGTAGTTAAGGGACAGAACAGTTATTAAATCAAATGTTTCTTTAATAGTTTTAGAAATTTTTAGGATAGCTGATTTCCAAACAAATATATTTCATGCATTCCTTCATATGGACAAAAATATTGGCTCAATTTGAAAGTCCAACTTTAAGAAAAATCACATGAGACAAATCTCTACATTAAAAAAAAAAACCCACAACACCTAAAAAGCCTGTTTTTGGCTCTAGCCAGTTATCCACTTTTATGAAATATTTGACAAAGCAAAATTTTATTACCAGAGAGGAATTCAGACAGGCTTTGGAGTCTGTTGAAATAGGGTTTGAATATATAGGATTTGTTTTAATTTTTAATTTTACTTGCCCCCCTCCTGCCCCTGCACCTAGGCATGATTTAAATCATTCCATCTTGTAACCAAACCAACGTGAGTTCGCTTCTTGGTAAGCACAGATATACTAGGTAGAATTGTCATGCAAAGTAAACTTCATTGGCAGCAAATAAGGAGACCATGGGGAATAACTTTGAAAGCCATGGCTCCCCAGGCAGGGGTGAATGGGTTCCTTTTATTTAGTTTAGGATGAATATTTAGACAGAAAAGCCTTGTCATCTTGCGTAGTGGCAGGCATAAGGCTGAGCCTAAAGGGAACATGCCTATACAGACCCTATATGTATATAAATGAGGCTTGTGGTCCTTCTTGCGTGTAAATTTTTTTATTATAATGAGGTAAAGGTAGTTGTTGGTCATTCTAGAAGTCACTCAGTGGTCATCTGTGCAGACACGAGTTGGGGGTTTGTACTGAAACTGGTCTGGGTGGTCTGGGCCAGTTTGAGTTCTCGTCAGGGCTGTCGCTGTCACTTGAAGGAGGATTTGGTTTCCATTTGCCTGAGTTAAGAGATAAGCTAGAAAGAAGAACTAAAGGAAAAATGTGGGTTGAGTGCTAGTAGGTGGGCAGTAAAGGTCAGGTGCTGGGGTCTAGCTGATAACAATGTTTTCCTTTCACTAATCTTATCCCACGTTTTCCTTTCAAAGGTGTGTGTTAATAGCATTACATTTTTTTTCTTTAGTCGCGAAAACAAATTATATTGAAAAATCATTACCATCATTTAGGGCCCCATATGTTTCAATGGTTTAAGTATATTTGAACATCTTTGATTTTCATTTTACTGTAAAAGATATGATTTCACCATTTATTTTTTGAATTTTCAGAATGTGGCAGAAGATATAAAACATTCTTCAATCAAGGGCTATTATCTGTCCCTTTGGCGGGGTTACCGGAGACCAGGCTCTAGAGCTAAACTTGGAGCAAAATGTTATTGTCTGCCCCTCTGATGGTCATTTCCCTTCTTTCCCCAGCCTGGGGTTGTGTTTTCTCTCAACCCTGTGTTCTCCGTGAGGCACCAGGCCCAGCTCCAGTCCTGGAACTCAGGATCTCCACTTGGCCAATCAAATCATCAAATCCTTTGTCCCATCCCCAGCTTGGGGAAAGGGAAAACAGCGGAGATTTCTTTAAGGATGGGCCACATGACCCAGCTGTAGCCAATGAAATACAGCTGGGGCTTTTCTGGGATTGGCTGGAGAGAGGCAGGAGCCCTCCTTCCATTGGCTATTATTATTATTATTTTTTAAAGATTTTATTTATTTGTCAGAGAGAAAGAGGGAGTGAGAGCACAAGCAGGAGGAGAGGGAGAGAGGTAGAGAGAGAAACAGGCCCCCTGCTGAGCAAGCAGCCCAATGCAGATCTTGATCCCAGGATGCTGGGATCATGACCAGTGGTGAAAGCAGAGACTTAATCGACTGAACCACCCAGGCTCCCCTTCCATTGATTCTTAACCTGGGAAAAGGTGAGGCTGGAGGTGCGGCAGCCAGTTTGATACCCTGAGATGAAAGCTTGAAGCCATGGCAGAGGCTGGGGACCTTGGAGGAGCCCAGAGATGAATGAAACCAACCCTGCTGAAGAAAGAGCTGGGAAAATTCAGCTGAAAAATTCAGTCCCCATGACATCATTTGAGTCCTATGCCTGAGGCCAGCCCTATCATTAGAGTGTTTAGTTGTTCAAACCAACACACCTCCTTAGTTGCTTAAGCTGGTTGAGATTGGATTTTCTGTTGATAAAAAGTCATGCCATTACCATATTAATGGCATGACTTTTTATCAACAGAAAATCCAAGATGTGGTATATATACACAATGGAATACTATGCAGCCATCAAAAGAAATGAAATCTTGCCATTTGCGACGACGTGGATGGAACTAGAGCGTATCATGCTTAGTGAAATAAGTCAATCGGAGAAAGACAACTATCATATGATCTCCCTGATATGAGGACATGGAGAAGCAACATGGGGGGGTAGGGGGATAGGAGAAGAATAAATGAAACAAGATGGGATTGGGAGGGAGACAAACCATAAATGACTCTTAATCTCACAAAACAAACTGGGGGTTGCTGGGGGGAGGTGGGATTGAGAGAGGGGGTGCGGGCTATGGACATTGGGGAGGGGAGGCGAACCATAAGAGACTATGGACTCTGAAAAACAACCTGAGGGTTTTGAAGGGTCAGGGGTGGGAGGTTGGGGGAACAGGTGGTGGGTGATGGGGAGGGCACGTTTTGCATGGAGCACTGGGTGTTGTGCAAAAAGAATGAATACTGTTACGCTGAAAAAAAAATAAATAAATAAAAAGGGAAAAAAAAAAAAAAAAAAAAAAAAAAAAAGTCATGCCAGTGCAGGTCTGGAGTCCAAAGTACTGGGAATTTGCCAAGATACAGCTCCAGGTGCTGAGAATGAGGCTGGAGTACGGTCAACAGAGCTGGGCTCCAATGCCTGACTCCCTCCCCTCCCTAGCCCCTGCATGGAGGAGACGTGACTCAGTGCTGGTTTCTGCTGGAGGGATGCTAGCTAGAGTGGCTTATGCCCTTGCTATCTCAGCTCAAGTCTGGCCTGGAAACTAGGAGCAGGACTGGACTTGGAGATGGGGGACCATAACCCTTCAGCAGTGGAGAGTGAAGGGGCAGGTTGGATACATATTGTCAAGGACTATGGTAAGTCAGAAACTTCATGCTGTGTTACGTATCTTCATTGCATGGACCCTTTATTCTCTCCAGGGAAAGTGTCTTTACTTTTGGTCTCTGCCCTAAACATCATCCCCACCCTCCTGTGGCCTGCTGAACTTCCACAGCTGGGTTAGACATCTCTCCTCAGTGTTCTCCTAGGCTTTTTTATGTAATGAGCATCACATTTTCACCTGTATTTTTACTCACTCATTCAGCAACTATTTATTGAGTGCCTGCTGTGTGCCAAGAGCTATTCCAGGCACTGGAGGTATACCAAGACAGACAGAAATCCCTGCCTGCAAGGAGTTACATTCTAAGGGGTGGGGAGAGGCAATAAATAAGTAAATTATAAGCTATGTTCAAAGTAGATGTGTGCCAAGGGGGAAAAAAGCAGGAAAAGAGGCTGAGGCCTGACAGGGAAAGTGGTGACAATTTTTCATGGACTAGTGAGGGGAGACTTCATGGGAAGGTGGCATTTAAGCAGACTGGAAGTAGATGAGTGAACAAGCCTTGTGGATATCTGGGGGAAGTGCTTTCCAGGTGAATGGAAAGGTAAGTGCTGAAGTCCGGAGGTGTGCAGGCTTGGCGGGGCTGAGGAACAGCAGGGAAGCCATCGTGGGCAGACATCAGGGAGTGGAGTAAGCAATTGAGGTCAGCAAGGGGTTGACAGAGAAATAAGGATCAGAGGTATTTCAGTTATTTACTGCTGTTATAAGGAACCACTTTAAAACTTAGTGGTTTAGTGTAACACTTTATTATTTCTCATGATCCTGTGGTTTGACTAGGAAGTAATTCTCATGACTTGAGAAGTTGTGAAAATATGAGAAGAGGGTCTCATCAGGGGTCCCTCTTGTGGCTGCTCTGGCAGGACACTAGGCTGGCTGGCCCTCTCTCCTGATGTGGTTTCTCATTATTCATGTGTCTTGCCCAACCTTCTTATGTGGCAGTGGGGTCCCAAAAGGGAGCATTCCAGGGGACAAGATCCAGTGTGGAAGTGCTTTTCTAGCCTTCTATCACATTTGCTCATGTACCAGTGGCCAGAGTGCCCATATGGCTAAGCCCAGAGTCAGTTTAGAAAAGGACCACATGAATACCAGGATGTGAGATTCACTGGGGCCACCCGTGAAGGTTCAGGGATCCTTTTTTCTAAATCTATTGAAAGAGTGGGGCAAGGGTGTACATAATTGATGGGCTTTGGGGTTGGGCTGAAATAGAGGAGAGAGGCCAGGTCAAGGATGTTGACCACATTCCTGTGATCTAGTTGACTAGCTTTGTCCTTTGGTAGAGCCAAGGGGCCACTTGAGAAAACTGCATAGTTCCCTGCTGTTTCTATCAGCCTCCACGTCCTTTGATACAAACACTTGGCATCTTCTCAGTTGTATTTAAGGTACTTTGCAAACACATTTTCATGACAAGCCCCTAAACTCAGTCTCTAACTAGACTGCTGCCTTTAAACCGCACCTAGGTATGAATTTTGGTTTTACCACTGACCCTGTACATGAAAAGAAATGGGATCTGGTGAATCCATCAGGTGAACCAGCGCCATTCACCTTAATTTGAAAGAAATAGAGATGAAACTACAAGGAACTGGTAGCCTGCCAACGTAATCGTTCATTGATTCATACAACAAATATTTGCTGAGCACCTGTTATGTGGTCGGAATAATGCCATCACCATCATGTAAAAGGACTACAGAGAGGACTCGTAGAGGGGACCCTGAAATCTGTGCATTGAGTCTCATTTAATAATGACTCTCATGATAATTGCTTCCTCTGTGAGATATTCATAAAAAAAGCTTTAAGATAGTCTTCCCTGAACTGTAGTTTCCTTTCATGTCCTTGTCATCCATAGCCTTTGGAATCGTTTCAGTGCTATTTTGGTTATTTTGTTTTTCAAAGTAAAAATTCGTTTATATACTTTTTTCTTGATTTTATTAATGATACATGTTGTTGAAAAATATCCAAACACGCTGACAGTGAAAAAAAGAGTGTACAGTTTTTTTTTAATTCTACCATCCAGAGGGCCATAGTTGCTATTAACATTTAGTGAGCAGCCTTCAGATAGCCCTCAGTGAATATCCATGTGTGATGCAATAAAGTGGATCATGCTCTAATCTGAGTTTTAAAAAATCCCATTTTGTGGATGTGCAACTTTATCTAGTCCCAGACCGAGGGATATTTAAGTTGTTTCCAATTTTGCAACAAGGATTAAGTAATGTTTCGATTCTCTGATTTCAAATCAGACCCTGAGGTTTCCCTCTTTTCTGTGTTTGGAACATCCTGCTACTTTGCTGAAGATACCATCTTTGTAGGCTTTTTTTTTTTTTTTTCTCTTTTTGGTCTTGGCAGTTTTGATTATTGATAAATATTTTGTTTCCTCAAACAGGAACTTCTAAATGGTTTTCAGATAATATAAGATAACTTTTAAAAGCCTCTTTCTCCAGCACCTGGCTGGTTCAGTCACTAGAGCATGCAACTCTCGGTCTCAGGGTTGTGAGTTCAAGCCCCACGCGAGCCTACTAAATAAATAAATAAATAAATAAATAAATAAAGGGTTCTCTCCATCTTTCCCTTAAATATAGCCTATATTTGGCTGACTAAAACACCTCCCGAATAACTGTGTGGTGGGTTCCTGGGCTGGCCATCTCCCTCCACAGTGTTAAATTAAATTGTGTATAGCTATGGTTACCAGGCTGGCTACCATTACCAACTTAAAGTGATGTCATACACCCAGCCTTTCCAGCCCCCATGACCCCTGGCTTGCCTGTGTGTGCAGAGGTTAAACTCCCTCCAGAGGTTGGGTGTCCTGGTTGTGGGGTGTGAGAACGTGTGTGGGGGAGTGAGGTGGGCAGTGATGGAACATTTTTCGGCCCTCTTCACCCCTGAGAATTAATTCTGAGCAGTGTACTGCCATTGTAACACTTGCCACATTGCGTACTAATCCTTTGTTATGTGACTGTCTCCCCATCTGTGGCTGTGAGCTCCTCAAAGGGAGGGATCTTTCTTATTGGTCTGTGTCACCCAAGTACCCGGTGCAGTACCTGGGTATTTGCTGAATGGATGAGTAAGTTCATGAGTGACTGTCTGAGTGAGTGAGTGAAAAAATGCAAGACAAATCCTGATATTACAGCCAGATGTTGTGTGGGTGCTCAGTGTGGGGAAAGAAGAGGATCGTGGGGAAGGCCAAAGCACAGAGGAGTGCAGCCTTAAGTCTGGGGGCTTTGGAGCAAGAAAACCAGGGCTCAAGTCAGGCCCAGACTACCTACCAGTTGTATGACCTTGGGCAAGTCACTCAACTTTCCTGCACTTAACTCTCCTTATACATAAAAAGGGGATTAATTTAGGGGCGCCTGGGTGGCTCAGTGGTTTAAGCCTCTGCCTTCGGCTCAGGTCATGATCTCAGGGTCCTGGGATCAAGCCCCGCATCGGGCTCTCTGCTCTGCAGGGAGCCTGCTTCCTCCTCTCTCTCTCTGCCTGCCTCTCTGCCTGCTTGTGATCTCTGTCTGTCAAATAAATAAAAATAAAAATTTTTTTTTTAAAAAAAGGGGATTAATTTAGGTATTAAGTGCAATGTGCTAGACACTCTTCCTAGGTGTTGGGGAATCGGCAGGGAGCTCAGAGTCTTTTGCGGCAGCCATGGGTCACCCTCTGCAGAGCAACTTTAAGAGAGAGCCTCCCGAAAGGGTGTATTTAGCTTCAGTCCCCCTACCCTGCTCCACTGTGTTCTTGCTGAGGCTGCGGTGAGGGTTCTAGGGTACTGCAGCCTGGGCTTTTCTCAGCCAATCCTACCTTCCCCCTGTTTCTGTGACAAGGTCGGAGGCTTTCCTGCATACTCCTTCTCCTTCCCCTTTTATCCTTCTCAGACATTTCTCCCAAGAATTCTCCTGCATGTCTAATTCTGTCTTGGCGTCTGCTTCCTGGAAGGCCCAAACCAACAGCTTTGCTCCAGAACCTTACCAAATAGAGGTCAGATAAAATATATCACTAAAGGTGATTGTCAGGATTATAGGAGATGATGTTTGAGAAGGGCTTAGCAGTAGGCCAGCCCCCAGCAAGAGTTCAAAGATGTGCACTGTTGTTGCTGTTATTGTTATTCTCACTGATTTTGTTCCCCAGGTGAGCAGGTAGAAAATGGTATCTTTCAGGTGTCAGTTTCATGAGTTGGTTTGACCCAGTGGGCTGTACCTGACTCCAGGTGTCCTTCAGAGTTTCTTCAGGAACAAGGGGCTACAAATAGGAAATGGCAAATCCCAGGAAGATATTTTGTGGCCTTTAGGGACTGATCATGGAGCTTCCAGAAGAATCTTCTGATTCTAGGTAGGCCTGAGTGTGGATGGGAGGGAAGCGTCTAAGCTCTGTCCCTCGCTGACAATAACACTAGCCACTCACTGAAGCCTGGAGGTACAAGAGTATGGAGCCAGACGGCCCAAGTTCAAATCCCAGCCCTGCCATGTACTTCCTACCTCCCAGGCTTGTTTTGTAATTTAGGTAATAAAGATCGAGTGCTCAGTATAAAGTATCTGAAAACGGTTAGTCTCCTTACTTTCCCCCAACAATATTTCATTCTACTTTTCTTGGAATAGTTAACATGTGTGTAACTTCTCTGGGTTGGCAAATTATGGCTGGTGCCTGGGCTAGGGAGTCACTGTCCTGATCTCTGGATTATTAGGAAGAAGAAGAAGGTCTCATGACAGAAAGGAGGGAGGGTGTTTGAGCACAAAAGAGTAAGGGTTTTACTGGACCGGTATTTACTGAGGAGCCACCATGTGCCAGCCCCTCCCCTGGGTACTGTGTTCATGAAGGTGATTAGGACACAGGCACCATTCCTGAGGAGGTCAGATACTAACTTGGAAGCTGGGGGTGGACAAACGGGTATGTAAAGATTGCCCTGGGGCCCATGACAAGGCAGACACACAGAGCTTGGGAGCATGTGATTATGGGTATAATTTTTTTTGACATTTCTTCCCTCCCAGATTGGGTGAAACTTCCATGGCTCCTAGATTTTTTCCATAGGATACATGGCTACTATGGGTATTCACTCTTAATTAATATGCATAATATTAATAATATTATTATAATGTAAAAAACACTCCAAAAGTACTAGTTAAATCAATGGGCATAACATTTCAGTTATACAAGATGGGCAAGCTCTAGAGGTCTGCCCTACAACATAATGCTAGTAGTTAACAATACTGTACTGTATGACACACTTAAACATTTGTTAAGAGAGTAGATCTTATTTTAAGTGTTGTTCCGCTAAAAACAAAATAAACCCAAACCAAAATCAAGACAAAAATAAGTGAAAGAAAAAAAATAGGAAAAAATAGAGGCAGTGTTACAACTTATCAGAGTGCCTAGAACAAATATTATATGATTTCTTAAAATTTATCATTCATTTACTGTTCACTTCATTTCAAAATAAAGTGGTGAGAAAATGTACGAGGGAGAAGGTGACAGCTATTATAAATATTACCATCTTTGCTAGTGTTTTGCCGGTCAGAATTCTCAGGTTCAGAACGTTAAAGCACCTTGCCAGGGACCGACCACACAGCTGAGTATGGACCGCTCAGTCACAGGTACCCAGTGTCTGGAGTTCAGGCCTCCTGCTCTGGGACATTATCAGAATTTCTCACTAGGTGGCGCTCTTCCCCTGGGATAGGAACAGACCAAGGCCTGGCAGTCGACTAGTCTTTTCTCACTGGAGCCTAGCCTTCTACAGCTAGCAGCGATTTTGAACAGGTCTAAGCTGAGAAACAGAGGAATAAAGCTCGAAAGTATGTCTCTGAGATATACTCAGAGTCACCTATGGTCACCAGATGTTTTGGGGTGGTGTCTTAGTTTGCCAGTTCCGAATCTCATTTATTTCCGGTGTGGTATCCCTTGCCCACAACCCCATAGCTGCTTCTGGACCCTTCCTTGCAGAGTTAGGTGCTTCCCTGTTGGGTAGTTGCTACAGTCTGCTATTTGGTTGTGGAGGAGGTATTTAGGAGCAGGGCAGAGGTTTGAGGCAGCCTGGGGGCATTCTCCCCCCACCCCCTCATTTCTTATCCTTTCCTAGAGTCATTCAGTGTGTGTGTACTGCTCAGGGTAGGGACCCTGGGGCCAAATCACCTTTGTCCAAATCCTCATCCTCCTCTTACCAGCAGTATGCTTTGGGCAATTGGTGAACCTCTGCGTCTTGTTTTCCCATCTATAAAATGGGAATTAATAGAATACCTATCACATAGGATCTTCGTGAGGATTGAGTTAGTGTATGGAAAGCACTTAGAATACCTGTAAGCATGTGGTAAGAGCTATAGAAGGGTTTCTAGTATTATAATTCACCAGCATCCTATATGCATACGAGTTTACATGAAATGCCAATATAATTCATCATTATAATTCATCATATATAATTATATTCATTATAATTCATTATTTTATATATATAATATATAATTATATTCATTATATATTCATTATAATTCATCAATATAATTCTTCATACTCCCCACCTATTGTCATCCCATAGTGTCCTTTTCATACTGATACCTGCCTCTCTGCAGGTCATGCTCTGCAGTATGCTAAACCTATGATTTCCATATCGCAGTGAATCTACTCAGTGAATCCACAGAACAAACCTATGTTCCCGTTCTGAGCTCAAGGTTGAGGCTTCGACAGGACTGTCCTTCCTAGGATCATGCAGAAAGTGACAGAACAGAGACTCACACTCAAGACTGTCTGATGAAGTTTTTCACCATGACATCATTCTACCTCCTCTTGGAGTCAATTACAGACACCAAAACCAGCCCTAGGAGCCCTGGGCGTCAGCTTTGCTCAGAGAGTAGAAGTCATTCTTCTCTGGGGTGAGGTTTCTTATCACTCTTATCCTGGGAGACAAAGGTGCAGATTTCAGAGTTGTCTCCCTGCTCGCCTGCAAAGACACAACATGCTTTGACTGACAAACAAAGAGGCCTCTTTTAGATAAGAGCTGAGTTAGCCTTGCAGCCAAGGGCCACCTTCCCCCCTCCTGTTTATTCTGAAGCTCACAGGCTCTTCCTTGCGCAGGTGTGGAGCTGGAGTCTCAGGCACGTGAGTTTACTTGAGTTCTAGGCAATCCAGGATGTAACACAAGCTCTCAATGACTCAGGCCAGCTTATCTGGGATTTTTCCTCTCTTGGCATGTGAGAGAGTCTGTGCAGCATTGACATCTTTTAGCCAAGAAATAAACAGCAGGCACCAACCTACAATTGCAGAATCATAGAATGTCAGGGCTGGAAGGGACCACTGGATGTGGAAATTAGGACTCTGATGAGGGACTCTGACAGTCCTTGAAAACAGAACTTCTAAGTCTCAGCACTACTGTCATCTGGGGTGGCTGATTCCTTGTTGTGGGGGCTGTCCTGTGCGTTGCCCGATGTTGAGCAGCATCTTTGACCTCTACCTACTAGTTGCCAATAGCAGACCCCCAGTTGTGCAACAACCAAAAATGCCTCCAGACATTGCCAAATGTCCCCTGGGCACCATAGTTCCTCCCCTTTCTGTTTTCCTCTCCTCTTAAAAGCCAGTGCTCTAAAATCAGGCTCCTTCCCTTCCAGAAATACATATTAAGAGCTTGCTATGGGGCACCTGGGTGGCTCAGTGGGTTAAGCCTCTATCTTCGGCTCAGGTCATGATCTCAGGGTCCTGGGATTGAGCCCCGCATTGGGCTCTCTGCTCGGCAGGGAGCCTGCTTCCTCCTCTCTCTCTCTCTCTGCCTGCCTCTCTGCCTACTTGTGATCTCTCTCTGTCAAATAAATATAAATAGATAAATCTAAAAAAAAAAAAGATCTTGCTATGTGTTATGCTGTACTGGCATATGATTCAAGCATGGGCTCTGTCCTTAAAGCACTCAGGGACTGGGGCGCGTGGATGGCTCAGTGGGTTAAAGCCTCTGCCTTCAGCTCTGGTCATGATCCCAGGATCCTGGGATTGAGCCCCGCATCGGGCTCTCTGCTCAGCATGGAGCCTGCTTCCTCCTCTCTCTGCCTACTGTGATCTCTGTCTGTCAAATAAATAAAATCTTTTAAAAAATAAACAAACAAAATAACAACAACAAAAGAACTCAGGGACTAACTGGGGAGACAGAAAGGGCTGCACAGGGGCCAAGTATGGGAAGCCCCTCCCAGGGACAAGAAGTAGGTACTCTGAGGAGCACAGGGGCAGACCACACCCACTGGGGAGATCCAAAAAGGTAAGATCCTTCAGGTAAGGATATGGCAGTTTTCCAGGCAGACAGAGCTGGTGAAGGACATTCCAGGCAGAGGAACGGAATGTACGAAGGTAAAGAGTTGTAAAGTATGATGTGAAAAAAAAGTATTTTATTATGATTGTCCCCCATAGTGCCGCTGGGAGGAGGCTAGAGAGAGGCAGGGCAAGATGACGATGATGACAGTTAACACATACTGAGCACTTCTTCTTCTTCTTCCTCTTCTTTTTTAAAGATTTCATTAATTTATTTAAGAGAGAGAGAGAGTATGAGCAGGGGTAGGGGAGAGGAAGAAGCAGGCTCCTCACTGAGCAGGGAGCCCGACATGGGACTCAATCCCAAGACCCCAGGATCATGACCTGAGCGAAGGCAGACACTTAACTGACTGAGCCACCCTGGAGCCTTGAGCACTTTTATGCCAGATGCTGCTCCAAGTGTCTTACGTGTGTTGTTTCTTTTTTTTTTTTTTTCTTTTTTTTTCTTTAAAGATTTTATTTACTTATTTGACAGAGAGAGAGATCAGAAGTAGGCAGAGAGGCAGGCAGAGAGAGAGGGGGAAGCAGGCTCCCTGCTGAGCAGAGAGCCCAATGCGGGGCTCGATCCCAGGACCCTGAGATCATGACCTGAGCTGAAGGCAGAGGCTTAACCCACTGAGCCACCCAGGTGCCCCACATGTGTTGTTTCTTAATCTTCACAGTGATCTTTTGAGGAAGGTACTATTATTCCCTCTGCTTTACAGATGGGAAAAACGATGCGCAGAGAGATTATGTAACCTGTCCAAGTCACACAGCTGTGGAAATTTGGTTATAGTTACACGAAGGGTTTTAAGTAGAGCAATATAGCAATGTCATCGTCAGTGTCTCCGTTAACCTTTGCTTCACAACAAACTTCACTACCAAAACCATTTTATTGTATTTCATGATTCGTGAGTTGGCTGGGGCTCAGCTGGGTGGTTCCTCACTGGTCTCGCTGGGGTCTTTCCTCAGTAGCAGTGAGCTAGTGGCTGGGGCTACAGTTTGGGGCTGAATATCTGGCACTTTGGTATTTCTCTATCTTCTTTGTCCCTATGGACCTTTCCCTGTGACCTCTCTCCAATAGCACAGCCTGTTCTTGGTGGCTCAGAAGCTGCCAGGCCTTCTTAATGTCTGTATTCAGTATGTCACTTCGTCTGTGTCTTTCTAGTCAAAGTGATCACAGGCACAGCCCAGATTCATGAGGAGGGGGCAAGAGGTCCATCTCTGGCAGGAGGATTGGCCTGTGTATATAGGTAGGGGTAGAATTGTTTGAGGCCATTCTTGGATCCTAGTTCTAGGATCCTAGGATCCTAGGATGCTTGGATCCTAGCCATATTTTTATTCCAGAAGGAATGTTCTGGCAGCATTGTGGAAGTGTATAGAAGATGGTAAGACTAGAGACTTGAAGATGAGTTATGAAGTCATCATAATAGCTTTGATAATTTTGGTTGTGTTGGTCCCTTAACTTCTCTTTTTTCTTCTATGGAAAGACCAGAGTAATTGTGTTTTAATAATAGTAACAACATAATAATGATACTAGCCTATATTTATTGAGTACCTACTATGTGCCAAGGACTGTGATAAATACTTTTCTAGATGATTTAATCCTCACAATGATCTCATGAGGTATATACATTCCTACATTACCTTCCAGAAAACTGAGACCAAGTGTATTAGTTTCCCAGTGCTGCTGGAACAGAGCACCCCAGACTGAGTAGCTTAAACAATTTATTTCTTCACAGTTCTGGGAGCTGGAAGTCTGAGATAAGGTGTTGTTGGTAGGGTTGGTTTCTTTGGGTGGCTCCCTCCTTGGCTTGTGGATGACCACCTTCTTCCTTTGTCCTCACAAGGTGTTTCTTCTGTGTGTGTCTGTGTCCTAATCTCCTGTTCTTATAAGGACATCAGTCATATTAGGATTAGGGCCTACCCATAAGACCTCATTTTACCTTAATTACCTCTTTAAAGACACTGTCTCCAAATACAGTCACATTGTGCAGTAGTGAGGATTAAAGACTACAACACATGAATTTTGAGAGGACATAGTTCTGCCCATAGAATCAACAAATTAGCCTGTATTTATGTAGTCAATAGGTAGGAAGTGAAAATTTGACCTGAGTGTGACTTTAGGCTCCTTAATTAACTACTCTTTGTACTGTTACCTACAGTTCTGTTCAGTTCTTGTCCCAAGCAGAAAAATAGCAAGGTGGAGGAAGGCACCAAACCTGCTTAGCTCTTTTTTTTTTTTTAAAGATTTATTTATTTGACAGAGAGAGATCACAAGTAGCAGAGAGGCAGGCAGAGAGAGAGAGGAGGAAGCAGGCTCCCCGCAGAGCAGAGAGCCCGATGCGGGGCTTGATCCCAGGACCCTGAGATCATGACCTGAGCTGAAGGCAGCGGCTTAACCCACTGAGCCCCCCAGGCGCCCCAAACCTGCTTAGCTTTGCATGTAGGATCTAGCTATTTATAACCTGAGGCGCAGAGGCTGAATTCCAGTTACTTGTTCTGTGCCCTTCACCTATAGCTCCATCATAGTGATCTTTTTAGAAGGACACTGAAAGGTGGCAGGTGTGGCATACCCTGGTAGAACCATAAATGAGAATGATAAAATAATGATCACTAATACTTTATGACTGTACAGTGCGCCAGGCAGAATCCTGAGTGCTTTACACACATTTTTTATTTCTCACAATAATCCTATTAGATAGGTACTATTATGTTTCCTATTTTACATATGGGGAAATTGAGGAGAGTGGGGAGTTCACCTGTCTGAATTTACCCTAGTAGTAAGAAGTGGCAGGTCAGGGGCGCCTGGGTGGCTCGGTGGATTGAGCCGCTGCCTTTGGTTCAGGTCATGATCTCGGGGTCCTGGGATCGAGCCCCGCATCGGGCTCTCTGCTCCACAGGGAGCCTGCTTCCTCCTCTCTCTCTGCCTGCCTCTCTGCCTACTTGTGATCTCTCTCTGTCAAATGAATAAATAAAATCTTAAAAAAAAAAAAAAAAAAGAAGTGGCAGGTCAGGCTGAGCACTCAGGAAGTCTGAATCCAGAACCTGTATTTTTAGCTATTATCTTTCCCTGACGCCCCTAGGAACCTGGTGAAGAATGAGTCTATACCGGTTCCATTAAAAAAGGCTGAGTTTAAAAAAAAAAAAAAAGGCTGAGTTAGAGAAGGCTCATTAGGCCATAATTTTTCTACCATCATCAAGATACTTACTGCTGGGGTGCCTGGGTGCCTGGGTGGCTCAGTGGATTAAGCCGCTGCCTTTGGCTCAGGTCATGATCTCAGGGTCCTGGGATCAAGCCCCGCATTGGGCTCTCTGCTCCACAGGGAACCTGCTTCCTCCTCTCTCTCTGCCTGCCTCTCTGCCTACTTGTGATCTCTGCCTGTCAAATAAATAAATAAAATCTTAAAAAAAAAAAAAAAGATACTTACTGCTACATATTAAAATAAAATACTGATACCAGTGCTTCCTGATTTGTTAATTTTCAAAATCACCTTTTGACTTGCTGTTATCTAGGCTAAAAACATGTTACTTGCCTCCAACCCTTTCCTGCAAACTCCTATCATCAAAGAATAATTTTTGTTAAAGCAATATTTACTGATTATTATATTATGTTTATACACTTGTTATCCCCTGCAAAGCCAAAAAGTGTACTGTGATTATATTTCCTTCTTGTATAACTTCTTATTTTTCCTGGAGTTGATAATTTTTTTAAAAAAATGTTGTTACGTAAATTAACCCATGTATTATAGGCTAGCAGTGTTTCAAACGGCGGTGCTTCTACTGGTCTTTCAACTCCTCCAGTCTTCTGAAGACAGGCTTTACTGTGACGGCAGAAGTGGGGTTGTAGGTCCAGGAGCCACCAGCGACGGTTTTCTTGCAGGAGCCACAATGCCAGATCCCCACAGCTCGTCTTTTCATCTTGGTTTTGCCACAGAAGGAGCAAGTGTACTTGGCATGCTGGCTTATCTCAGTATTCTTCACCATCTTCCTGAGGGAGGCACCATAACAGGTCCCGTATTTGCCCACGATTCCGACCTTCTTGGTGTGTTTGTTTATCCATGTCGCCGCAAACTAGGTCTGAGCCCAGAGAGGAAGAGATTCAGTGCGCCGATAATTTTTGTTTGTTTGTTTCTTTTATTTGCATTATTTTTTAGGTACCTGTTCTTTTCTTTGCTGTGAGAGCATTCAGGCCTATAAGACATTTTTCATACATGGATATACTTTCTAGAGCTTTCTGGAGTCCTCCAGCTCTAGATAGGTAAGTTTTTCATTAGGCCTTTCACCTAGTTGTTATTCTGCAAATTCTCTTTGCTTCTCTTTTATGTTGGAACCTCTGTTTCCTGAGTTCCACGTCTTATTTCCTTGTTCTGGTTTCTGTTGCCTTCTAAGAGAGGTACATGGACATAGATTTTGTGAGTCCTTGCTAATCTGAAAATGTCTTTTTTTTCTACCCCTACTCTGGATTTACAGCTTGGCTATATAGAACTTAGGTTACAAATCATTTTCCCTTGAAGACATGTTCCACTCTCAGCTTTCAGGGTCATTTTTGAGATGTCTAATACCTTTGCTTTTGCCTTTGTATGTGACTTAATTATCTGGACACTTCTAGTTCTTCTGTGTATCTCTGGTCTGCTAAAACTTGGCATTGGTCTTTTTTTATTCATTGTGCTTTTTTAAAAAAAGGTATATTTATTGGAGAGAGGGAGAGAGAGAAAGAGCAGGTGGAGGGGCAGAGAGAGAAGCCGACTTCCCACGAAGCAGGGAGCCCGGCTTGGCCCCAGGACCCTGAGATCATGACCTGAGCCGAAGGCAGATGTTTAACTGACTGAGCCCCCCAGGTGCCCCTCCTATGCTTTCAGTTGGATACTCATGTCCTTCAGTTCCAGGAATTTTTCTTAAATTATTTCTTTTATCATCTTCTCCTCTGTTTTCTTATTTGGATATTAAATTCAGTTGAGTCCCTAAGTCTTTTATTTTTATATTATCCCTATTATTTTCCATCATTTTGGCTTTTTGTTACTTCCAACCTATTAACTCTTTAATATTGATCATCATTTTTATTTTCAAGGGCTCTTTATGTTTTTCATAGTATCCCGTTTTTCTAAAAAAATTGATGGAAGCGATATCTTCACTTAATTTTCTGGGTATATTATAGTTCTTATATGAAGCTTTCTTCTGTTCCTGGCCATCATCAATTTCTTCCTGGGTCAATTTTTTTTTTTCTCTCGGACTGTGTTGATCTCTGTCTTTCATGATGGAATCCTTCCTCAAATGGTAGTGATCCTTAGTTATGGTCTCACATTTTAGGGTAAGGCACAAAACTAGCCCTATGTACATAGGCAGAGCTTATCAAGTGGAGGCCTTCAGTATTGGGTTTTTGGTGGGGATCTTTCTGTTTTGTTAGGGGAAACCAGATGTCACTACCCATTATATTCTTCCCCTGAGACAGTTCAGTTTTTTATGAGAAGAAGTCTTCATCTTCTTCCTAGGAGTAAGATGCATTTCCTGCATTTCATGAGCAGAGTCAAGGAACAGGACCGAGGGGTCCCATTGCCCAGGATGCAGTCTCACCAAATCTCTCCATTGTGCAACCTTACCCTGCTCCTGCTGGCTCCTCTGCCATTTGCACAAGAACCTGGGGCCTCCCCTGTCCCGATTTCCCAGGGATTAAGCTTCCTTTTTCCCACCTGGGTGAGGGGTAGCTGCTTGGCTGTTGGGGCAGAGGACGTTTTCAGCTTGATCCTCACCCTGGCTCATCCCTCCATCTCAGCCCGAGTTGTTCAGAGCCTTTTTGGGGGCAAATCAGTTTGCTTCTCATCCGTAAGCCCCCTTGCTCTGCTAAGATGGTTACCATCCTTCCATCTGCTTTCCATCTTTTAAAAAAAATGAAGAGAACATATGCCAGAGCACATGCAAAGTTGCTCCACATCACTAATCATTAGGGAAATACAAATAAAAACCACAGTGAGATACCATTTCACACCAAGTAGGATGGCTGTTTATCAAAACAACAAAAACAACGAAATTTTGGGTGGATGTGGAGAGATGGGAACACTTTCACACTGCTGGATGTAAAATGGTGCAGCTGCTATAGAAAACAGTCCAACAGTTCCTTGAAAAGTTAAACATGGAATCACCATTTGTTCAGCGATTCCACTTCTGGGTATATATACAAAAGGTTTGGAAGCAGGGACTCAAATAAATATTTGTGGATTGATATTCATGGCAACATTATTCTCAACAGCCAAAAGGTGGAAACAACCAAAGTGTCTATCAATGAATGGATAAACCAAATGTGGTATATCCATATAATAGAGTTATTATTCCTCTTCAGAAAGGAATCAAATTCTGTCAATTACACCTCAGTAAAGCTGAAAACGAAATATAATCTGATTTCATGTGGGGGGAAAAGGAGTAAAATTCTGATACATGCTACAACATGGATGAACCTTAAAGACATTGTGTTAAGTGTAATAACTCAGACACAACAGGACAAATACTGTCTGATTTCACTTACGTTATGTATCTAGAGTAGTCAAATTCATACAGACAGAAAATAGGATAGCAGTTACCATGGCTGAGGGGAGGAGGGAATAGGGAGTTGTTTAATTGGTACCAACTTTCAGTCTGAGAAGATGAAAACGTTCTGGAGATGGATGGTGGGGATGGTTGCGTAACACCGTGAATGCACTTAATGTCATCAAACGATACACTTAAATATGGTTAAAGTGGTAAGTTTTATGTATATTTTATAACACAATTTAAAAAAAGCTAAAAAATCACTTGCCTACTTTGGTTTCATTTCACTTTCTTTGTCCGCGTGAACTGTTAAAAAGAAAACAGGGGCGCCTGGGTGGCTCAGTGGGTTAAAGCCTCTGCCTTCGGCTCAGGTCATGATCCCAATGGAGCCCCGCATCGGGGTCTCTGCTCCGCAAGGAGCCTGCTTCCTCCTCTCTCTCTCTGCCTGCCTCTCTGCCTAGTTGTGATTTCTCTCTGTCAAATAAATAAAATATTAAAAAAAAAAAAGAAAACAACAGGTCCAAAATGGAGTAACTTTTGGTAAGATCTGTCAGCAAACCAAGACTTAATACCTAAACCTAACAGCAGTTTCAGCCCTTCCAGGAATGTGGCCTTTAACCAGTCAACATGGAATTTCCTGATCAGCTTGAGAAAACTTACTGATAGGTCCCTTCCATTCCCCTTAGGAGGGTGACCTTGCCTAACACAATGCATTCTTTGCTAATAATTTCCTTTTTTCCTCTCCCTCTATGTCTCTATGCCTTTAAAAAAACAAAAAAACAAAACAAAACAAACAAAAACAACCTTTCCTTTTCTGTAGCTCAATAGAACACCTTTCTATTTGCTAGGTGAGATGCTGCCTGATTCATGAAGCATTCAAGAAAGCCAATTTGATCTTTTAAATTACTCAGTTGAATTTTTGTTGTTTAATAGGACATACTCTTTTTTAATTTCTTTATTGCCATTTTAGTGGGGTCTCAAGAAAAAGAGGCTTAATAAGTGTGTGTGGTCAATCCACCATATATAACTAACTTCCCTCAAGTATTTTTTTCAGTGCTTGCTACATGGATGACACTGTGCTAGAGAATATAAGTATGATTGGTTTCCATGTCAAAAAAGAAAAAAGTAGCAGGCACAATATTCCATCTAAACTTGCATGCTATCAAATACAGTTTTGGCTCTGAGGTCACTAAAGCAGGGAGAAAATGGATTTGCTGCAATATTTAATATATTTGCTGTCATTTTGGACCATAGCCCTTAGTTGCCATAGCAACAGACCAGAGCAGGAACTTCATTAGAGGAGGAGCTCCTTGGATTTTAACCATGTTATTCAATCAGGCATGAATGATGAGGTAGGCCATCACATGGCACCCACAAGATCTTTTATTTTGATAAGCTATATAATTAGCTAAATCTAATAAGTCTTTGGAACAAGTAAAACAACAACCTAAAACCTTGCTTTTTGCATCTTTTCCAGAGTCATTAGTAGTTAAAAGATTCCTTTGGAATTTCCTCGGTGGAACTATCCAAAGCATTGCTGGCAATAATATTTGAGCATCCCCTTCATCAGCAAATGGCAGGAAGGGAACTCAAAAGATTAATGATGGGTAACAGCTTACTGTTATTGGCATTTTGAACGAAGACGCCTGACATAAGCAAGGCCATAAAAACAAAAAGAAATTATACTAGTGAAGTTTTAGGTCTTTGTTACAGGTGGGTGGGGAGCTATTTCTTGGAGGGAAGAAGGGCACCTTCCAAAACACACACACACACACACACACACACACACACACACGAAAAACGCTTTCAATAGCAATTTTAATGCAATGTTCAGTGAGTCCATATTGCCAAGGGACTTGGGAATAAAGTGTGATCAGAATCAGTCAGCAGTGGGGTGGTGGTAGTCACCACCAGGGATGGATTTTGGGAGAACATGAGTTTTAAGAAGAGTTTTGGAAAAAAGAAAAAAAGTTACTCTTTTCTTTTCTTTCCTTTTTTTTTTTTTTTTTTTAAAGAAAGTCACTCTTGAGGAAGGCAGAGGTATTTCTGATTCATTAAGATCTTAACCATCACTCCAGGGGCACCTGGGTGGCTCAGTGGGTTAAAGCCTCTGCCTTCAGCTCAGGTCATGATCCCAGGGTCCTGGGATCAAGCCCCGCATCGGGCTCTCTGCTCAGCGGGGAGCCTGCTTTCCCCTGTTTCTCTCTCTCTGCCTGCCTCTCTGCCTACTTGTGATCTCTGTCAAATAAATAAATAAATAATCTTAAAAAAAAAAAAAAGATCTTACCATCACTCCAAATACTCAGTTCATCTGCTTGTGTTTTAGTCAGACTGATTTCAAACGTTTCCCTCTCACCAGCCTTCCAGGAGGCACTGGGCAGAGCGATCCATTGGAATCATATTCTGGTGCACTCACTCACCCAGGTAGTTATTTCCAAGGCTCTTTACCAATGCTGGAAATCAATTGTTTTGTTGACTTGTTTTCTATCCCCCAAAGGGTAACTTTTGAGCTTAATTCTCCTATTTACAATACTGGTCTATTTTACTGCAAATATTCTTTCATTGTGTTGCTCTCTCCTGGATACAACTGTGGTAGAGTCAAACATCTAAATGAAATAAATAGTTTTCTTTTTCTGGTTTTTGTTTTGGATTTTTGGTTTTTGTGGGAAGGAGGGCAGTTGCTAACCCTAAAGCCCTGAGCAAGGTATGGTATGGTTTACAAGAAGGGCCAGATGCAGCCCCTTCATGCTCTTAAGGCACAACAATAGGAGAAATGACAGAAGGCAATCAGTGATTAATCACCAAATGAGTGATAGATACCAGCTGGTCCTAACCTGAGCTTCTCAGCCCCACAGTGTAATGAGGGAGAGTAGGGAGGGCTGTCTGTGAGCTATTTTCAGTACTTCAAAAAGACTAACCAAAAAAGCTCGTATTTACCAGAGATTAGATGCACAGGCTAATTAAGCTAAAACATCAGGTTTCCTCGCTCTGGGCTAGAATTACATCAACTCAGTATAGAAACACCAGTTACCCCATGCTGACTAGAAGCTCTGACTGGCAGTTCCCTTGTCTTTGATTAATAAAACATGAGAAAAGAAATTATTACGTGATAAGTGTGTTCTGTTTGATAGGCAAAAAGTATTTCAAAGCAGGGGACTTGTGAAGGGAGGATGATGTTTGTTTTGGGTGTAAAGACTGAGAATTGGTGAGATGGGCAAGAAATGACGAAGAGAAGTTTAATATGGATAGAGGGCAGCAAAGGAGGGTCACTTGAACAAGGTGGTAAGAGATGTGGAGGACTCATCTGTGCAGTGGTTCCCAAAGTGTGATCTAGACCTACAGCATGAACACCACCTGGAAACTTCTTGGGCTTCACTTGCTGACTCAGAAATGGGGGATGAGGCCCAGCCATTTGGTCTGACAGGCTCTTCAGTGATTCTGATGTATGCTGTAGTTTGAGAACCTCAGATCTATAACGTCCTTGCCCAGATTTGAAGGATCAGTGGAATAGGAGATGATCCTAAGAGATACTTGTTCAGCCTGAAAAGGAATCACAAGAAACAAAACAAAAGCAAACCAAAATGAATCACTAATGAGAAGGTTATTTCCTTTTCTAATCTCTCGGGCCTTTTTTTTTTTTTTAAATTTTATTTATTTGACAGACAGAGATCACAAGTAGGCAGAGAGGCAGGCAGAAACAGAGAGGGGGGAAGCAGGCTCCCTGCTGAGCAGAGAGCCTGATGCAGGGCTCAATCCCAGGACCCTGGGATCATGACCCAAGCCGAAGGCAGAAGCTTTAACCCACTGAGCCACCCAGGTGCCCCTCTCATGCCTTTTGATAACATCACAGAAAAAGACTCAATTTGATCCTGGTAGATTTTTAATTTTTTTTTTTTTTTAAAGTACATGTTGGCTCTACACCCAATATGGAACTTGGGCTCATGACTCTGAGATCAAGAGAGCCATGCTCTGTGGACTGAGCCAGCCAGGCATCCCTCCTCCGCCGGAGGTCTTTAGAAAGAAACATTCAAGTCTCTTTTTAAAATAAAGAGAACCATTTCATTCAGGTTCAGAGCCTTGACAGGTTTTGGAATATGAGGATGATAACTTGGTTCTCCTTCTTATGCATTTGTTTTTTACAGTTGCCTCTTCTTTGGGCAAGTGATTCCGATTTTCCTTTTGAGAAAAGGATATAAGACATTCTTTTAAAAATTTGTTTATTAAAAATAAAATAAAATAGAGGCGCCTGGGTGGCTCAGTTGGTTGAGCGTCCGACTCAGATCATGATGTGGAGCCCCGCTTCAGGCTCCATGCTCAGCGTGGAGTCGGCTTGAGGATTCTCTCCCTCTCCCTCTGCCCCTCCCCCTGCTGGTGCATGTGTGCTCTTTCTCTAAGTAAATAAAATCTTAAAAATGAAATAATTTTTTTAATTGAAGTGTAGTTGTCATGCAATAGTATATTAGTTTCAGGTGCACAACATAGTGACTTGACATTTAATACATTATGAAAAGTTCACTATGATAAGTGTAATTATCATCTGTCAACATACAAAGTTATTACAATATTATTGACTATATTCCCTATGCTATACTCTGTATCCCCATGACTTATTTTATTTTTTATTTTATTATTTTAAAAAGATTTTATTTATTTATTTAACACAGAGAGAGAGAGAGAGATCACAAGTAGGCAGAAAGGCAGGTAGAGGGGCAGGGGGAAGTAGGCTCCCTGTTGAGCAGAGATTCCCGATGCAGGGCTCGATCCCAAGACCCTGAGACCATGACCTGAACCGAAGGCAGAGGCTTAACCCACTGAGCCACCCAGGCGCCCCCCAACCCGAGACATATTTTATAACTGGAAGTTTGACCTCTCAATCTCCTTCACCTATTTTGCCCATACCCCCATCAGCTTCCCCTCTGGCAATACCAGTTTGTTCTCTGTATTTATGAGTGTGTTCCTGTTTTGTCTTGTCCCATTTGTCTGTCTGTTTGCTTTAGATTCCACATCTAAGTGAAATCATATGGTATTTATCTTTGTCTGACTCATTTCACTTAGCATAATATCCTCTAGGTCTACCCATGTTGTTGCAAATGGCAAGATTTTAATTTTTTTGTGACTAAGCAACACTCTATTGTCTATACATACTACCTCTTTATCCATTCTTCTATTGATGGATGCTTAGTTTGCTTCCATTTCGTGGCTGTTGTAAATAATGTTGGAATGAACACAGATAGGAGGGCATGTATCTTTTCAAACGAGTGTTTTTGTTTTCTCTGGGTACGTACCCAGAAGTGGAATTACTGGATTTTATGCTATTTCTCTTTTTAATTTTTTGAGTAACTTCCATACTGCACCAGTTTACATTCCCACCCACAGTGCAGAAGTGTTCCCTTTTTTTCACATCCTTGCCAACACTTGTTATGTTTTGTGTTTTTGATACTAGCCATTCTAAAGGTGTGAGGTGATATCTCTAAAATATTCTTCACGAAAACTCTTTTGTATAAAACTGTGATTTGGTTTAATGAAAAAAGATAAATAACAATACTAGAGGTATGTGGAAGTAAATATAATAGGCATTAAATGTATTACTGAAACCTGTGAAATATATTCAGGACAACAATGTGTGTGTGTGTGTGTGTGTGTGTGTATTTTCTCTTGATGTTTGGATGGTTGGGTTTGTATTTGTCCTTGCTCATCAGTGTTTTTGGAGAATAGGCCACAAATAAATACACACACACACACACACACACACACACACATGTGCATGCACACACACTCACACCACTGAAGCAAGTACAAGGAAAAACCCATCACCATTCGTGGAAGCCATACAAAATCCTGCACAGCGAAGAGACCACCTCAGTACTTTGGAATTAGTTGTGCCAGGATTTTGTGATACTTTATCTTCTTAAGTACAGGGTTACTGAGATGTACTGAGACCCAGAACATAGGCTTTGTAATCTCTTGAGGAAAATGAGAAAACAGTTCTTGAATAGGTGACAATGAACAGCATGTTTCCACCCATACCGGGTTCGTGGAGATGCCTTTTCGTCACTTCATTTTGAGTCAGGAAATGTCAAAATTAATTGATTTATGTACAAATATAGATGTGTTCCAGCCTGCTATGGGCAGGGTTATTCAGAGGGAAATTATACTGCATTCCTTTTCCACACAAGATTTTAATTACAGGTAAAAACTGATCAAAAACAATATAAAGGGCATCCTCTAAGACATTGCTTCTCTAAGTTTTTTGACTTCAACACATAAAAACACATTTTATAGCTTGGCCCAGCATGTGTACAAGCACACACTCACACATACCCACATGCACACTCTATAACACCTAAACAAAGGTTTATTTATTTTTGTCCTGAAGATTTTATTTATTTATTTGACAGGGACAGTGAGAGCAGGGACACAAGCAGGAGGAGTGGGAGAGGGAAAGCAGGCTTTCTGCCTAGCTGAGAGCCTGATGCAGGGCTCAGTCCCAGGACCCTGGGATCATGACCCAAGCCAAAGGCAGATACCTAATGACTGAGCCACCTAGACACCCTTAAACAAAGATTAAATGAAATAATACTCACAGCAAAGGACACATGTAAGTGACTTTTTTCTTTTTTTCTTAAGATTTCATTTTTAAGTAATCTTTATACCCTGTGTGGGGCTTGAGCTCACACCCCTGAGATCAAGAGTCACTCTACCAACAGAGCCAGCCAGGTGCTCCTGTGAATATTTATTCCATTCTATGTCATTAAAAAGTGATTTCCCAGCCTGCCAGCGACCCCCCATCTTCCCTCCCTGAGGATACTGATTCAGTAGGTTTGTGATGGGACTTGGAAATCTGCAAATTTTGATATATGAATCAGATGGTTCCGATGCAGGTGGAACTTGACCACACTGTGAGAAACTAAACTACTTTAAAGGTAAACAAGAGTCAAATTCTAAAATGTTAGTGTATGAAGAACCTTATTAATCTTGTGGTCAAGTTCAGAAGGACCTCCATTACCTGCTGGATAAAGTTCAAACGTAGGTTGACGTTCAAGGCCCTCTGTTGGCTAGTCCCTGCTGAGTTTTTCAGCTCTATCCCCAGCTGCAACCTTGTTGCCTTTCCTCACTCCTTTTCCACATAAACAAGCACATTAAACCATTCATCATGCTTTTATGTGAACTTCCATTTCTTACAGTCTGGGGGAGTAACTACCTTGACTGATCCTCCTGTTGAAAACAACTAAATGTGCTGGGTAACATATAAAAGCCATTTTGGAAAATGTGTTCGTGAGCCAGCAGTTATTAAGGAATCCTCAAAAGCCAAAAACTAAGAAGGGTAAGCAGAGCCCCAAAGTTGGCTTTTGCCTCATAGGTACTTGCTGAATGAGGTGATTTTCGAGCTCTCATTTTTCATGGAAGAAAGGAGAGGAATCCTAGAATGTGCCCAAAGTGACGGTCTAATAGGACCCCTCCCATAAAGTCAGGACCTCAGGTGGCCATGGCTCAGTGTAAAGGTGATTTACTGCAAGGGTAGTTTAGAACTAAACCTGTCACCAGAGGGAAAAACAATTGCTTGTCTTAAACAATATGGCTGGGTGGAAGGTTAAAAAAAAATCTTTCCTGAGAATTTGTAACCATAAGTCAACCCTTTTGAGGATCTATAACATGAATTCACGTTGCCAAAGTGATGGAACTGCATTGGTAGTTCCCTTGAAGTGCCTAGCAGAACAGAATGCCTACCCCCTCAGAGGAGCTCGCCTCCTATGCCTCAAAGAATTCTTTATGATAAATTTCTAAGAAATTTTAGCTCCTACTCAAAAATGATAAAATACATTAAGGAAGCCCAAGGAAATGTGAGTACTGAGCCAGCAGAAACAACAGACAACAGAATCAGACCCATGAAGAATGCAGAGTGGAATTATCAGACAGACTATAAAAGAAGTATTTTAATATGTTTATGGAAATAAATAAAATTATGAATAAGGAATAAGACAGAACATATTTGAAAAACTTTTTTTAGAAATGAAAAATTATGGATTCAACACTTAATCAGATACACCAAGGAAAGAATCAGTAACCAAGTGGAGCGCTCTGAAAAATAGATTCAGAACACAACACAAAGAAGAGACAAAAGGATGGAAAATAGGAAAGAGACATTAAGAGATCTGGAAGATAGAATGAAGCAATTTGGAGTGCCTGGGTGCCTCAGTGGATTAAAACCTCTGCCTTCAGCTCAGGTCATGATCCCAGGGTCCTGGGATTGAACCCCATTTCAGGCTCTCTGCTTAGCGGGGAGCTGGCTCCCCCCCCCCCCCCACCAATCTCTCTGCCTGCCTCTCTGCCTACTTGTGATCTCCGTCTGTCAAATAAATAAATAAACACTTAAAAAAAAAGAATGAAGCAATTTAACACAGAAAGAATGTTCCATAAGAAAAGAGAAAGAATGATACAGAGATAGGATTTAAACAGATAGTAGCTGAGGTCTTCAGTATTAGCGAAAGACACCTGTCCACATATTCAGGTAGCACAGTGAATCTCAAGTGAGATACAAAGAAATCCAGAGTACACTTGTCTTGAGCACTGAATAATGTACAGAATTGTTGAATCATTATATCGTACACCTGAAACTAGTATAACACTGAATGTTAATTATATTCCAATAAAAAACATTAAGTGAAAAAAAAAAGGTAAGAAATTCATACCTGCACACATCGTAAAACGAAACTGCAGAACACCAAAGAAGAGAAGATCTTGGAGCAATCTCAAAGGCAAGATAGATTAAAGAATGGCAATTATCCTGACAGTTGTCTTTGCAGCAGCAATAATAGAAACCACCGAAATATCTGAAGTGTGCTGAGAAAGTAACTGTGAAACTAGGATTGTATATGCAGCAAAAATATTTTTTAAAGGAGGAGGAAATAAAGATATTTGCAGATAAAATCGGAGAGAATCCATCACCAGCAGACTCTCACTAAAGGAAACCGTGAAGAATATACTTTAGGCAGAGGGAAGGTCTGAGATGCAGTAACAAATGAAGAGCAAAGGAGGTGCTAAATGCATGGACAAATTAAAAAAATACCGATACTATAAGATAACAACAATGTCTTGTAAGGTTAAAAAAAAAACACCAAAATGTGTGATAACAGTTGGTTCTAAATTGGAGAGCGGAGATGACGAATATTGGATTACAGTCCCTGTCTTAGGGAGGAGCGGAGGATTAAGATATTGATGAGTTTTGGATTTTGACAAGCATCCATGTTAACATTTCTAAGGTAGTCACTAAAAGAAGAGGAGTGGAATGGTCGCTACCTCTTCCCTGTACAGTCTCTGCTTCTCACACCAGCAGATTCCTGTGACTTGGCTCTGTACTTCTGGGCTGTGACATACAGGTGGAGCAGTGGGAATGGATGCCATGTGGGCAGGAGTATTTTTATCACTGGCATTATTTGGAAATGCCAGTATCTAGTAATAACAAAGCATAGTAACTTTCAGTAGGTTTTATTATTGTGTTTATATTCTTTTCGTCCCTAACACCATGGCACTGTTCTTAGATTTTCATTGATAACTTTTCCCTCTCTAGGCAAACTGATTATTCAGTTTGCAGATGTTTGGCTCTTTTCATCTTCTTCCTTTTTTTTTTTTTTTTTTCTTGTCCTTCTAGTAAGTTCTGTGCCCAGTGGGGAGCCTGAACTCATGACCTCAAGATCAAGAGTCCCATGCTCTACGAACTGAGCCAGTCAGGTGCTCCTGTTCATTCTTTTTTTAGATCATTTCCTTCCTCAACTATAAACCTTAGGGTGGTGGTTCTAGGATTTCCAAGACCTGGTCAGGGGGTCCTCAAGGTCAAAATTATTTATTAATCTAAAAGTATCAGATGAATACTGAGACCATTATCTGTCATTTCGTTGTGTTGGCATTTGCACTAACGGTGCAAAAGCAACGGCAGCTCAACTGGCAACTTCGCAGAAAGAAGGCAGCGGCACCGGACCTCCAGGGTTACTTACGTTGCACACCACTGTAGGATGATTGTCTCAGGAAGTGCAATTGTGCTGAGTTGTGAGCTGAACTAGCTGCTTTTTTCCAAAAAATCTTCATTTTTACTTCAAAGAATGGGTGACAGAAGACTGTGGGGAAGATCGTGCTTGAGAGGAAAACTGCATGGCTTAGCCCAGTGCGATTCTCCAGTTATTTTACAACTCTCTGAGTTGTAGGTAACTGATAGCAATGCAAAAGAATTCTCGTCTGTGGAGATGCAAATGAATCCCACCTGGCCAGGGACACCCTTTCCCCGCTTTGAAAAAGCCAGTTTTGTGCTGTTTGCACGTGGAACATCCTTTTATTCATTATCAATTTGTGCTTCTTGGACTTCTTTGAACTGCTTTAAACATCTGCTTGGTTCTCTCATTGTGAGTTAAATAAAACCTTTAATATGTATGCATTTATATCTGTATGAGAGTTATGGTTTTTACCTTTTTTTTTTTTTTTTAAATTATCTTAATGAAAACTATCGTTACTCCAGCTAGGGTGTGTGGTAGAAAATTTCTCAAAAATAATTGAAATGAGTCTGTGAAGGAAAATACTGATAGTATTTGTTACCAAAGATCAAATTCAAGCTTTCAAGTGAGAATTAGAATATCTGTTACTATGAACTTGACAGCTTCCCAATAAAGACTTATCTCATGAGATTCGTAGTGATGTTAATGAATGTGGTCTTCTATAGTGAAACGTGACATTTGGAAGATCTGTGCAACTCAGCCAATGTTTTCCAAATGACCAATGCATGATGTTAAAAAATCATGCATAAGGGGCGCCTGGGTGGCTCAGTGGGTTAAAGCCTCTGCCTTCAGCTCGGGTCGAGATCCTGGGATCGAGCCCCCCCCCCCTTGGGCTCTCTGCTCAGCGGGGAGCCTGCTTCCTCCTCTCTCTCTGCCTGCCTCTCTGCCTACTGTGATCTCTTGTCTATCAAATAAATAAATAAATAAAATCTTTTACAAAAAACATGCATAAGTTAAAAAAAATCCATTCAAAGTGCTTGATAAGCCAATAGATTATGTTATAGAGTATGAAAATTTCGTTGATGTGGTTTCTGCAACTAATCTTTAAGAAACTACCGCTTGCTGAGTTTTGAGGTGGTATCAAAGAAGAAAATTCACAATTATCTGAACTGCTGTTTAAATATCCTTCCCTTTCCAACTATATATCCATATGAGACTGTATTTTTCTCATATACTTCAGTTCAATTAGCAATAATCGCGCCTCGGATAAACCTCATTGGCTACGATACTGCCACTGCGCAAAGCTCATATACTTGAGTTCAAATAGTATATCACAATAGATTGGATGCAGAAGCAGGTATGAGAACATAGCTGTTCTCTGTCAAGCCAGACCTTAAAGAGATTTGCATTAATCTTTTCATTAAGTATTTTTTTGTTTTGGAAAAAAGTTATATTTCATAAAAATATGTAGTTAATGTTAACATTTAATGAGTTTATTATTTTAAAATAAACTAATAAATAGTTTAAAAACACATATAGGGGTGCCTGGGTGGCTCAATCAGGTAAGCATCTGCCTTTGACTCAGGTCCTGATCCCAGAGTCCTGGGATTGAGCCCCACATCAGCCTCCAGCTCCTTGCTCAGTGGAGAACCTGCTTCTCCCTCTCCCTCTCCCTGCTGCTCCCCCTGCTTGTGCTTTCTTTCTGTGTCAAATAAATGTAATCTTAAAAAAAAAAAATCCATATAAATGAAAGCTCTTTGGGAATCCTCAATAAATTTTGTGTGGAAATAAGTGTGGAAAAGGATCCTGAGACCAAAATGTTTGAGAAACACTGCCTTAAGAGAAGATTATTAAATCTGGGGCGCCTGGGTGGCTCATTTGGTTAAATGGCCAACTCTTGATTTTGGCTCAGGTCATGATCTCAGGATCCTGGAATTGAGCCCCCCATCAGGTTCCATGCTCAGTATGGAGGCTGCTTGTCCCTTTCCTCTGCTCCTTTTCCTACTTTCTCTCTCTCAAATAGATAAATAAATAAAATCTTTAAAAAAAGAAGATTGTGATGGGGGTCCTGGGTGGCTCAGTTGGTTAAGCCTTCCGCTCAGGTCATGATCCTGGAGTTCCAGGATCGAGTCCAACATCCGGCTCCCTGCTCAGCAGGGAGTTTGCTTCTCCCTCTGACCTTCTCCCCTCTCATGCTCTCTCTCTCAAGTAAATAAATAAAATCTTAAAAAAAAAAAAAAAGAAGATTGTTAAATGTTAACGGGTTAAATGGTCACTTTGTGGCCAAAAAAAGGTGGGGTATGGAAAAAATGGGGTATGGATTGAGGTGAAGTTGCAATGCCAAGTTTCTTCTTGCATTGTGCACAAGTCTTCTGCAGAATAATTGGTTTAGTTCTGGCTTATGCATTAATAACAGTATCAATTATTTTGGGGGTACCTATTTTATCTTAAGTATATGGGTAACTTCATTTATTCTTTTTTTTAAACTTATTTGACAGACAGAGATCACAAGTAGGCAGAGAGGCAGGCAGAGAGAAAGGAAGGGAAGCAGGCTCCCTGCTGAGCAGAGAGCCCGACAAGGAGCTCGATCCCAGAACCCCAAGACCATGACCTGAGCCGAAGGCAGAGGCTTTAACCCACTGAGCCACCCAGGTGCCCCTACTTCATTTATTCTTTTTTTTTTTTTTTAAGATGTTTAAAAAAAAATTATTTGACAGAGAGATCACAAGTAGGCAGAGAGGCAGGCAGACAGAGAGAGGGGAGGAAGCAGGCTCCCTGCTGAGCAGAGAGCCCAGATTTGGGGCTCGATCCCAGGACCCCAAGACCATGACCTGAGCCGAAGGCAGAGGCTTTAACCCACTCAGCCACCCAGGCGCCCCTACTTCATTTATTCCTATAACAACCTTAAAAGGTAGGCTCTTTTATTATTATTATCATAATTATTATTCTTAAGTAAGTAAACTCAGGTTCATTGAGGTTAACGGTTAACTGACTCACCCAGAGTCTAATAGCTAGTATGCAAACCCCTTTCAGTCTGGCCCTACATGCCAGTGGCCTTAACCAGGAGTCCACGTGACCACCTGATTCTGACTGAACATGGCCAATTCTCCCAAGTTTCCTGGGTCTCAGTTTTCCCATCTATAAAATAAATGAGGCTGGACAGAGCTTTACCAACCATGGGTCACATTTTCTTGTTTTTAAGAATCTCCCTTTCTGGGTGAGGCATAACATCCGGTCAAACTGTTTGTCTGATTCTGTTATTTTCACAGCCCATTTTCTTAGTGCTATCTCTGTCAGTCGTGGGGTTTGAGTGGCTTTGTGGTTGGAAGTGAAGAAGCCCAAGCAGAGGACGAAGAGGCTGCCAGCTCGTTAGTGTGGAGAGGCAAGATATTAATCCAGTAGTTCATTCATCTTGCCCTGAATCCTAGAGGCCTGAAACCAGAAACCTGAGCATGAAGCTTCCATTGACAGAGGATTTTATCCCCTCCCCACTCCCCTGACCACCCCCACCCCCCGCTCCAGCAATCAGGAATTGCTTTCAGCCAACATTACCTCTGCTTTCTGAGCACAAGCCAGGCTATTGTGCTGGAAATAATCTGTGTTAGTCTTACTGGAGTGGCTTGTGTTGCCATAGTTACTGTTTGGGTTCTGTGCACCTAAAATTTCAAGTATTTATCTGGCAAAAAGAGTTTGCTGATTTTTTTTTTCTCTTTTTCTCTTTGGAAAATCGGACTGGAGAGAAAGATTTTATATCCTATTAAATGGCTGTTCTGGGTGGGTACTGTCATACTCAGCACTGCAGAGTGATGGTTAACTCTTCAGTGGTGAATAGTGGGTCTGGCCACGGCCTTGAAAAATGGAGTTATCAGCATCCAGCTGAGGACCTACAGTCATTGCCCGCTGATGGATGGAAAGGCAGATTGTCATTGCTGATTATACAGCTCAGGAAATTGTATGAGACAGCTGGTTATTTATGACAGAGCCACACAGAGCTCCTTAGTGGGTTTCGCAGTTGCCGCCATCTAAACGGTCACTTGCCACCCAGTTCTGCGGCTGGGTAGGAAGTTTGCATGGGGTTGGGAGGAGGTGGGCACGAACCAGGGCGGGCAGAGAGCAAGCTTGGCCCCTGCGCGCTCGTGAGCAAATAGCAGTGGAACACAAGAAGACTCTGCTTTCACAGCCATGATTTCTGTTTGCACTGCCTGTTTGCCTGTCTGGTTGGCAGACTCTGTGTCGGCCCGCAGTTGAGCCCAGAAATAGTCCCCTTTGCCTGGTCGCCATGAACCAGACTGGTCTTTATGTGGCTGTATCCTAGGAGCCCAAAGCTATGCCACATGGCTGGAAGCTGTGTTTACAAGCTTTTCATCTGTCTTCCTTAACTTGTGGTTGCTATGGTTTTCTTTGCCTGCTGGGCCTGGCCCTTTTTAGGGGGACAAGCTGTCCACTCAACCAAAAGCCAGAGCCACAGCTTCACTAGCATTGGCCTCTTGGCTGCAGTCCCAGCCATTTCTTGTTACCTGCCCATTCTGAGCCCTAAACCTGCCTCTTGTGGGCTGACCTTGACTTTTGCCCAAGCACCAGTCCAGTGTGTGGGATCCAATGCCTTACTGCCCATCCTAGGACCTTCTGCATTTGCCTCAGTCATGGTGCTCCTTTTGCTTCTCCTCCGACTGATAGGAGCTCAGAATTTGCTTTGCAGAGCCCTGCCCTCCTCTGTAATCACCACAATCACCTATTTATTTGCAGGGCTCATTTAAACCTGGAGACAGTTCTACCGCGAGGCCATCGCATCCTCTGTCATGGACATCTGTTGCTGCAGGCCTAGTATCCATTGCCTGCTTTTCAGGTAATAACATTTTGTCTTTTGGAGAATCAGCACCCCCACCCCATTCTCAGCTCATAGGTTTTTGATGGGGCTCATCCCATCCATCTTATTCCAGGGCCTGACCAACCAGAATATTACTATTTCCCAGCTTCAACGATTGGTTTAGGAATGAACACATGATCCAAGCCAGGTCAGTGAAAATTAATTTTGGAACTTTGGCAATAAAGAAGTTTTCTGCTTTGTGATTGTTTAGGGGGCTGCATCTAATCCTTATGTGTTGGTGGGGGATGGCTACTATTTAAGGAGAATGTTACAAGGCTTTTGAAGGCAGAGTGAAAAGTTCAAGAGAGAGCCTGTGACTTGGCAACATTGTTTGCATGCCTAAACTCTAGCTCAAATACTTGAAGCTGAATCAGTTCCTTTTTCATGCAGATGTCTGTGGAGTTGAGTTTTCTGTCACTCACAACTGAGAATCTGATACATTTCCATTCCTGAGGACACTGGGGCTCAGAGAAGTGAAATAACCCACCCAGCTACTGTGATGTGACTCAATTTCTTTTGGATTCAAAGACTCTATCTCTTGCACTACTTGGAAATTGTACATTTAGTAAAATTTAGTAATCTTACATTTGTGACATTTCATAATAAGTAGAGTACTTGCACATGGCATCCAGTGCATCTAATTTACTGCTCTCTCACTGTGCGCTCCCCACACAGGGCTGTTATTATTATTGTTATAAAAACACTGTATTATCATTCCCATTTTTTGGAGGAGGGATTTGAGGTTTGGTTGCCTGTGTACTTAGCCAGTGAGTGGCAAGGTGAGGCTGCTTATTTTAAATCTGGTTTAATACTCATTCCATTTCCCTTCATTAATTCCTGAATATGCTCCAAAAAGTAATTGCCCCAGCTGATGGCCTCTTGCTGCTTACTTTTCCCCAAGGAACCTTAACCATTCCATATCTTGGAAGTAGTTGCCTTTGGAGGAGGCCTGGGATGATGAAAGGACAAGGGGTCTGGGGTTCAAACAGACCAAGTTTAGATCTAGTTGCCACTACTTACTAGCACTGTAACCATGAGGGTGTTCCTTTATCTGAACTCTAGTTTTCTTTTCTGTAAAACCTGTTGAGGGAAGGAGAATAATACTTACCTTGCAAGATTTTTGTGAGGATTAAATGAAGTCAGTGCATGTGAGAAGTAATCATAAGAGTATCAACAGTGAACATGAGTTGAGCATTTTCTTTATTATTTACTATTATTATCTCTACGTTCAATATGAGAAAACCTCGGCACAGGGAAGTCAAGTGACTTGCCCAACGTCACATATCTTGTGAGTGGCAGAGTAGTATTCAACGCAGTCAGGTTGGTTAAGAGCTCTTAGTCACAGCGCTTGAGACAGTAAGTGTTTAAGTAACAGGAGACTCTTCTCTTCCCACTGCTGTTTTTCTGGAAAGCTCAGCATCCAGTGTTCAGGATGGAAGTGAAGCAGTGAAACTAGAGTGGAAGAGGGCCACGTCCAGAGAGCACAGATGGGAGTGGGGCTGGAAGAAGTACCTGGGAGGTAATGATGGTCAAAGCACTTCTATGGACCAGAGGGCATAAGATAGATAGAGCCTGAATGCCAATGAAGGAGGGCCCAGCAAGACACATGGGCTCAGGCATTAGAGACCCACCGGACCAGAGAAAGCAAGACCACTGATATCTTAGTGACCTAGAGGGCTCTGTATCTCAGACCCAGAGGTTTGCTGTGGTCTCTGTTAGGCTAGGAGTCCACTAAGGAGTGATTGACCAGGGCCTAGCAGGAGAAGGAGTTAGGATTAGAAGAAACTATGGCTTCTGGCAGGTGTCTTGACATTGACTAACACTTGATGGTGATAATCTTGATTCATTTATTCAATGTATCTTTGTAACTCAGTGGAGAAAAGTCTTTATTTTCTTAGCAGTAGATTCCTACCTCTTTTGGTACCTCCCCTACCCCCCCTTTCCAGGAAACCCATGTAGGTGGGGTGAACACTCTGATCAGCTGTTTGGGGGGGATGGTGATGAGCTCCTAAGCATTAAGCTTGAAGAATGTAGATGGTTCCACTCCGTTAACCAACCGCCAGGCTCTTATTTGTCTGGGTAGGTTGTCACTGTAAGGCTGAGAACTAAACAGCTTTGGAACAATAGAGCATATTTTTTTAAAAGGCTGAATTAAAGGAAGAAGAAGAGGAGGAAGGAAAATGAGGTAGTGTCAGGAGATAAGACTTTGAGGGAAAGAAAAGAAGAGAAATATTTAAAGGAATTTTTATGAAATCTTGGCATATTGTGTGCAATATAAACTTTCCTTCCTGCCTCCCCAAGAATTCTTCAGCAAAACAGACATTTCTTTTTTTTTTTTTAAGATTTTATTTATTTATTTGACAGAAAGAGGGGTCACAAGGAGTCAGAGAGGCAGGCAGAGAGAGAGGGGGAAGCAGGCTCCCTGCTGAGCAGAAAGCCCGATGTGGGACTCGATCCCAGACCCCGAGATCACGACCTGAGCCGAAGGCAGAGACTTAACCCACTGAGCCACATAGGCACACCGAAAGTAGACATTTCTTATTGATACATTGTGGTGTTTAATCTCTTTTAAGAATGCATTGACAAGATGGCCATGTGGCGAGCAAAAGTTGCTTACCAGCATCTTGCCACATGTGGGTCACATATTTTTGGAACACCTACTATGTGTCAGAAACAATGTCAGACACTGAGGTTACAAGGATAACTAGATGTGGTCTTGGCTCTTAAGGAAGTACAGCCTTTTGGTAGAACATGTATGGAAGCAGATTATAGTGAAAGACCTTTAATCCACAATGCCAAACATCATAATTGTTCAGAGCTGTTAAAAAGGATACTAAAAGTAATCACTCTGCTTAAAGTAGACATATAGACCAATGGAATAAAGAGTCCAGAAATAAATCTTCACATATATGGTCAAATTATTCTCAGTCAGGTTATCAATACCATGCACTGGGGGAAAGGACAGTCCTTTTAACAGATGGGTTTGGAAAAATTGGACATTGACATGCAAAAAAATGAAGTTGAACTCTTACCTTACACCATACACAAAAATTACTTCAAAATGGATCAAAGATCCAAATATAGGAGCTAAAACCATAAAACTCTTAGAAGAATACACGGGAAAAAACTTAATGACATTGGATTTGGCAATAATTTCTTGGCTATAACATCAAAAGCATAGGCAACAAAAGAAAAAAACAGATAAGCTGGACTACATCAAAATGAAAAACTTCTGTGCTCAAAGAATACAATTAACAGTGACTAGGCAATGAACAGAAAGGGAGACCATATTTGCAAATCATATTTCTGATAAAGGATAATATCTAGGACATAAAGAACTCCTGCAACTCAACAACAACAACAAACCAGCAATCCAAGTAGAAAATGGGCAAAGGACTTGAGTAGATACTTCTAAGGAAGAAAAAGAGCCAATGAGCACCTGAAAAGATGCTCATCATCACAGCTCACTAGAGACATGCAAATCAAAACCATGGTGAGGTACTACATCATACTCACTGGGATGGCTACAGTCCAAAAAGGAAATAACAAATGTTGGTAAGAATGTGGAAAAATTGGAACCCTCATACACTGTTAGTAAGAATGTAAAAATGGCACAACCACTGTGGAAAACAGTATGGCAGTTCCTCAAAAAAGACAGAAGTGCCTGGCTGGCTCCGTTGGTAAGGCATGGGACTCTTGATCTTGGGGTCATTGAGTTCAAGCCCCATGTTGGATGTAGAGCTTACTTCTTTAAAAAAAAGTAAAACGAGAATCACCGTTTAATCTGGCAATTTTACTTATGGTTATGTACACACAAGAATTGAAAGCAGGAACTTGAACAAATACTTATGCACCAATATTCATAGCAGCATTATTCACAGTCGCCACAAAAGGTGGAAGCAGCCCGGTGTCTGTTAGTGGATGAATGAATAAACAAAATGTGCTATATACATACAATAGAATATTAGTTAAGCTTAAAAAAGAGTGAAATTCTGACCCATGCTACTACATGGATGAACCTTGAGTACACACTAAGTGACATGTCACTAGTCACAAAAGATCAAATACTGGATGATTCCACTTATATGAGAGACATAGAGTAGTCAAAAATCAGAGAAAAATTAGAATTAAGGTTACCAGGAGCTGGGAAGTTTAATGGGTATACAGGGTTTCAGTTTGGGATGCTGAAAATATTCCTAAGATAGATGTAGTGATGGTTATACAACAATGTGAATATACCTACTGTCAGTGAATTGTACATGTAAAACTTGTTAAGATGGTAAATCTTGGGGCGCCTGGGTGGCTCAGTGGGTTAAAGCCTCTGCCTTCGGCTCAGGTCATGATCCCAGGGTCCTGGGATCGAGCCCCACATCAGGCTCTCTGCTCCATGGGGAGCCTGCTTCCTCCTCTCTCTCTCTGCCTGCCTCTCTGCCTAATTGTGATCTCTGTCTGTCAAATAAATAAATAAAATCTTAAAAAAAAAAAAAGATGGTAAATCTTACATGTGGGGCACCTGGGTGGCTCAGTGGGTTAAAGCCTCTGCCTTTGGCTCAGGTCATGGTCCCAGGGTCCTGGGATTGAGCCCCGCATGGGGCTCTCTGCTCAGCGGGGAGCCTGCTTTCCCCTGTTTCTCTCTCTCTGCCTACTTGAGATCTCTGTCTGTCAAATAAAAAAAAAAAAAAACCAAAAACAAAACCTTTAAAGTAATACTGCCAGTGGTAAAAACAAAAACTGAAACAATATGCAATGAAAACTTTGATGTATTTGACCTCTGTTTTAAAAAAAAAAAAAAAGATGGTAAATCTTACATGTATCTTACCACAGTTTAAAAAAATTTTTTTGAGGGGCACCTGGGTGGCTGAGTGGGTTAAAGCCTCTGCCTTCAGCTCAGGTCATGATCCCAGGGTCCTGGGATCAAGCCCCGCATCAGGCTCTCTGCTCTGCAGGGAGCCTGCTTCCTCCTCTCTCTCTCTACCTGCCTCTCTGCCTGCTTGTGATCTCTGTTTGTCAAATAAATAAATAAAATCTTCAAAAAAAAAATTTTTTTTTGAAGATTTTATTTATTTATTTGACAGAGAGAGATTTATTTGGCAAAGAGGCAGGCAGAGAGAGAGGGGGGAAGCAGGCTCCCTGCTGAGCAGAGAACCCAATGCAGGGCTCAATCCCAGGACCCTGAAATCATGACCTGTACCAAAGGCAGAGGCTTAACCAACCGAGGCACCCAGGTGCCCAAAGAATGTTTTTTAATTAAAAAAATGATCACTCAAAAAAAAATGATCACTCAAAATTCATACAACTGTAAAGACTGACAACACGATGTTGTCAGAGATGGTGTGATCCAGTGGACTGTGAATGACTGGTGGGCAGGTAAGGTGACGGCTGACCAAATAAGGTGTATTTTGGTAGACAGTGGCTATGACATTGCAGTGGACTCTTGGCAACAGAAATGGTGACAGTTTTCAGACATTCATCTGTTTTGGCAGGTAGCAATGACTTAAGCTTGACAATGATCTACAAATTTTGGCATGAAGATATTCAAACTCCAGAACTATTGTAATTTCAGAATGGAGCAGTTCTCAGACCTTTAGTGTAAATGATCTTCTGTTGTGAGAACAGCCTGAGAAATGTCATAAAAGATAGAGATGTAGAGTACCTATTTGTTCACTGATTCTTGAGGCATTCCTATGTCATATGTTCCAGGAGACAGGACAAAGAAGTGTTCCAGGAGACAGGACAAAGAAGTGAGTACATTCCTACTTCTTTTTTCCATCCTCTGCCATTCTGTGCTTTCTTCTTAAGTTGTCACACTTGGGCTGTATGGTTCAGTTTGCCTTGTTAGTAAGGCTGATGTAGTGCAAATCCAAACCTACAAAATGGTATCGTTGGGGGAATCAACAGTCCTCTAAGTTTTTCAGAGATTATGTGCAGGTTTATGGGACTACTGTCAGCAACAACATCTATGGGAGGAATGAGGGCAGCAGGACTGTTCCCATGGGAAGCTCTGAAGCCAGGAGCATCCTTTAAGAGTTGAGTGAGACAAGGGATTGGGGGCACCTACCTCATAGTCGTTGGTGCATGTTCTTGGGGGAAGGGACATAATGGGAGGTGAGTAGCTCTCTTTGGCTGTGGTCAAGGCTCCGGGGGAGTTGGAGCTGGGAGTCTTCAACAGCCAACACCCCTGGGCAGGTGGGGATTGAGTACTTCAATTCTGCAGGGAAGCTGCGACTCCTGGTGGCACAGCATACTTATAGATACTGCACCAATCCATTGCTTTTGTCCTCAGGAATTATTAGTACAAGAAGTTTGCCATTTCCTGGAAAGGTAGCACAAAGTATCAGCATCATGAACAAAACAGGAGTTGAATTTTTGTTCATCAAAAAAAAAAATCTCTTGCTCAGACAATATTATAACAGCAAAAATGGAAATAAAATTTTATTAGACTTGTACCTTCCTTCTGAATTGCTTGTTTTTACTTGCCATGCTGTTATCTGGTCAATATTCTTATACATATACCAACTTTACATAGTTATGATTATAAGCATTATATATGTGTATTTGTAATATTTGTATTATACGTATATAAACAATACAATTTTTCTTGATTGCTGTTGTTAGTTTTAAATGAGTTAAATTTCATACTGAGAAATGTAAAGATCTTAAGTATGTGATTAGATTAGTTTTGATAAATGTATACATCTGGGTAACTACCATCCCAGTCAAGGTAAACATTTCTGTTATTCTAAAAAGTTCCCTAGTCACCCTTTCCAGTCAAACTTCACTCCCAGAAGCAACTCCTGATTTCTTTTATGTCTTTTTTCTTTGTTCCAGTTTTACTGAGATATAATTGCCACAGAGCACTGTATAAGTTTAAGGTGTACAGCATAATTACTTATATATACTGAAATATATACTATAATATGTGTGCTCACATATTATACATTCACACGAAGCGAGCACACATACTAAAAATATATATGAAATATGTACTATATACTGAAATATATATATACTATATATAATTACATATATATAGCGAAATGATTACCATAATACATTTAGTTAGCATTCATCATGTCATATAGACACAAAAATAAAAAAGAAAATTTTTTCCTTGCAATGAGATGTGTTAAAATTTACTCTCTTAACAACTTCCAATATACCATACAGCCCTGTTAGCGATGGCCTCATGTTGTGCATCACATCCAGTACTTGTTTACCTTAACAAGGACATTTGTACCTTTTGGCCACCTTCATCTATTTCCACCCCTCCCATGTTTCCCCTCCCCTGTCTCTGGTATCCACAAATCTGGTCTCTTTTTCTATGAGTTTGCTGTTGTTTTGAATTCCACATATAAGTGAGAACATACGGTATTTGTCTTTTCTGTTAGACTTATCTCTCTTGGAATAATGACCTGAAGGGCCATCCCGTGTCATCACAAATAGAAGGGTTTCCTTCCTTTTTATGGCTGAATAGTATTTTATTGTATATAAATACCACAACTTTTTAATCCATTCATCTGTTGATGGACACTAGGTTGTTTCCATGTCTTGGATATTGTGGGTAATACTGCTATGAACAATCTCTCTTCAACATAGTGTTTTTGTTTCCTTTGGATCTATTCCCAGAAGTGGGATTGTTGGATCATATGGTAGTTCTATTTTTAATTTTTTGAGGAACTTCCCTATTTTTTTTTTCACAATGGCTACACCAGTTTATACTCCAATCAGAAGTACACAGAGGTTCCCTTTTCTGCACATCCTGGCCTACATTTGTTATCCCTTGTCTTTTTTTAAAAATTTATTTTATTTTATTTTATTTATTTGACAGAGAGAAATCACACTAGGCAGAGAGACAGGCAGAGAGAGAGGAGGAAGCGGGCTCCCCGCGGAGCAGAGAGCCCGATGTGGGGCTCGATCCCAGGACTCTGGGATCATGACCTGAGCCGAAGGCAGAGGCTTTAACCCACTGAGCCACCCAGGCGCCCCTATCCCTTGTCTTTTTGTTGATAGCCATTCTAACAGGCATGAAGTGATGTCTCCTTATGACTTTGATTTGTGTTTCCCTGATGATTAATGATGTTGAGCACCTTTTCATATTTCTGTTGGCCATTTGTCTCTTCAGCATAAAATGACTCTTCCTGTCCTTTGTACTTCTAATTGGATTATTATTACTTATTGCTGTTGATTTATATGAGTCCTCTATATATTTTGGATATTAGCCCCTCATCAATGTATGATTTGCAAATTTTTGTTTTCATTCCATAGGTTGCCTTCAATTTTGTTGACGGCTTGCTTTGCTGGACAGAAACATTTTAGTCTGATGTAGTCCCATGTGTTTATTTTTTAGTTAGTTGCTTGTGCTTTAGGTATCATATCCAAAACATTACTGCCAAGACTCTGATTCCTATCACCATGAATTAGTTCTGTCTGTTTTTGAATTCTGCCTGGAAGGAAGCATAAAAGATTAACTCTTCTGGTCCATATTTATTTATTTATTATTTTATGTTTTATACTCCTTTTTTTTTTTGCTGAAGTATAGTTGAGACACCATGTTATATTAGTATCAGGTGCACAACTTAGTGATTCAACAAGTGTATACATTATTCTATGCCCGCAACAAATATAGCTACCATCTGTCACCACACAATGCTATTACAATACCACTGACTATATTCTCTATGCCGTACTTTTCATTTCCATGACTTACTCATTCCATAACTAGAAGCCTGTAACTCCTACTCCCCTTCACCGCTTTAACCCTTCCCTTCACTCACCTACCCTCTGACAGCAATCACTTTGTTTTCTGTATTTTTGGGGTCTGTTGTTTTTTGTTTGTTTATTCATTTTTTTTTAGGTTCCACATATAAGTTAAATCATAATGGTATTTGTCTTTCTCTGACTTTTCACTTAGCATGATACCCTCTAGGTCCATCCATGTTGTTGCAAATGGCAAAATCTCATTCTTTTTTTATGGCTGAGTAATATTCCATTGTATATGTATTCCATATCTTCTTTATCTGTTCACTTATGGATGGACACTTGGGTTGCTACTGTATCTTGACTATTGTAAAAATGCTGCAGTAAACACAGGGGTGCATATGTCTTTTCAAATTAGTGTTTTCATTTTCTTGGGTAAATATTCCTTGGTGGAATTAGTGAATCATATGGTATTTCTATTTTTAAAAAAGATTTATTTATTTATTTTAGAGGGAGAGAGAGAGAGAGAGAGAGAGAGCAGGAGAAGGGGCAGAGGGAGAGGGAAATAAGCAGACTCCCTGGTGAGTGGGGCGCCCATCCTGGGGCTCAACCCCAGGACACTGAGATCATGACCTGGGCTGAAATCGGTTGCTTAACTGATTGAGCCACTCAGGCACTCCTGGTATTTCTGTTTTTAATTTTTGGAGGAACCTCCATAGTGTTTTCTCCGCAGTCATTGCACCAATTTGCCTTCCCACAAACAGTGCCCAGGGTTCCTTTTTCTCCATATTCTCTACAACATTTACTTCTTGATTTCCTGTCTTCTTGATTTTAGCCATTTTAACAGGTATAAGGTAATATCTCATTGTGGTTTTGATTTGTATTTCCCTGATGATAAGTGATGTTGAGCATCTTTTTGTGCAGCTGTGGGCCTTCTGTATGTCTTCTTTGGAAAAAAAAAATCTATTCAGGTCCTCTGCCTATTTTAATTGGATTATTTGTTGTTTTTATGTTGAGTTGTGGAAGTTCCTTATATATTTTGGATATTAACCCCTTATCAGATATATCATTTCCAAATGCCTTCTCCCACTCAGTAGGTTACCTTTACATTTTGTTGATGGTTTCCTTCACTGTGCAAAAAGTTTTTATTTTGGTATAGTCCTAATTGTTTATTTTTTGCTTTTTTTTTCTCTTTTGCTTTAGGAGACATATCTAGACATATCTAGAAAAATGTTGTCAAATGGCTGTTGTCAAAGAAATTACTGCCTCTATTCTCTTCTATGACTTCTATGGTTTCAGGTCTCACATTTAGGTCTTTAATCCATTTATTTTTGTGTATGGTGTTAGAAACTGGTCCTGTATCATTCTTTCACATGTAAGCCATCCAGTTTTCCAAGCACTGGTTATTGAGGAGACTGTCTTTTCCCTATTGTATATTTTTGCCTCCTTTGTCATAGAGTAATTGACCATGTAATCATGGGTTTATTTCTAGGCTCTCTGTTATGCTTTATTTATATGTCTGTTTTTGTACCAGTACCATTCTCTTTGATTACTATAGCTTTGTAGTAGATCTTGAAATCTGGAATTGTGATACCTGTAGCTTTGTTCTTCTTTCTCAAGATTGCTTTGGCTATTCAGAATATTTTGTGGTTTCATACAAAATTTAGTATTTTCTGTTCTAGTTATGTGAAAAATTCTGTTGGCATTTTTTATAGAGAGAGTGTCAAATCTATAGATTGCTTTGGGTTGTATGGACATTTTAAAATACTAATTCTTCGAATCCATGAGGATGGACTATCTTTCCATTTGTTTGTTTTGTCTTCAATTTTGTTCGTCATTGTTTTATTGTTTTTAGAGTACATAAAGTACATAAGTCACAGTACTCTGGATTGCAGACAGCTACCTTCTTGTTTTGTCCTCACGTGATGGAGAAAGAGAGCAAGCTTTCTTTTCAAAGTATATGGGAGTATAGTTTTCAGAGTACTTACCTCCTTAGTTAAGTATATTCCTGGGTATTTTTCTTTTTGGTATAATTGTAAATGGGATTGTTTTCTTGATTTTACTTTTTCCTACTTAGTGTATAGAAATGCAACTGATTTCTGTGTCTTGATTTTGTATCCTGCAACTATACTGGATTCATTTATTACTTCTAATAGTTTTTTGATGGAGTCTTTAGAGTTTTCTATGTATAGTATTACGTCTTCTGCAAATAGCGAGTTTAACTTCTTCCTTACCAATATGGATGCCTTTTTTGCCTTTTTTCTTGTCTAATTTCTGTGGCTAGGATTTCCAGTACAATGTTGAATAAAAATGGTCAGCATAGACATCTTTGTCTTCTTCCTGATCTTAGAAGAAAAGTTCTCAGTTTTTTCCCCATCGAACAGGTTGTTAGCTGTGAGTTTTTCATATATGGCCTTTATTCTGTTGAGGTGTGTTCCCTCTAAACCCACTTTGTTAAGAGTTTTAGTCATGAATGGATGTTGTACTTTGTCAAATGCTTTTTCTGCATCTATTGAGATGATCATGATTTTTATCCTTCATATTGTTAACATGATGATACACAAACATTTTAAACAGCAACTTTTCCTCTTTAGTGTCTACTACTCATGTATTTTTTCTTTTCCTTTTAAAAAAGATTTTATTTATTTATTTGAGAAGGGAAGAGAGAGAGAGAGAAGGAGAAAGAGCACAAGAGCAAGGGGAGGGAGAAGCAGATTCCCCACTGAGCAGGGGAGCCCAACATGGGACTCAATCCCAGGACACTGGGATCATGACCTGAACTAAAGGCAGATGCTTAACGGACTGAGCCACCTAGGCACCCCTGTAGTTTTCTGATTATAAACAGTACATCCTTTTATTATCAACACTCAAAAATATGGAATTATATTATGCAACATTAAAAATAATTGTCCTTAGATCCACTTCCTATAGATAACCACTAAATCCTGACATATTATTTACAGCAATGGTACAACATCAGAAAACTTGTTAGAAATGCAGAATTTTGGAGTGCCGGGTGGCTCAGTTGGTTGTGTCCAACCCTTGATTTCAGCTCAGGTCATGATCTCAGGGTTGTGAGATTGAGCCCTGTGTTGGGCTCCATGCCCAGTGTAGAATCTGCTTGGGATTCTCTCTTTCCTCTTCCTCTGCTCCTTACCCCACTCTCTCTCTCTCCCTTTCTAAAATAAACAAATTTTTAAAATCTTAAAAAAAAAGAAATGCAAAATTTCCAGTCTCATTCCAGACCTGCTAAATCAGAAACTCTGGGAGTATGGCCACCAGTGTGTTTAAAGACATTTTCTGGGGTATCTTTGATACATGCATATTTGAGGACCATTTTCTTAGAATGCTTCCCCCCCTTTCTTTCCTTTTCTCTTTCTTTCTTAGATGAGATTATACTATACTCACATTTTGACATTCTGTCTTTTTGGGTAACTATTTATTAGGAGCATTACCATGTCATGATGGATAAGGAGTTAACTTATCCAGATTAATTAAAATTGGTGTGGTCTGTAAGGAGGCTAAATATAGCCTGTTCTTGCTCTTGCCTTCTCTTGTGGTAACTATTTCTCAACAAGAGCGCATTTGTGGATGGCTTCCTTTACTTGCTCTCACCATCATATAGTGTGATGAAATGCTGGAGGAAATGTGTTTGAATGGATTGACTCCAGTTGTATTTGGGAAGATTTACAAACAGACCTTATCTCATGAAGGACTGGTAAGTGACAGTTTTATCTGGACAAGTGACACAGAGGGCTGATACTTGTGGTTCCCAAATAAGAACCAGTCTTAGGAAATCTAGGGGGGCAAATCCAGACATGCCAATGGCAGGGGAAACATCTTGAAGGAAAGGTAACTATATAGCTTGTTGGGGAACACCAGGTCCTTGATTCTGATTGAATAACAATCCTCCCCCTTACCTCATGACACAGCACTACTAAGGAGCACTGCTTCCTTTGAAGACTCCATGGGCAGGCCTGACTTTGGTCTGCCTTGGAAAATCCTTATTGACTCTTATTGTCCTGAGATGATATTTGTTAGGTTGAAAAAGGAAGGCAAGGGACCTTATCCAAAATTGTCCCCAGAATATAGCCCTCTATATAAAAGCTTTCTCATCCTCTTACAAGAAATAACCTTTGAGGCGGAGGGGAGGAGAAGAAGAAAGAAAAAGAAAGAAAGAACCTTTCAGGAGATGGCCTATGAGGACTCAGATTGGGGAAGTGACAATCCCCAGATTGGGGAAGTGACAACTGGGGAAGTGCAATCACTTGCACAGGGACAGTGTCAGACAGTTTCAGAACAGTAGCACCTATACTGGCACTTCTGGGAAAAGGTAAGGAAAAAAACATAAAAAGCGGTGTGACGGAGTACAAAGATCAGTGGGTTCTGGGATCAGGTTGACTTGGTTTAGAATTAAAGCCGAGGCACTTGTGGGTTTTGTGACTATATCAGTTATGTATTGCTAAGTAACACATTATCCCCCAAAATGTGTCATAAGAGCACACACACTTATTATCTTAAAGTTTTTGTGTAACAAGAATTCAGACTGAGTGCCTGGGTGGCTCAGTTGGTTAAGTGTCTGCCTTTGGCTCAGGTCATGATCCCAGGGTCCTGGGATCAAGCCCTGTGTCAGGTTCCCCGCTCAGTGGGAAACCTGCTTCTCCCCCTCCCTCTGCCTGACACTCCCCCTGCTTATGCTCTCTCTCTTTCTATCCAATAAATAAATAAAATCTTAAAAACAGAGAATTCAGGTTTGGAATCGCTGGGTCCTCTGCTTCAGGCTGCCATTCAGGCTCACAAGGCTGCTGCTGAGGTGTTAGCTGGTGCTGAGGTCTTATCTGAAGACTCAACTGGGGAAGGTCTTATATTAGTCAGCTCAGGCTCCCATGACAAGGTACCACTGACATTTATGTCTTCCCAGTTCTGGAGACTAGAGGTCTAAGATCAGCATGGTGGGTTCTGGTGCGATCTCTCTCCCTGGCTTGCAGATAGCCACCTTCTTGTTTTGTCCTCACAGGATGGAGAGAGAAAGACAACAAGCTTTCTGGTCTCCTACAAGGCCCCACCCTCACAAGCTCATCTAAACCATATTACCTCCCAGAGGCCGCATCTCCATGTACTAGCGTGTTGGTAAGTAGGGCTTCAACATACACAGTTTGGGGGAGCACAGTTCAGTCCATGGTGGATCAGCTTCCAAACTGACTCAGGTGGGTGTTGGCAGGATTCAGTTCCTCACAGGCTGTTGGACTGAGTGCTTCAGTTCCTTGTTGTCCGTGGGTCAGAGGTCACCCTCAGTTCCTTCCACGTGGGTCTCTCCATTATGGCAGATTACTTAACTTCTCTGAATTCTCCCCTTTATACCCTGTAAAATGTGGATAGTTATAGCTGTCCCAGAGTAGTTGTGGGATTCATTGAGGTAATGTGGAAAATGGCTGCTGTTGTTGGGGCTTCCTGAATGGTAACTATTATTACTATTATTATAATTTTGGAGCAACTGATACTCTGGAGTCTAGCTATTGTCCAGACAGCATATGGGACTGTGCCGCTTGTCCTCTGCTATAACACAGAGGCTTCTCCAGGGAAAAGACAATTTCTAAACTGCTGAGAAAATACAGCTCTTTTCCTGAAGCATCTCAGACCACATGCCTGGCAGTTCTAAGACATGCACCATGGAGTCTATAGTAGTCATACGTTCTGGTTTCCCTCTGTTCAAGCCTCTTAGGGCATGCCCAAGAAGTTCCTTTCATGCCCCTGGAAACCAGACCCCTTACAGCATCCTCTGGCCTTGCATGGCATGGATTCTCAGGGAAGTTCAACTTGAGCAACCTTGGCACAGTGGATCTCAGTTTGTCCTGTCTCATAAGCCAGTGTCTGTTCTCTGTCATGGCATCTGCGCCTGCTTCTTTGCCATCTAATCCTGGGCACAGTTAACAAGGTGAAGCATGCTTTCCAGAGGCCTTGAAAGCCATATCTTCCTCAGTCATCATTTGGGGTGATTACAGGGGGAAGTATAACTTTGTCTTATTGCCATGGGATAATGTAGATGTCCTAATCCTCACTGTGTAGAAATAAGACCAGACTGAATGTCTGTTCTGAATTATCTTTCTGCCTAAATGGAGCCCAGGAGGGACCCTAACTTGCAAAAAAATATATTATTCAGCCCAATGCTGATTTCATTTCCTAAAAGAGATTGGGTCCAAATAAGACTTTAATTGAATTCAGCCTCTTGACCTGATACTGACTTGGTTCTCCCTCCTAGTGCCTTCCAACATTAGACAAGGGAGGAGGAGGAGGAGAAATAGACAAATAAAGCGATTCACATGGATTTATGGGCCGAGGCACTTCCACATTCCGTAAAGCCCCAATGACTGTATAGGAAACAGCTGCAGTATTTACTGGGGACTGGTAAGGCCTCATTACCATCCCACCTCCTCATAGGGGGTGTTTGGCTCCAAATGGAGTGCAGCGGAGGGAGTAATTGATTCTGCTGCCCTGGCACCTGGTGTTTCTGCCAAATGCCTGAGGTCACTGCAGCAAACAAACCCCGCTCCACCCGTGGAGGGAGGCCTCAGGGCCTCTAGTGAGAGGTGGAGAGCAGAGCCAAGAGCAGGTCGGAAGAGATTTTGTTGTTTATCTGTTCATATTTCTGTTCATTCACTCAAGAATTGTTTATTGAGCACCTACTAAATGTCAGGTGCTGTTGAAGGCACAGGAACATAGTGACAGATGTGGTCCCTGCCTTCTTAGGGTTTATACTCTAGAGATGCTCAGTCCAATACAATAGCCACTAAATTTTAAATTTGAACTCATTGAAATGAAATCAGATTAAAATTTCAGTTCTTCAGCTACATTTCAAGTGCTCCATAGGCTAGTGGCTCTTACACTAGACATTACGGGTCCAGAACATTTCTACCATTGGCAGAAAGTTCTATCAGACATACTAGTCTCGTGTGGATAGGGTGGGGAGGGCTTGGAGACTGTCATTCAGTGAACAAACATATACATAACTGAGATAATTTCAGATGTGGCAGTCGTATGAAGAAAATGAAACAGAAGAATGAGCTACAGTTGCCTTTTAATAGGTCTGGGTGGGCTTCTCTGAGAAGGTGACACATGGCCAAGACCCAGGAAGGAGCTGAGTGCACAGCATTCCAGAAGTATAAGAAAGCCACTGTGGCTTGGAGTAGGGAACCAGAGAGAGAGTGGTACGAAATGGGGCCAGGAGCAAGTAGAGGCCCAATCACATGGCATCATGGGGAAGAGTATGCATTTAATTCTAAGCGGTGGGAAGCGGCTGCCGGACTTTTACCATTGAGCTGTCATGATCTGATTTACATGTTAAAAGCTTGTTCTGGCTCCTACATTGATCATGGGTTGTCAGGAGGCAAGAATGGAGGCAGAGGGCCAAGGAAGAGGCTATTAAAACTGTCTAAGCAAGAGAAGCTGGCCCCTTGGAATTAGGGACAAAAGGGCAGCAGCTAACCCCAGAGGGGTAGCTCTGTGGGAGACAATCTCTTATCTGAAGATATGGGGACAGTCATAGTACCCCGTGTGTACTGTCACAGATACGAGGACGCAGTGAGGCAAGGTTTGTAAAGTACCAGTCCTCCCAGGACAGCAGCACTTGGTATTACCTTGTCTTGCTCACCTTTGTGTCTCTCCTAAATGATGGTAACAGCCTCTCTTCTGGCCCTCTAGTCCTTTGTCGTGCCTCTTCTAGTCTGGTTTCCACACTGCCCCTGGAGTCACCTTTTCGGCAGTTGCAAATCTGATGAGGTCAGTCCCCTTCAGGGGCTCCCATCGGAACCCCAACCAAATGCCAGACTTTTTACTTTTGCTCAGGCGGCTCTTCACTCTCTTTCCAGTATCTTCTCCCTCATGCCCCACCCTCAGCTCAGGCTCCAGCTACACTGATTATCGCCCCTCAGCTGGTGCTGCTCCCTCTGCCCGGAGCACTTTCCCTTCCTGTCTTGGACTTACTATCTCCAGCTCTCTTGCTAGGCTCAGCTTAGAAATTTCTGCCTCTGAGAAGCTGTCTCTTGGCTCTCTAAGCCCTCCAGTGCCCTTAGTATCAGGTCCCATGGAACCATGTACTTCTCCATCATGTTGAATTATAATTGCTTGTTTACCTGTCTCTTCTGCTAAACTAAGATCTCCATGACAGTTGGGACTGTGTCTGTCTGGTTCATGATTGTATCTTGTTCTTCGTATGCTTAGCTCATGAGAAGTGCTTAAGATGTATTTGTTGAATGAGTGGGTAAATGAGGTAAAAATCTTCTTTTCTATCCGTTGGTATAGCTACTTTCTTTCCCTATATCTTCTTTTCCCCCATAATAATAATAATAATTATTATTTTTTGAGTTAACCATTATCCGGGCTTCCTAACCTAAGTATCTAAGCTTGGGCTGCCATAACAATAGACTGTAGGCATCTATGTTTTCACAGTTTGGGAGGCTGGAAGTCCCGAGATCAGGGTATCAGCATGGTTGGGTTCTGGTGCGGACCCTCTTCCTGGCTTGCAGATGGCCCCCTTCTCACTGTATCTTCACATGGCAGAGGGAAGGAAGAACGGATGAAGTGATGGAAGGAGAGAGAGAGACAGAGAGAGAGGTAGAGGGAGGGCAAGTGCAAGCTGTCTGGTGTCTCTTCTTATAAGGCAGTCACCCCATCATGAGACCCCACTCTCATGACCTCATCTTACCCTAATCACCTCCCAAAGGCCCCGCCTTCAAACACTATCACATTGTGGCTTAGACTTCACATGGGAATTTGGAGCAGGGGGACACAACCTTCAATCCCTAACACTGAGACAGAGTGAGAATTTGATGTTCTCCATTTCCTACACTGATCTCTAGATTTCTTGGAAATTTATAGGCAGTCTGTGGCCTGCACGATGTAGTAGAGTCAGATAACTGAGGTTTAGAGCCCAGCTCCAAAAGTGATGAGCTATAAGACCTTGATCAAGTCACATCATCTCTTATTTCTCCCAGTGCTTGATGGAGGGCTTCTAAGGTGGTCAGGACATACTCATTAACTGCTTACACGCCTCAGTGGGCATTTTGATACTTCCTCGTAGCCAGGAGAAGATAAGCCTTCTCATTCCTTATCTCACTTAATGCTTCCAGAACCCTAAGAAGCTTTATTATTTTCCCATTACAGAGATGAGGAGGCTGAGACTCTGGGAGTCTCAAGTTGGTCCTTTGTCCTGATCCTGGAACTTTTTCCTCATGCTCTTGTTTCCTGGTCTCCTATTTTACATCCTTGCTGTCTCTCCAGTCTTGAGGACTTGTGACCTGGGCAGCCATCTGGTGGTCTCTAAGATGTGGCCTGAGTCATTGTAGCTTTGGTGCTATGGTCTGAATGTTTGTGTTCCCCCAAAATATACATATTGGAATTCTAACACATAATGGGATGGTCTTAGGAGGTGGGGCCTTTAGGAGGTGATTAGGTCATGAAGGTAGAGGCTTTATGTATGGAATTGTGACCTTATAAAGAAGACATGATGGGGCACCTGGGTGGCTTAGTCCGTTGAGCAGCTGAATCTTGATTTTGACTTAGGTCATGATCTCAGGGTTATGAGATTGAGTCCCACATCAGGCTCCCTGCTTGGCGGGGAGTCTGCTTAAGATCCTTCCCCCTACCCCCCCCCCAATCCCTCTCTCTCTCTCTCTAAAATAAATACATCTTTAAAAAAAAAGAGAGAGAGACCTTAGGGAGTTCCCTAGTTTCTTCTGCCTTGTGACGATACAGTGAGAAGTCCAGAAGAGGATCCTTACCTAGCTACACTGGCACCCTTATCTTGAACTTCCAGCCGCCAAAACTGTGAGAAATAAATGTTTGTTGTTTATAAGCCACTCAGGCTGTGGCATTTTGTTATGGCAACTTGAACAGACAAAGACTCTTGACTACCTAACAAAGCGCCCATAACTGTGCATTGCTGTGATTGACCCTCATACCTTAGAATTTAAAAACTTAAACAGGTGCAAGTTCTTAGTATTGGACATTCATGGGGTCAATATATCACATCCTCCCCTTTTTTCTTTTAAAGCTTTTATTTATTTATTGAGACAGTGAGAGAGGGGCAGTGGGAGAGGGGTAGTGGGAGAGGGAGAGAGTCTCAAGCAAACTCCCTGCTGAGTGCTGAGCCTGATGCAGGGCTCGATCTCATGACCTCGAGATCATGACCTGAGCCGAAATCAAGAGATGGATACTTAACCAACTAGCCACCCAGGTTACCCTAAAGCTTACATTTTAAGAAGCAAAATAAGAAGTTTTTAGAGCTGAGTTGGAAGCCTGGCTTTGCCATCTACTAGCTGTGTGACCTTGGGCAAGTTGCTAGTTGGTACCTAATAAGTGTGTCATACATATTTGTTAAATAAGTATAGACCCTCCATCTGTCTCCTTCATTTACTTCTAGTTGGTTCAAAACTTGAAAGGGGAAGAAAAGGATATGATATGGGCCAGTATCCCTTTCTGTGAAGTGTTACTTATATCCTTTACTTATTTCTCCACTGGCCTGTTGGTGTTTTCTTCATAAGTTTGAAGGAACTTCTTTTTTTTTAGTACTCATTTTTTACTGGAGTGAAATTCATATAACAAAATTGCTATTTTGAAGTATACAATTCAGTGGCATCTGGTACCTTCACAGCGTTGTGCAGAACATTTCCATCACCACCAGAGAGACCCTCTATCTGTTAAGCAGTCACTCCCCATGCCCCACCAGCCAGTCTCTGGCAGCCACTCATCTGCTTTCTGTCTCTGTGGGTTTATCTAGTCTGGATATTTCGCAGAGATGGACTTCTACAATATGTGGCTTTTTGTGTCTGGCTTCTTGCAGTCGGCCTGATGTTTTCGAGGTTCATTCATGTTGTAGCACTTATCAGTGCTTCATTTCTTTTTATGGCTGGATAATATTCCATTGTATAAATAGAACACGTTTTAGTTCTCCGTTTGTCTGTTGATAGACATTTGAATCGTTTCCACCTTTTGGCTATTGTGAGCAGTGCTGCTTGGAGCATTTGCATACAAGTATTTGTTGGAATCGTATGTTTTTGTGTATTAGGGAGATTAGTCCTTGGCCTATAATAGGTGTTGCAAATATTGTTCTTCAGTTTGCAGTTTGTCTTTCACTTTGTTTTATGGTGCTTTTGACCAGGCAGGATCTTGAAAAAATTTTTATGCAATCGGCCGTCAGGCTTTCACAGCTTATAGGTTTCGCGACACAGGAAAGCCATCCTTATACTTGAGGTTATAAAAGAATTCTCCCATCATTATACACTCATTTCCTCAAACAGGGATTAAAAACAAGCCACTTGCACTCTCCCCCTGGGGTTATTGTGAGGCCCAAATAAGATAAGCAATATGAAAGGGCTTTATAAAATGCGGACCAGCACATACACACACGGCATGTTGTCATTGCCACTATTAATTGTATGCAGTTCTGGCAGTAGCTAGCTGAGCTCTGTGATCACTTTCATTTTGCAGAGCAGAGACTGAAGGGCAGAATTATTCACTGAGCCAGCCAAGGACGCAGTAGTTGGTAGCATTGGAGAATGTCACAGAAGATACCAACTCTTACTAGTCACCTTGGGAGGGTTTCATATTTGGCTAAAAAAACCAAACAAACCCCAAACATTGCCTTAAACCCAAAACTTTTCTGGTCATTCTTCCTCCAAGTAGAGTCTCCCCCCCCCCCCCCCCCCAGGAAAAGAAACCAGTTTAGTGAGTTTTGAGTTAATCAGCTATAATTGTGATTTGAGCTTTATCAATGGCCATTTTGACATGTTTTCATTATGGTTGTAAGCCTAAATTCTTCTTCTTCTTTTTTTAATGGCAAACTTTAGGTTGAACGCTGTATTGCTTGAGAAAAAAAGGTCAATATTTCACAATGATTGTCACTACGATGATTGTTCTGGTATAGAACTGTGTACTGGTTAAGTCCTGGGCCTACCATATTGGTCAGACCTGGTTTGAATATGATTCCGTTAGTAGCTAGTTTTGTGACCTTGGAAATTGTTTCATTGCTCTGTGCCTCTGTTTCCCTGTCTGTAAAACAAGGATGATGACAGAACTTGACCCATTGGGTCATAGCAAGAAGTCAAGGATAAAATCTATATAATGTACTTGGCCCAGTGCCTAGATGGAATGAGGGCTTGATAAATACTAGCTATTAGGATAATTCAGGAAGAGCTAAAAGAATTTAGGAAAAGAGCCTGAGGTAAATGGAATATAACCTTCTGGGGGTATTCATTCCCATCCTTGGGGGTGGCACAGATCAAATGACATAGTAGAGCCCCTTGCCTTGCCACTACCACACTTTTGGAGGAATCTGATTTCTGTTACTACCTTGTGAAGGGTAATCATCAGGAGTGGCAGCTGGTTCTCATATAACAAGGAAGAAGTGCCATGTGGGGGAGTGTTGCAGAAGGGCAGTGGGGAGGCCGGTGAGCCTTGGGGAGGAACAGAAGGAAAAAGTCAAGGGCATCATACCAGGGGGCCTGCCTAGGTCATACCACCTCTTCCTGGGGAAGGAAATTCTGGGTGATGTGGGTTTGCTGTGTGTGGTGATTTATTTGCAGGGGACATAACCCTTGTCTTATATTTCTTCTCTCTCTCTGCTCTTGATCCAGGGATCTGTGGAGCCCCAACTCTGATTCTAGGCCCAATGTGGTTGGGCCCTAAAAGAGAAGGAATATCTGCAGGACCTCTGCTATGTGCCAGGCACTTGAAGCTCATGATCACCTTGGACTCTGTGCTACGAGTAACATCACCACCATTTCACAGACGAGGAAACTGCAGTGAGGCTCAGCGAAGACACAGAAGCGACTTAGGGGCCCCCACAAGCTGGTAAGTGGCGGAACTGGAATTTTAATCGCCATCTGTTTTACACCAAAATCCAGCTCTTTTGCTGCTCGGCATGTAGCTCAATACCATACTTCATTTCATTTTCTAGAGCCTTTTATGACACTTCCGTGGCTCGGTGCCCTACACATCGGTCTCCCAGAAATATCTGCGGATTCAAACTTTTAGTAATGATGAGAATAGCTGACACTTTCTAGTTCCTGCCTCTGACGTCAAGCAGGTTAAGTCACTTGGGCCGTTTCTTAGAACTATAATGGCAGAGCCAGGCAGGGAATCCAGTCTGTCACATTCCAAGGAATGCAATACTTAACTTTTTTCCTTTCCTATGCTTGAGGCAGGGATGCTAATCTCTGTCACATCTTTCTTAGGTAAAATGCATGGCTTCCATTGTTTTAAACTGGTCCAGGGGTGCCTGGGTGGCTCAGTCATTAAGCGTCTGCCTTCGGCTCAGGTCATGATCCCTGGCATCGAGCTCCCTGCTCAGCGGAAAGCCTGCTTCTCCCTCTCCCACTTCCCTTGGTTGTGTTACCTCTCTCACTGTCTCTCTCTCTGTCAAATCAATAAATAAAAATCTTAAAAATATAAACAAACTGGTCCAGAGGGAGACCTCAGAGGGACTGAGCATGCCCCCTCAAGGTGAGACAAGAGGGTGAAGTCACTGGCTGTGGGACAGTACTTATCAACTCTGAGACCTCCTATCTTGGGATGCAAAGCTGTAATAAGCCCTGTAAATTCACTGGCCGGACTTCTCCCTGTGCTTTCTCCAAGCAGATCCTATGCCTTCCCGCCTGCAGGCTTAGCTCATACTGTTTGCTGCATAGGAATATCCCATCTCCTCCCACACCCTACCTCGCCCCTGGCCCCATACCTGTCTGAGGAGACCCATTACAACTGCTGCTCTCTCTGGGAAGCTTTAATGGATCACCATGGATTCATTTCTGAATCTGAATCTGATCATTTATTATATACTCAGATATAGGCATATGTGAGATTATTTTGAAAAATTTGTGAAAATACCAAACTGGGGGGATAAAACATGTCAATGGCAACCTTAGTATGGGTAATTCCTGCGCTCAGCAATCCTATAGTGCTTGATTTCATTTTTTGTAGAACAAATCTTATCCTACCGAAGTGCATGTGAAATGGGTTTAATCTCTTTAGTAGAAGGCAGGATACTTGAGCATTTGCTTGGTCAAAATCTGGTGTCAAATAGCCTATGTTTGAATGCTGGTGACCTTGAGTAAGTCCCTTCCCATATCCTTCATCTGTGAAAGAGGGGTGCTTCTACTATGTTGTTGGGTTTTTTGGGGGAGAATATCATGGGCTAATAATAATTGCTACCATTTACTGAGTGCTTACTAGTGCCTGGCACCATGCTAAGCTTAGCTTTACATTCTTATTTGATCCGCCCAAGAGCTCCCTCATTCTTGAAATCTCTTACCCAGCAGTATTTTCTTCCCCATAGCACTTATCTTCTTCTACCATATTTTATCATTTACTCATTTTGTTTATTTTTCATCTTCCTCTTAAAGGGCCTCTTGCCTTGCATGACTCCGGGAGGCACCGTTCACTGTGCATTCTGAGTTCGACCTTTACCAAGAACATGAATGTGACTGGTGGGGATTTCCCAGAGTTGTGTAACGTGGAGACCCTGGAGCTCCAGGAGGACAGGGATCTACCTTCCTTCCTCCCTCCCTCCCCCCCTCCTTTGCTCTTTCCTTCCCTCTGTGTGTGTTTATTTTGATCATTGCTGCATCCCTATATCCAGAACCATGCCTGATCTATAGTAAGCTTTCAATAAATATTTGTTGAAAGAATGAATTAAAAAGCCCTTAAAGACAGCCCGTTTTACTGGTGAGGAAACCGAGGCTCAATGAGTTATTGATTTGCCACAAGCTCCAAGAGACACTGAGGCAGCTGGGTGTTTCCAGCATGCCTGCTCTCAACAGCTTTGCAAAACTGCATGTCTGAAATGCCTGGCATTGTCCCTGCCAGCCCGCAATTGCTCAACAAATATTAATGAGCTTGCCTACGTGGGTCAGCCTCTCTCCTCTGGAGACCATCCCTACAGAGTAACAAACTGTCACATAGATGTTGCTTTGAGAAATTAAATTAAATTGCAAGGTGCAAAAAAAAGGTGAACGTTTTAGAGTTTTTGGAAGAAAAATTCCTAACCCGACTGCTAATGGAGTTTGCAGGGGCCTCTCAGGCCTTTCCCACCCCATTCTTTTTCCTGCTGCCTTCCCTTTTGTGAGCATTTCTTCCCCTTTTTGCTTGCAGTGAGTTCTGCTCTCCTGTAGGCTACAATGTGTCAGTTATAAAATCCGGGAGGTGGAGCTTGGTGACGAGGTGGGTGGGGGAGCGCTCAGCCAGCCCTGCAGGGCGAACAGTCCAGCCCTGGTTCACCCGAAGCTTAAGCCTTGCAGCAGGAGAACTTCCATCTCGGCTCTCCTGGCTTTGATCCTCACTGTACATCAGACCAAAGGCGCCGAAGGGAGGGAGGATGCGAGATGACCGGCTCTTTGGCAACCTGACCATCTCCTTAGCAGAGCTTTTGAAAGCCAGCCGGGGACTGACTGCACGACCAAGGAGGCGCCGCGCCTCTCGTGGATGTGTGTGTGTGGGGGTGGGTGGGTGAGCGGGTGTGAGTGAGTGAACGTGTGTGTATGTGTGTGTGCATCAGGCTGTGTGTGTGTGTGTCTGGATGAGTGCGAGAGTGCACGGGTGAGTGTGTTTGTGTGCATGTGTGTGTGATCGCTCTTGGTTTTTATTTCTGTGGAAGAAAAATCTTGAAAATCTGGGGCAGGTTACTGAGCTCCTAGGGTGGTAGTTCTTCTTTTGCAAGAAGAGCTGACCAGACCAAGCTACTAGAGACATTTTTTTCCGGCGAGTAAAGAGAATTTTCCTCCCGGATCGAGAGGGATTTTTTTTCCCCCGTGGCTCTGCAGCGGAGTAAAAGAGATTAGTCCCTAAACCTGTGAAATCGACCAGAGCCGTGTGATTACCAGGGCTTGAGAGAGGACTCGGGAAGAAAAAGAGAAATAAATCAAACAGCCTGTCAGTGCCTTTGGCCACTTTGGAAGATGTCATCTCAAACTAAGTTCAAGAAAGACAAAGAGATCATTGCCGAATATGAAGCCCAAATAAAAGGTGAGACACGGGCTGGGGAGTCATGCTTCCCGACCCCTTTCCTTTTTCTCTTGCTTTGGCTTTCTTTTACCCTTTTTCTCCCTGCCATCACAAAATGTTGTTATGCATCAATAATCTTATTGTGAGTAGGAACAGTGGCAGCCGCACAAGTCCAGACTGGTTTCAACTGCAGAGAGCGCCGGTGCTGGGAGTATGGATTAGAGAATGGGCAGCAATCACTGCATTGCAGGTGTGTGAGGAGGATCCGACGCCCCGCTTTAGGAGTGTCGCGAATACTCCATCATCTTGGCGGTGACATGTCACTCTAAGGCCATTTTGACAGTCACCACCTTCTCCCCCCTCCCATGTTGAAATGATCTTTTTACCATCTGCTTTTATTTTTCTTTCTTCTTTTTGGTTTTTGTTGTTGCTTTCCTTTGCCCCTTTCTCCGGGCTGGAATTCACATGCATATGCACAGGGGAAGCAGCATCCCAGGGCTACAATTCTTTGTCAGTGTCTCTTGGCTGGCCTAGGTTGCCATGGGTGAACTGCTACAGGGCATATTGATCGGGACTAATGCAGGCATTTAGGCATAAAGAGGGAACTCGGCGCAGAAAATGTATTCTCTCACAGTGTGCAGCCCCAGTCACCGTCCGGCCGCTTGCTAGCTTGTAGGGTCATCAGGCTTCATTCAAAGCCAACAGCTCAGTGTGCCGTTTCGGCGGCTGGGAGCTGCCTGGCAGCTGTAGTGCCCGAGGAATCTAGCCAGCAGGGTGAGATGACCTCTGGCTGCTTGTTGGGGGGGGGGGGGAGGCGCACTCCTCAGAAGCTGCTCCCTAAATCCTCCCTCACAAGGCGAAATAGGACACCCGACACAATGGCATAGACAAATGCAGGCGGAATCCTCATTCACGCCCTACTGGGGTTCTCCCACCTTCGTGAGTTTTAGGCTCAGCTCTGGCGAGGAAAACCTAAAAGCACCGTGCTCAAAAGCACCGTGCTCGCCCTTTCTCTGAGGAGGTACCCCGAGGGAATCCTGGGCCTGTGCCTTTTAGCGCCTGGTTTCTTTCTGGTCCTGGATCTCCTTGCTGCGACACAGGCTGTGTTGTGGTCTTCTGCGGAAAGACTGAAGACAAAATACATCTTCAGGGGATACTGATGCCTGCCCTTGAGGCTCTGGGTGGACTGTTAAAGAGCAAGTTGGTTATTTGGGGCCCAGGTGACGTGAGGCTGCCACACCTGCTTTGGGTGCTGCCGCAGCTCCTGACTCGGTGACCCAGGAAGGCAGGCTGCCTCCCCAGGAGTGGCGGGAGGCCGGCACCCACAGCTGCTGCACACGCTTCAGATGCTTGGGAACCTTTGGGAGGGGAGCAGCCACCAGGGGAGGGCTTTGTTGTTGTTTTTTTTTTCCTCCAGTCTCGCCAACCGTCTTGTGCCTTTTAGTTCTGGTCAGACCCGGCATGCTAATCACCTCTGGGTAGAGCCCAGGGCAGAAATAAACAGAACACCTTCTCCAGCTTTCAGTTCAGCGTGGAAAACAGTGACTTACGATGTTTCAGCCTTGCTGAGAATTTAGAAGAAAGCCCTTTATTGGTCAGAGATTTGAATTCACCCGACTGCTCCAGTACAAAAGCCCAGGTTTGGTCTTTGCCTACACAGTTTTTAGGGAGTTCATGTTTTATGAGATGAAGGTAGCTGATTATTATTGTTCTTTTTAACTGCGGTTCCCAAGAAAAATGCCACAGTAGAGAAGGGGATGTTGAGTTTTGGACAGTTTGGGGTTTTTATTAGCATTGCCGTGGTAGGGAGCATGCTTGTCTCATTTTTGGTTTGTTACCATTGGGCCCGTGAACTTTGCTTGAGGATCAATTAAGCGTTTCTTGCTCTGGCTGATTCTTTTACGTTTTACTGTTCACCTTTATTTTAACAACTACTTAGCAAGTCCAAGGTAATGCATTTCAGCAGGAAATTTGTCCAGATGATCTTGTCTCTTCCAGACTCGAAAGGTCTCTACGTTCTGGTTAAAGGAGTTGAATTTCGGTGCTTTGGAATTGACACCCACACAACTTAGGTCAGGATGTTGCAGTCCCTGAAACCATCTGGAATCTTTTCTCTCAAAATTCTATTCATCATCGTCATAATTACTGATGTACATACAGGGCTCTGTAGTTTCTCTGGCTCACTCCCAAACATCACGACTCTTGGCCTACACAGTGTACAGAAAGGGTTCATATGAGCTCAGTCTTAGGGAGGAGGAAACTGAGGCCTTGTCATGTGGAATGACTTGCCCAAGGTCACAAGGCTGGAAATGTGAAGGCAGCCTGTCATCTTTCCCAGTACATTGTTCGCCTGAAGCTGCCCCCTGAAGGATTGATGTCAGTAGCAGATGGCGGTTTTGTGGTGGGGACTGACTGCCTTTTGATCGCTTTCCATTGTTTACCCTCTTACTTTTATCCCTTGCCTTTGTTGCTTGCCTCTGAAGAATGTTTGACCAATCACCAAAAATAACGCCTGATGCCCATTTCCTTTCTCCCTGGGTAGCATTTGGCCAGTTTGGTGCAGATACTTCACTTACTTAGGTAAATTTTGTCCTGTGACTCGAGTGAGGGCAATCTTTGGTTTTTAAAAATGATACTGAATTCTTTGTTGACTTACTCTCTTTTATCTCTTTTTAAAGAATTTATTGACCTAAGGAGAATGTTTCAAAACAGTTTTTTTCCCCTACTGTACAAAATTTCAGACCCATGCCTTCTCTTGCCTCATCAAATCCTTGAATCCCTTTGATTATATATTTGCAACACAGTAGTATACCAGGTGCTTGTACATTTCCAGTGATGGGGAGCTCATCACCTCCCAAGTCCACATATTCTGCCTATGGATAGCTCTGGCTGTTGTGTTGTTTATGTCCACCTACTGCTTCTGTATTATCTTCCCCTTGGGACTCCACAGAGCAGGACAGATGCTTCTTTCCTATGACTGCCCGATGGAAGTGCTTGTCTGCTGCTTAATCATATTCTCTCTCCTTTGGATTTACTGTATATTTCCTTGCAGACTCTAGTGCCTTTGGGTGCTTGGCAGGTAGAAAAAATGAGTGAAGCTGGCCAAGTAAGATGATTTGTGGTAGTTGGTCCACCACCTCACTGAGGGCAGCAGAAGAAAGGGTGGTGCTGATTATGGTAGGCTCGAGAGCATGTGTCCTGTCCAAATGGAGAGTCACCACTTGGGTTCAGCCTTTTGTTGCCATTTAGGAATGTAGGCCTAACTAGATCTTTCAATTTCTCATCAGATGCCGGAAAGCTAGATGAGAGCTTTATGCTATTAAAGATGTTTCGCCACGGTACACCTGGCTGACTCCATTGGTAGAGCATGTGACTCTTGATCTCGAGGATCTTAAGTTCGAGCCCCACGTTCAGTGTAGAGATTACTTTAAAAAGTTTAAAAAGTTTTGTGACTCTTGATCTCCCGGTTATGAGTTCAAGCCCCACACTGGGTATGATTACTTAAAAATAGGATCTTAAAAAAAAGCTGTTTTGCCAAATGGACCTTCAAAAGATCATACTATCAAAAACCTTCCTCAAGAGTGGTAACAAGTTCTAGATGAAGGTCTTTGGATGTGGTCAGAGAAAGGAAACAACTATCACCTCCTTTATGCTGCATATAATGCTTCTATTATGTAACCTGAAGGTTGAATTAGCCCTTTCACTGCCTCTCCTCATTGTACCGTATCTTTTATATTTGCTATATTTTTCTAATCCACTAGGCTAGGAGTTTTGTCAGAAAAAAGAAATTAAAATGAATTTCATAGGATTTGTTCTTGGTGACCCTGTGCTGGCTCCAGATGGACTCAACTTCCTGTCTGAGGTGCTTGCAAGTATCTCTTTATAAGTCTGTGTAAGAATTTTGCTTGAGAGTAACATCACATTCTCTAGCCTGGAAATGGCAAGCTATAACTTTTTTCCCCTTTTGAAAACTGGAATAACATTTGCCCATCTCCAGAGTTTTGGCGTCTATCCTATTTTTCACAATTCCCTCAAAGATCAGTGATAGTGTTTGATCATCTTATTTGCCAGAGTTCTCAGTATCCTGGGCTCTAATTCATCTTGCTGTCAGACATGATGACCTGTTCTGCTTTTATTCAGAGTTCTCATTTCCATTTCAACCTAATAGAAAATTGAAATAGAAACACAGTGATTGGCTTTAGTGTTTTGTTTTTTATTATACATCCATAGTCATTTTAGGCCATCTTCTTAAGAGCAAAAGTCTAGAATTTGGGGGAAGAAGAGCAGATTTTGAAGAAGATCACAGAGAGGTATTTATTTATTCATTCATTTATCTATTCATTCAATAGACATTGATTATCTACTTTGTTCTTAGTCTCATGCTGGGTGTTGTGAGAGATACAGAGTATATGGTATATTTTTGGCTTTCTAAGATTTTTCTTGAAATATGGTGATAAAATCAGTGAAGGAAGTTAAAAAACAAAACAAAACAAAACAAAAACCAAACTCAGAATACAAAAGCTTCCAGCTGAGCACCAGAATGAGTTTCGTCTGAAAGAGATTATGCCATTGAATGAGTGGATGAGCTCCTTAGGAACCCTCACTACTGTCAACAGGCTCCAATGAGGAAAGGATGCTGGGTTGGGGAGACACTGGGGAGCATTAGGGACTGTGGCTGATTAGTGAACTCACCTAGAGGAGTCTCAACTCTAGTCTTCACTGCCCGGCAGAGTGTGAGCCCAGAGTGGCCAGTTCTTTCCATGTTTCAAGGGCATCTGGATTTTAAAACAAAATGTCCTGATTTTTATTTTTAATTTCTAAATTTTAAAAAATTTTAAATTATAAACTTTTAAAAATTGGGTTGTCTTTTTTTTATTTTTGAGCTATAAGAGTTCTTTTTTTTTTTTTTAAGATTTTATTCATTTATTTGGCAGAGAGAGATCACAAGTAGGCAGAGAGGCAGGCAGAGAGAGAGAGGGAGAGAGAGGGAAGCAGGCTCCCTGCTGAGCAGAGAGCCCGATGCGGGACTCGATCCCAGGACCCTGAGATCATGACCTGAACCGAAGGCAGCGGCTTAACCCACTGAGCCATCCAGGCGCCCCAAGAGTTCTTTTTTAAATTAAAGGGCAAGGGGCACCTGGGTGGCTCAGTCATTTAAGTATCTAACACTTGATTTCAGCTTAGGTCATGATCTTAGGGTTGTGAGATCGAGTCCTGCGTGGGGCTTGGTGCTCAGCGTGGAGACTGCTTCAGATTCTCTCTCTCCCTCTCCCTTCACCCCTCTCCCTGCTCCTGTACCTTCTCTCTCTCAATAAATAAATAAATAAAATCCTTAAAAAAAAGAAGCTGGAGGATAGTTGACACACAATGTTCCATTAGTTTCGGGTGTAAATTGTAGTGATCCCACAACTCTATATGTTAGGCTATGCTAAGCTCACAAGTGTAGCCGCCATCTGTCACCATACAAGACTATTACAATACCACTGACTATATTCCCTGTGCTGTGCCTTTCATCTCTGTTACTTATTCATTCCGTAACTGGAAGCCTGTACCTCCTACTTTCTTTCACCCATTTTACCCATGCCCCAACCCCTCCCTCTTACAACCGTCAGTTTGTTCTCTGTACTTATAGGTCTGTTTCTGCTTTTTGTTTGTTTATTCATTTGTTTTGTTTTTTAGATTCTACATGTAAGTTGGATCACATGGTGTTTGTCTTTCTCCGTCTGACTTACTTCACCTAGCATAACACCCTGTAGGTCTATCCATGTTGCTACAAATAGCAAGACCTCATTCTTTTTGATGGCTGGGTAATATATATATATATATATGCCATATCTTCTTTACCCATTCCTCTATCTATCCATGGACATTTAGGTTGCTTCCATATCTTGGCTATTGTAAATAATGCTGCAGTAAACATAAGGGTGCATATATCTTTTCGGATTTCTGTTTTCGTTTTTTTTTTTTTTTTTTTTTTTTTGGGTAAACACCCAGCTGTGGAATTACTGGATCATATTGTATTTCTATTTTAATTCTTTGAGGAACCAACATACTGTGTTCCACAGTCGCTGCACCAATTTACATGCCCACCAATAGTGTACAAGGGTTCTTTTTTTGAGCTCTCAGAGTTCTTTATTTTGGATATAAGTCCATTAGCAGATATATGATTTACAAATATTTACCCCCATTTGGTGGGTTATCCTTTCCCTTTTTTGATGGGGCCCTTTTTTGATGGGGCCCTTTGAAGCACAGAAGTATTTAATTTTTATGAAGTTTAGATTATCTATTTATTCTCATGCTTTTCATATAATATCTAGGACTCTTTTGCCAAATCCAAGGCCATGATGAAAGGCTCCTGATTTTTAAATGTAGCTCAGATTTTTGAGAAACACTGTGCTGCCTGAACAAACCCGTCAGTGGGACATTTTTCAGCCCACCGACCACCAGTTTGCAAATTCTGGCCTAACAAGTTGAAGTCCATAAAAAGTCTTGGTGATGGAGCCTCAGCCAGTTTTATCTTCAGTTGTCTTCTCTATAATAAAGCTGTGCTCTTATAACCACATGAAACCAATCCGTTATCTCTGAACCCTCCATACCCCTTCCTACCTCTGGATCTTTCCCCATTTATGCCTTCGTTCTGCTTAAGATATCCCCCTCTTCTCATGCTTTCTTTGGCCAACTCCTGACTGTCTTTCAGTGCCTGCCCAAATGATACTCTCTTCCGTGATGTCTTCCTAATAACTCTCCTAGGCAGAATTAGTGGTTCCCTCACATCTGCCCCCCCATATTCTGAGCCTTACTCTCCTTTACTACAATCTTGTGATTAATCCTTTGGCCATGAACTCTTGAGGCCAGAAATGCTCGTGGTCATTTTGTTTCCCCACTGTGGTTGCCATAAGATAGGTTAAGAGAATGGCTGGCAAGTTACTAATAAGAAGTTTTACTCTTACAACTTTTAGCTAGCATAGTTATTTTCTTTTACACGTGTCTTATGCTGCCATAGCAAAAATACCATGAATGGGTGACTTAAACAATAAACGTTTGTTTCTCACGTTTTTGGAGGCTGAAAGTCCAAGATCAAGGTGCCAACAGATTTGGTTCCTGGTGTTGTAGATGGCTGCCCTCTCTCTGTATGCTCATATGGCCTTTGCTCAGTGTGTGGAGAGAGAGAGCTGTCTGTCTTCCTCATATAAGGGCACCAATCCCATCATGAGGGCCCCACTGTCATGACCTTCAGCTAAACCTAATTATCTCCCCAAAGCCTCATCTACCTCCAAATATGATCACACTGAGGTTAGGGGTTCAACATATGAATTTGGAGGGGGAGACGCAAATGCTCAACCTATGAAAGGACCCATATTTTCTGTTCCATTGAAAATAGGGGTATTATTGAGAAAGGAAATACTCTCCATAGTTTGCTGAAGTTCCTTGTTTGTTCCTAGTAGTGGAGATTTGGTGAAGGCCGATGTGTTGAAAGCCAAGGTGATGTATGATGAGGCGGTGTTTGCCACAGTCATGGTGGAGCGTACATTCCAGGCTCTTTCCAGTTTGGGGACATCAGTGAATCTGGAGGTCTGTATTGGCTGTTTTTGGAGTTTTTGTTAGAAACAACCTTTCCTTTCCTCTCTTATTCATTCATTCCTTCACTTACTCACTCATTCATCAGTGACCATTGCAAGCCATGCTTCAGGCTATATAACTTTATTTAGCAGTAGGAGGTTATTAAGTTTTATTTAGCTCCAAGTCTCAGTCATATATAACAGTATCTTATTTTGTGATCTCAATAATTCTCTGAATTACTCATTATTATTCCTGTTTTATAGATTAAAAACTCTAAGGTTCATAGAAATAAGTTATACCAGATTGTATAGCAAACAGGGGCAGAGCTAGGGTTTAAATGGAGCCTTCCTGACTTCCATTTGTACAGGGAGGCAAGAAGCATGCCAACGCAGTGTGACTCTGAAACCCGGGGTTCCTCTACTGGGGGGCAGTCTGAGATGGGTCTTAATCTTTGACTTCCTATCCTTCCTAAAATTTCAGCTCCCTGTCTAGTCTAGCTTTTCCTAGTGCTCGCTGGATGCCACCTAGTTGTGTCAGATCCCTTCACACCCCCTACCCCCTCACGGAGTCACTTTTGGCAAAGTGTCCACTGGAGATACTCCTGTAGAGTGACTGAGGCTGCTCTGTCTGCCTCTGTCAACCTGGAAATACAGAACCGGAAATCTAAGTGGTCTTCTAGTCCAGGTCTCCCACTTCTCCCTGCCTCCAGAGCCAAGATGTGGAAACCCATGTTCAGAGAAGGGTTCTGGCTTGCAGACACTTGTAGACCATAGTTCCAGGAGGCGGAAAGCTCTCTCTGCTAGGCCCATTGCTGTAGGCTTGTGCGGGGCCTCTAGTTGGTGACCCATAAATGTATGGATTTGAATTACTCTGGTAGATGGTGCAAGCCCAGGTGGTGGTGATTGTCGGGGAGGCAGAGCTGAGTGGTACCTTGGAGAACAGGATGAGGCAAGGATATCATAGGGTAAGATGGGAGGGTGGGGAGGTTAGGCTGGATCAGAAATTGGTCCTTTCCGGGAAGGGATGGGGGTTGACTTCTTTATGCTGAGTTTCAGAACCTCTGGCCTAATACAGGACCTAGCAAATGGTGTTCTAGGCTTGATTTCACTTGTAAATGATGCATTCCTGATGGTTCGTTGGTGTTTGTAAAATATCTTCGCTGGCCAGGAGTGGGATTTTGGCTCTTTTCTCTTAATTTGTCTAATCGTTAGGCTAGTTTATGTTTGGAGCAGTGTTCCCTGAGAAGTAGTCCATGAAACTGGATGTAAAGAGGCTTTAGGTGGAAAAAAAATTGGGGTCAAATGGGTCTTGGAAGTTCTAACACAAACTGAGTTAAATAGGTCTGTTTCCTACAGGACTTCTGGGAACCTTAAATGTGTTAAGTATAAAGCGCCAAGAAGGGGCCCTGGACTTTTCTCAAACTTATTCAATCTTGTAGACATTTTTCATGGAATATTTCACACAACTCTATTCCTGAGGGGTCTCTGGGTGGCTCAGTCAGTTAAGTGTCTGCCTTTGGCTTAGGGACTGAGCCCTTTGTCCAGGCTCCCTGCTCAGCATGGAGTCTGCTTCTCCCTCTTCCTCTCCCCCCCCCACCCCGCCTTGCTTGTGCTCTCTCACTCTCTCAAGTACGTAAATCTGAAACAACAACAACAGCAACAACAACAACAACCTATTCCTGACTCTATTCCGGAGATTAAATTCTGGAAAGTATGAGACCACACAATTTGTGGATTATCCTGATTCTTTCTCTTTTCTGCCTTTTGCCCAGTTCCCTAATTGTTATACTTTTCTCAGAGGGCAGTTTGAAGAGGGGAAGAGGTAAAAGAAATGCGTATCCAGCCCAGCTAAGTGATATTGATGCGGTGTTTTGAGGTCACTTAGAAAATGTGGGTTTTGACATCTCCAATTACAGAGCGCTCAACCATTGATTTAAATGGTAATTTGGCGACGGCTTGCCCCTGATCAATATGCATGGCGTGTGCCGGTCTGTGTGTGACAGTAAGAGGTTGCACTCAGCTGCAGGCTGCATTCACGGGGCCTTGAGTGGACCCCAGCACTGCCCCTGGGATTGTAGTCGATGCGAGGTGACACTGATGTAGAGGAACGCACGGAAGCCCAAAGCCCGTGCACCTCACGGTGAGCAGAGCTCAGCTGCAAATCCAGGCGTAAGAGAAATGTGTTTTTCTTTGTGTTTCTACAGCTTGATTTCCATTTGTCATCTGTCTTCTGCTGGGGGTGGCAAAAATAAATATAAGTCAGTTTGGGGCTTTTCCTCTCTCCTTCTGTGCTGTACCCCAAGGGCCAGGAGACAAAGGCAGTGCCAAGGGACATCTGTTGTGGTTTATCATCAATCTATTTTGTAAACTGAAATAGCCTCCTTCTTTTTGGGCCTTCAGTGGTCTGTCCATGTCAGTGATCCGTCCTTCTTGATTCCCTGTGTCCCTCTCTTCAGTCCTTCCATGATGTTTGCAAGCACCAGGAGTCATCCTGGTGCCCACGTACCATGCTGTCTTGTGAAGAACTCCGGACATCTGTCTCTGGCCTGCCCTTGCTTCTCCTCCAGTGACTTCCTCCAGCTCTTCTGGCTGGGGAAGCAGCCCAGCTGCTCTCTGTTCTCAGATTCTACAAATCTGTATGGGGGTTCCCTTGTTACCCCCTCTTTCCCTGGGCTCGTTTGGGGTAAGGCAGCGTGCAGGCTGTTTTCCTATAGATCCATGAAATCTATGTACACTTTGCTTTACTGACTCCTGGAAATCTTTATCCATGTGTAGATTAGGGGTGGTATCCTGGCTCTTTGTCATCAGACGTTCCCTCAAGGTTATTGTACATAATACACATTTTTTCTACTCTCCCTGAGGGCTTGGGTTTTGAAAATCAAAAGCCAAGAACTGACTCTTTCTCTGTATTATCCCAGAGGTAACAAACATAGAAAGCCCTCCTTGCCTGAATCTGGTCCAGAAGCTCTTAAGGAAATATGGATGAAAAACCTTCAATATTTCAAGATATTAATTGTTGTGGATTTCCTTTCTTTTCTGCCTGCCCATGCTGGCCCAGACCACCGTGACCTCTTCCTGGGACCATGGCAACATCCTTCTAACTCAGGGTTTCTCAACCTCCTCACTACTGACATTTGGAGTTGGATTAGTTTTTTTTTTTTAAGATTTTATTTATTTATTTGACGGACAGATCACAAGTAGGCAGAGAGGCAGGGAGAGAGAGAGGAGGAAGCAGGCTCCCTGCTGAGCAGAGAGCCCGATGCAGGCCTTGATCCCAGGACCCTGAGATCATGACCTGAGACCCTGAGATCATGACCTGCGCCGGAGGCAGATGCTTTAACCCACTGAGCCACCCAGGCGCCCAGTTTTTTGTTTTTTTTTTTTTTAAGATTTTATTTGTTTATTTGATAGGGAGAGAGAGAAAGAGAGAGAGCACAAGCAGGCAGAGCAGCAGGCAGAGGAAGAGGGAGAAGCAGGCTTCCCACAGAGCAGGGAGCCCAGTTCGGGACTCAATCCCAGGACCCCGGGACCATGACCTGAGCCAAAGGCAGACGCTTAACTGACTGAGCCACCCAGGCGTACGTGGAGTTGGATCAGTTTTTGTTGGTTTGTTAGAGCCCTGGCCTCTACCCACTAGATGCCTGTAGTACCCTCCTCTCTCTCCCAAGCTGTGATAACCACAGTTGTCTCCAGATATTGCCAGATGTTCCTGAGGGTGGGAGGCAAAAGAGGCCCTAGTTGAAAGCCACTGACTTGACTGATCTCCCTGCTTCTTCTCTTATTCTCATAGCCCATTCTCTACACAGCAGCCAGCAGTAATCCTTACAATTTAAATCTTAACTATGTTACTCCCTCGTTCCAAACCCTCCAGTAGCATTTCATTGCATAAGAGTCAAATCCAGGGTGGCTCAGTCGGTTAAGTGTCTGACTCTTGATTTCCATTTGGGTCGTGATCTCAGGGTCCTGGGATCCAACCCTTGGCCCCCATGTCAGGCCCCCATGTTGGGCCCCCAGTTTGGACTCCTGCATTGACCCCACCCTCGGCATGGAGTCTGCTTAAGATTCTTTCTCTCCCTCTCCCCTTGCCCTTCCCCCCCCTCAATAAATAAAACCTTTGTTTTTTTTAAAGAGCTTATTTATTTATTTGACAGAGAGAGAGAGAGAGAGAGAGAGAGTGAGTGTGTGTGTGTACGTGAACACAAGCAGTGGGGGAGGGAGAAGCAGGCTCCCCACTGAATAGGGAGCCTAATGCAGGACTCGGTCCCAGGATTCTGGGGTCATGTCCTGAGCGGAAGGCAGACACTTAACTGACTGAGTCACCCAGGCACCCTGATAAATAAAATCTTTAAAAAAAAAAATGTGAATCCAAACCCCTGGCTAGGCGTACAAAGCCATGTTCTGCCCACTTTGGCCTCCTTACCTCTCCACAATCCAAGCTTATAACCAGCTTCAGTCCTTTGCACATAGGTTTTCCCTCTCTCTAGAATCCTTTCCCCCTGGATTGTCACATGGCTGGCTCCTTTTTGGTATTCAGCTTTCGGCTCTCCTGTCACTTCCTGACTACCCAATCTTAAATAGCCATGAGTAACTGTAGATTAGCTGACTTGAATTCTCCACAGAACACTTATGGCTATATGATATTTCCCCATCTTTGTTTATTTCTTCTCTTTATCAGAACTGAAAGTCTCTAAGAATAAGACTTTTGTTTCTCCTGCCCATTTGTGTTTTGTTAACACTTGAAACAGCCTTTGGTCTATAATGGATCAAAATATTTGTTGAATGAATGAATGAATGAATGCACGTATATTTCCCTTTGATGGACTTTATGCACAGGCATGTATAGGTGTTCTGCTTCAGGGTATGTGGGATTGTACTGGGAATTGCAGTTCAGAGGGACATAATGAAGTAGATCTAGGCTTTCCCCAAACCCTGAAGGAAAGGTAATTCAGAAAGAGGAAGAATCCAAAGAACAGACAATCGTATCTATGCAGAGCTGTCTAACTCATCAGAGGGAACAAAGTAAGGGACCAGGTGGCCTCTTGCTGGGATACTGCAGGATATCCAATATTTTCTATTAATTGTGTTCCTAGTGTGTGTCTGATATGGGGACACAAAAATGGGTAAAATGTAGTCCCCATCCCTGTCTTGATGGACTCATAGTTCTCTACGAAAGATACTTACAATAATAGATTAATTTATTCTAATAAGTATAATAAGTACTGGGATAGTGCTAGAACCACACACTTTGGGAACTGAGAGTGAAAGTGACAGCTTTGTCTGGGAGAGCGGGAGAAGTTCTTATAGAAGAAAGGACTTTTGAGTAGGGTTTTGAAGGATGGCTAGAAGCTCAGCTGGCAGTGAAAGGTATATCATAAACAGAGAATTCCATGTGCAAAGGTGTGGGGGTTAGGGAAGGGCCTGGGTACTTGGGAAATGGCGAGAAGTTTGAGATGGCTGAAGTCCAGAGTAGATGGAATGGAGTAGGAGTTGGAGATGAGACTAGAAAGGAAAAGAGCTTGAAGTTCCTTTTTAACCACTGGATCCTATGAATCTTTGACCTTGGAGATAGAGGATGAGAGTCTCACTTTTTTTATTACATTTTTTTTCTGATTGTGGATATAATTCATGCTTGTTACTTTAAAAAGTTTCTAAAATACAGAAAAATATAACAAAGAAAAAAAAAAGAATCTAGAAGCCACTACCTGAGCACCACTATAAATATTCTGATATATTATTACCTTTCAGACTTTATATCTCTGTCTACCAAATCTGTTTTATTTATATATATTTATATATATATATATGATAAAAATGGGATGATAGATCTTTAGTGAAAAGTTATAAAAATGAAGCTGACAGGCAGATCACCATAGGCCTAGAGCTTAAAATGGGTTGAGTATATCCTAAAAATACACAGACTTTGTCAAGTAAGAACATTAATCAATAATCATGACCTTCCACATATTTTGATGGCCCTCTAGAGCAGGGGATTGGTTTGTTGGAAACCATTCTGTTGTGGTGGTTGGCTTGTGTTGCCACTTCTGTTCCACTGGATTTATATAAAATTGAGGGGAACTGAGTTGACTTACCAAGACCTGCCCCCTGCATCTGTCCTAGCCGTTTATAGCTAAAATTTTCCCACTTCCCTGTCCCCTATTGTCTCACTTCCCTGTTGGTACCCAGGCAGCCGTTCCTGCCTTTGGCAGGAGGTATTAAAAGGAGAGGGACCAGGTGGTGGGTAATGAGGAGGGCACGTACTGCATGGAGCACTGGGTGTGATGCCAAAACAATGAACACTGTTATGCTGTAAATAAACAAATAAAAATTAAAAAAAAAAAAAAAAGAGAGTGTTGTCTAGGACAAAGAATTTAACCTCAGAGCGGTTGCCCTTCCCTGCTGGTACCTTTCCTTCAGTCCACCTTTCCCCGTTGTTCTCTGCCAGCATCCCTGGTCACCGATAGTACTTTTGGGATTCCTGATTGCCAGTCTGCTTCCAACAGTGGTAACCTGCTTTCCCCTTGCTTCTGATGGTTGGTGGAGGTATTTTGGAATATAGTTTATTTTAGACGAGTATGTTTCCCAACTCTTTGTCGGACAGAAAGGCCTGGATTCCTGTAGGTAGGTAGAGCTCCTGTTAAGAGATTGGAGCACAATGGGAAGGGACAGCTCTGTAGGGGCACCTTCCACAGCTTAGGGTGCTTTCAAAAGAACAAGAGAAAGAGAGGGAGTCGACATGAGAGGACCCTTACCAATGAAACACCTGAGCCACCTTCAGGGACTTGAAAGAGTGGGTGTCTCTTCTCTGATCTTTGTTGTATTAAAGAATGTGAACAGGCTGAGCAACGTGGCTGCTCTCCAGCTGTTGTCTTGGTAAGGCATTTACAAGCAGGGCTGGCTATTACATTACTTTTTACTTTGCACTGTCTTTTTTTTTTTTTTTTTAATCAGTGGCCTCTCCAGACAGTATTTTGGATCTCCCAAAGATATATCTTCTTGAGGAAACTGAGGAAGAACAATAGTTACTTTGTGGCTTCTGACACCTGGTAACTGGTAACTCCTTGACCTACTACCCTGGCCATTTGAGCTTCTGACCTTTTGCCTGGTTGTGGTCTTTGGAGTTTATTTGTCCCTTGACCCTCAGCTAATACAGGGCTTAAGTCTTGGGCTGACCCTGTTTAGGCCCCACCCTGAGTATCTCTACCCAGCCGGATCTCATACCTGGCATAATACTACCATCGAAACTCTGTGCCCCAAATGGCAGAGGTCCCACTGCTCTTTGCCAAAAACATGCAATTGTCGTACTGTCGGTAACAGTGGGAAAGAAATGTTGAGAATGTGGTGGGCCAGTTCACTCTGATTTAGCTTAACAAATATTTACTGAGGGGCGCCTGGGTGGCTCAGTGAGTTAAGCCTCTGCCTTTGGCCCAGGTCATGGTCTCGGGGTCCTGGGATCAAGCCTTGCATCTGGCTCTCTGTTCAGCAGAGAGCCTGCTTCCTCCTGTGACCCTGCCTACTTGTGATCTTTCTCTCTGTCAAAGAAATAAATAAAATCTTAAACAAACAAACAAAAAGCCCAAATATTTATTGAGTTCCTACTATGTTCCCTGCCACCATAGACTTTATAATTCTGTGAGGAAGATGGATTTTTAACTTGTAATGACAAACATTGTGAGTGTTAGGAGGGGATGGTACAGAGTTGTTGGGGGGAACCTACGGCAAATGGATGTAAGTAGTTGAAAATGTTGTAGGTGATTTCTGATATTGATCTGTAAAGTTGAACCATATTGGCCAAGCTTATCTCACTGCCACCATTTCCTGAGCTATTTAGGATCTAGACAGAACCATCTTTCCATTTAAAGAAGAGTCAGAAGCCATCAAAATATTGGAGGAGTCAGGAAGTGGTACTTCTAAGAGAAACATACAACTCCTGGTATAAAAGACAAAAATGGTTCCAGAAAAGGAACTTTGTAGTAGTTATACTCAAGATGGTAAATACAATTGTGGGATAAGTGCTACTAAGGGGAAATTAAAGCCAGGGATCAACTGAAGAGGGCTGAAATCCATCCTGGTCGTACAAGTTATGCTAAAGTCACAGAAAGGAGTTGAGTGGAGAATATGGCTGTGGAAGGACGCCAGGGACCATGCTCTGGATGGAACCACATACATCTGGCTCTGAATTTTGCCTTATGGCTTATCAGCTGGGGTAAGTCTTTTCTTGTCCCCCCCAAAAAGAGAAGAAAAATAGGGATAATATCTCACCAATTTCCTTTTTTGGAATCTCTTATGGTTTGTCTCCCTCCTGATCCCATCTTGTTTCATTTATTCTTTTCCTACTCCCCAAACCCCCCACGTTGCATCTCCACTTCCTCATATCAGGGAGATCATATGATAGTTGTCTTTTTTATTTCGCTCAGAATAATATCCTCCAGTTCCATCCACATCGTCGCAAATGGCAAGATTTCATTTCTTTTGATGCCTGCATAGTATTCCATTGTGTATGTGTGTATATATATATATACCACATCTTCTTTATCCATTCATCTGTTGGTGGACATCTAGGTTCTTTCCATAGTTTGGCTATTGTGGACATTGCTGCTATAAACATTCGGGTGCAGGTGCCCCTTCAGATCACTACGTTTGTTTCTTTAGGGTAAATACCTAGTAGTGCAATTGCTGGGTCATAGGGTAGCTCTACTTTCAACATTTTTGAGGAACATCCATGCTGTTTTCCAGAGTGGCTGCACCAGCTTGCATTCCCACCAACAATGTAGGAGGGTTCCCCTTTCTCTGCATCCTCGCCAGCATCTGTCATTTCCTGACTTGTTAATTTTAGCCATTCTGACTGGTGTGAGGTGATATCTCATTATGGTTTTGATTTGTATTTCCCTGATGCCGAGTGATGTGGAGCACTTTTTCATGTGTCTGTTGGCCATCTGGATGTCTTCTTTGCAGAAATGTCTGTTCATGTCTTCTGCCCATTTCTTGATTGGATTATTTGTTCTTTGAGTGTTGAGTTTGATAAGGAACCTACATTTTTTAAGTGCCCCAGGTTTTATGAACTTGAGATATTTGGGCCTGAACTGTAATGAACTCATCAATTTGACTATCTTTATATCTATTTTCTTGAAGACAAAGAACATTTAGTAATTATATAGATTACATGAATGAGGAAAAAAAACCTGGAGTCCCTAGTGTATATGTATAACCTGAGCATGCATATGTGTGTGTGTGTGTGTGTGTGTGTGTGTGTGTGTCTAATACAGTCCTGGTTTTTTTTTTTAAATAAAAAATGTGTGTCTTTATGTTTTGGGTGTGTATAAAAAGAGTCTGATAGTTCTTACTGATTTGTAATGCTGTTTACTCTTGGGAAGCAGGAAAAGAATGTAGGTCAGGGATGAGGGCAGGATATTAGTGACAGGGAATGGTGGAAGGGGACCTTTTTCCTTATATTCTTCCATTTTGATTGATTTCTAAAATAACGGGTGTGATTACTTTTCTGATTAAAAATCCCACAAAGTTGGGGCGCCTGGGTGGCTCGGTGGGTTGAAGCCTCTGCCTTTAGCTCAGGTCATGATCCCAGGATCCTGGGATCGAGCCCTGCATCGGGCTCTCTGCTCAGCGGGGAGCCTGCTTCCCCCTCTCTCTCTGCCTGCCTCTCTGCCTACTTGTGATCTCTCTCTGTCAAATAAATAAATAAAATCTTAAAAAAAAAATCCCACAAAGTTGACAATAAGTAAGGAATTTATTGACAAAATTTCCTGCTATGGAGGATGCTCAGACATCATCAGCTAAACTATACAGGGAAAGAGGGAAAGAAAAGAAGACAGACACCTGGTTAACTTCTTGTGGTGTTCATTGTATATTGTGAGAATGACAGCTGAAATGAAATATACTACTTTACTGAATGATTTCCCAGTGAAAGCAGAAGGTGTTAAGAGATGGAGATGGGGTGGAGTAGTCAAGCCCAACCATTTAATTTATTGGGTTCATGTTGGGAGCCATCGGATCTGGGGTTTAGAGTTGTAAGACCCTATTTTCCATCTCTGATCTGTCTTTTGAGCAAGGCACGTCTCTATTCTGCCTCCTTGCTTCCTCATCTGTGAAACGAGGGCGTTATCTACCTTAAAGGCTAGTTGCTGTGAGGATGAAATGAGGTGGTGTGTGAGAAAGTAAACTCTAGAGTGCTGCAGAAATGTTAATTATTTCTATTTTTGCCTAGCTCCTCCCTTGGACATGCTGCTATTACCGTGGAGTTGTTTATGTGTCTGTGAGCTCATTGAGTGCAGGGACCTTGTTTTATTCATTCCCAAATTCTTGTGCTTAGTGCCTGCCACACAGGAGGCATTCAAAGCAAGTTCTGGAATAGCTATCAAGGATAGAAAAATACATGCACAGTTAGGTTTAGGCTTATGAAAATATTAAGATGCTCTTCCAGGAAATACTGCTTTCCACGTCTATTTAAAAGAATTAAAAAAAAAAAAAATTCACCCAAGTCCACAACAGAAATGGTATTGCTACGAGAAAGAAAAGAACTTCATTAAGGAAAATTTAATTGCCCAGTTTTCTAAAGAGACAGAGCCACATCCCTCCATCCTCATTACTGTCAAATGCAGGATGGCTGGTTCCAAGGAGGGCAAGATGAATGAAAAGAGATTGTGAAAAGGCAAATTCTGATACTCTTGAAGAAAAGTCTCCCAAGAAACAGGAATGCCCCCTGGATCACCAGTTTCCTTTATTGTTGGTCAGAGCCCGGGAATAAGCCTTCTCTGGGCAACTCAGACAAAGGCCCCCTTTGGCCTCTACCCCAGACCTTGGCCAGTAAACCACGAAGTCCCTTATTTCCCCTGGAAGTGGGAAAACTTCCAGTTGCTTGACAAAACTGGAAGGATTATCTGAGGCTCAAGTTGGGGGCTCCCCTACCTCTAAGACCTGGGTAATTATCATCTGAATGGGCAGGGAGGGGACTGGAGCCAAGTCTAGAAAAAGAACTCTGGGGTAGACCTGTAGTTAGGAAATAGGGGCCCCATCTCAGGTTTGGTCCTCTGGACCCTTTTCCTATACAGTCATAAATCTGCAATTTCTTCTTTCCTCTCCTATCCCAGTTCAGCCTGAGGGTACCATTCAATGGGTTCATAATTGTTTAAATAATTGGCACCATGTGCCAATTATTGCATGGACCATTGTCAGCCTAGGTGAAGTCTCCAGTGTTAAAGGCTCTACCCTGCTCACTGTATTAACCGAGTATTTGGATGAAGATGTGAGCATGCTCATCCACTTTGAGAATGGTAGGATACCAAGGATAGCAGGCTTAGTAATCAGGAATGTGGCTATTGCTATCAAACTGTCTGAGGTTTGCAGCCCAGCTCTGCTGCTTTCTAATTGTATGACTTCGGACAAGTCTTTTCATCTCTCTAAACCTCAGTTTCCTCATCTGTAAAATGGAGATAATAATCCTAGCTCAAAAAAGTAATCTAGAGCATTAAGTGAGATAAAACAAGTGAAGCCCTCTGCATAGTGCTTGGCACGTAGTAAGGACTCAGTCAGTATTAGCTATTGTTATTAATACTCGCAGCTGTAGGAGTCCTACTCTAGGCTCCGGAGTCTGGTAGATTGGGCTCAGACTCTGGCTCTGCCGTTTCTTAGTTATGGGCAAATTGTTTAACCTTTCTGAAGCTCAGCTGTCTGGACTTCTGCAGATGAGGAACAGTAATAGCCAGGTTGGGCATTTCTATAAGCATTTAGGCCAGAACACAGCATAGTAGACGCTCCATAAACAGTGGATTATCATTAGGAGAAATACCACCTCCTGTGGTGGACAGAACTAGGAAGCAGAGAGCTCTTAATAGACTAGAGCAAAGGACAGACTCTAAAAATGTGAAGTTTAATAATAAAAAAATAAATAAAAAATAAAAATGTGAAGTTTAATAGTATCTTTAAGAGAAGAACACCAACTCTTCAAGAGAAGCTCAACTTTTTTTTTTTTTTGCTTATTGAGCCCTGAGAGGGGTTTCTCTATGAATTGATAGAAATGTGAATAGGGGGGCGCCTGGGTGGCTCAGTGGGTTGGGCCGCTGCCTTCGGCTCAGGTCGTGGTCTCAGGGTCCTGGGATTGAGTCCTGCATCCGGCTCTCTGCTCAGCAGCAAGCCTGCTTCCCTCTCTCTCTCTCTCTGCCTGCCTCTCTGTCTACTTGTGACCTCTCTCTGTCAAATAAATAAATAAAATCTTTAAAAAAAAAAATGTGAGTAGGGGTGAGAACAAATTGGCAGTTGGAATGCTACACTTTGGACACTGACCCTATTCTGTCCCTGGCCAGGTAGCTCTTGGCCCCTTCTCAAGAGGCTCCAGAATGAAATATATGACAGAGGCCACTGGTTGGGCAATGAACACCAATCCTGAAGCTGCCGATCAGTACCGCAGTGCTGAGCTCTTCTCCCTGGAGAACTCCTTTAGCCTAGGTGGGTTAGGCACTCTGGCCTCCTTCGAAGCCCATAATGGAATCTTGACTCTTTTGCTCCAGGGTAACCAAAACAGGCTGAAGCTCAAACCTCTGACCCCTTCCCTTTAGGGACCAGCCTAGACAATTGCTCTGAGCCCTCTCTGAGATGCTACTTAGGCCTAACCTGCCACAGGGAGGAGAGTCAGAAGTCTGGACTGCCCAGACTTGACCTTTGAACTCCTTGGAAGTATAACCTCTGGCAATTTTGGTTCATGAAGGTATCCTAAAACATGGCCAGTCCATAATGTTACATTTCCATTAGGTGGGTGCCTTTCCTTGCCCTTAATCTTGACCCTGACTTAGGAGGAGTAAATAGAGTAGGCCTTCAGCCCCATGAAGGTCAACATTCAACCTTGTGGACCTTTCTTCTAATATTCCCAAAAGCTTAACAGCCAAGCCTATGATCAGCTCAGGGTTTGGCTCTCTCCCTCTGCAGAAGAAATCAATGGAGAATCTGTGACATCCACTCTGCATCCAGTTCTGCTCCGTAGTGTGCCTCCTAGGCAGCCCGGAGCTGGGTGGTTCAGCCGCAAGGATTGAAGAATGCCTCTTTGATGTTTCTCTCCTTTTCCAGATGTATAAAGGCAGCTCAAGACTAAAATGAAAAATTCGATGTAGTTATTTTAGCCAATACTGATCACCGGGCAGGAGGTCCAGGATCCTGGACTGTAGGAGCTCTTGGGTTCCCAGGCACCCTTATCTGCCCCCTGCTGTTTCATGTACCTAAGCTTCCTGGTTTCTTTCTTTCTTTTTTTTTTAAAAAAGCTTTTACTATTTATTTATTTGACAGAGAGAGAGAGAGAGAGATATCACAAGTAGGCAGAGAGACAGGCAGAGAGAGAGGGGGAAGCAGGCTCCCCTGCTTGATCCCAGGACTCTCTGGGATCATGACCTGAGCTGAAGGCAGAGGCTTTAACCCACTGAGCCACCCGGGCGTCCCAGCTTCCTGGTTTCTGTAGGCATTTAGGTGTGCCACTCCTGGATATGGCCAAGATATTCTATCTTCTAGCGCAAATTATGCTCATCAGAGGGGGTTGTACAATGAGAAGTGAAGGACAGCAGAACAAATAATTCAATATCTTTTATACAAAAATGCCTCCAACTGGCCACCATTGATTCAGGTTCACAGTAGAGACTCCCTGTCATTATTTACGAATATCCTTCTTCACTTCTCCTCAAGGATGAGTTTGACACTGGAGTCAAGGACAAGACATTCTTCTCTGAGAAGTGCTGCTGTGTTTGCCTCTGACCCATCCTTGAGAGGAACTGTAGGGCAGGTGGAGTCAAGGACTTCAGCTGCCGGAGGCCATTAAAATCCTGTGATGTGGTGGATGGTGTCCTTAGTTACCTCAGGAGTAGTCACTATAAGACATTTTTTTTTTTAAAGGTTATTTATTTGAGAGAGAGCGAGAGAGCACGTGCATGTGCATGCGAGCTGGGGGGAGGGGCAGAGGGACACAGAGAGAGGGAGTGTCCAGCAGACTCTTCACTGAGCATGGGCTTGACACGGCTCCATCTCATGACCCTGAGATCATGACCTGAGCTGAAATCAAGAGTCGGAGGACACGCAACTGACTGAGCCAGCCAGGCGCCCCTACAACTCATTTTTAATAGTTAAAAATCTCTCAGTATACGTTGATAGTTTTAACATCAAAGCATCGTCCACTTAAAGCAATTCTGCTCTAACACCATGGTCTCAGAACTCCCCACTGGACTCCGAGATCAGACAAACCCGGAACTGACTTCCAGCTTCATTACTAATCATCTCACCTCTCTACCTCTCAGGTTCTGTCTCCTTAAAATGGGCACCTGATTGGATTCTTGCGAAGATTAAATGAGATAATGCACACTTAGCATCTAGTCCAGTGTCTTGAACACGGGAACCACTCAGTAGTGTTCTCTTATTCTTGCTCAGATTCAGAAGGCTTGATTTGCTCCGGGAGTGCATTTAGAACATCTACGGCAGAACCGGCAGCTGGGAGGCCAGCTTAGACCCACGAGTGTGTTTTCTTTGGCTTTTGGAACATTTATAGACGCGAATTCGTTTCCAACATTTAAAAATCAAGGGGCGCCTGGCTGGGTCAGTCAGTAGAGCAGGCAGCTCTTGATCTCAGGATTGTGACTTCAAGCCCCACGTGGGGTGTAAGGCTTACTTTAAAAAAATAAAAATCAAGAAAAACTTTTTTAAAAAGTCAGCAGAGTTCACATTAAAAAAACCCAGATTTCTGACATTTCTTGTGATATGGGCAGATCTAAGCATATCGGGCCCTCACTCTCAGAGAGAAGCAAAAATTGGCTGTCCCCTCCAAATGGGGGATGGGCTCCACCTGCTCGAGGCCCCACCTGACCCATTTCACTCATTTTTGTTGCCTGTTTGACTCCTAGGGGCATTTCAGTTTTTCGATCTGAAGGAATGGACCAACTTCCAGTCCTCTTTCCTCATTATGGAGGATTCAGTCAATTCTCCATGAGTATTATTTCCAGCAGCCGGGCTTTGGAGAAGGTAGACAGCAGGTTGTATTTACTGGCAAAGGCCCCAATGCCATCTGTGTTATTGATTAAGTTCAGAGCCATCAGCTTCAACAGTCCGTGGAGCAGAGGTAGGGTCAAGGTCCTCTTAAAAGCATCTAGGAAACTAACAAAGATTTGTACCCGTGAACAGATGCCCACCTCATCGCAAGATGTAGGTGGGCTGAAATTTAATAAGGAAAAAAGTGTAGTCTTGCCCTTCTGTCTAAAAACCCAGCTGGCCAAGTACAGACTAGGGAGAGATGTGCTTAGCAGTAACGCTTGTAAAAAAAAAAGGCTTACGGTTCTCGTTGACAATAAGTTTGGTGTGAGTCACAGGGAGGCAGCTGCCAAAAACCTAATCTGATTTTGGCCTGGGTTTATAAGAAGTCTAGTGTCTGGAAGACCTTTCTAACAATCAGACCTATCTTGAAGGGACAGGCAGGCAGTCTCCAGAAGCCTTGATCTCCCTAGTGTAGGATGTGTTTGAGGTTGGGGTGATATACCCCAGGAAAAGATGGTCAGAGTGGGGATCTGGGCTCAGAGGGAGGTTTGTTCAAGGTGACACCTAAGGTCTCTGCCAACCTTGTGATTCTGCTTTCCATAGCCCATTGGAAGGAGATAATTTCCATAATAAAAGTAAAATATCTTGCTTCCTGACAGAGGAAAGCAGACATGCTGAAGAGCTGACTGGACGCAGCCATGTTGATCGGACTGGCAAAATGGAAATGTGAACTACGCAGATGCCACAGGGCCTTCTTCATCCCTTAACCTCCTCTTACCTGCAACCCCATCGCTGACCCCCGGCCTCCTTTCTCGGAGATGGAGGGGGTGGCTGAGAGAGGGAAGGATCTGTTTTGCACATTACTGGTAATTTGTTTAAGCTGGACTTTTATGCAGAGCTTGCAAACTGATGGTGTACAGGCCAACTCCAGTCCTCAGATGTGTTTGATTTGGCCTGCACCGTGTCTTTGAAAAATGTGATTTAAAGCCAGCATGTAAAAATGAGGAGATTTCACATAAAATCTGGATTTCCAGCACCTTTTTAAAAAAGTCAGAAAGTCTGGCAGCCTGGGTCTGGGTTCCCGCGTGGCAGCACCAGCCAGAGCTGAGCACCCGTAGCTCTCCTTTGGTAGGACTGGAGCTCATTTGGCCTCTGTTGTCTCCTTAACCTCCCCTGCTTCTCTGGTTCACCTGGTGTACCTGGCCTCTCTAGGTACTGGAGTTACCGCCCTGGTGCAGTGGTGGGAGTGGCTATTTTTCTTTTTTTAACAAAAATATCATGGCACCTTATGTAAAAGTCACTGACTACCTTTCTGCAACCTTGGAGGGAATATCATGTTCGGGATGGGTCTGACTTAAAATATAGCCTTTGTGGCATACCTGGAATGCACTTTCTAGGAGGTGTGTCCAGGGGAACCTCCGAGAAGAACAGACATCTTCCGAGCGGCTGGAACCATGGTGAAATTTGTACTGTGTCTCAGGAAAGACTAGCTATAGGGGTCAAGACAGTGTGGACCAAGAACGCAAAACAGTACCAACATGAGCATCAAATTGAAATTTTTCTCCCAGGGCCAACAGTATACAGTATGTTGTTCCACGGTAAGAAGAGATTTATTTATTTAAGCCTGACTAGTATGTTAGATGACGGTTTATTTTCAGGACCACATCAGAATGCCCCGTGCTGTCGGAGACATCTTTCGGATGAGTTGTGTGGACTCCACTCGTTCATCTTCCTGACAGTGGGGCTGGCAGCTGGGGGCCCACAGGGGAGGGTTGGGGGTGCGGCGGAGGGAACAGAGATGCCTTTATCGCTGCTCCCAATACGTACCTGTGGCTCATATTATACCACAAGCCCCCAGTGCTCGCATCTCAGCGAACATCCCCGGCTGTTCTTTTGAAGTGCTCCAGGGCTCCTGATGGTTTTTCTTACATTGACCCATATCTTCTTGTAACTTCTCCACCCTGGGCCTGTTCTGGAGCCTTGTGGAACAATGGCTGCTGCTTCCACAGCACAGCTCAGCAGAGATTTGCAGACAGCAGTCCCTTCTGTCTTGTGAGCTGGCTGAGGATCCTTGAGGAGAGTGGGTGGGGGCGGGTGGGGTGCAGAGAGACCAGGTGTCTCTTTAAGAGAGACAGTATTGCGTTCAGGTGGGTCTGGAGCCCGGCCGTTTGTGCTTGGGAAGCGCTGAGTCTCACACTTTGTGTGTGAGAGCATCAGCCTCTCCACAGGCTCCTCGTGCCAGCGTCTAAAACTTTCTGTCAGCTGTGGGGGGTCTGGGGGAGACCAAGAAGAACTGAATCTTTTCATGAAGCTTCGATATCTAGTGGTAGAAATCATAAGAACTTTACCAGAAGCAGGGAACCATCAAGCACATTTGGCTCAGTGTCGGATGGCTGCTACAAGTCATGGGTGGTGAGGCCTATCTGTAGGCCTTTTGATTGGCTTCCTTGCTCCAGGATGGAATTTGCTAGACCCTCCTGCTGCTTGAGTCTGCTCTTAGGTTCTCAGACCGAAATTGTCCAACCCATGACTTCGAAACCGTTAGGGATACCCTCCGGTCTCATTTCTTTGCAGAGTGGGCCCGTCTCTACATGGGACCTGAGTCTCATGGCTTAGGAAATGCCCTGTTGGTCTGAGTTACCTCTAGTGTGGACAAAGGATCTCATCTGTCTCTCCATGGTATAGCATCTTGTGTTTTCCCCGTATTGCTTCAGTGAATCCTTTCTCTGAGTCATCTTTTCAATGTTATTTCTCTTTCATCTTTCCTAAATCTCTCTCTCTTTTTTAAGACTTGCCCTTTCTTAGAGCCTTTCTTCCACAGATGGAAGTGGTGCATGTAGATCATGGGAATTCCAGGAAGGTATTATCCCTTGGGAGTGGCAAGGACTCCTTACGATGACATGGCGTCTCTGGAAGATGCCGGAGTCTGTGTGGTGGGGTGGGCGAGAAGATGGGCAGGCACCCTCTGAACTGCCTGGAGAGGCTGAGGGTTGCAGGTGGATGGCTTCTTCATTGTTCCATCTCCCTTCCCACTTTCTTCCCAACATCCCCTTCCCCACACTCCCCATTTCCTGTTTTGGGAAAGGAAATGGTGACATCCATTTGTAAATGATATGACATCTCAGCATCATGTCATTGCTGCTTCCCTGTCCAGGGTGCGGGCCCTTCCTTACCTGACCTGCTTGGCCTTCCCTGGGTGTTTCCGTGGCTCTGAGTCAGCAATAGAGAAGGTTGTATCTCTAGGAGTTGTTCCATTGGCTGGGTTTGGGTGATAGTGGGGGACCCATCTCGGTTGGTGCTGTAGGTATTATGTGCCAGGGCTAAGGGCACAGAGTATGTATGTGTAGAGTCTGGGGAGGGGTCCACAGGGGAGGGAACATGGTCAGGTATTCCTTCTAGAGGAGCATCTGTCCGCTTTGGAACCCCACGGCTTGTGAAATGGCTGTACGTGAGGAAAGAGTCTATCTGGAGCCCATGTCACTCCTGTGTGGTATGGAGAGCTAATCAAAACCTCCAGAGGAGAAATGCCTGTCTTCCATCCAGAATCAAGATTAATTGATGTTCTTTAATGGAAACAAATCGAATCTCTCAGCAACCCTTCCCATTAAGCTTACAATCATGTACTTTTCTACCAAGGCACGGGCGAGTTTTTCAGAATCAGCAGGTTCTTGGAAGCAGCTGACTCTTGGAGGCCATTTTTGTCTGTCCTCAGAGTGACTGGTGGGAAATGGAGAGAAAATGCCTTTAAGTTACAGGGCTGGAAGTATAATTATCCTTTGCCTGTGGTTTGCACAGCCTACTCACATCCTTGCTGCATGTGATCTTCTTGACAGCCCTATGATGCAGATGATGTCAGGGTTATTATTATCTCTATTTTATTTATTTTTTAATTTATATGAGTACTATCTTTGTTCTCAACTTGATAAAAGCATTTAACACATTTTATGCTACAAACAAAGTAAGTGCTATGCATTTTGCTTATAGAGTGACTTAAGGTATTTCAAGCATTCTATAATTCAGTTTTTACAAAATAAATTTCCAAATAAAGCTTTGGTTAATGGAAGTGATTATGTACTGCCAAATCCATTTTCCAAAGTTGTTCAAGGAAAAAGAAGTCTTCATCCACTAACACAGGTATTTCCTGTATGATCAAAGCTTTTTACTATTTAGTAAGAGGAGAATATATTACAATAATTGCTTTTAATTTCCAAGTCTGAATCAGCTTTTTTCCTTCTCATTTATACATGGCCAGAGTGCCATGACTTTTGAAAAGCATAAATTAGGTGAAATATTATCTCTATTTTATAGATGAGGAACCCCTCTAGACTTCGAACTACTCCCTCAAGATGTTTGCTATAGAAAGGGCTCTGTTCAAGTAAGTGTAGGAAGCATTCTAGTGTGCTCTCTTCTTAGAGATTCATAGTACACTTCCATATAGTAAAGGCTCTGATAAGTCCTGTAGAAAGAAATTATTTAATTCACTTTTTTAAAAACTCATTAACCCAGGTACCACTTTTTCTTTAGGACACACCTATTGGCATCTTCCAGATGTACAAGTGTTTTCTGTAAGAGGCCAGAGAGTAAACATTTCAGCCTTTGTGGGCCATATGGTCCTGTTGCAACTACTCAACTTCGTTCTTTCAACGCAGGAGCAGCCATTGAGAGGGGCATGGGCATGGCTGGCTCCAGTAAAACTTTATTTACAAAAATAGGCTGTGGGCCAGATTTGACTCATGTAGTTTGTAGTTTGCAGACCCCTGTTCTAGAACAGACATTCTGCAGTAGTACCTTTTCTGTGAGATGCTGTTTGAAGTGTCCACAGAGTCCTAGATAGGGACTGAACTACTGAACTCTCATCTTCCAGAATGGTTGGTGTGAGTGGCAATGTGTTGTTGAATGTGGTTCAGAGATTGAATACCTTGCTCAGGGTATATGACTGCTAAGTGCCATCACAGAGATGTCACCCAGGCTTTTGACTATAAATTTTAATTTATTTTTCATTGTTCTCTGCCCCTTTGGAGTGAAAGACCCAGGAAGGAAGCAAAGTGCCCCAAGTGCATGCTGTGTGCAGTTGAAGTAATGTGCGTGTAGGTACATGTGGGTATTTGTGTGCAGGTTGGTCTGCGTGTGACCATGGTATCTGTGTCATTAAGCAGGAATGCGGCTGATAGATAAGTTATCCAGCTAGAGGTCTTTGTTTCAAAGCATCTATGGGGAGATGCTGAAGAAATTCACCACTGCTATTCGAATTGAGGTCTGCGGTGATAAGTTGGGAATATATTCAATGAATGTGCAAGAATGTACAAAACATGTAATGTGCACTTGCTTTAATCACAACCTTTGGTGGCAAGCAACAGAAACAGCCGAAGCTAGTGGTAATGAAAATAGAGTTCATTTTAAAATTCAGGATGGGGCACCTGGGTGGCTCAGTGGGTTAAAGCCTCTCCCTTTGGCTCAGGTCATGATCCTCAGGTCCTGGGATCGAGCCCTGCATCCGGCTCTCTGCTCAGCAGGGAGCCTGCTTCCCCCTGTCTCTCTGCCTGCCCCTCTGCCTGCTTGTGATCTCTGTCTGTCAAATAAATAAATAAATAAATAAATAATCTTAAAAAAAAATGCAGGGTGTTCTATGGAACCCCGGTGGGGAAATGCAGTTGGCCTTGGGACCAGGAACCGGGTTGCTAGGGATCCCAGGTTTGTTCTAGATATCACTTGATGTTCTTTCTCTCTTTTTGGCTTCTCTTTGCACATCTGCTTCACTCTTCCTTCTTGGCTGTTTCTCCTCTGGCCATTTCTGATATTTGTACACGACAGGTATTGAACAATGGTTGCTGACACCTCCCAAGTTCATATTTCATTTGGAGGTGAACACATGGAAAGACTGCCTCTCTTGCTCCTTCTTTCTCTGTTTCTCATTTGTTTTCTTTTCTTCCTCCCTCACTTCAGTATTGCTGGGGAAGAGATTCTAATGGGCCCAGCTTAGGTGGTCCTTGAACCACATTGGTATGGCCAGGAAGGTGGGGTTATCATCAGAACTGTGTCAGCCAGAATCCTACCCCTGTTGCTGAGCTGGCACTTTCCAAAGAAGAGGGTCTACTCTAGCCCTGCCCTGGCCAGGCACCGAGTAGGTGCAGAGTGAAGTGGAATATTTCTATCCACTGACATTTATAAACTACTTGGAAAGTAAAACAAATACATAGTAGTGATGAGAATGTCAGATGTGCGAAATTGTTTCATTAAACAGTGAAGAAGGTAATAGTATAAATGGGAGACTAATTTTGCTGTACACACCTTGAATGCAAAAAGAGAGACAGGAAAGGCTTGTGTGGGCTCACATCACCAGAAAGGGCTTTAGGCAGCAAAGATGTTCTCTGAAGGTGGGTGGGGATCAAAAAAGTTCTCAGTAGGGAGATGGGCATGGGTAAAAGACATAGAATTATAGGTAAAATGTGGTCTGGTTCCATAACACGAAGCTCACTTAAGAGGAGGGAGGTAACTTTGGACAGCAGTGGGGTGCACAGTGAGGGAGGTGGGGAACATTACTGAGACGTCCACTGTTCTAAGGTTGACTGTAGCAGCAGGGATGCAAGTGGGCTGTTGTAGGAAGGGCCAGAATCTAGAGCCACGCCCCCTGGAGGAGGGGCCCTCCTCCCTCCCCAGCTCCACAGGAGCTAGAAAGAGTCCAAGCTGGCAGGCGCAGGTCTGCACAATGGGATTGTTGGGTATCTGAGATGGGGGTAATCTCTAGTGCTGGCAAAATAGTGCGTGCAAAAAGCAGGGCCTGGGCAGTGTTGGGTAAGTCGGGGACAAGCCCCAGGCTCTGGGCAATAAGAAGGTACTGTTGCAGGGCACCTGGGTGGCCAGTGGGTTAAAGCCTCTGCTTTCCGCTCAGGTCGTGATGCCACGGTCCTTGGATTGAGCCCCACATTGGGGTCTCTGCTCGGCGGGGAGACTACTTCCCCACCCCCACTCCCGCCTGCCTCTCCGCCTGCTTGTGATCTCTGCCTGTCAAATAAATAAATAAAATCTTTAAAAAAAAAAAAAGAAGGTACTGTTGCTGGAGGGTGGGACAAGGTGGGGCTTGAGAAAATGGGGATTGGGGTACAGGACAGAAACCCCAGGAATCTGAAATGGGCCATGAAGAAATGGAGTTGCTCTGTCTTTCTGCAAACCATCCTCTCTGTTTCCCTCTTTGCAACCTTCCTGTGCTCCCTCCCACTGCTCAGGACCTTGCAGCCTGCAATTAGCTAATCATTGGGATATCCGTGACTGATGTGGTTTTAGCTCTCATCCCGTTTTAGGGACTTTTGCTTTGGAACAGAAGCTATAAATGCCTCAGACCCAAAGAACGACAGTGTCTGGGATGTTAGGACAAAGACACTAAGTTCAATGTCAGAGATTCCATCTGTGCCCCTTTGTGGTAAGACCTCTCATTGGGGATGGAATGAGCAAACAAAATGCCTGCTGTGTATCCATGAGGCAGCTTTAGCCCTGGACCTCAGAGCAGCAGATATCGGGCCATCCTGTAACAACTGGGCAGCATCTTTAGGGAAGGAAAAGCCCCCAGCGTAGGTACCATCTGAGAGCCAGTCAGCTTCAGAGGGGGCTTTGTGTTGTTGCTTGTTTGCAGCTCAGAGAGGTGGGTGGAAAACATGCAGGACTTGGGAGTCACAGGATTTGAATTCTTGATAGGTTACCTCATTGGGTGAAGTTACTCAGTCCCCTGAGTATATGGAGGTCATAGTATCCACGGTGATAGCTTGCGTGCCTGTCCCTGCCACACGGTAAGTGCTCAGTACTTAGGTGTTCTATCTGAATCTCCAGGCCTGGTGAGAGTTTGCCTGGACTGCCCACCTGTGGCTGGGCTCTCTGGTGGCTGTGAAGCTTCTGATGGGAACCTCCAGTAGTAAGGGACTGACCACCTCGTAAATCAGACTGTCCCCTTGTTGGAAAGGTTTGCTGGAAAGGTCTTCCTCGAGTGGAATTGCAAGGCATCTCTGTGTTTTGGAACCACTCAGAGTAAGTCTAAGCTGGCTGACGCATGGTAGCATTTCGATGATTTGAAGACCACTTTTGTGTACTCCTAAGTCAAGGATGGGGAATAGTTTATGTCTAATGTGTCATCTGTGCCTCGTTATGGAGATAACTCTCATCTGGAGATGGTATGATTCCCGACCGAGTGCCAGCTATGATGGATTGGTAGTGGCTGCCGGGGGCTGTGATGAGAGGTTCTGTGGCTGTGTTCCGAGGTCGGTAGGAAAACATATCCTACCTGCCATGAGCTCAGGAGTAGGCAGTAGTGGCTTATATGCAAAATGTTTGTTTTCTCTGCTAAGCATTCTGGTGCTTAGACTCTTCTTTTATGCTCTAGATAACTTGTTCCCTGACCCCTGGTCTCTTTTTCCTGCCACATTTCAGCTTATCAATATTTTAAAAGCCATCTGGCTCGCCATATCTTCCACCTAATTTATTTCTAGGGTGGATTTAACCAATCTGATTGGCAGGGCTGGGGTCTCTTCTAGAGCAGTGTTTTCTGGGAAATCTTCCCAAATAGAGAAGAACCAGTTTTAAGTCTGCAGTCCACTGATAAACCTTCCAAATTATTAACATCCCTTAAAATATGGAGACCAAGCTAAGCACTGTCTTTCAGAAGTACCCAGAACAATTTGGAGGCCCTCGAGACTAGTAATACATCCCTTGATCCTGTTAATGCAGCTGAAAGGTCGCATTAGCTTTCTCCCCGTGTTTGTAAGCCGAAGCTCAGAGACTCTGCTCTTGACTCTGAGGGTGGCTGGGAGGAGAGGGCAGAGGGAGGTGGGGGGAAGGGCAGGAGAGCCAGAACTAGCCAGGACATCTCCTGCCCTTCCTGTGCCAGCCCCCCGTGGCACGTGGGTTATGACCACCGGCATGGGGCTCACTGAGGGAGGAGGAACTTCCGTTGGGGCTGGGGGTCTGCTCCACTACCTCTTTTCTGCCGGCACTGTTCCCTGTCTTACCCCCTCCCCACCCAACTCCTCTTTGCCTCTGTGACTCTCTCTGGGTGGTTTGGCTTCCGCAGGGCTGGGGCCTGCAGCCAGCACTGAGGTCCAAAGGCCACAGGACTCCTTCTGTCCCAGTAAGGTTGTCTGCCCTAAAGGTCCCTGGATCACTGTCAGTCTGTGAAGTGTCCTCAGTCTGCAACAACATGAAAAAAAAATCAGGGCAATGCAGGGATTTTCCCATAAAGCTAACTGTGTGTGATTGAAGACCTGCCTTTTATTCTAAATGATGTTCTTCCTTTCTGGGTGTGTGTGTGTGTGTGTGTGTGTGTGTGTGTGTGTGTGAAAGAGAGAGAGAAATTATCCTTTCTTAAACAACTGGGGTTGTATTTCTCCCTAATATCTTTTTTAACTTTGGCCACCCTTTGTAGACACCCCCTCCCATTTTTGGGGGTGGGAGGATTTTAGTGGCCTGTGAAATCTGGTCTGAAAATTACAGCCTTGTCCAAGGTGAGGCCCATCAAGACTCCGGTATGTTTCCTAGGATTGCAGAGCGGTGGAGGTGGGGCAGTGAGTGGTCCTGGAAGATGCAATCTGGTATCCTAGCGAGGCCACTGAGGCACAGAAGTGGGCCATGGGTAACTTACTAGGAGTTTAAATTTTCCACATCTCGGTTTATTGTAAAAGCGATGTTGTTTGGGATTGTGGATTTGGGAGACTCGGTTAGTAAGTGTCTGCCTTGTCAATTTTTAGCACGGCTCTGGCAATTGACCTAGCCCCTTAGTGCCTCAGTTTCTTTGTCTGTGAAATCAGAATGGTGGTGCCCCTTTCCTAGGGCTGTTAGGGGAATGACTATTCGCCCCAGTGTTTAGCTGCAAGGGGCCATTGGACACTGCTTGTTATCGTGGTTATTTCTGACAACGTTCAGCTCCCGCTTCTCCGGGCTTCTACTACTGTGCAGACACGCAGTGTTTGCAGGGCGGTAGAGGACTCAGAGAAGTGAGGCAGAGATGGTTGGTGGGGCTGTCCCATGGGGCATTCATGGGTGAATCTCAGCTCTGAGCGGACTGGCCCATGCATTGTACATGTTTAGCATCCCTGGCCCCTGCCCAGTAGCTGCTGGCATTGCTCCCCAGTTTTGGGAGGCATAGCCCCATGAGTTTCGCATCCCCCTTGGAATGGTCCTGCCTCCAGGGGAGAGCCAGCGGCTGAGCGCTCTGGAGTGTTCTGAGGCAGTTAAATATAGTGCGGAAAAGAGGAGTCTTTAGGGAATTGCCCGGTGGGCTGATACCCCAACACTGTGCGTATTAATGCTTGGTATTCTGGTTTCCTGGGTGTTGAACAGAGAAGGAGCTTGGTGTCACAGAAGGAGCACAGCACAGGGAGGCAGGGACTCTGCACTCGGGCTCCACCTTTGCGACGGCCTTGTTGGGGCATCCTGAGAAAGTCTCTTCCTTTTCTGGGTCTCATCTGTCAAAGGAAGGGTAAGGAGAAGATGGACCTCTGTGGCTCCAGGATCTGAAGGGAAATGGCATAGATTTGGGTGAGACCAAAGGGAGAACCTTCTGCTACTGGTCATGCTCTGAAGAGGAAGGAGGAGGCTTGACTGATCATCTTTGTCTGGATCAGGAAGGATGAACTCTGACGGGGAGGCCAGGGCTGGAAGAACTGACCTATGGAAGTGGCTACAGAGACCAGTTCTCTTTGTTTTTAAATTGTTTGTTTAAATTTAGTTCGTGTTTTGAATATATAATAGAGACACATACAAAGCATTATACATATAATGGTATGTACTGCCTTGCATCTATCCAGCTCCCCTGCCCCCAAGGCCACTTCAGTTTAACCTCCCAGGGGTATTTTCATCTCTGTTTCTTTGACCCAGGACTGAGAAGATGGTTTTCAGCATGCTGTGGTTGTTCTGCCTTTAAGTCTCTGGTCTGGAGGGTGAGAAATTTGATCCTCCCCTAGCATGTGGTTAGTTTCCTACAGTGAATTTCCCCTGTTAGTCATAGTTTCTTTTTGCCACTCTTGGGTAGAGATACAACCTTTTTCATCTCTCTCCATTTCCCCCCACTTCCAAGTTCCCTGTCCTTCATTTGAATCAGGGAATTCCGTAAACAGAGATCAAACTTGAGATAGGACATCTGGACACCGTGCAGCTTCGCCGCCGTGGACTTCAGAGGGGGCTCATTTCACACAATTATCGATTTTGATGATTTCCAAAATGGTTTCAGAGCCTCATATTCTTTTTTGGCTCGGAGCGTAACTCAGTCCTGCAAGTAACTGCTTTGTTTCTCATCTGGTGTTATAAAGTTTATGCCCGACGAGCAGGAAACACTCTTGGAAGTTGACTGTATGCTGAGGGAGGAACTCTGGACTTGGAGGGAGAAAACCTGGGCGTGAGTGCAGAGTAAGCTGCTTTCTTGCTGTGTGGTCTGTGGCAAACTGGCTGGCCTCTCTGAACCTTTGTTTCCTCATCTGTAAAGTGAGGGTTGTGCTACCTGCCCTTCACAGCTGTTTTTAAGGTTACATAGGGCGATGATGTGAGTATACTTTGCAAGCTGTTAAGAGCCTTACAATGATCATTATTGAAGTTCCTCCTTTTTTTTTTTTTTTTTTTTAAGATTGATTTATTTATCCAGCAGAGAGAGAGACAATGAGAGAGGGGACATAAGCAGGGGGAGAGGAAGAGGGAGAAGCAGGCCTTCCGTTGGCAGGGAGCCTCATATGGGGCTTGATCCTAGGACCCACAGATCATGACCAGAGCTGAAGGCAGATGCTTAACTGACTGAGCCACCCAGGTGCCCCCGTTGTTGTAGTTCTTTAAAAATGTATTTATTATTGTAGTTCTCTAAAAATGTATTTATTAATGTATTTATTGTAGTTCGTTAGAAATGTATTTATTTGAGATGCCTGGGTGGCTCAGTGGGTTAAAGCCTCTGCCTTCAGCTCAGGTCATGAACCCAGGGTCCTGGGATTGAGCCCCGAATCGGGCTCTCTGCTCAGCCGGAAGCCTGCTTCCTCCTCTCTCTCTGCCTGCCTGTGATCTGTCTGTCCCCAAAAAAAAAAAAAAAAAAATCGTTAAAAAAAAAGACATGTATTTATTTATTAAGTTGTTTTCTAGATACCAGAGATAGTGTGGGAAATGAACTTATATTCTGGTGTGTGTGTATGTGTGTATGTGGTGGGTAGTGTAGGAGTATGAGGGAAAGCAAGGAGATTGGCAATAAAAAGGTTAATAAGCAAATTCAGATAATGGTAAGTATTGCAAAGAAAATAAAATGGAATAGTGGAATAGAAAATGAGGGGGATTGGAGTTCTTGGTAAAAGAACAGGAAAACCCTCTCTAAGTCTAAGTCTCTAAGCCTAAATGTCATGTGAAAAGCTGGGAAACCAAATCCAGGTCTAGGAAGCAGCAAGTGCAAAGGCCCTGGGGCAGGAACAACAAGCTTTGGAGAATAAAAAAGAAAAGAGAAAGGGGGGAGGAACTGTAAGAAAATGGATATAGCAGGCACAGAGTGAGCATGGTAGAGAATGTCGTAAGAACTGGTAGAGAGGTTGGCCAGAATAGGGCCATAGAGGGCCTTACGGACCATGTTAGAAACGTGTATTTTATTCTATGTGCATTTAGAGATTTTTTAAAAAAGATTTTGTTTATTTATTTGACAGAGAGATAGAGAGCACAAGTAGGCAGAGTGACAGGCAGAGGGAGAGGGAGAAACAGACTCTCAGCTGAGCAGGGAGCCAGTTGTGGAGCTCCATCCCAGGACATTGGGATCATGACCTGAACTGGAGGCAGACCCCTAACTGACTGAGCCACCCAGGTGCCCCTGCAACTAGAGATTTTTAAGCAGGGAGATGACATGACCAATATTCTCCCTTAGAAAGAGAAATAGATCTTTCTTCCTGGAGTGTGGAGACTAGATTGCTGGTGGGCAAGGAGAGCAGTGAGGCAAGTCAGGAGTTATCAAAGCAGCCTAGGCAAGAGTTGATGCCTGCACACCAGTACGAGCTCAACTAAAATCATCCTTGAGGTGTTTGGGTATGAAGCTCATGTTAACTGTTTTCATATGAAAAGGATGGTCTCCTGGGGTAAAGTAGGATGTTCTCTCTTTTCCTTTTGCCCATCTGCTTTGCTCTCTCTTAGTTTGGAAGGAGTTGAAGTGGGCAGGGGGGAAATTCTGCATTTCCTTTTCAGATGGTGCAGGGGTTGGGACTACATGGTCCTGTAATTAATAAACAAATATTCACTGACCATAGGAAGATTTTTCTAAGCCTTTGGTTTTTACTTCAGGTCAGACTTTCCTGGGGACAAATGTGGCATATGCCCAGAAGCTTGGCAAGGAACAGTCTACATGATTAGTATTGTTAATGGGCACAAGGAACCGCTGTGATAACCATACAGGGCCACCCAGATGGCAAGGCAGTTTGTCCCCTACACAAGAGCTCCTGGCTGAGAGGTGGGCCTGAAACCCAGTCCAGACTCTGCTCACCAAGCAGTTTGCTCTGGTGTAGCACTAAATCAGCAGGGAGAAAGGGCTGGTTTTTCCCTAACTGGCAGCAAGCACTATCTGGTTTAACAGTAGCCCTCCCCCAAACTCTTGGGGTTTCTGCCCTGTGGCCTGGTTTTCAGGGTCTGTCTTCTCCTTAAGAATTCAAGTCAATCAGGATTTCTTTTAACAAATATTTATTGACGACCGACTAGGTAACAGGTAGCAGATTTATCTTGATGAACAGACAGACATGCTTTCTGCCCTCACGAAGCTTATAGTCTAATAGAATTCACTCCATCTTTCTTTCTAACAGCTGGAGAGCTTCCTCCTGGGGAAGCCTGGGCTGAGCTCAGCCCCTGTTCTCTGAGACATGAGATGTTGGCACCTGACTTGGAAGCACCTCTTGGAGTTGGGGAACAATGACCACCATCCCCAATACACATGCACCTCAGTCCAGATTTTCGGGGATATGGGACCAGCATGGCTATGGGTTATGACTAGCATGGCTCCTTCATTCATCTCTGATTAGGAGAACACCCCCCCCCCCCACCGCCAAAAAAAAGTAGCACTACTTTGGAAAAGGGAAAGATTTATCCTTGAGACCTAAAGAGTTTTCATAAAAACTCTACATAAAATAGGTACACTTTTGGGACATCTGGGTGGCTCAGTTGGTTGAGCATCTGACTCTTGATTTTGGCTCAGAGTCCAGGGACTGAGCCCTGTGTCAGGCTCCATGCTCAGTGGGAGTCTTGAGGATTCTCTTTTCTCTCTCTCTCACTCTCCGTCTGCCCCTCCCCCTGCTTGTGCACTCTCTCTCTCTTTCTGTCTCTCAAATAAACACATCTTTTGAAAAAACAATATGTACACTCTTCGGTATGCCTATTACACTTCAGTAAAAGTTAAGAAAATACTAAAGTTTATTGAGCTGCCGGGGTCTGAGCTTAGAGAACTCAAGACAGGAAGGGGGGGCCAGGTATATAGGTGAGGCCTTCCCGGGGTCTCTGTATCTTGATGGGGTCCTCAGGCCCTTGACCTCATCCTTCAGCTTAATGAATAATCAGATTATTCTTATCAGTCTTTGAGAAACCCTCCCCCCCTTTTTTGCCAGCCAAACTCAGAAGAAGTTGCTTTATAAGCCAGGGTATCTATGGATAGGTTAACGGTGGGGGATACACCTCTCCAGGGCATTCATCTGCCCAGCTCGAAGGTGGTTGGCTGGGAAACAGAATTAGTCATTGTTTGGGGAGCTTGGAATGAGAGAAAGACAGAGATGGGTGGTTTTCAGATTTTTTTTTCCCCAGGCTGCGGTGGAGCTGGGAGAATGAGAGATTCCATACATCTTGTGACCAGATGTGGCATTTTTAACTAGGACTCAGCAGTATCAACAAAATAGAGTCGATTGAAAACAGCACTGTTTTCTTTACCTGTTTATTTTAATTTTTACTTTGTATTCTTTTAGATTATAAAAGTAATGCCTACTCCCCCCTAATATTTTTTTAAGAAAATCTTCGAATGTATTGCAAAAAAATCATATATACGTGAAGTGCACCATAAAGAAAGTAAAAGATTCTTATAAGTGTGCCTCCTGGAGAGAATACCACTGTTAATCTATTTCCTATATATTCCTCCAGAATTTCTTCTGTGTGTATACTTGCATATACTATGATTATCTTAAAGATCGTATAATATTATTCATACTATTTCATTTCTTTTAGGAAAATTTAAGTTTTTCTTGGATATCTTCGCTTGTGAGAATTTATTGATTTATCTTATTTATATTTAAAATAGTTTTACCGAGGTATAAATTATGTACCGTAAAATTCACCTGCTTTAATTCATTGACCTGTATAATTGACTTTTTAGTAAATTTTCAGAATTGTGCAACTAACACCATAGTCCAATTTTAGAACATTTCTGTCACTCCCTAAAATATCCCTTTTGCCCATTTGCAGTCACTCCCTGTCCTCATCTCTGTCACCAGGCAACCAGTAATCTATTTTCTGTCTCTATAGATTTGCCTTTTATGGGCTTGCATATAAGCAGAATAAAAAATATATATTTTTCTGTGTCTAGCTTCTCTTTTTTTTTTTCTCTTTTTTTTTTTTTAAAGATTTTATTTATTTGACAGAGAGAAATCACAGAGAGGCAGGCAGAGAGAGAGGAAGGGAAGCAGGCTCTCCGCTGAGCAGAGAGCCCGATGCGGGACTCGATCCCAGGACCCTGAGATCATGACCTGAGCCGAAGGCAGCGGCTTAACCCACTGAGCCACCCAGGTGCCCCTGTGTCTAGCTTCTCTTAACAGACAGAATATTTTTGAGCTTCATTCATGTGACAGACCTTTGTTCCTTTTCAACAGTATTACATTTTAGGATATTCTGCATTTTGTTTACTTACCAGTTGGTGGATATTTGGGTTGTTTCCAGTTTTTGATTAGTATGAATATGCTGCTGTGGACATTTCTGTCCAGATCTCTGTGTGGATGTATGTCTTATTCTTTTTGAGTGCCTATACAGATCTCCATTGTGTTCAGCCGGACCTCACTGCTGGCCGTACTTGTTTGTTGTTGCTGTTGTTGCTTGATGAACAAATAATGCTGTATTGAACATCCTTTTTAAAAAAAAATTTTTTTTTATTTGTTTATTTTGAGAGAGAGAGACATGGAGTGAGAGAGAGCATGAGAGGGGAGGTCAGAGGGAGAAGCAGATTTCCCATGGAGCTGGGAGCCCAATGTGGGACTCGATCCCAGAACTCTGGGACCATGACCTGAACCGAAGGCAGTCACTTAACCCACTGAGCCACCTAGGCGCCCAAACATCCTTTTTTTTTTTTTTTTTTTTTTAAGATTTTGTTATTTTTTTAAGCAATCTGTACACCCAATGTGGAGCTCAAGGGCATGACCCTGAGATCAAGAGCTGCATGCTCTTTTCACTGAGCCAGCTGGGCAGCGCTGTATTGAACATCCATATGTACATACCTTTATGCCTATGTGTGAATCATTTTGGAGGATGTACATTTAGAAGGAAAAGTTCCTAGTCAACAGATGTGAACATCTGACATTTCAATAGCTAGGATCAAGTTGTCTTCCATAAACTGCACTAACTTCTATCTCCCGCCCTTGGCTGCACGGGAGAGTGACCATTTTCCCTTGTACTTGTCATTGCAGGTGAGAATGAATATTTTCATTTTTTAAAAAAATTTTAATTTATTAGAGACAGAATGAGAGCGAGAGAGATCACATAGGGAGAGGGAGAAGCAGACGTCCCGCTGAGCAGGGAGCCCAATGCGGGACTTGATTCCAGGACCCCGAGATCATGACCTGAGCCGAAGGCAGATGCTCAACTGCATGAGCCACCCAGGCGCCCCTATTTTCATTTTTCTAATGTCGTAATTGAAAGATGTCTTTTTGTCATTTTAATAGATATTTCTTTTATTATGAGAGAGGTTTTGACCATTTGTCCATTCCCAATTTTCCAATGAGTTGCTTTTCTTTTCCTATGGCTTTGAAATAACTCTTTGTGTTTTAAGAAATTGGCCTTTTCTCTCTCTGCCTGTGTCTCTGCCTACTTGTGATCTCTGTCTGTCAAATAAATAAATAAATCTTAAAAAAAAAGAAATTGGCCTTTTGCTTAAAATCTACTGCAAATTTTTCATTCCTCTGCTTATCCTTTCTTTTTTTCCCCTCAAAAATTTTGATCATGGTCGTTGTGCTATACAGATGTTTTACATTTTTAAGTAATCAATCTGTTAGGGATTAAAAAAAAATCTGTGAACATTTTACAAGTATCACCGAGATATTTTTAATATCCCCAGAAGGAGGTGAGGAAGGTAAAATGTTGATGGGGGAGACAGCTGAGGGACGTTACATGAGCTTCATCTACCAAACATCTGGACGGTTACGAGATTTTTCCCAACCCTTTATGTAGTTGTTTTGGTGTCCTATAGGCACAGCCTCCACATATTAGTGCAAAGCCTGAGAACTAAATCTGGACATTTTTTGCTTCCCAGCCCCTTGCTAATAATAATTATGACAGCTGACATGAATTGAATGTGTACAATATATCATTGGTTGCTGTTGATCGTTGCACTCACTCTGTGGGAGAGGTACAGTTATTTCCCCACAGAAAAAGACACAGGGATCTTTTAAGTAACTTGGTCAAAGTCCTATAGCTGGCAGACGCTGGGGCCGGGATTCAGACTTAGGTTCACCTGACACCCCAACGTGTGCTTAACCAGGACTCGTTCATTATCTCTTTCTAAAGCAGTCCATGAATTGACAGCTTTGGCCAATAAGAGGATATTTCAAGAGGGCTTTACAAAGGGACTTGGCAACGTCTGTGGGTTCTGTTCTTAACACCCCAAACTCTTTTCTTATAATGAGGAGAGAAGGCATGCATTTGCAGGAGGGGAGTTGAGGTAGAAAGAGCAGATGATGGGTTTGTAAGAACCTTCTGAATGTTTCTGTTTGCTACATGGCAGAAATGAGCTGGCTGTTGGCAACTAGATCTTGGCCCAGCGGAGGGAGGTTGGGGTAATGGGAGAAGAGAGGTGCTTCAAGCCCCAGCTCTGAAGTAAAAATGGTTTCTAGGTGGGCATTGCTCTGCCTGGGGTATTTTGAACCTGGGCAACCTGGATAGGTCTGGGGATATTGAAGGCCTAGAAAGAATATGGTCAAAATCCATAAAAATCTTGGGGATCTGGGAAAAGATGGGCATACTCTGGCTCATTTATTAGGTACTCAGGAAGCCTAGGGTGTCAAAGACAACTGTGAGGGGTGGGGCACAAAGATGAATTGAGCCTGCCCTCAGGGGACTGACTGTCTGGGTAAGGATGAGGGATCTGTGCAGAGCAGTTGAGCTAAAGTAGAGGCAGTGGTCGAGAGGTTCAGATAAAGAGCTGGGAGGAGCCCAGACTTCAAGATAGAGACCTGGCCTTGAACTGTGTCCTAAGATAATGACGACAACGAGGGCATTTCTTGAGCACTTACCATGAGCGGGCATGGTTTGGCAGACAACGGGATCTTCTTCAGGTTTGAAAGAGTCATCCTTAGGTCCTGGGGGGACTGTCGACAGCCCTCGACTGTTGACCCCCATGGAGAATGCCTCTGTTGAGGAGAGCTGTGTAGCTTAAGATTATAGCCCCTTCCCAGCTGCGGGTGTGAAGGCCCTGCTCCCTCCCCCAAACCTGGGACAACTGTGAAGAGCCCTCTAAATGGCAGTGCCTCCACCGGGACTGTCGGGGCCCAGTTCCCGCTCTGCCCAGTCCTACTTCCTTTTCCTTCCTTCTACAGGGTTTGAAACGGAGAGCACACCCTAAGAAACTTTCTGTGTGGTGATCTCCATCTTGGAGTTTGCTTCCCAGGGGGACCCACCCATGGCACATGGATGATCTGACTGTTCTCATACAGTCAGCCCCCTGAGCTGGGATTACTTACTCTAGTTTGTAGGTGACGTCATTGAGATTTAAGGGACGTTGAATGGTTTGCCCGGTGGCATTACATGGCAGGTCTTGGGTTCAAACCAAGTCTAGTTATGCCCAAAGTACAATCCTTCTATATCTCTACCATGTAGGTATGTGGCTTTAAGGACTGGAAACCATGGGGTTATAAAATTAGGTTGCTGGAAGGAAATTCAAAGTTCATTTGGTTAGAGCTCCTGTTCCTTCATCTCTGCCCGAGACTCTCAGATCCAGCCCTGAAAGTCTCACATCCTGGGACTGCCCTTCCTCACTGGTAAGCCAGGGTGGCTGGTCATCCTGTGTGAGGATTGACTGAAATACTCAATGAATCCATTGAACAAATGTTCTTTGAGTATCTGTTGTGTCCCAGGGACCACTTTAGGGATGAAGGGTACAGCAATAAACAAAGCAAACTCCCTGCCCTCTTGGAGACGCCTTTCAGCAGAGAGAGGCAGACAGCAATGAGCTAGACGGAAAAATGCATACTATAGTATCAAGTAATGGTGCGCGCTATGAAGGAAAATGAAGAGAATAGGGGGATGGAGGGTGCCAAGCTGAGGGCACGTAAGTGTTCTGTTTTAGAGACAGGGAACAAAGAAGCCTTCTGGGATGAAGGACCTCTGGCTAAAGACCCGAATGAAGGGAGGGACTGGCTACACAGATGTCAGTGAAGGGCATTCCAGGAAGGAGGAATGACGGGGGCCAAGGCCCTGGGCATTGGCAGGTTTAAGAAAGATGGTGAAGGCAGGTGGCAAGAGCATGATGGGCCAAGGGGGAGAAGAGATTGAAGAGGCATCAAGGGGCCATAATCCTGCAGGGTCTGGAGTTAGGGAATAAAGATCTTGGGTTTTATTGCAGGTGGATTTGGAGCAGGTGAGTGGTACCATGAAGTCTGTGTTTCAAAGGGGTTTTCGTGACTGTTGTGCTGAGAATACATGGTGACAGATGTCATTTCCATTTCCCCCCTGGATTATTTCTGTTTCTATTTGAGGACATCCAGAGAGGTTTCATGGAGGACATCATATTTAAGAGCATGGGCTCGGAAATCAGACTCGCTGAGTTCAGATCCCGGTTCCGCCACTCACTAGCCCCGAGACCTTAAATGATTTAATATGTGTCAGACTCAGCTTCCTCATCATAAAAATGGAGATAATCACAACACCTGCCCTACGAAGTGGGTTTAAGGGTGGAATGTGATCATGCTAGAGTTTAGCAGAGCACCTGCTTTTCTTTTATACCTGGTTCTTTTTCATTGCACTAAAATATAAAACTGACCATTTTAACTATGTTTAAGCGTATAGGGCAGTGGCATTAAATACATTCACTTTCTCGTGCAGCCATCATCACCATCTACCTCCAGAGCCTTTTTCATCTTCCCAAACTGAAACTCTGTCCCCATGAAACACTAATTCCCCATTCCCTCTCCCCCCCAGGCCCTGGTGGCCACCATTCTACTTTCTGTCTCTATGAACCTGACTATGATAGGGATCTCACATGAGTGCAGTCATACAGTGTTTGTGTTTTTTGTGACTGGCTTATTTCACTAGGCACAATGTCCTTAAGTTTCCTCCATGTTGTGGCATGTGACCGCATTTTCTTCCTTTTTAAGGCTGAATAATATTCCACTGTATGCATTTACCACATGTTTATCCATTCATCCACTGATGGACAGTTTGGCTTGCTTCCACCTCTGGCTTGTGTTCTGTAAGCACTGGACTTAATCTTTGCTGTAATTTTGATCCTGATTTGTTTAAGTGGTGGGAAATGGTAGGTACTTGGGAGAGACAGGAGATATAAATTCTAGATTTGCATAAGGCCAACACATTTACTCAGTCTGAGTGTCAACTTTCATCTAGAAAATGGTGGTGCTAATGCCTCCTTCAGGGGTCTTGTTATACAAGTTTGAATTAGGGAGCGTCTGGGTGGCTCAATAGGTTGAGTTTCTGACTCTTTATTTCAGCTCAAGTCTTGATCTCAGGGTGGTGAGTTCAAGCCCCACATGGAGCCTATTAAAAAAAAAACACCCAAAACTCAAATTAGATATATTTGCAAACTTTAGAGCTGTGCAATCCAATATGGTAGCCACAAGCCTACCAAGCATTTGAGATGTGGTTAGTATGAATTATGACATGAAGTACACGTAAAATACACTCATATTTTGAAAACAGAATAAAGGGAATGTGAAATATTCCATAATAATTTTTATATCAGTTACTTGTTGAAGTTAATAATGTTTCAGATATACTGGATTAAATAAAACATTATTAAAATTAATTTCACCTCCTTTTATTTTTATGGTGACTATTAGAAAATTTGAAAAGAAATGTGTGGCTGGGGGCGCCTGGGTAGCTCAGTGGGTTAGGTTCAGGTCATGATCCCGGGGTCCTGGGATCCAGCCCCGCATAGTGCTCCCTGCTCAGTCAGCTTCAAGTCTGCTTCTCCCTCTCCTTCTGTGATCTCTCTTGTTCTCTCCCTCAAAGAAAGAAATAAAATATATATAAAAAAAAATTGCGTCATATTTTGATTGTGGACACGTCTGGTCTAGAGTTAACCCAGCATTATCAACCTAGGCTCAGTAATTTTCTGGGTGTTCCTCCTATGCTCAGTTAGGGTCTCAAAGGGGATTCTCTCCCCAGAGCTCCAGGCTGGCAAATAATTTACATCACTAAGGTGCTGCAGTCTAAATGGTGATCAATGTTTATGGCCCATGGAAGCTTAAACAAGCCGAGAGAATAGGCTCAGCCTTGCTGCAAATAACGTCCGGCCATTAACATGCAGTCTCCCAGTTCCCTCAACAAAGGGAGGTTTCAGCATCCCCACACTGCTGGGATTTGTGATTTAGCTCCGTGTTCCCCAGTGACAATAGATTTCTTCATTTCAAAGCCTAACTCCTACGGAGGCCAGGGCTGGGGGGTGGGGGTGGGGTGGGGAGGGCAGGCAATTTCCCAGCTCAGACCTCTGTGTATCACTAATTGTATTATCACAGTTTCTTTAGGGAAAAACCATGCTTTCATTTAGGACTTAAAAAAAAAGACCGTAGGGAGAGTTAAGATCCGTTTGGTATGGTGTTTGGTGAAATTGTTTTCCCTTATGGGGCAGAGGAGAAAAAGAATTTCTGTTTTGCAGCTGGAAGAGAGCTTTTGTGTACATATCCCTCCCTGTTCCCTCATTTTATCTCTCAACTGATAGGATATTCAGGGAGCTGAGGCAGCGAGTGTTCAAGAGAAATAGAGATAAAGTTCAGAGCTCAACCGGGTGGAAGCAGAGGTACATACAGCTCCTCTCTAGCCGCGGGTACACAGGGTTGAGGTGGGAGTGTGGGGGGCATGGCTTCCCCCAGGCGAGTGTGCGGCGGGAGCTAAGAGGCTGCGCCATAAAGCTTCCACTAATGCGTTGATATTGTTCAGGCAGACGCTCTGCCTTCTCCACTTTCCTGAGTGGCACAGAAGGCCCTGCTTCCTAAGATTTTCCTCACATGTGATCTTCTGGCTTGGGGTCTAGTTTCCAAGATGGGTCCCCAATGCTTCAAGCCTTCTTGCTTTCACAGGTAGGGTGGTGGTCTTCCAGCAAGGGAAATCCCAGATCCCATGGTTGGGCTGGGGTTGGTGGTGGCAAGGCTTTCCCACAGATGTCAAGTTCTCTGTGAGGTCTGCAGCCTGTTTTGGTGGGAGAGGCTCAGACAGAAGGGAGATACACTGGCTCAGCAGTCAGAAGACCTGGCTCCATCAGGGTGTAAGCCACTTTGGCACACCCTGGTCTTTGGGTCTTCATCTGTAGAAAAAGAAGACAGTTCCAGCCCTGCCCTACCCTGCAAAGTTGTTATGAGGACCAAATGAGACCCTGGTTATGAAAACAATTTGCACATTTTATTTTATTTTATTTTTATTTATTTTTATTTATTTATTTATTTGACAGAGAGAGAGGTCACAAGTAGACAGAGAGGCAGGCAGAGAGAGAGAAGGAGAAACAGGCTCCCCACTAAGCAGAGAGCCCGATGTGGGGCTCGATCCCAGGATCCTGAGATCATGACCTGAGCCGAAGGCAGAGGCTTAAACCACTGAGCCACCCAGGCGCCCCCAATTTGCACATTTTAAAGGGCTGCGTGAACTCGGGATACTCTTTGCTTTTCCTGCAACACCTTGCTTAACGACTTAATGAGTTAGTTTGCAAATATTTTTATGCCCTTACCATGTGCCAGGCTCTGGCACAGGAGTGAGTGAACACATTCCCTGCCCTTATGGAATTACAATGGAGAGGATAAGAGCTTAGGAAAGGGTAAGGTCAGGGACTGCAGGAACGCAGAAGTAAGTGATGTATCCCAGCTTTGGTGACTGGGGAGGACTTCCCGGAGGAAGTGACTTTTAAACTGGAGTTGCAGGGATGAACCCATGTGGTCAGTTTTCAAGAAGTATTTGTTGAATGAATAAGATAATTAAACATGTCAGTAGCTTCAAGGATAACAGCCCCAGTGTTCATTTAGCAATTTATAGATAGGAATCTGACTCAGAGAGGTTGTCATTCCCTAAGGCATATGCTTTCTTCACTCTAGAGCATGTCTGGGAAGAGGCTCAGCTGAAGGCTATGGGCCACCAACGCTGCAGGCAGCTGGGGAATGGTGCTGAGGTTCTAGAGTGGGGAATGTTTATCAGCAAGAGAAACAATAGAAGGGTACACTATGAGACCCAGCGTCAAAGGCCTGCAGGCTCAGTAGTGAATCAGGCAGAATGTCAGCTTGGAGCTTCCCACGAGTGAATGAAGAGTTTGGAGGGGGTGGACAGAGCTGGCATCATAATCTAGGAGAGGGCGCAAGGATGAGGCAGATGGGCAGTTTCCATCTGGAGGTCTGAATAGGGGCGGTAAACCTCTGCTGCAGGTTAGGGTCATGGAAAGGGCCCAGGTCTTTGGAGCAGGGACGGGTAGTGAAAGTCAGAGTAATGGTTGTCCTAGGGCCTCCTCAGGTGGTTTTTCAGCCCCCTGGAACTGGGGGCTTGGAGGGTGATTAAGGCTTGACATCACAAAAATCCTGGTGTTTGGATTAGCTGGTGTCTTGGGAGGGGACTGAGCCTTCAGGTGGTCCAGTGGTAAGGACAGGAGAGGCCTAGTCCAGAAGATGAAGTGGGAACTGATACCACCCTCTCTCTTCATCAAGGAACAAACTCGAGTCCCCAGCCCAACTCCTGCAAGGGTGAGCTAATTTGGCCTCAGCTCCCACCGTACCAGTTTCCATGGATACGTTTCAAGCCTCAGTCTGGTCATCTTCAAAAGCATCAAAGGCAGCAAACCCATCCGTGCATAATCTTTTGTTATGGCTGCACAAATAGCTTTTGTTACAGCCCTTCCCCCATCGCTCCCTCCCATCCTCCCAACCAAAGAAACTGGGTTAATTGTGGCTCAGTCATCTAGTGACAGAAGCATTGGACTTTCTCTGGAAGTTTTGAAGATCTGAGTTTGAATCCCAGCCTTGTCATTTGTAAAATGCAAATAATAGCCCCTAGGGCATAGAGTTGTAGGGATTAAATAAGATAAATGTATCTTAAATAAGATATGTATCTTAAAATGTATCTTAAATAAGATAAATGTTAGGCACTGTTGCCTAACTAAATGTTAGTTTCTTTCCTCTCTCCTTGTCACTAGTGCTGCTCAGAAATCTGCATTCTCCAGGGGCGCCTGGGTGGCTCAGTGGGTTAAGCTGCTCCCTTCAGCTCAGGTCATGATCCCAGGCTCTCTGCTCAGTGGGGAGCCTGCTTCTCCCCTTTTCCCCCTGCTTGCCTCTCTGCCTACTTGTGATCTCTGTATGTCAAATAAATAAAAAAATCTTAAAAAAAAAAAAAAAGAAATCTGCATTCTCCAATAGCACCCACAATCCTTGTACAGCATTTCCTCGTCTGTGTCATGCACTTGATACTGAATTAAGCTGTCCTTGATGTCAGTTCACTTCCCCTGGTGGCTAACGTCTAGTGCTTTGACTGGAGCCTCATAGGGTATCTCTCAACCATTCTCTTTGCTGGCCCCAAGTTTGGGAGGAACCAAGTTTAGGAGAAACCAGTTATAGGGCCCTGAAGGTAAATGGACCAGTGTCTTTCTCTCCTTTCTTGAGGCCAAGTCTTTGCTGGGAGCATGCAAAGCCACATAGAGGTGGGGAAAGTTCCTTGCCTCCTGAGAGTCTGTTCCAGCAGATGGTTCTGCTGCAGTTCTGCTTAGGAGGTTAATGGACACCAGATGTCTGGGCAGGCAAGCTTTCATTTTCTCCTGGAACCACTTAATTTGGTTGAACATCTGCCTTGGCTTCCGGGCTTTTCCGTCACCTGAGCTTCAGTACTGGTTCAGTCACCACCAGTGGACCTCAGAGGAGCTCCCTTGCCCCTTTCCTCCCTCAGAGTCTTGGGGTATATCAGCCTGATTTGTGAGAGGTAGAGGTGGTTGAGAGGGGACAAGAGTGGTCCATGGTTGCCTCCTGTCACTGTCCTTCATGTTTGGTCTGTTGTCACTGAGCCTTCCCGTTGGAAAACCAATTTCAAGCCAACAGAATGGTGTCTGCCTGATTAGGGAATATGTCCATCTGGACAGGCATTGGCTGGCTGTCAAGGGCAGGGGGGGTGGGGGGAGCGTCTTTGGAAGTGACTTGAAGGTGCCTACGTGCTCACTCCTCTTCCTGCCGCGTGGCCTTCACTGATGCATTTCTAAACCATTGATGGCTGATGATCTCAGGGGGTAGTTGTGACCCGATTTGTGCTTGGAAAGTAACATTTCGTTGTTGGTATCACTGGTTTTTAAGCACTGGCATGTGTCAGAGTGACCTGAGGAGTTTAGTAAGGCTCAGACTGCTGGAGCGTCAGCAGGTCCGTGGTGGAGCCCAGGAATCTGCATTTGCAGCGAACATTCCAGGTAATGTTCATGCAGGGAACTTTAGACTGTTCCAAGCAATGTGGTCTGGAACTCTGTCTTTTAGGGTTCTGGAATTTCTTCTGTTTTCTATTTCAGGGTATTCATTTCCTATACCCCCCCTTCTTTGCCTGGGCAGCTGCTCATCTGATAAGATCCAGATCAAAAATGGCTTCAACTGTAAGACCTTTTCTGAACACCCTTTATTGGGCAGAATGACTTACTTTCTCCTTTTCTTCCAGAGCACTTTGCAGGTACTTTTGTAGGACAGCATAACTCACGTTTATCATGGGCTTTTATGTGCTCCTTGAGGGCAAGGAGCTCATCTTCATCTTTCTATTTATCATAGCATATAGCATGTCAGAGGCACCAGTAAATATTTATTGACTGAACAAAATAATCCTTGTGGTAAATATGGTCTTCATAAAGTATATTCAAAATAGTCTACTCTTAGAGTAAATAGGGTCTCTGTAAAGTATATTCAAATAAGACAATTTTAGTTTTGATAATATAGCTTATGTGTCTTAAAACATATATATAGTGACATTTCTTTCTTTTTTTTTTAAAAGATTTTATTTATTTATTTGACAGAGAGATCACAAGTAGGCAGAGAGGCAGACAGAGAGAGAGGAAAGGAAGCAGGCTCTCTGCTGGGCAGAGAGCCCGATGTGGGGCTCGATCCCAGGACCCTGGGATCATGACCTGAGCCGAAGGCAGAGGCTTTAACCCACTGAGCCACCCAGGTGCCCCTATATTGTGACATTTCAAGGACAAATACTTTTCTTCCTATGGTTCATGGCTCTAATCCTCAAAGGGCACAGTTAATTACCTTTCTGGCTAATGTTGTTTTTTCATCCAAGCACAGAAAGGATGCCTTGCACATAACTGCCATATTATCAGTCCTTCTTTGATCAGTTCGCTTTTATTTATTTATTTATTTAAAAATTTTTTTAAGGTAGGCTCCATGCCCAAGGTGGGGCTTGAGCTCATGACCCAAAGATTGAGAGTTGCATGCTCTCCCCACTGAGCCAGCCAGGCGCCCCAGTCAGTTTGCTTTTAAATGCCATTTTTGTGGATACTAGCCAACCTGTAACCTATATGGCATTTTGTAATTCCTAAGGCCTTTTCTTGAAGACTTGATTTTTTAAAAAATTTTTATTTATTTTTTAAAAGATTTTATTTATTTATTTGACAGACAGAGATCACAAGTAGGCAGAGAGGCAGGCAGGGGTGGGGGGGGGGGTGGGGAAACAGGCTCCCTGCTCAGCAGAGAGCCCGATGCGGGGCTCCATCCCAGGACCCTGAGATCATGACCTGAGCTGAAGGCAGAGGCTTTAACCTATTGAGCCACCCAGGTGCCCTGATTTTTTTTTTTTTCTTAAACATCTATACTTTAATATCTAGAGTAATATTAGCCTCCTGCTTCTTTTTTGTCATAGTTCTCTGTTTACTACCTCCAGTTGCTTTCTTTCTCAGTGGCAGGTTTCCAGTGGACAGGTATCACATGTTTGCAATTGTTTTTGGACAGGGCTTGGCCCATCTAATGAAACATCTAGAGTGTTAAACAGTTTATAAAGCACTTTCTCATCAGCTGTGCTTTGAGTTGGAAATACTATGATATCCCCTTTAGGGTCTCACCAGCTAGGAAGAGACGTAACCAAAATCTGAAGGCAATTTTACTCCCTTCTAGATTCCATGCTTCCGAAAATAATCATTGCAGCAATACTTACAATAACAAACAAACAAAGGCACAACCTATATCATGTCCAACAGGAAGAGAATAGCTACGTATTGGATGACATCTTAGTCTGCTCGGGCTACTTTAACAAAACACCACAGATGGGGTGACTTAAAAACAAGATATTTATTTCTCACAGTTGCAAAGGCTGGGAAGTCCAAGATGAGGATGCCAGCACGGTCAGGTTCTCGGTGAGGGCTGTCTTCCTGGCTTGCAGACGACTGCCTTCTTGCTGTATCATCACATGGCAGGGAGAGAGAGAGAGAAATCTAGGGAGAGAGAGAGAAAAAGTGAGGCAAAGAGTGTGCACACAGGCAGGGGGTCATCGGAGTTCTGATCTCTTCCTCTTTTTGCGAGGACACTAATCCTCTCCTGGGGGCCCCACCCTCAACATGACCTTATCTGAATCTGATTACCTCCCAAAGGCCTCACCTCCAAATACCATCAGGTGGAGGGTTAAGGCTTTGACAAAGGAGTACGGGGCAGACACATGCATTTACTTCCTAACAGACGGTCACAACCATTTGATGGAATATTACTCAGACCTTAGAGACAAGGCCTCTGAAGGCAATATAGGACATGTAGATGTTTTTATTGGCATGGCAATGATATAAAATCTGTAAGAAAGGAAACACGAGAAAATGAATGCCATTCATTTGCAGGTGGGGGTAAAGTGCTGTGATTTTTTTTTCTTTTTTTAGATTTCAGTCAGTGTTGCTAGAGCATCAGTGTTGGAAAACAAAAACACAACACCGAACACCCTCCCCATCCCCCGCCTTTGCCACTACACATTTGTACTTTATTAATGCTTCTGAGGTGCTGATGAAGTGAGAACAACTTTCAGCTCCCAGAGAGCAAGTGTGTGTGCATGAGTCACGCGAGTGTGGTCTGATGCAGATGATTAAGCCCGTGGCAAATGCAGAATTAAGTAGCTCTGATAACAGAGCCCTGGAGCATCCTTCTTGGAGATTAAAGCTTTCAGGCTTTTAGCAGTTGAGAGGTGCTGGGGATGGGAGATAGCTGGCTTAGAAAGGAAGAGAAGGGGGGCACATATTAGATGGGGATGGGAAGGAAAATGCATCACATTCAGGTTAGTGCTCTCTTCTGAAACTGGCTGTCGCCTGGAGGAGCGGTGGAAACCATACCATTACCTGGGGGAGAGGGCAGTGGGTCTGGCTGCTTCCTGTCCTTCTCTTGCTGGTCTTTCCACTGGCTGGGGTTTTGGTTTTTGTGTGCTGGCCTTTTCTACCAGCTTGTTTGTTTGTGAGTTTTCCTCCTCACTTGGTGACTGATCCTGTTTTACATTTGAATGACCTTCAAAATGTAAGGGCGGTTTTAGGCCTTTCTGAGAGCTGGAGGGACTGGCTTTTCTTTTCTTCTTCCCTTTCCTTGGACCTATTCATTCAATACACACCCAGCTTGCTCCTTTCCCGTGCTGGCCACAATGCTCTGTGCTGGGAATAGACAGATATGGTCTTTGCCTTCATGGAACTTAAAATTAAACACTGGTTATTCAGGAGTGGCTGCACGCTTTGTGGGGGGCCCTGTACAAAATGGAAATGCAGGGCCCCTTGCACATTTCCAGACTGGCAGAGCACCAAACCAAGCACCCTTTTGAGTGCTGGGCACCGGGTAACTTTATGTACATAGGTGTGTCTGGGAAGCTGGCTCTGAAGATGTTTGCATAAGAAGAGGGGTTTATTCCTTCTGAATTGCCCTAGTCTTCCTTATCACTGTGGGCAGGAATCTAAGAACCTTAGAAGAAATGTCATCTTTGACTCAGTGGGCCTGCTTAGAGAGACAGTAGAACACAGGGAGAAGGCAGTATAAATATTAAATACCTTTTGGTTGCTTGACATATGCAGCTAGGCTGCATGGACATACCTAGAATGTTCAACTTCTCTGAAAATATCTGGACACAATCAAATACATAATAAAGGAAATCTTTGCCATCCAAAGTTTTGTCCTTTGGAGCAAATACATAGGCAGTGATCAGTCTAATGCCTCTGGGCCCGAAAGGGTTTTTTTTGTTGTTGTTGTTTGCTTTCTTGGTTTTTGTTTGTTTGTTTTTTGTTTTTGAAATTAATTTATTTTCAATTTACGTTTTAATACTTTTTTTTTTTTTAATTTGAGAGAGAGAGACCACAAGTAGGCAGAGAGAGGCGGGCAGAGAGAAAGGGGCAAGCAGGCTCCCGGCCGAGCAGAGAGCCGGATGTGGGGCTCGATCCCAGGACCCTGAGATCATGACCTGGGCCGAAGGCAGACGCTTAACCCACCAAGCCACCCAGGTGCCCCGCTTTCTTGGTTTTTGAGAATAGTTTTCTTTTTCTTTTTTTCCCCAAAGATGTTATTACCAATGATAATGTATTTTATGCAAATTTACCAGAAAGCAACTGTTCAGTGAATAACAAGATTATACCAGTTTACTGGTACCTGTACTTAATCCCTGAACAATTGGCTTTGCTAAAATGCCTGTTTTGTATGGTAATACAGAGTAAGGAGTTCACCCTTTTCTGCAAAGCCAACAGCCACCTAGCTGAAAGTGGTAATGGAACTCACAGTACTTAAAACTGGATAGGTTCACATCTCTCACAATGTCCTCTAGAATATACATTTTAAGGGAGAGAATCTACCTAAATTGTTTAATTTAGTTTTTTTAGTTTTTTAGTTTTTGTTAATTTAGGACGAGTAAGTTTTTTAGGATATGCTTCATCCTCTGTTCCCCCTTCAAGATTTACCATTCACACAACAGTCCCCTGGCAGTGAAGAAGCCCTTAACACTTTGAACACAACATTATGTGATTGTGACACTTGTTTTAAAAAGTAATAACTAGGGGCGCCTGGGTGGCTCAGTGGGTTAAAGCTTCTGCCTTCAGCTCAGGTCATGATCCCAGGGTCCTGGGATAGAGCCCCGCATCAGGCCCTCTGCTCAGCGGGGGGCCTGCTTCCTCCTCTCTCTCTGCCTGCCTCTCTGCCTACTTGTGATCTCTGTCAAATAAAATCTTAAAAAAAAAAAAAAAGTAATAACTAGCAACTGTATCTCTATCTATGGATCTCCATATAGTGACAGAGATATATATGTATAACTAGCAATCTGTGTATAAAACAAGGGTTCTGAAGACTATGCTGCAGGAGACATTGGTGGTAAACTCACTTACAGACTTTTTCTTTTTTTTTTTTTTTTAAAGAGAGGCTTTTTTTTTTTTTTTTTTAAAGATTTTATTTATTTATTTGACAGAGAGAGATCACAAGTAGGCAGAGAGGCAGGCAGAGAGAGAATGAGAGGGAAGCAGGCTCCTCGTGGAGCAGAGAGCCCGATGCGGGACTCGATCCCAGGACCCTGAGATCATGACCTGAGCCGAAGGCAGCGGCTTAAACCACTGAGCCACCCAGGTGCCCTCACTTACAGACTTTTAAGATGCATGGCCTGGGTCACAGGATCTGGGTTTGAGACCCACTCACAACCATGAACAAGTTACATGGCCTTTCAGAGACTGTTTCCCCGTCCATTAAGTAATAATACCTGCATCATGAGATCATATAGATTAAATGAGATACTAGGTCTGAACATTTTGTAAACCATCCAGTTGTCCTGCAAACCATTTCATGGTTACTGAAACGATACTGAACTATTGTCTCTATTTGTGAGTGAGTCAGCTGAGGCCTAGAGAGGTTAAGAAGGGAGTCTGGAGTTCAGATCCACAAAATGGCAAAGGCAGTCTCCTAAATGTATATTTAAACCAGCTCTGCTTGTAGATTTTAGTTCAGAAAACAGGCTACCTCTTTGCCTGATGAAACAGCCAGAGGCAGATGCTGGCATCAAAATGCCAACTTTTCCTTCCAGCTTTGACATCTGATGTTAGCAGAATGATGAATTCAGAAGTGACAGATTTCAAGAGGATTTGTCTCCTTTGCAGGCCAGCACACCCTGTTATCTATATGAATCTCTTCTTTTTTAAAAGGATTTATTTATTTGACAGAGAGCAAGAGCACAAGTAGGGGGAGGAGCAGGAGAGGGAGAAGCAGGCTCTCCACTGATCTGGAAGCCTGATGTGGGGCTCATTCCCAGGACCTTGGAGACATGACCAGTGCTGAAGGCAGACAGCTTAACCCCCTGAGCCACCAAGGCGCCCCAATGAAACTTTCCTTACTGAAAACCATCAGTAAGGGTAATTTAAAAGAGGAGTTAGTTTTTCTTGTGAGGAATAACAGGGGCTTGGTGCCTGTGATTTATTGAAGGTGTGCCCTTCAGGAAAAACCTGTAAGGGCACAGGGCCTCAGGAGAGGATAGGGGGAGGAGCTGGAGGGGAACAGGCAAGTCTAGCCTTGGCTTGATTCACTGGGGGCTCCAGAATTAGTCGTGTCACTGAATTGTTCCCTGGATGAGCGGGGGCGGCCAGACTTTTGCATCCCCCCGTCAGTCACTGGTCTCAGGCTGTCAGGGATGGAATGGAAAGTCAATCAGTGATGTGTTGGGACTGACTCCTAAGGGCCCACTGGAGCCAACTGTCAAATTTTGAGGAATTTTTTGAGCCACTATTAAAATTAACTTACATAAACAATGTTAAAAATAATAATAATAGTAATAGATGTTCAAAACTCATCACTTTTTTTTTTCTTTAAAGATTGTATTTATTTATTTGACACAGAAAGAGAGAGAGACACACAATGAGAGAGGGAATACAAGCAGGGGAAGTGGGAGAGGGAGAAGCAGGCCTCCCGCCCTGGGATCATGACCTGAGCCGAAGGCCGACCCTTAACGACTGAGTCACGCAGGCGCCCAAAACTCATTACTTCCTAATTATTTTACTTTTAATTACTAATTAGTTTTCTTTTGATGCTCTTGTAGTTATTTTTTCTTCTTTTTTTTCATTTTATTTATTTTTTCAGCGTAACAGTATTCATTCTTTTTGCACAACACCCAGTGCTCCATGCAAAACGTGCCCTCCCCATTACCCACCACCTGTTCCCCCAACCTCCCACCCCTGACCCTTCAAAATCCTCAGGTTGCCCCAACCTCCCACCCCTGACCCTTCAAAACCCTCAGGTTGTTTTTCAGAGTACATAGTCTCTTATGGTTCGCCTCCCCTCCCCAATGTCCATAGCCCGCTCCCCCTCTCCCAATCCCACCTCCCCCCAGCAACCCCCAGTTTGTTTTGTGAGATTAAGAGTCATTTATGGTTTGTCTTGTAGTTATTTTTGCCTGCGAATACTTTTTGGCGGAAATACCACGGGATGAAGGGCTGTTGTCTGTCACCTCGCAGCAGTCAGGGGTGTCACATTGGTAGCTTGGTGGGAGTTTTTGCACCCTGGAAAGTGGCACTCGAACCAGGGCTCCCACCTTCCCCACTACCAGAGAGCCAATTGTTAAACTAGCACAGGGCAGGGTGTGACCTTTTGGGGGAGGCAGCTTCCACCAGCTGGCCGGGGAGGATGGGGGCTGTCCAGGGGAGGGGGCAGCTGGAAGCCACCGGCAACCAACACTCAGAGCTGCTGAAGGGCCGTGCATGCATGGCCTGGGAAAGGGGAGCGGATGGGGCACCCATAGTGTCCTCTCCACGTGGCAAGTCAGTTGATGCTTTCTCCATGCCCTGACTTGTAGCACCCTCTCTTCTGTTTTCGAAAGTTTCCATGGAGAGGAAGGAACAATGGAATGCAAGTCTGGAATCCAGCGTTCTGGCCTTGGCTTTGCCACCACCTTGCTGTGTGACTTTGGGAGAGCTATTTGACATCTTGTTTCCTCACCCATGGAAAGAGGGATCGGATGACCTCTCAGGAGGCTTCCAGCTCTGCACAGCCTCAGACTGCTTGATCCTCTTAGGCTGTCTGACCCGAGTGGGGAACATCACTAGAACCATGATTCCTGTATTTCCTACAGGATGTAACAAATGGAAGTTTCTTCTCTGATTCCCCAGGCCTAGAGGGCCAACAATAAAAATTAGGTAACTTTTATTGAGCACTTACTATGGAAAAAGCATTACAGGCCTTAGCTCCTCTCATCCATATATCAATCCTGTGAGGTAGGTTTGGTTTGTTCTTTCTCTTTTACAGATAAGAAAACTGAGACCCAGAAATGTTAAGTAACTTGCCACAGCTAGCATGCGGCCAGATTGGGATTCCAGCCCCAGTCCGCTTAATTCCAGAGCCTGTGCTTTCAACCATTTCCCATGTTCCCTTAGTGGGAGAGAATCTGTAAACGGCTCTTGCTGCATCAGGGTCCCCGTTGGGGTCGCATTCCTCTTCTGCCCGCTCTCTCCCTTTCTCAGTCTAGGCACTCTTCGGGGTAGAGTGGATTGGAAGCCTTTCTGCAGCTCAGGCCTTTGTGACTGTTGAATAAACAAGTGAAGGAGGAAGGCCAGGAGGGCAGAGGCCAGCTGTGTGCTTAGCCGTTTGTCTGGGACGCACAGTGACCGGCGGGAGGGGCAGAGGAGCTGGTAGTGAGTGTCGCCCAGTGATGCCTCCCAGGGGGTGCTGCAGGCGCTCTGCGGCTGTGTGGGGCTGTGTGGGGCCCACGGAGCACAGCCAGGAGATGTGGGACTTGTCCTTGGGTTGAGTGATAGTTGGGCTCACCTTTACCCTGAAGGCCCTGCCGCTCTTCCTGGTGTCTGGGTCTGGGGCCAGGTGTGGAGGGACCACAGCTCACACTGACTCCTTGCCACCTGGAAACCCATGAAGTGCAGCTTAGCCCCAGGCCAAGGGGAGACTTTCTGTGCCGAACAAAGAGCCTTTATTTCTCATTCTTTCAATCAGTCTCGCACACCTATTCCAGTGTAATCATCTGAGTCTTACCTCCCCAGTGTCTGGCCCAGAACCCCATCTTGGTGATTAAAATCTCCTCGTTTATCTGTTGGTTCTGTAAGCCTCTGCCACCCAACCCCGGCATTTCCTCTGCCTGGCTCCCCATTTCACAGAAGGCGCTAATGCCTTTCTTGTGATTCTGCCAGCAGAGAAATCGAGGTCAGGGAGATCTGCCAAGTACATGTTTTGGTGGTTTTCAAGGAGGAGCAACGTGTAAGTGGTCACTGAAGACAAGGGGCTGAAGGGATGGCTTCAAGGAGAGAAAAACAAAACAAAACAAAAAACAGTCAAAACAGCCTGTTTGCCCCTGAAGTTTAGAAATGAATGTATGGAAGGAAGCCAGGCTGTGCTTGGTAGTCAGGACACCCCCAAACATCAGCTTCCCCCTGCAGGATTTCCCATTTCAGTGACTGATGCTGTCATCCACCCTGTTGCTCAGATTGGAAACCTGGGCCTTATCTCTGACTTTTGCCTTGACCCCAAAGTCTATTTGGTTACGAAGCCTTGTTGCGTCTATTTCCTGAATATCTCTGGAGTTGAGTGCTTCTCCATGGCCACCGCCCACTACCAGGGGCTCACCAGCTCTTACCTGGACTGGGATAGCATTCTCCTTCCTGGTCTTGGTCTTCTTTCCCCCTTCTTCCTGTCCCCTTCTCCCAGCCATTCCCAACTGCAGTCTGTGTGTAGCTGACCTTGTTTTGCCAGCCCCGTATTAGAATCCGTCAGTTCCATAAACCACCTCCAAGGTGAAGTTCAAACTCATTAGCCTGCCAGTTCTTCTTGCTCTGCTCTTACTTGACCCTCTGTGGTGCAGGTCCCCAAGATCACATGTAGATTTGATGATTCGCTAGAAGGAGTCACAGAACTCAGAAAAGTTATGACACTCATAGTTACAGTTTATTACAGTGAAAGGATACAGACTAAAGTCAGCAAAGGAAAAAGGCAAAGCATAGGGCAGAGTCCAGGAGACTCCGAGCATATTCTCCCAGGTATCCTTTTCCCGCGGAGTTGTATGGACAGAGCTAATTCTCACAGCGGTGGCATGTGACAACACATACAGAGTAAGGACAACCAGGGACGCTCACCTGGGCCTTGGTGTCTAGGGTTTTATTGGGGTCAGTTACATAGGCATGGGTCATTCATTTGACTGACAATAGCTACTTAGTCTCTAGCTCCCCCGCAGAGGTCCAGGGCCTCAGGCACGCCAATATATAGACTTTCACCATAAATCACATTGTTAGTGTACACTATCTGGTGTGGCTCAAAGCCCCAGATATACAAAGACACAGTCAGGCAGGAAAAACAAGATCTCAGAGTTTATCTCCCAGGAACTGGTCAAGGACTAGTCCTTTTTTGGGAAGGCACAAGATTTGAGTACCCTGGACCTTTGGAGTTAACCCTTTTTTGCACACCCTCCAACCTCAAATCCATTACTCTCTCCCAGGCACCCTACACTCCAGCCATCCTACGTAGCCTGCATTCTCATGCATCTCTGCCTTTGCATGTAATGTTCCATCTGCTTGGAATTCCCTTCCACCTCTCCTGCCCTAGTCACTGTTCCTCAGATCTCCAGGAAATTATCCCTCCTGTGAGAAGCCTTCCTCAGTGCCCCCAGCCAGGCCAACTTTTTCCCTCCTTGTGTACCCAAAGCACTGTTGTAAATACCGCCTGTCATTCATAGCTCACTGCCCGCACAATAGGAAACACTGTAAGCTGTTTTATTTTTTTTTAATTTTTTAAAGTTTTTAATTTATTTTTTATTTTTTCAGTGTTCCAAGATTCATTGTTTATGCACCACACCCAGTGCTCCATGCTATAGGCGCCCTCCTTAATACCCACCCCCTTCCCTCCATACCCTCAGGTTGTTTCTCAGAGTCCACAGTCTCTAATGCTTTGTCTCCCCCTCCGATTTATCACGTTCACTTTTCCTTTCCTTCTAATGTCCTCCATGTTATTTCTTATGCTCCACAAGTAAGTGAAACCTGTTTTTTTAAGTTTTCACTCAAATTCTAGTTCGTTAACATACAGTGCAGTATTAGTTTTGGGTGTTCAATATGGTAAATCAGTACTTCCTTACAACACCCCTTACTCATGACAAGTTGTAAGCACTTTTAGAGTGGGGAACAGGAAGTCCATTTAAAAGAAATGTTTATTTTATGTTGTTCCAATTATAAAAGTAATACTTGCTCATGGTAAAAAATTTGGGCTGTGAGTTACATTTCAATTTTTCTCTCCAGTGCCTTCCACATAATCATCCTGGTGACCACAGGGTCTGGGTGTGGCCCTGCCCCCAGGTTATTCCTAAACCTCTCTGTGGTTGTGAATGAGGGTAGCCCACACCAGTGTTCCTTCCCGTCCTCCCATCCTTCCCTTCCTTCTTCATTCCAGAAACCCGTGGAATGGGCTGGGCGCTGAGAACATAGAATTGAGGCAAATGCAGACCCTGTTCTGAGGAGCCGAGGGTGGGGGGGGAGGGGAGGCCGACTTCCGAGCGTGCGTTAAGGGGTGCTGTAAAGTGTCTAGAAGGAAAGGTGTGGCAGTGTGGAGGAGGAGGAGTGCCGTTTTGTTGCAGAAGTAGAGATCAAGTGAGAGATGGAATAGGGATGGTGGTGTCAGTGAAAGTTTCCTGAAGAAGTTGGCATTTGGGCCAGGCCTTGAAGGAACTGAGGATTTTGCTCAGGGTGGGGAGGAAAGAAGTTTTCAAGCCAAGGTCATGGAACAAAGGGGTGAGTGGCAGGGTATGGTCTGGGCTGGCTGAGCCCAAGACTGTGGGCCTGTCTTCCTGCAGATTCCCCAGTCCTCAGATGTGACACACCATTTGACTTTCCTTTGATCCCAGGCAGGGGTGATTCCCAGGGGGCTGACCTTGCCGAGCTGCTGGCCCCAAGTTCTGTTTTGGTCATGGGGCTTCTTCATTCATTCATTCATTCATTTTTTTTTTGTCCTTTGGTCCTGGGTATGTGCGAAATCGTAATTCAAGCTCGGAATCGCTGGCTGATTAAAACGTAGTGGAAAAAAAGGGGGGAAATGTGCACTGAGACAGATGCCGAGCATCCCCAGGCACCTTAGCTGTACGCCAGTTTTAAGCCTATAAATACATCGATGGACACCTCCCTCTGTTCTGAAACAGCAAGCCCTGGGGATCAGAGCCAGCCAGTGCTATTCCATTATACCACATTTTTAGTTTGAAGGAGTCTTTTGACCAAAATGGGACTTTCTGGGGCCAACTTGTCATGTCTGAGATTATGAGGAAACCTGTATGTTCATGCCAAGAGCGCAGCGTCCTACCTGAGTCCTGCTGACTCACCTGTTCTCATCTCCTGTCTTCTAAATCACTCACTGCTGCTCCCTGCTCCTTGAGCCAGGACTCTTCACTCCTTACCCTCCTGCAGCCTTTAGGAGCTTTGAAAAGATTGCCAGGGCTTCCTGGGGTACTTTTCCAGTGTGAGTTGACTTTGTATGCATTGGTGAAGTTACCAGAATCTTCCACTGATTATGTGAAGATGTTTCTAAATCCAGTTCTTTTCTTTTCTGAATTTTTCCTCCTCTCTCTGTTTAAATCCCTTTGCCTCTTACTGGTCCTGGGATGTTGGGCAGGTTACTTAACCTTTCTCGTGTCTCAATTTCCTCTATATAGTGAGGATGATTGTACCCCCCCCTTTCTAATTATTCTGGCAGGAGTAAATGAGATTATATATGAAAAGCACTAATGTGCTTGGTGCATAGTGAGCACTAATAAATGGTAAAGAATATTTTGATTATCCATATCTCCAAATTATACTCTCTGGTCCATCTCCTATCTTAAAGTCTGAATGGAATAATGGGAAAATAAGAGATAGAGGGAGACCTGGGTTTGAGTCTTGGTTCGCCACCAAGTTACTCAGTGCTGTTGGGTAAGTCAACTCTTCCTCCTGGGACTTAATTTGGTTACAGTAGCTCAGGAGTGACAGATACATGAAGAGGGGAGTACTTCTTGATTTTCTCCCTCATTTCCTACTGGTTTCAGATATGATCTCAAAATCTTCTGAATACAACCCTCAGGTAGCCATGGTTAAATTGATTTAACCATTGATTTAACCAGCCACTGAATAAATGATGCCTGAGTTGACATCTGTTTTCTCTCTGGATTAGATGATATTCCAGCTTTGATAAACCGTAATCTTAAATAAAGGGATGTGGGGATCCCTATTTTCAGGCTCCACAGGTAGTCCATCTTCTTATTGTCTTCCCACATAACTCTTCCCATTAAGTATGACAGTAGATGAAAACTGACCTCCAGAAGGGACTAGTAAGAATTTAACTAAAGATAGGTTGATGCAACATTTCCTATATTTCAGTTTTCTTTGGGTAATATTCAAGACAGCCCTACTGAAGATCTGAACACACTGTATCTCTACATTTGAATTTGGTTTTTAAATCAACTTAATAAGTATTCACATTTATATGTCCTGTTTTAGGTGGCTTCTGCCCTCAAGGAGTTTATAACTTTATAGGGGTGGTAGGATTGAGGCACACAAAGCAGTGAAAGAATAGTACAAGGATGTATACAACCAGATGCTAAAGTATGTACTAAAAATCTACATTATAAGTCGGAGACAGGAAAACAAAACCTCATTGCCACTTTTGTGGAAAAAAAAAACTTTGCCGTGGCAGACATAACTAATCAATCATGAGTGACTTTCCTAGCACATCTAGAGGCTGCTCAACAATCTTCTTGACACGTGTGTGGGCAGCCACTACCACAGGTCAGAGTTGGCGTGTGAAATAAAACCTGTATGTCATCCTGTTTTAGGTAAAATATGTAAAGCTAGCTACTATAGCAGAGAAATCTCTAAATCTTTATTGTGTTTATTAGCACAATAAAGGTCTATTTCAAACTCATTTTAAATTGTGAGGGAAGTCTCCACATAGTCCTTCAGGGACCCAGGCTTCTTCCATCCTGTGGCTTGGCTCCTCCTCAAGGCCTGTGGAAAACTTTCCATTCAGCCATAGAAGGGGAAAGAGAGAGGACCAGAGCTGAGAATTCTTTATGGGCTAGGCCTGGAAGGGTACACACTAGTGTGTTCACCTTTCATTGGCTAGATCTCAGACACCATGACCACACCTGTCTGCAAGGCAGGCTGGGAAATGTAGTCCAGCTGTGTGTGCAGGAAAGAGGGAAGAAATGCAGATGTTGGTAGGCACTAGAAATTTCTGCCACACACCCAGGAGTATCAGGAGACTTCTAAAAAAGAGTAGAGTTGTGGGGCGCCTGGGTGGCTCAGTCGTTAAGTGTCTGCCTTAGGCTCGGGTCATGATTCCAGGGTCCTGGAATCGAGCCCCATATTGGGCTCCCTGCTTGGCTGGAGGCCGGCTTCTCTCTTTCCCAGTCCCCCTGCTTGTGCTCTCTCTCTCGCTGTGTCTCTCTCTATCAAATAAATAAAATCTTAAAAAAAAAAAAAAAGAGTAGAGTTATCAGAGAAGGGTTTGAGAAGGTCTCCGAAAGATATCTAAGACATGGCTATGTCGGGGTGGGGAATGGGAAGGGCATTCCCGGCAGTGGCAAAAGCAGGAGTAAAGGTTAGGAGTGGGAATCATTTGGGTTCAGGCAAAGACAGAAAGGAGACAAAATTGGCTAGATCTAAAGGTTTGTAGGAGGGAATTCTGCATAGATGGGGTCAGGGGATGGTGGGTCCTTGACTATGATATCTCCTCTCTAAATGGCAGAAATTTGGACAAGTGTTTTATCGTCAGCAGAAGGGAGAGACCCTGTAGCCTCAATGATCTGATTCTTTTAGCTTCTGTTTTTTTCCCTCTACCATCCTTAAATGAACCCAGCAGCCTATTCAGAAATACCACCCTTTCCCAAGTTTCCTCAAAAACCCTTCCTTTCATGGTGTAAAGAGAATTTCCATTGAGAAGAGAGTGAGTGGGCCGGGGAGCCAGGAGCGCTAGGTCTTCACCCAACTTTGCATCTCTTCTTATTTGCATTTATTATCATGCACTAATTATTCACAGAGAGCCTTGCCCTTTGTGGGTTCACATTAATTTAGATTGCTTTTGAAAAGCAATCAAGGAGGGAATTAAGTGATCATACATCCGAGGGAGGAGAGACGTGGCACCCAGGAGCCCAGATGCGCTTTGCTATAAGAGGCCGTGAACTTCCCTCTAGCCCAGGAAACACTTGTGCCTCAGCTCTGCTAGCAACTCTGCAGCCCTGCCCATAGCACTTTGGATCAGTATGGTGGGGGGGAGGTGGAGGAGGCACATGTGGCAGATGATCAATGGGCCGAGACTCGATTCTTTCTCCTTTCCAGCCTTAGTTTCTACATCTGTAAAATGAAAAGGTGGATTAGATGACCTTTGCCACCCTTCCTTCTAGGTCTGCAACTCTGTGCCAGTCTTTTTGAAGACGTGTAATGGCATAACACTACAAATAGACGCCCTAATTATCTGCGCATAATCCATAAGGTTTTCCTTGTTCAGTCTTCCCATGGGCATTATTAGGAACAGGAAAGTGAACTAATATTTCCCTGTTCTGCTCCTGTTTCAGTTATCCAGTGCTGTTCATCTACGCATGGATTTCTCAGCTGTTTGCTCTTTGTTTTATTTGGGGCCTTTAAAAACCTGTTTTAAGTGTAACATACAGAAAAGTGCATGTTTGATAAGTATGGTTTGATGCTTGCTTTTTAATGATCATTTTCTTGTATCTTTCTCTCCCTCACCAGCCATGTCTTCTGATTTGGGATAGACACTGAAACAAATCTCTCTTTCCCATAGACCTTTCTTTGGCAGGGGGTTGTTTGCTAAATGAGTTGGGGAGACTGGCTGTGGACCTGGTTTCTGTTTCCCTAAGCTAAGCACCCTCAAAGTTAACGGAAAGATTTGTGGGTATCCTGAGGGTGCGGCTGATTGGTATGAGCCGTATCTTACACAGGCTGCGGTGAGATGCCCGGGGGGCAGACCTCCAGTGGAATGAGACAGGCTGAGAGCCCTGACACAGGAGACAGAGCTTGACACAGGAGAGTGAGGCGGAAAGGAGCGCATGTTCTCAAAAAGACCCACGATGAGAAAGAAACAGCAGACAAGATTCATATAAGGCAGTGGGGCAGGGCAGGTTCCAGCAAGAAAGAGAGGATGAGGAGGACCAGGGCCGAGACAGCCCACTGGATTTGTGATTGGGAGATTGGCAAAGGCGGTGCTTTTTTGAAGAGGTGAAAGGGAGGTGATGTGTGGAGAGATAATGGATGTGAAACGCTCAGCAGTTTCTGTGTGTGCTGGTGTAGTTTTCCCCTTAATTACCTCCCATCTACTCTCAATTCCTGGGTGACAGTGATTAAATCCTGCCCAGTCCATTCCTTGGTTAATCCCCTGACTGGGCTGCTGCTTTTTGACTTTTTATCTTGGAGGCACATTGCCTATTAGAGAGATTGCCATTAAAGCTCTTTTTTTTTTTTTTTTTGCTGGAGAAAAAGTAAGATTTGGGGAGAATTTAGTACCCACTGGCTATAGAAAGGGCTAATTAACCTTGTGCTGGGGCCGCCCAGATGACAGGCTGTTCCTCTGTAGAATAACAGATGCCCCTGATATTTATTCAAGAGCAGCTTATTGATTGGACTGACTCAAATTGAGTAGATTTCAATAACTGGAAATGTCTAATTCAGGCTACCTAAGGATATGGTGTAATTATTCCTGGGGTCATATGTACATGCTTGGGTTTGGAGAGAGCTGGAGTTGACCCACTCAAGCTGATTCACACTTTCATTTCACATTTAGCTGAGGTTCTCCAAAGGACAGTTTCCTTATCTGTGAAATGAGGTAAGTAGTACATAGTTTGCAGAGTTATATGAGGATTAAATGAGATTATCTATCTCATGTACTTAGTGTGTAGTAGGCATTCAGTAAGAGGTGGTATTTTATTTTGCAGATTTTATTTATTTATTTGGCACAGAAAGAGCACAAACGTGGGAAGCAGCAGGCAGAGGGAGAGGGAGAAGCCAGCTCCCTGCTGAGCAGAGTGCCCCGATGGGATGCAGGACTCCATCCCAGGACCCTGGGATCATGACCTGAGCCTAAGGCAGATGCTTAATGGACTAGCCATCCAGGTGCCCCAAAAGGTGGTATTAATGCTATTATAAGCAAGCATTTATTGAGTGTCCCAGGTGCCGTTACAGAATTTATAACACAGGACCTTGTTCTTAGGAAGCTGGCAATGTAGCAATAACAGGAGAATCAGAACACACAGGAAATAATCACAAGACGGTGTTGTAAATATAGTAATAGAGGGGCACTCAGGATTCTGTGAGAACACAGAGGAGAGAACGAAGGGTTCTTTCTGGGTGAGGCAGACCAGCCTTCCCTAAAGGAGGAGTCTCCTAAGTTAGACCTTGAAAGGGGAAGAGCAAGGATGTTCCTGGCAGAGAAAACTGCGAAGTCCAAAGGCCTTGATGTTTGAGACAACTTGGTGCTGTTTAAGAAAGTGTAACTATCTCGGGGTATGTTGGGGAGGGGGAAGTGAAATGGGCTTGGTAATCATTTCTGCCAGCCCCGGAGTTTGAGGGGTGGTTGTGCGGGAGGGTGCGGAGCCGTCAGGTTTGTTCGAAGTGGAGTGCTCCCACTGCTCTGCCTACCCACTCCCATCTAGTCCTCCCCGGGGCCTTTTGGAAGCGATCAGGCTTGGCATCCAGGGCTCCTTACACTCTGCCTTCAATCCTTTTTTCCCTCTAATCTCAGACATCAGTATTTCTCAACATTTGCTCAGCAGCCCTCTTACAAACTGGGTGCCATGGGTCCGCCCCCCGACTCCTGCAGTCAGCCCAGTTCCCAGATGGCTCCTTCTGCCATCGACCCTCCCTCCCTAGCCCTTACAGCCTTAATTCTCTCTGCCTTATTCCAGAACACAGGGTAGCTAGTGAGAGGCTCAGTCCGGGCATATGGGGTTAGAGTGGGAGAGGCACGGCAGGGTGTACAAAGGTGCCCAGTGTGCCCAAACGGGACTGAAGTCCAGGCAGGCAGGGGGATCCATGGTGTTTCCGAAACCACAGACTCTGCCACACCCCACCCCCGCCCTGCCTCCACCCTCCAGCGGGTGGATAGAATACTACAAAGGGACACCTGGGATCCTTGGGAATCTAGGGCAAGGCCTTCCCAGGGGAAGACCCCAGTCTGGTAAGAGCAAGGTACACCAGACAGGTGACTAGAATAATACCCATTCAAGGCCTGGGAACAAGGTAGGGATTCTATTCTGTCTGTCAGGCTGGGATTCACACTGTAGGAGCCACAGGGTGGGTCCTGAGCCGATTCCTACCTTCTGTTGGGAAGGGATGTTCTGGAGCTGGGGAAGAGGCTTGGGAGGAGAGGTGCCCGGGTAAGGAACCAGGCTGGGCTGGATGACCTCCACCTTCTGATCGCTCCTGCTAACTAGCTCTTCACTGATCACAGTCAGTACTTTTAATCTGTGCTGTTCTGTGAAACAAAATAATTTCATCTTATTGAAACAGGTCTTTGTTAGAGGCCATAACTGTGTGGCATATTATCTTCCTCACCTTGGATTCGGGCATCACCTTGCTCAGTAATCTCTGCGTGTGAATTAGTTGCTTGGTTGAATGGCGGTGGGGATTGAGGGGAGGCACAACCCAGGGGGCCCTGGACTAGAGGGGACCCTTGGGAGTGGACGGAAATGTCTCCAGAGAGTGTTTTCCAAATGGCCCCCCAAAAGCATTCTGCCTGGCAACAAAGAGCCTTTCAGAATGCAGCTCCTGGAGGAGGAGCTTACAGCGGGCCGGGGCACTCTCCGGTGTGCTGGTCTCTGGCTCCACAAAGGAGGCAGGAAGTGGATTATTGAGTTTCATTTTGGGGAGTATAGCTCCATAGCTCCGGGGAGGGGGGTTGAGGGCTGAGGGGCTGAAGCTGGGGCTGGGAGTGAAGGCTGAGGAGAGTGAGAAGGTCTTAAGGTTTTGCTGTATGTGTCTGATAGCAAATTTGTTTCAGTATTGGAACACAGCTACGTGGGTGTAGAAAGATGTGCTCAATGAGGTTCCCAGGGAGATAACGGTTTTTAATTAAGAACAGCCTTAAATGATAAAAGTAATACACGCGGGGCACCTGGGTGGCTCAGTGGGTTAAAGCCTCTGCCTTCGGCCCAGGTCATGGTCCCAGGGTCCTGGGATCGAGCCCCGCATCGGGCTCTCTGCTCAGTAGGGAGCCTGCTTCCCCTCCTCTCTCTCTCTCTCTCTGGCTGCCTCTCTGCCTACCTGTGATCTCTGTCTGTCAAATAAATAAAATAAAATCTAAAAAAAAAAAAAAAAAAGTAATACACGCTTACTGTAAAAATGGAAATATCATAGAGGTATATAAACCTCTAAATAAAACATCGAAAGCTCTTGCCACCCACCGTTCGTCATCACCATTAACACTGTAGAATGTATTCTCCTGGACTCGTGTGCGTGTGTATGTACGTGCGCGCGTATCATCTTTTATATGCGCGTAATCAAACATCTGTACAACAGATACGTAACTATGACGGCCAACTTTTATCGAATGCTTACTACATGCCAGGCTCTGTAATGAGAACGAGGTGTTCTTTATTTTCATTACCTCATTTAACTCCTACCTCTCTGCGAAGTGACATGTTGTTATAATCCCCATTCAAAGGGTGAAGAAAGTGAGACAATAGTAAGTTGCAAAGGTGTGGAAACGCGGCTGCCAGCGGCATGCTCTTCCCTGTCAGGGTGTGTCGTTTCTAACAAAGCGGGACCCTCTTCAGCTCTCTGTGCAACTTGGCATCTGCTCCGGGCCATTATCTTGGCTCCTTCTCCTCTTCTCAGAGGTTCCCAGTTATGGCCTTTCCCTCTGGGCTTCATGTGCTCAGTGGCTCTCAGAAGGAAGGATGCTGACTGAGGATTGCACATCACTGGATGAGTTTGGTAGGCAGAATAATGCCCACCCCCCCAAAAGGTGAAGGGAGCCTATGAATGTTACTTCACATGGCAAAGAGGCTTCCCAGATGTAATTAAGGTTAAGACCCTTGTATCAGTTTCAGGACTACTGTAATAAAGCATCAAACACTAGGTGACTTAAACAACAGAAATTTGTTGTCTCACAGTTCTGGCGTCAGAGATCTGAAATCAAGATGTCAGCAGGGCCATGCCCTCTCTGAAGGCACTAGGGGAGAATCCTTTCTTGCCTCTTCTGGCTTTGGGTGTTTGCTGGCAGTCCTTGCTGCTCCTTGGCTTGTAGATGTATCACGTCAGTTACGTGGTCATCTTCTCCCTGCGTCTTCACAGCTTCCCTCCGTGCATGTATGTCTCCTTTTCATAGGGAGACCAGACGTATTGGATGGGGCCTACACAAATGACCTATAGAGCCTATTTCTTTTTTTTGTTTTTTTAAAAAGATTTTATTTATTTATTTGACAGAGAGAGAGAGAGATCGCAAGCAGGCAGAGAGGCAGGCAGAGAGAGAGGGGGAAGCAGGCTCCCCGCTGAGTAGAGAGCCCCATGCGGGGCTTGATCCCAGGACCCTGAGACCATGACCTGAGCTGAAGGCAGAGGCTTAACCCATTGAGCCACCCAGGTGCCCTGAACCTATTTCTTTTTCTTCCTTCCTTCCTTTCTTTCTTTCTTTTTTTTTTAAAGATTTTATTTATTTGTTTGACAGACAGAGATCACAAGCAGGCAGAGAGGCAGTCAGAGAGAGAGGAGGAAGCAGGCTCCCTGCTAAGTAGCAAGCCCAATGTGGGGCTCGATCCCAGGGCCCTGGGATCATGACCTGAGCCGAAGGCAGAGGCTTTAACCCACTGAGCCACCCAGGCACCCCCCTGAACCTATTTCTAACTAAGGTCACATTCTGAGACATTTGGGGCTTAGGACTTCAACATGTAATTTTTTTTTTTTTTTTTTTTTTGGGAATGGGGCGACACAATTCAACCCGTAACACCCTTAAAATATGGAGATTATTCTGGATTATCTAATAGGTCCAGTCTCATCACATGAACCCTTAAAAGCTGAGAACTTTCTCTGGCTGGAGGCAGAAGAGAGATGTACCAGAGGAAAAGTCGGAAGGATAGGATACACTGCACCAGCCCTGAGACATAGGGATGCTATGTAAATACAAGGATTGGAAAGAGCCCTCTGAGAGCTAAGGGCATCCCTAGCTGGCAACTGGCCAAGAAATGGTGACCTCAATCCTACAGCTGCAAAGAACTAGGTTCTGCTCCAACCAAAATCCACAAACATGTGGACTTTTCCCAGAATCTTCCCATAAGAGCTCATCCAGAAGACACCTTGATTTCAGCCTTGCAAGACCCTAAGCAGATAACCGACTGAGTCAGCCTGAACTTCTGACCCATAGAAGTGGGAGATAACACATTTGTGCTGTATTAAGTTGCTACATTTGTGGACATTTGTCCCAGCAGTAATCCAAAAGGACTATAGTCACCTTCCCATTTCACTGGCCCTTCAGTGCCTAAAGCCAAAGAATGGCCGATGTGAGGGGGCTCTCTGCTTAGCGGGGAGCCTGCTTCCTCCTCTCTCTCTGCCTGCCTCTCTGCCTGGTTGTGATTTCTCTCTGTCAAATAAATAAAATATTAAAAAAAAAAGAATGGCCAATATTAGGAATCCTTTGGTGACTCATGTCTACTTTCTTGGGTCTTAGAATACTAATACCATTTGTCTTTGCAGAATGTGATATCTCCCAATATCTTTCACACAAAATTTCATTGCACATTCTAGTAGCCTTTTGAAATGTGGGGATATTATTCTTCCCATTTTACAAAGAAAGACACTCAAATTTAAAGGAGCAAGTGCCTTACTCATGACTTCAAGAACTGGGATTGCTAGCCAGGTTTCCTGCTTCCAAATCACATGTGCTTTTTGCCACAGCCCACAGCTGCCTCCATTTCCTAAAACATCTGTTGTCTGCACACAGTGACAACTATCCAAAGGGCTGGGCTCCCTTGTGATAATGCTGAGAGCTTCCTTTTGCTCAAGCTGAATCCAGTGGACAATTTACTTGGGATGCCGAGGAAGGAATCAATTCTTGCCATCCGTGGGAGGATGTTGACAGGTGCCTGCTAATGCCTTTTTCACTTCAGGTTCTACAGTGGGAAGGATGGTAAGCTTTTGGAATTACAATTCTGATGAGAGAAACTCACTGGGAATTGCACTGGCCAGGAAATGGATTCACAGAGGCCATGAGAGTTACGCCAGGATTTGGAAAATGAGTAGGACTGAGAGAGGATGGCTGTGTTTGGGTTTCTGGTGTGATTGCAGGGTAGGTCTTTTGCCCACGCCTTCCGACTGCAGTTGCTTTGATAAAACTTGCAGGCAGGAACTGGGTCAACCCTGAAGTGACCCGCCCCACCCCCAGGTCCATCGTGGTGGCTGAGGGTACACCATGTGGTTGCCTCCTTCTGCAGCCGAAAGAACAGTGGTGGGAGAGCAGAAGGGCAAGGGGAAATACAGGCCGAGAATAACTTCCTGCCCTGTCTTGCTTTCTGTGGCTTCCCCACTAACCCACTGTAACTCTTATTAACTCTCTTTGTCTTTCTGTGGGTGGGAACCAAAGAGCCTGTCTTTTGAGGGCAGCTCTGTGCCTATTAAAAGTTCCTTAGCAATTTCCTCTTATTCTTCTTGAGCCTGGGGTGTCCTCTCCTCAGTCTTGTTCCGTGAATGCCCAGGTGACTTGCAATGTATCTTCCCTAAGCTGCGACTCTCTTGGGAGCTGTGAAAGCCACTGTATTCCTTTTCCCCTGCATGCCTTGGGGTGCACACTGTGCTAAGTGCTTTGGGGGTAGCCTGGAAATGTTGGCCTAGTAGGCTTCAGCCTTGGAGGCAGCATGGCATTGTAGAGAGAACTCAGGTATTTATTAAACACTTGCTATGTGCCTGATCCTGCGCTAGACCTCAGAGACATGACACCCAGCAAACAGCAAGAAGATTGTGTGTGAGTCTTGGTTCTGCCCTTTGTTAGCTTGTGGCTCTGAGCTGGTCACTTCACGTCTGTGTCACAGTCATGTCTCACAAAGACTGAAATGGCACTTTGAAAATATGTTGCAAACTATAAAGCTCTTCAGAGGTGATATTGGTACTTAATGATTCCTCACTTGATTCTCTCAATTATCTGTGAGGTAGGCATGGCAGCACTTGGCATACCCATTTTACAGATGAGAGAGAAAGCCTCAGAGAGGGTACAGAACAGGAGCAGGAATAGCTACCCAATGTTTGGCTTCTTAGTTGTGGGCTTCTGCTTTATTCTTCAGATTTTTATTTAAATTCTAGTTAGTTAATATGTAGTGTAACATTAGTTTCAGCAGTAGAATTCAGTGATTCATCACTTAAATAGAACACCCAGTGCTCATCACAATAAGTGTCTTCCTTAATGCCCATCACCCACCTAGCCCACCCCCCACCCACCTCCGTCTACCCTCAGTTTGTTCTCCATTGTTATGAGTGTTTTTTTTTTAATTTTTTAAAAGATTTTATTTATTTATTTGACAGACAGAGATCACAAGTAGGCAGAGAAGCAGGCAGAGAGAGAGGAGGAAGCAGGGTCCCTGCTGAGCAAAAAGCCCAATGTGGGGCTTGATCCCAGGACCCTGGGATCATGATGTGAGCCGAAGGCAGAGGCTTTAATCCACTGAGTCACCCAGGTGCCCCTGTTAAGAGTGTCTTGTGGGTTGCTTCCCTCTCTGCCTCTTTTTTCCTCCCTTCCCATATGTTCATCCATTTTGTTTCTTAAATTCCACATGTAAGAGAAATCATATGATATTTGTCTTTCTCTATTTTGCTTAGCATAATATACTCTTGTTTCATCCATGTCACTGCAAATGGCAAGATTTAATCTTTTTGATGGCTAAGTAACATCCCATTATATACATATATAATCCATTCATCTTCTTTATCCATTCATCTGTCAATGGACACTAGGACCCTTTTCATAGTTTGGCTGTTATTGGTAATGCTGCTGTAAACTTCAGCGTGCGTGTGTCCCTTCAAATCTGTGTTTTTGTATCCATTGAGTAAATACCTCACAGTGTAATTCCTGGGTTGTAGGGTAGTTCTATTTTTAACTTTTTGAGGAAACTCCATACTGTTCTCCAAAGTGGCTGTACCAGCTTGCATTCAGTTGTGGGCTTATTCTATTTTACTGTGTCGCTGTATCCCCAGGAGTGACAGTGTTTGATGACATTTTCAACAACAGCATTAATAACTGACATTTATCCTGTGCTCACTTTGTGCCAAGTACTAGCTTAAATCCTTTACATGCCTCTTATTTTAAAGATTTTATTTATTTATTTGCAAGAGAAAGGTACAAACAGAGAGAGAACACGAGTGTGTTGCGGGGGGTGGGGGAGACAGGGAGAGGAGACTCCCCACTGAGCAGGGAGCCTGATGGGGGCTTGATCCCAGGACCCTGAGATCATGACCTGAGCTGAAGGCAGACGCTTAACTGACTGAGCTAGCCAGGCACCTCTACTTGTCTATTATTATCCCCGCTTTCCAGATGAGAAAATTGAGGCTCAGCAAGGATAAGTTATTGGCCCAAGGTCACTTTTCTAGAAGGAGGCAGAGGCAGGGTTCAAATTCAGGTGTGTCTAACTCCAGAGCTTTGACTCTGGAATCTAAGCTAACTGCTTATCCACTTGCGCACCCCAGCCTGACATGCCTGAAATAACCAGAAAGCATACAAGAGAGCAGGAAAGGGGTAGACAGGTAATAGTTCATGCTCCATATGCACCCACACATGAAGGTGTGACCCAGGCAGTAGAAACCTCAAGAAGGGCTGGCTTCCTGCAGCTTGCAGTTACTTGGAAAAGCAGATCTTGAGCAATGGGCAGGATTTGAAGCTTAGAAGGGCAGAGGCTGGTCTGAACAGGGGACCTGGGGGAGGAAGGGAGCCGGGGAGGGGATTCTGGCTAGTGGGTGCATGTCAGGGAGCAGTGGGAGATGAGATGGGCTTTAGCTGTAGCAACAAAGGTGAAGTTGGTTCCAACAGCCATTGCAGTTGTGGCCTGAGGGTTAGCCCCACTGCCCACGCCCCGGCCACTAAAGGAAATTAGTACGCAGAGATGTCTCTGGGTCTGGGGTGGAACAGAGATCATGCCCTCATTGTGTTTCTCTTTCTGGGGCCCTGAGGTTAGAAAAGAAGGTGCGCAGAGCTTCTTCACCCTAGAGCTGGGGAGAAAGAGGAAGAATGGAGCGGTCCAGGTCAATGGGAGGCATCGGGAGGGCTTGGTATGTCCTCAGGCTGCTCCAGGGTCTTGTGCTGGATAGTTGCAGGGACCCTGGTCTAGGAGTCCAGAGGCCCAGGTATTGTGCTCCTGCCTACCTTTGTGAAGTTGGAAGATTAATCTTTTATGGGCCTCAGTTTTCCAACCCTTGACTTGAGAGATGTTATCATTAAAAACCACTGGATGCAAGCGACAGAAACATAATTCAGGCTGGCAGAAAACAGGGATTTATTGACTCATGTGATTGAAAAGTCCAGGGTCAGTTCTGATTCTAGGGAAGGTTGGATCTGGATGTTCAAACGGTATCTCTGGGTATCTTTTTTTTTTTTTTTTTTCATCTTTTGGCTCTACTCTCCTCTGTAATGACTTTTGTCACAGGCAAGCTCACCGGTCGAGATCTCAAGGTGACTGACTCCCAGCTGCTTCAGGTGTATTTACTCTTCTATCAGCCTTGAGAACGAGGGAGAGCATCTGTTAGTAATTCCCGCAGAAGTCCTAGGATGGATGCTTTCTGGTCCTTCTTGGTCATGTGCCCATCTTTGAGTCTATGCCTCTGGTCAGGAATGCCTGCCTCTCATTGGTCAGACTGGGGTCACGTGATTATTCCTAGAGTTAGGGGTAGAGTTAGTCCCACAGAAACCACATGGAGGGAGAATGGGAAGGGGTGATTTCTCCAAAGGAACACAGAAGTACTGACTCCAGAAGAAGGGGGAATGAATGTCAGGCAGGTGAAACTTCAGTTGTCCTCTTCAGCATCCAAGGGCTGGTCTGACTGTCTCCAAATGTAGCCATTGACTGTGGGACCCCTCTAAATTGTGTTAGGGTCATAGAGCCCTTTGAGAATACCATGAAAGCCATGGGCCTTCTCCCTAGAAAGACAAAGTTGGAACTCCCTGGCATGGCCTCTGAAGTGACAGTCTCTCCTGCCCGTCCTACCCCCAAGGTCCCCAGCCAGCCACACTGACCTCTTTGATATTCCTTACTCACCATGCTGCTCCTTCCTACAGGCCTTGATCTCGCTGTTCCCTCTGACCTCGTAAACACATCTTCTTTATATACTCTCATCACATCATGAACCTCTCCTCCGTCCCTATGTCAGCGTGGCAGTGTACCTTTTTTCTTAATATGATTATTGGGTTAATATCCATCTCTCCCACCAGAGCAGAAGTTCCATGGAGGAGGGAGCTGGTTCTGCTTTCCTTCATATCTGCAGCTCCCAGCAGAACCCAGCTATGAATTAGTGCATAGCAAGACACACTTCTTCTGTAAATGTTGTGTATTGAGGACCTTCTGTGCTTTTGTACCTGTGTAGGGCCTGGGGATATAGAAGCAAACAAATGCAGTCTCATTTCCCAGGACATCTATTGTCTACTGGGGAGGAAGTGCAGTTTGGTGCACAGGAAACCATAATAAACCTAAGTACCAGATAAACTGAGAAGTGCCCCATTAGAGAGACAGACCACTATGCTATAGGAGTTCTGAGATATGAGTGATTGCTTCCTTTGTTGTTCTTTTAAACAAATTAATTTTGGTTTGAGATTTAAGCTCATGATGCTAAATGATGCTGGAACATCTGGACAATGGGCAAACCCAGATGTCTGGTTGATAGCAGTGAGCGACCGTGTGTACAGAGGCATCCTGGGGAATTCCTGCCCACCTGGGCAGGGAGGGACGTGGGAATGAGGTGCTGGTTTGCCAGGCTCCCTTTAGTTGGGCTGCTGATCACAGCTAGGCAATGCCTGCACGCACAGGGTGCCATCGCCCACTGCCCCTGCATGGTGATCTTTTAGGCCACAGAAGGACACCTTCGTACCGTCCAGCGTTGCCGGGTCACTCCATTCCCCCAGATTACTCAGATGAGCCCTCAGAGACAGTAGGCTTTTTATTTCACCGACCTCATCTGTCAAATGGGAGTCAAGATTCCTCCTCACAAGGTGCTGGGAGCATCACATGAGAGGAAATATGCAGAGGAGCTTTATAAATGTTGCGTATTGTTAGAGACCTGTCAGGGACCTGGGGGAGTCCCATGGAGGAGAAGCAGACGGTTCTGGTCCCCTCTGCCCCATCTTCCCTCTAGTGCATTATGGGCAAGGTCAGGTGAGGCTGAAATTGCTTCACGGTTCCTGAAGCCTCATGTGATCGCTTACGTCTGGGTCTTTGCTGGTGCAGTAAATGATCATTGTGAAGATTCGGTGTAGTGCCTCCCTCGATGGCCTACCAAATGGTGCCGGTTCTTGCTCCGGCCACTCTTGTTCTGTTCCCTCTGCCCGCCGTGTACTTCTCTCTTCTTTCTACCTCTTCCACCTGGCTTCCCCCTTCCTCCTCCCTCCCATCCTCCCTGCCTCATTACCTATTTGGTAAACACTTCTATTTTTTTTTTTTTAATTTTTAAAATATTTTATTTATTTATCTGACAGACAGAGATCACAAGTAGGCAGAGAGGCAGGCAGAGAGAGAGGAGGAAGCAGGCCTCCTGCCGAGCAGAGAGCCCCACACGGGACCCGATCCTAGGACTCTGGGATCATGACCCGAGCCAAAGGCAGAGGCTTTAACCCACTGAGCCACCCAGGCGCCCCAACACTTCTATTTTTAATTACTCTTTTAATCATGATACAATGTACATAACATAGATTTACCATCTTAGCCATTTTTAAGGGTGCAGTTCAGTGGCAATAAGGACATTCACACTGTGGTGCGACCATCACCACCAACCACCTCCAGAACCCTTTCATTTTTCCCAGCAGAAACTCTGTCCTCATTAAACATTAACTCCCCATTCCCCTCTTGCCCCAGCCCCCTAATGTCTTTAGGATGTTTTAGGACAACATGGAGGAATGTTGTCACTGGTGTCAGAATTTTCTGCCTTATTTTAAGGTATAATATCCCGTCGTAGGTGTCGATCTCATTCTGTTCATCTGTTGACCCACTGATGGACACTTTGGTTGTTTCTGCCTTTTGGCTGTTACGAGTCACGCTGCTGTGGGCATGGTTGAGCACCTTCGGAGCACCGTCACATATCTGGTACTGTGCTGGATGTGGGGGCTGTGGTGGGAAATGAACTTTGCTCCTTAGCTTATAGAGCTTATAGCTTCTGGGCATGATATTAAAGAGCAAATGAGGCAATGCATACCGTCTGACGTTTCTATACATCCTATGAAGGTAGCGAGCAGCATCTAGGAGAAAGAATAATGGCAGGTGTGGCGGTGGGCAGCCAGCACAATGAAGAGGTCTCAGGAGGTTGCCTGAAGGGTGGGGGTGTGTGGGAAGGATTAAGGGGTGGAGAACAGCATTGAGGTAGAAGGAACAGCGTGTGTGAAGCTACTGGAGAGCAGCAGGGTTGGCCATTTGGAGGAGTTGGAACAAGCTCAGTCCTTAGATTGTCCCTTTATTGTGCTGTCCTCTCGGGAGCATCCTGCCCACCCCTGGGTCCAGTCGATTACTTCTGGCCCATCCCTCTCTCCACCCTTGTGCTTATTCCAGTCCATTCATATGGCTCCTTTGTTCGGCTCTTTCTCTCCCTGGACAGGGAGCTGGTTGAATGTAGGAACTATTGTTTGATTTTATTTGGGGGACATGCTTGCATATCTTGGTAGGTGTCAGTGAGTCTCAGACCTCCCTCTGAAAGGATGTCAGCTGTTTTGTCGACGATTCCCTGAGACCATCAGAACAAGAGGCTTTTGGCCATCTGGGGCCTGCCAGAGCTGGACTTAGAAGCAGCATTAGCACATTTGGCTCAACACGGAAGCTCTTCCTCTGTGCCTTTGCCCATGGCGTGCCGAGCACTTGCAGATTTCTGCGTGCAGCGCTGCCGGTTTCAGCCGACGGAAGCTCTCCTGCCCTGTTGGCTCGGAAGCGGGGAGGGTGCGAAGCACCCTGCCCACAGCTGGGCCAGATGTGGCCAGACCTCCCCTAGTGGCATTTGCCCTGGTCTGTAGATGTCCAGGGCTGCTGTGCCAGCTGAGTAGACTCAGCCAGCCGTGGTGCAGAATGCTCGGGGGTTAGTGGCCGTGGGCCATGCTCCGCCACCTCTCCTGTTGGCCTTGGTAGCTTCCCAGCTTCCTCTCACATGACCTCCTTCTCTGTTTACTTCTCTCTGGCCTCCCTGCCTGCAGCGTCCTCGTGCCACCTCGAGTCTGATCTGCTGCACTAAACGCAGCCTCTGCAACGGCTCCTTCATGGTGGCCCCATTCCAGAGTGTGTGCTGGCTTTGGCTAGCCCTCCTAGCTCATGCTCCCCACCCCCACCCCAGCTCTCTCAACCACTGTGAGTGAGGGATCTGTGCGCTTCTCTTTCTAAACCTATGACGTTGTATCTGGGGCTCCTCCATCGAATGCCCACCAGGGGACTGGCTCCCGTGGTGAGTGTGTGTGTGTGTGTGTGTGTGTGTATGCGCACGCACACGCGTGCACGCTCAGAAATGGGTTAATCTCGAAGTCATGGGATAAACATTCCACAAAGGCCTAGCCCAGAACTTGACTGAAAACAGATGAGTGAGGTAGACATGAGGGGAGGCAGACATGAGCTGGGGGATCCAGGCTCAGAGCAACCCAGAGAGCTGGGGAAAAGCATTTGTGATGGGTTGAGCTGTGTCCCTCCAAGAGATGTTGAAGTGCAGGCCTCTCATTTACCTGTGAATCCGACCTTATTTAGAGACAGGGTCTTTGCAGATGCTCCAGTGAAGATGAGGTCATTAGGAGGGGCCCTAACCCAATATGACTAGTCCTTATAGAGAGGAGAAATTTGGACCCAGACTCACACATACATGGGGAGGGTGCTATGTGAAGATGAAGGCAGATCAGCGTGAGGTATGTATAAATCAAGGAATGCCAAAGATTTCTAAGCAGGTCCAGAGAAGCTAGGCAAGAGGCAAGGAAGAGATTCTCCCTCACCACGTCCAGAAGGAGTGATCCCTGCTGACACCTTGGTCCCAGACTGTAGCCCTCGGAAGAGAGGCAGTAAGCTCTGCTGTTTAAGCCCCCAGTCTGCGGTACTTTGTTACGGCGGCCGCAGGAAACTACTGCAGTATTCGAGCACCTTCAGAGCTTCTCTCCATTGATCATGGGTCAACGTGCTTGAGCTGTTGGGTTTCTTCACATCTTACTAATTTTGACACACAGGGGCTATTTTAAGGCATCCAGGCAAAGAGTTTAATAATAATAATTAAAAAAAAACTTTTAATAAGACTAAATAGAATTTTAAAATTTTAGAAAGATTTTATTTGTTTATTTAAGAGCGAGGGAGAGAGCACGAGCTGCGTGGGTGGAGGGGCAGAGGCAGAGGGAGAAGCAGGCTCCCTGGCAGAGCAGGGAGCTGGATGTGGGGCTGGATCCTATCCTAGGACCCTGAGATCATGGCCTGAGCTGAAGTGAGAGGCTCAACCAACGGAGCCACCCAGTTACCCCTCCAATAGGTATTTTAATAAGAAACTTGGATATCTTTCCAGCTGATGTAGAGCTTGGCAAGGGACAGTCAGACCAGTAATCCCACATATACTTTCATAGGGCTTTCCAGTTTACGGAGGGCTTGGTATTTGTTATCCATTTGACCTTCAGGACAACGAGGAGCATTCCCATTTTGGAGAGGAGAACCTGAGGCTCACAGATGCTCCCTAATTGTCTTCAGTGGCAGCACCGGGATTTTAAACATTGGCCTTCTGATTTCCATCTTGCGTCCTTTCTATGCCCTCACAGCTGCCCTTGAACTTGGAGCAGGTGGGACAGCTCAGGGGCAGCTGTGCCCTCACCTGGTAGCCTGAGGACTAACACATTCTGTTGATCCCGTTTTCAGGAGTGAGGAAGAGGGGACATCAGCTTGCCAGGACCTTTCCAGGTTCTCCTAGGGCTCCATGGTGGCTGGGGGCAGGGAGGAGGCTGTGAGGTTCTTGGGGCCCTGCTAGAGTAATGTCCTATTGTGACAGGGGGCCTTGATAGAGTTCTTTACAGCAGGACACAGCAGGTGGGAAGCGGCTCCAAGTCGGAGCTGGCTGCCCAGGGGCAGACTGGCATTCAATAGACGTGAGCTACCCTGCTGTAGAGGGACTGAACAGAACCAAATCTTATGGCCCAGACCTTGCAAAGCTGGAGCATGATGACAGTGTGTGGTCCCGGGCCACTTAGTGGCACTCCGCAGGACCTTGAAAGTGCTTGTTTCTTACTAGGAATCTGAGGCCTGATTTCAAGCCTCTTCAGAGTATGACCTTGGGCAAGTCCGTTGAACTTACTGTGCCTCAGGGCCCACACCTGTGCAATGGCTGGATGATCTGGCCGGCAGAGATGAGGAGGAAAGCATATGGTGGGAGCACTTTATAGTGATGGAGCTCGCTGTTAGCCGTGATAATACTAAGAGTGAATGTCGTGAGTCTTTGGGGAAAAGGTCGTAAATCCGCTGCCCCTGAGGAGCCGTAAAGCACCACTGGCGAATGCTTAGAGGCAAGTCCTGTTCTGCTCTGTTCGCCTGTCTTTTGTTGTGTCAGGGTGTGACTCAAATTCTTTTGCAGTTTCGGGCTTGTTTAGAGAACTCTTCTGGTTTCTATCACCAGAGAGTTTTCTTTCCACTCTATCCCGCCCTACCTCCTCCTTGCCACCACTCTGAGGTTGTCATGTGAGTGTTTTCCATGTAAAAAAATCTGGAAAACCCATTCAAGTCCAACAGAAAGACAATATTCCTGAGTCTGAAGTGGACTGAGTTCATTACACTGCGCTGGCACAGGGTTTCTGCAGGCTTGAACATTCTCCAAGCGTCGAAAGTCTTTCGGTTTGTAGACTTGAGGGGTGTGAGGTTGAGGGGCTCACGGTCATCGACACATCCCACAGAGCGCCACTGGCTCCGTGGAAGCAGTCAAAAAACTTCTGTCCCTTCTTCAGGGTGAAGTGCTTGCCGGATATTAGATCCTTACGGTGTTCTCCTAAAAAATGTCAAGCACAGATCTTTGTGACTCTAAAGTCTAGATTCCAAGCAGTTGGACTGTCTCTCCGAAGAAGCTTTAGCCCAGTCCCTTCATCTTGCAGGTGAGGAAACTGAGGCCCAGGGAGGGGGAATGGTGACTTCCTAGAAAGGAGGGACTGGCCCCCCAGTGTTCTGACTTCCAGGATTCTTCTGCTCCCCCATCTTCCCCTTTGGAGAAGCACTGCTGTGCTGCTAGGGGTTGTCAGGGAGGATCCTCGGGAGCCCTGGTTCAGCAGTGCTCTACCAGTTACATTGTGGGGTCCAGTTAAACCTGGTGGATGTGGTATTGGTTGATTCAAGCCACTGTCTGCTTCAAAAGGCTTTGGTCTCGTTGACCCAAAGTACAGCGACTTTGAGTTTCAAAGTCAAGTGTCCAGATTCATAAGTTAGGCACCCAGAGGGAGTTATTTGCTCATTTACCGTGCACCTGAGCTCAGCAAAAATTCATAATTAGTGGTTAATAGTGCAGGAACTTCTCACTGTTCCCAGAACATGCGGAGACACGTAACGCCTCATTTCCTTTGTGCATACTGTTCTCAAAGCCCTGAATGTTCTCTCTCCTGATCCCAACCCCCTCTCATTCTCTGCCTGGTGAATTCCTACTCATCCTTCAAGAGCAGTTTCCTGACTCATGTCCTGCCACTCCTTCTCTCAACCTGTGGCATAAATACACATAATATTTCTACAGTCTGCCTCTCCACCTAGACAATAAACTCCATGAGGGCAGGAACTATACACAGCGATAATAATAGCACTTAAAAAGTACTTCCTTGGGATGCCTGGGTGGCTCAGTCAATTAAGCAATTGCGTTCAGCTCAGGTCATGATTCCAGGTCCTGGGATGGAGTCCTGCATCGGACTCCTTGCTCTATGGGGAGTCTGCTTATCCTTCTCCTTCTGTGCCTTACCCCCACCCCCAGCTTGTGCATGTACTCTCTCTTTCAAATAAATAAATAAAACCTTAAAAAAAAGTGTTTCCTTGCAACCAGCCTCTGTGCTAAGCACTTTATGTGCATTAGCTCATTTCATCTGCCATGACATTATAAGGTAGCTATTACCACCAGCCTCATTTCCTAGATAAAGATATAGATTCATAGAGAGTCTCAGAAGCTTGCCCGGGGTTACACAATAGGTGGCAAATTTAGGATTGAAATCACTGCTGCCATGTACAGTTGTGCAGGTTGTACACTGCACAAGGGCATCTGGGGGAGGAGCCAGTAGAGGCTGAAATCTTGTTCTCACCTTGCCACAGAGCTGTGAATGTTGGGTGGAAGGGACTCAGAGGCACCATGTGGTCTGGCTCCAGGCTTCAAACTCTTAACCACTGCGACATACTAGAAATATAAATACACGTATTTGTGTTACCAGTGTCTGGCGCAGAGTAGGGCTCCAAACATGGATGAAAGGGAGATTATAAACCAGTAGGCTCCCCCCCCCTTCTCTTTTTACTCGTATCTTCAGGGATAAGCCATTACTTAATGGGTTGCTTGGTTTAAGAAACATCTTTTAGTTGACATGCCTCCTACCAGGTACAAAGAAATGGCTGAAAACTCAGGATGAAGTCTCCATTTGGAGTGCTGAGTGTTACTCAGGTGACTTTTATTCTAAGTAACTTCATTCTGCCAACTCTGGACCTTTGAGAGTTGTTAAGGGGGTGTGAAAAAGCCATAGTCCAGCAGAAATGGGCTTTTTTGAAACCAGCTGCAAGAACTGAACGTTTCCTGGTGCATGGTTTGCTGGGTTCTGCTTCTAGTCATGGTGCATGAACCCTAGATCCTCTAGCCGGGCTTCAGCTTGGGTCCTGAATGAGATGGCATTGCTGCTGCCCAACCACATAATTTTCTGAGAGTGCTTGCAGCAGTTGGTCACAGAGAGCTGATGGTTGGGCTTCTGTCACAGGCAAAAATTGGGCTTTAGGATGAAATGACTTCAGAAATGTCTGCATTTGTCCAAATCAAGACTGGGGTCTGGAGAGATCTGATGGGCTTTTGATCTGAAAAGTCAAGCGGTGCCTTTTGCACCCCGACTTTTAACTTTGTGGTATGTCCTGTTGACATGGAGGCCTACCACTTGCTAGTTACATCCTTAGGTCTCTTAGCCTCTTTGGGCCTTTGGGTACTGTGCGGCAGAAGGAGGGGAATGTCACCTGCTGCCAAGGATTGTGATGGGAAGTCAGTGAGCTAATGTTTATGGAAAAAGTACTTTGTGAATTGGAGAGGGCTGTACAGATGCTAAAACTACCATTATTTGTCATTAGCTGGTTTTTCTTGCCATTCCCTGGGATTAGTTGGCTCCCAGCTGCAAGGGCTAAGTGGGCCTGGAGGAGGCGTTGAGGGAGGAGTAGGGGGTGAGGAAAACAGCAAGGCATGCTGAGGGCTGAAAGGCTTTTAGGCTGGGCTCTTGTTTGCAAGTGGAGAGAATGGGTTTTGCTTTTTTCAGTCTGAAGGAGGAAAGTTGATGGTCTTCAACAGATACTGCAGAGTCGTTTGGAAATTGATTCCCCCCCCCCCTTCCTTATGTGACATCCTGGATGCCTGGGGATGTTCCTTAAAATGAGCACATCCCAAGGATAGAGCCAGCCCAAATTTGGGGACTTGGCAGAGGAACACAGGTCCCAGCTTCTTCTCCCTCTAGGCTGGTCTCTTTGCTGTCTGCCGGTTGCCTCATGATCACACCCACCTCCACACTCTGGCTCTGATGTTCCCTCCATCCAGCATGTCCTTCCCACGCTAGTCCAGATCAGATGCACACTGCAGAAAGGTTCACACCTCCATTCATTCCACAAGTATGCGTCGAGTGCCATTACTCAAGACATGGAGCACAAGAGAAGGCTCTCATTTAGTAGGGGAACAGCAGAGGATGTGAAGTTTCATTTGGACATGTTGAGGGTGAGGAGCATCTGGCATCTGTCCTGGAGACAGTAAGGAATCAGCCCCTGCAACTTAGGAGCAAAGTCAGAGAATGGCCCACGGATGTAGGCATTGTCACATGTGTGTGAAGTAGAGGCCCAAGCCTGGGATGGCATAAGACGTGAGGAGAGGACACAGGAGAAATGATGCCTTGAGGACAGCAGGTAGCAGATGGTTAGGTTCAGAAGGGAACTAGCAGTGGAGAATGAGAGACCAGCAAGAGGTGTAAGGGCCTCCTGTGGGTTGATCCAAATTGGAATGGTGGGAGAGAATGGCAGGCCGGGCCAGGCCACAGTGATGCCAGGCAGGGTGGATGCTGAAGACAGCCCACCAGGGGACCACACATGGCCCTTTGAGGATTGATGTTCCCCATTCTTAAGCCATAGGTGAGCTGTTGGTGGTGGGAGCTGTCATGTCTCCCAAGGCTGCTGGTTCACAACAAGGATGGAGAACCCCAGGACTAGAGAGCTCCAGGGGGCTGGAGGATAGGGATGGGTGGGGGTCAGGTAGTGGCAGAAATGAAGGAATGAGGGGTTGCAACTAGAACGAGGAATTTTCCAGTTCAGGATTTGAGAGGGCAGTTTCTAGAAGTTGACGAGTCAGGGTAGGCTCTGAGGAGGCGTGGAACAGAAGAGGACTGAGAATTGCATTAGTTGCATTAGTTGCATTAGTGAGGACCGAGAAATGAAGTCAGGGTGATAACTGGCCATCAGCATGGATGTTCAGAGGGCCCCAGATGAGGGCAGAAGTGCACGTCATGGGGAAGCTGCCTACCAGCAGCTCGGTCCATAGGCTGCCCTTACGGGTGTGGCTTGGAAGTCTGTAAACAACAGTTGTTGTTTAGGCCAGAGACATCCAGATATACTATGCTTAAGAATGTCAACCGTTGATCTCTCTCTCCCATGACAGGCCCACGGGCTCTGGCTGTCAGGGTGGCCTGCTCCGTGAGGTCAGGCCGGAGCCTGGGCCCCCTCCACGTTGTGGCTCTGCTGTTGTCTGGGGTGCTGCCCTTCCCTACATGCCGATGCTCGGTCCCATGAAGTCTGCTCACAATCTGCTGAAAAACAGTCACGGGGTCACCCCCTCAGTGCAAGGGAAACTGGGGGATTTGATCACGGTCAGCCATAAGCCCGGTGAACACTCTCTCCCCGTGGATGAAGAGGGGGAAGAGCATTTCCGGGACCACCTAGCCGTCTGGTACCGACCTGGTACCTGCCCTCACGGAGCTCACAGCTTCATGGGTGGTGTGGTCTTCAGAGGAAGAAAAGAAGGCCGCAGAGTTTTGGCTGTAGGCGAATCACATGAGGATCGGAAGCCCGGCAGTCTTCCCAGGAGATGGCTGTGAGGGAAAGGGAGCTTCAAGGAAGGCTAGACTTAGGCTTCGGTAGTAGGTAGAGCAAGGTCATTCATTCACTCATTCACTCATTCACTCGATGGGTACTTACCATGGGATGCAGTGATAAGTATAAACAGGTACAGTGCCCACTCTAATGGGGGTTTCTCCCTCATTAATTGGGTAATCACATGTATGGGATGAATAATTACAACATAAGATAGGTAGGGCTTTGAAAGAGTGAGTTTAGATCTGTGAGAGCTTTTACCAAAGGTATCTGACCCAGACTGAGGGTTCAGGGAAGGAGGACTGGCCATTTGAAAGATGAATGGGTATCAACCAGGTAAGGAGTGTGCCGGATCAGGGGAATGGCATGTCCAAAGGCCCTGGGGACAGAAGGGCTGAAGATGGTAGTGTGGCTAAAGCAGAGTGGGGTCGTGGGGAGGGGGGATATTGGAAAGGTAAGCAGGGGCAAGCACATATAGGGCCTCAAGATTCTGGTAAGGATTTTGGCCTTTATCCTGAGAGCCCAGGGAAGCCACAGATGAGTTTGAAGCAGGAGTGATATAACAAGAACCCCGCAAAGGGCCAAGCCGGTGAGGCAATGTCTTTGCAGCTGAAAAGGGGTTGAAAGGCCAAGAGAACAGGGAGGACAGAGAGCTTGGGTAGGTTTGTGGCTCAGAGGGATGATGGAATTGGGGACTTGAGGAACAGAGAGAGGGACAGGGCAGGGGCTTGTTAACCTTAGACTTTTCTCTGAAACTGGGCAGTGAAGCTGTGTGCCAGGGCCTTTCCCAGGAAGGGCTCCATGGCTGCCTGACTTGCTCGCCATAAGGTGGGAAGGACACCCAGCATAGTCCTTCCTAGATGGTGTGACCCTCCTTTCCTGGTAAGAGAAGACTGAGAGGATGTCTCTGTTGGCATCCTTTCTCGCTGTCAGTGTGGCGTTGGTGACTGGCAGGGGACCCAAGCCTGGCAGTGGTGAGGTGGGGGGCGTCTCTGGGTCCACAGAGCTGGCTCCCAGACTGATGGGATCGTGGGAATCCATTCCCTGGGAGGCTAGGCCTGTGGGCCCAGAGATGGGGCAGGGAATCAGGCTAAGCTGGGTGTTGGACTTGGAGCCATAGGGGAATCGCTACGTGTATTATTTCCCAAGTGTGGGGACTTTACCTGTTCTTCTCTCTGTAAAAGGAAGGTCAAAGGGAAGGTCAACTAACAGTGAAGGGCAGCATATGTATCATGGGCACTAATAGTATTAACGTAGACTGTCTGGAGTACGAGTGGCAGTCACATTCACCTGAAATGCCTACATCCTGTAGTGAAAAGGATGATAATGCTTGACTGGAGAAGAGAGGCTTAGCAATCCCAACACCAAATGTCTTTATTATAGGTGTCTTTCAAAATAACCCACGCGCGTGTGTGTGTGTGTGTGTGTGTGTGTGTGTGTGTGTGTGTTTGTAAATTGGCCTGGGGGGTCAGGGGACTTGGGGTCCAAGCTCAAAATCAGCAGTAGTTGCTGGGCAAGCTTGAGCAATTCTGTTCCCCAATTTGTGTAGTAGATTAGTTTGTTGAAATGCGGAAGGTCCTGAAAAAGATCAGCCCGTTTTCAAATCCCACTGAGCTGCTTACCAGCTGTGTGACTTAGAAAAACACAGAAACAATACTCGCTGCTGGGAATTAAAGGAGGTGCTTCGCAGTCCTGGGACAGCAGGTGTGCCTTCAGTGGAAACAATAGGCACCAAGTTCTGTGTCTGCAGGGTCGAGCTGAGTCTATCCCAGGGATGACAATGACAAGGGTTTCCACTGACAGTATCACAGTTTCCTATGAGTGTTCCCCACTGGCGGGATCCCGGGGTCTCTGACTCACCCCTGCCCAGCTCATACACAGGCCCTGAGTTCGACAGTTATCTCAGGCCGGAACTTGCTGGAGGCCTGGAGTGCAGATCCTTGCAGTGGTTCAGGCCAGGGTGATGGCCTGCAGTGTCCAGGATCCCAGCAGTGTCCAGAAGCCCTTTGGTGGGGTCTGCCTCTTTTTCCGTATGCCCCCCACCTCCCACCTCTCCTTCCCTCTTTGCTTTGAAAGCAGCCGCCTTCTAGCTATGGCCTTCTAGCTATGGCCAAGCGGCAGAGTGGCCTAAATTTAGCCCTCTGGCTTCTGTGGTGAGCCACAGGTGAAAAGCAAGGGAAAAGCAAAGAGGCGGCCACATTTTCAAGATACCTTTGGTCAAGACCATAAACAGAGCAAATGTTAGGCCCACAGAGGGGCCCACACCCTCGGCTTGTTTTTGAGGGAAGACTGGAAGACAATCTTGCTTCCTCCCCCTCTGCTTCCCCAGTTGACCCGCCCTTAAGGAGGCCCTCAGACCCTGCTGCCTCAGCTTGAGCAGCGAGTTGGAAGTGTTCTCTCCCTTGGGAGTGGGGGTGCTGGGCTGTGGGGGCAGGCCCCACAGCCCGTGTTTGCTTTGGCCGGATCTCCTCTAGGTTTGGCTCAGACAGACCAGGCCTCATTACACGGGCTCCATCCCACTCCCTCTCAGCCAGGGCTGCTGCCTCCCAAAGCCTGATCAGACAGGTCTGGGGCAGAGGATGTTACTAGTAAGTGCTCACGTTTATTGAACACTTGCTATGTACCAGGCCTTGTTTGAACAGCCTTTTCTTTATCAGCCCATTTCATCTTCCTAATAACATAAGAAGGGGGTACAGTGATCACCTGTTTTTTTAAAATTAATTAATTTATTTATTGTTTATTTACAACATAACAGTGTTCATTGTTTTGGCATCACACCCAGTGCTCCATGCAGTACGTGCCCTCCCTATTACCCACCACCTGGTTCCTCAACCTCCCACCCCCGCCCCTTCAAAACCCTCTGGTTGTTTTTCAGAGTCCATAGTCTCTCATGGTTCATCTCCCCTTCCAGTTTCCCTCAACTCCCTCTCCTCTCCATCTCCCCATGTCCTCCATGTTCTTTGTTATGCTCCACAAATAAGTGAGACCATATGATACTTGACTCTCTCTGCTTGACTTATTTCGCTCAGCATAATCTCTTCCAGTCCCGTCCATGTTGCTACAAAAGTTGGGTATTCATCCTTTCTGATGGAGGCATAATACTCCATTGTGTATATGGACCACATCTTCCTTATCCATTCGTCCGTTGAAGGGCATCTTGGTTCTTTCCACAGTTTGGCGACCGTAGCCATTGCTGCAATAAACATTGGGGTACAGATGGCCCTTCTTTTCACTACATCTGTATCTTTGGGGTAAATACCCAGCAGTGCAATTGCAGGGTCATAGGGAAGCTCTATTTTTAATTTCTTCAGGAATCTCCACACTGTTCTCCAAAGTGGCTGCAACAACTTGCATTCCCACCAACAGTGTAAGAGGGTTCCCCTTTCTCCACATCCTCTCCAACACATGTTGTTTCCTGTCTTGCTAATTTTGGCCATTCTAACTGGTGTCAGGTGGTATCTCAATGTTGTTTTAATTTGAATCTCCCTGATGGCTAGTGATGATGAACATTTTTTCATGTGTCTGATAGCCATTTGTATGTCTTCGTTGGAGAAGTGTCTGTTCATATCTTCTGCCCATTTTTTTTTTAAAAGATTTTATTTATTTATTTGACAGGCAGAGATCACAAGCAGGCAGAGAGGCAGGCAGAGAGAGAGAGGAGGAAGCAGGCTCCCTGCGGAGCAGAGAGCCGGATGCGGGGCTTGATCCCAGGACCTTGAGATCATGACCTGAGCGGAAGGCAGCGGCTTAATCCACTGAGCCACCCAGGCGCCCCAGTCTTCTGCCCATTTTTTGATATGATTATCTGTTTTGTGTGTGTTAAGTTTGAGGAATTCTTTATAGATCCTGGATATCAACCTTTGTCTGTACTGTCATTTGCAAATATCTTCTCCCATTCCGTGGGTTGCCTTTTTGTTTTGTTGACTGTTTCCTTTGCTGTGCAGAAGCTTTTGATCTTGATGAAGTCCCAAAAGTTCATTTTCGCTTTTGTTTCCTTGGCCTTTGGAGACATATCTTGAAAGAAGTTGCTGGATCACCTTCTTTTTATAGATGAGGGGAGTTGAAGCACAGGTAGGGGAAGTAACTTTCTCCAGAATCACACAGCTCCTAAGTAACAGAGCTGGGCCTGAAATTCAGCCCATCTCCAAAGCGCAACGCTTGACCACTGCAGTTACTGCCTTTGTCATATAGCTTCATCCTTCTGGAAACATTTATGTGTGTTATGTATACTATGTATATTATGTCAATTAATCCTCAACACATCTATGATGTAGGGACTCCTGTTATCACTCCCTTTTTACAGAAGTGGTAACTGAGGCTCTGACTTGTCCAGGGTCTGACCAGGAAGCTCTGGAGTCCAGCCTATGCCGCCAGGTTGTGGAGCTCATGGCACCTAGCCCTGCCCACCCTCGGGGACCCACCCAAAGCCAGCTTCCCTCTTGTGTGCTCCCACCCAAGCGCCGGATCATCCTGGAGCCCATTGTCTCCACATGGGGAGTGTTGTCCTCCCTGTGGTTTTTCCTGTAGGCTTCCTCCCAGCAGCCTGCAAATGCCATAGAGGGAGCTCGGGGACAGCTCTGGATTCAGAACTGTAGGCAGCAAGCTCCGTGTGCAGGTATTGCTCCCGGAGCCCCAAATATTAGGACTGAAATAGTCTACGAGTTCCTGAAGGATAAGGCTTCTTTGCAGTACTCCGTACAGGAGGGGGAGTGTCCAGGGAGTGTCTTAGTACCCCATTCACTATTTTTGCTTTATCTATTGCAAATTTCTTTCTTTCTTTCTTTTTTTTTTTTTTAAATTTATTTGGCAGAGAGAGATCAGAAGTAGACAGAGAGGCAGGCAGGGAGAGAGAGGAGGAAGCAGGCTCCCTGCTGAGCAGAGAGCCCGATGCGGGGCTCGCTCCCAGGACCCTGAGATCATGACCTGAGCCGAAGGCAGAGGCTTAACCCACTGAGTCACCCAGGCATCCCTCTATTGCAAATTTCATTGAGGCAAAATATACATAACATAAAACTTGCCACTTCAACCATTTCCAAGTATACATGTCAGTGGTATTAAGTGCATTCCCGTTGCTGTGCCGTCATTACTACCGTCCATCTCTAGCGCTTTTTTGTCTTCCTAAACTCTCTATTCCTCCTCTGCCTCGCCCCTGGCACCCATCATTCTGCTTACCATCTCAATCTGACTGCTCTAGGGACCTCCTATATGAGGAGTCAGACAATATTTGTCCTTTTGTGTCCTTTTGTGCTTACTTCACTTATTTTTCAGGGTTCCTCCCCATTGTAGCATGTATCAGGATATTCTTGCTTTTTGAGGCTGAATGCTATTCTTCTGTGGTTTGTATATAGCACATTTTTGTTTATCCATTCATCCGGCTGTAGACACTTAGTTTGTTTCTACCTTTCGGCAGTTGCAAAACAACACCGCTATCGTGTTAAGTTTTGTGAAAAAGTTAGCTTGAAAAAAAACTTGTCTGCTAAAAGAAGTTTGAAAACCACTGCCCTGGTCCCAAGTTGAGGGAGGTGGAGACTGAGCAAGTGTGAGTAAGGTGCCTGTGCATGAAGGCCAGAGCCTTTATTTTCTGCACGCAGCCCTTCCCCCTTCTAACTGCTGATTCCACTAATTATCAGAGGAAGAAACGAGAATGCAGATCTGTCTTGGGGGCACCTGCCCTGTGTTTCCCAGCAACCTCCTGGAGCCGCAGCAAGGACTGGAGTCTGCATTTATTGAGTGCCCGAGGGACCCACTGTGGAGGTGGACAGAGCAGGGTCTGTATCTTACCTCTGCCTCTCGTGGGTCTTGTGACCTCGGGCAAAGTGTTCACTTCTCAGAGCCTAGGTCACCGTGAAGATCAAATGAGATGATGCATGTCCAGGGTGTCCTGGGCAGTGTCTGGCACACGGTGGCCACAGGAAGAAGGAGCTGCCACTCTGTGTGGTATTGCTAGGGATAAGGAGACGAGCAAGACAGGCTCTAGCCCCTGCCAGTTCTTAGTGCTTCGGATCCACGGTCACATGAGGTTGACTTGTCCCCTTATCAGTGATATTGAAATTTATCAGTTGATTAAGATGGTGTCTGCCAGGTTTCTCCATTGCAAAGTTAATTAACAAGTGTTTTGTACTTGTCAGTTAATTAGTATTTAATAAGCGTTTTATGGGAACTGCTCTGAGACTATATCAATATTCTATCCCTCATCAAAATTTTACCCTGCAGTTTTTGCATTGTGTTTTGCCAAATGTTGATTTTATAATTCTGCCATTCCTTCTACGTTTATTATTTGGAGTTTTACCGCAAGGCAGAACTTTCACTTCTCCTTTATTTATTTGTTCCTTCCTTCCTTCTTTCATTTATGTCAGCATAGACTCATGAATTTCTATTTTATTCAGTGGGTTATAGTCTGTAATCATGCGTCATTTATTTTGATGCTCAAATTGTATCTCTCTAACTTTGAAGATACCTAAATTATGTGGCTGTTGGCAGGGGGCTTCCATTCCTTGCCACAGGGACCCCTCCGTAGGGCCCCTTGACCATCCTCACCACACAGGAGCCAGCTTTCAGAGCGAGCGATCCCCCAGAGAAGAGTAAGGAGGAAACCACAATGCCGGTAGGACCGAGTCACAGAAGCCATGCACTATCACTTCTGCCCCATTCTATTCATGAGAAACAGGTCGCTTAAGGAGAGCTGAAGGACGCTTGTAGGCCCCATGAAGAGAGGAGGTCAGAGAATTTGTGGTCAGATTGTAGCACCGCCACACCATATGTGAGCTCTTATTAACTCTTTCATCCCTAGCAGAACCCCACGAGGTAGGCATTACTCTGAATGATTAATTACCTTGCCCAGGGTCAGACAGTGCTAAAGCTGGGATTTGGATCTGGACAGCCTGGCTTCTGGGCCCATGTTTTCAGCTACTACCTGATCCTAACAGGGCCTTGAATACTTGTGTCAGCTGAGCCAAGGAAATGGAGGATTCCTGGAGGCTTTCAAGGGGAAAAAGAACAGGGTCCAGCGTCCTTGTGGAGGGCAACATACGGCAGGGTGCAGGGTGGTGGGAGAGGTGAAAGCCCAACTGCATGCACTTTCCTCATCTCCCTCCGTGGCTGGGAGGCCCGTCTTTTCACCTGCTGCTTTCCATCTGTTTATTTCACAGGTATTTGGGAAAAAACCCCCACAAAACTGTGTAAATTGTAGTTTTAAAAAAATGGGCAGGATGGTCCTCCTGGCCTCCCTTTCTTGGCAAAGTGTCAGAGAAGGCTGGGTGTGGAACACCTTTTGTGGTGGTGGTGGGGGAGTGGAGAAAAAAATGGAACAATATGAGACATGGTCTTTACTCGGGAGCATGTTGTCTGTTTGGAAGAGAAGAATATAAACACACATTTATTTAAGATGCTGATTACATATAATTAATGGTTAAATGATAGGGCCAATGGTTGTGTCTTGGTTGCCTTTTTATCCCATCACAGTACGTAACAGTGTGCCTCATTTGCCTGTTGATTGCTTGTTAAGTGAATGAAAGACAGATAGATTCATGATGATGTCCTACCATGGTATGGCTGGCAGAGACAAGGGGAAGGTGCGTGGTGAGGACAGGTGAGCTGGCCGACCTGGTGAAGGTTATGAAACATCGGGCCTCAGAAGGCAGGATTAGGAGACCTAGCAGATGTCAGCAGCTGAGGACATGTCATCAGCAATCTACAAAGACTGACAAGCACCAGGAAAAGGGCCAAGAACTCAAGGACAGGCAGATACCAGAAGTCAGGAGAGGTCTGGCTTGGGGCATCTGGGGGCAGGCAGGCAAAGAGAGTTACAGTCCCAGGACCAGAGCATGTGGGCTGGCTCCAAGGACAGACATGCTTTGCCCTTTGAGCTTAAGTGGGCCTGAACTGGTGTCTGGGGTTCACTGTCAGGAATGTGAGCAGGAAGGGAGTGGGAGGAGTTGGGGGGGCTCCTGTGGCTGCCCGTGGGCTCTGCCAGGAAGCCTGGAGGCAGGGAGAGGGTTTCATTTGGGCCAGCCCACTGCAGTGTGTCCTGCAGATGCCCGAGGCCTTCACACCCCCAAATTCTAGATTATGGTGCAGACTGGAGTGAGGGTGAAACTACTCACAAGGGATTTTTAGTAATAGATTCCTTAGGAGAAACCTAGACCTGCAGTGCAAATGAGACCCAAGGAACACAATTGCCTTGGAAGCCTGTCTGAAATTCTGTACTTTTCTTACTCTGCAAAGGGAATAGCTGCTCAAATTTCTCTGTAGAGAAGGTTTAAGTTCGTGGTCTGAGCCCCAGCTTTGCTACTTCCTTCTTGAAGGACCTTAGTAGGTGATATGGGATAATTCCTCATCTGGGATTTGGGGATCATTAATACCCGCCTCCTGGGTTTTTGGGAGAATCACTTCAATCATGCGTGTGAATATAATTGTTTGAACAGCCAAGTGCTGTGTGAACCGAAGGGAATATTACCATGAAATACACTTCACCCAGCGAAAGCCAAAAGAACTTAATATTGTCAGTGGATCTCTCTATAGGATCCTGGACTTCCCAGCCACGTTCACAGGGGTGTTACAGAAATGATTCACTATCTTTCTGTGGCTCACAGAGCAAAAACTCAAGGAGAACCTGGTTAATAAAACCTTCCAATTTGACTAGAATCCCTCCTCACCCCCAACTTTTTGTAAAGGACTGGTTGGTGTCTTCTGTGAGAGTATCATATAGAACCCTCCCAGCTTTGAGAAGATAAGATGGCTAGACAAAATCCCCGGGTGGGCCACATGGTTTCAGCCCAGCTAGGAAGGGGCTTTGCTCTTACAGGGCCCTGCCATTCTAGCCAGACTCAGTACTTCTTGGTAATGCCTGTGAGAGTTATTTTATTTTATTTTTTAAAAGATTTTATTGATTTATTTGACAGAGAATGAGATCACAAGTAGGCAGAGAGGCAGGCAGAGAGAGAGGGAAGCCGGCTCCCTGCTGAGCAGAGAGCCCCATGCAGGGCTCCATTCCAGGACCCCGAGATCATGACCTGAGCAGAAGGCAGAGGCTTAACCCACTGAGCCACCCAGGTGCCCCGTGCGAGAGTTATTTTAGTTGGATTTTCATAGAGGTGAAAATAACAGCAGCTCTTATTCACTGAACGGTATAAGGGCAACCTCTGAGTCCGAGTTTCCCCTTAAAGAATCTTCCCTCAGCCTGAAAATACTCCCCTAGGATTACTCACTGCATTACTTCCCGTGTAACCAGAAGTTGTCCCTGCTGCCTCTTGAAGTTTGTATCTGACCTGTTTGGTGTCTACATATGTATGGGCCGTAAGTAAATGTATGAGTTGTCTTCAACCCTGTGGCCTGTGTTGTATTTTCCTCTTTGGGTTTATCTTACTTTAATTCCTGGTAGAGAGGCTGATGATAGGCCAAGAATAGGAGCTCTGAGGATAGAACATCTGTCTCATAGAGTTATTTTGGGTTGTAATGTGTGTAAAGTGCTTAAATAGTGCCTCATACCCAGTGAACACTCAATAAATACCATTTTTTTTCAAGTAGCATATATGGTATTCACTATCCCCAAGAAAAATATACCCCCTAGAAATATAAACATCTTGAAAGGTTCACTTAAGTTCATGGATCCTTCCTTGGAATGTTAAAGTGAACTAAGGTGCTTGGCAGTACAGAGTATAGTCATGATAAACATTTTGTATTTATTTGTGAGTGAAGGGTACAGGGGATGCCCCTTTAAGGTGCTAAGACCTGCTGTGCTTGGCTGCATCCTGTCTGTTGAAATACACACCCAGGTTTTTCCCTGCTGCCCTTACTCCCCCAGAACTAGTTGACGTCCCTTGGGAGATACGTCAGTACTCTTGCTTGCCTGGCTGGTGCCATTCTTCGCCACTTCTAGGCTGGAGCCTCAGTGTTTTAGTGACAAGACCAAATGGTGACTCCCCGCTGGAATACTGTATAGGGAGGGAAATAGGTCTCCATGTGCCCCATGAGGGGCAGGGTTCCAAAGCCAGGCTTCTGGCTTGAAATATAGGACTGGAACTCCACTCCTGGGAAAGGAGATTAGAAAAAAGCTTCTCATGATTGTTGCCCAAGGCTATGGATACAGAGTGAGGCACTAACATGTCCTTGCAGATGATACGTGGAAAGTCACCCAGCAGCTCAATGGCAGGACCGGCAATGTCTCTTATTATTACTGTGATATATATTTTTTTAATTTTTAATTTATTTTTTATTTTTTATAAACATATAATGTATTTTTATCCCCAGGGGTACAGGTCTGCGAATCTCCAGGTTTACACACTTCACAGCACTCACCATAGCACATACCCTCCCCAGTGTTAAGACCTGCCACCGGGGTCTCGTTCTGCACTGGGGACTCTGCTGGGCCAGGAAAAGCCAACTATAAAATGCTAGAGAGAGAGGGAGGGAGAGGGAGAGAGAGAGAGAAAGAATATGCAGCAAACACAAAATAAACCTCCTGTTCACAATGAATCTACAGTTCTTAATTCTAAAACACTCGGGAGGACAACTATGGCTAAGGAAAAAAGAGAAAGAAGGAAAGGAGTATAGCCAGTGCAGTCAACAATAGGAAGGTAAATTCACAAGAAGTAAGAGCAGAAGCTAATAATGACTTCAAAATATGTGTGATGAAGATCCTCCAAGGGCTGAAAAAGGAATAGCATCTGTTAAAAAACAACTAGTGGAATAAAAAGTAAGGAGAAACTAAGCAAGAGTGCAGGACATAAAAAGAACAAATTAGAATTTCTTAATAGAACCTCAGTAGATGGGGGAACCTCAGTGCTGGACATAACTGATGCAAGAATCGTGACTTAGGTGTCAGAGCCAAAAATTGAAAATGTGAAAGAGCAGTCGAGAGACCCAGAGAATATGTATACCAGTGTTTGTCAATCAGAGTTCCAGAAGAGAGTTGAGGAGCAGTATTTGCTCTTGAATGCACATTTTCCCGTAACTGAAGAAAAACATGAGTTGAGATTGAAAAAAGCACCGTGACTGACAAAAACAAATCTGTATCGTATATCGAAGTGCGGCTTCAGAATCTCAGGAACACAGACAAACTCTTAAAATCCCCACAGAGGAAAGAGAAATTACCTACAGAGGAACAACAATTAGCCTGACAGCAGACTTCTCATCAGCAACAACAGCTGCCAGGAGACAATAAAGAAGTTTCTTAAAAATGCTGAGGAAGAGGAACTGTCAACCTAGAAGTCTACGCTCAGCTAAACTAGCACTCAAGAGTGAGGATGGTACACAAGCATGTTCAAATACACAAAAAGAGGAAGGTTTAGTACACACTGACACTTCCTGAAAGAAATAAGTGTGAACTTTAGTAGAAGGAAAGCAAATATTGAGATTAAAAATGGCATGCAAAAAAAAAAAAAAAAAAAGGCTGAGCCTAAAAATTGGTGATTATGTTGGTTGCAAATTCACATAATTGTCGATTGTTATAAACAAAAACTTTTGTGCCCACCCAACCCCCCCCCACGCCCACCGAAAAAGAAGTGCAGACAGGGCAGTTTCTACTTCCTTTCATCTGATCCTTGCCATATGAGAAGCAAGCCCAGTGTTGCCAGATCACTGGTCTTTCAAGACAAGACACAAAGCCAGGACTCTTATGTAAAGTCTCCTGACTTTTATGGGTTTGCAACAGATTCAGAAATTTTTAGTTTGCCACACTCTTCCAACACTTTGTGGATTCAAACAAGCTTTACAGTTTGATCCCAGGTTTTGGCAGGAAAAAAAAAGAGAGAGAAAACTTCATCCAGCCACTCAGCCTGCCATTGGTGACCTCAGCTACAGGCAATATTTCAGTGTCCCTTTGGCTCCCTGGTTTCTATCCCGTGAGCAGGGATCCCTTCTCAGAAGAGATGGTGCTTGGATTGGGAATGGAAGGAGGAAAGGAATTTAAGGAAGTGAAGAGGGGTGGGACGCGTACTTGGGACCTGGAGGTAAGAGTGTTCCTGGAGTGGTTTGGGAAATAATGAATTTGATGGTGGCGGGGTTTGGGAGGAGGAGGCAAGGTCGGTTAGAGCCAGAGATACTTGGATATTGTCCTGTAGCCTCATGTCCTCCTTAACATCTGGCACTCGCTCTATTTTGAGTCACAGTTTTTAGTGTCTTACATCATTCCCCGGGGATGGCCACGGTGAATAAATGAACACTGTTTGGTGAGGAGGGTGCGAATGCCAGTGAGAAAGGCGAGAAGGAGAAATCCAGGGACATATGGGAGAAGATTTTGTGGATGGGATGCCTCCCAAGGAGCTACGTAATGTGTCAGCCAGTCTAATTAGAAACAGTGATGGAGAAAGCATGGCTGCAGTGTGGTAATTCACGTGGGTTTCTCAATAGCTTCAGTCTCTGCTTCTACGTTTTTCTAAATGGTAGTGTTGCAATGTTCTGAACCAGCTTGGTTCCTTCGAAATAGAACCACGTAAACAAATGGAGTGGGAGCGTAGGTGGGAGTGGTGGAGGATAGCTGGGATGTGAGTCAGGAGACCCAGGTTCTGGTCCTGTTCTTGCCACCGGCTCCTTCACAGGCAAATCTGCCTTACTGGGGTTTGGATTCCAACATCAGCATGTCAAGCCATGCCAGTTTCTGAAATTGCCCTTATAATGTACATTTTTTTAGTGTATATAACAATATACAGTAACATGTGTATAGGCATATGTATATACATCGATATCCATATCCACATATAGTGATGTGCTGTGAGTACATATAACAAGATAATTAATATGGAGAAAATTACATTTTTAAAAATTTTTTATTTTTTGTTTTTTATTTTTTATTTTTTATTTTTTGTTAACATATCACCGCACTCACCAAAGCACATACCTTCCCCAGTGTCCATAACCCAACCACCCTCTCCCTACCCTCTTCCCCCCGGCAACCCTCAGTTTGTTTTGTGAGATTAGGAGTCTCTTATGATTTGTCTCCCTCCCGATCCAATCTTGTTTCATTTTTTCCTTCCCTACCCCTCAAACTCCCAGTCTGCCTCTCAAATTCCTCATAGCAGGGAGATCATATGATAATTGTCTTTCTCTGATTGACTTATTTCGCTCAGCATAATACCCTCTAGTTCCATCCACATCATTGCAAATGGCAAGATTTTGTTTCTTTTGATGGCTGCATAGTATTCCATTGTGTATATATACCACATTTTCTTTATCCATTCATCTGTTGGACATCGAGGTTCTTTCCATAGTCTGGCTATTGTAGACATTGCTGCTATAAACACTCGGGTTCACGTGCCCCTTTGGATCACTACATTTGTATCTTTAGGGTAAATACCCAGTAGTGCAATTCTGGGTCGTAGGGTAGCTCTGTTTTCAACTTTTTGAGGAACCTCCATGCTGTTTTGCAGAGTGGCTGCACTAGCTTGCATTCCCACCAACAATGTAGGAGGGTTCCCCCAAAATTACATTTTTCAAAATTTTTTTTAATCCTTCTCTTTTTTTGCCGCATGTGTATTTTTATTTTGCTTAAGTGAAATGCTTATATATTGCAACTGGATTGTATGACCTTGAGCCTCAGTAAAATAAAATGACTGGCCTAGATAATTTTAAAAGTTCTCATCCAGCTCAAAATCATTGACTCTTTGACATTGTGATTGTGTGTTCTTGATGCAGGAGGCAGGGCTGAATGTGGTTAGGGACACAATTTCTCTGTCTGATGGGCTGGATTTTCATTTTGACTCTACCCCTGCTTAATTGTTCTTTTAAAATCTGTAAAAAGGGGGTAATAGCATCTGCCCCACCAGAATGCCATGAGGATCAGAAGATCCTTGTAAAATGCTTTGAACGGCCCTGACACATAGTATTTACTCAGTAAAAGTTACCTCTTACTATTATTGCTACTATTTGCAAAACACTGGAGTAAGTACTCTTAGGAATACAAAAGGAGGCGTCATCACAGTTGAAATGGATTTCTAGAAAACCAGTACTGCCAGTCTAATCAAGACTTACTCATGCTGCAAATGTCCGAAGAGTTTACTGTGAGGATATAATAGGCGATGTTAGGGCTATTGAAGGTGGGGTTCCCTAGGAAACAGGTGCTGAGATGGAGGGCATCTATTAGGGTCAGCACTCGTGAGAGTGAGGCAGAGGTAGCAGGGTTGGACAGAGGGAGCAGCTGAGCTCTGGTGCAGTACCAGTGAAGGTCTCAGCCAACTCCGTGAAACAATGGAACCTGGAGAGGCGCCCAGAGTTGCCTCAACGTGAAGCAAGGGGCCCAGGCCTCTGTGCCCCCATGCTGATCAGTCTTGGATGTGGGCAGCTGCTGGAAGCAGCATGACCTGTGGTGAGGCACTCTGCTCAGTCTCCACAGAAGGCTGACAGCGCTCCCAGCAGCCGGGGAAGGAGGCCTCCCTTCCTGAAGGCGAATCTGGTGGCTCACCGCAACGCCCAGGGACCGAGAACAACACTGAGGCAGTCCTGCCAGGGATGGAATGGGGAGGTTAGGAATGGAGGCTGCTGGGCTCATGCGCCAGGGCTGTATGAGTTTTGTCTGTGCTTCCGTCTGCTTCAGTCTCCTGCCTTAGTCTCTGAACACCAGCCTCCTCCACCTGTTCGCTTTGCACATGGCCCAAGACGGCCACCAGCCCAGAGTCTGCGTGGCTTGTCGTGACTGACAAGAAAGAACCCCGTGTCTTAGTTCAGACGTTTGGGAGAGAGAGACCAGCCTGTGAGGAGACACCCTCTCCCCACCACCAGCTTGGATCGGCGTCCCGGTGCAGTCACTGGAGGTGGGGGGCTGGAGCATGTTGTACTCCCCTTTCCTGGGGGTGTGGCTGGACAGGCACTATAGGACGTCTACGGGATGTCTGACAGGGGCTTACCTAGCACCTCTGACGTGACGCGCAGTGTCCGAGGCCCAGAGGGTGCTGCTGGGAATCCGACAGACAACAGTCCCTGCCCTCACGGCAAGCACATTCTATCGGGGGGGGGGGGGACCAGCTGCAAGGAAGTCAGTAAAGCCTGATGGAGGTGGGCTGGGATCTAGAAGAGCATCTTCACAGGGCACCTGCAGTGGTGTGGGAGGGACGGCAGGAGCTCCTCTGGAACGTGGTCCGCCCTTGCTTCTCCCTCCCCGGAAGCTTGGAGGCTTCCTTCCAATTGGCTCTTCATTGCTTCCTCCTCCTCCTCTCCAAACCTATCTTTCAAGAGCAGCAACACTGTCCTTACCATTGCTTTCCCTCTAGCTCCTTGCTGCCCCCTTAGATAATCCAGCAGCCCGGGTCCGACAGCCAGCTCCCTCAAACTGGCGGCCTCTCGCGTCTTTCCTGTGGCCATGGCTTTCACAGCCATCCGCACAGACGTGAGACCTTGGGATGACCTATGGCTCTGCTCTTTCCATCTAGCCAGTCGGCAAGTCGTTTGGCATCTGATTCTCACATCTGTCTCCTCTTCTCTGACCAGTTCTGGCAGGATCTTCTGAACTACCTCCCTTGGCTTTGGTCTCTCCTTTCCAGCCCATCACATTAGTCAGCCAGATTAATATTCCTGAAATGCACCCCTGATGTCACATTCTTTGTCTCGATATTATCTTCTGGATAAAGTTCAACCTCCTTCTCTTGGCCTCTCAGAATTTCCTTGACCTGACTCCAAGTTGCCTTGCCAGCTGACATTCCAGCTCTCTCATACTGTTGATGGCTCTGTTCCACACATCCAGAATGAGTCCCCTGGTAGGCTCTAGGCTTCCCTACCTCCGTGCTTTTGAGGGGCTTCTATCCCCCTCTAGGCCTTTCCCCCATTCTCCTCAGTTCTATACTCATCTTTCTTTCTAGAAGCCTTTCCTGGCTCCCTCAGCCACATACCGCCCCTCTTGGCCTCTCCCGAACTCCTCAGCCTCCGTCTGAATCTTCCCGCCACCCCTTACCACCTGTTAACTGTACTATAGGCCATTCCACACTCGGTGGAGCTCCCTACTTAGTGGCTTGAGGTACCTTTCCCAGGCCACACCAGAAAAAGGCGTAGTCTAAGTAAAAATAGGTTGTCACTATTCTCACCCAGCTTCAAGACAATTCCCCAGTGTCTGCTTTCAACAGATTGCCCCCACTGAGCTCTGCTTGTGTTGAAAGACTTGAGGCCTCTGAGGACAAGGTCGAAGCCCAGGTATGGCTTAGCCCTCCATGGCACGTGGCCGGGGGCTTGCAGAATGTGGCCAGTGAAGGAGTCCTTGTTGGCTGAATGCAGGAATGCCACAACGTACAGCCTCTCCTGGGATTTCCCTTTTCTCTTTTTTCTCCATAGAGGTGAAACATACTTTTGTTTCCTTCTGACTGGCTGTTCCAGAACAGTGCTGCAGGCCCCAGCAGTCAGCTCTCATTTCCTGACGCAGGTCTGGGGTGAGAAATAGCAAAGAACCTGCAGCATTGGGCAGGTAGCAAACATCCCTTACAGTCAAAGCACAAGAACCTCTCCTGCAGCCCTGAGAAGACTGTCCCCAGGCCCAGCTCCCTCGGATGGTGTCCTGGAGATGTTCTGGGCCTTTATCTGTGCATAGAAGAGGCTTCTCTGTTTTTCCTTTTCTGAATTTCACTTGACCTTGGAAGTAAATACAGGAAAAGTTTTGGGGGTGATGATTGGGTCTTCCTGGTGCTGGTCCCTCAGAACTCGCTTTTCCTCTCCCACGCTCCTGCTTCACGTCTCCAACCAGGCGACTGTATGTCTCATCAGGCCTCTCCCAGGCTGTGTCATCTACTGGGAAGTAGCCTCCCTGGTACCCTCCCCTCATCCCATGGGCTCTTCTTCAGCCTGTAGATTTCTGCTTTTATGTTACCTGCTTCCAGGAATCCCTTCTCACTGCCCCGCCCCTCCCGATGTCAGTCAGGTACTCCTGCCCTGTGCCTACCCTGCGTGTGTCTTACCCTCCCCCAGTGTTCATCTCACTGAAGTCTAATTGCTTGTCAGTCTTCCTTCCTGGTCTGCATGCTCCACGAAGGCAGGGTGGGGTCTGCCTTGCCCACCACCGTACCCCCAGCGTCTAGCACAGTGCCGGACACATAGTAGGCACTCAGCAAATACATTGACTGATGGGTGGAGGCAGTCCATTGGATGGGTGGATGACTAGATGAGTGAAACAGGTGCTATGAGCCGGTGGGTACCGCCGCAGAATTGTGCATGCCAGCTACATTCACCTCCGTGGCATTTAGTAACACGTGTTTATTGCTCATGCTCTGGAGTTATCTGGAGGTCAGCTAGGCAGCTTTGTTGATCTTGGCTGGGCTCATGCACATGTCCGGGGTGGGTTGTTTTTGGCTGGGCTGACACAGGCAACTAGGGCAACACAACTCCACTCCTTGTGCCTTTCCCTCCCACAGGCTAGCCTGGGCATGGGCTCCCAGTGACGGCTGGGGTGTAGGAGTGAGTGGAAACACTCAAGGTCTCTGGAGCCCAGGCCAGAATGGGCATACCACATTCTCTTGGCCAGAGCAACTCATAGGCCTGCCCAGGTTCAAGGGATGGGGAACTAAATTTCACGAGAGGAACTATCAAGTCAGGAGGCAAAGACTGTGGGTATAGGAGGGGCTGAGGAAGTGGGGCCATTCAGGCCATTAATCTGCCACACTGGGCATCCAAAATCACAGTTCACAGCTAATGGGGGCCTCGGGGAAGCCACACATGTCAGACAGACTTAGGAGCTTCACTTTCCTCACCTGGAAAATGGAGTAGTGATATCTACCCTGCCCATCTCATGTGATGACAAGGAATTTGTTCATTCTCTCATCAGCCCATGTGCAGAGTTTGGAAAGGATGATCAGCTGTGAAGTGCCGTGCTGTGGGAAGAAGGGTGACTCCTCCATAGGCACCAGCCCAGCAGAACTGGTGTGGAGTGTAGGGCACCGGATGGGGGATGGTGAGACCAGGAACGAGCCTGCTGGCCTCACCCCTAGGCTTTGGACATCTCAGGTCCTCCCTTGTACACAGAGGCCATGTGGAGTCTAAGGGATAATGGATGTAAACGGGTTTTGGAAAGCATGAAGCATTGTGTACCTGAAAGCACTGAAAGGTACTTTTAGACAGAGGACCACCGTTGCCAGAGTAGCTAGTAGACAAGTCTGGCTTTAGCCCACCGCCCTGCCTGTGTCTCCCCAGGAGATGAGATGGCTGGGAGCAAATTATTCTATAAAGGTGTTTCTGTAGCCCAAGATAGTGGCGAGTGAGGCTTACGAGGTCTTCATTTTTCTCACAAACACTGTGAAGTACTGTCTGCAAAATTGTTGGTGACCGTGCCTCGGGTTCCTCCCCCTGTTATCTGCCCCGGGAGAGAAGTACTAGGCTGGTGTTTTTCCAGGGGCAGTTTCTTTCTCTAGTCCTGCTTGGTCATCTCCTCGGGATAAAGTCTGTATTTCTGGAGAAGCGGGCATCTCCTCCTTCTCCCCACCCCCTTAAGATTAGGGTCCTTGGTGATTAGCAGCAGCTCTGAAATGCTAATGGGAGGCTTGCTGGGGCCCTTGAGCTAAACTTGATCCGTGGGCATTTCTCCCACTGGCTTTGGAGGAAAACACCCATCAAAACAACAGCCCCTCTCTGGCTCTGGAGACAGTCATGGGGGTGGAAGGTGGGGCTTGAGGCCTTTCATTCCTGAACTCAGAAAATAGGGAGTTGAAAGCTGGGTCTTGCAGGATGGGAGGGAGAGACCAGAGAATAATTAATAAGGTAATAAATTCTCGGGGTCTAGGCGCCCATCTGAGCTGTGCAGACTCTGGCTCGCACCGTGTCATCTGTGCATGTGGCCCAGGCGCGGGCTGCATTCCTTTCTCCCCGAGGCTTCCCATCTCTCCACAGGCCGTCATCTGGCTGGCCCTGTGGAAACACCTGGCTCAGAGTGCGTCCAATTTCTGCAGCGCAAAAGGAAGCCCTTGAATGTTCTTTGCTGACAGCACATTGTTATTTTTCTTTTCTCTCTCTCATGAATCATTGTGCCTGGAATCTTCCCTGGAAGCCTTCGTTAAGCCAAAAATTCTGTCCCCAGGCCTGGGGACTCTGATGCGTTGGTGAGCAACCATCCAAGGCAGCTGACGTTGTGGGTGGGGTGGGGAGGATGAGCCTTACTGGGATGAGCCTTACTGGGCTTAGGTTCTGGCTGGTGGCACATGCTGGCTGAGGGGATTTGGGGAGCTTATCAAGTGAGCCTCATTCTCCTCCTCAGTCTCCTTGTCCATGAGCTCGTCTGGGTTTGGGGTCAACATTGCATGAGATCAGGTGTGTGAAATAGCCTTGCAGAGATGGGTTTGGAATCTGACTGAAGACCGATCCACCCCAAAGGGCCCCTGATCCCTCACCTCACTTCTCTGGTGGCTGCGGTAACCTCACGTTCGTGTCCGCCACAGAAGGGGACATCCAGGCAGGGAGGGGCCCAGCAGTTCCAGGGTTCACAGTGTCTCACATGTGCCATAAACAAACCTGGGGGGCTGTAGCTGACGTCTGCTTCCCGACAGGTGCCAAGAGCAGAGCGTCACTCCCCATCACACCCTGCTGGGGGTGCCCTTGCGGGATTACCATTCTTGTTCCAAGACCTGGTCCTGTGCTCTCTGAACTACATTCCGTCAGGTGCCAGAGTTGTTGAGGGCCTGTGTTGCCCCAGGGCCATCCTCAGTCTAAGGCCAAGGAGAAGTCCTTCCCTCCAACTCTGCCACGCTTTGTCATGAAACCTCACAGTGTTTCCCATGGTACCTCTGAATTGGGCCTTGGAGTGTGAGTAGGAGTTCACACTAGTAGGGTAAGGGGTAACTGTGACACTTGTATTTTACTTAGAAGCTACCCTTTCTCCCAGACTGATGCCCTCTTTCTAGGTTTATGAAATCAGTGCCACAGACCGATGCTGGGGTGCCTGCCCTACACCTGTCTTGGAGGTGTGGGCTGGAACCCCATGCATTGTATCAGCAGCCGCCGCACAGCACATCTTTATCCCTACCACCCGCTGGTGCAGTGGGACTCTGAGCTGCACACTGTAAGGGAAAGGCTGTGCGTGACCTCCACTACTAGAAACTCCGCGTTCGAAACTGGCCTTGTGGCACCACATCCACAGAGCTCTTAAAAAAGTTTACAAACCCGGATTTGCCAGTCAACGTGTGAAATGCCTACTTTATGGAAGGAATTTAATAAATATCTTCCGGTTGATTCTCCCTGTCCCTGACTGTCCTATCGCAGTGGCCTCCCAACCGGTCTCCTTATCTCCCATCTCCTCTACCGATCATTCATGTGTCCGCCATGCTACTACTGGGTTTTTCTGTAACCTTGACTGTGGGGTATAAAGTCTGAGGCACCGAATGTGGCCTTCTGGGTTCTTCACTATCTGGCTCCAAGAAACCCCTTCTGCCGGAGCTTCTCCTACCTCCTGCTAAACCTCAGCTTCTAGCCTCATCAGACCCTTTGCCAGTGCTTACACAGGCTGTGCACTTCCAGACCTTGGGGACTTTGCCTTCTCACTTCCACTTCTCTCATCACTGATCACTCACCTCTCACTTGATCCCTGTTCTAAGCCAAAGTGTGGGAGAAGCCCTCGTGATGCTGCCTTTTCTATTGTCCCCTAATCTGGGGAACTCCTATTCACTTTCCAAGGCCAGGCCAAGGGAAGCCTCTCTGACCACTTGGGCTCCTGCCATCTCCTCTGCAGAGATCCCTGCTTCCTTCTCAGTGTGCCCATAAGCAATTTTGTGCATAGTCGTTCTAGCTCACTGTGATGTGATTATTTTGTCTGTGTTGGTCTGTGCTGAATTTCCCAAGGGCAGGTCCTATATCATCTCTGTAGGTGTGTCCTCCTGTCCTTGCACAGAGCCTGGCAGATGCTAACGAATCTTGAGTGAATGTGGAAATGAGTGAATATAGAAACAGAAAGTTAAATATGAATTGGGTCATCCACATCTGAGGAGGAAGGGGGAATTTTGAGTACTGGAGTAAAACATAAAGTTAATATGAGATCGAGAGGAGGGAAAGTATCTGTGAGATTTCCAGGTCTAGGTGGAAATAAGAGAATTTTTGTCTCCCTCCTGGGCATTTGAAAAGACTTGCCAGAGTTAAAGATAAAGCTATTAATTTAGAGGGAAAAGAAAGAAAGAATACAGGGGCTTGGATAAAAATGATCTTTCAGATTTAAAAATTTATAATGCATATGTCACATTTATTGAATTCTCTGGCAGTGTGCCAGGCACTTTTGCATGCATAATCTCATCTAATGCTTTTAGCAACACAGTAAGGTAGTTACTCAATGTCTCCAAACCTGAGACCTGAAGATAGATAAGAGTTAGATGGGATAGGATGGAGAAATGGAGAGAAGAGAAGGGCATTTCAGGCAGAAGCAAGAGCAAGTGCAAAGGTCCTGAGGCAAGAAAGAATTTGGTATGTTCAAGCAGCAGAGAGAAGGCTGGGGAACTGGAAGATAGTGAGTAGGGGGCAAATGGAACCAGCTCAGGCTGTGGAGGGGTAGAGAGGCCGTACACAGAATCTCATAAGCCACATGAAGATGGAAAGTAGGGAGGACAGAAACTTGATGGTGATGGTATGAATTAGGTTTTCACTTTCCAAAGAAGAATTGATTTGAAAATATTGGGAGGGGGACAATAGTAATATGGGGGCTGGTTTAGGGGGCTCTTGTGCTTGTCCAGCTCAGAGATGATGGGGACTTTAACTAGGGTGGTGGTAGTGGAGATAGAGATAAATAGATAAATTCAGAAATGTTAAGGGCAGTAGAATGGATAGGACTTGGTGATGGATGGAGGCATGGGGTAAGCAAGAGGTAAGGAATGGCTAGATATTAGCTCGAGCATGTAGAGAAATGGGGGGGGGCATTTCCTCACATAGGGAATATTCAGGGAGGGGTGAGTTTCAGGGTGGAATGAGGGGCAGCTCATGGGCACAGGGGTGTATGGAACTCGTGGAGAGGAAACGATGGCTTCGATGGTCACTTAAGTCCTTAGAATTTCTGAAAGTAGGACCAGTACTAGACTGTCACCATCCATATCAGGTACCTGTAGGTCTGTGATGTCTCTTTCCTGTGGGGCAGTGGTAGATGAGAGCTTGTTATGATCATGGTTTGGCCTAGTACCTCTTGACCATTCAAAGACAGATACTGAAAAGGAATGAACACCACTGGCATTTCTCTCTGCTTGTTGATATTTTATGTTTCCTACCATAAAGTACTTTCAAGATCCAAAAGCCTCAGTCCTGGAAACGGGAATGCAAAATAAAATGACATTTTATCTGTTCCTCTCCCCGATAAACCAGCCCACAGAATCCTCCCTTCATTCAGTAGGGAGAATGGTGAGTGAGACTTTGGAAGGAAGTTAGAATCTTTTACTGTTGTGTTCTTGCTGGAGCAGACTGCATTGGGCATCTCAGCTCAGTGCCAAGGAGAAATGACCAGAGGCGAAGCGGGGAGGGAGAGGAGAGACTGGGGATTGAAACTCATTTCCATGTGGTCAGGGCAGGTGGTGGCTACCTTGGCTGTGAGATGCCTCTTAGGGGACTTTTGAGCATATAACCCGATTTAGGCCCAAACAGGACGCAGCAGTGTGTTAGAGTAAGAAATTGCCCTCTTGTTCGACCTATAATAAAACTCTTAATGCCGAAACTGACCTCAATCCTATGACCCCACTTTCTGTGGAATTTGAGGCCCAGAACTTGGTTCCGAGTAGGAACGCAAAAGCAACCCGTTGACCGACTGACCTAGAGTAGTGAAGCTCTTTGCCCAAAGTCTCACAAAGAGTTATCATCCGAACAGGCAGCAGAAAGAACCCACTACACCGCTGCCAAGTGGCAAGCTCATAAACACGAGGTGTTTTTCCCCTTCGGTAATAAGACTCAAGACATGAAATACGAGCTTGGCAAAGAGTTCCATATTGCGTTAAGAGGACAAATAGATTTATATTGGGGCGGTAAGTGCTTGCACTGAGCCCGAGTGTGAATGACTGGTTTCTAGCCTAACCGTGGAAATTCGCTGCTGCGTTGGAAGATATGTCTGCTAAGGGAGCTGTAACCTTTTCCTTTTTCTTTGGCTGATCTTGTGTCTCTGTTACAGTCAGTGGGCACACAAGCAACATTTTTTTTTTTTTTTTTTTACTAATTGGCAGGTAACAGAGTCTTATAAGGGAATAATAATTATACTGTGAGGAAGAATCACAACCGTTTGTATAACTTTTTACTGTTTGCAGAAATCTTTCATGTATGTGTGTATTTCTTAATTTGATTTTACCACAATTCAGAGGTAAGTATCATTAATCCCAGTTCATGGATGATGTTAATGCCTTGAGACAGAGCTGGAAGTGACCCAGAACTTACTTTCTAAAGTCTGCGTTTGGGTCTGAAATAACCTGACCAGACCACAGCACGTATATACACCAGCATGACCTTCATTCAGGCTTATAGCCCATTATTAAATCATTAGGCAGCTATAATGACTTTTATTTTTTTTTTTTCTGAGGCTTTCCTGGAAGTTTTCTGGACTTAGCATTTGAGAAGGTACTCGATTCCCTTTCTTTACGTTTTGCTGCCCTCATCTATTCTCAGAGGCATGGAGGGTCGCCTGAAGAGTTTCTCTTAGAAGTTCACTGACTGACCCCAAGAACTGATAGCAGTGATTGTAAGGACTTGCTTGGTGCGCACTGTAAAAACGAAACTCCTTCAAATAACCAGGCCCCACTCACTGACCTCCTTGAAAATTTAATCTCTGCCCCTGTTATGGAATGGACAAAGATTCCCTTAGAAAACTTTTGCAGAGTTTTACAGAGGTTAAAAAGAAAATGCACACACGCACGCATACATGCCTGAAATCAGACCCTTGTTTTCAGACCCTTCTTGTTTCTCCTTCGCTCCTTTACAAAAATCAATTGGCAAGAATTTGCAGAGTTGCCAGGATGAGGTAATGGGCAATAACTCACGTGGCTTTCAGAAACATAAATCATTCAGCCTGATGTAGTGCCTTTCCATCCCCGTGGCAAGGCTTCATGAGCAGTAGCTGTTATGTGCATAAAATATTTGGGCTTCACCGTGGCCTTGGATATTCGTCCATGTGGCATTCTCATCAGAAGGTCAGGGAAATCCATCCTGTATCCCATTACTGTCAGGTGCATGCACACATGGCCGGAGGCACCTTCTCAGTGAAGATTAGCAGCTCTTGCCTGGGCTGGCCATTTCAGCACGAGTTAATGGGGGTCAAGGTGGGGACAGCGGTGGCAGAGGGGAGGCCGCCATGCTCTGGGTTTGAATCCAGCAGGGCTGGCATTGGTCAAAGTGACCTATTCTGAGAAGGTTTTCAGGAGTCAAAAGCTGGAGGTTTATAGATGGTTTTTGTTTAGCAAACACAGCATTAGCATTAAAGAGTGAATTTGAATATATTTGATCAGATCTGTGCTCTCTGTACTGTTTTACATTGGGTCCTTAATCACATTTTTGTCACCTCCCTGACAACCCCTGGGGATATTTAAGATTATCCCCCCCTAGAGGAGATGTCACCCTGCTAGGCACCCCCCGCCCCACGGCCTTCCCAGGGCCAACCGATATTATTTTCAAAAACATACTGTTTCTCCCAGTATTAGAGGTGTAATGCCTATTTTGTAGAAGATTTGAAGAATACAGAAGCAGCACTGGGGCGCCTGGTTGGCTCAGTCAGTGAAGCATCTGAGTCTTGATTTCAGCTTAAGTCGTGATCTCAGGGTTGTGAGATGGAGCCCCATGTTGGGCTATGTGCTGAGTGCAGATCCTACTTAAGAGTCTCTCTCTCCATCTCCCTCTGCTCCTCCCCATTCTCTCCCTCTCTCCTTTCCTCTCCTTAAAAAAAAAGAAGAAGAAGAAGAAGAAAGAATATAGAAGAAGCACAGTGATTAGCACAGGAGTTGGCAACCTATAGCACACTATAGGGCCAGGTACAGCCCATTACCTGCTATTGTAGATAAAGTTTTATTGAAACACAGCCATGTGCATTCATTGCCTAGTGTCCGTGATTCCTCTTGTGCCACAAGGGCAGAGCTGAGTAGTTGCAACGGAAATTAAATGACCTGCAAAGCCTAAAGTATTTACCATCCAGCCTCTCACAAAAAAGTTTGCCGAGCCATGGCTTAGTTCATAGGTGCTCAGTAAATATTTACTGAAGAAATGAAAAGATCTGTGATCCCACCACCCAGAGAGAACCACAGTTAATGTTTTGGTGTATAATATTTAGTCTTTGCATATAAATAGCTATAATTACATTTTGGGAGGGCTAAACTATACATCCTATTTTTGTAACCCACTTTTGTTATTTAACATATTTTATGCGCATTTTTCAAGGTCGTTATTATTATGCAACATGGTTTCTAAACTGCATGAGAGCGTGGACGTGCCAGGAAACTTAAACAATACCTTATTGCCCGGTTTTCACTTTTACAAACAATGTGATAAATACCTTTGCACATACATTTTTTTGGACATGCCTCTGATCCTAGAAGGGAATTATTCCATTCATTTTGCTAATTACTTTTTCACCTAAGTATGGCTTATCCTCCCAGCACACTGGGAATTGAGAGTAAGGATCCTACTGTATACATATTTTCATCGCGCCTCCTCCTGTCCTCTAACACACACATAGTAGGCAACCAGCAGATGCTTGTGGGTGTGTACGACACAGTGTCCTCCTCTCCCTCTGTGCTTGTGCGGATCCTGCGAGTCCTGCCCCAGCTCTCCTCCTTCATAAGGTCCTTCCTTCTGACTTGCTCTATCATTCACCGCTTAAACCATATTCGGCGGTTCTTTAGAGCTTTCAAAGTGGTGTGATGTATGTTGTATCAGTTTCCTACAGCTGCTGTAACAAGTGACTACAAACGTGGTGGTTTAATACAACAGTCATTAATTCTCTCACAGTTCTAGAAGCCACAATTCTGAAGTCAGAATTCTGTTTCACTGGGCCAAAAATTAAGATGTTGGTAGAGCCCCAAGGACTCCTTCTAGAGACTCTAGGGGAGAACCATGCCTTGCTTCTGGTGGCTGCTGGCATTCCCTGGCTCATAGCTGCATCATTCCAGTCTCTGCGGTCACGTTGCCTTTTCTTCTTCTGTCTGTGCCAGTCTCCTTTCTCTTCCCAAAAGGACACTTGTGATTGCAGTTAGGGTCCACCTGGATAATCCAGGATCATCTCTTCATCTCGAGATCCTTAACTTAATCACCTCTGCACAGTCTTCTTCGGCCTTTTAAGGTAACATTCAATTTCCAGGGATTAGGAGCCAAATATCTTTTGGGGATCATCATTCAGCCTACCGCTTGTGCCACTTCATTTGACTGGTTAATTGATTCTTGTAAAAATATTTGTGAGGAGCCAACATGATGGCAGGCACTCCCAGCGTGCTAGCTGCCTTGCATCACAACAGGAGAGAAAGGACTTGTGTAGGAAGAACTGTAATCAGGAGAGCCGAGCACTGGCCGGGCAGCTGGGAGACCCAGGTTCTGGTACCACATTGGGTGAGGTTCTCAGTTCTTTGACTCCTCTGTGAATTAAGGGATTGGACCAACCGCCATTTTTCTGAAGTGAGGGCAGAGCACCACTTTTGTTATATATGTAGGATGATTTTGGGTGGCTCACAGGGACAAAACTAAATAGCGATGACTCACAGAAATAAACCATTCTTTTTTTCCCCCGTTCTTTTCTTTTTAATTCTCCTTCAACCCTGCTGATTACTTTAAGGAGAAAAGTCTCCATGAGGTGCTAACATGCCTTCCACACTTCTTTGAATACTTGCCAAACTCCTTTTATCAAAAAGAAAGCAGGTCTCAGGTAACAGAAGCTAGGTAGACTTTAATAACATTATTTTGTGTCCGTTGTATTTATTTTTACAAATACCTCCCATGAATGATGAGTGACTCAGGTGTTTCTATTGATGGCTGTACTGTAAAGTATCCCAGGTAAAAGGCAAGGGGATTTAAAGAAGTATGTTGAATAAATACAGGGTGGATGGTTTCCAGAGAGAACACATTGTGAAGATGGCTCTCAATGTCTGGGAAACACTTGGATGTTTCCAGGCTGGCCCCCTGCTCTCCGACTTCTATTTTAGTTCCAGAAGCAGGGTAGGATTGAAAACAAAAAGAAGCATCCTCAGTCCGAGGACGCAGCTGGAGACTCAGCATTAATGAATCCTGATTTCTTCTCATTTAAATGCATCTGATCCTTCAGGGACCATTGAGCAGCAAAGCCGCGAATATTAATCTCGTGTTGAAATTGATCACGGCCCACTTTAACTCTGAGCTTCTGGTAGGAGGAGGCATGGCCTTGTTCTGACCATTCTTTGCATTTTGCTGAACATCTGGAAGGTGGGGAGGCAACTTCTGTTTGACTTCTTCATGAGAGGGAATGGCTATTAGTGAGACATGGCACAGATGCTGTGGGGAAGCCTCTTTCCCACCTACTCTCCTGTCTGGTTTCTGATGAGGGAACTGGTTTAGTAATCCAGGTGAAGGTGGTCAGGAGGCTTCAGAGCTGGCTCTCTGCCTTTGGACCACAGCGGGAAGTGGGAATCTCCTATTTCCCATGTTTTCAGCCATTGATATACCTAATGCTAATTCCCTGGTGTGTTTGGAACCATATTGTTTCCTCTTATTTACAGGAAGATTTTGCTGGTTGACAACATTATCATCACGATTATTAAATAACTATTAGTTTTTCAAAACACTAGCCCATGTACTATGCTTCCTTTTGGGGGGAGGGTGCAGTGGTAAGAGGAGGAGGGGGGAAACGCCAGTCATTTCACCCAGTTTTTCTGTTCCCTCAACCCTCCAAGCATGCTGGAAGCAGATGTAATTTGCTTCAAGGAAGCCTCAGGAGTTTGATGCATTTTGATTATCTGGGCTAAGCCTGGCTTATGCTTCTCTGAGGAATAGTAGATGGCTGAAGACAGGATAAGAATTTGGCTGACTTGGTATACAGTATGTATGGCAAGTGCTCAGGAGACATCCCTAGCAAGTGGTATAGTTTGGAGCCAAAAGACTCCTTAACGTCTAGGTGAAACTGGGCATGTCACTGTACTTCTCTGTGCCTTAGTATCCTCCTCTGCAAAATCAGGGAATGTGTAGTTCCTCCCAAGGCTGTAGCATAATATTTGCTGCTTTGCCTGAATAAGGAGGCACTTCATGGGAAGCGCTTAGCCCAGTAATTATCTACTGTTATTCCCTCCATTTTACAGATGGTAAAGTCAAGGCCCAGAGAGGTTCTGACTTGCCGAAGGGTCACACAGCTAGCAAGCTTCAAGGCCAATCTTTGAACGTAGCAAGTCTGATCCCAGATCCAGCTCTGGGCGATGCACTACCCAGCTCCCACCTGATTTAGGGCTGAAGTGGTGAAAAGATATGAGAAACAGTTCTATTATTGGAATGATTTGCTGTGATTGGTGGGGAGCAGAGCTAGCGTGGGGCAGCGCCTGGAGGGCCACGTCTGCCCAGCTTTGAATCCTGTGATTCAGGAAGGTCCTTTCCCTTCTCTTGGGCATCAGTTTCCTCACTTATGGTGTGATACCCAGCCCCTCCCTGAGCCTTCGGTAGTCAGAAGCCATGATGGATGTGATGGGCGTGGTCAAGGTTAATACAGGACTGACTGGAGTCTCTGTTGAGTGTCCCTGGCCCAAAGAGGGAGACAATACAAAGTGCCAGGAACTGGTTTGCGTCTGCAGAGAGGGCAGACTGAGGAGCTTGCTCCCCGTCACCCACCCAGTCGGCTCTACCCACAGCACAGGCAGGGAAGGGTGGAAGGGTGACTCGCTTATCTATCTGGGCCTCTCCATCGTGGTTGCTAGGAAACAGCACCTGGTGGCTGGGACTGGCGGAGCAGCTGGTGCTCTCCAGCATGGTGTGGGGCCCTTGTTTGGGAGGGGGGATGCTTTTGGAGAGGACTGGAAGGAGGAGGTGAACCCAGCGCTGAGTGACCCCACGGATGGTGGCCAGGGATGACACAGCCTTCTTGGCGGAATTGTGTTTGGGGGGAGTGTGAGATGGGCTGGGGGAACACCTAGCCTGGTGCCCAGTGTGCCCCATGCTCTGTCTGCACGGTGTCTGCAGTGGTGGCTCGTTCCTGCCGCGTACTGCTTATCTGCCGTGCGCCAGGCATCCCACCAGGTGTGTTATATGGACACCATCTCTCTTTTGACAAACCCGAGAGGAAGGTATTATTATTCCCCATTGTATAGATGAGAAAACAGATTCAGGGAACTGAAGAGGTATCTACAAAGTAGAGAAAACCAGGTTTGTGTCCAGGCTGGCTGTCCCCAGAGCCTGGGAACCTCTGCCCTTCCCCTGCCCCAAAGCCTGCGAGCCTCTGTGGAGGCTTGTTGGCCCAGGGTCTCCTCGGTGCCTGGCACATGGCACACATTTCTAGTCTGATCCTTGCAGCAGCCCTGCAGGGTGAGCATAGTTGGGAGAACAGCTCAGAGAAAATGACTTGCCTGCCTAAGACCTTCCAGTGCATGTCTGGCAGAGACAGTATTCCAACTTGGGATAGCGGCTGGAGTCCAGGCTCCGTCGGTCTCTCTATTCCCTCTGCCACACCACCTCCCTCCCCTAAAGCTGGAGTTGGATGGCAGTAGGCTCTTTCAGGATGCTGGCTGTTGGGCTGGCCACAGAAAGCAATACTAATAAATGATGATCATAGCTAACGAGAGCTTTTTTTAAGCCTCTCTCATCCAGTGCTACCCATTAGAAGTTTCTGCAGTGCTGGGAAATGTTTTGCTCTGTCAAGTACAGTAGCCACTAGCCACATGTGCTTTTGAGCACTTGAAATGTGGCTAGTGCAACTGAGAAGTGAACTTTTTATTTTAATCAAATTTAAATAGCTGCGTATGGCTAGTGGCCACTGAGTTAGGGCAGTGCTGAAATAGAGCACTGAACTGAGAGCTTTCTTGAATGATCACTTATTCTTACAACAAACATATGAGATAGAATATCACGATCCCCATTTTACAGAGGAAACTGAGCTGCAGGGAAATAAAACAAACATGCTCATGTTTACGCAGCTTCCTGTGTGGCAGGGCCAGGATTTGAATCCCCCGCAGGTAAACCCAGGGCCTGTTCCATTGTGCTACCAAGTCGATGTTTCCCTCCTTGAGGTCAAGGTCAGGATGCACTGGGGTGGATACAGTGACAGCCAGGCCCAGTGAGAATGGCACGAGGATGACAGATGGAGTGTGGGATGGAGACAGGAGGTGGAGCGGGACATGATCCCCGAAAGGGGAAGCATTGGACCCCCCAGGGAGAGCACCTTGACCTGGAGTCTGGGTAATCTTGGCTCCCGTCTGCTCTTTACTCTGGATTTGGGCCCTGACTCTGCCAATTTCTGGGTGAGCCTAGGGCAAATCCCTCCCACTCCTTGAGTCTCATTTGCTTCATCTCTGAAACAGGAATGATAGTAGCAGCAGCCTCAGAGGACACGGGGATCACGAGGCGGGATTGTGCGTGCGTAGATGCGATGAAGCACGGTCAGCAGTGACATACCGTACAGCTCAGCCTCCTCGTCGGCTCCGGAAACTCTCGGGGTGGGGGGGTGCGCCAGCTGCCTCTGGGGAGCAGAGGGGGCACGTGCTCACTTGATCTTGATTTTCAGGTCAAATGTGCTGCCTCACCATCCCAGGAGGTGTCAGAAAAGTTACCATGTTCTCAGGACAGGGTCCAAGGTTTGGAATTGGGTGGGGCCTGGGAAGCTGCATTTAAAGCTGTTCTTAAGGTCACATTCGGACCCCTGTTTCTAACCCATCTGCAGCTTAGGGGCAGAGGCCTCTGGGGACAACTTGTTGGCATTCCTAACTGGTCAGACTTGTTAACCAGAGCTGCAGCCTTTGTATCAAGTTCCTGGCTTTGTCTACCTTTCTTTGCTCTCTCTCTTTCTCTCTCTCTCTCTCTGTCTGTCTTTTCCCCCCTCTTTTATTATGGAAAGTTTCAAACATTACCAGAGTAGAGAGAATAGTATAACAGGCCTCTTTCTCATATCCAGCACCACCACTAAACTTCAAGAATCAACTCAAAGCCAATCTTGTGTTACCTATAAGCCTGTCACTCCCCAGTCACCCGACCTGAGGTTATTTTGAATCAGATCCCAATATGCCTGTTTTTAAATAGTCCCTATGACCCCTCGTAGATTCTGGGCTCTATCAGTTGGTACAGTTGCAGAGGGGGGCAGTTTAGCAATCTCAAAATAGCCATGCAAAAGAGTCATGCAAAGTCGTCACGCAGATGCCTTTTGTTCCTGTGCCTCCACGTGAAGAGTCCGGCACACAAACGATCTGCCTGCACAAGTGTGAAACGAGGCCTGCATAGGGTTATTCATTCCAGTCTCGTTGGTGATAGTGAAGGATTACAAACAACTGAAAGGTCCGGTAAAGGGGACTGGCTAAAAATTTATAAATTTTACAGTGGAATTATATAGTACTGTGGAAAGGAATGAGGAGTTCTTTATAAAGTGATATGGACTGATCTTTCCAATGTATTCTTTTTTTTTTTTTTTAAGGTTTTAAAATTCATTTATGAGAGAGAGAGAGAGAGCTTGAGTAGGAGGAGGGGCAAAGGGAGAGGGACAAGCAGACTCTGTGGCCCACGGTTGTTGGGGGCGATCCCAGGATCTTGGGATCATGACCTGAGCTGAAGACAGATGCTTAACCAACTGAGACACCCAGGCATCCCTTCCCAATTCTTCTTCTTTTTTTTTTTTTAAGATTTATTTATTTATTTGACAGACAGAGATCACAAGTAGGCAGAGAGGCAGGCAGAGAGAGAGGGGGGGGGGAAGCAGGCTCCCCGCTGAGCAGAGAGCCCGATATGGGACTCGATCCCAGGACCCTGGGATCATGACCTGAGCTGAAGGCAGAGGCTTTAACCCACCGAGTCACCCAGGTGCCCCCCCCCAATTATTCTTAAAAGACAAAAGTAAGGTACAGAATGCTGTGAATGATATGTTGTCATGTGTGTAAAAATGGGGGAAATAATGTATTTGAAATACACCAGTATTTCTAGAAGGATGCCCATGAACCTAGTAAGTTGGTTACTTTATTAGAGGGGGGACTAAGCGGCTGGTGGACAGAGGTAAGAGAGAGTTTTTTCTTTATATCCTGTCTATCTTTCGAATTTTGTACTAATATTTTAAATTCCTGTATTTCTTATCTAAAAATAGAACTTCTCTTTTTCCCAGTAAACCTAAAACTGGTCTTAAATATGCCTATTAGTTAACAAAAAAGTATTTCTCCAAATGAGTTGAAAACTTAGTTTTCTTGCACAAAATATTCATAATTTCCCCGAATTGGAAACTCCCAACGTGTTTTTCAGGAGGTGAATGGATAAATAAACCAGGACTTTTATTCCATATAATGGAGCATTATTCAGTGATAAAAAGAAATGAGCTATCAAGCCATGAAAAGACATGGAGGACATTTAAATGCTTATTGCTAAATAAAAGAAACCAGCTTAAAAAGCATACATAACGTATGGTTCCAACTATATGACTTTCTGGAAAAGGCAAACTTAGAGCGCTAGTAAAAAGCGAGTAGTTTTCAGGGGTCACAGAGAGGAGGGAAGAAGGGATGAATTGGTGGAACTCGGGGGATTTTTAGGGCAGTGAAGATACGCCGTACGATACCATAATGAGAACCACGTGATGTTATGCATTTGCCCAAACTCATGCGATGTAACAGGCCAAGAGGGAGCCCTAACCTAAACTCCGGACGCTAGTAAATAGTAACATACTCGTTTTGTCCATCAGTTGTATGACACCCGTCAGTGCACGATGTTGGTAATAGGAGAAGCTGTGCCTGGGAGTGAGAGGGAGTATGTGGAAACCCTTTGTACTTTCTGTTTAATTTTTCTGTAAACCTGAAGCTTCTCTAAAAAAACGATCTATTAATTTTTTAAAAATAGAATTTCTAATTACCTTGAACCTGAAGAAGACCGGCTGCCTCTGCTTGTGAGGTTGTAGTTATGAGAGGGGTGGGGAGCATGGGGATACTTGTTCAGCCCTAAGGCTGGCCGCCCTGAGTGTTGCCATGGGCCTTGGCATCAGCATAGCCACTGTGGTCTTTGGCGAGACTATTGCAGAAGAAGCAGGGGCTTTATGGGGAATGGATAGGCAGGCTGTAGATTCTTGGGCTTTGAAAGTCACAGGAATTTGTCTTTGAGCCTGTAAGCAATAGGGAGCCATGGAGAATTTTATCAGGGGAGTGCCACAGGGAGCTGTGCTTCAGGAGTCCAGGTGTCAGAATTAGTTCTGCCCCTTCTTTGGGCCTCATGCGCTTTATCTGTAAAATCAGAAGGCTACACTAGGTGATTGGAGAGGTCATCTTCAGTTTCAGGGTTCTGAGAGCAAAGAGCTTTTCCTGACTTTCCAAACCCCTTTTTCTCCCTGCCCCACCCGCTTTTAATTTTTCTGCTGCTCTGCGCTATACTGTGGCTGGAACCGCCCCCTGGGGGGAATGTCTGCTGAATGGAGTCTGAGCCTTGGGAGCAATTCTGTTTTATTTTATTTTTGTCGCTCCTTTGAAATCTTCAAGGAGAAAATCCAAATCTGTGCCAGCTCCAAGGAGGAGCAACTTGGAAGGGAGTTAGAAATAACGAGAAGGGTAATCAAATCCTTTCAGGGTTCCAGAACACGGGCGAGCTGCAGTCGGAGATCTAGCCAGGACCGTTTCCTGCTAGAAGGATTTGATTTGACTCTGAACTGTCCAAGCTCCTAGAAGGTTCTATGCACGAGCCAGCCTGGAGGCACCAGCTGGTGGTATGAATTGGGGGAGATTCTCTGCTCCTTCCAGATCCTCTCTTGTCATCATAGTGTGATTTATGAGCTTTTCCTCTAAAATATGAAAACACTGCCTCCTGACTATGCCCTGTAATGCAGGAAAGCAGTGGCTGTAGCATTTCTGATGAACAATTCTCTTTAGACCACCATCTTGTTACAAAAAGGATACAAGAGGTTGAATACAGATGGATCAAAGTCTTTTAAAAAAATAATATGCTTTCAGTCTAGTTAGGTGTCTGGAGGATCTTTGCTGCCATCTGAGGGATCTGGGCTTGATTCCTAGATTAATTGCAACACACCGGCTGTTATGAACAGAGGCTGCTTACCTCTGAGCCTCTACCTCCTCATGTATGGGGCGAGAGTGGGGGAAACGCTAGCAGCTCCTGCCTATGGGGTACAGATCATGTGAAATAATTTTGTGAAGAAGTCAGCCCTGTGCCTGCAACAAATGATGGATTCCATAAATGCTAGTAATTATTACTATTTTTGAGGCTCAAATAATAGATGACCTGAAAGTTATTTGAAAAATATTTGGAAAGCATTTTTATAACTATGTGTTGATATGGTAGGGCTTGCCTTTTGGGGAGTGATGGTGTCTCGATCCAATTTAACACGTAGGCCATGTCATAGGCATACCTGTGCAGCTTGTTATAGTTCAGAGAACAAAATGTGACCTTGGACAGGTTCCTGATTATAGTTTACACAGAGCTGTGCTTTCTTCCTCTATAAAAATGGGTAATAATGTCATGGTATGTGTGTGTGTGTGTGTGTGTGTGTGTGTGTGTGTACGGTGTGGTATGTGGTGTATGGTATGTGTGTGCATGTGTGTGGTATGCTGTGTGTGTGGTGTGGTGTGTATGTGTTGTGTGTGTGTGGGTGTGTGCATGGTGTTTGTGTGTATGGTTGTGTCGAGTGAGACTCCCATAATCACGACACTTAATATCCTTGGGTAAAAGCACTTGGTAAAAATAAGTAGTAATTTGTTGTACAGATAGCGATCTCCTGATGATCTAGTGTGTGCAGGGAAAATCTGCCTTCAGAGCTTTAATTTCATTTGAGGAGCTAAGGTGGATATGACTCACATTCGTGAAAGAATTGAAACAACGGCAGGAGGCAGACAGAGACAAACTAGAGTACCATGGGAGTTCAGAGTAGGGCTGGGAGGACCAGGCAGTCCAGGACTCCCTGGGAGGAAAGTATTTGACGTAGGCTCTAAAGCAGGTTTTGAACTTTTCTGCTTGCCTACTCTTTAAGTGAACTCAGGGGGAAAAAAAACTCTCTTGCCTCATACATTTTAACTTGACATCTGAAATGTTTCATTATAAGTTTAAATAGTTACGAAGGACATCATTTCTACTATATTGTAAATATTGACCTTGTAGAATAAAATTACACTCTTAGCTGTATCAAATGGAAATGAAATAACAGGGCAATTTTTTATTTTGCCTTTTTATTGCAGTATCACTTATATAGAGTAGAATACACAGATCTCCAGTATGCAACTCAATTTTTTTTAAGAAAAGATTTTATTTGTCAGAGAGAGAGCAAGTGAGCACAAGGAGGGGATGCACAAGCAGGCGAAGGGGCAGGCAGAGGGGGAAGCAGTCTCTGCTGAGCAGGGAGCCCGAAGCAGGCCTCAATTCCAGGACCCTGGGATTGTGACCTGAGCCGAAGGCTGATGCTTAACCGACTGAGCCACCCAGGCATCCCACAACTCAATTCTTTTTTGTCAGTGTACCTGCCACCCAAACTGAGGTGTGGTCTATTTCCAGCACTCTAGAAGGCACCCTTGTACCCCCTCCCAGTCAATCCCTCCCCAACAGTGACTGTTTCTCTGACCTCCATCACCATAAACTAGTTTTGCATGATCTCATTTGTTCTGCCTTCTTTTGAGCAACGTAAGTTCTGTGAGATTCAAGCATGTTGCTGCAGGTGGCAGTAGTTAATCGTTTGTCATTGTTGTATAGTATTCCATTGAGTGCCATTTTGAGATTTAAAAAAATCTTATCTACTCTTAATGGACATTTTGGGTTGTTTCTAATATTTGGTTGTAAAACTACTCTAAGTGTTCTATATATTTTTTTGTGGACATAAATACTGGATGTGTTTGAGGTAGGTAGCCATGAGTGGGATTGCCAGATCACAGGATAAATACTGTAACACATTGGTATCCACCAGCATCCATCAAAAATGATCCAAATGAGTCAGAAATTTTATTTTGTGCCTTTCTTTACTTTCTTGAACTCATAATTCCATTGTAGTTCTTTCACAGAACTTTATCCCAATATATTCCTATCCTTGAAACTCTTCTATTGATTATCATACTTCTTTTTTTAAAAAAGATTTTATTTATTTATTTGAGATAGAGTGAGTGAGAGACAGAGCATGAGTCGAAGAAGGAGCAGAGGAAGAGGGAGAAGCAGACTCCCTGCTGAGCAGGGAGATGGATGTGGGACTCGATCCCGGGACTCCAGAATCATGACCTGAACAGAAGGTAGACACTTAACAAACTGAGCCACCCAGGCGCCCCAATCTATCAAACTTCTTTTGATCTAAAACATGTATATAAACTGAAATAGACATTGGAAATTTTTCCTTTGCCCATAGAACCCTAAGTATCTTTCTTTTGGAATGATTTATCATTACAATGATCAGAAACACAGTTCATCAAAATAATACTGGTATTTCATGCATCTGACAAATAATTACTAAACATAAAAGTAAGATAGTGTGGGAAATGCTCCTCATAATGAGATGGATGGGGGTGGTTGATGGCAGTGCTTCTCATACTTTAAGGTACATAATACCATCTGGACATCTTGCTAAAATGCAAATTCTGATTCAGAAATTCTGGAGATGGGGTCTGAGATTTTGCTTTTCTACTAAGCCCACTGGTAAGGCTGATGCTGCTGGTTCATAGGCCACACCGAATAGCAAGGGTTCGTGATCCCAAAGGAAGATGATTCCCTTGTACTTTTCCTACCTGTGTGCCTCTGGGGAAGCCTTTGTGTACCCCAGGGTAGGGCTCTCCCCTGTGAAGACCACTTCTCTGAAGCATTCTAAGACGGAGTTGGCCATTTTCAGACAGGGTGCCCATTTATGCAGTTGGGACTGGGTATTTCAAGGACTGGTTTGAATGGTTTTAAGAGTCCACCGGGGGTGAATCCCGACAAGTAAAGTTTGTGGCTGGGCGGTGGATGGCCTTGAATTCCATGCTAAGGAGTTGGGCTTAATACTCAGGCAGAAGGGGGCTGTGGGGCATTATGAGCAGGGAGCTGGTATGAGCAGAGTGCTTTGGGGAGACTGATGTGTTGAGCAGCTTGTGGGATGGCTGGGAAGGAGTTAAAGCCGAGGGCTGGCAGCGGTGACAAGGCTATGGGCTCGAAGATGAGGTTGGCTGTAGTTACCGGGATTTGCCTGTGATTTTTATCTCCACCTCCCCAGCTTTTGAACTTTTGCCCTGGTTGCACAGACCTGGTTTGCTGTCAGAATTTCCTGAAGTGTGGATGACATTCGTCTGGGGGGGGGGGGAGGTACTTGAGATGTTTATGCACGGAGCTCAAGGTGATTTAACGTGGAACACAGACGTGGCCTTAAGTAACACCGAAACCCAACAGCCCCCGGCATCCCCTTCTCAGCCTCTCTCAGCCCTGATGGCATCTGGAGAAAGTCTCTAGCGCCTCGCAGGCTCCCATTTTCCTGTTGATAGAGAGCAGGCAGCTTGGGCTCAGGGCCTCTGGTAAGCAATAGTCTCTAGATAGAATTTTACAAACTTTTTGTTTTTGTTGAATTCCTTTTCTGTGTCGCAGGATGGCACGTGGTCCTAGTTTCCCCCTCACTGTGGTGGCACAAAGCCGTTCATTTCAGCGTTCATTTGGGTAGGGAAAGCGAGCCGGTTGACTCGATCATATGGAAGAAATAATAATGCTGGCGGCATGTGGATACAGCAGAAGCCATGGTGGTGACACGCCATGATTCAACTTGGGGAAACATTGGGTTAGACCGTGTGACAGAAGACAGTGCGTGCCATAGGTCTGTGCCAATGCCGGAGAGGCTTGGGTGGGGTGGGGGGGGTGTCGTGGCGGTGGGGAGGGGGCTGCAGGAATCACAGTCCCTGCGTCAGGGGCCCTGGGTCAGCCGGGTGGGTCCCACCGCGGATCCGACCACAGCCTAACGCCTGCTGCCCCTTGCCTCTGCCCGCAGAGATCCGCACGCAGCTGGTGGAGCAGTTCAAATGCCTGGAGCAGCAATCAGAGTCCCGGCTGCAGCTGCTTCAGGACCTCCAGGAGTTCTTCCGCCGGAAAGCTGAGATTGAGCTCGAGTACTCTCGCAGCCTGGAGAAGCTGGCCGAGCGGTTCTCCTCCAAGATCCGCAGTTCCCGGGAGCACCAGTTCAAGTGAGGAAGGGGCGGGGGCGGGACCGGGCGCCGGGCCTGCGCCAGGGGGCGACACAAAGCACAAAGGAGGCAAAGACTCACTGGAGGCAGATGGTGTGCTTTTAAGGCCTTGGGGATGCAGGTTACAGACCCCTCTGTGCCTGACTTCCTGCGTGGAGAGTGAGGATAGAGGTCGTTCTCATGCATAAGGATGCTGCAGGGAGTAGGTGAGGAACGCAGCAAAGTGCTTGTCGCTTGACAGTACACGATCAGTAAATTGTCCTTGCTGTAGCTATTTTCCTGCCAAGCCCCAGGCATTGAGCTAGTCTTCATCTGGGCCAGAGTGACCTCCCCCTCCTTTCAGGGCCCTCGGACCCTTTTACCTGGGGACCAGCCAGCCCACTTCCCAACTCCCTCACACAGGGATCTCATCTTCTCCGTGGACTGATGCTCAACGCTTCCCTCCTGCTTACTCCCCTGGAGGGTCGGTGCCCAGGTCTCTTTCTCTGCCTCGTTTATTTACAATACACAAACTCCCCGAGTCCTGATTTCTCACACTCCATACTCTGGGTTTGTGAGCACAGATCCCCTCAGGCACTGACGGGGCAGCCTCTGAGTCTGCCAGCAACACAGAACCTCTTTACCCTGAACCCACTGGGGCCAGCCTCTCCGAGTGCAGGTAGGAGGTAGCAACCTCACCGGGACGGCGTTCACGGAGCAGGGTGCCCCTCTGCAGCTCTCTCTCCCTCTGCCATGCTGCCCGGACCTTCTCCTCCATCTCTCCAGTCAGTCCCCCTCGACCTCAGCAACTTGCTTCAACCCCTGGCCTCTGGGTCTGATCCAGTTTTTCTCTCTACATTTAAAAAAGCTGCGGTGTGGGGTGCCTGGGTGGCTCAGTTGGTTAAGCCTCTGCCTTCGGCTCAGGTCATGGTCTCGGGGTCCTGGGATCGAGCCCCACATCAGGCTCTCTGCTCAGCGGGAAGCCTGCTTCCCCCCCTCTCTCTGCCTGCCTCTCTGCCTATTTGTGATCTGTCAAAATAAATAAAATCTTAAAAAAAAAAAGCTGTGGTGTATAGAATACACATAATATAAAATCTACCTTCTTAACCATTTTTAAGCATACGGTTAGGTAGCATGAAGGATACACTGGTGTGCAGCCATCACTACAATATACCCCCCACAACACTTGTCATCTGGCGAAACAGAAACTCCATTCCCGTCAAACACTAACTCTGCATTCCCTCCCCCTCCAGTCCCTGGCAACCACCACTGGACTGGCGGTCTCTATGAATCTCACTACTCATTACTCTTATGAATCTCACTACTCAGAGAAGTGAAATCATACAGTAGTTGCCCTTTCGTGACTGGCTTATTTCACTTAGTACAATGTCCTCTAGCTCCCTCCATATTGTAACCTATGCCTTTCTAAGGCTGAGTAATATTTCATTGGGCGTACACAGCACATCGTGTGTATCTGTTCACCTGTCAGTGGACCTTCCACCTTCTTCCTTATGTTTTTTTGCCTTCTGCTCTGGTCAGGGAGCACTCTTCCTTTAAACTCCCGTAAACATCTCCCCTCATCTGTGCTACAGCATTCAAACACTCACTTCTGTGGAAATTGTTTTATCAAAGACCAAAAATGCATTACATCTTTGCAAATACCACTCTTGTTTTTCTATCCAATGTCATTTATTCAGACTTAGCCTGCAGGAAGAAGCTTCTTTTTTTTTTTTTTTTTAAAGATTTTATTTATTTATTTGACAGAGAGAAATCACAACTAGGCAGAGAGGCAGGCAGAGAGAGAGGAGGAAGCAGGCTCCCTGCTGAACAGAGAGCCCGATGCGGGGCTCGATCCCAGGACCCTGAGATCATGACCTGAGCCGAAGGCAGAGGCTTTAACCCACTGAGCCACCCAGGCACCCCTGGGAGGAAGCTTCTACTAAAATAGCATCCAGGCACTGTCTAGGCCCTTCCACACACATTATCTCATTTTTTGGATGGATGTTTTTGGGGGGTAGGGTGGGGAGAAAGTTTGCCTTTTTTTTTTTTTTTTTCTTTCCAAATGATGAAATTAAAATGCTCATTGTGTATAATTTAGAAAATACAGAAAAACAAGAGGGAAAAAGTCACTCGCACAGTCCTGCCCTTCAGGAGCAATGCTGCACCCATTTTGGTACCTTCTCTGGCCTATCTTTTTGTCATACCAACAGCCACGACAGTTTACCGAATGCAGTACTGAGCACTTGGGGCCGGGGGTGGGGGGTGGGTGGGGGTTATTGCGCTGTCTTAAAGATGAGGACAGTGTAACTCTGAGAAGCAACTTGTCCAGGCATGTCTGTGGGCCAGTCATTTCAAGAAGATGGATTTGAACTGTCATTCTCATTCTGCCTCATCGGCCTAAGATAAGAAGGGCCGGCTGCAGCCTGAGAACAGCGATGGGAACTGAAGTCTCCCCTAAAACCAGAGATAGAGACACACTCACGGAAACACTTATCTCTGGCTGAGCTGTCACTGGAGCCATCCACGGTGGCGTGGTCAGGCTGTGGCTTCAGCTCCTGCCTATGTCCTTCCTTCCCATTTGCAGTGTGAACGTGGGGGAAAGGGGGAGATGTGGGGGCATGAGGGAGCATGGGCGGGGGTCCCCTGTTCCCTCGCATCGCCTGTAATGAGCTCGGCCAGGCCCTCATGGGTTCATTAAACAGAGGCCACCAGACGGAACAGGAGCCCCAGCTGGCAGTCGGGCCAAGAAGGCTGCTTGAGACACTATGAAATTCTAATTAGGGTGTGGGCTCAGGCCAGTGCAGCTGGCATTGGCCCTCTGCACGATGCTAATGTGGCTTTTGGAAGCAGGAGTCTCTAAGGGATGCCTGGACTGGCCCTTTGACCCCAGGGCCAACCAGTGCTGACCCCTGGCTACCTCTTTGGAGCTCAGTGAACAGGATCTGTGCTGGGCTCTGGGTCCTTTGTCCTGCTGTCCAGAGAAGGCTTGTCTTGCTGTCTTACAGTTACTTCATTTAAGACTGTCCATCTCTCTGGCAGGTAGCCTCTCAGGACCTTGAGGGCAGGGCCCAGATCTTGTTATCTTATTCCCACTGCAGTGGGCCCAGTGCCAGAGAGAGGTGGGGTGTTTGTGCATGAGCAGGAGCAATGGAAGGAGAAAATGTACTTGGTCTGTAAAACCTACTCTGGCTGAGAGATTTTGTTTAGAGAGGGAGTTGAGTTGCCCAAGATGGCCCAGCAAATGAGTGGCTGAGCTGGGACGGAAACTGTCTTAGTTCCTTCGGCTGCTGTAACCAAGTACCATAGACCAGGTGGCTTGTAAGTGGATTTCTCATCATGCCGGGAGCTGCCAGTCCACCAGAGCAATCATTTGAGAGTTTCTTTCTTTTATCTTTTTATGTTTGACTGTTTATCTCTTTCTTTCGCTAGAGGGGAAATCCCACCATGGCGGGAACGCCTCTCTTGTTTCCTCTGATAAATCAGGGCCTGGCACCTCGTAGGTCCTCAGTAAATACTGGCTAAATAAACAAATCAACAAATCCAGAGTGTTACGGACACACAGAGGGAGCACCGGCTCAGACTCAGAGGAGGTAACATCTGAACACTGAGGCCAGAAGAGCAAGCAGGTGGCAGAGTTCAAAGAACATGGCCGGAAGGCCTCGGTGCCTGCCCCGACTCTACCAGCTGTGGGCATGTCCCCCCTCAAGAGGATGGACAGTGTCTGAGAGCAGGGACTGTGTTTCGTTAGTCTTGGTGGTTGAGCATACCACACAGTCCAGGAAAATCAGAGGCCTCAGTGATATGTGATAGTAGAAAAGAAAGAGATGATGATGGTATTATCCTCCAGATGTTTGACCTGCCCCAGTGAAACCCTCAGACCTACCACTTGAACCTTTTTTGGAATCACGTGCTACAGGGTGCTCAGCCCCGGTGAGCCCAGCCCTGACAGGGTGCCAGCGTGGCTGCGTTCTCAGCGTGCAGACCACTGATTCTCATTGGGTGTTCACGTGGTGGAGAGCAGAGAGAGCAGGCAAGCTCTCTCCTGACTCTTCTAAGGGCACTAATCCCATTCATGAGGGCTCTGCCCTAATCCTAATTACCTGCTGAAGGCCCGACCACCTGATAACCGTCACACTGGGCAGTATATGGCATATATATATATATATATAAAATAATATATGACTTTTAAGGGAACCCAGACATTCAGTCCATAACAAGAGCTCAGGTCTCTTGATCTCGATTTCTCCATTTGCTCTTTATCTTCCCGGGCAACTAAAAAAAAAAAAAAAAAAAATATATATATATATATATATATATATATATATATATATATGTATATGCAGCTGCCCAGGAGGTGCTTTGATGGACATACACGTAATGCAGAATGTTCTGGTTATCTATTCTGTGTAACAGCAACACTTAGTACTAAAACACAGTATCTCATGGTTTAGGGGGGCAGGAATTTGGACATGGCTCAGTCAGGTGATTTTCCCGCTTTATGGGTCTTTGACTGGGATCACTGATGACCAGTGGCTGGGTGGCTGGAGGCTGGGCTGGGTCCAAGAGGGCTTCACCTATGTGCCTGGTGCTTTGGTGGGGATGGTTGCAAGGCTGGGCCCAGCTGGGCTGCCTCCTTCCCTGTGTGGTGTCAGGACCTCTGAACCTAGCATTTTAGCTGGGGGTCTGACACGGTAGCTCAAGGCCCGGAGAGAGCAGTGGGGAAGCCCCAGTCTTCAAGGCGAGGTCTGGAACTGGCCCAGCACCGCCTCTCAGCCTGAGCTCAGCTTCAAGGAGACAGGAAAGAAAACCTTTCTCCCATCAAAGGATTTGCAGCCCTCTTTGATCCTCCTCAGTGAACAGCAGTCAGGGAAGGCATCTGGAGGCAGTGACTTTTAAGCAGAGACCTGAGGGATGAGAAAGGGCAGCCCTGGGGGCAGCAGGAGGGGAGGAGAGGCCAGTGCGGCTGGAACTACTGAGGCACTGTAAGTATGGGGGAGCATGACCGCATTTCTGTTTTTGAAAGATGACCCTTGATGGGGGGCAGCACGAGTGGAGCAGGTGGGCGGCGATGACTGCCAGGGGCATGGCAGAGCACGCCAGGAGGGGTGGGCCTTGCTGGGCAGTCTTTCAGAGGTAGGACTGAGGAAAAGAGGAACCAAGGATGTCCTCCCTTTCTGACTTGACAGAAGGACTTGAGAAGAGTGAGGCAGAAGCTGCCATCCTGGGCCGAAATCACCTGTGTCCTTGTCTGTCCCCTTTTGACAACCCCTGGGTGATGGGCTCAGAGACAGCAGAGAGGGTGGCTCTTGACCCGGGGTCCTGAACACCCAGCACCAGGTTTGGCATGTGGTTGGCACACGCTAAATGTTTGTTGAATGAATGAATGAAGCTCTAGTGGTAATTGGAATTGCTCTGGGGTGGGGCTGGAGGGAGGTAGGGAGCGGGACATCTGTCTTCTGGCTACCTTAGGAGCTTGGTGGGGCCATTTGGGCGAAGGGTTACCCACTCCTTGTGCCCGGTGCCTGACAGAGTGTTGCTGAGAGGACAGTGTGGGCTTCACAGTGCTGTCCCTGACCAGGGAACCGGGACCACAGATGTTAGAACACCTGTTTAACAAAGTGTGGTCCTGACCGGCAGCATCTCGTGGAGACTTGTCAGACGTGCAAAATCTGGAGCCTCCCCTCAGACCTGCTGAATGAGAAACTCCAGGGGTAGGGTCCAGCAATCTGTATTTTAACAAGCCCTTCAGGGGATTCTGAGGGTTATTTATGTGTAAGAGCACCCATTGTGATGATTTTCCAGATGATAAATTATGTACAACTCACTCTAGGCCCCTCTGGCCTCCTAGCCTCCTCTCCTTCCCCAGAGTCAAATCCATAATCCACTGCTCTTTCCCAGCCAGTCCTCGCCTGAGGTTGGCTTATCCTCTTCAAGACCTGGACCTGGGGGCTCTTCCTGAGTTGTGGGGGGGGTGCACTACAGCTCCAGATTTCCATCTAGAATATTAGCTCCACCTGCAAATGCGCTCTGTGTGTGGGCTGATGTTCTTTTCAAGTTTTTTTTTTTTTTTTTTTTTTTTTTTTTTTAAGATTTTATTTATTTATTTGACAGAGAGAGAGCACAAGTAGACAGAGAGGCAGGCAGAGAGAGAGAGGAAAGCAGGCTTGCTGCTGAGCAGAGAGCCTGATGCGGGACTCGATCCCAGGACCCTGAGATCATGACCTGAGCCGAAGGCAGCGGCTCAACCCACTGAGCCACCCAGGCGCCCCCTGATGTTCTTTTCTATTCTGATGCCTTTAGTTTGTGATATCTCTTACCTCCCAGGGGATATACCTGAGGAAAATACTTTCTCTAGCAGGTTACGTGTTGGCTGCTGTTATTTGGATAGCCGTGGGGGAAAAAAAGCAACAGGGACTTCTATTCAAATGTGTTTAAAATTGGGAAAGTCAGATTTTGGAAAGAACTGGGAGGTGCTTGGCTAGCTAGTGAATAATGTTTAATATTCTCTGCAGTGAAAGTCTGGGGCATCCCTCAGCTTCACGGAGTGGTTGGCAGGAGGATTCCAGCCAGCAACTAACCTTTCTTCACAGATGTAGTATTTCCCTAAAAAGATGCTATAATTTAGATTTAACCTTTCAGGTGAACCCCAAGCGGAGAAGCGCTTTTGCAGTAGGTGAGTTGCACCTGTAAATGTGCAGAGGATTCAGAATGAGAAGGTTTGCGTCGAGCAAGGCGGGGACAAAGGGGAAGATCCTCCAGGTGGGGCTCCTCTCTCGTTCACAGCTACTTCTATTATTATGACTAGTATCACACTAGTCATAGCTTTCCAGTAATACTTTCCACGAGCTGGTATCCTCCCAGTACGGCGTGCCAGCCGGATCTTCCCTGATCGCTCGGTGCCTGTGCTCTGCTGGTTGTTCAGTCTTTCAGATACTCATCACAGCCACGTTACCAAGAGCCAAGGGTTCTACTAGGTGTCCTTTTTTTTTCTTAAGATTTTATTTATTTATTTGATAGAGAACATGCATACCCATGCACACAGAGGGAGTGGCGGAGGGAGAGGGAGAAGCAGGCTCCCTGCTGAGCAGGGAGCCCAACCTGGGGCTCGATCCCATGACTCTGGGATCATAACCTGAGCCAAAGGCAGGCGCTTAACTGACTGAACCACCCAAGAGCCCCAGCTACTAGGTGTCTTGCATGCATTGCCTCATTTAACTTCATAGTAAACATTTGTGACCTTTGTGACCTAGCAGGTACTAGCTCTGTCTTTCTAGTTGAAAACATGGAGATTTTTTGGAGAAATTAAGGAATTTGCCCAGAGGGACACAGCTTAGAGCAAGTAAGTGGCAGAGTTAGAATCCTAATCTTGGTTTATCTGGTTCCAAAACGCGAAACTGCTTCAAGCGGCACGACTTTGGGTATCCGCTCACGTCCCTGGGCTGGCTTCGCGTTCCTGCGAGCTGCCCATCTGTTTAGACCAGCGCTCCGTGTGTGGGCATTTAGAGTTCCCTTCTCTCCTGGCCAGCTCCCGCTCTTCTCAGCAGGGCCAGCTCAAGTCTCACTTCCCCTGGGAAGCCCCTGCCCTAGATCCCAGGCCCCTCATCTTCTGCTCCTCCTCTGGCCTCCCATGGTGATCTGTATGTCACTCTCATTATTATTATCAGATGACCAAGAAATGATCCAGCTCATATGTCCAGTCCTTCCACTGCAGTCTGCTGGCCGCTTGAAGGCAAGGGTCGTTTCTAGTTTCTCACTCTCTGATCAGTAATAGAAGGTTTTTTGAATGAATAGCTGAAAAGACCAAGATATTACCAAATACTTTCTTCAAACACATGAAAGAAGTAGACTTACTTTGTGTGGCTACAGAAAGGAGAGAGGCGAGGTCCAAGGATAGCATTTTCAGAGAAACAGACTTCACCTTGACCTTGAGAGCATTCCAGTAGCTAGAGCTGTCCAGGAAGGAAAGGGCTGCCTTGAGGATGTGAGTTCCCATCCGGGGAGTGCTTGCACAAAGGCCAGGTATTTTAAGTGGGCATCACTGCAATATGAGGGATGGCCAGACCGGAGTGGTGCTCCTCAAAATGAGAGTGGGACCACTGAGAGCCCATGAACCACACATACTGAATTATCTTTTCAGTTCTTTCATTCTCCGTGGCTGGCTCAAGGAGACGGTCTCTGTTTGGTTACTAGTGTATTGCTAATGCCTCTCTAATCTAAGAGAATGGACCACAGGCACCAGCATCTGCCTGGGATTAAATGATGCTGTTTTGTTTTCCTTGAACTTACTTTATCGGTACACTTTTTAATTATGGCACATGATGCTGGTTTTTAAAATTTTATTTTAACGAAGACTAGGCAAAGCCCTTGGTAAATAAATTCATTTACGTAAAAATAAGCGGTGAATAGGGAGGTATTACGTATTGTGGTTTTGCAGGAATGGCAAAAATCCTGAAGCCCATGTAAGACACCCCTAGGGTCCCTTTTAACTCCTTCTGGAGAGTGAGCTCTTGCATCACTACCCACCTTTAGTTTTCATTGCTGGGAGTAATTTTAAAGCTGAAGTCTCAGCCCAAACAGTGGCCTTTGCAATAGCTACAACCCCTTTTTCTCCTTCCATGTTTGTCCTTCTGGCCCTCTCCTAGATCCTGTACCAGCTTTCTGGGAATCTGCAGAGACTATAATCAGCAACTTCCGAAGTGTTAACCACGGTGTGGTTTAGTAATGTATGATATGCTCTGTATAAATCTACACATGCATATCATCTACATTTTATTCTAAAAATGAAAAATAGTTGATGCAATGATTTTTTAAAAATTTTTAAAGAATGTTTTAATTTTTTAAATTAATTTTTTTTAAATTTTTAAAGGAGATTTTTAAAAAAATACTTAATTTAGAGAGAGAGAGCACACACCTGTGAATGAGTGGTTGGGGGAGAGACAGAGGGAGAGAGAAACCCAAGCAGACTCCTCGCTGACTATGAGCCTAATATGAAGCTCGATCTCAGGATCCTGAGTTCACTACCTGAACCCAAACCAAGAGTCAGATGCTTAACCAACTGTGCCACCCGGGTGCCCCAGTAATGAAGGAGATTTTAACAAGCAGTAATGTGCAGGGGATTACTTTTGACTCTATTCTATTAGACAAATAGGTTAATAACAACCTTCAAAGATTATATAGCACCTTACACTTTGCAAATTGCCTCCCCAGCCTTTAGCTAATGCTCCCAAGAATCCTGGTGGAGCTGGAGTCAGAAAAAGTGTCATCATCCCCACTTGACAAACAAGGGATCTGAAGGCCAGGCAGGGTGTGCCCTGGTTTGGGGTCCCCAAGTGATTGGTGAGAGAACCAACCAGAGGAGCTATGGGTCAGGGCCCTTCCTCGCCTAGCACTGCATGCACAATGGTGCGCTCATTTCACAGATGGATAAACCAAGGCTAAGGGGTTTTCAGGGAAAGAGAAGATGAGGTTGGCCAGGCATTGGTTAATGAGGCAGAGGTATTCATTTTGGTACCAAGAATATTTGAGCAAGTTAAAGCAGGAGCTCAGACACGCTGCCGGACACTAAAGCCAGTGTGCCGTCACTTTGAAGTATGGGGAATGACTGACTGAGTGAATCATTCTGGCCTAGGGTGGAGGGGGAGTCCCAGGACCATTTGTATTGGGTCCTGTAGTACATGTGAGAGTTTGCAGTGGGAGAAGGTAGTAATGGGAGGAGGAAAACCAACACTTAAACAGAAAACCAACCAAGGGTCATGTATCTGTCCATCTGTCACTGGATTTTTCCTAATAACCTAGTGAGGTACTAGTGGTAATAAGTGATGACATCAATTATTATTATCATATGCTGGGTTTGATGCTAAGAGCAGCCAATGAATTACCTCATTCCGTTCTTAAGGCACCCATGGGAGGCGGGTGTTATCAACACTATGTTACAGATAAGGAAAGAAACGGCTTAACTTAACTTCTCAAGTCACCCTGTTTCCAACATGGGTAAGAAGATCCTGTCTCAGGTGACTCATGGATGTGGACGTTCCCCTTCAGAATTATTCTATTTCAGGGCTGGCATCAGCCAAAGGTAGCTTCTAAGTCGGCGGGTTTCAACTGGCTCTCCCTGTTCTAAGAACTCACATTTACCACCTGCTTTGTGGTGGTTCTAAGGCAAAGCCCCAGGATAAACTCTTTGCCTTCGCTTGGTTGGCTGCTCTTCTTCCCACCTGGCCTTCCTGCCCCAGTGAGCTCATCACTGGCCACTAAAACCCCCATTCAGCCTTGATCTCTGTCTAACTGCTTCCATTTCCACTGTGCCTTCTCTCGGTCCTGCCCTAGCCAGGGAGCCCCAGAACAATCTATGTCCTGTTTTGACTTTACAGCTTTACACTCAGGCTTTCCTCTCCATGCAGGAACTTCCCATCTTTGCCCTTTCCACCTGGCAAACTCTTACGTGTACTTCAAGGCCCAATGCAAATGTTCCTGGGACTCTCCCTCTATCCTGAGGCAGAATTAGCCCCTCCCTCCCTCTTTTAGATTCCCATTCCTTACCCAGCATAACAGAGTAGATGTCTGTTACTCACTCCTGCTTAGCATCTCTCCCCCTTTCTTCTGATAGCATCATTGAGATTTTTCCTCTGGGGAATCATCCCTGAGCAATGGAGGGTATGTGACTGGCTCTGCATCATCTTGGTCACAGATCTTTAATTGAATACAGCATGATTCTAGGACTTTTAGTGGACTGCAGGAGGGAGGCTATCTTTCCCGGTATTTTTGGCCTGTAGAAGGCCTGTCTGAGAGTGAAGCCAACACAGAGAGAGGAAAGCAGAGCCAAGAGATGGGGACACCAAGAGCAGATCCTGAGGGCATCCTTTGAGTTCCTGGATCCAGCTGTCCCTGAGGCCAACATCTTCCTATTCCTTTATATATTTTTGATTAAAATGTTTGATCCTTTAAATTTCCCCTCCTCCACTTACTGTCATTTTTGCCTAAGCCAGTTCGAAGTATTTCTATCACTTCAACTAGAGGAATCCTGACCAATAGCCGTAATAATTCTTGGTTTGCATTAATTGTACCTAGTAGACTGTGAGACCTATCAAGGCACTTCTGGTCATCTTTTCAGTCTGTGACTAGAGAGTGCTAAGAACATGGCAGGTGTTCAAAAAATATTAGAAGAGCAAGTGAGTGAACGGGTGAATGAATGAATGAATTTGATTCTGCCAAGGACTATGAAGGAATACCAAAAAATACAGGAGATTATTCCTGCCTTCAAGGGGCTTGTGGAAGAAGTGAGGGAACACACCCCATGAATGTGAGTGGTGATTGATGAACTAAACAACAGTATAAAAGATGTCTGGAGGTAACTATCTGAGCAGATCCAAATGAGCAGTTTGGACAGATCTCAGGTAACCCCTGACGGAAGAGCCTTGTGAACAAGACTTCTGAGAGTGGGTTTTTGCTGTGTGGCAAGAATAGTGGAAGGCATTCCAAGGGAGTGAAGACAGAATGCCCATGAGCTAGGAAGAGCTAGCTCCTGCTTTCCACATTTCAGGAGCCTCATTGTCCTGTCATTGAAGCTAAATACATGAAAGGGTCCTACATAATGACCATTCACTGTTTTCATTTTTGTGCTGCCTTTTTTTTTTTAAAGATTTTATTTATTTATTTAACACAGAGAGATCACAAGTAGACAGAGAGGCAGGCAGAGAGAGAGGGGGAAGCAGTCTCCCTGCTGAGCAGAGAGCCCGAAGCGGGGCTCGATCCCAGGACCCTGAGACCATGACCTGAGCCGAAGGCAGCGGCTTAATCCACTGAGCCACCCAGGTGCCTCCCATTTTTGTGCTTCTTATGAGGCTTTTCAAATAAATAAGTTGGGGGATCAGGAACAAAAAAGCCTTTGTCAGATCATGTATAAGCATTTTTTGTTTTGGAAACTACAGTCGATGTTGTTGATATCTGAAGTCCTTCACTGGCCACTGAATCACTCACCCACTCATATGACAGATGAGACAGTAAAGCCTCAGAGAGGTAGAGTGACAAGCCCAAAACACACAGCCAGCCGATTAGCAGCAGAGTCAGCATCTGAACCTCTCCAACTCCCAATACTATGGCCTCAGATTCCTTGGGAGGCAAAAAATAGATAAATGAAGAAACCCATCACTGGCTAAGAGATTTTGTTCACTGCCTGGAGAAGGTTTCTGCAAGTGGAGGCGGGTATGAGAGAAAGGGCTGGACTGGCCTTGAATGCCAGCTGATAGGGTCAAACTTTATCCTCTGTGTCATGGGCCCATTCGTGCCTCAGATGGACCACAAGAAAGAGCCTGAGTGATCACATGAACTCTCCTTGGGCTCCTGATACACTTGGGGCAGCAGTCTGTTAGGAATTGAATTGTGTCCTCTCCAAATTTACAGGTTGAAGTCCTATCCCCCCCAAAGATTAAAAAGTGACCTTATTTGGAAAGAGATCATAAAGTTAACGTAAGCATAAGGATGGGTCCTAATCCAGTACGACTGGTGTCCTTATGAAGCGGGGTCGTTTGTACACAGACACACGCAGAGGGTGAGCATCATGTGAACTCGAAGGCAGAGGTTGGGTGATAAGGCTACAAGCTAAGCAACACCACAGATTGCAAATCACCAGAATCTGGAGAAAAAGGCATGGAATAGGATCTTCTCACCGCCCCCAGAAGGAACCAACCTGCTGACACCTTGATCTCAGACTTGTGGCCTCCAGAACTGTGAGACAACACATGTCTGCTGTTTACGTCCCCAGCGTGGTCCTTCGTTACGGCAGTACCAGCCTAGATGCTCGCCCTGTTTGTCAAGGCCCCAGCTCGTGCTCCCTCTCCAGCCTTGTCTCCGCCCCTGGTCACTTCCTGTCTGAGTTGTGGCCACACATACCTTCCCTCAGTTTTCCACTGTGTTCATGCACACACAGCCCTCACACTTACTGCTGGGAATGCTCTCCCTTATCCCCCGCTTATGCCGAAACCTCCCCGGCCTTCTGGTTCTAGCTTATCCTTCTCGATACTTTTCATCTCTTTAGCCAGCTGTGTGTCCGGGGCTGCCTGGTACTAGAGGAACAGTGGTGAGCACAACGGATGGAAGCTTGAGAGGAGGCAAAGACCAGAAAGAGAAAGTAAATGAACAGCACCAATCTCAGGAATGGTAATGCAGTAATAACAATAAAATAGGGTTTTGTGCTGGAGACCAGGGAGCCACTGAGGGTCAGAGAAGGCCTCATGCAGGTGAAACAACGCGACTGAAGTCTCAGTGACAGGAAGGACCTGTATGGTCAACTGATGCCCACTTCCATCTTCCTGGGGTGAGGTGACCCCCATTTCAGACTCTTGAGGTACCATGCATTTCTCCTTCGTAGCCCCCACCACTGGTGCAATTTTCTATTTATTTACGTGATTATTTGATTATCACCTGAGGCCCCCACTGGGCTGTACACTCCACAAAGCAGGAAACGTGACTCATTTTGCTTACTGCTGCCTGGCGCAAAAGACCACACTCAGTAATTTGTGGAATTACTGAATCATGCTCTAAGCAAGGGCAATGAATTCCAAATCCTGCTTGGGGCAGCTTAGGTGGCCAGGAGTTACCCATACGTTTTGGGCCCTGGAACTAATGGAGGGAGTTCTTTTCAGGGGCAGCTTTGCTGGCAGCCTTCTGAACAGAGCCCAAGGACGTGCTGGAGGAGAGCAGGAAGCCAGAGGCAGGGATTTGGCATCTTGGGGATGGTGTCAGCTGCACGAGCTTGCCTCTCTCCCAGAGGAACCACAGTCCCAGGGCAGGGGGTTTGGATCCATCTGCAGTGTAGGGCTCTGCAAAGCCTGGAAATAGGTTCTGTTTGCTAAGCGGAATTTTCCAGCCCCCAGCCGAGAAGCCAGAGAAGCTGGCTCCTTGCTAATTTCATTTCCCTAGCTCCCCAGCTTGGCAAGGCCTTGCTTCTCTAGCTGCAGTCGCTTGGAGCTTCATACCCAGCTCCCCTAGCCAAAGAAAGAAAGCTGTGACTCACCAGAAATTGTCATTGCGGTTTTCTGGCCAAAAGAAAAAAAAGAAAAAGAAAAAGAAAATAGATATACATATATATGTGAAAGTTCTCACATCATGCCCTAGCTCAGCAGCTTCTGCCTGCTGCATAGACAGTGGGATGCAAGATGGGAAAAGCAGAAAGGCTGTTCAAGATGTGCCTTAGAGGAGAGAGAACCTACCGGGTTCACTGCGACATCTTCCGAAAGCATGGCCACAACAGGCAGAAATGGCTGCTGGCAGGGAGAGCTGGGTCTCAGGTCAAAGGGGTCCTGTTCTCAAAAGGGACAAATAACCTCCTAAGAAAGGACGCTGGGTGTCCAGTTATGCCCTGTGTGGTTTAGGTGCTTCTTTGTGCGGTCCCCGTACAATCCAGATGGCCAGTGGGATGGTGACTGACAAGCTTGCTGAGGGCCCTTAACTCCCTACATCTGTCCCCTCCCCCACTTTGCTTTCTGGGCTCCAGCCACATTGGCCTTTATTTAGTTCCTTAAATGCACCTTAATGCACCAAACTCCCCTGCCCTGCCTGTGCCTATTCTGTTCCCTCTACCTGGGCCCTTCTCCCCTGAGCCACATCCCCTTTACCTGGCTATCCTCCCCGACACTTTTCCTTTAGTGCCCAGACTAAAGAGCTCTACTCAGGGATTATTAGGGACCCCCAGGCCAGGTCCCCTTGTTATGGGCTCTCGTGGCACCATGCGATGTCCTCTCTAGCACTTTCACAGGTGTAACTTGACACGTGTTTGCAGGGCTCCTTGAGGGGTGTCTGTCTTCCCCACTAAACTGTAAACTCTATGGAGGCAGGAACTGTGTCCGTTGTGCTCAACATTATGTCCCTAAGGTCTAGTCCATATGAAGTATTCAATAAAAATGTACTGAATGGGGGCGCCTGGGTGGCTCAGTGGGTTAAAGCCTCTGCCTTCAGCTCAGGTCATGGTCCCAGGGTCCTGGGATCGAGCCCCGCATGGGGCTCTCTGCTTGGCAGGGAGCCTGCTTCCTCCTCTCTCTCTGCCTGCCTCTCTGCCTAGTTGTGATTTCTCTCTGTCAAAGAAATAAAAATTAAAAAAAAAAATGTACTGAATGGATGAACGGCTGAAGGAATCATCATGGAGCTGTTTTCAGATGTTTAATCCCAAGGCTCATGGTACAGTTTAAGTAGCCAGGCCACAGGGGACAAGTGATCTGCATAAAGTCACACAGGCAGTGTGGTGGACACCGGTGAACACCCACCCTCAAGTCCAGGCTTCTTTCTGTTTTGTCATGCTGGGTCCCTTCTGTGGCTCTTGCCTCTTCTTCTTCTTCTTCTTCTTCTTCTTCTTCTTCTTCTTCTTCTTCTTCTTCTTCTTCCTCTTCCTCTTCCTCTTCCTCTTCTTCTTCTTCTTCTTCTTCTTCTCCTTCTTCTCCTTCTTCTCCTTCTTCTTCTTCTTCTCCTTCTCCTTCTCCTTCCTTTCTCCTCCTTCTCCTTCTCCTTCTCCTCCTTCTTCCTCCTCCTCCTTCTTCTTCTTCTTCCTTTTTTTAAAGATTATTTATTTATTTGGTGGAGAGATAGAGCACGAGTAGGCAGAGTGGCAGGCAGAGGGAGAGGGAGAAGCAGGCTCTCCACTGAGCAGAGAGCTGGATGCGGGGCTCCATCCCAGGACCCTGGGATCATGGCCTGAGCAAAAGGCAGAGGCTTTAACCGACTGAGCCACCAGGCACCCCTTGCCTCTTCTTTCTGATATGGTGAGAGCCTGGTATCATTGTGGCCAAGAGCACAAGTGGCACCTTTCCATGGAGTGGTCAGCTCTGCCCCTGACCCTGGCTGTAGACAGCCCTATTCACCCCAAGCTTTTAGTCTACAAACGAGCTGCCCCATACCAAGGGAGCCAGGGCTGGAAGAAGGTGAGGGGAGTAGAACAAGCAGTCTCCCATGCTGGGATAGACCAAGAGGATGGGCCCGCTGGTTGAATGGCCGGCCCGGGCAGCATCTCTGCAGAGAAGGATGAGCTAGCCCATCGTCCCTATCCTAGACAACAAGGGAGGGGAGGAGCCCAGCCCGGCCCCATCCCTCCAGCTGCAGCCCGGCCAGGCCTCCCAAGGATTTGCCTCTTCTGCCGCACCCCTGCACATTAGTGAAGAGTTCCGTGTCATTCCGTGGTTTCAAATACCATCCGAGCGCTTGCTGCTAGTTCCCCTATTTGTTACTCTAGCCCAGATATCACCATCTGGGTGTTCCTGAAGCCCTTTAGACTTGTCATGTTCAAACAGAGCTCCTCTCCTTCCCTCCCTACCTCACCACTGTTCTGCTTCCCCTCAGCTTAGCAGATGCCACCCCATCCTCCCAGGTGCCCAACCCAGGAAACTTGGGATTCATCACGGAATCACCCCCATCCCAAACCCCATCCTCTCAATCTCCAGGGCCAGTCTGTTCACTACGTAGATATTTCTCGAATCCCTCAACTTCCCTCTTGGCCCCTTTGAGCCTGTTCTCCACAGAGTAGTCTGCAAATGTAGTTTTACCCTGTCACCCCCCTGATCTAGACTCTTTGATGGTTCCCCACTGACTTGAGAACAGAGCTCAGACTCTTTAATGGGACTTTTAAAGGCCCTTGGCTTTGTGGCTTCTTCCTAATTCTCCAACCTCATTTGTCACTCCCACCTCCAGCCCACAATACCATGCTCCAGCTCCCACCTTGACTACGTTCTGTTCACCCACGTACTCTCTCTGGCATCTCTCTGAGCCTTTGTTCACTGTATTTCTCCATGTAGAAAGCTCTGCCCTTTCAGACTCCTTTGCAGCCTTTATTTCTCAGTCTAGAAAGTGCTTCCTCTGGGAAGCCATCCACCACCTTGCCACCAAATGCGGGCAAGGGGGCCCTCCTCTGCTCCACAGCTGCTTCTCATCACTCCGTTCAGGAGGCTGTATCACCATCTTCTGTGTGTCCCCCTCACTTCAGTGAGTGGAAGGCATGTGGGAGCAGGGTCTTGCCTGCTGTGGTCCCTACTGCATCACACACGTGCACACACACACAGTGAGTGAGTGAAGCCCGAGAGGACTGAGGTCCTCATCTTTCCAGCAGCTGCTCACTCTAGCTTGATGAGTCCTTGGTTGCTTTCAGGTAGCTTTGTCCCCCGTGCCTCCGCACCCTCTGCCTCCCTGCCAAATTCCTGTCTGAGACTGCTCAGATTGCCTCTGCCCACGGTTTCGGATAAGGAAAGTGCCATCCTTTCTGTCTTTCTCTTACTGACTCTCTCTGACCAGGTGACCTAATTTAATGGTCCCCAAACCATCCCAGCACTTCTGTACCCTTTCAAGATTACTCGTCTTCTTCCTCCTCTGCCTGAAATTCACCTTCTGGCTGTGACTTCCATAAATTTTGTACATTTAATTCCCCAATGCTCCTTCCCCGATTTAATTCCCCAATGCTGTTCAATTCTTGCATCCCAGACTGAGCTAAGCCCCTGAAGTAATTTAAGTAACAGCTCAATTATCTCATCTCTCCTTTAATCTTTCCATTTCTATCAGCACCTAGGAAGCAGTGAAAAATGGGATGTGCAAAGTGTTTTCTGCCCAAACCTGCTTCTCCCTTGCAGTTCTTATCTCAGTCTGTGTCATCAGCTTCCCCCCGTTGCCTGAGATCCAAAGCTTGGAATCACTATCCGTTCCTCCCTCCTCCTCCTTCCTTTCTATTTCTAGGAGGTCTCCAAGATTATCTGCTCTTCTCTTGAGGTATCTTTCAAGTCCAGCCTTCTCTGGCCATACTGCCACCCACCCAGAATCTCATCATCTCTCTTCTCCTGGACTAAAGTCCTAACTGGTCCTCCCTCCAGCCCTATGCCTATGCTTACACCCATCCATCCTCCCATCTACTCATCTGTCTATCAGTCCACTTATCTATCCACCCATCTACTCGTTCACCTAACCACCCACCATCTGTCCATCTACTCATCCATCCGTCCATCCATCCACCCATCCACCCATCCACCCACTGATTCCTCCACTCACCCATCTATCCACCCAGCCCTTCACTTACTCATCTATTTATCCATCCATCCATCCATCCTACAGTCTGTCTTCAGTGATCTAAACACACACTGATTAGATCATACCTTTGCTTGAGTAACTTCCATGACTCCTCACTGCCTATAGCAGGCATTCTTAAGGATTAGCACATTAGCACATTAGAATCTTATAGAAAATGTTTTTTTTTTTTAAAGATTTATTAATTTTGACAGAGAGAGATCACAAGTAGGCAGAGAGGCAGGCAGAGAGAGTGAGAGGGAAGCAGGCTCCCTTCAGTGCAGAGAGCCCGACGTGGGACTCGATCCCAGGACCCTGAGATCATGACCTGAGCTGAAGGCAGCGACTTAAACCACTGAGCCACCCAGGCGCCCAGAAAATGTTTTTAAAAATGCTAATACTAAGGCTCTACACCTAGAGGTTTTGATTTAATTGTTCTTGGATTGGACCTGGGTCTTGGTGTTTTCTTAGCTCCTCAGGTGATTCTAGTATGCAATCTAGTGGAGAGCCATGTGGCTTAGAGATTAAGTTCCAAGCTCGTTAGCCTGGCATTCATTACCTCCTATAATCAAGCCCTTAATCTGTCTCTCCAGCTTCGTGTCTTTCCAGTCTTCCCCTAACATATTTAAAGGTCTGACTCTACTGAGCTATCATCTGTCTTTTATGCCTGCTGCCCTCTGTCTACAATTCCATTTCTCTCCGCCCCTCTGTTTGGAAAACTCCTACCCGTTCTTCAAGACCCAGCACAAATGTGTACTTTTCTCATGGGTCTCTCTTCCATAGTATCCACTATGAGTCAGGCACATTGCTGGGTGCTGGATGTGTGCCCGGAACACAACAGTCCCTCCTGTGAAAGAACTTACAGGAGGGTGAAGGGTGGGGATGGAAACTCCTTAAGGAAAATGTTCTCTGAATGTGTTAGAACACCCAGAGGGCTGGTTAGAGAGAACATGGATGCTGGGCCTAGCCCTAGGATATCTTATTAAATGGCCTGCGGTGGCCCTGAGAACTCGCATTTCCAGCAGGTTCTCAACTGATGCCAATGTGACTGGTCTGGGTACACAGTTTGAGGACCCACGCCTTGGCGTGTGGTCACACGCATGCTGAGGAGGTGTCTTTGAAGGTGAGGCCGAAAGGAAGAGGAGGAGGCAATCAGGAGAAGGGCTGGGGCTCATGGATTCCAGATGGAGGGAATAGCATGTGTGAGGGCCCCAGGCGGGAGGGAACCCAGCACAAAGGAAAGGGGCCTGTGTGCCTGGATTGTGGAGAGCACAGGAGGAGAGCGGTGCTTCTCCAACTTCGCAAGCAGAACTGACGCTCTGCATGTGTCTCTATTATAGCACTTTATCACCTCCCGCTGTAATCCTTTCTTCTGCCTCAGCCACTTGGGAAGGAGCCCCTCTGAGGCACATCTGTGTCACTGTCACCCACAGCCTCCTGAGACCTTTCAGAGGAACTTCTGGGGGATTTGGGCAGGGTGGTTGAATTTTAGTGTTCTAGCCTTTTCTCTAGGCTATAAGCAAGGAGAGCAGTTCGTTCATTTTTTCTATGGCACAGCCTGTCCCTTCCCTTTTCTTTAGGCATTTTCCACCATAACCATCCTCTAGACCAAATTATCTTCTCCCCAGTTCCTGCTACCTACATAGATTTTTAGCTTATTTGGTGACAGCAAGAAAATTCCTGCAAGTTAGGAGGCCCCTTCTCACGTGTCCTACCCAAGTTCAGGGGTCGGGGTGGGATGTGGGGCATGGTGCCCAGAGGCTGTCAGGGCCGCACCCCCAGCACATCCCTTCAGCTGTGGGAGGAAGATGTGGACATAGTGAGAGTCAGCAGAATTCCCTTCCTCAAAAACGCTGCTAGTGGGTGGCTGAGTGTGTCTGTGATCAGCCCTTGGAGGTGGCCCACCTTGAGGACATGAGGGGAGCGATGCAGGTCTGGGGGGCGGGTGTACTTTGGAGACCATCACCCTCAGGAGGCCCTCTTCTCCACATCCTGCCTATCAACCATCTCCTTCCCACCCTGGGAAGCAGAGTGAGGGAGGAATCAGGTTTAGGGGGCACGAACCACCACGTGTGGGAATACGAGAGTATGGGTTTGATTTTGGTTTCTAATTACCCTTCCCTCTTTCTTCCTGGAGAATAGGATGTATATACCCTCTACTGTGGATAGCGGAGGGGCTTTGGGAAAGCATAGACAAGAGAGGGATAGCACCCCAGCTAATTTTTCAGAAACATCCCATTTCTCAAGCCTTGGGAAAGTATGGTAGGTAGATCTCTGGTTCTCAGACTTTAGCATGAATCAGAATCCCTAAGAGGGCATGTTAGAACCCAGACTGCCACCTCTAGAGTTTGTGATTCAGCAGGTCTGGAGTGGGGCTTAAGAGTCTGCATTTCTAACAAGATTCCTGGTGATGTTGCAGCTGCTCTGAGGACCACACTCTGAGAACCCCTGCTTTAGCATAACACCCATCTTACCGGATGCTAAGAATCTCTCAGTTATTACAGGGGGAAGGTTATTCGTCTTATATGTACTTTACTCAAGCATCCCATGTGGGAAGAGGGGTTAACATCCTCCTAAATATAGAACCTGAAACCCTCCAAGCCCCCAGTTCCATGGAGAGACAAAGACATGTGTTTCCAAGAGGCCATGAGACAAAAGCTGGCCCTGGGAGAGGACAGAAGGGTTCAGGGAGGCAGGGAAGGGAAAACTTTGGTTTTTCCACTGCATAATTTTAGAACTAATACAAGTATTTCAAACACAATTGGTTGAGTATTTCTTAGGCTCAGGGAAGGCAGCTTCTGCCCAGAAGGGAGTGACACACATAGCAAATGCCACATGTGGTGGGAGAGGAGAATGGGATAGGCCTTGAGCCCAAAGTACTGCATTTGGCCCCAGGACTACTCCGGGACCTTCAGGAGGGATTGCTTCACTCACCGTAAATGTGTTCTAATGAAACTGAGCTCAAAAGGGTCACGAGGCTCAAAGGAACTATGGTGGATAACAGTGCAGAACACTGTGTGGGTGACAGTTCCAGTGAAGCCAACCTGAGCTGCCTTGGTTTCCACAGGAAGGACCAGTACCTCCTCTCGCCCGTGAACTGTTGGTATCTGGTCCTGCATCAGACCAGGCGGGAGAGTCGAGATCATGCCACCCTCAATGACATCTTCATGAACAACGTCATCGTCCGCCTCTCACAGATCAGCGAGGATGTCATCAGACTCTTCAAAAAGGTGGGCAAGGGGGCCACTCCACCTGCTCAGATATCTCTGCCCCAGGCTGACCATGACAAATTTGCCAGCCAGGATGAGATATGGCTTGGGGGTGTAGGACCAGGAGGGCATGTGTGACATTGTAGGGTTCAAGGGCCAAGGGCTGGATGTGGTGTCCCAGACTGAATCCTAGATATGGCTGGTGGCCTCAGCCACTTCAGCCACCACCCTCACAAAAATAAAAATTTCTGCATGGTTGGCAAGTACCACATGTTCATTGTAGGAAATTTGGAAAGATGGACATGAGCGCACACACAAAAATTAAAATCACCGGGCATGTTATCACTGCAATCATCACTTTGGTGCCATAGTGATTTCTTTATACAAATATAGGCAAATACATTTTCTGTTAAGTTCTCATAGGTATATGTTTTCCAGAATACATTTCCCGAATGAGATGAGACTGCATATATGATTTTACTCTCTGCTTGTGTCATATGATAAATTATTTAACACTGCATCACAAAATTTTTGCATGTCAGTAGATTTATTTCTATGCCATTTTTTAATGATTCTGTAGTATTTCCTGATACAGCTTACTGGAATTTGTTTAATCAATCTTTTATTGTTGAACACTCAGCTTATTTCCATTATTTTACTCTTCCAAATAACACTGTGGTGAGCTGCTTTTTATGTCTGCTTTTGTCACATTCACGGCCATTATCTTATGGGTGGTTTCTGTAACAGGACTTTTTGGGTCAAAAGTTTGCTCATTTTTAAGGTTTTTAACAAAGTGCATGGTTGCTTTCAGAAGGTTTTATTCATGTAAATGCCCAGAAGGCAAGTGTACAGGGAGCAGTCACTTGTATGTGCCCCGAGGCGTCCGTGTCCCAAGCTCCTTGCACAGCGCCTGGCAAACGGTAGACGCTGTGGAAATGTTTGTAGAACTGAACCCACCTCTGCGGACTTGTTTCCTCCTCTGCAAAATGGGCTAGTCCTCTAGCCTCTGTGAGCCTCCTCTTCTGTGTCGGTCAGAAGGAGTTAAGATCAGCTACTTCCCAGGGACAGTGTGAGCGTTGAAGGAAACCGCACTGGTATGAAGGAGGGGGAGGTGTTTTGGAGGGAGTGGCTCAGGGTGTGGTCTCTGGGTCCAGAGTTCTTAAATTTCTGGATTCATGATCCTGGTTCCATCGTTTATTAGCTGGGTGTCTGGGCCTTGTTACTTTAACTCTGTGTCTCAGTTCCTTCATTTGTGAGATGGGGATAAAAAGACCCACAGGGCAGTGGGGAGGATTAAGAAGGTGTTAACCCCAAAAAGTAAGGCACGGAGAATGAGTGTTCAGGCAAGCTGGCTACCACTGTACCAAGCAGTTCGTAAGACTGTTACTACTAAAATTATCGAGGTCATGTGTTCTTGCCAGGCGCCAATTTTAGGGATTAGGTGCCCTGGGATTGCTAGAAGCACGGGGAAGAGGACAAGTTGATTTGAAATGTCTGTGGTCTGTATTTGGATTGTCCACTTGGAGGATGACTTCTACAGTGGAACTATAATCACAGGCTCGTTCCCTCCCACTGTACAATTTGCGCTGGTCCCCTCCCGGGGCCGTGTTTATGAAACATCGTCCAAGTTGAATATTTGTGTAAGCAAACATAATTAGAAAGGCAATGTAAATACAGGGCAATAAAGAAAAAAACCATGGTGGTTTGCAAAGCCAGGCTGAGGTGATTCTGGTCACTCACTCTGGTCCTGAGCTCGCGCCTGCGGCTGCTGTCACATCTTTTTCCCGGGTGGGAGCGACTCGCAGAGAAAGGGTCATCAGGGCCGTTAGGAAATGAAGGGTCTTTTTCCTGACTGAGCCCTGGGACAAGTGAGATAAATCTTTTCAGTTCTCATTTAGGCTGACAGCAGCATCACTGGTGATGGAGGTTAACAGGGTAGAAAATAATGAAAAAAGGTCGGCAGCTGAGCTTCTGGCTGCCTTGTTACCAGGCCACAGCTGGGAGGGGAACAAAGGAAGCGACCTGGCCCCTGTGGGCTGGGAGAGAGCTGGGGATGGGCCTGGCTGGCTGACTTAACACAGAACGTCCCTTTGTGTCACATCAGTGATAGATAATCTCGGCACCGAGGCTGACCTCCTTCTGTACTAATAGATCCCACAGACCCTGGAACATCGAGGGGGCCAGCCCCTGGCCAGACTGGGGAGGGGGATCATCAGTCACCCCATTCTATAGATGAGGAGGTCTAGCCTCCTCATGTGGTGACCACAGACTTGTCCCTTTTGGTCTGTGGTCACCACCAGCAGGAGGCAGTGTGGCTGGGTTTTGGGAGTTGGTTCCAGAACTGCCCCTCACTGACTCGTGAACTCTGAGCCTCCACGTTTACATCTGGGAGACGGAGACGGAGGCGGTGACAGTGCCCACCTCAGGGGGCTGCTTGGAAGAGCCGAGTTAGGCCAAGTGTCCAGCACAGGCCTGGCATGCCGCAGGTACTCATTCAATGGCGGCTCAATCTTGATCCTAAAGAACTGGACCCCTCCCCATTCCTGAGCTGGGTCCTAGCACTCGGGTGGGTGTTCCCACCAACTCCTGCTCTGCGGGAGGTGAGAGCAGCTTCCAGGCCAGGTGTCCTTCCTGGGCTTGGGACTGGGGCAGCGACTCTGCCTGCCGGTTTCTCCTAGACTCAGGATGCTCTTTGACTTCATAACTTACCTCCTCACGATGCTCCAGTCCCCCTTTGACAGTGCAGTCTCCTCTGACGACTAGAGGCAGCACTTCAAATGCCGTAAGCCATCACCAGCATTCCTGTGGGTGGGTGGACAAATGCTTGCGGGTGGCCCTCGCTTTAAGTGTCAGATAAAGATCTGTCACAGCAAAAGGAACTGGCTGAGACCTTAGAGACCATCCTAGTGGTCAGGGCTCTTATGGTGGCCAACAACAGAAACCTGGCTCAGCTGGCTTGAAGGAAGAAAGGCACTTAACCTCCAGAGCCAAGTCTGGCCTCAGGCGTCGGGGCTTCAGGGGCACAAAAGAACTTTATTTCTCTGCAACTCTGCTCTGATTTTCTCTGTTTTCTAATATTTTTTGGTGAGGGGTGAAGGGTTCTCTTGTAGTCTCTCTCCATGTGGTCATGGAGACAACCATGTCCTCTCCCTATGGGGAGAGAGACAACCACATGGCCTCTGCAGCTCCGGGCGCACATTCCTACCTGCTTCAAGTCCTGTAGAAATTGAGAGAACTTGTCTCCCAGAATGGAGCCTTCTGGGCTCCGACTGCCCAGCATGGGTCACGCTTGCTCTCCTGAATCTGCCCCGGTGGCCAGCAAGCTGCAGTGCTCTGACTGACGGCGCCTGGAGACATCCCCACCCCAGAGGCTGGGTGTGCATTCAACTCCACCCAACCCATGGAGTCTTCTTACAAGAAGGAAGAGGGGTGCCTGGGTGGCTTAATTAAGCATCTGATTCTTTTTTTTTTTTTTTTTTTTTAAAGATTTTATTTATTTATTATTTCACAGAGAGAGAGATCACAAGTAGGCAGAGAGGCAGGCAGAGAGAGAGAGGAGGAAGCAGGCTCCCCGCGGAGCAGAGAGCCCGATGCGGGGCTCGATTCCAGGACCCTGAGATCATGACCTGAGCCGAAGGCAGCGGCTTAATCCACTGAGCCACCCAGGCGCCCCAAGCATCTGATTCTTGATTTTGGCTCAGGTCATGATCTCAGGGTCATGAGCTTGAGCCCTGCATTGGGCTCTGCTTAAGATTCTCTCTTTCTCTGTCCCACCCACCCCACCCCTGCTTGCTTTTGCTTTCACTCTGTCTTTCTCTCTTAAAAAAATAAAAGAAGGGAGAAATAAAACATAGATGTCCACTAGGTCTCTGTCCAGTCCCTTTATCATCCTCTGCCGTTCTCCCTCTGCTAGATGTCCCTCATAAAGGACCTTCATTACCTCTCACGATGGCTCGTTCCATTTGGGATCAATCATGATCAATAGAAAATTCTCCCCAGTATTGAAGGGAAATCTCAGTGTTGACACTCATGGTCCTGGTTATATCCTGAGGACCACACAGATCAGTTCACATGGAAACTTGTCTATTGCTTGAGGACAGAAATCATGACCCTCCAGCCAGGTCTTCCCCACCTCTGGGTAGATATTCCAGGTCCCTTCAGTTTCCCCCTGTGATTTGGCTTTGTGTTTTCCCCCCAACCTAGGTCACACCCTACCTAGGCTTTCCTAGCTTGCACAAGTTAACATTCAGAACCATTCAGAGTACTCAAGGAAGGTTTGACCAGCTGAGTAGAGCAGGGCTGTCTAGACACATTATTTCTAATAATGAAATTTATGCAGGCATTTGCTTTTTCGACCTTAGTCTCATCACATGGTTGGCTCTCTCTGGGCTCCCTGCTTGAATCCCCAGGTATTTTCATGCCAACTGTCTTTTTAATCTTTCTTACAAATTCTGCACTTTTGTTTCTTTATATTTGATCTTTTAAAACTTCGTTTTATTTGATTCTGGTCAAATGGGATCAGTGTTTTTATTTAAGTGATTTTTCAAGCAGCAATAGGGTAACTCTTCTAAGAGGTCCTAATTCCTCCTCTATGGGGAAAGCCTGTTTTATAGCTTCTCCACGTTTTCCCTTTGTGTTAACCTTCTGCTGTGTGTCAATTCTTTAACCCCATGTTCTTCTTAGTGGAGAGCTGGAAAGTGGGTCAGAGAGTTGAGGGTGAGTTCATAGTGGGGATGACCTTTGAGTTGGGCATTGAAAGATGAATAGGAGTCTGCCAAGTGGGGAAAGGAGGTTCAAAGTTCAGTGTTCAGAGAAAGTCAAGGGCAAAGGGGTAGAATGTATCATGATGGAGGTCCAAGGCAACTCAGAAGGGAGGCTGCAAAATGTCAGGCATCCACTGATTTTGGTTCTTAAGGACAATCTGTGTGCCCTCACTATGTTAAGAAAAATTAAACCAATACTTTAAAACTGTGAGATTTCACATAAAAATTAGCACTTTGTGTTTCTCTTCAAAAATTAGAAGCTCTGAGGAGCATCTGGGTGGCTGAGCTGGTTAAACATTTGACTCTTGATTTTGACTCAGGTCATGATCTCGGGATCATGAGATTGAGCCCCACGTTGGGCTCTGTTGTGCTCAGTGGGGAGTCTGTTGAAGATTCTCTCTCTCTTTCTCATTCTTCCTCTGCCCTTTGCCCCCTGTGCGTGCTCTCTCTAAAATAACAAACAAATAAAAAAAAAATAAAGAAACTTTGCCAATATCAGATCCACATGGGTTGTCCATATTTGGTAGTAGTTGGCTGGAACCGAGTAGCTGGTAGCCCCTTTAGACAGGGCACACTGTCCCCACCGTCTCAGGGTCCCTGCTGCTGTCTGGTGTAGCACACCTGCTTGGCTCCTTTATTTTGCCTCCCTGGCCCTTTCTGCATTTGAATTTGTGGCCTCATTTTTAAATATGATCCACAAATTCGAGCATCAGAAACACCACCTGGTGGTCTTGTTAAACAGGTTGTTAGGCCCCATTGCCACAGGGTCTGAATCGGGAGAGTGGAGAATGGCCCCAGAATCTGCCTTTCTCAGAAGCTCCCCGGTGATGCTGCTGCTGCGGTCTGGGGACCACACATGGAGAATGACTTACCTTGTTTTACAGGTGAGGAAACTGAGGCCTACCTCTGGTAAAAACAGAGTCTGGCCCTGAACACAGGTTTTCCACGCCAGCTCCTGTACTGAATCCACGAACTCCTGCAGAGCCCCGGTGGGGAGGGTCCATCTGCATCCTGCCTGCTTTCCCTTCCTGCCCCTACGGTGTCTGAGATGGGGCATGGAAGCCCATTCATTCCATTTTCAGTCTCAGCCTCCTTAACAATAGCCATCCGTTATTCTATGCTCTGATGCCTACAGAATTTAATTACTTGCCTGGCCGTGAAGTGAATTTGATTGTTGGGAACTGCGGTGTTCTGGAGGAAGCACTAATGAGGAAAGACTCTTAGCGGAGACGACAAGGCATCTGGGGGGCTGGTGTTTGAAAGCAGCCATTCACTGTGTGGCAATAGGTCTTGGTCTTCAGTGAGGTTTTCGTTCCCGCCTCGAAGATGTCCGTCGCATTTCATAAATAAATCAGGGCTTTTGTGTCTAATAATTGCCTTGCTTTGTAACCAAGATCAAAAGCACCCATGGCCTTGGATTCAAAGCCAAGTTTATTTTTTATTTCTTGGTTGCAGGAGAGAGCGAGGGTTTGCATGCTGGTGGGTCCAGTTTAGGAGGCCTGCCTAGAGAGAGAGAGAGAGAGAGAGAGAGAGCACAAAGTGGGCAAACTGCCAAGAGAATGAGAAACCTTCAGCCAATCCCCACTGACTGCCAGGGAGACAAAGTCATGAACACTCACTCTGCTAGTAGAGCTTGCTGAGCTGGTCCCCATCAGGCATTCTTGACTCATTTGATAAACATGTATCAGTAGTACTATCATGATAGTAGGTAAACAATAATTATAGAAAGCAAACAGTGAGTGCTTACTGTGTGCTGGGCTCTGGGCTAAGCACCCCATAGATATTCAATTCTGAAAGCCTAAGTTCAAGATGCCGTCACCATCCCATTTTCAGATGAGGGAACTGATACTCATAAAGGTGAGCTGGGATTTGAGTTCAGATGTGGCTGACTGGAGCCCATGCTTGGTGGTAGACAGTTGCTAAAGAAGACAGAGAGATGAGTCAGACACATTGCCCTCTTGGGGAGATCACACTGTAGAACAGAAGCAAAGACACAGGTGTGTAACTGTGATTCGAATACAGCAGAGAGGGACATGGGTACGGAGGGAGAACTTCAAATCTGGGATGGGGGTTTGGGGCTCAGAGAAGGTTGAATGTTGGGGATGCAGAATTTGAAGTGAGTCTTGAAGGATTAGGATTGATTCCAGTGTGGGTTCCCCTAGGAAGCCAGGATTATAATGCAGAAGTATATTAGCGAGTACTCTTGGGGGTCCCCACCTGCAGAAGGAAAAGAAGGAAAGCAGGAGGCAGTGAATGGAGAAGTTGTGCTTTGGTGCAGTCACAACTAAAGCTTCAGTCTACTCCTGGGGAGAGCTCCAAAGTGGGTGGCCCTTCTGAGTTCTCCTGAGTAGGGGCGAGGAGACTGGGCCTTTATACCTTATTATTGCTCCCAGAAGGGGGCATGGTCTTGAGCGGATACCTCTTTAGTTAAGGCAGTTCCAAAGAGGGCCAACAGCTTGGATGTCTGCCAGTAGCACTCCTCACAGCTACGGAGCTAAATACTGTGCACCTGAAAGGGACCTGGGTGGCACGTCACTGTGTCCACACAGATACGCAGGGATTTGAGAAAAGTCAGACACAGGAATCCAGACCACAGCAAAGGCTAGCGGACAGAAGTGTCTGGGTCCTGCGGCATGAACAGGTAGGTTGGTGTTGCGGTTCAGTGCAGTGCTTAGGGCTGTAGACATATTCTCTGGCTCAGTCCTGGTTCTGCCACTTTCTGGCCTTGTGAGCTCAGCCTAAACTCTCGATCTTCTAAGTTTTGTCATTTTCAAGATGAAGCTAATAATAACCTCCTTCATGGGGTTGCTGTAAGGATTGAAAAAAGATGATATAAAACCACTAGCTGGTACACAGTAAGCAATCAGTAAATATTAGCTATTATTAGGAAGGTTCTTGGGATTTTGAGAGAGAACATAGACTTAAGTTTGGAGATGGAATGAAGGAGTATTTTATTCAGGGCACACAGGTTAAACAAAGGGTCAGAAATAGGAAAATATGCTCGGGAAGCCACTCACTGATTAATTCTAAATGATGGTCGCCATGGGCACCTGGGTGGCTCAGTTGGTTAAGCGACTGCCTTCAGCTCAGGTCATGATCCCAGCGTCCTGGGATCAAGTCCCTCATCGGGCTCCCTGCTCCATGGGGAGTCTGCTCCCTCTGACCTTCTCCCCTTTCATGCTCTCTCTCACTGTCTCTCTCTCAAATAAATAAAAATAAAATCTAAAAAAAAAAAAAAGAAAAAATCTATATGATGTTGTTCTTGTCTCTTTCATAACCTCATTTCTTTTTCTTGCCTTATATTGGCAAGGACCACCATCTATGAATGGGAGAGAAATGGTATTTTTAATTTTTACTTTTTAATTTTTTAAAAAGATTTATTTATTTGAGAAAGAGAGAGAGAGAGCAAGCACACAAGCAAGTGCAGGGAGGGGCAAAAGGAGAGAGAGAATCCCGAAGCAGACTCTCCAGTGAGTGCTGAGCCTGATGTGGGGCTCAATCCCAGGACCCTGAGATCATGACCTGGGCCTAGATCAAGAGTGGGCCACTTAACTAACTAAGCCACCTGGGTGTCCCTGTATTTTGACCTTGAAAAGGCATACTTCTAACTCTTCATCATTTAGGACAAAAACTCTTAGCAAATAGAAATAAATAGGAACATCCTTAGCTTGTTAGGATATTTATCAAAAGCCAACAGCAAATATCATACTTGCCACTGAAGAGAATTCTGTAAAATGGCTTGCTACAGAAATTAATAATGTTCCTGCATGTCAGCTATGTCCAATTAGAAAATGTAATTTAAAAAGTGCATACATCTGAAAACAAGAGTGATTGAAAATTAATGCCATTACTGCTACAAATTAGCTACATCCTGGAAGTTTTGATGAGTGATGCTTTCATTGTCATGTGGATATAAATATTTCATAATTTCCATGGCAACTTCTTCTTTGACCCATGCATTATTCAGAACTATGTTTATTTTAGTTCCAAAGGTTTTTTTTTTTTAAAGCTTTGCACTTGCTTTTACTTTCTAACTTTATCTCCGTGTGCTAAGAAAATAAGATCTGTAGGTTGTATTTTTGTATTTTTTATTTTTGTTGAAACATTTGCCTTATCAGATATCGAGACTTCCTCTACAGTGATAGTCAGGAAAACAGCAGGTACTAGAGGAGCACTGGGTCCGCTGACTAATGGGAGAACAGAACCTTCTGCAAATGGGAGCGCAGTAAGTGACTGTGTGTTATGGATCGGTCACGGGGGAGTGCAGACTCTTTGGAAACAGGGTGGATTCCCTTGGTTGTCATTTTGGGGGTTATGTTTAGGAAATGATTTTACACATACACACACATCTATATTTTTTGTATAGAAAAATGAAACCTCTACCTTAGTTCACAAAAATATATTCTAGATAGGTTAAAGCACTAAAGGTGAAAAGCAGAACTTGGAAACTATAGAAGAAAATATAGGCGGTTATATTTAAAACCTTGGTGGTAGGAAAAGAAACATAAAAAGGAATGTTTCTTCTGCCTAAAGGAAACATAAAAAAGCACAAACTGTAAAGAAAAATACTGATAAATGCCGTTATAGAAAAATAAAAAAAATCTTCCTACAACAATAAATAAGTAAAGACAAAACAAAAAGAAACACAGTCTGACTCCTGTTGGATTGGTTGGACAGTCCTAAGTGCCGACAAGAGGGGAGTATGAGGGGCTCTCATAACCTCCTAATAAACATGCAAATCGGTCCAGCCCCTTTGGAAAACAACTGAGCAGTGTCTAGCAACAGTGAAGGAGGAGGTGTACCCCTATGACCCAGCAATTCCACTTTTAAGATCTATAAAAATATTCTAGCATATCTCACACACACACACACACACACACACACACACACACCCTTTGTATGAGGGTGTTTGCTACAATAGTGTTTATAGTAAAGAAACAGAAAAATCACCTAAATGTCCGTCACGAAGGGGATGGCTAAATAAGCTATAGTTAGTCCTACAGTGGGCTAACATATCCGGAAGATGAAGGAATTAGATCTGTATGTATCAGGTGGACAAAACTGGAAAATGAAATGTTGGGTGAAAAAAGCAAGATGAGCTATGATTTTTTAAAAAATGTTTTCTTTCTTTCTTTCTTTTTTAAGATTTTATTTATTTATTTGACACAGAGAGAGCACAAGCAGGCAGAGTGGCAGGCGGAGGGGAAGAGAGAAGCAGGCTCCCTGCCGAGCAAGGAGCCCAGTGCAGGATTCGATCCCAGGACCCCAGGGTCATGACCTGAGCCGAAGGCAGCCACTTAACTGATTGAGCCACCCAGGTGTCTGGAGCAATGATGTTTTTAAACAAGTTAAAAATGGAAAGTAATAGTCCATATCGTTTATATCGTGAGATGGTGTGACTTAAGGCTATGCAAAGATGGTTTGTGTAAGAAGACACACTAGCTGAAGAGGAGCAGTTGAGGAATAAGGGAGGAAGAGAGGGAACAAAGAACACTCTTGGTTGTATCTGAATATTGTAATGTTTTGCTTTCTAAGAGCATTTGAAGCCAAAATGGAAAAATCCAATTTGGATGGCAAGTTCATGACCATTTGTTATTGTTCTCTCTACTCTTCTGTATGTTTGAAATATTGGAGAACTGAAATGAAGGGGGACAAAAAGCAAGGGCAGTTGGAGACAGATAAAGGAAGCCCTTGGATGTTAGAATGAGAAGTTGGGCTTTATGTTCTAGACAAGGGAGAACCACTGAAGGTTCTTGCATAGGGGATGACATAATCAGAGCCAAGTTAAAGAATGATTAATTTGGTATATCTGATGGCTTTGAAAGAGAGATGCTGGGCTCAGGGAGAGAAGTTACGTTTTATTACACATACACACTGATAATGCAGATTGGTGGTGAAGGGTAGTAGGAACCTGGATCAGGGAGGGTGATACGAGATTAGAAACGAAGGAAGGGATGGATGGGCAAGTAGAGAGGTGGATGGGGAAGCTCTTGGGTAGACAGGTGGATGGATAGAGGAGGCATTGGGTGGATGAGTAGACTGGAGGATGGGTGAATGGGTACAAAGGTGTTGGATAGATGGGTACAGATATTTCTTTTTCAAAGATTTTATTTCTTTATTTGAGAGAGAGAGAGTGCAATTGGGGGCGGGAGCAGAGGGAGAGGGACAAGCAGACTCCTTGAGTACGGAGCCTGGCGCGGGGCTCGATCCCATGACCCCAAGATAATGATCTGAGCCGCAATCAAGAGTCGGACACTTAACTGACCGAACCACCCAGGCGCCTGGGGTGCATTCCTTTTTGAAGTGCCAATGCAATTTTCATGACATCTTGTTCACAGACGGTGCCGGTGGAGTAGAAGATCAGATGATGAAATGACAAGGAGGTGAAAGTCATGTCTTGGGTCAGTGATGCAGCAGTAATAAGCGATTAATCATGTTTTGAATCCAACAAATAAGCCTGACCACATTTGTATTCACCTGGGAGATCATGTAGAGAGGGGAAAAAAACAGCTCAAAACTTAGTGCTTTGGGGTTTCCATAGGTATTGGTTTTTCAGGAAGATAGCTTTGTCACGTTCCCCAGGACACAGACTCCCCTTCTTTCACTCTCAATTTTTCTCTCCTTATCTGCAAGAGATTCATGGCAATGAATGAAGGAAGGAAGGAAGGAAGAAAAGGAAGGAAGAAAGGAAGACAGGCTTACATCAGGGACATAGTCCAGGAAGATTACTCCTGAATACGTTCTGCTTCCATAGAGACTCGGGCCAGCAATCCACCCCATCTCCTTCTGCTTTGACCTGGAGGCCAGGGGAAGGGCAGGGACTTGGTCACAGATAACAGAAGATTCTGTAAAATGGCACTTGGCCCTGTGTGTTATCTGATATTTACGATGATCCAAAGCAGAGCCTTGTAAATGTCAGTATGCTTTTTATACTAAAGGCAGAGGAGTATCCACGTTTTATAATTATTTTGGAATGTTTGGGGAAAAAAATTTTAAAGGCGCAGAGAGTGCTAACCTTCCCAGTGGAGGCAGCAGCGTGGAGTGGTGGAGGGAATCACATCTACCAGCTCTATGGTCTTTGGCAAATGACTCTACCTTCCCTGAGCTCCTGTGTCCTAATCTTTGAAGGGGGGTGGTGAGTGATTTAATGATGGTGCATCCCATAGAGGGCTGATATTAGGCTTAAGTGAGGTGTTGTCTGTAAAGCAGGTGTCTTTGGGCCTAGCACATCCTGCGAGATCAATGAACAATAGCTATTACTATTGTCATTATCTATACTGACAAGTATTAGTAGTAATTATAGTCCGAAGCAGTATTATTAACAATGATAATAAGTATTCTTAGTAATAATACTTAGTATTACCAGGAGAGATCCAGAAACTCCTAGCCTGTGAGGTCACTTGTTCACAATCATTCCAAGGTATGCTTGGACTTCCTCAGACCGGTTATTGTAAGCATTTCTGAAAGTGGAAGCCCTCTGCAAACAGCGTCCCAGAGAGATGCTGGGAGTGGTTATAAGGGGAGGACGGTGATATTGCCGGGCTCCTGTGTATGCATCGTTGGAGGTGGGGGGGGGGCATTTACCACTGCCCGGCACCTCTGATGAGTGGTCCCTGGGCCTTCCTGCTTCCTGCAGTCTCATCCCAGCCCCGGCAACAGGGGGAAGAGTTCAGGGCTCCAGTGTACATTCCAGATTCTTGTGCAGATGATAGCATTTGGAGCTGCAGCACCGGGAGACATAGACTGGTGTGGAAAGGGAGGAAAAGCAGGAGGTGTCCAGAGCCAGGGAAGGGGGAGGACAACGGAGAAGAGGGGAAGAGTCACAAGGGTTCAGATGGAAGGTGGAGCAGAGATTAGGCTACGGGTGATGCTTGAGGACGAGGGGCCAGGACGTGGCAGAATGCCCGCAGCCCAGTTATTGGCAAGCTAGGACACAGCTGGGAGAAACAGCCAGCTAGCTGTCCAAACTGCTGTTTCCAGGGATAGGCTGACCTTATGGGACAAACTAGAGAAGCCCCATCCCTCTGAGACATGCCTTTTCAGCCTTTGCTTGGGAAATAAGATCACAATTGCTCTGGGAGATGGCCAGTGGTACATATATCATATATTTAAATAGAGAACATCTGTGGGTCTCAAGTTTTGTTATTTGCGTAGAAAACAAGCAGGAGGGTGGAAACACAGTGGGATTTAGAACTAAAGGAGAGAAAAGAAATTTTTTATGTAGTTTTGTTTATTTGTTTCCTTTTGTTGGCTTGGAACCCCAGATCTAGGAAAGCCACGAACTGTCTCCAAAGTCCCCCAACATGAGCACGTCTAGTTGAGCAAAGAGAGATCAACTTTGCTGGAGCAACCCTGCCCAGGTGGAAGAGAGGCCCCATGGATATCTGAGAGTTGAGAAAGCCTCCGTCTCACTCCCGGCTTTAACATTTTCTGGAGGATTGTTTAGAATGGTTTCCTTTAGAGAAGTGGAGGGAGTCTTGTCATTAAAACTCAACTTTTTTGGGGGGTGCCTGGGTGGCTCAGTCGGTTAAGTGTCTGCCTTCGGCTCAGGTCATGATCTCAGGGTCCTGGGATCGAGCCCCACATCGGGCTCCCTACTCAGCGGGAAGCCTGCTTCTCCCTCTCTCACTCCCCCTGCTTGTGTTCCCTCTCTCACTGTGTCTTTGAAAAAAAAAAAACAACAAAAAACAAAAAAAACCCCTCAACTTTTTTGGATGGTATTATTTTTCTAGACTTTATCACTGGAAATGACCCACCTGTTAGCTTGGTTTTTAAAAATAGAACTTGGGGTGCCTGAGTGGCTTCCTCAGGTAAGCAGCTGCCTTTGGCTCAGGTCATGATCCCAGGGTCCTGGGATGGAGTCCCATGTCAGGCTCCCTGCTCCGTGGGGAGCCTGCTTCTCTCTCTGCCTAACACTTCCCCTGCTTGTGCTGTCTCTCTCTCCCTCTCACTCTCTTTCTGACAAATAAAATAAATAAAATGTTAAAAAAATAAATAAAAATAGAACTTCTCAAATACAGCTCAGGAAGTCCCAGGACCTATAGTAACAGTTTTGAGGGTTTCCCCCCAAAAGCATAATTAGCCCTGCATTGAAAAAAATAAATCAATCACCGATGGCAAGGTTTCTACAGAGCAAATAAATCAATTTCTCTCAGGAAATATTGTGTCAAAAATTTTTTTGAGAGTCGATCCTGCATTGACATGAATGTGTGGTTTTTTTTGGAGAAAAAAATGATAGAGATTTTGAAAAGCCCCTTTTGCTCTTTTCTGGTTTCCTGTTGCTTCTGTGTGTTAGTTAGCTCATAAGCAAGCATTTATAGAGCTCCTCTAAATGCAAGTCTTTGTGATCAGAACTACAGGAAGCCGCAGTCCCAGCCTTTACTAAGCTTATGCTCTAATTGGTTGGAATTGGTCCTTTTGCAGGAAAGCTTGTACTTGGAGGGTTTTCAGGAGGCTCTCTTGCTCTGTGGGCATTTTGGTATATTCAGACTGATACAAGCTCAGATTCTATCAGTATTCTTTCGCTTCAGCAGAAACGATCATCTATTGGACCCTCTAAACTGAAAGACCAGAGGTGAAGTCTTGTTTGGACTTCGCTAGATCTAGGACACTGATCCTGTTGTCAGGGCCTCGACTCACCTTGTGGTGGGCAAGACGGCTGCAGGGAGCCCGAGACTCCTGACATCCTAGCTTAGCAACCCCAGAGGAGGGAGGATCTGAGAGTGTGGTTGTTAGAAAGCTCCTGGGCAAGAGTCTCACTGGCTCAGCCTGGAGTACATTTCTGGCCTGGCCCAGTCACTAGACACAAGGTGCTGGAGTACTCTCAGGCTGGGTCCCGCGACTGATGGACCATCCTGTATGATGATGCAAACAGAGGTCCGTCTCGCCATATCTCATCAGCTGTTCTCAGGAGAAAGAGAAAGGGAGAGGTGAGAGGTGGTCATCGTGGCTGATGTCTTTCTAGCAGGGCAGGTGGCCCAAGAAGGACCAGGCTAAGGAGCACCAGGTCTGCCCATAAGTGGGAACGAGGGCCATGGATGTAGATTCCTGCACCAATGGTGGGAAAGTACACTGGACCGGCAGGTGGTGTCCTGGCAGAAGCCACACCCTCCTTCATACTTTCTTTATGGCCAGGACTCATTGCCCTTACAGCCTTGCAATGGCTTCTTTCATCTGTGTGCCTACGTCTCATGCCAAGCCCTACAGAAGCAGACCAAAGAACGACATGACAAATGCCATCTTTGGAGTCGGACCAATCAAAAGCTGAATCCCACCTCTGCCACTCCCTTGCTGTGTGACCTGGGGCAAGTCGCTCCACCCTTCTGATTCTCCAGCCCTCCTCTCTCAAGTGGGCATCCTAATAGTACCTACCTTTAAGGTTTCATTAGGTAACGTATGGAAGTGACTTTGGACAGTGTTCAGCAAACGTAAAGGCCATCACAAGTGCTAGCCATGGTTGATAAAGCACAGATGGCGTCTCGTTCAGCTTTGGGTCTTTAGTACCTAGTGAGGCTGGTATCCAGTAAGTGTTCAATAAGTGCTTGCGTAGATGAAGCTGAAGCCAGGTGAGGAGCTGGCCGCAGAGTTACAAGAGGAGGTAGTACAGGCAGGCGGATGGGAATGGGGAGGCTCTGAGAATTTACAGCAGGCAGTGGTGTTGGCGTCCGTGGGGGAGACAGGGGTTTGGGTCTCGGGATCCAGACTCTTCCGTGGCTCTCAAGTGTCAGGGTAGGAGCAGGGCACTTGTTAAAAAGTCACTGTCCCAGGGTCCATCTTAGCAGGTCTGGGATCACTGTCTTTGATGAGCGCCAAGGGATTCGGAGGGCTGCCCCTTGGAGACACAACTCCAGGCCCTGGGTCACACTCAGATGCCTCCCTGGGCCAGATGGGTGACGTGGACGGGTGAAAGGAGATGCTGGGCACTGTGGCCAACCAGAGAACACAAGCCTCATCTAGAGGCAGCCATGCTCCAAGTGGGGACTCGATATTGCCAGGTCTCCTAGTTTTTTCAAGAGAGGCTGAAAATCAAGACTTGTAAATGGAATTTCCTGATTTTTTTAGATGCTGAGAAAAAGTTAGATTTTTGAAAACAGCAAAAGGCCAAATAAAACATGTCTGTAGGCCAGAGAAGAGCTGCCACTTGGAGTCCTTGGTCTAGGGCCGTGGTTCTCACCCAGGGCGGTTTTGCACCCCAAGGAACATTTGGCTGCATCTTGTCCCAGCCTGGGGGCGGGGGTGGGGAATGTTACTGGCATTTAGTGGTTAGAGGTCCGGGATGTTGCTAACCCAGTACACACACCATTGCTTCCCCCTCAGAGAGTTAGGTGGCCAGAAATGACATTGAACTGGCATGAGTTGTGGGCAGAAGAAAGAGGCAGGGCAGAGACACCTGCCACCTGATTTTTATAGAGAGACAGGGCTCTGCCCTTCAACCCTGAGGAGCCCCGGCTGCCATGGCTGGGCCCTTGTGGGTCAGGTAGAATTGTTTTCTCCAGGGTGCACACTTCTGGTAGAAAAGCAGCCTGCCACCCCCAACCTCTACAAGCATGAAAGTCATGCTAAAAATTCGAACAATGAGTGCTAATACATTGCCACTTGGGTCCCCAAGGGCTGGGTGTGATGGTCTGCTCAACGTTATCAGGGTTTTGGCCTCCTGTTCCTGGTGGAATGTTTAGTTTGGGCTCCTCATTCAGTAGTTTCTGGAAGTGTAGTTGAGAATCTTTCCCTTCCCAACCATAACAAAATAACTGTGCAGTTCAATAATGATTTGCTGAGGGCCTGCTCTGTGGCCAGCCCGGCTCTGGGTGCTATGGGGCAGATGAACAGAGACTCGGGGTGGGGGTTCCATGTGGAGGCTTACCGTGCTGTGGAGAAAACCCAAGAACCAGACCGTGAGCCCTCCCGCTGCAGTCCACCCTCCACACACTGTTGAAGCACTGTTCTGGGCACCACTCTCTCCCACTCAGAAACATTCTGTGGCTCCAGTCCCACTCCGAATGAAGCCTGCCCTCCGTTAGCCCTGGTGATCTGACCCAGCCTCCATTTCAAGCTTACTTTCTGCTATTCTGTTGCTGTGCGCCTCTCTTTGCAAACCAAACTTTGCCCTACACTCACTCTCCTGCCCTGCCCTTGCTCAGGCTGTGCCCCCCACCCGGAATGCCATCTCTGGCCATTCATGCAAACTGAGATGGCTCTGGTGGTACTCCCCACCCCACCATCCTCTTTATCCTATTTTTATCCTGTCTTTCACCCTCTATAGCTCTGTCTGCCTCCTGCCTCATTTATGTTCTTGACCCTTGACCTACCAACTGGGAGATTCTCAAGGGAAAAGCTAATTAAAAATTCAACTATATGTTCCTTTTCTGGGCAACCTGCTAGCCTTGTCTCCGGCATCTGCTGGGTCCACTCAGCCTGTGCTGCTAGCTCTTCATCTGTGCCTGGCCCGGTGCCGGCTGCTCACATAAATGTCATCTCTCTGTGTCCTCACAAGGACTCTGTGAAGCTCGGGACAGCTTCCTACTTTTACAGATAAAAAAACTAAGGCTAGAGGAGCTTTCGCTTCATTCACAGACTCATTCAACATAGTTAATGAGCACCTGCCATGCCCCAGGCTCTGTGGTGTTGCAGGGACATGGGAGTGGGAAACCCAGGAAGCAGATCTGAGACGGTTGAAGTTGGCATCTAGCAGAATGGCGAGGGACATTCTTGGGGTCCACACTTTGGGAGGGCAGGGGAGGGAGCAGACGAAGTCAAGCCATGCTGCAGGCAGCCTTGCTAGAAATCTTAGACAGCTCTCTGAGTAGTTCTAAAGATGGAGAAGCCCTTTAGAGCTGTCCCAGTTGAGAGTGGAGAAGCAGACTTTTATGCCCCCCCCCCCCATTTGTCTTCAGACAGAACCTGTTAGTGCTTGGAAGGGATGTTACCTCGTGTACTGAGGCCATCCCTGAAGGGTGTCTTGGCTGGGGGCAGTCTGCTGGTAGCCCTCCCAGCAGCTGAGATATCTGAGCACCTGCCCTCAGAGAGAAAAATCTCTTTGTGCTCATGGGACCTTGATTCAAGTGGGGGAAACAAATGATCAATGAATTAACACGTTAAAGAAGCAAGACCATTACACATCCCTTAATATGAGGACAGAAACAGGTGCTTATTATACATACAAGGAAGCTGAGCTGTCTCGAGGTTTAATGGCTTAAAGCCCCACCTCCTGTCCTGGTCTCTGGCTCCAAAATTCAGCCCTCTCCACTGTATAACGAGGCCCGTGCTAATCACCTAGAACCTCAAAAGTCAAACTAAAGATTGGTCTTGATCTTGTAGGAACTAAGGAAGGTCTGGAGGGAATAAAATACAAAATGACCCTGGCACGGGCATGCAGAACTGGGGACCAGAGTTAGGGACTTCGTTAAGCCACATCTTTAGAAGTCTGGGTCCTGCAGTGATGATGTGCTTGTTCTGGGACTGGTGGTCCCAGATGCTTAGGATGCTTTTGGCTGCAGGTAAAAGAAAACTGTAGCTTCAAGTGACTTAACCAGCAAAACCACAGAAACGGAAGTTGGCTGAGAGGAAGGCTCTGGGTTCACTCAAAGCAGTTTCTCAGCAGCTCATGAAGAAGCCAGATTCCTTTTGCTCTGCGACCCAAGGTTATTTCCTATTCTGGTCCTAAGGTGCCTGCTGGTAGCAACTGGGGCCCTCAGGAGAAAAGCTAAAACCTTCCCTCAACCTTCTAAGTCCTTCTCTTCCATCCAGTTAAGTCACATGCTCAGCCCTGGACTAACAGACCAGAATAACCCACTGTCTCGAGTTGGGATGGAGTCAGATTCCCTGGAAGAGCTCAGCTGGAGGAATCAATACAGAGCCAAATCCATGGCCGTTTTAGGAAGCAGAAAGGGTGCTGGGGCTGGATGTTGGGGAGGGAGTCAGCCTTACATGCTACGGAGAGCAAGATTGAGCAGTCTGAGGGCAGGGCACAGTGACAGACCGGATTGAAAGGGAAGGAACAAAAATTTTTTCAGAAATAACTCCAAGGTTTCCCGTTGCCATGCTTGGGATGGTATTACCTTGTTGACCAAACTCAAGGGGATGGGGGGAGTTTCAGGTTTGATTTTGGATAATCTGAGTTTGATGTGACAAGGAAACATTCGAAGTGTATGGTTTTGCAACAAAGTTCTAAGTCTTTGAGCTGGGTCTCCAAGTTCTGCAGGACAGAGCCCGGGAGAGGACTACCAAAATGGCGACACGGTTGCAGGTCCCTGAGAAGTGGAAGCTGGAGTCAGGACTGTGCGGGGAGCTGGCTGGGGCAGGGCCTGGGAAGGCAAGACTGGTGGGTGTTTGAGAAGCAGGGTTCTCCTGGCAGAGCTGCTTGTAGGAATTCATCTGTCAGGGGTCTTTGCTCATGTGTACAGTGACAAGGTACAAGGATGTTCACCCCATCCTTGCCTGAAATGTTAAGAGACTGGAGACAATCTAAATGCCCATTGTTATGAAGCTGTTTAATTAATTATGACTCATCTGGTATATGGAACCTCAAGCAGCTGTTTAAAAAAAGGAGGATGCAGGACCTCTGTGACTGCAAATGAAAAATCTCAAACATATGGTCAGGTGGAAAAAAGCAAGATGAAAAGATGGGTGTAGAATACTTCCATTTGGGTGAAAAAATAAAAGAATATGCACTAGCCACACGTGTGTCTGTATATTCATAGACTGTTTCTGGAAGGTATCAAAAGAAACTTATAATAGCAGTTGCCTCTGGGTGAGGTTGTGGGAGCTTGGGAGACTTACTTTTTCCTTTTTGCCTTGCTGGCTATTAGCGTTTCTTTAACCCTGTGCATTTATTACCTATCGAAAAAGTTAGATCATAAAAATAAATACATAAGAACCTGGGTCTTGGGTGTCAGAGAGGTTAGTGAGACTGAGGACTGAGAGGAGGCTACTGGAGGGTGTCAGAGAGTCCAGAGTCCAGTCAGAGAGGCAAGAGTCAGGGAGAGGGGCCACAGGGGAAACTGAGGCACAGGCTGGAAACTTCCTCATGAGAATCAGGAATAGAAGGAGGTGGGCATAGCTGGTTGGGTTGGTTGACCACCACTGCAGATGCACGGGATGCGACCGAAGTTTCCCCCAGGAGCTTTGCACAGGAGGTTCTGCTCGGGCTCTGCTGTGGTTTGGAGTTCAGTCCCCTATCTTTAGCCACTAGAGCTGCAGGGAGGTCTAAGCAGATCTCTGGACTGCCCAGAGCTTTGTCTATCTTTTAAGAGACCTTCGGATGGGTGATTTCTGGCAACTGCCGTACCAGAAGCTGAGAGAAAGGCTGTGAGGTAGGAAAAGGAGCCTAGGAAGGTATCATATCTGGTCTTGAGCCTTCCTCTGCTCCTGCTGAGTCCGGGGGCTCCTGACCTCTGTGAGGGAGGGAGGAAGACTGGTCTCTGCCCATCATTCGCTGGTCATACTTGAGCTGAGGGAGCTGAAAGGGGAGCACGATGACTTGGCTCTCACGGAGCGGAGATCAGGGCTCCCGTTTTCTTCCTTCCTTCCTTTCTTCATTCTTCTCTCTCTTTCTTTTAAATTTAAATTCAAGTATAATTAGTGTACAGTGTTGTCATAGTTTCAGGTGTACAAACTAATGATTCCACAATTCTGTACACTAGTGTTCATCACGGTAAGGTGCTCTTAGTCCCTTCACCTATTTCACCCATTTCCCCACTCCCTCCCCTCTGGCAGCCACCAGCTTGTTCTCTGTATTTAGAAGTCTGTTTTAGAGGGGTTGTCTCTTTTATTTGTTTTGTTTCTTAAATTTCACATATGATTTTTTTTTCTTTCTCTGACTGACTGACTTCATTTAGCACTATACCCTCGGGGTCCATCCCTACTGTTGCAAATGGTAAGATTGCATTCTTTTTGATGGCTGAATAATATTCCATTGTACATATATAAACATCTTTATCCATTCATGAGTGGGCACTTGGACTGCTTCCATATCTTGGCTATTGTAAATAATGCTGCAATAAACATAGGGGTGTATATATCTTTTAGAATTAGTGGGTTTTCTTTGGGTAAATACCCACTAGTGGAATTAATGAATTGTGTGGTAATTCTATTTTTAATTTTTTAAGGAACCTTCATACTGCTTTCCACAGTGACTGCACACCAGTTTGCATTCCCACTAACAGTGCAAAAAGGTTCCATTTCCTTCACATCCTTGCCAAGACACGTTATTTTCAGGACTCCCACTTTCAACATGGAAACCTCACGTGATAGTCCAGGCAAACAGGGAGAGTATTAACCAAAACAACAGTAATAGTAATAATAATAATAAACCTTAAGTAACAGAGAATCCTAGACTCTTCAGGCTGGGTGGGATCTGGAGATAATTTGTTCATTGTTTTCTGAATTGCCTCTCTCAGTATACCAAATGTGTAAGTCACCTCATGGAACAAGGATCAAGATCATCTAAACCATATACTACAGCACTCCTTAGAAAGCCCACATATGTGAGGCTATGAAAGCCTCTGAAAAGTCCTTTTGTAAGAAAACCTGTCTCCCCTGGTTCAACTAGCTTTTCCCAAGTGCATTTGCTTCCAGAAGCCTCTGCCCCCTTTTTTTAGTGTAACGCTCAGTAGTGACTCCCAGACCAAGTTTTGGGAGGTGATGCTTTAGTTTAAGCTTCTTATTTTGTAGATGGTAAGGAAGGCTCCAAGTCCACATGGCCAGTCAGTGATGCAGTGGAGGCAACTGATCTCTCGCCTTGTGCTCCGTAGCCTGTCTGTTAGCCTCTCTTGTTCATGAGGAATTGAGATGCTAGATCATTATTTCCCAAACTGTGATATATGGAACCCCACTCTTATGAGGTGCTAATGAGTATTGAGCGAGGGACACATACTCCGGTCACATTGGCTTAATACCAACCCATAGTGAGAATGCAAGCTGGTGCAGCCACTCTGGAAAACAGCATGGAGGTTCCTCAAAATGTTGAAAATAGAGCTACCCTACAACCCTGTAATCGCAACTCTGGATATTTACCCTAAAGATACAAATGTAGTGATCCGAAGGGGCACATGCACCTGAATGTTTATAGCAGCAATGTCCACAATAGCCAAACTACGGAAAGAACCTAGATGTCCATCAACAGATGAATGGATAAAGAAGATGTGGTATATATACACAATGGAATACTATGCAGCCATCAAAAGAAATGAAATCTTGCCATTTGCAATGACGTGGATTGAACTAGAGGGTATTATATTGAGCAAAATAAGTCAATCAGAGAAAGACAATTATCATATGATATCCCTGATATGAGGAATTTGAGAAGCAGAATGGGAGGTTTAAGGGGTAGGGAAGGAAAAAATGAAACAAGATGGGATCAGGAGGGAGACAAACCATAAGAGACTCTTAATCTCACAAACAAACTGAGGGTTGCTGGGGGGAGGGGAGTAAGGAGAGGGGTGGGGTTATGGACATTGGGGAGCGTATGTGCTATGGTGAGTGCTGTGAAGCGTGTAAGCCTGATGATTCACAGACCTGTACCCCTGAGGATAATAATACATTATATGTTAATAAAAATAATTAATTTTTAAAAATTGCTAAAATAAAATAAAATAAAATTCCATGAATAAAAAAAAGACCCACCCATAGAATTAAAGATGAACAGATTGGCTGTGGATTTCTCAGAATCTTTAACATGGTAATGTATCTTCAAATCACCAAGGCAGGGAGATATAAGGTTCCCCAACTTATTTGGCCAGGGAATTCCTTTTGCAAGGGACCTCTCCCCATGGATTTGTTTCATGGATACAAATTGAGTAATTGAAGTTTCCATCGATAAGGTCTATATTGGTTTCTGTGCCTATCCCCACCCATCCCAAGTACTCCTGACCTTTCTGTGTTGAAAAGGAAATTGGTCAATGCAACCAGTGACCTTCTCCCTCTCTGACATTTGTTCTTCCATATTCCAGAGCAAGGAGATCGGCCTGCAGATGCACGAGGAGCTCCTGAAGGTCACCAATGAGCTCTACACAGTAAGTCCCATTCAGGCTCTGCTGCTGGGCTTGGGATCTGGTCCCCTTTCTTCAGCACCAGGAGCCAAAGGGAGTCCAACCAGAGTCATGGGATGAGCCTGGGCATTTTTGCTGTGTCTTGGGCTGAGTGACAGGGGGTTGTCCTGGTGGGATGTAATGGTTTACAACCCTGGCTTCTGATTCTGTATAGCTGGGGTGGGGCCCTGAGCATGTTTAGTTTGTATACGTTCACAAGAGACCTGCCTGACCTGCCAGGTGTGGGAATGTGTTTCCTTCCAAAGCAGAAGACACGAGGTCAGGGAGGGGACAGCATGGATAAAACCTCCTGAGGCAGGGATGTGGGTCTGGAGTCAAATGCAATGGGCTGAGGCTGAGGTCTGCTCCTTATTGGTGATGGAAACTTAGGCAGATATGTAGCTCATCTGGGTTTCAGCATTCTCATTTGCAAAATGGAGCACTGTTCTGAGGAAACACGTGAGGTGAAGGGGGTGAACATACCTTGTTATCTCCAAGGAATGATTTCAGAACATGATAACCCGGTGCAGAATTGACCTTGCTACCTATGTGGAGGCAAGATCTAACTGGACTTGAGATGACTACTAGAATTCAAGAGGGTCAGAGAATGGGGAATGCAGGCTCACCAAGTTATGATGCAGGCGTTTACTGATTGTGCCCTGAGGGCCCTGGGGCTTCTTTATGGAGGAATGTGATGAGCCTCAGGAACAGCCTAGGGGAGTAGGATGAGGTAGCCCCGGCAGGGAGAGCTCCAGACCCTTCATCCCCTAAAACAGGGTAGAATAAATCTGTTGTATTTTAAAGACGTCAGGGTTCCTTATAAAGTTTCTTATTAAAAGTGGGGATTCTGGGGCACCTGGGTGGCTCAGTGGGTTAAAGCCTCTGCTTTCAGCTCAGGTCATGCTCCCAGAGTCCTGGGATCGAGCCCCGCATCAGGCTCTCTGCTCAGCAGGGAGTCTGCTTCCCCCTCTCTTTTTCTGCCTGCCCCTCTGCCTACTTGTGATCTCTGTCTGCCAAATAAATAAATAAAAATCTTTAAAAAATAAAATTTTTTTAAAAAGTGGGGATTCTGCTGCTAAAATTATATTTGAGAAACGGAAAGAATAGCAGGCTGCGAGAAGACCCCTCTCTCTGGTGTTAGGATCTTTGTGTAGTCACGTTCTGTGTGGCCAGCAGGTGGTGGACTTCTCAGGGCTCGAGAGCTTTTGCCTAAGAACCTGGATCTCAGCTTGGAATTTCTATCTCAGATTCTAACCAGTGATGGGACTTCTCTGGGCCTCAGTCTTCTACTCAGTAAAATGGAAGCGCGAGCTCCTGGAGGTTAACCTGTGAGAGCTGAGTCTCAATTTCAGTTATTTCAAGTTGAGAAGCGCAACCTGTGCCCTGAACAGTTTTTAGCTGCGTCACTGCTTAGGGGAAAGGAAGAACTGCTGCTTCTCAAGCAACTGAGTCAGCTGGGCATTGTGGGGAACGGTCGCCTGGCAATTTAAAGCAGACCCTAAAGCCAGAGACCTGGGTTCAAATTCAGTTGTTAAACAGAAATCATAACAGCTACTTCTTGCAGACCCCGTGGGAGCTGAAGGAGACTAGATATGTAGCGCATGCATGGGACAAACAACAAAGGGCACGGTGGATAGAAGTTCTTGGACTCCCATCATCTGGATTTCTACCTCCTCGGCGAGTGTGAAACCAGCTGTTGTGCCTTCCCCATGGAGGAAGGGTGGTGATAAATATGCACAGCTGGTCACCAGATGCGCCTTCCTTACTCAGAATTCTGCAGAGGACCTGGCTAGACCAGTGTTTCCCAGTCTAGGTCCTTTTTATGTTCCTCAGGCACCGCTTTGAATGGCACACTTTCCTCTGTGGCAATTCAACATCTGGGTGCTGGTGTCCGGGACACCCCCCTCAAGCCACTCCCACCCAGGTCTTTAACCTTTCTTTGGGGTTCCAGCTGGGCGGCTCTCCTCCACGTCCTCCCCACACCCCAAATATCACCTGGTCTGCTCCTTTATCCCAGCAGCTCCCCCTGCTTACAGACGCCCTTTCCTTCTCTGCTTGGATGTGTCATAGTCATTTTCAAGCCCAGACAAACTCCACCTCTGGAAAGCTATTACCTCCAGGCTTTGAATTCTACGGCAGTTAAAAAAAAAATCTATCACGTTATCCTCATGTCCCCAGTTGGTGTGTAATCTCCTGAGAGCCAGATCTTGGTCAGTAACACTGTGCTTAACGCCCAGAGACTCAGTTTGAACCTGGTGCGTGACCTCTGGCAGGTCACTTCACCTCTCAGTCTCACCTGTGATCAACAGATCGGGCAGGTGTAAACTGGGTGAAGCAGGTGGGGATGGGGAAGCTGGTATTGGTGCCCAGGGTGGTGCCCTGAGCCCAGCGGGTGTTCCATGCACACTGGGCTCTGCTGGCCACGGGGCAGGGCAGCTGGACAGAAACGCTGCTGGTGTCAGAGGCTCAGACCAGGCAGACTGCCTGTGCTCACGGCAGCCGGGGGACGGCCTCAGAGCTGGTGCTGGAGGAAGGGCCAGCACCTAGCACCTCCCTAGCTCTCTCCTGCCACTTGTGGAGGACTGGAGCCTCAGAGGGCCCACAGCACGCCCCCTCCCCCAAGTCACGTATTGACTGCCCACAGAGTCTTCAGTGATTGCCCAGAAATCATTTACATTCGGGCATTTGGGGCTGCCTGCTGCGGACCCAGCACTGCAGGAGGCACAGTGGCTGGGCTGTGAACATTTCGAGAGTTCATCTTTGAAGTCCCTTCTATATCCACAGTGTTGCCAAGGGGAGGGGAGGATGTATGAATAAAGGAAAGAAAATGGTTTTGCTCACGAGTTTCGAGTCTGGGTAGGGAGACAAGAGGAAAGTGACCTGGTGATCGAGCAGTCCAGGACAGAGTGGAGAGTGTGCTGGGTACATGGACTCTGAGGTGGGCACCAAGCCCGTGAACCCTGTGAGGGCTGCCCTGTGTTCTCTGCTGTGCTGGGACATAGTAGGTGGCCCACACCTATTTACTGAGTGACAAAACCAGAGGGAGAGCATGCGCTTGCAGGAGAGATCGAGGCTTCCAGAAAGTGCTAGCCCCAGGTGGGATGCTGGGATCAAGGGTGAGTTTTGAACTTGGTCCCCTCGGAGGGGTAGAAATGAAAGAAGCAGAGGGGAAGAGAGGTGGAGAAAGGGACTTCTCTCAGCAGGGATGGCAGGGCAGGATGCCAGCAGAACAAACTGATTACAGACCGATCTGGGTTTGAAGTCTCGCTGCCTCACCTACCAGCTTGGCCAAGCCAGTGAACACCTTTGGGCCCCGTTTTCTTTATTGCCGAAACAAGGGTAGTAACAACTGGCCATTTCGTGAGTGCTCACACACTGTGTGTGGTGGGTACTTCGTATGTATTATTATTTTTTAAATATTTTTTAAAAAGATTTTATTCACTCATTTGACAGACAGAGATCACAAGTAGGTGGGGGGGGGGCAGGCTCCCCATGGAGCAGAGAGCCCGACGCGGGGCTCGGTCCCAGGACCCTGAGATCATGACCCGAGCCGAAGGCAGAGGCTTTAACCCACTGAGCCACCCAGGCGCCCCTCGTATGTATTATTTAATTGGCATCTTTTACTGATAAAGATTCTGAGGCACGAAGAAGTACCTTGCCTGAAGGCCTTTGTAGCGGGTTTCAGCGGTTGCACCACAGACTGTCACAACTCTGGGACGCAAAACAAGCACCATTTCATTGGCTCATGACTTTGTAGGTCGGCAGTTCGGGCTGAGTTCAGGTAGGGCCACCGATGTGACTGTGGTTTTCTGGCCCATTAGAAAAAGAGCCCAAGTGGGAAATGCCCAGTGTGCCAGCACCTTTCAAGCCTCTGCTTGTATCCTGCTTGCCCATGGGCTATTGGCCAAAGCGAGTCACACGGCCAAGTCCATGGTGAAGGCGCGGAGAATAAACATCACGTCTTGATGGGAGTTCCGTGCCAAGTCACAAAGCAGCGGGGCGTGCTTGCAGTGGGGGGAGCAGCCACCCAGCTGCTGAGGGCACCGTGGGGCCCAAATCCCATGCTTCGTTATTAGGGATTTCTTTCGAGCACTTTCTAGTTGCTAGGCCTGGTTACACAACTTCCCCTCTTCTCCCAGCCCTGGAGTCAACGATCACTGTGACTGAGGAGAAATGATGTTGAGAAAAGATTATCCAGTAAGCCTCAGTTTTGTTCTGGTGATGTTTTCTAGGGGAGGGGATGTGGTCAGGGGGTACCACTGAGCACAGCGATGATAGAGATACACACTAAGCGCCATCTGTCACCCACTTTAGGGAAAAGGCTTGTTGCCATCTGAGACCAGGATGCAGAGGAGACTACAAGGCTGGCCATTTTGTTCATTCGTTCTTTCGTTCGTTCGTCTATTCATTCATTCATTCACTTACGATACCTTCCCTCTGTCTTCATCCCCTTGAGGTGCCCTCCTTTTGAAACGTGCTAGCATGTGTGTGCAGCTCCCCCCCCCAACCCCGTCTCACTCATTTTCCCCTGAACTCCCATCAGTCAGCCTGACACAAGAGAGCCCTCCATCATCATGGGGAGAAAAGGGCAGAAGTTGAGAGTGGGGGCCAATGTGCTAATCCTTCCAGGAGATGCAAAAACAAAACAAACAGACACCAAAAAACCCCACTGTGTTTTCCTCATTTAGCTAAAAATACGTTCAGATTACCAGTAATCGTCCTAGGTCACGAAATGTATCTGTCATGTTTTGAGGTGACGAATGCTGCTGCATCCCTCGGGTGGCCCTTTCTGTGTGCTCAGTAGCGGTGCCCTAGGCTTTCCCAGGCAGGGCCACCTGCCTTACAGGCTCCCAGCGGCAGAAGGGGCTTCTGAGACTTGGCTCGGGGTGACATGGAGGGGGCCTGAGGAGTGTCCACACCCAGCCACAGCTGGCGACAGGTAGAAACTGATTGGCGTAATGAATGGACTCTATTTTCCACTTGCTCAGGCTTTGATTCGATTTTGCGCTGTGCTCAGGGGCATGAAATCAACTGTGGGCCCCCAGGCAAATTTTTGGGAAGGCGTCTCCTTTCTGATGTCGACCCTCAGGGATGCAGGTGGTGGAGCGAGCCTGAGACTAGGAGCCCAGCCACGGGGGTTCTGTCTCCAGCTCCATCCCGGGCTCACCCCGAGTCTTTCTGGAGTGACACCTCTTTGTCTGTCGCCATTCATGGTTCCATCAGGCCACTGGGTCTTCTCTCCTTTCTCTAATATTTTTCTTTACTTGACTCACTTAAAAAAAAAAATCTCCCTGTCCTAACGAATTAGGGGGAAGCCACCTTGTGCATTGGGAAGAGTACAGGTTTTAAAGATTTTATTTATTTATCTGGCAGAGGTCACAAAGTAGGCAGAGAGGCAGGCAGAGAGAGAGAGAGGGGGAAGAAGGCTCCCCGCTGAGCCGAGAGCCCGATGCAGGGCTCGATCCCAGGACCCTGAGACCATGACCTGAGCCGAAGGCTTAACCCACTGAGCCACCCAGGCGCCCCAGAGTACAGGGTTTTAGAGCCAGCTGGTCCTGGGTTCAAGACCCTGTCCCTTGTCACACCCTCTGACTGTGGGGATATTACCAGCTCATCTCTGGATTGTTCCGAGAAGAGGAAGCAGCAGAGAGCATAGCACGATGCCTGGCAAACACCACTGGTAAATCACTGTGTATTTTATGAAAGAATGGAGCATAAATATTTTTCCTATGCACGTGGGCATCTTTCCTCTCTCCTCCAACCTCCATTGCCGCCACGCAGGTCAGAGCCCAGCGACTGTTTTGCCTACAAAAGGGCGATCACTCGCCGACCGTTCTCCCATCCCCGAGGCTTGCTCTCTGTGATGCATACCCCACACTCCAGCCGGAGGCACTTTCCTTCTCAGAAAATTTAGAAATGGATAATACATGCCCTTGGTAAAAAGCAATGATTGAACAGCACAGAGTTACACAGAAGTAGGTCTCCTGTTGCCCGAGTGCTCTTTGATCCATACAACCTTGGCTCCTGGTTTCTAGTTCAGCAGAACCTTCCCACAGAGATGTCTGCTTCATCAACAGGCATACACAGATGGGTGTGTCCTGCCCATTCCTGTTCTTAGGTGGGTGGTAACAATGGAACCTAGAGTTCTGTATCTTGCTTTTGTAGTTCCATTTTGGAGATTGGTTCATATGCCTAATAATTAGAGACTCCCCTGTTATATGATGCTTCCCATGGGCTGGGCACTGAACTAAATGCTTTACATAGATCTTAATTCATTTCGTCCTCACCATGACCCACTGAGGTGGCTGGGAGTGTTACCAGCCCAGTTTAGAGGTGAGGGATGTGAGGCACAGAGAGGTCTGGTAGCCAGCTGAAGGTCACCTGGCTGGTGACAGAGTGACAGTGACGGAACCAGCTCTTAGTCTACTCCCCTAAGTTACTTACAGAAATACATGAAATTATTTCTATAAATATAGGTAAGTCCTACATACATTTGTTTTGGAAGGACATGGTCTTTCACATTAGTGGACGACAAACAGCTTGGTGAAAACAGAAGGGTTCCGGAAGTTAAATGAAGGCATGACAGCATTCATTCTCGCTGGTGCCCGCTCAGCAGCAGTAGAGGCATTAGACCTGTGAGCACCGGACCGAGTTTTCCCCTGGAAGGGTTACTAATACATCTGTAACACCTAAAAAAAAAAAAAAATCATCTTGCCCACACAGGTGGTTCCCATTTCACACTTTGAGAAACACTGGCCGAGTACAGGTTAGCTGGGCTCTGGTCCTTGATTTTGCCCATCTGTAGCATGAAGGCATGAGACTAGAGGACCTTTGAGGCTCTGCTCCAGCTTTTGTCTTCCCGTCATGTTACCCTCAGAGGGAGACGAGGGCATGCCTCCAGCTCAGGGTGAGGCAAGGCGGGCTCTGCCCAACCACCACAGCCTGCTGGCCAGGGTGTGGCCCACGTTCCCTTAGGGATGGAAGTGGTCCTAGGAGCAGGGAGACGAGGTTTCCCTCCAGACAACCTCCTCACTTCCCCCAGCTCTCCCTCCAAAACATTTCTTCACTCACTCGGTTTGCATTTACTGATCCTCCACTGTGTCCGGATGACGGGACATGGCTACACCCTGTGTCCTTGTGGGGATATGGACACAGTGGGAGGAAGGGTGGGGAGATGAAGTCCACCTGGGTATCAGGGAGGCCACAGAGAAGAGGTGGCATTTGATTTGGACCTGAAGGACACTGGATTGCCCGGGGGCCATAGGGAGGCTGGGGGAAGCAGCCCTGAAGGCAGCAGCGAAGCAGGAAGCTGGGATATGGCGCCAGCAGCCCCCTGCTCAGGTGGTCAGTACTGTCTGTGTGTGAGTTGGGCACTGAGGTGGGCTGGTTGGGCCCAGTACCGAGGTCCTGGGGACCTGGGGAGGCTAGCGGGGGCTCCTTCAATAGCAAGGGGCAGGAATCCATGCAAGCTGGCAGGAATGAAGAATCAGTGTATTGAATCTCAGAGGTTCACACACCTGTTTGGCTGTCGCCCCAGTACAGCGTGTATTCTGTGAGGCACACACACCGTTTCCACAGAGTCGTATCGCCAGCACCTGGTGTCGGATCTGGCATATCACAAGCTGCTCAGTAGATAATCTGATGATTGAGGTGTAGCTCTTCTCCCCACACCTTCGACAGCCTCACCAGATCAAAGGCTGGAGAGCACACCTCCTCCATTTTATCCTTATTCCCTTCCTCCCTTTTCCTCCTTCCTTCCTCCGTCTCCCTGTCCTCCTCCGCTCTTTCCTTCCATTGGTCCATCTGTTTGCTTTCCTCTGTGATGTCTTCATGATCAGGCAGGTTTCTCCCACGGGGTGACAAAGTCACTTTTTATCAGCTCAGTGCCTCCTGGTGGAAAATTAATATACCCTTTCCAGCGTTTTCCTCAAAGCCCTGGATTGGCCTGGTTGGGATCGTGGGCTCCAATCACTGTGGTCGGGTTAACATCTTGTTTAGTCAGGCCTGGGTCTCATGCCCACCCCTGGGATTGGAGGGAGGGGTCAGTCTCCCATGAGCCACTGGGACTAGAATGCCTTAGGGGAATTTTGGGGATTTCCTCAAAGAAAATTGGGAAGCTGTTCCAGAAAGAAGAGGACTGGATGATCCCAGGCAGAGAAAAACAACAGGTGTTCACCTTGGGGGAGTGTCTGGGGGAGAATATGGAGGTGACTCCTTTGGCTGGTACTCAAGCAAACACCTGATACACTTCTACCTGCAAGCTGTTCCTCAAACCTGTTTGACTCCTGTGCTTTCTGGGCTTAGTGCGTACAGTGCTCCCTTTTTCTGGAATATTCTACCCCCGCCCCTGCCCTGTTCACACAGGTAACAGCTACTCTTCCTTCAAGGCTCAGTTTATTTATTTTTATTATTTTTTAAAGATTTTATTTATTAGAGAGCAAACATATGCAAGCAGACAGAGGGGCAGAGAGAGTGGGAGAAAAAGACTCCCTGCTGAGCAAGGAGCCCCACATGGGCAATGGGGCTCCAGCCCAGGACCCCGGGATCATGACCTGAGCCAAGGCAGATGCTCAGTCAACTCAGCTACCCAGGTGCCCCTCTTCAAGTTTCACTCTAGATGATACTTCTTCTAGAAAGCCATCCTTTAGTATCCTATATTTCCCTTATCATAACGCTTGTTACACCATGTGATAATAGCTTGTAAACTTGTCCAAGTCCCCTCTAGAGAGTGTATTCTGTGATGAATACGCAGGAGACCCTGTCTGTCTTTAGCACTATAGTATTTCCTGTATAGTACCTGGAACGTAATGAGCTATTCAGTAAATATTGAACAGATATTTGAACAAATATTTGAGTAATATTTGAACAAATATTTGAATAATGTTTGAACAAGTATTTGAACAAATACTGAACAAATAAATATTGATCAAAGATGTAGCTGTCTCCCTACTTCCAAATGTATTCACCAGAGTCAAAGGCAGTAGAAGTGTATCTGTCCCCCTTTGTTCTCCCTCCTCTCTTTGCTCTGTTATTTGCATCCATCCGTCCGTCTGTCCATCCATCCATCCATCCATCCATCCATCCACCCATCTGTTTACCCACTCACCCATCTGTCCATTCAACCATCTCCCTCTCTGTCCATCCTTCCATCGATCAGTCTTTCCACCCACACACCCAGCCAGCTGTCATTCATTCATGCGTGCAGATATATACTGATACTTGCTGGGTACCACTCTCTGCTTTATGTTCATGAACTAGGTCCTGGCCCTCTGGACTTTGCACTCTAGTTGCAGTGAAACAGTGTGTGGATATGCAAAAAGAGTAAGAAGATAGCAATTATAAGTTCCAGAGAGAACGTAGGCCACACAGAGTATGGGTGGTCATATTGAAATTTGGGAACTCGCTTTTCCTTCCAGGATGTCTTTGGCATGCACTGGCCCGGAGTTTGCCCCATACACGGCTCTTGGATGGCTCAGAGACAGCCCTGTCTGTGGGGTAGAGGAAGTGCGCGTGAACTTATTTGTTGAGGACCTGTTGTCAAACAAGGGATTCTTATCTTGCCCCAGCATGTCCCTTTTTTTTTGAGGCTCTCAACTTCCATATTTTCTTTGACTTCTTTTGCATTTAAATGAGGGTCTGAAGTACTATACATATAATACTTGATTTCATGATCTGAGGATTTGGGAAGATGCAGAAAGCAAAGTGTATGCAGCAAAAGGCAGCATGATTACTACAAACAGCAAGTGTCCACAGCTCAGAAGTCCTAGCTGTCTGGCTTGCTGTGTGACTTTGTGCAATTCACTTGCCATTTCTGAGCCCTGGTTTCTTTCAATGATGGGTTAATACACCAAGATGTCTGGAGAGCCTTTTGTGAATGTATGAAACTGATCTGTGTCCAAGAACAGTGGTCTCAATTTATATGTCCCTACAGGGTCCTTCTCACCCTGTGCTAGACTTGGTCTGGGGGGTCTCCCTGATAGGTTCTGGAGGGTTGGAATACAGCCCATTAAGCCAGGTGGGTGTCTCTGAGGGGTTCTTCAGAGGTGCCAAGTTGAAGGCTGGGTCTCAGTGCCTTGGCCTCAGCTGAACTCTCGCATCCACCTCCGCTCCCTTCCCAGCCCCAACCCTGCTGTCAGCCAGTCACTTTATAGTCACAACTTACGGAGCACCTTCCTATCCACCCCCATTCTGATCTCCACCAGGCAGCACAGAGAGGATAAGCTGCTGCCACAGTCACCCAGCAAGTTTGGGGGGAAGGCAGTCCCTGTGGGGTAGAGAATCCCTTTATTCCTATTTTGTGGTTTCTGCATCTGTAAAGCTGGGGTCATGTAGTGTCTACCTCCTAGGGTTTTTGTAAGAAATGAAAGAGTTAATATATGTATAGTGTTTAGAACAAGGCTGGGCATGTAGTAAGTGCTCAGTAAATGTTGGCTGTTATCACCGTTATTGGTACCATACTGCCTCCCAGGGTTGGGGTAAAGGTTAATTGACATGCTCCTTGGGGATAATAAAAGAGATTTGTAAACTCTGAAGTAATTGATAAGTTTAAGTATTATTTAACACATCCTGGGCTGGTAATATTGAGAAGACTCTTCTAAACTATTGAGCTAAGGATCTTTCATGCTAAAGCCTGTGTTTCGGGTAATTAAATAAAGGAAACATCTAGAGGATTCTGGATATAGTTAGACTTGTTTCTGAGAGGTCCCCAGGTAAACTCTTATGTGGCAGCTGTCAGATATAAATCACCCTGAGCAATCAAGTTCATTGTTATTTTTAGGATCAGGAATTACCAGTTGGATCACTGGGAGTTTAGCCCTGGGGTCCTCTGGCTATGGGACTTTAGCACTTCAGAGAAATGTACTAGGAAGCTTGGTTTGTTGCAGAGCAGGAAGAGAACTCTGTGCTTCGAGTGGAAAACTAGGCAAAGGGAAATGTGGGAGGCTGAGAACAACACCCAGCTGGGATGCTGACCTTGAGTGAATAAATGGATGGATGCATGGATGATTGGACAGGAAGATCTAATTGCAAATAGAAATGCTCTCTCTTCCTCTGAATTGTTCAACACAGATGATAGATTAATGGTGAGATAAGCAGACTTCAGCAGCTGAAACAGAAAAAGTGGCTTTAGCAGAAATCATTGAACCCAGAAAGGGGGTGAGTCCAGAAATGGACACTACCAGCAGCATGGTAGAAAAGCAAAGAAACCAGTAGTGCCTGTGTATGTGGAGGAAAGGAGAAAGGCGTGAGAACGGAAAGGCGGGGGCCTGAGAGACTTCAGCAGGCATTCCCAAGTCTTACCCGTTTGACATTGTAGGAGCGCTGGTATAAAGATGGTGGAAAAACTGGCAATTGCTTTGGTTACCTGTAAGCCTGCAGTCATTCCTTTTGGCCACTAGATGTCGAGAATACATCGATCTGGCACACTCTGGTCCACTACGTTTGCAAATAAACTTAGGGGAACTGGCCTAAGGAGTGGATGAAATCATGGAGAATGGCATCTCTAGAGGCTTTATGGCAACTCAGAAAATCAGCCATGAGGGGAATGCAGAGAAGAGGTCTTCCACCAAGACCAATGAAGAAAAGTTGATTGCATTTTTTATTCATTTATGGTTTTGAAATTTGGGAATGTTTTCAAGATGAAAGAGGAAGGGAGAAACATGGTATAGAATAAAATGTTGCATATTAGCTAATGTTCTTTAGCGTTCTTAAGCATTTTCCTGAAGTCAAGTGAGTAAATTCAAGGTTCTCAAACCCTCAGCCCAAATCAGGGGTGCTGATGGTGGTGGTGGTGGTGGTGGTCGCAGCTGATGTCTACATGTTTCCTACTATGTGGTGGGTATTATTCTTAGCACTTTACCTAAGTGAACTCATTTAGTCTTCATAACAAATCTATGAGGTAGTTGCCTTGGTTATCCCCGTTTTACAGATGAGGAAGCAGAGGTCAGAGAGGTTCTGTGACTTGCCGAAGGTCACACAGCTGGTAAGTGGCACCATCAGGATTCAGCCCAGATGTTTGTACCAGAGTTCATACTCTACAATACCTACCACGTTCTACAACAGATGCTCCCCTATTAACTCCTGGCCTATTTTCTATGCAACACATCAATGCTGTGATTTCATGGTAAGAGTTACAGAATAATTCTTCACTGTAATAAACTGACTTCACAGTTCATGCATGAATGGGGTTCATGAGAATGAATAAGTTATAATGCTGGCCAGGAATTCATTCCAAGTTCCCTGACTTAAAGAGCCCTATCAGACAGGAGTGTATCCCAGCCCCACGTGGAAGCCTCTGCTCTTTTTGCTGCTGTAATTATCAACACCACAGAAGAGAACAAACAAGGTTCAAAAGCCGTGGAATCCGGAAATTTCATGTGTTTCTTAGCACAGAAGGATGCTCATAAACTTGATATTGCATAGGAAAGGTTGGAGACTGGGAGATAGAGTCCTATTAGTATAGGACTACCTGGCTTGCTCTAAGGCTGCCCAAACTGTTCATACCTGCTGAGAAAATGGTACTGAATTATGGAAACAGTATGATATGGTAGAAAGAGTGGTGGATTAAAAGTTAGAGACCAGATTTTTAATTTGGTTACTTGTACTCTTCCTATATGACCCTCCATTCCACTCCTAGGTATTTACCTGAGAGAAACGAAAACATAGATCCACACAAAGAATTATACATGAACATTTTTAGCAGCTTTATTCATGATAGACCCAAACTGTGAACAACCCAAGTAACTATTAATATATGAATAAATACTCAAATAGTGATATAGATATACAATACTATATGATATAGAAATACTATTCAGTAATAAAAAACTGATATGACATGGGAGAAAAATTATGCTGAATGAAAGAGGGCAGACCCCACAGAAATTATATGCTTTGGTTCCATGTATATGAAGTTTTAGAACATACAAAACTCAACTGCAGTGACAGAAAGCAAATCAGTGATTGTCTGGGTTGGGGGAAGGGGGTAGGGATCTTTGTGGTGTAGTTAAAATGTTCTGCAGCTTGGTTGTGGTATTGCCCCCGCAGATGCAAAGTTTGGAGATTATACTGATGATATTGTACAATTGTGGATAAACCACTTAGCCCGTCTAAGCCTCAGTTTCCCTATTTGTAAAATTTGGTGTTTGGATTAGATAACGTTTAGAATTTCTTCTGTCTCAAAAACTCCCTTGTTAATAACAATATCCGACTTTGACTATGTGGGAATTCACTGTATAGCCAAGGATGAGTTTATTTCAGAAAGCATAGAATAGCAATTAGTATTTCCAGTAATACTTCTTTTGGGGACAGAGCCATTTGCAGGCCAATAAGGAAACAGCTGAGAAAATGATTTGCATGTTCCCATGGACGTTCCATGAGTATTGGAGGAGGGGGTTCCCCAGTGACCCTGGTTGGGGGGGGAGGGAAGAGGGATAAGAGTCATGACTGGCAGGGCCAAAGAGGGCGGCTGAGGGAGGGCCAAGTATGTCCTATCACCTCTGAGACCCCCAAATGGATGGAAGCATTTAAATTTTCTCATCCATTCCTGGCATTCAGTGAGGACTTCGTGCTGTTGCTGAAGATGATAATGGCAGCGAGGCTGCTACTGATGGTCATCATCATTTCCAGTCCGCAGAGCTTGTGTGCAAGTAAAGACAGTGGGGAGCTCAGAGTATGTGGTGGGAAGAGGGCAGGATACAGAGCCTGAAGGGGGCTGGGAGCACCGGGGCCGCATGCCGGGCCGTGCAGGCTGCTGATTTCCTGCCCGTGTGTGTCCCCAGGTCATGAAAACCTACCACATGTACCATGCGGAGAGCATCAGTGCAGAAAGCAAGCTGAAAGAGGCTGAGAAGCAGGAGGAGAAGCAGTTCAACAAGTCGGGAGACCTCAGCATGAACCTGCTCCGTCACGAGGACCGGCCCCAGCGCCGCAGCTCTGTGAAGAAGATCGAGAAGATGAAGGAGAAGGTAAGTGAGGGCCTCAGAGAAATTGAGGGCAGGGAAGGAAGAAGCAGGCGTGTACTCCCTGCTGACAGCCTTGGCTTTCCCCCTCTGCACCCTGCGGGGTGTGGGATAGAAGCAGGGTGCCAGCATGTGTGCCCTTGGAGGTCAGGGTCATGGAGGAGGCAGGGCTGGCTAGGCCTCGCTGGCACTTGTGAGGCCTGGCCTCGTGCCAGGATCAGCAGGCAGAGAAAGCGCTCATCTGACAAGAGAGCTGAACTGTGATAAGACTCACGCCCAGCAAGCACGTTCTCGGATGGGCAGGAATCACCAGGCATTTGGGGGGGGGGGTGGGGGGGGAGGACCTTGCTCAGGAGGCCATTTTGGTGGCTGGAGAGCTAGTTGGGGCGGGGCAGGTCCCAACAGGAGGAAAACAGCACTGGGCTACCAACCAGCCCCTGGGAGCCCAAGGAAGAGCCCATCCAAAATGCCGCTGGCAAGCCCAAGATGGGAGATTTAGAATGACTGTGTCTTGGTGCTGGACACGTGCTTTAGTAGGGCACAGTGAAACGAGTGCTCATTTTGGAATCATGCAGTCGGAGTTTTGGAAGGGCCACATTTACAGAACTTCTCTGGACCTCGGTTTTAAAATCGGACGGTGATGGCAAATGACTCTTCTCTCTCAGGTCAGCTCTGATCGCGGTAGTAGCCGCCCAGAGTTCTGTGCTGAAGACTGTGAAGCCCCCTCCGGGCATTAGTTAAAAATAGTGCTGTGATCAGTTAACAATGTCTGCAATGGCCAGGGAACTTAGAGGGGTGGTGCACATGCTTTTGTTATCCTAGACTAGGTTTCTTCTAAAGTTTCTTTCTGTGTAAAAGCCATGATTTTCTTGGTGAGTTCTCTGCATTTATTCATTCCATGCGATCAGTACACATTTTTTGAGCTTTTTTTGGTGCTGGACATTGCACCAGATATTTATTTGGGCTTTTCTGCATCTCATTCTATGATTACATGGTCCTGCAGCTCTTAAAAACGATAGATTGAGTGGAAAAGAAATTCACCGGGACCTAGGTGAGCTGGAAGAGTAACCATAAGCAAATAAAATAAGGTTCCAGGGTAATTTCCAAAGGCAAAGAAAAGTAGGTTCCCCAATAATTAGACAGAGACCCAATTAAAAAATGGGTAAAGGGTGGCTCAGTCCTTGGGTGTCTGCCTTCGGCTCAGGTTGTGATCCCAGGATCCTGGGATCGAGTCCCGCATCGGGCTCCTCACTCAGCGTGAAGCCTGCTTCTCTTTCCCTCTCCCATTCCTCCTGCTTGTGTTCCCTCTCCTGCTATCTCTCTCCTTCTGTCAAATAAATAAATAAAATATTTTTAAACAATAGGTAAAGGATTTGAATAGACCTTGCTCTGAAGAACTTGCATGTGTGGCCAAGGAGTACATGAAAAGATGCTCAGCATTATTAGTCATTAAGGAAATACAAATGCAAGCCCCAGTGACATACTATTTCATACCCACTAGGCTGGCTAAAATAAAAACAGGCGACAGTCACAAGTGTTAGTGAGGTGGTGGAGGAATTGGCACCCTTATACATTGCTGGAGGGAACATAAAATGGTTCCGCCACTTTGGAAAACAATTTGTCAGTTCCTCAAAATGTTAGACATGAAGTTATCCTATGACTCAACAATTCTCATAGGTATCCACCCAGAGAAATGAAAACGTACTTCCACACAGAAGCCTGCACAGGAATGTTCCTAGCAGCATTATTCATAATAGCCAAAAGGGAGACACAATCCAGATGTTCGTCTGGATGAGTGCAATGTGGTTTAGCCATACTGTGGAATATTATTCAGCCAGGAAGAGGAGTGAAGTGCTGATACAGACTACAACACGATGTACCTTGAAAACAATATGCTAAGTGAAAGAAACCAGTCATAATATTGTATGAGTCTCTTTATATGAAATGTCCAGAATAGACAAATACATAGAGACACAAAGTAGATTATTTGTTGCCAGGAGCTGGGGCAGAGGAGAATGAAGAGTGACTGCTAATGGGTAGAGGGTTTCTTTTTGAGTTGATGGAAGTATTCTAAATTTAGATAGTGGTGATTGTTATACAAATCTGTGGATATACGATAAACAGATAAATAAATAAATAAAATAAGGCAGGCAGGGAATTACAGAATTACAACATGGGAGATAAATGGAGGGGAAGAGAGACCGTTGACTGGGAGGTCTGGAGACTTAAGTTTAGTTCACAGTTATTGCTAATTAGCTATTTAGTTTTTGGACAAGCCCTTATTTTAAAAGAAGTCTCCATACCCATCATGGGGCTCAAACTTATGACCCTGACCTTAAGAGTCACACAATCTACTAACTAAGCAAGCCAGGTGCCCCTCAGCTACTTCTTTTTGGTTTTCATTTTCTCATCTGTGAAATGGGTGAATTAAACTGAGATACCTTTAACATCCTATTTTTTAAAATTTTATTTTATTTTTTCAGTGTTCCAAGATTCATTGATTATGCATCACACCCAGTGCTCCACGCAATACGTGCCCTCCACCACACCCACCACCAGGCTCACCTAACTCCCCACCTCTCTCCCCTCCAGAACCCTCAGTTTGTTCCAGGTATAAAATTTTGTGAATCGATGAAGGGCTGGAAGTGGTCTGGGGACCATTATAGCCCCCTGGGAATGGGTGAGGAGTATCAAAGCGCTCTGTGAGGGCGTGGGTGCATGGCTGGTATAGGATTGGCAACTATCGGAAGAAGTCTGTTTTCCCAGAAGTCTGTTCCCAGAATAGGTGGAGCTTGGGGAAGGGTCAGAGGAGATCTCTGAGGAGAATTCAAAGGTTGACATAGAAACATCTCTATTGAATAGCTAGGAAAACTAGATCTGGAATAAAAATGGTGTTTTTTTTTTAATTTTAAATTTTTTTTTAAAAGATTTCATTTATTTACTTGACAGAAAGAGATCACAAGTAGGCAGAGAGGCAGGCAGAGAGAGAGAGGGAAGCAGGCCCCCTGCTGAGCAGAGAGCCCGATGCGGGACTCGATCCCAGGACCCTGAGATCACGACCTGAGCCGAAGGCAGCGGCTTAACCCACTGAGCCACCCAGGCGCCCCTTAATTTTAAATTTTAAAAAATTTTGGTTCCAGTATAGTTAATATTTGGTATATTAGTATCAGTTGCGCAATGTAATAAATCAATAATTCTGTACATTACTCAGCGCTCATCATGATTCGTGTACTCTTAATCCCTGTCACCTGGTCACCCATCCCCAGCCCGCCTCCCTTCTGGTAGTGACCAGTTTGCTTGCTATAGAGTTGTCATTTTTATGTTTGTCTCTTTTTGCTTGTTTTATTTCTTAAATTCCATATATGACTGAAATCATATGGTATTTGTCTTCCTCTGACTTTTTCACTTACTATACCCTCTAGATCCATTCATGTTGTTGCAAGTGGTACGATTTCATTTTTTTAATAGCTGAATAGTACTCCGTTGTGTGTGTGTGTGTGCGTGTGCGTGTGTGTGTGTGTGTTGTATCTTCTTTGTCCGTTCATCCATCGGTGGACAGTTGGGCCATCCATAGTTTTGCTTGGAATAAGGAAGGCTTAAGAGTGCCTATGCGAAGAGGGAAAATCCTGTTTCTTTAAGGAGAGCTGTTTTCTACCCAGAATGGGACTCATCACCTGCAAGGGGCAAGTAGACAGCTCTCCAACCCGCTTTCTCATGACCTCTACCTGCCCAGTCTGGTCCAGGACAGAACAGCTGCCCAGGGAAGCCGTCCAGCTCCTGTCTAAGACTGGCACCTCTAACTGCCCACTCTGCCTCTCCCATCATTCGTGTCCAGAGAGTCAGTAAAAAGTGCTTAATGCCTACTTTGTGCAGAGAGTTCTGGGTGCTACAGGCCCAGTGATGAATAGGGCAGATCAGGTCCCTGACTTTGTAGAACTTACTTTCCAGTGGTGGACACCAAAAACCAGTAAGTCAACAAAGAGGTAAAAAAATATAATTTCAGGTGATTAAAAATGCTTATAAAGAAAAAAAGAACAACCAAGAAATCCTTCAGCAGGTGAATGGATAAGTAAACCATGGTACATCCAGACAATGGAATGTTAGTGCTACAAAGAAATGAGCTAGCAAGCCCTGAGAAGACATGGAGGAACCTTAAATGCATATTACTAAGTGAAAAGGCCATTTACTGTATGATTCCAACCAAGGTGACCTTCTGGAAAAGGCAAAACTATGGAGACAGGAAAAAGATCAGTGGTTGCCAGGGGTTAGGTGGCAGGGAGGAGTGGAGAGATGGAACACAGAGTATATTTGTAGGGCAGGGAAACTACCCTGTTTGATATTATAATGATGGGTAAGTATATCATTATACATTTGCCTAAACCCATAGAATGTAAAACACCAAGAGTGAGTCCTAATGTAAACTATGGACTCTGGGTGACTATGATGTGTCGCTGTTGGTTTATCAGTTGTAACATATGTACCCTCTGGTGGGGGATATTGATAACAGGGGAGGCTGTGCCTGTGTGGGGACTGGGTTGCGGGTTGATGGGAAACCTCTGTATCTTGCTCTCAAATTTGCTGTGAACCTAAAACTGTTCTAAAAATTTAGTCTTTAAAAAAGTAAATTAAAGTAAGAATCATCACTAAAAATCAAACAAGACTAAATAAATGAAAAAAATAGAGCAGAGCAAGGGAACACAGGGGAGCGGTGCTGCGGTTGCTGAAGACTCGCTTCCAGACAAGAGGCCATGTGACCTTGGGCAAGGACCTGAAGGAGGTGAAGAAGCAGGCCACATGGGGACTTGGAAGGGTGGTTTGCCACGTAGAGGGAATGAGTCTGCAGGCCTGGAGGCATAAGTGAACTTGGCCTCTTAAGGGAAGGGCAGAGGAGGCTGGGCAACGCGGAGCCTGAAGGAAGAGGGTTCGAGAGAGGGATGACAGCCAGGTCAGTGCCTCAGCTCTCACCTCTACTCTCTTCTTCTTACAGAGGCAGGCAAAGTATTCCGAGAACAAGCTGAAATGCACAAAGGCCCGGAATGACTACTTGCTGAATCTGGCGGCCACCAATGCCGCCATTAGCAAATACTACATCCACGATGTCTCCGACCTAATCGACGTGAGCACCTGGGGAGTCTGGGATGAAACAGGGCCCCACACCTGGGCTGGCCTTTGTCTGAAGCTGATGTGCCTGTCCCTTGAGCCCTGATGGCGGGGAAGGGTAATGGGCCTTTGGTGCCTGGGCGATGAGTGTCACCTCGTGGATTCTACACTTGTGGGTGGGAGTGGGCCTCTGGCAGCCCCTATGTGGTTGGGTCAGGCAAGCATGTCTTCTCCCTGCACTTTCCAAGTACCCTCCTCTGCACTAGGCCCTTTTTGGGTTTGGGGATACAGTGATGATCATACACAGTTCATGCCCTGGACGGTTTCCCAGGGTGATATAGATGTTTATATGTTTAGGGGATGTTATTGTGGGAGAAATCAGGCAGGTTTCGCAAAAGAAGAATGGAACACTGACTCCTCTGAGTAGCAGCTGTATAGCTTACGCTGGAGGGGGGCAGCTGGGCTTGGAGAAAGAACGCCATGAGTGACGTCATCATGGAGAGCTTCCATATCATCTGTGTTGGGGCAGGGACTCCTTCTTGTGGCCTGCCCATCCCATGTGGACAGGGATCTGGCCCGCAGATGCTCAGGAAATGTTCCAGACTGGTAGATGGATCCTTTCCCCTGGCTCTGCCATGTCCTGTCAGGGAGTCAGAGGGCCACCGATTTTCCGTGACTGCAGAAGGGACGCATTGCCCCCGTCCCCTAGAGAGGTTGCTGTCAGCCCTGTCCGTGCCTTCCCATGCCTGAGGCCAGACCTTTCCTCTTTCCCACAACTTTTCACTCTTTCCAGTCCTTCCTTCCTTCAGTTACCACATTTTTCTTGAGCACCTACTAGCCGTAGGTCTTGAGCCACTGCATTGGACAAGAACCTGTGGGTTTGCTCTCATGGAGCTCCCCATGCCTAACCCTGACACATTTATAGGCAACTGCAAAGCCAAGTGGCAGGTGTCCCAGTGAGGGAGGTGGAGGGAGATGTGGGCCCCCAGAGGAGGGACACCTGACAAACTCTGAGTGGGGAGAACATCAGGGAAGACTTCCTAGAGGGAGTGACCTCTAAGTGAAACCCTATCCCAGGCAGAGGGAATACACGTGTGAAGGCCTAGAGAAGAGAAAGAATGTGATGAATTTGGGGGAGCTAAGAGAAGTTCTGCTGTTGCCCAAATCGCAATCCCCAGCTCCCTCTGAAGACTTTGGGGTTATGCAGTAGGATTCCAGAGTGCACAGGGACCTCCAGGATGAAAGATTTGACTGTGGAACGGGAGGTCATCTTAAGTCACTGTGATGGGAAAGGGAATGCTGGTGGCCCCCACCTCTGTGTGACAGCCCTTACCTGCACCCTTCTGCTGTGTGCCTCTCTCCAAGTGCTGTGATCTGGGCTTTCATGCCAGCCTGGCCCGTACCTTCCGGACCTACCTCTCAGCCGAGTACAACCTGGAGACTTCTCGCCACGAGGGGTTGGATGTCATCGAGAATGCAGTGGACAACCTGGATTCCCGAAGTGATAAGCACACCGTCATGGACATGTGCAATCAGGTCTTCTGTCCCCCGCTCAAGTTTGAGTTCCAGCCCCACATGGGGGATGAGGTAGGTCTCTCGCAGGAGCCCATGCTGGAGGCTGCTTCTGCCTCTTCTTCCAGGTGCTCCCAGAACATTGGTGGGAGGGGAACGCCAGCCCCCCTTCACACGCAGGACATTTCTCTCAGAGGCCTGAGGTCAAGTTCTTGGTCCAGGGGCTGCCCAGCTGAGGCATTTACCACGAATATCCTAACTTTGCTGACTGAAGTATCTCACCTGCAGAATTGCAGGGCCTTTGCTCTCCCCTCAGACCCTTCCCAGTTTCGTGTGGACCCCAAGGGAGTTCTGCATCGCCACACAGGCATCTCCCCGTCTTCCCTCAGGGGACCTCGGATCACAGGAGGCTGGGCCTCACCTCAGTCACTCTGGCCAGCAGGCTTGCCGGGGCCGCTGCTTGTCCTCCAGTGCAGGAGGCGGGCCACCCGCTGCGCCCCCTTCCGTGCTTGTGCTGCTCAGCTCCTTGCCCTGTTCTGGAATAGATAAACAAGTGCCTGGGGAAGGCACCTGTTACTGGCCACAGAGCGGAGCAGCACGCTGCTTCCTCCAATTGTACAAAGTCCCTTATGCAAAAAGCTCCTTCAACTGTTCCTTTTCATCCCTCCCCACTTTCTTCATTTGCAAAAGAGAGGCCTTCTGTGGGGTCTCCCCAGAGCCTCTGGCCCATCCCTCAGCCATTGTGTCCAGCCCTTTGGCTCATCACCTGGACCTGAACATTTTGGCCTCAGTGTTAAATTAGTGGTAAATGACTAGTTAGTGGTAAATGACTAGTCAGTCTCCGAGCCCTACTCTCCCTTATGCTCTCACCTGAGTCACACCAGGTGGCCCAGCCCACAGGGTAGTAGCAGAGCCCTGAGTGGAGTGGGTGTGGGGACAACAGTATTCCTTCCCACCGTCCCCTCCCACGCCCCCTGAGAGGGCTCCTGCCTCACCGAAGCACCTTCCTGCTGGGCGAGAGGAGCAGCTCCACTGACTGTTTCCACTCACGCTTCTTCTCACTGGTGTCTGTCAGGCCATGGCTTTCTTACCACAAATTCCTGCCTTGAAAGGAACTAGTCTCCCTTGATGAGATCACATGAAAGCTCTTCATAAACCCTCAAGGGCTGCGCAAATCCAGAAGACCATGATCAAATCTAGAAGACCATGACCGAGAGGCCACAGCTTGCAATGCCAAAGGGTGGCCTCGTGGGGGAGGAAGAGCCCCAGTTCCCATCTGGTGTTGCCAGGGACAGGCTCTGCACTTCCCCTTTCCCAGCCTGTCTCCTCGGCCTTTGGTAGGGATGTCAGGGGTGGCCCCGGCCGTGGCTCCACACAGGTGAGGAGAGCCCCGGGCGACTGCAAGCGGTGGCTGTCTTTCACAGGTGTGCCAGGTCAGCGCTCAGCAGCCCGTCCAGACGGAATTGCTCATGCGGTACCACCAGCTGCAGTCCAGACTGGCCACTCTGAAGATAGAGAACGAGGAGGTGAGTGGGCCCCTCCGCATGCAAGGGATTTCCTGACCAAGGCCCAGCTTGTGCTGGAACTCTGGCCATGGAACACGCAAGAAAAGAGGGTTCGTCTGTAAGATGGATTATTACACGACGGGGCGGGGGGTGCCTGGGTGGCTCAGTGGGTTAAGCATTCGATTCTTGATTACAGCTCAGGTTGTGATCTCATGGATTGTGAAACGGAGCCCCACATCGGGCTCCATGCTGGGCATGGACCTTGCTTCAGAGTCTCTCCCCTCTCTCCCTCAGCTCCTCCCCCACTATCATTCTATCTGCTGCTCTTTCTAAAGTAAATAAATCATAAAAAAAAGATGGATTATTATATGACCATTATAGCTGGGCATACCAAGAATTTTAATGGCACGGGGGGGGGGGGTGCCCACCAGATGTTAAAGAGAAACAGGAAGTAGAACTCTGTATTCAGTATTATCCTAAGGATGGCAAACTAGTGGAGGCACCCATGTGTCAGTGTTTATTCACAAGAAAAAAGCCCGGAAGGAAATACTTTGAAATGTTTATTGTGGTTCTATCTGGGTAGAAGAATGACAGGTGATTTCTGTTTCTTCTTGTGCTTTTCTCTAGTATCTGCATTGAGTTTGTGTTATTTTTATCATCAAAGATAGTTACAGGTATTCTAAATAACCCAATGAAATAAGCCAGGGCACACTGAATGTGTCATGGACGCTGAGCCCCAAGGAGCTTCTGTCTTCCCATGGCCAGCCCGCCTCCCATAGAGCTGGTGACACGGGCTCACCACCAGGAGCATACAAATGGAAATACCAGCCGTGGTGGTCCTATTTCGATGTGGACTGAGGAGGCCAGATGGGCAACATCCTATTCCAGCCTGGATGCCTCTATGCGGGGAAGATGTCAACCAGCTGGAAACCCCTTGGAGAAAGGACACCAGGATGCGGGGAATGTCACCTAAAATCTTGGGCAGGTTTATCACTGAGGAGAGCAATCACAGCTGGAGATGGGCAGTCATGGTCCCTGTCTTCACATCTCAAGGGGGCTGTCCTGGACAGAGAGGGCTGGTTTGCTCAGTGTCTCCACCAAGAACAGAGCTAGGACAGACACGAGACAGATTGTCACTCAGGATGACAACAAATCAAAGCTGCCTCTGGGGGGAGGTTATACAGAAACAAATTATTTATTTATGTTGCACAGGAGAGAAAGGAGATGAAGAAAGTGTTTTCTTTCTTTCTTTGTGTTCTACATCCTCCCTTGAAGCATTTTCAGTTGTTTACATCGAACAGTGTATACATAGCAATGTTGATGGGGTTTCAATAGGAAATCAGGGCCCCAGAGAGAATGAAGCAAATGTTCCTCGGTATGGGCCATTTATAGCTATGGAAATGCTTAATTTTGTACCTGAACTTCTGTTAGACTATCTTACAAAGAACTGATCCATTCATTTATATATTCAACAAGTATTCATTTAACCGAGTGAATATTTATTCAATATTTACTCAAGTATTTATTAAACACATACTATGCTCTAACCACTATGCTCAATGCAGAGTAAAGTGAGTGAAACAAGACACCATAGGACCTCCTCTCATGGGGACTATATTCAAGATAGATAGATAAACATGAAAGCAAACCGACAAATGAATGAGTATGCAGACTATCAAACAGTGTTGTGCACTAAATCAGGAAGAGTACCCGGGGGCTCTGATGTCACCAGGAGGTGACATTTAGTTGAGATCTGTGTGACAAGAAAGACTTCGGGTGACAACAATTTAAGAACGAATGTAGATGCAGTTTCCCCGGTGACTGTTTTCGGAGTGACCCTCCATCAAAGTATAGGACACAAGCCAGTGAAGGGATGTTTCGAGGTCAGGGCTCCTGTGCTCCACTCCTGTAGCCTTCCATGGGTCCCACTTGGGTCCAGGAGAGAAGTTGGAGTCCTGCAGGACTGGCTCGGCACGTGTCTTCCTCGAGTTCTCTTTTCTCAGTCAACCTTTTGGTAAGTCAGGGGCGGAGAGCCAGAGAGTCATCCACTGAGGATGGCCCTCGCCCTATCTAGACGTTGTCCCCTCTTCTCTCTGGATGATCACTGAGAGTATTTCTAATGTTATCCCTCTTCAACAGACCCGCCTCCCATAGAAGGAACTAGTTTGGGGCCATATAATCAGGAAAAGAGAAACATACTTAGAAACCCAGGCTCCTTGTTCGTCACAATATCCTCCAAGGTTCTCCCCAGCAGAAGCCGTCAACGAAATGACTTCAGATCGGGCAATATGAGTTGTCACCCCAGCCAGCTCACTGGCCTCACTTTCCACCTCAGTTTAATAGGAATGATCATCTTCGTCCTGCCCACCTCCTATAGGCTTTACATGGAAGAAATAAAGTGTGGAAAAGGACTTTGAGGTGTCAAAGGTGTTCCGAGGTAGAAGGGTTTTTTTTTTTTTGAAGACTTTATTCATGTATTTGACAGACAGAGATCACAAGTAGGCAGAGAGGCAGGCAGAGAGGGTAGGGGAAGCAGGCTCCCCGCTGAGCAGAGAGCCCGATGCGGGGCTTGATCCCAGGACCCTGAGATCATGACCTGAGCTGAAGGCAGAGGCCTTAACCCACTGAGCCACCCAGGCGCCCCGGTATAAGGGTTTTTTGACATGCTGTGTTTTTCCAGGTTAGGAAAACCCTGGATGCCACCATGCAGACCTTACAGGACATGCTAACCGTAGAGGACTTTGATGTCTCTGACGCCTTCCAGCATAGTCGATCTACAGAGTCTGTAAAGTCGGCTGCCTCCGAGACCTACATGAGCAAGATAAACATCGCCAAAAGGAGAGCCAACCAGCAGGAAACAGAAATGTTTTATTTTACAGTAAGTGGTGGCTTGGACCCAGAGCCCACTGTCTGCTGACCTGTTGGCAGTGACTTTTGGGGAGCAGCCCAAGCTAGTGGGAGCCAGCAACAGCACGTGAGTCAGTTAGAGCTAAAATTTTCCCAACATGCCTCCCAAATTAAGTTGCCTGGCTTGGCTTTTTAAAATGTAAAAAAGTGAATTACCAGTGGGGAGCATCAGCATTGATCTTGGATTAATGTATTTTGCAACTAACCTAGGGAAAAACCAGAGAGTTGTGTTCGGTAAGGTATGAGGGAAATGGCAGATGGAGCCTGGGGCAATGGCCAGGTAACAACCATAAGGTTTAGTGTATGGTTGTCATGTTGAGGTCTCTTACATTTGGGTGTGGCCCTTGGAAACCATGCCCTGGGGGATCTGTGCTGGTGAGTTGTAGGCACTTTGTGTAAAATCCCAGATCACTTACATGCCATTCGGTTGAAACAAAGAAGAACAAGAATAAGGGGCATTGGGGCTTTAGTTCAACATGTGTTTAGTGAACATAGAATTTGGGGATTGTAAGGGACCTGAAATGTTCTGTCTGATGCTTGATCTCATTCAATCACACCCCTCCCAAGAAGTCATCCCATCTCTGCTTGAATAGCCCCAAGATGAAAAGTTCCCTCCTTCCCCAAATAGCCCTTTTGTTTTGGCCTATGGCTGGCTGTAGATAATGTAATGTCTTCCCATATCTCTGTTATCTTCAAAAATCTGCTTCACTAGGATTTCTGGTCATTGATCTTGATCCTGTTCTCTGGGGCAACCTGGAGAGACTAATTCCATAAGACAGTTTCCGGCTTGCTTGTAGGGAGCTGGGTTTTCATGTCTCCAGGCTAACCATACCTGGTTTTGTAAATCTTGCCTCATTAGCTTTCATTTTGAGTGCCCTCAGCGCCCTAGACTGTTTCCTGAACACGTTCTTTTTCTTTTTGTCGATGCCTGTTCTAAAGTCAGCAATGGTCTGACTAGCACAGAATAAAGTTAAACTTCCACTCCTTCTTTTCATATGTCATAAGATCATATTTTTTGTTTTGTTTTAATTTTTATTTTAAAATTTTTATTTCCAGTAGAGTTAACATACAGCGTTGTATTAGTTTCAGGTGTACAATATAGTGCTTCAACAATTCTGTACATTACGCAGTGCTCGTCAGTTTAAGTGTGCTCTTCGTCCCCTTTATCTGTTTCACCCGTCCCTCCTGCCACCTCTCCTCTAGTGACCCTCTGTTTGTTCTCTGTAGTTAAGGGTCTGGTTTTTTGCTTGTCTCTTTTTTTTTTTTGCCCTTTATTCATTTGTTTTGTTTCTTTCATTCCACATATGAGTGTAATCATGGCATTTGTCTTTCTCTGGCTGATTTATTTTACTTACCATTATACTCTTTAGAGCCATCCATGTTATTGCAAATGGCAAGATTTCATTCTTTTTTTTTTTTAACGGCTGAGTAATATTCTGTTGCGTGTGTGTGTGTGTGTGTATGCACGTGCGTGTATACATATATACAAGTGCGTATATATACATATACATGTATATGTGTGCATATGTGTATATATATACCATATCTTCTTTATCCATTCATCATCAGTGGACACTTGGGCTGCTTCCATAATTTGGCTATTGTAAATAATGCTGCAATAAACATAGGAGTGCATATCTCTTTTCAAATTAGTGTTTTTGTATTTTTTTGTGTAATACTCAGTAGTGGAACTACTGGATCACATGGTTGTTCTAGTTTTAATTTTTTGAGGAACCTCCACAAAATTCCACAATGGCTGCACCGGTTTGCATTCCCACCATCCGGCACAAGGGTTGTTTTTTTTCCCTTTCACATCCTTGCCAACACTTGTTTGTTGTGTTTCTTATTTTAGCCATTCTGACAGGTGTGAGCTGATACCTCATTGTAGTTTTGATTTGCAATTCCCTTTAGATGAGTAATATTGAGCATCTTTTCATGTGTCTGTCGGCCATCTGGATGCCTTCTTTGGAGAAATGTCTGCTCACGTCTTCTGTTCATTTTTTAATTGGACTGTTTGTTTGTTGACATTGAGTTGTAGCTCTTTATATAAAGAATTGTAGCTCTTTACATATTTTGGATACTGACCTTTTATCAGATATGTCATTTGCAAATACCCTCTCCCATTCACTATTTTGCTTTTACTTTTTGTTAATTGTTTCCTTTGCTGTGCAGAAGCTTTTCATTTTGATGTAGTCCCAATAGTTTATTGTTGCTTTTGTTTTCCTTGTCTTAGGAGACACACCAAGAAAAATGTTGTTACAGCTGATGTTAGAGATATTACTGCCCCTGCTCTCTTCTAGAATTTTTATAGTTTCAAGTCTTATATTTAGGTCCTTAATCCATTTTGAGTTTATTTTCGTGTGTGGTGTGAGAAAGTGATCCAGTTTCTTCATTCTTTTGCATGTGGCTGTCCAGTTTTCCCAGCACCATTTTGTTGAAGAGACTGTCTTTTTTGCACTGCATTTTGTCTCCTCTATTGTAGATTAATTGACCATATATTGTGGGTTTATTTCTGGCCTCTCTGTTATGTTCCATTGTTCTATATGTCTGTTTTGGTGCCAGTACCATACAATTTTGATTACTATATCTTTGTTGTATATCTTAAAATCTGGGGTTATGATATCTTCAGTTTTGTTCTTCTTTTTCAAGATTACTTTGGCAAATTATTTGGTGCCTTTCATGGTTCCATACAAATCTTAAGATTATTTGTTTTAGTCATGTGAAAAATATTGTTGGTACTTTGATAAATCTGTAGATTGCTTTGAATAGTGTGGACATTTTAACAATATTAATTCTTCCAATCTACGAGCATGGAATATCTTTTTTTGTTTGTATTGTTTTCAGTTCTTTCATCAGTGTTTTGTAGTTTTCAGAGCATAGGTCTTTCACTTCCTTGGTTAAATTTATTCCTAAGTATTTTATTTTTGGTGCAATTGTAAATGGGACTGTGTTCTTAATTTTTTTTTTTTTTTTTTGCTACTTCATTATTAGTGTATAGCAATGCAACAGATTTCCGTATATTGATTTTGTATCCTGTGACCTAAATGATTGCATTTATCAGTTCTAGTAGTTTTTTGGTGGAGCCTTTAGGGCTTTCTAAATACAATATTATGTCATCTATAGATAGAGAAAGTTTTATTTCTTCCTTACCATTTGGGTGCCTTTTCTTTCTTTTTGTTGTCTAATTGCTGAGGCTAGGACTTCCAGTACTGTGTTGAATAAAAGTAGTGAGAGTATACATCCTGTTCTTATTCCTGATCTTATGGGAAAAGCTGTTTTTTACTGTTCAGTATAATATTAGCTGTGGGTTTTTCATATATGGCCTTCAATATGTTGAGGTATATTCCCTTTAAACCTGCTTTGACGTGGGTTTTGATCATGATTGGATATTATACTTTTGTCAATTGCTTTTTCTGCATCTATGTTTTTATCCTTTCTCCTGTTGATGTGATGTATCATGTTGATTGATTTGTGACTATTGAACCACCCTTGCAGCCTAGAAATAAATCTTACTTGATTGTGATGAATGATTTTTTTCAGTGAATGGTTGGATTTCACATCTCTGTTCATCATTGATATTGGCTTGTAGTTCTCCTTTTTTATAGTGTCTTTATCTGAATTTGGTATCAGGGTAATGGTGGCTTCATAGGATGAATCTGAAAGCTTTCCTTCCTCTTCTACTTTTTGGGATAGTTTTAGAAGAATAGGTATTAACTCTTCTTTAAATGTTTGGTAGAATTCACCTGTAAAGCCATCTGCTCCTGGACTTCTGTTAGTTGGGAGTTTTTTTGATTGATTCAATTTCATTGCTGGTGATCAGTCTGTTCAAATTTTCTCTTTCTGATTCAGTTTTTGGAGTTTATATACTTCTAGGAATTTATCCATTTACTCTAGCTTATTCAGTTTGTTGGCATGTAATTTTTCATAATATTCTCTTATAAGTAAGATTATACATATGTTATATATATGATTTTAAATACACAATTATATGTATTTAAAAATATATTTTTTAAAGTTAAATATCAGTTAAATCTTTATTCCCTACATACTGCCAATAAACCAGGCTACCTTCCTCTTAAATGTGTTGTCTTGGGTAGGTCTTCTGTTTGGTACCAATTAGATACCCTCTTGATGAATTTATTAGTTCATGGCTCCAGACTATCAAGATCTTGTTCCAGTTGTTCAACATATGTACTGTGTCTTAAGACCTTACGCTGTCTGCAGAGTCCATGGGTGTGGCATTCACACCCTAAAGTTTGTCAATTAAAAAAAAAACTAGGAAGTATGCCGGGGCCAAGGCCAAAGATGGAGTTGTTTAAAACATGCCACGGCTGATATTGATCCACTAATCAGCACTTTTAGATTTGGTCATTTAACTAGTCACAAATCCACCCGGTTCTGACACCAGTTCCATCTTATGCTAGGCCTTGTCGAATCCCTTACTGAAAACACGGATAGTATTTCCTCAAGCAACACTCCTTGACTTTGTTGTTTTCAAGAAAAAAAAATGAAGCTGGTCTCAGTGAGTCAGCCCATGCCAGTTTCTGGGCTTCAGCACTTCCCCTGAGGACCTACTGTGTGTACAAAGAGAATTTTATGGGTTACAAAGATTAAATAAGGGGTGTGTGTGAATATTCATTCCCTTTGGCAGCAGAAACAAAGAAATCTGGGTTGCAGAAGCAGAGAAGGGGGCCTGACCTGCTTGAAGTTAAAAGACAGAGTTCACCAATGTTCATGATTAAGGGACATAGATGTTCTATTTTAATTTTAATATTTAATCTATCAACCTGGTTGGCAAGTACAATCCATGACTTGACTTTGTGACATTACTTTAGGCATTTTTGAGGACATAATATTCCTTTTAATGCAAACATCAGTGCAATTTGATGGCATTCTTTCAATCATGGATCCCATACGAAGCCCAGATGAAGCCTGGAAAAAGCAGGCAGAATTCACAGGCCCCACAAACCTGGGGTGTAATTTCCACTAACCAGTGAATAACCCACCGAGGTGTGAATTATGTGTTTGGGATTACAGCTTCAACTACCAGGGGCAGCAGGGCCTGATGGCGAAAACGCCTGCTCAGAATCGGCTTTGCTTCTTATGGCAAATTGTTAAACATGGGAGAAGAGCAGAGGGTGTCAGTCCTGACATCCAGAGAGAGCCTGGGGGTCACAGTGAAGTATGCATTTGAATCATGTAGGAGGCTTGTTAAAAATGTTGGTTCCTAGCATACTGCTCGCCCCGAGGTGGGCCCTGGAAATTTGAACACCTCTGAGCCTTTGTGGTGTCTTCTTCAGGTATAAAATTAGGAGTTAGACTCACGGGGTTCTTGAGCAGGAAGCTGCAGTTTGACACTCTCCCCAGCCGGGCAGAAAGCCACTGCCCTGCACCACACTTGAAGAAATGCTGCTGTCCCTTTACCCTGAGGAGGGCAGGGAGTCATCTGCTCAAGGTGCTACACTAAGTGGCCACAGCTCTGAACTTCTGTCTCCTTTTGGCTAAGTGGGAATGATGGTGCCCCTCACCTGTGCTATCCACGATTGTGATGAAAACCAAAGGTACAAGCCTGAAAACTGCCGAGGACTCAAGGGAGAATGGTATTCTTAGTAACCAGAAGACAAGGTCCTAGGAACCAAGAAGGACCCTGGCTGAGGAGAGAGGATGCCACCATCTCCTGCCAGCCCCACTGTTCCAGAAACCTACCAAATTGGGGCCAGGGTGGGGTGACCCCAGTCTTATCTGAGCACATGTCAGCCCCCACACCTTAGGCTTTTACCATACACCTGTCTTCAGGGAGATGATGCAGATTTTTCAGATGCTTCTGTATATGTTAGGGTGTCCCAAACCACTGTGGTTCACTTGTTTCCTCCTCTACGCCCCTTTCTGAGCATCCTGGCTGGGGCAATAAAGTGGATTTCTTTGTGAGAAACAGGCTGGAAGCTCTGGGCAATCATACCATTTTCAGGCATTTGCAATTGCCGTTCATCTGCTGAGAACGCTCCATCCCCTATGTGCACGTGTGTACCCACACGGCCCCTTCCTCACCTCCTTCGGGCCTGGGTTCATAGGGCAGCTTTGCCATGAGGTCTGCCCTAACTCATAGTCCCCCATTCCTGCCTTTTTCTTATCCACGGCATTCACCAGTAGCAGGCCAGTTGTGTATCTTACTTTCTTTATTAGCTTATTGCCTCTCTTCCCTCTCTTCTGTGTCAACCCTCACGAAGTTTCTCAGCACTGGCTCTATGCCAGGCCCAGTGGTAGGCACTTGGGAGCCAAAAACCAACTGGGTGTGGACCCCACCGACAGCGGCTCATAGTCTAGCAAAGACATGCCCCAGCAGAGGAGGCTCCGGGGCTGGGTGTGGGTGATACAGGATGGGCCAACGAAAGCCGGTACTTGTGTAGATGGAGGGATGGCTGAGGCCCAGCTGCATTTGGGTGCAGGCGAATGTGTTTCTGTTCTGTGGCTCTTGTCGCCCTGTTCTGCTCCGAAGTGTGTTGTGCTTGACAAGGTCCCTGAATGAGAGGCAGCCTGGGGGTCCCGGGGACCCTGGGGAGATCAGTTCCCTAGGCCAGACTCCCCTGTCTCCTCTTTAAAAAGAAGAAAATTGTGTCCCCTAAGGCAGTCCAGGTTATTTTAACAGGAATGTCTTTAGGGGCCTGCTGAGCCCCTCCTCCTTCAGAGTGGGGCCAGATGAGAGAAAGGCTCATCAGGAGGCTCCTCTGTGACAGATCCAATACAGCGCTCTTGCCTCAGCTGCCTGCCCCCAGACGCGGTTCCCATTTTTATTGCTCGTGGCCCAGAAGCACGGCGGAGCCTGAAGACTAAAGAAGCCGTCTGCTAGGGACCCCCACTGTCCTCACCTGACAAAAGCTCCTTTCACTGCTCACACTGCCGCTGAGCTTTCTTTGTGTTCCCCAAACTGGCCTAAAACACGTAGGCTGGACAGCCGTGCTCCGCAGATCTGGCGTCTGATGGAGAAGAGCAGGGGGCAGGTCAGAGGCCCCTCTTTTCCCCGTGCTGGAGGCCTAGAGGGTGACCTCATCTCCTTTCAACCTCCCCGGCCCAGAGGTTGGTTCCAAGGGGCGGAGACCATGTGACTTGGCCCTGCAGTCTGTAATGCCCACATGCCTTGTGTCTTACAGAAATTTAAAGAATATGTGAACGGCAGTAACCTCATCACTAAGCTACAGGCCAAGCATGACTTACTCAAGCAGACCCTGGGTGAAGGTGAGTTGGTTGGGTGGTGGAGGCCTATGAGGAGGGGTGCCTGTGTTGTTGTGGCCCCTTGAGCTGTTGCAACTTGAAACCTGGGGCACTTGGTAGAGCAAGGCCTAGTAGCAGAGCCAGCAGGCAGGATGGGGCAGGCTAGTACAGATGCCAAAAGGGGTCTAGTCTGGCTGCAGAGAACATGGGGCCACCAGAAGTGTTAGTTTAAGTTCCGGGGAAAGGTCCGAGGCCAAGTGGTGAAAGGGGTCCCCATTAGGAAGGGAGTGGGAATCCAGGAGCACAGAGGTCCGCATTGATGCTTATCAGCAGATGCTAGTGGAGTGCCTGGCCAGGAGGCTAGGTCTAAAAAAGAAAAATCCATATATGGAAGGCAATGTTTGGTCCTTACGGGATGTGGGGAGTAGGCTTAAGACTACCCAAAGGCTTTCAGTGCCAGTTGGAATAAAATCCCAGAGCTCTCATGGTACATGAGGCCTCACATCCCTGAGCTCACTTGTCGTTCTCTACTCCCTTACTGTGCTCCAACCCCACTAAGCTCCTTTCTGCCCTTCAAAACTCATCAAGCTTATTCTTCCCCAGGGCCTTTGCATCTGCTGTTCTCTCTACCTGGAATGCCCTTACCCCAGATCTCAATATGGGTGGCTCCTTATCCTGCAGATGTCACTTCCTTAGTGAGACTCTCCTTGTCCCCAACCTCAAGAAAGCACCACCTCTGTCCCAGCACCCTCTGTTTGATTTTCCTCATCTTACTCATCACCATCCTATTTATTATTTATTCATTTGCTCATTATCTTTGGTCACACCCCCACCGCAACAGTATCGTATCTTCAATCAGAGTAGGAACTTCCTTGTTTATTTTGTCCACCCCTTTGTCTCTAGTGCCTAGAATAGTACCTAGCTCACAGTAGGCACTCAGTTAATAGTCACTAAATGAATGTTGAATCGAAAGGTCATGAGGACATGAACTAGGCCCCAAGGTCAGAGATGGTTTGCAACAAATCCTGGAAGCCCTGGAAACTGGTGTGAGGCTCAGCTCTGAGGGGGAGGCACTGATCTGGGGTTCTGAAGTTGCTAGGTGCTGCTTGGAGCCCCACATCCAGATCTATTCTTGTATTCTTTTGGCAAGGACAATTGGCTGAATGATGAACTCTACCTAAAGAAAAAAAGCATGGGGTCCAGGAAATAGGAGACCAACATGAGAGAGATGAAGGGAATTTCCAAGGTGATGATGCTAGTAGGTCCCAAGATGACAGCTTAAAGTAGGCTTAGAGATCACCCAAGTTTTTCAGGGAAGGAGGACTGTGGCAGATGAGAATCAGAATGGGGCATGGGACTAACGTTCATTGGCCACAAGGGGTTTGCCAATCACAACGTGTCCTTGCCTCCCACAGGATCACTCTTGTCTCCATAGGGATGCACAGTTTAGTGGCTGTGACCTGGCTACCCAAGTCTTCCCTGATGCTGTCCAGTTGGTACCAGTCAGGTGGATAGCTGGAATCTGCAGATGTTTGGCATTTGTGAGCCCCATGCTTTCGAGGAAACAGTGAGAAATTAAACCATTTCCCAGGCCAAGGCTCTTTTAATCTAGTGAGGAGACAATTCACGAATTCATAAAAAAATCAAAAGCGGTAACATTAAGTCATACAGAAACACTGGTTGAATTGCCATATGAACAGTACAGACTCTAAGGGTCTGAGCCAGGAGAGGAAGGGATCACCATGAGCCCAGACGAGCCAGAAAGGCTTCAAGAAAGATGAATAACTATGGTTTGGAGGAATAACCAGGATTTTGAAACCAGTATCAGATTTTTTTCAATCAATTTTATTGACATGTAAATTACATATAATGAAATCTACTCATTTGCATAGAAGTCAGTTTTGACAAATATATATACCCAGATCAGGATATAGAACATTTCCGTCACCCCAAAATCTCCTCTGTATCCCTCTGCAGTTAATTCTCCCTCCTCTACCCCAAGCAACCACTCATCTGACTTGTATCAGCAGAGAGGAGTTTTGTGACTTCTAGCTTCTGGGGAACTTCTGGGAGTGATGGAAGTCTGTATCCTGATTTGGGTGCTGGTTGGACATGGGTATATATATTTGTCAAAACTCATTGACTGGGGGTAAGGGTGGAGAGGAGTGAGTTGTAATGAGCTTTTTCTTCATTTTCCCTAACATCCCTCTCCATTTTGTCCATCCTGGCATTTCCACATTGGGCCAGGTGAGTGGGGCTGCAGAGAAGTAGGGCAGTGAAGAGGGCACTAAAATAACAAGAATGGAAGGAAAGGGAAGAGCCAGAAAGTCCTACAGAGGAACTCAGATGGGGACGGGGCAGCTCCCACAACTAGCGTTGAAGAGGAGGATTGCTTTTATGGCCCCCGGAGCCTGTTTCTTAGAGCCACGCACCAAAAAGCGGGTCCATGTAAGTTGGTGGCTACTTGTACTTGGAAAATCAAGTCCCCTGGATTTAGAAAACCAGATGTTCTTTTTAAAAAATAAGATCCCAGGACACCTGGGTGACTTAGTTGGGTAAGCATCTGCCTTAGGCTCAGGTCACGATCTCAGGGTCCTGGGATGGGGCCCCATGTTGGGCTCCCTGATCAGTGGGGAGCCTGCTTTTCCCTCTGCCTCTCCTCCCTGCTTGTGCTCTCTCTCTCTCTCTCTCTCAGATAAAGAAATAAAATCTTAAAAAAAAAAAAAAAGATAAGATCCCAGATGAGGAAGTTCTCCTCTCCAGCTTACTCTTGTGTGCTATCTGATACAACCTTTTCTTCCTGCCCTTGCCTGAATGGCTTGAATGAAATAATAATAAAAATTAGCTTGGGTTGGCATAACTCCTGACCAACTTGGTCTTCCAAGTTTCTTTAGCCTTCACCTACACCTTGCTCTGAGATGTGATTTACCAGTCCTCCATGTGAGTTTTAGACTGAATAGCAATGAAAAACTGCAGGAAAATATAGCTTCTGAATATAAGGGCTGCTAAGAAAGAGCCATCAAGAAGAATCCCCAGAGTCCTATTCTCTAGTAACCCAGCTGTGGAAAAGCCCATTGTGTTTCTTTTGAAAAACTGGGATGGGCCTTGTTAGACTGGTCAGTTCCGGAGAGGTTTGGGTTTTTTTAAAAAAATAGACTTTATTTTAGGGGTGCCTATGTGGCTCATTCAGTTGAGCATTTGACTCTTGGTTTCAGTTTAGGACATGACCTCAGGGTTGTGAGATCAAGCCCCACATCAGGATCCACACTTGGTGTGGAGTCTGCTTGGGATTCTGTCTCTCCATGGCCCTCTGCTCCCCAACCCCCCCACACTCTCTCTATCTCTCACTCTCTCGTATATAAATAAATAAATAAATAAAGCAAAGAAATAAAATCTTTAAAAATAAATAAATGAAATAAAATGGATTTTGTTTCAGAATAGTGTTAGATTTACAGAAAGGTTGCAAGATGGTACCATTAATTCCCATAGACTCCACATCCAGTATTTCCTGTTACTGACATCAGTGAATACGGTGTCTTTGTCACGAGTAATGAACACTGGTATATTGTTTTTTCTAAAGTTAATAAATTACCAAATTACTGAAAAGAACTGCAGCTGAGACCAAATCTCGAGTCACATTTGTATCCCCACTGCCTGAAACAGGTAGATGTGGATTCTTAGGGCATTGGGTGAAAGGGGAAAATGCACACTGACTTAGATGGGTCAAGTTCTTGCTCACTGGACAAGCATGAAAAAATTGCGCAGGCCAAAGCGACCTCAAAATCTCAGCTCCTTCATTCTTCTGGGGGTCAGTGGATGATTCACCACTACCTGGACATACGGACTCTTCCATCCAGTAGAAAACTCATCCAAGAGTGGGCTGAGGTAGGGTTTTACCAGCATCAGTGGTCTTTTTATGTCCTCAGAGGGCTATTTTGTATTGGGAGGGACACTGAAAATTTTGGAAACAGGTGAGAAATACGGGGCCAAGCAGAATATTTTGATTGAGAAGATGCAAGGTTTTTTTTGTTGTTGTTTGTTTTTTTTAATGAAGTGTCTGGTGTAATCCATTCCTCTCAAGCACTCTTTTGACAGGATAGCTCAAAGAAGCCACAAGTTAGAGGAAACACAAACACTTGCTTGGAAGCAAATTTTGTTAACACGATCGATCCCAGACACACAAGTCAAAAGCTTCCAGGTGTCTTGCAAATGGGCATTCCTCGTTGTAAATGTCACTGGCACATCTTGGGAACAAGAACACACCCCTATGTGCCCTTGGCTGTGGTGGTGCCATTTTTCTGGCCAGAGGATTCTTAGTTTATCATCATGTCTGAGTCTTAGCTCTCTGACCTTTTTACTGCTCTGGGTGGTCTGTAAGCTCTAGGGTTTATACTCTGGATACGGGTGGCTTTTTAATTCACTGTAGTGCCTCAAGAATGAATCGTGTGTTATCCATAAAAGGGATGGGACATAACCGTTTGGGACCAAGATTTAGTAGCACATTATGGAACCAGTGTCTGCCGGGTCCAGACAGTCTGACCTTCTGAAAATGACTGAGCCACTACCTATAAAATATACTTTTAAAGATCCCAACTGGTGTCTGAAGGTAATGGGTAGAAAATGTTTGATTCCTGAGTTAACACAAAATATATATATATATATATATATATACTATTTTATGAATTTTTATGTTGCTAGACATCGAAATGATATTTTTCATGTATTAACTTAAACACAGTATGTTATTAAAATTAATCTCACCTATTTCTGTTACTTTTTGTAACATGGCTGCTAGAAATTGTGGCTTCCATTACATTTCTTTTGGGCAGCCCTGGCCTAGATGTTTTCTGCTGCATCATAACTGGAATGAAGTACTGAGTCGTGCTGTGTGGGTGAAGCTCAAAAGCATACGCTAAATGAAATAAGCCAAATGCAAAAGACTGTGTATTACATGATTTCATTTTTATAAAGTGTCCAGAATAAGCAAATCCATAGACACAGAGAATAGATGAGCAGTTGCCATAGGCTGGACATGGGAAGGGGGAGTCACTGTGAGTTGGCACAGGGGCTCTTTTTCGTGTGAAGGAAATATTCTAAAATTGAATGGTTGTGATGGTTGCACAACTTTGACTATTTACTAAATAATTGAATCATACATTTCAAATGGGTGAATTTTATGTTCTGTAAATTATGCTTTAACAAAGCTGTTAAAAATAGAAAAGAAAGGGGCACCTGGGTGGCTCAGTGGGTTAAAGCCTCTGCCTTCAGCTCAGGTCATGATCTCAGGGTCCTGGGATCAAGCCCCGCATCGGGCTCTCTGCTCAACAGGGAGCCTGCTTCCCCCTCTCTCTCTGCCTGCCTCTCTGCCTACTTGTGATCTCTGTCTGTCAAATAAATAAATAAAATCTTAAAAAAAAAATAGAAAAGAAAGGCAGTGGCAAGGAGTCTGGAATTCCAAGGAAATGGAAGATCTGGAGGTAAGATGAGGGAGTCTTTGGTAAGCACTTGGGTCATGGTCAGGCAGAGAGGGTGTAGAGAAAGAGATCCGGGTACATCTTCTGGGGGCATCCCATCATTTAGAGGTCAGAGGTTGGGCAGTTGAGGAGACAGCAAGAGAAACTTGAGAAACAGCCTGTAGGGCAGGAGGAGGGACCCTTGGCAAGTGTGGAGTCATGAAAATCTAGGAGAAAGCGTTGTAAGAAGAAGAGAGTGATTCACTGAATTGTTGATGCTGAGAAGTCAGATAAAAGCAGCGAAGATGGTGGATTTGTCCACACGGAGCCGGCAGTCCCTGTGGATGGTGAGGTCAGAAGCCAACCTCTGTGAGGTGGGCGGGGGAAGCAAGAGTCCTTTCTAGACAGCTCCTTCCACAAGCTTTGCTGTAAAGGAAAGAAATAGGGATGGAGTTAGAGGCAGAAAGGGGGCCCAGGGGAGGTTTCGAAGCTAGATTATACATATCCAGAACATGTTTATATGCGGATGGAAAGGATCCAGAAGAAAGGACATTGGTCATGTTTGGGGTGGTGGGGGACACTTGCGGAAAAAGCACCTGAGAAGGGCAGAGGGGGCTAGGACCCTGAGTATGAGGTCTGGGCTTGACAGAATTGGGATGCTTCTCCAGGATACTAGAGAGGAGAGGAGGTAGAGAGTGAATGGGAAGGCACAGGTGGGTGGGTGAGTCTTACGGAAGCATGTCAAGACCTGTCTTCTGATTTTCTTCTTGAGTGAAGGAAGCAAGAAGGTCTTCAGCTGAGAGTGAAGACAGGATGGGTCAGGGTAAGGGTGTGGCTGGGTTAAGGAACAAAAAGAGGTATCTTATATCTGTTGCTCTTTAGGGCCAAATATATGACAGGTGCTCAACCAACTTTTTTTTTTTTTTTAAGATTTTATTTATTCATTTGAGAGAGAGAGAGTGAAAGAGAGAACAAGCAGAGGGGTAGCAGAAAAGGAGGAAGCGGACTTCTTGCTGAGCAGGGAGCCTGCCAAGAAACTCAATCCCAGGACCCTGGGGTCATGACCTGAGCCAAAGGTAGATGCTTGACCAACTGAGCCGTCCAGCCACCTCATCGACCAACCTTTGTTGATATAAAGCGGTGCCTGAGTTCTTGAGTTTTAGCACACACAGAAGGGATCACCTGGGGTGCTTGTTAAAATGCAGATTCCTGTCTGAGCCCAGAGATTCTGATCCAGAAGGCCCATGGGAAAGCCCCAAATCTGCACTTTTAATAAGGCCCCCCAGAAGATTCTGATGCAAGTGGTCAGCAGGTTGCAGTCTGAAAATCACTGAAAAAAAAAAATACACGTGACCAATACAAAATGAAATTTATGTGAACATAACCTTACAGCTAGGAGGCCCCGGGGATTTAATAAGACTCAGTTCTTTCCAGCAGACCATTACTTAGGCAAAATTCTATTTCCCGTTTCACAAATAATTAAGTTCATTTGTTTCTTGTTTTTCGAAAAAGATGAATGTTTGCTGGTTAAAAAAACAAAAATGATTAAACATCAGTGTATACTTTTCTTTCCAGGAGAGAGAGCAGAATGTGGCACAACCAGGTAAGAGTTGGGGATCTTGGTTTTTGGCACCTGCTGCCTGAGGTGGGGAGCGGGAGGGGCTGGGAAGTGCAGGAGAGGTGGGAGGTGGGAAGGTGGGAAGGCAGATGCTGCTGAGAGCTTGGAGAAGCTGGGCTGTTTTTAGAGCAGGATAGCTCTTCACCAGTGTCTCGGGGTGGAGTTGGGGTGGGGGGGGCGCGCGTTGGTGTGGCTGTGCTGAGAGAGGCTGGCTATTCTGCTTGTCCTAGCATCGTGCTGGTGAAGCCATGCCCCCTTCAGGCCTGTGATGGGGAGGGTGCCTTTCCCCAAGCTGCTGTGGAAAAGTGGGGTGTGTTCTGTTGGCGCTATCCATCTGGTGGGACAGTAATATGTATTGCATAGTGGCTGAGGACAACCAGTAGAGGCCAGAAGCTGTGGGATAACTGTTGACCTGTCTCCCCATCTGTTCTTTGGCTGCTGAGCAAACTGCCCTCCCCAGGCAGAGGGCCCAGCCTGGGGTTCCCATTTGCCAGGTCTTTGGGTTTGGCTCGTATGGCACACGTCTGGGCATATGCATGCGCATAGCCACGCAAGCGTGTACAGATGCCCCTACTGCCCACACCCTGGCTTCAGACCTCCTGAGCGCTCGGATGGACTGATGGGGGAGTCCCTTGCTGAGAAAGTAACAAATGGGCAACTTCTGCTTTCTCTCCAGCTTGCTCAACATTACCTTTTGCGCTTTTCCCTGAGCAGACCAGAGCCAGTGAACACTTTCCACTCATCAGGTGGTAGTTGAAGGGTTGACCTTCAGCGAGTGGACCTTTCATCTACTTTCAGAGTGTTGAGATCTCTAAGCAGCACTTTGGCTGACCAGGTTGTTCCTTAGAACCCATCTCTTTCCTTTCAAGTTCCCAGCAAATAGTTACCCCACTGCCCAACACGAATCGAGCCAGTGGCCCAGAATCCTGGAAAGCTGTTCTACTTGGCGAAAGGGAAGATGAACCCCTCAACTCCCTCCTGTCCATCTGGAAGAGAGTTGGCTGGGAAAAAGCTTGGAAAGCTCTGAGGTTTTCACTTTGCTGGGATCAGGATGGGGAGACAGAGGGCTTCCCAGAAGTTTAGCTTTGCAGCTGTTCCTCTGGGCCCCAGAAGTCTGGGAAGATCAGGCTGATTCATAATGCCAGGCGAGGACCTTCCAGCAAAGGGTCAGCAGATGTGCAGGGCCCCCTTCTAAAAACCTTCCAGAAACAAACTCATTTATTTATTTATTTAGATTCTCCGGCAAGAAGATGTTGTCATAGTCCCCAAACAACAGAAGCCACATTTTACACCAAAGTCTGCAAATAGGAAAACAGATGGGGGACAAATTGAGCCATCGCTCACTTCCTCCTAATTCCTAGAACTCATGCAGAGGAAGACGGTTCCAGCAGATTGCAGGAGAGATCTGTAATCGAACCCTTGGCCGGGTCCCAGGGTCTAACTCAGAGAAAAGTTGAGGGTTTTGTGTTTTTTGTTTTTTTTTTTTTAATTTTTAAATAAAGCCATCTGAGATGTAGTGTTCCACACCCTCTTTGACCTAGGGCCTGGGAAATGCAAGCTGTGACTACAGACCTCCCACTTAGACGTACTGCACTCAACTGCAAACCCAGCCATCTGTACTCTGGCCTTTGGCCAAGGTCAGAGGCAACTTTGTTAGCAAACTAAAAGCTTCCCCTTTCTTCCAAAACTCATTTAAAATTTGTGTGTAATGTGCTGCCAACTTGAAGTGGTTTTTAATTTAATCCTAAAGGCCCTGGGTGAGATGTGTCTATGCTATGGCTCTCTGTATCTTCCATGGTTTCCTGCCCAAGGTTAGTGTCATTTTGGATGATCCTTTGAGCAGGTCCCCTCAGCCAAGTTGCTGCTGGCCTTGTGTAGACCAATTTTTGCACATGGGCTGCAACACGGTACATTTTTTTTCTCACTTTTCAGAACCCGATCTTAGAATAATGCTAGTTCATAACCCTGTAACGAGGTGGTCTGGATGCAATAAGGCACTTGAAAAGTGCATGATAGATGGGGCAGCAAGATGCAAACATAAGTTTTGATTGTGATTTTTCTAGCTATAGACTGGCTTCCCTAACCTAGGTTGGCTCGTCCCTGTGGTTGGGATTAGCGATGAAAATACATGAGATTTCTTGTCTAAACAGATGGAACCTTATGCATACCCATGCACAGCTTCCAAGGGCCTGACTGCCTCTGAACTACAATATTGCCACCGTTTTGGATATCAACACCCACATCTCTGGGGTTATCTAGGGAACATTTTAGTCACCATTCTTTTGGTCACAGAATAATTTTGAGGCCAATTCTTATGTTGCCAATGTATGTAAATTTTCATCTTGGTTGAAAGGCAGAAAGGGGACATTGGTCTCTGGTTTCTCTCTCTTCCTCTCTGTGGCTTTCTCTGTTCCTGTTTTCCCTGCCTTTCTCTTTCTTTCCTTTTTGCTCTGCAACTGAGCAGCAGAAGAGATGGAAGGCTTAGGCTGCCCCACTTTCCTTGGCTGAGCTGTCCCCCTGCTCCCCACTTTGTGCCCCACCCAGCACTTCAGTAAGTCAAAATCGATTTGATGTCATGCAAAGTTGGGATAGCTACGTTTCCTTGTCAGAGATTTCTGGTCAGTACCCAGAACATCACACAAAGAAAGAAATCCCATGTGATCTGAGCAGTTCTTGGCTTTCTGGATTGGGCGGGAGAAATGGGAAAAGTATCCTTTCCCCACTTCATTCGATTTTATAAACGTAAAGAAAAAAAACCCCGTAAGACTTACTTTAAGAAAACCCTCCGGCTGGGTGTCCAGCCCCTTCGTTAAGAATCTCTACTTTTGCTGGCCATGGGAGTTTAATAGATAATTTAAAGCAACTGCTAGATGTTCGGTGATAAAAATCAACTTCCCAATTTCACTCTCACACCAGAATCTTGAAGAGGAAGAGCTGAATTCAGTTCTTAGCTTCAATCACATATTATTTGTGAGACGCTTGGAAAGTTTCTTCATCTCTCACTGGCTCATTTCAAGTGGATTCAGTCAGTCTTGCCTACCTCCCAGGGTTGTTGTGAGGGTGTCCTACAGTGTGAGATGAGGAAACCATCTGAGAACGTTCACAAATAGAAACCCCGAACACTAGGGAAACAAGGTGGCGCAGTTGCTATCCTCGAGTTATCCCCAATCCCAAGATTAAAGCCTGTGGCCTCGAGTCACAGTTTTTTTACTCTCTCTTTCGGCATTTGGAAACTCAAAAGCAGATCCACTGTAAGAAGTACCACCCCCATGTACCCACATCCTCAAAAAATCGGTAACTGATGAAAAAGAAATGACATGGACTTAGCTAACCAAATTGACATAGATCCAAGATGGGCTCAAAATAGTCTTGCCTGTTGTTTCTTTTTAAAATTTTGGTCTGTGCTGTTACTTTGGTTCCAATGTTTGGGTGGCATGATACTTGGATTCAGCTGTGTCTTTGCCCATGCATGTCCTGGAGCTAGCAGCATTTGCTCAGTACTCAAACATGTAGGAGAAGCTCAGGAGGCTTCCCCAGATGGCTGGGCCACTGAAGAGGACAGGCACAACAAGGCCACTGAGCAGAGAGGCAGCATGAATCTCTTTCACCTCGATTGGCTCCACAACCTGTAAGATTTCTTGCCCATTCACAGAAATCAACCAAGACTTGGGGGACCAGGTCTTTGCTTGTCACATGTGGACATTACCTGTGCCAGGCTGGGTCCCCACTTGTTGCTCCCCAAATTGTGAACCAAGCCATTTGAAAATGAACTGCCTCTCTCAGTTAGGGGCCCTCCTCCTAACCTCAGAAAGCCCTTTGCCCTGGAAGGCTAGTGGCATTGAGTCAGGCCAACTTGGGTGGCAAAAGATGAGCAAATAAGCCAACACAGGTATATGCATGGTGAGCAACTCTGGAAACTGGTCTGGTGTTTGTGGCTGTTTCACTGTTTCTGGTGAACTGTGGTATGGTTTCCCCTCCCTGGAGCCAAGAGTGGAGCACAGGGAATGGAGATCCTAAAGGAAAGCGAGACACTTTCAACCTGACCCAACAGTTCCTCTGCTGGCAAGGGTTAATGGGGTGGAATGAGTCCTTGGCTGGAAATGAACAAGTGCCCTAAGGCTTTGTGACTGGCCTGGTGTGAAAAATCTTGGCGCCAACGAGGCCTGAGTTTGGGGCCTGGCTCTGCCAGTTCCCCTCTTGAGGCCTCAGTTTCTGCCTCTGTAAAATGGAGCTGTCTGTACAGGGTTGAGCTAATGTTAAGTGTGATAATGGATTTGAAAGTGCTGTAATCAAAAGTGTACTTGACTAAAGCATAAGATATAATCATTACCCTGGGTTACCCCGGGACCCCAAAAAAGCTGTAGCCTCCCTCCAGGCATCAGTTTCTTCATCTCTAAAATGAGAGTAATAATTGCCTGGCTCTTAGATCAATGCAATAAAGATTCGTCAAGTGCATTTGAAATGCCAAGAGGCATTAGAAAGATCAGTGCCCTGGTACATTGGGAATTGAGACTTGGTGATGAATTTAAGCCAAATTAATGAAAATTAACCCTTCCAATCATCATTGAAAGTCTCTTGCTTTCTCAGGCTACAGATTACGTCTCTCTCCCCTGGTCCCTCCTCCATCTGGTCAGCTTTGCGGGATGACAGCCTCTGATTGGAGTTGCAATGGTTTCCTGGCTACATACTATTTCTCCCCTGTGATCTAGAATACATTTGTGTTATATGAGCGTTGCTCCTGTCTAACATTGTGGGTAAATTAAGATCCCCTTAAACATCCAAAGGCCTTCAGATGGAGCATTGGACACCAATGTGCTGGGGTTCAAGGGTTTCCATTTCATTTTGTGTTCTCCTCCAGTCACGGGTTTTAAGAGCGTCTTTCCCAGTTGTATGTTTGCAATCGTTGCTTTCTTGTTTTCTTTTGTTCCGTTTTCCCTAGGCCCCCCTGTCTTCCCCCTAAACCACAGAAAATGAGGAGACCTAGGCCTCTCTCAGTGTGTAGCCATAAACTATTTAACGGCTGTATGGAAGCGTTTATTAAGGTACTTGCTGGGGAGCTATGGAGTCCGCGAATGCGCCCAATGTAATGGCAGCCTTTCTCCACCTCCTCCCTTTGGCCCACAGCCCTGCCCTGACCAACCAGAACTTTCACTCACGCTCTGGGCCTGGCCCTGGGGTGAGCTAGTTCCTCAAGCAGCTTACTCTTACCTTTAGTAAGGGCTTCCAAGCAGAGCTGCTTTTGTCTCTGACCGTGGATTCTAAGTGCTTTCCCATGATAAGATCCTGATGAAGCCCATGAAGTCCGAGCAAGGTTGAAATGCCAGCACCCCTGCAGCCCCTGCCAGCCATGCTCTCCTGCTTCAGGAACTGCGGTCCTAGCGAGCCCCAGGGACAGTTCGAGAAACCACCTTACCTTGCTTCGCATCCACGCCTCCCAAGAGGTGGTTAGTTGGAAGAAACACAAAGAAAATCCCTGTTGGTAACTGTGTTTTTATACAAGTAATTTTTTGTTTTTTTGGTTGAGAATGTACAGAGAAAGGAAACACATAAAATTTTTGAGAGAAAACTCTCCCACCTTGTTTTGCTTCTTGAGGCAATCCCTTTAGAATTCCAGAGGCATCCCCTACATCCTAAATTAAAAATGAAAATCTCTGAGCCCAGTGAGTTTGTCTTTTTCTTGCCTCCGAGAGGCAAAGGGCACAGGATCAAGGCATCCCAGAGAGAATGAGTGACTCAAGGCAACTGAAGCTGGCCAGAGAATTGAAAAGGGCAGCAGGTGGGGGAGATGCTTGAAGAACAAGAGCTAGGGGGAGCAGCGGAAAGGGCCCCTCCCAATTACTTGAGAACCTTCCATTATCCAGTGAAGAGACTCTGCAGAAAAGAAGACTGGTGTCAGTCAGGAGAAATGTAAATGTTCTGGGCTTTGCTGGTAATTTGGGAGCCGTGGAGGCTGCCCCTGCTCAGCTGCTCTGTCCTCCGTCCTAACATACTGTTCATGGGACTCGCAGGATGGAGTTCAGCGTGGGGGGCAGGGGGGCAGCAGGCGGACATGGGACTGGGTAGCAGAGCCAGCAGCCTGGGCCCCACAGCTGTCTCTGCCTGTGGGCTGAGTTCTAGGGAAGGGACAGGAGGGGAAGGGGATGGAGGAACAGTAGGGCACCAACGGGGACTGTCTAGGGCAAGGGCTGCTTCAGGCTACCTCAGAGGAAAGAGACACGGAAGATCCCAAAAGGAAGGGTGCCACTGGGCCCATCAGGAAAGAGGTACTGTTTGGAGGGAAGCCCGAGTGAGCAGTTTGCCATCTAATAGGTCATGGGAAAATGTGTCAAGAGTCCTCCTTTCTTTATTTTCCCTCCTGTCTCCACCACGACTTCATCTCATTCACCCTTGCCCTTGGAAAAGCTGCACTCCATAGCCAGGATGGGACTGAAGGACACATAAGCTATTCTCTGCGCCCTCAGAGAGTGTATGGTGCCGCGCAGGAAGTTTTCAGCACGGAAAGCTGAAAGATCAGGCAATTCAGGAAGGGTCGTCTGTGAATGACCCCATGGACGCCAGTGCTGCGAGAGCTCAGAGGGTGAAGAGCCATGAGCCCTAGAGCGCACGAGGCTTCCGGCGGGTGGGTAGGGACAAAGTGGAGAGGAGCAGGGTGGGAGTCCCTGAAAGAAGGAACACAATGAATGAAAGCTCTGAGACAGGCATGACCCAAGTTTGCTCAGCTCTTTGAGAATGGATGATCAGTCCGGGCACTTGGAAGGAACTGACTCTTATCTAACAGGACACGAGAATGAGGTCTTCTGTTTAATGAAATAGTCTTTTAATAGAGAGCTGCTACATAAAATGCATGATTGTCAGACCATCTGACTCTATCCCTCGTGATAAACACATCCGAACTTCAACCACATGTTTGCCCCTTGGAGGAGGTAGTCACCTTGGGAAGCCACATTCTTACTCTTAAATACATCATCTTTGGTGCCATTGTTCAGGTTTCTTTGGAGCCTGTAGCATGGCCTTGGTCGGTGGTGCCAAAATTTCATATTAGAATGGACAGTCTGGCCATTGGAAGGAAAAGTGTTTCAGTGTTCAGCTTTGCAACGCCGCTGGAGGCGCAAAATGGCAAGAGGCATGGGCTAGAGTGGGGCTGGGTGACTGGCTCTGAAAAGCCACTTAGCATGGGTCATGTGGCAGAATAAGTCCTTGAGGGACTAGTTCAAAGAATAAACACACTCATGTGACTAAAAAAAAAAGTATATTTGTTCAACACGATTGCATTTCTTCATAGTCGCACCATACATTTACCACATACTGTCAGGCAGGTAGCAAACGCTTCCATGTGCCGGCTCTGGGGGCGGGGGTGGGGGGCAGTGCAGAGACAGACTCGCAGGCAGCAGGGACTCTCCCTCAAGGACGATTAGCTTTCAGAGAATGAAAAGGCAGTTTTAATATACTCAGCCCTTCAACCTTTGTGAAGGGAATTTAATTTTCTCTTATGATTCACGTGCTCTCTGGGAGAAAACTGCACGAACGAAGATCGCCCGGCTTTGAAGTGCCAAACCTGTGAAAGGTTTTTCAGTAAAAGGACATTGCTGGAACTCTGTGATGATGAGGGTATCGTAGGACAAGGCAGCATCCCCAAGTTAAGAATGATGGATACATCGATAGATTTCTGGGATCATTGGAACTGGCCCTTTATAAAATCCTTCATTTTTTTTTTCCTCTCTCAGACAGAAAGAAACCCAATTTTTCTTGTAAATTTTGAGGCCCATTTAAATTTTATTATAAATTTTGGGAGGGAGACTCCCCACCTTCTTTCTATTGATTACCTACTTCATGACTGTGTGACGAGATCAAATGAGCTCATCTGTGCCATGTTTCCAGAGCACTCCCGGCCCAGAGTAAGCACTATGGAAATGCTGGTCATCACTGTGGTCACAGGCTTTTAGGACATTGCTCATAGCGTCCCACCTGACAGGCTGTTTGCTCAGTTCTAGGAATCAGGTAGGTTTAGCCAACATATAGTTCTGCTTGTGGAGATGCTGGGGACTGGACAGGTGACACCAGCCGAAAGGCATGCCTCCTCCACTTTCTCAGGTCAGCCTCTGAAGGAGCCCAAATGAAGTGAAGCTCGCACCCCAGAGCCTGGCCCGCTGCACATATGGGAGGAAGACTCCATGGAACTCTCCCCTGAAAGTGGGTGGCGTTGGGACAGTAAAGGCTCCAGCTCTACCTGCAAGACCGTAAAAGCGTTTTGACCCCCTCCTGCTGTCCCTCTCCCAGGCTTTTCTCAGCTTTGGAGTTCCCTGAGGTATTCTCAGTGCCACTGTGAGGGCCAGGGAGTAGGAAGGAGAGCAAAGCCAATGAGCACCCAAGAAAAGCTACCCAGGGTATTTGGTCAGAAACCACGGAAGCTGTTTGAATTTGGAATCAGGTGGAATCCTGTCAGGTTGTAGCCAGAGGACACCTAATAAACACAATCTTGGTGGGATTCACTTGGTGAAATGAGGTTTCCTGAATTGACTTGCAGGGACAGTGTTACAGTAGATGCCTGAAGGTGTGTGTGTCCCTCCTTCTTGTGGGCAGCTGGGCTAACCTTAAGGTGTCTTAGGTGGGCCCTTGCCCATTGGTGAGTGAACAGCCCCTGTGTTGAGGAGAAGCTAAAGGTGGGATGAGGAAGGGGCTCCGAACACACCAGCCCTGTGCTCGTCAGGGACTGATAGAGGCCCCTTTGCCACCTGGTGTCCAAGGCAGGCACCCCGGCAGGCTGGCTGGGGGCAGGGCGCAGAGCCCGTACGAGGCCCTGAGGTGCAGGGGCAGCCCTCCCCACCGGCAGGCTGGTTGGCCGTAACCCCAGGACCGTTGCTGGCTGCCATTGCATTTCCGCGTTCACGGACTCTGAAGGATCTGCTTACTCTAATTGATCTTACTCCTGCGTAATCTTTTCTTTTTCTCCTGCTCTGCTGCCTGTTTATATTTTGTTATCAGAGGAAGAAGAAATGCTCGAACCAGGAACCAGGTATTTACTAGAAAGGTCGTTAGCCCCATTCAACTGGATGGAACCTGTCTTTAGTACTGACTTCTAGAGCAGGGCCCACCTTGCCTATTGCCACAGGGTCCATTTTATCCTCTCCCTGACTGTTGTTAACTAAGGAGAGGCTTCATAGGTGGGGTGTGGAGAAGCCACAAAGGCATCGAAATTCATGGGGTTTTTCTTACATGAACATATTACAAGTGCCTTGTTTCCTCACCTGAGGAGGTTAGTAATTTAATTTGACCCCTTTTACAGAAAGTTTAAAAAAAGATTTTGTGCTCTTTAAGTGATTTGGAATAATAGAGCAATCAACCAATTATGCAGTCTGAGAGAAAACTACCCGTTGCCCATCTCTTTGTGGTTGTGGGCCCGTCTAGGAAGATGTAATTGAAAATATATTCATACCCCCTGCCCTGCATAAGTTTAGAGCTGTGTCTTATTCAGCCTTTTTGACTAAGGTTGGCCACTCAGTGGTCAGTGGCTGACATTAGCTGTTTCTAGAACTTCTCCTTATAACACCTTTATTGTTGAACAAAGTATCCATCTGGATGTTTAGGTTGTAACCTCAGGAGTAGACCTGGCCTTCCTTTCTCAGAGCTCAAAAGGACCCTTGGGGGCCATCCTTGCTTCCGTTAGTGCGTTCTTATTTCAAGCATCAGGTACTGCAGTGCTAGAAGGAGGTCTCCATCCTGCCGTTTTATCCTTGAGCACTGGGAGCATGGGGTTGAGTGGGACAACGTGGAGGGGAAGGCGAAGCACTCTTCAAGAGCGAACTCCAGCCCTCTCCGAGCAGTGGGTTCCCTCCCCTTCCCAGATGTGCCTGCCAAGCCTTCTGAGCCCTGATTTCTTCCCAGCTAAGTAAGACGACAGAGCATTTCTTTCCAATTATCATAGCTATGCCTTTTTCTGCACCTAGCTGAAGACCTTCTGTTTTAACTGTTTGTGGAGACTTGAGGATTAGCAGCTCTTTGCTTATTTTCCAACTAATCCGATGGTACTAATATTCTGGCTTGAGTTCATAATCTGTGTTTGCAGTGTCTTTTTCCCTGTGGTGGCTGCCGAGCCCAGTACAACTCACGACTGTTTCTCTTCAGGACTCAGGACAAGCTATCCCTCTTGTAGTCGAGAGCTGCATTCGGTACATCAATTTATACGGTAAGCGCATTCCCGGGGCGTGTTCTCCGCTCTCTCCAGAGCAGGCGCTCGGCTGTCCTCACAAGAAATGAGGTTTTAATCCATCTCGGAGGATTTCCCATTACTGCCCTGCTTCCTAGAGAGAAAGCGCTTCTTGGCACAGGTGCTGTGCTGAGTGCCTTTTTGAGCCTTGTGTGTCTGGGGACGAAGGTGGTGGTGAGAAGACTGAGGAACTAGGAAAACCAAGGATCAGGGAGAGCATGGGTAGGAGAACCGTTTCGGTTCCTTCATGCCTCCCACCCCACCTCAGAGGTCTGTATTTTGAGCACTGAAGGTAACTGGGCAGTGAATGGTCAGTTAACTGGCTCTAGTCAGTTCCAGAAAGGGAATAGAATGTCTGGGATGTGCTAACCATGGTGTCGCCAGCGCCGCCCTTGGGCTTCCATCTATTCATTCATTCGCTCCTCCAAAACTTGATTTTCAGAGTGCGTAGCAAGCACTGTTCTGACAGTGGGTATGCAGGCATGAATAAGGCAGGTAAGGTGCTGGCCCTAAGTAGCTTACATTACCCAATTAGAAGGGCAAGGAAATAAGCAGATAAAGAAATAATATAATTTCAGGTAGTGATAATGTCAAGAAACTAATGAAAAGGGGATAGAGAATGGCTAAAGGGTGGCAGGGCTCTGTTTGGCTAAGGTGGTAAGTGGAAACATCTCTGAGGGGCTGATATTTGAGTAGAAGCAGCCAGCTGTGCCTGGCAGGTATAAAGGTCTAATATGGGAAGGAAGACAAGTGCGACTGAATGGGAATATGCTGGGGGTGGGGGGGTGGGATATAAGACACAGGAGGTAGAGATTCAAGATTGGTTAGGAAAGACATAAACATGCTTTTATTGAGCACATACTATGTATAAACCAAACTTGGACTAAAGTCTGCCATTTAGAGGTAAACACTTTCCTAAATTTTAATGTGAAGCATTGTTTTATATAGAAAAACTAAATGTGAGGGTGAAGATCACCCCACGAATTCCCATTCAAGATGAGAGAGGCCCTTTAATTCCTTCAATTCTATAGGTTACTGTTTAGCCCTATAGATTCCGATCCTGCATTGTTACTTTATATCAGCTGTTGGGGTGTCCCCCTTGTTATGGCCTCACAGAAGCACATAAGAAAAAGATTCTTTTTCTTTGATAATTTGATGTCCCCCAAGCTTCTCGATCCCAGGCCAGCACGCACTCTAGACTCAAGCTTTTCCTAGAAGGAAGAAGATATCTGAATAGGTAGAGGGTGGGAATGGTCAAGTGAACGATATTGGTCATTCTTGTTCAGAATCTCTGTGGCTGTTACACCGAAATGGCATTTTTAAACTCAGGCCAAGCTCCTTGGTGCCAGTGTCCCTGGCATACTCGGTAGGCGAAGTGCATCTCGGCTACATTGGAAGTTGTTATTCACTGGTCCCGTGTTGATATCAACCTCTTATGGCCTTTTCCTTCAGACCCCAACAAGAGATCAGACACATGAAGCAGGATGGTACATAGTATTTTGGCCAGATGAAGTTAATTGCAGAGGCTACTTTTGGGCTTCTGACAGGAGATCTTTACTGGGAAAGACCCTTGTGAAGAGTGGTGGGAGAAAGAGACAAGCAACGGGGAGAATCATGTGTGCCCAGCAGTCTGATGAGCTCAAGGCATCATGGCATTTTCTTTTGTTTCTTTTAGGACTCCAGCAACAAGGGATCTTCCGAGTGCCAGGATCTCAGGTCGAAGTCAATGACATAAAAAATTCCTTTGAGAGAGGTAGGTGCAGAGTCACCATCTCAAGCTTGTGTCTAGAGGAAGCCAGGACGGGTGTTGATGTGTGTCTCAGAGTCAGCAATGTGCTGGGGCTGGCTTGTACGGATATCTCTTTCCAGCTGCATTCAGTGCTTTCCCCTTGGTAGCTTGAAATCAGCCAGGCAGGACTATTTACACCGCAGAAATTGGTAAATGCCAAAGATCTTTTGTCTTTTTCCATCTAAAGTGTTGGCTATGAAACATTTACCAGCACAACTCTCTCTAGCGACTGTACAGTAGTTGCGGAGAAAGAGGGAAAGCACGTGAAATTATAATGTGAATCCAAAAGGCTGCTGCTTTTTAAAGAAAAGTTGGAAGAATACAGATAATACTGAGTGACTTTTAGAATATCTTAATTATTATTTTTTAATGTAACATTTTGGCAAAAAAAAAAAAATTTGAGGACCCCAATCCGACCCCATTTTCCTGTAATATATCACGTCCCAATTTACAAAGCATGTTCTTACCCCTCCTTCTACATAATCTTCCTAATAGTTTTGGAAGGTATTTGGTTTGTCCCTGTTAGCTGTGCTCTGAGCAGGCCTCTCCCCTAGTTCTAGCCCTGGAAATCTCCCTACTTATTATCCAGCTTCCTCTGGAGGGGCTGCCTCCTGAGCAAACTCATCCCTTCACTGTTCCCCGCAATACCATCTGGGGCCTAGCTCTGGAGTGGAGGAAGCACTCTGTGAGCCCCAGGCAGTCAGTGCCATGGCCCCCAGCACAGACCTCTGTGGCCCTTGGCACTCTGGCTTTGAACTGGGTTCAGAGTGCAGGATTTGACTGGATGTGGTGCTTGATGGCCTCCTAATGTCCTGCGGAGCTTCTGTTTTATTAGAGTCTGCTCCAGGATCTTGCCGAAGGAGCAAGAGGAGCCGAGGGATCTTGGGCACTGAGAACCAGGGAGCCCCAGAATTCCCCTGCTGCAGGCTCCTCCTCATGAGTTTATTGCCATCCCAACAAGCATGCATTCACTGGGCCCTTACGCTGTGCCAGAACCTAGAAATACAACGGGAGCAAGAGACAGTGATGACTAGTAGGGAGCCAGGTTAAGGAGACAACGGAGTAAGTACTGGGTGATATGGGAACCCCTAGCCCAGCTTGGTTGCGATGGGGAGGAATAGTAAACCCAGAGAAGTCTTCTTGAATGGAAGAGGAGATGCCCAAGCTGAGGCTTAAGGAGTAAGAACCCAAAAAAGTAGGGAATCATCATTCCAGGCTAAGGAAACAGCATATGCAAAGGCCAGGAAGCAAGAGGTATCTCTCATCGGCCTCCCTGATGGAAGTATCAGTCATTATTCTCTGAGCTTCTCTTGACAACACTGGACAGCCCAATCCAAAGTTTTGTTTCTTCATTTCTCCCAACTCCTTAGCACCCCTGCTGCCCTGTGTTCATTGTAAATGAACAGAACCGGGTCTGGAATCTTTGCTGGTTCCGTCTTCTTGGTCTCATTGCATTACAGAATTCCTCAAATCTCATGGGTAAATTCACTGCACAGGGCCTCCAGCCTGGCAATTGCCCCTGCCTCGAATTTCCCTGTTTCCCTAGGTTCCTTAAGTAACTTTCTGATACCAGGGAGCCCGGCACTAAACCTGCCCCAAGAGCACTGCTTTCTTTCCTTCTTGAATGTGATTTTCTAAGATCAGTGCCTTCTGTCCATTGCTTGGGTGCCTGCTCCAAATAGGCCTTGGATCACCTTGGGCAGAGCCCCACTGGGCAGAGATCACCTGACCCAAGTCTCAGCAGCAAAAATGTTTTCTGCTTTTTCTTTGTCTCAAGTATGCAGATTGGCTCACCGCCTCCCTCTCTCCCTCATTCCAGAATGAATCTCATTTTTACAGCAGCTATATCTTTCTGCTCTACCTGAACCTGTGGTGAACTGTGGCTTATTCTAAAAACAAACAAACAAATAAACTGTTCCTGGTACGTCTTTTTTAGAAAAATCCATTCCTGGCTTCTGTGGGCTCGCTACTGCCCAGATTTCCCGGTTACTTTTCCTGCTTCTTGAAGTTCACCAACCAAGTGCCCTGGGTTTGGCTCCTTACTCAGCTCACCCTCAGGGTCTCCTCCAACCTCACCTGAAACTGGTAGCTTCCCACACCCCTGCTGCATTTCTCTGCACTGGGCAACCAGGTGACCAAAGCCGGGGATGCTCAGTATTTCTCTCCTCACCCACTCCTCCATCCCACACACTCTAACTTGTGACTGAATTTTCTCTTTAAACCAGTGCATTGTGCATTTTTCCTTTCTTCCTTTTATTTGTTAAAATGTAAGTCCCTCAGTCCTTGCAGGGTGCCTACCCTGTGCCATTTGTTCAAGGAGATTTGGGTCTTTCTCCTCCTTGGCCCCCTTCCTTCTCTCTTGGGTGAAGTTCTTGCCTACATTTCTTGGATGAAGCTGTCGAAGGGAGCACAGATATGTTTTCTTTAAGGTTCTGAAAAATTACAACATGTGGGAAATTCATTCTTGACTTATTATTATTCCTAAACCCACTTTCTTTTTCTTCTGACATGAGCCAGCCATGGTTTTATTTGAGGCGGAAATGATAATGATATGATTTTATTTTATTTTATTTTTTTGCTGTCAGTAAGCCTTAAGCTCATCATGCAAGTTTTGAGCTCTTTCTGCAGTCTGGCAAAACAAAGGCAAAACCCCACAAGAGGATAGGAAATCAGTAGCCCTGCCATGGAGAGAGCCATACTTTGCCATTGTCTCTCAGGCCAGTTTTCTTGGGAAAACTCTTTTTTTTTTCCCCACAGACCTATCCACTGTCCCCTTTGTATGCAACAATGAGAGAGCTGCCGGGAGGCTCTCCTTATGTGGAGGGCTGACTGGAAGGGGAGTCAATGGCCTCTCACCTGTGCAGATCAGGATCGGGTTTGGATCTGAGGCTGAAGTCATGGCATGTAGGGTCTGACACATTCTTGCCCTGGCCCTTCAGAGATCTAAATCCTGTCCCAGGGAGAGGAGTGTAACGGGGAGACACTGGGAGGAGCTGTCCTGTTGAGGAGCTGAAGATGGGGCTTAGAACCTGTGGCCATAGAACTAACTGTCCTGGTGTGAGAGCTTCCTGCCGTGTACCCAGTCTGACGGCAGGTTTCCTGAGAGCCTGTGAGCACGCACTGTGTTCACACTCTGCACTGACAGCCCTGCTGTCAAGTCCCCCGCAGTGCCTGGTGACCTGGCTAAGAGGGCACTGCAGGCAGGGCTGCTGGGTAACAATTCCTCACCCGGCCCCCCCGGCCCCGGCCCCAGCCCCAGGAAGGTAGCAGCCCAGTGTGAACACAGCTTTCTCTCCGACTTGCCTAGAGTTTTAGCTGTAGTTCTCCCGGAGAAAGCCACCATTCCCACAAACCATCCTGCTCACCCTGAGGTCTGGAATTCTGGTTGTTTCTGGAACCAAAATTGACTTGCCCTGCAGAGAGCCAAAGTCCTGGGCTAGGCGGAGAGAATATTTGGAATATTTGGATGGTTCCTTTCATGGACTAAGTGCCTTCAGGGACGAAAAGCAAGAGCAGATGGTGTGTACACGCATGCACGCTCGTGCATACATAGGTAGTATATATGTGTATATATAAAGTCCATATGTGGATCGTGCTTGGTGAGGGGAGCTAACATGCACTGTGGAGAAAAAAAATCCATGCGCTTTTGAATCATGAGAACCCAAAGGTCATATGGGCTAATAATAGGGAATAGCTAATTGCAGTCCAAAGGTTTTGAACTTTGGGGGCTTCAAGGGGTGCTACAGGAACAGAGAGGGGGCTTGGGGGGAGGTGTGGACTTCTCCTCCCAGCTCAACTAAGACAGCTTTGTTTTATGTATTGAGCATTCAGAGAAACTTTTTTCTTGAAAAAGAAAAAGAAAAGGTTGGGATTCTACTCTAAAGGAAGGAAGGTGGGAGAGAGGCGTGGAAGCAGACAGACAGACACTGATAAAAGGAAGAATATCTCCCAGGCATTATGAGCCCTGGGAGCTGCTGGTGTCTGTTTTGATAGTGAACGGTGGCCAAGTTGTTTTGCTTGTTGGGCCTCAGTTTTCTTGCTGGAGAGAATGGTGGTATTGGAACCATGCCTTCCTCAGCGCCAGGAGATGCTCTTGGGAGGATTAAGGGAGATCATGTGTGCGAATGTGCTTCTCACTCAAGAAGTGCTATATCAGTATAGGCAGTGATTTTTTATGTTTTCTCTCTTCCTTCCTCACAAGGAATTCTCCTGTTCTCCTCTGGGGATATCTGAGAGGTTGGGCTCTGGAACATCGGTGTCTGGGCAGCCACATACAGTCATTCAGGCTGGGCATGGAGCGGGGGTGCTCAGCCAAAGAAGGCAGGTGGGAGCATGAGCTCTGGTTCATGCTCTGTAAGCCACAACACCTGGTTCAGGAAGCAAGTGGGGGCTGGGGGCCCGCTCTCATTTGCACGGAAGCATGTTGGGGCTAGCAGAGGCCCTGGCAGTGACATGCATTCTTTTCCTACGGAGGTGGAGTAAAGAGATCCAAGTATGAATTTCCAGATCTGCTCTTCACTGCTTGCCAGTCTTAGAACATTCTGTGGGCTGTTCTGGGAGAAGGAGGAAAAGCCCGTTGTGCAGACATCTGTCAGCACCTTCAGGGAGGGGGGTGGATGGATTGCTCTGTGTCTCCTTTCACCTCCTCCACTGGAAACTTGGGGTGATCGAGCTGAACAGCCCAGGATTAAATTGAAAAGTGTTATTCTCCTGAGACATCACTTTCCCTGTCTAATGGGGGGAAAAAATAGAAAGACAGCATTCTATGGTCAGGGCTGTGGGAAAAAACCATTCTCCTGTGTTGCCAGTAGGAGTGTAGAATGGTGCAGCCCCAGTAGGACAGAATTTGGTTCTGTCGAATGAAATGTACCCTTTGACCCACGATCCCACTTCTAAGACCTGACCAGAGATGCACCTCCACAAATATAAAACACACACACAGGATTGTTTGTTGTGACAATATCTGTAAGAGCTAAAGATTGGAAAGAAGTCACATGTCAATCCATAGATAGATTAATTCATAGATTAATACAATCCATAGACTTAACCATGGTTAAGTCATGGTGGACCAGTGAAATGGAGTACTTTGTAACCATTAAAAAAATAAAGCATGAGGGAGATTTCAAAGAACTGATATGGAGGGATTTCTAGTATTTATTGTGAAGTAAAGAAGCAATATGTTGCAGTATTATATCCTACTTACATTTTCTGTAAAAAAATGGAGGGAAATAAAAAATTCTCATATATGTATTTGCTTATTGTGGGAGAAGAAAACACAGGGAAAACCAGAAGTTGATGAAAATGGTTAAATATAAGGTGGGGAAGGGAAAGGAGAAGAGTAGGACTTGTCTGGATGTAATTTTTTATCTAGTTTTGACTTTTGGACAATGTAAATGCTTTATATTTTTAAAACTGCAAAATTTTTAAGAAAGGAGTTCTTAAAAAAAAAATCAGTCCCTAAAATTAAACAGAAATAGAGACAAGCTATGTATCAAATTGATCATCACAAAGAGAGTAACTTTTGAACGTGTGCTCTGGTCATATATTTTTAACAGCTTTATTGAGTTATATACCATAAAGCTCACCCATTTTTAAGTTGTACAGTTCAGTGGTTTCTAGTATGTGTACAATATACTAGAATTGTGCACATCACCATAATCCCATTTCAGAAATTTTTCATCATTCCCAAAAGAAACTTTGTACCCACTTTGTACCCACAAGGAGTAGTTACTCATGAGACTCCCTAAACCTCAGCCCCCCACCCTAGGCAACCACTCATGTTCTTTCTGTCTGACCACACATCTTTAGCAGGATACTTTCTGAGGACTAACCCCTTGCCCCCAAAACAAAAACAAAAGCCCTGCAAAGAAATCTTAAATTTTATGTAGTAGGTTTATTGTTAGTGGTGATATTGCTATTAACATTTCAAAACTATGTTATGTATATTGTAGAATAAGGCAGATCCAGAAGTACATTATTAATGTGATTCAGAACCAAGATTTTTCACTAAGTAAAATGAAATACAAATATAAAATTAATGAAGATAAAGCAAATATTGAATCTTAAATATGAATTGGAAGTAACTGTGTGGACTCATGAAAAAAAAATATATATGTATTCTCCCTCTATCCCCTGAAAGGTTTAGGAGCGCTTTATAGCACTCCAGTACCATTGAGCACACGTGGAACTTAGATCTTGGTCTCTAAATGCCTTCCTTACAAAAAGCAAACAGAACTTCTTGGAGAAATGTTTGATTCCAGAACTGGGTCAGGGAAAGTATAAAGTGATGCATGAGCATCTTTTATGCCAGAAAGCAAGGATATGCTCAGTGGAGGTCATCTATAAAGGACATTTGTCCCTGGCAAAATTGGGGATAATCTCTGCATCCCAAAGAATAGTGATGATAACGGATTATGACACATTAAATTAAAAATTACCCAAAAAATCCCACAAAGATGTTATATAATAATAATAATAATAATTATTATTATTATTATTATTTAAAGGGAGCATGGGGAAGCCTCTTCTTTATGGAAGAATGCTAACAAATGTAGAAAGAATGACAGAATTAGAAATTCATCATTTTGTAACCCTAGGATAATAATTGATTTAGGCTAAAATCATCACTGGAGGTTAAAAGCACTGGGTGAAACATGTTGAGCACAATGACTTACACATAGATCACTTGTTATTTTCAAAAACATTTTATATTTTATACCTACTATTGCAAAGGGGAAAATAGACTTTACAATGCAGAGATCTGGCGGTCACCCCCTTTATCCATGGACCAAACTTCATAACACCAGCAGCAAGACAGGCTGACATTACATGCCTCTGGATCCAGTGTGGTGTCCACAACATCACCCATGTACTATTCTTGCCAAAAATGCTTAACTTAAATCTAATCATGAGGAAACTGGGACAAATCCAGAGTGGGAGGCATTCCAAAAGTCAAGTGGCCTGGACTCCTCAGAAGAGGCAATATTATAAAAAACCAACAATAAAAAATATTGGGGCCTCTTTTACATTCCAAAGACTAAGGAAACATAACAACCAAATGAATTATGTTGATTAGATCTTAGCCTTTGAAAAAATTCTATGAAAGACAGGATAATTGGGAATGTTTGAATGTGGGCTGTATATGAGATAGTGTTTTGGAACTATTAATTTTCTTAGGTGTAATGATGTTATGTGCTTATGTAGGAGAATATCCTTATTCTTAGGAGAAATGTGTTGAAGTATTTAGCAATGGTATTTTGTGACATCTACAAAATACTCCCAAATCATTGAGTAATAATAAATGTGAGTAAAGAGAGAAAGCAAATATGGAAAGATGAGTGTAAGTTAATGAGCATGAGTGAAAGGTGATTTCAGTTTTTTATTTTTACGTATTTCCATAGAGTTGAACATTTTCAAAATCAGGTATAGGGAGAACTCTAAACTTGCTCTGTCAAGGGGACTGCCCATCTATGTCTCCCCTAGTTCAGGCTACACCAGGCCATCCCCCACCCCAACACACACACCTGCACATTTCCTGCCTCCTCACCAAGCTGAATGATCATCTCCTCTCTCCTCTCAGGCGAAGACCCCCTTGTGGATGATCAAAATGAACGAGATATCAATTCAGTTGCTGGTGTTTTAAAACTGTATTTCCGAGGACTGGAAAACCCACTCTTTCCTAAGGAAAGGTTTCAAGATTTGATATCTACTATTAGTAAGTATTTCCTAGGTGGTATGGAAGAGGAATCAATTGTGTGACGTACCTTTATTAAAGTTGTTCTATGGGCTCATTGCTGTGCTAGGCACATGGGAGGGATAGTATGAAAGGAGCAGTATGGCCCTCGTTCTCATAGAACTTAAAAACTAGTTGTAGAGATAATAAGATAGTTTATAATGGAAAATGGCATGGTACTATTGGGTATGAATGTAGCTCAGAAGAGGCAGAGGGAAACTTGGTTTTGCAGATCACGGCTGAGAGAGTGATGTGAGCAGAGCCTTCCAAGAGGAGTGGACCGAGTATCCTGGGAAGAGTTTGGGGACACACAGACTAAAGGGACCAGAGGAAGGTGTTCTAGCCAGTGGATGGTGCAAGAGGCTGGAAGGGTAAAATAGAGAAAGAGGAGACTGGCCCTGCAAGGATTTGGAACTTTTCCCCTTGGGTAATAGGGAGCCATAGAGGGTCTGAGAGTCAAGTCAGCAACATCACAGGTGAGTAAAATGGTGAAAATAAATTGACTGTGGGCTTCTTCTGATGTCACAAGCCATCGGAGTTCTCCTGGATGAAGGCAGAAGCCCAGTCTAGGGGGCTGAAATCAAGTTACCTTGACTGTATGATGCCCAAATCCAAGGCAACATTTTGGGAATTTTTTTTTTTAAAGATTTTATTTATTCATTTGACAGACAGAGATCACAAGTAGGCAGAGAGGCAGGCAGAGAGAGAGAGGAGGAAGCAGGCTCCCTGCCAAGCAGAGAGCCCGATGTGGGACTCAATCCCAGGACTCTGGGATCATGACCTGAGCCAAAGGCAGCAGCTTAACCCACTGAGCCACCCAGGTGCCCCTACATTTTGGGAATTTAAAAAAAATAAACTTTCAATATTACAATATGAGAATCTTAGTGTTTTAGAATAAACTGTGATTTACAGAAAATTGTCCTATGCCCAGTAATACCAGGGATGCTTCTCACAATGTTCTGAGAGGGATTTGCAGCCAGGAAACTGCTCCAGCAGGTTGGAGCTTCAAGCCTCTCACCTGCCGTTATGAAAGACGCTTCCTCTGCCCTGCTCTCCTCCACACTACTTCCTGCTCATCTTTCCAGATCCACTTCAAGCTCCGCATCACCCTCAGAAATTCCAAGCCACAAAGGCCCAACCGTTTCTGAGCTCCGTGCCACGTGCTCAGCTAGTGTTTCCAGAAGTCCCATTAGTCTAGTTCTGCACATAGCCCTGAGGGGATAAGCCTGTTGGCCTCTGGTATAAGCTCATAACACTGCATACCTTGGATCACATCTTGAATCACACTGTGAGGGGGAAAAATCCTTTCTCAGTTCCCTCCCAAACCCTGCGATTTCATCCAGGAGAAAATTTCAGAGGTCCGTCTCCCTTCTAAACAGGGAGATGAGGCCTCAGTCTCAGAAACTTTGTGTAGAACAGTGCCTACCTAGAATTTAGTAACAATTGTTTTGCTTTCATTTTATTTATTTTTATGTTACCTCCTAATTAGAGCAAGTGATCCTGGTTTCTCATTTACAGAACGAGGTAAAATTTCCTCTTTAAACAAAGCGACATGTTGAAGTAGAGGGGTACTAGAGTACTGGCGACTGAAACTGAGGACAGGGAGCGGCCTGGATAAAGGGCAGTGGAATCAGTAAACATCCAAGGACCTTTTGCTCTGTGGGGAGGCTTGGGCAAGGCCCCTCGGTTTCAGACTTTGAAGGTAGGCTAGAGTCTGCTGGGCAGAGTAGAGAGATCACCAGTGTGTGCAAAGGCCCAGGGGCAGGAAGGTCTTCTGTGAGAGGGAGATCATGGGCAAGGCCGCCTGGCACAGAGTTTGTCCATGGGGGTGCTATTGGCATTTAGGGTAATGCAGTGCCTTATTGTGTGTCCCATACATTCAGGACACTTGGCACCTTGACCCCTGGATCCCAGATGCCAATGGTACCCTCTAGGTCATTGTGACAAGCACAAAGAATGCCCCATGAGTTTGTAAGTGCCCAGAGATGCACTGCCACCTCATTTGAGAAGCATGACTCCGTATCATCTTCAGATAACTTGGGGAAGGGGCCGCAGCTAAGAGGTGATGTAGGCTAGCTTGGCGGAAGCCCTGCTGTGAGAGGCCTGGGATATGGAGGAGAAACAGGAGAAGCTGTGTTTTAGAAGGAACATGCTGATAGAATGTGGAGGCTGGAGAGAGAGGCTATGTGAGAAAAACATGTTTTCTAAGACAGAAACTGGCATAGGCTTGGGCATCAGCCCTGCAGGCACACGTCAGAACTCTGGCAGCTCAGTGTTCGCACCAGCTTTCCCTCTCTACAAGGCAAAACCCACAAAGCCCATCTCCTTACCAAACCCAGCTTGCTGCTCCTGCCCATAGCCCAAATGACAAAAATGTCAGCGTCTCTCTGTCTAGGACGGGCCTGGAAACCGGGCTCAGAGACAAGCTCCTTGGCCAGCATAGAGCTGTGGAAGTGGTTGTTTATTCAACACTTATTTCCAGCCTACTCTGTGCCAGGCCTGTGGTGCGGCTGGTGTTCATAAAGAGGTTCAGGGAACATGGCCCATGCCTGTGTTAGTCAGGACTCATAGATATCAGGTGACAGAAACTCAGTATACACTGGCTTCATCCATAAAAGGGAATGAATTGACTCACATGCTTGCTGTGAGTGGCCAGATAAGAGTCTTGAATCAATCCCTAGAACCGAGAGAACTGTGTTGGCCGAAACCGTGTGGACTGCTCTAGGAGATGTTGGCTGCCTGGCTCCCTGAGGATGAAAGACCCCCTGAAAAGCCCCTTTGTGTTACAGAACTGGAGAACCCAGCTGAGAGGGTGCACCAGATCCAGCAAATCCTCATCACCCTTCCCCGAGTGGTCATTGTGGTCATGAGATACCTCTTTGCTTTCCTCAACCAGTGAGTTGCCTGGCCAGTTGCGGGGGGGGGGGGGGGGGGCGGGGGTGGCCCCTCTTTGCCTCAGCTCTGGCCTCCTTTGGGAGGGGATGTCCTGAGGCTTTTGCAGGTGCAGCTGTTCCTAAAACAGAACATGGAACTCTCCTGGAGTTGAGTAGAGCCCTCGAAAGAAAGAACCCACAGGGGGAAAGATTTCCCTTTCCCAGGTGACTTGTGAGTACCTCCTTTCTTGTAGCCTCTCGCAGTATAGCGACGAGAACATGATGGATCCCTACAACCTGGCCATCTGCTTCGGGCCCACCCTCATGCACATCCCTGATGGGCAGGACCCTGTGTCCTGCCAGGCACACGTCAACGAAGTCATCAAAACCATCATCATCCATCATGAAGCCATCTTCCCCAGCCCCCGGGAGCTAGAGGGACCTGTGTATGAAAAATGCATGGCTGGAGGGGAAGAATATTGGTAAGATTCCATTCTTCTTAATATTGTTATTATCATCATCACTATCGTTGTTGCTGCTGTTGAACAGGAACAGTAAGAAACCCCTCGATTTTCTTACTGCTTTATAGTCTGTATTTCCATATGCATTTTCTCATTTGAGCTTTGCCACACAGCCTTATATGAGAGATAGTTGCATCAGCCCAAACTCTCTTGGCTTATAAAGGACAGAAATACAAATCAAATTGGTTAAGCTAAATGGGAAGTTATTAGTTTACTTGACTTAACTAAAAAGTCGAGGATCGTGGCTTCAGGTATAGCTGGATCCAGGAGTTCAACTATTATCATCAGGACTTGGTCCTGCACTCTCCAACCCTTGGGTCTGTTTTCTTCTGTGCTGGCTTCCTTCTCAGGTTGTCTCTCCCTTGGTGGCTTCAGGAAGGCATCTAGTAACTCCAGATTTAGAGCACATTTCTCTCAGCAACCCCAGTAGAAAAAGGGCTTCTTCTTCCCCAGTGTCCCAACACAAATCCAAGAATTATATCCCCTTCCTGAAGCTCGAGTTTGGTGAACAAATCACATTGGTTAGGAGATGTCAGGCTGTCATGGAGTGGGTGAATCACAAACCCATCTCAGGCAGCAGGGGAGTAGATAATAATCCCCACCACAACCTCTTGAGAAAGGAGTTCTTTTTTCCAGACACAGTGAGTTCACGTTCTTTGAGAGCTCCACGCTAGGTCAGCAGTTGGTAGTTGGGCATCTCTGGGTACCTGTGCTACATGGGGTCTTGGGAGAAAAATGTCAGAACCTAATCAAAATCAGGGCTGACTACTTTCCCCAGACTAAGACCTTAAAATGTGGTAAGATAGGAAATGTTTTTAAATGTGGATTCAGAACACCAGAGACAAGCCAAGGGTTCCTATTCGTTCTTTATTCCCAATCCAGGACAACACACAGCTGTGTTTTTAGGTATTCCCCATACTGCTTTCAGCTAGGTTCCTGTAGGGGGGTTGTCTTTTGATTATCACAGCGTTCCTGGACTCTTAAATCGCTTCAAAGAAGGGAGACATTCCAGCCCCTTTGTTCCCCACGTTGTCCCCCATAGAGATGTCGGGCTCTGCTGTGTTATTTGAGGCACCAGGAGCACATCTGTCCCTGTTCTATCACAGAGACATTAAACAGCCAGCAAGCATACTTTCTGGACAAAGAGAAGCTTTTCACACAGTGTTTGCAACCATTACCCGTTCTTTTCTTCCTCCAGTATGATCATTTATTGTTCTGGGCAGGGTCCTCAAGATCTGTTGTACTTACCAAGGAACAATATCCAATAACCACACTTTTCTTAATGCCATTAGTGTCCCAGGAGAAAGGAAAACTATTAATTACATTGGAGGTATTTTCAAAGCCCAAAAGGGGGATTTGGCTGAGGATCCCACTGTAGTGGACAACATTCATTCATTTGACGAATGGACAGATGGTTGCTGAGTGTCTGTCCTAGGCCTGGCTCCGGGCAGGAGGTCAGGGATATAACCTGAATGGGATTAATCCCTGATGCAGGGAGCTCTGGGGAGGGGGAGGAAACAGACAGTTCCAGAAGAGGGTCTCCCTGAACCAATGTAGCGAGGTCAGAAAGAGCTTTCTGGAGGAAATAATGATTTAACAGAGGCCTGTTTGATGAACTGGAGTCAGCCAGTCGAGGAGTGGGCAAAGAATGTTGTGTGCTTGAAGCATTCAGTAAAATGGAAAGTGGTTCTGTGTGGCCAGAGTGTTGCAGATGCCAAGGAAATGGTGAGGGAGGAGGCTGCACAGGCAGCGGGTTTTGAAAGGTCTCAAGCCATTGTGGAGCAGCTGGACCTTATCCAGGAGGCAGTAGAGACTTTTTCATAATGTAATTCATATTTTCTCAAATGCCATTGCAAATGTCACTTCTTCCAAGAAGCCTTCCCTGACCACCCTATGCGGGTCCCCTCTGCTGTTGTCTCTGCTCATTTGCTCCTCCATAGCACATTTCAACTTGCAGCAGATTATTTCCTGGCCCCTGAAGGCAGAGTCTGTCGACTTACCCATCGGTGTGTCCCTCCTACCTGGCATATATCGGGACTCCATCCTGGCTCAGTTAGAAAACTGACTATAGGAATAAACCCTGACCTTGAGAAGCTTATCATTTAGAGAGGGGGTCGCGGCTGGTGAAATTATCCCAGTGTATGAATTACAAATCTGATAGGCCTGGACTCACTCTGCCTCCTCCTGTGCCCATTAAGGCTGCCAGCCTGCTGGTGCCTTGTGGACTGGCCCGGGCTTTTGCACACAGCACCCTGAGGCGGCCCTGAGAGCCCTGCTCCTTGGGAGCTTCGCTTCGCCTCATTGGGTATGTCACGTCCTCTGTAGACATGGAAGCAGGTTAGGTAAATGACCTACCGCACTTCCAGAGTTCCTTCGTGTTTTGGCCCGTGATCCTTCCGAGGATAAAGGCCAGGATTTTACACTGATCTCGGGGTCTTACGGGACACCTAGGAATTGGCAGCCTGGCAAATTCCAGGGCTAGGGGAAGCTGGGGGAGGTGATTCAGGATCGCTGCCCGTTGCAGGGGCTGGCAGCACTTTTCTGTTAGGAGGGCCCATGGGTGGTCCGATGGGTAAGGACGGCAGGTCTGGGCCTGACCTGGGTCAAGCGCAGAGGTGGGCAGGGCTGGCACTTAAGCTGAGGACAGCGTGAGGGTGCAGAGCCCAACGTGTCCCTTCCCATGTTTCCTTGCAGTGACAGTCCACACAGCGAGCCAGGGACTATCGATGAAGTCGACCACGACAATGGCACAGAGCCTCACACCAGTGATGAAGGTGAGTGACGGAGAACCTGGGACCAGTGAGCTTACCTGGAGCCTCTCATACTGACTCATGTCTGCCCAACCTCTGTGCTGGCCACATAACCCCCTCCAGCTTTGCAAGTCAGCACATTGCCCTCCAGAATAGAAGGAGGGACCGACCCAGAAAGATCTCGGAGACATGTGCACTCCCGTCTGCCACATTCCTACCCATCTGTCTCCTCCCTTTCTGTGTCCTATCTGGCCCAAGTGCAAATCCTAAGTGACAAGAGTTTGCTAAGTAGGAAGCATACTTCGGCCCCTGTTCCTTCCCCACCAGGGATCTGTTCTGCACCCAGCCTGTGCTAGGACTCGGGGCACTTTGATGAAAGACACATGAGTTGTGGAGGAGCTCCCTGTCTTGTTATCTGACACATTAGGAGTGGCTCCCCATGATCCACAGAAATAATGCCCAACAAAGCTTTGTCCCAAGGGCATGCATGCCCCAAAGATGAAACCAGGCAAGGATGACCCAGAGACGTGCTGGTGGGAGAGAGGAAAAGAAGGCCTGGGCTTTGAGGGACTCATTTGACCCTTCCATCCCTTCTCGACAAGGAGACTAGAGTTGGGTTCATCTCTAGGGAATGTGGACCACATAGACAAGCAATCTGGATAATATGAGCAACGAAACCATTAGAGGGAATAGGCATGGTACCCAGGGTCCAGGGTATTTTAAGGACCTATAAAAATGTTTTCGTTTCTTTTAAAATAATGAGGAGAAAAGGAATATGATCCAGCCTGTATTATATTCATCTTTATATCAATTCAGTTGTAGTATATAATTTTTTTAACTTTTTTTTTTTAATGGAGGAAGGGACGTATGAAAGTTATAACACAATCCTGTATAGACCAAGCATAGCCTTCCTTTCTCCCTGTGGTAATTTCACTTTGAAAAAAATCATTATGTAGAGGTTTTCTTATAACCTTCTGTGTTTCCCTCTGGGACACACATTTTTGTTAGGAGAGCTGGTATATAGTACTCAGGTGTGGTTTCTGGATGCTGGTAGAAAGAGCTGGTTCTAAGACTGATAGGTGGATTTGCACTTGCTAATAACAGATACTCCAACCCAAACTGATTTAAGCATTAAAAGCCTCAGATATCATATTCCTGAAAAATCCCAGGTTTTAGGCATAGCTTCAGGAATGGATGAATCCAGCTTAGTTGATTTTGTTAGGAATTTGTCTCCACCTTCTGTTCTGCTTCCCTCTGTGTTGGCTTCATACTCAGATAGGATATCCCTGTGTGGTGGTCTTTGGCAGTTCTAGGCTTTCATTGTCCTTTTGTCCAAAGTCCCAGTGGAGAAGAACTTCCTTCTCATCATGGTTCTAAGAAAGCTCCCGGGATAGAGTCTCTGGACTGCCTTGACTCATACATCCCACCAAGAACCAAGCACTGTGGCCCAAGAGGGAGCCCATGGGTCAGGCCTGAGTCACGGGTATGGGAGAGCAAATCTAGATATAATGTTCAGTTCTGCCAGAATCCTCAGAGACTCCAGTCATCCAGGGCTGAGGAAAATGTCCTGCGGAGCCTTTGGAGATGTGAAGGCTGCTAACTTCTGCTTGTTTGTAGCGATTTGGTTTTCTCTTTCCTTCTTTTTGGTCTCTTGCCCTGCCACCCCCAGCCCGTCCGCTTCTCCCTTCTTGACCTGTCCGTTGCTTGCTTTATTTCCGTGTGTGTGCGCACAGCTCCGTCTTTCTCTAGATCTTGTTGTCTGCCCTCTCCCACTGCGAGAAAGTAGCTCTTGTCCCACAAGATAGACGGATTTTTCAGCATGAGGATCTGTTAGGACAGCTGCTGGTGGAGGCGGATGTGTGTGTGTCTGCAGGAGGGCGGGTCGGGTGCCCTCTGAGGATCCTCACAGCCCACCTTCCTGGAGGCTTAGGTCACTGTGCGTCTTCCCACACATGCTGAGTTTCCCCACAGCTCCTCTGCCTGGGGGATGGAAGGCTGCTGTGGGGGCCAGGCCTGAGGAGGAGGGACAGAGAGAGCAGGTCTTGCTGGGTACATGAGGAAGTGTCCGCAGGGCACACCCAGCAGGCTTCACCCCGTCAAGAAAAACCCCTCATAAAATGCTACCTCCCTCCTCTCAGAGTAGAGGCACACTATATCCTTGGAACAGGGCAAGTCAGAGCTTCTTGTCCTGCTTCCCCAGAAGGTCCCTTCTCGATTGTTTCTTGTCAGGTTGCTGGTTTCTGAGCAGGACAAAGGTAGAAAGATCATCCTGGAAAGGGCAATAGCCAGCTTCAGAAGAGCCAGTTTCATGCTCCCTCAAGGTTCTCACTGTTTCTTGTGTGCTGGTGGTGGCTGCTGAATCAGGAGCATTCTTCAGAGGAAAATTACTTGCATTTCCTAGATGTTTACCTACACATCTGCCCCAATCAAAACAATCACAGAAATACTGAATTGCAGGGGCGCCTGGGTGGCTCAGTGGGTTATAAGCCTCTGCCTTTGGCTCGGGTCATGATCCCGGGGTCCTGGGATCGAGCCCCACATCGGGCTCTCTGCTCCACGGGGAGCCTGCTTTCTCCTCTCTCTCTGTCTGCTTGTGATCTCTGTCTGTCAAATAAATAAATAAAATCTTTTTAAAAAATTAAAAAAAAAAAGAAATACTGAGTTGCAGAAACAGTTGAGGGACACTAGACTCTGAGAAAGGAGACCTGGATTTGAAGGACAGGGAGAGACCTTCATGGCCCTGGGGTCTTTGGGAAGCCATGTAACTTCAGACCTCAGTTTCCTTATCTATAAAATGAGAATGACAGCACCAAGAAAACTGTGGCCGAGGTTAAAATGATGTGACCTAGACGAAGGAGCTTAGCATATTGTCTGGTACAACTAGGTGGGTAGTAAATATTATGCTGTGTCCAGGAGAAACCCCTCTTAATTCTTCTTCTTCTTTTTTTAAATGAATTTCTTTAAAGAGTTTATTTATTTGACAAACAGAGATCACAAGTAGGCAGAGAGGCAGGCAGAGAGTGAGAGGGAAACAGGCTCCCCGCTGAGCAGGGAACCCGATGCTGGGCTCCATCCCAGGACCCTGAGATCATGACCTGAGCCGAAGGCAGAGGCTTTAACCCACTGAGCCACCCAGGCGCCCCTACCCCTCTTAATTCTGATCAAGGAACTGAACCCAGGGATGTTTACGGATCCAACTGCTCTTTGGCAGCCCAAACCTCCTGATAGCTTTGTCTGCTTTCCTCTAAGAGATTTCATTTGGGGGATCATCAGTGTCTTTGTTTTTCTTTTTTTCTTTTATTAAAAAAATTTTTTATTAACATATAATATATTATTAGCCCCAGGGGTACAGGTCTGTGAACCGGTAGGTTTACACACTTCACAGCACTCACATACCTTCCCCAGTGTCCATAACCTAACCACCTTCTCCCTACCCCCTCCCCCTGGCAACCCTCAGTTTGTTTTGTGAGATTAAGAGTCTCTTATGGTTTGTCTCTCTCCCAATTCCATCTTGTTTCATTATTTTCTTCCCTGCCCCCCAAACCCCCCACATTGCCTCTCAAATTCCTCATATCAGAGAGATCATATGATAATTGTGTTTCTCTGATTGACTTATTTCACTTAGCATGATACCCTCTAGTTCCATCCACGTTGTTGCAAATGGTAAGATTTCATTTCTTTTGATGGCCGCATAGTATTCCATTGTGTATATAGACCACATCTTCTTTATCTATTCATCTGTTGATGGACATCTAGGATCTTTCCACAGTCTGGCTATTGTGAACATTGCTGCTATAAACATTCAGGTGCACATGCCCCTTTGGATCACTACATTTTTATCTTTAGGATAAATACCGAGTAGTGCAATTGCTGGGTTGCAGTGTAGCTCTATTTTCAACTTTTTGAGGAACCTCCATGCTGTTTCCCAGAGTGGCTGCACCAGCTTGCATTCCCACCAACAGTGTAGGAGGGTTCCCTTTTCTCCGCATCCTCGCCAGCATCTGTCATTTCCTGACTTGTTAATTTTAGTCATTCTGACTGGTGTGAGGTGGTATTTCATTGTGGTTTTGATTTGTATTTCCCTGATGCCGAGTGATGTGGAGCACTTTTTCATGTGTCTGTTGGCCATCTGGATGTCTTCTTTGCAGAAATGTCTGTTCACGTCCTCTGCCCATTTCTTGATTGGATTATTTGTTCTTTGGGTGTGGAATTTGATAAGTTCTTCATAGATTTTTGGATACTAGCCCTTTATCTGATATGTCATTTGCGAATATCTCCTCCCATTCTGTCGGTTGTCTTTTGGTTTTGTTGACTGTTTCCTTTGCTTGCATGTCTTTGTTTTTCTTGAAAACAGCCCTATGAATGGAGCCCAGCAGACTTCGAAGGTCACATCAGCCAGAAAACCACGACCCCATGTCTTTGTAATAGATGGTTTGCCCAGTGAGTGACCAACCAAACTGGAGGAAAAACTTAGTTCTTTGGCTTTTCCTTTCTCGACATATTCTATACCTAAGTGATACCTGCTGCCCTGCCTGGAGTCTGTTGGCACATCATGGGTATATGTCTGAAAAATCCACTTGTGCTTGCTCTTTGGTCTCCAAGATTTATAAAGAAACCATGGTTAGGCTAAGAGCCCTTCATTGTCAGAACTAAGCCAAGTGAAAACGTTGAGGCGGACTGTCAATAACAGCTTTATTAATTGGATGCTAAATGAGGACCTAGGCTGCCAGATAAAGAAACTACTAAAAGCAGTAACAAACATGATCACATAGTTACAGTATGTCAGTTTCCAATTACAATTGCACCACCATTCTCTCACTGATATTTTCCCAAAATTCTTCCAATTGGCCTTCCACTCCATGTCCATCATCTACATCTGGAAAGCCATTATGCCATTAACGTTAGGAGATCCATTGTGAGCAACATTTTGTTTCTGTTGGAATGTGTGCCTCTGAGAAGAGTTCCATGGTTTTCATCAGATTGTTCTAGGCATCTACTAGAAATCAGGGTCAGATTTCTATTGGCCTGCAGTTCATGATATTTCCTTTAAGAAAAAAATGTCAAGCACACAGAAAAGTGAATGGAAATTGTACTGTCATGCTCATAAACCCACCACTAAGTTTCTACATTTGTTAACATTTTGTTGTATTTATTTTATTGTGTATCTATCCATTCATCAATCTGTATTATTCTAATACATTTTTAAAAGATTGTATTTATTCATTTGACACATACACATAGAGAGCGCACAAGCATGGGCTGTCCCTGTTCCCTTTCCCTGTCCCCTGGTCAGACTCCTTGCTCAGCAGGGAGTCTAAGTCTCCCTCTCCCTCTGTGCTCTCTCTCTTATTCTTTCTTGAGTCAGTAAGTAAAATCTTTAATAAATAAATAAAAGTAAAAAAAAAAACCAAATAGCCAAATTTTAAAATGGGCCAAGGATCTGAAGAGACATTTTTCCAAGGAAGATATACAAATGACAAGCACATGAAAAGATGCTCAGCGTCATTAGTCATGAGAGAAATTCAAATTAAAACCTCAGTGAGATACCATTTCACATCCGCTAGGATAGCTAGCATCAAAAAGTCAGATAATAACAACTGTTGAGAAGGATCACACACTGCTGGTGGTAATACAAAATGGAACACTTTGTTTTTGTTCTTTTATTAAGATTTTAAATTTTCTTTATTTGAGAGAGAGACAGAGATAGTGAGAGTAAGAGTGAGCATAAGTGAGGAGGAGAGGGAGAAGCAGACTCCCCACTGAGCAAGGAGCCTGATGCAGGACTCGGTTTCTGGTCCCTGGGATCATGACCTGTGCCAAAGGCAGACACTTAACTGACTGAGCCACCCAGGCGCCCCTGCTTTTTTATTATTGAGTTGTAAGCACTCTTTATATATTCTAGATATAAGTTTCTTATCAGATATATGGTTTGCCCAAACATGTTCTGTGTGCTTTTTCACTTTCTTATTGGTGTCCTTTGAAGCACAAAAGTTTTTAATTTTGATGACATCCAGTTCATCTATTTTTTTCTTTTTATTGTTTATGTTTTGGTGTTATATCTGAGAATCCTTCACCAAATCCAAAATCATGAAGGTTTATCCTATATTTTCTTCCCAGAGTTTTAAGTTTTAGGTCTTATGTCTGGTAATCCATTTTGAGTTGATTATTGTATATGTTGTGAGGTAAGGGTCCAGCTCCATTCCTTCTTTGTGGCTATCCAGTCATCCCATCATCATTAGTTGAAAGGATTATTCTTTCTGGCATTGAATGATCTTGGCTCCCGTATAAGAAATCAGTTGACCATAGATGTGGCGGGTTATTTTTGGACTTTCAGTTTTATTCCACTAAACTGTATTTCTGGCCTTGTGCCAGCACCACACTGTCTTGATTATTACTGTTTTGTAGTAAGTTTTGAAATCAGAAAGTGTGAGTCCTCTAATTTTAGTTCTTTTTTTTCAAGTTTTTTTATTATTATTATTATTTTTTGCTATTACAGGTTCTTTGCAATTCCATGTGAATTTTAGAGTAGCTTGTCAACTTCCACAGAGAAGTCAGCTAGCATTCTAATAGGGATTGAACTGAATGTGTAGATCAATTTAGGAGTATTACCGTCTTAACAGTGTTAAGTTTTCTGATCCATGGGTGATCCATCATTTCAGTTCAGCCTCAGTTTCCTTATCTGTAAAATGAGGAGAGTGCTGCATGTATTGTTGTGAGGGTTAAATGTGCTAGTGTTAGTAGAACATTTAACATATAGTAAAAGCTTAATTAGTTCATGCAAGTAATAAGGAGTGCCAGTTCATCCCAGAGACTGTTCTAAAAGGGGGAAAATAGCAGATTATAAAACAAAAACCTCTGTCCTAACGGACCTCACATTTTAATAGAAAGATCAACAATAAACAAGTTTTCAAACTACAAGTACACACGCATGCAAACACAAACACACACACAAGTTCAGGTTGTGCTAAGTGCTATGAAGAAGAATAAAACAAGAGAAAATGTTAGAGTGATTTGACAGTTAGTACTTTTGTAGTTCAGGGTGTCAAGTCCTTTGGTCTTGCTGAGGCAAAGATGTTTGCGTATAGACCTGAATGAAATTGGGAAATGGCACACAAGGGTCAATAAATATTTGTTGAATGTGAATGGATGCAAATATCTGGGAGAACAGTATCTCGGGGAGAGGCAATAATAAGTCCAAAGGTCCTGTGGCAGGAAAAGGCTTAGAATGTTTTAAAAACATCAAGAAAGCTCTATGAATATTTATGAATAGAGTGTTAGGTGGTAGAGTGTACTGATGTCTGCAACTTACTTTAAAATTCATTAAAAAATAAGATGGATAGATGGATAGAAGTTTGGTTGGATGGATGGATGGATGGATGGAATGATGGATAGGTATGTGACAAAGCTAATACCGTAAAATGTTAACAGGAGAATTTAGGTGCCAGCTATATGCATGTTCACTTTCAACTTTACTTTGTGTTTGAAAAAGACCAGAATACAGTGTTGGAGGAGAAACATTAAGAAGGCTAATGAGGCCACGAGGGAGGAACTAAGGGAGGGAGATAATGGTCCGGAGCAAAGCTGCAGAGGGCTCCAGGCCCAGAGCACAGAGGGGCCTCAGCTGGTGTGAGAAGACATTGGGGGTTGGCTCCAAGCACAGTGGGAAGCCTTCAGAGGGATTTCAGCAAGGGAGTTTCATGATCTGATTATGATTTTAAAAGATCCCTTTTGCTGCCCTGGGGAGAACTACTGGAGCACAAATAAGAGGGGGAGGCCTGGTAGAGGGACAGAGGTGGTCTGGAAACAGGGCAGTGGCAGTGAAGGTGGTGAGATGGGTCCGATTCAGGGGACACTTCAGAGGACTTGCTAGTGGTTAAGATGCGTGGTGCTCAAGAGCAAGGCTGTGGCCTGAGCAAGCAGGCAGGTGGTCTATTTCCTAAGATGGGGAGGGTGAGAGAAGTAAGTTTGGGGAAGGGTGTGTAGGAGAGTGATAAGGGGGAGAATCATGTATTCTATTTCAGGTATGAGGAGCCCAAGTAAGAGATTTCCTAATAAATGGTGGCTTCGGTCACTCTTTCTACCGCACACAGTCACGTAACGGCATCTGCAATCACACACGCCCTCTTTCTACCGCACACAGTCACGTAACGGCATCTGCAATCACACACGCCCTCTCTCTGCCTGCAGCTCCGTTCTGCTCCTCCTCTTTTCTTCCCCTTACATTTCCCATTCCTCCTCATCCCACCACTCCCAACTCCAGACCACCCCCAGTGACTGCGGGAGGCTCTGGAGATGCGGAAGGTGGGACCTAGACACCCAGGCAGCCCCTCCAGCTCCTCCTGGCAGGAGCAAAGCTCTGCTCCCGTCAGCTCCTTCACCAGTGTGGGGAACTGGGCTCAAAGGACAGTGAAACCCGAGAGCACACAGACCCCTGGGTGCAGCTTCTGGTCTTGCAAACCCTCTGGCCTTTTTGTCTCCATAGCTAGGTGGGCAGACAGGTGACCGGGTGGCGCTAGCCTACGGCTGGTGTAAGATTCCAGGAGGTAGCAAAAAAGAGGAGAGATCTCCCCATTTCCCTGAGAAGGTAACTCTGAGTCAAGATATGAGTTAATGGGGCCCATTTCGCTATGCTGTCATTTTACGTCAACTGTGTTAGAATAGCCTTTAAAGACATTTGTCAGGGGCGCCTGGGTGGCTCAGGGGGTTAAGCCTCTGCCTTCGGCTCAGGTCATGATCTCAGGGTCCTGGGATCGAGCTCCAGATCGGGATCTCTCCTCGTCATGGAGCCTGCTTCCCCCTCTCTCTCTGCCTGCTTCTCCGCCTACTCGTGATCTCTCTCTCTCTCTCTGTCAAATAAATAAATAAAATCTTTAAAAAAAAGACATTTGTCAGAGCCAGCTGGGGAAGGCTGGCCTCACTGCCTGAGGCCCAGTCCCTGTAGAAGGCTCCCCCAGGCACTGTGGACTAGCTGCAGCTCATAGGAGCCCTGGCATAGTCTTCCCGAGCCAGCTGCTTATAGAGGGGAGCCCTCACGCGCCTGTGGGTGTGGTGGGGATTAATGGGAGAGATGAACAAAGGAGGTTCCTCCTTCTGCTCTTTGATTTTCTGTGCTGCCCATAGCCCTTAGAAGTGCATTAGCTCTGGTAACAACTCTCCTATAGAGCTAACTATGCGCCAGGCACTGTTGCAAGCACTTCCTATACAGTAACTCATTTAATCCTCCTAACGGCCCTCTAAGCTGTGTGCTATTATTAGCATTCCCATTTTACAGAAGAAGAAACTGAGGCTTAGGAAGGAAAAATAAGTTCTTCAGGGTCACACAGCTAAAAAATAGCAAAGCCAGGTGTTCTAGGCTTAGCTCCTTGATGGTCAAGTAGGTGGCTGGATGGGCAGATGCAAGAAAATCCATAAGGAACGGAGTAATCCAGAGTCAACGCAGGGAAGGTAGCTGCAGGCTAGAGAGATCAGGGGTCACTTGCATTACTCTTTTATTGTATTAGAAGTCAATGCATTTATTATTTTTATATAGGTAAATATATACATAAATATAAGTATTATTTTTATAGTGTCAAACATCTTTGTGCTTGCTTTGAAGTATAAATACATTAATACCCACAGCTGGTTTTCTATCAAGTATGGGCATCTCTTAGGGTACAGCCTTAACACAGATTAAATAAATCATAGGCATAGCTCTCCTGCTCCCCAAAAAGTCTCTTTCCAAACCTCACTAGCTGTATGGCCTTGGGAAAACCACATAAACTCTCCGTGGCTTAGATTTCTTATCTGGACCTACCCCATAGGGGAAAGCCACTAGTAATTATAATCATGAGAGCAACTACCAGCTGAACATGTATGTCTGTACTATGCCAAGGACTTTCATACATGATGGCTTTTAAAAATCTATTTAAGTCTAGTATATTTCCTTTTTAATTGAGATGAAATTGACATATAACATTGCATTAGTTTCAGGCAGACCACATACACGTATTGCAAAGTGATCACCGGGGTGAGTGTAGTTCACAGCCATCCATACATCGAAGTGTGCACGTAGTCACCAGACATAGTTACAAATTTTCTTTTCTGGTGATGAAAACTGTTTCAGATGGGCTCTCCTAGCAACTTTCAATGCAATGCAGTATTATTAGCTTTAGTTATCACATTCTACATTCCATCCCCAGGACTTACTTATTTTATAACTGGAAGTTTGTGCCTTTTGACCACCTTCACCCATTTTGCCAACTCCTTCCCCCCCCCCACCTCTAGCAACCACCAGTTTGTTCTCTGTATTTGAGAGTTCAATTTGTTTTTGATTTTAGATTCCACATATAAGCAAGATCATATGGTATTTGTCTTTCTCTATCTGACGTATTTCACTTAGCGTAATATCCTCACGGTCCATCCATGTTGTTTCAAATAGCGGACTTTCCTTCTTTGTTATGGCTGAATAATATTCCATTGTATCTATATACCACATTTTCTTCATCCATTTATCCATCTATCTTTTCAAGTTAGTGGTTTTGTTTCCTATGGAGAAATACCCAGCAATGGAATTATTGAACCATATGGTAATTCTTTTTTGAATTTTTTGAGGAACCTCCACACTATTTTCTACAGTGGCTGCACCAGCTTGCATTCCCAACAGTGCACCAGGATTCCCTTTTCTCTACACCCTCACCAACTCTTGTTATTTCTTGTTGTTATTATTATTATTATTTTTTTTTTGGTAGTAGCCATTCTGACAGGTGTGAGTGCTCTCTCCTGGTAATTGTGAGTTGCATTTCCCTGATGCTGAGTGACGCTGAGCACCTTTTCATGTGCATTTTGGCCATCTATACGCCGTCCCACATGCATTATCTTTTAATCCTCCAAAATCAACTGAGGTGTACTGAGGTTACGGGACCTGCCCCTGGTGATGGAGCTGGGCAGTAGGGGTGCCCCAGGGGCAAGAGCCATATCCTTATTGCTTAATCCAGTCAGGGCTTGTCACTAACCAGTGAAGAATAAAGGTATAATTGGTAAATGTGCATATGTAAAGAGATAAGTTAGAGCTGTGGCCCCAGTAAGAATTGTCTCTTCTCCAAAATTAAATCCATGAATGAATGTGTTACTCAGCTCAGGTTGCCAGAACAGAACTGGGGGGCCTAAACAACAGAAATTTATTTCCTCATAACTCTGGAGGCTAGAAGTCGAAGATCAAGGTGCTGTCAGGGCGGGTTTCTGGTGAAGCGTCTCCTCCTGGCTTGTAGAAAGCTGCCGTCTCACTGTGTCCTCACACGACCTTTCCTCTGTGTACAGTCACAGAGAGAAAGAGATCTCTGGTGTGTCTTCCTCTTCCTAGAGGGACACCAGTCCTGTCAGATTAGGCCCTACCCTAATTACTCACTTTAACTTCAGTTACTTCCTAAACACCTTTCTCTAAATACCATTACACTAGGAGTTGGGACTTCAGCATATGAATTGGCTGGGGTGGGGGTGGGGGGGCACAGTTCAGTCCATAACAATGAGCTTTGAAGAGTTACTGTGAGCCTTTGAAAACTGTGTACCGCAGCTTTGCACTGATGGGAGTCCATCTACACCCAAAAGATAAGAACCAGTAAAAGTATTGCAAGTGGACGAAGAGAGAAAGGGTCCATGGACAAATAGAAATGGAACTTGTATTGAGAGGTAGAAGAAAGAGAAATTTCTTTTTTTTTTAAGATTTTATTTATTTATTTATTTGACAGACAGAGATCACGAGTAGGCAGAGAGACAGGCAGAGGGGGAGGGGGAAGCAGGCTCCCTGCTGAGCAGAGAGCCCGATGCGGGGCTTGATCCCAGGACCCTGAGATCATGACCTGAGCCAAAGGCAGGAGTTCAACTCACTGAGCCACCCAGGCGCCCCAGAAAGAGAAATTTTTAAGATATTATTTTAATTAGTGTTAGAAAGTAGAAAACAAGAGGGGTAGTGGAAAATAAGTATATGGTGGGTGAGAAGTCAGATGGCCTGCCTGAGGCCACAGCATGGGGAGCAGATCTGAGCTAGAACGTGGTATTCTGAGCCCTAGCCCACCCTGTTTCCGCCGGCTTGCTGTCTGTGCTGCCTCACAGAAGCCAAAGCCATCTGAGCAAGGCTCCTGGCTGCCATCCTGCTCACTTCATGGATGCTCTTTTCCTTTGCTCTCCTTCTAGAAGTGGAGCAGATCGAGGCCATCGCCAAGTTTGACTACGTGGGGCGGTCCCCACGTGAACTATCCTTCAAGAAGGGGGCCTCGCTGCTACTGTACCACCGCGCCTCGGAGGACTGGTGGGAGGGTCGTCACAATGGCGTGGACGGACTCATCCCACACCAGTACATAGTCGTGCAGGACATGTGAGTGGGAATCAAGACCTTCTGTGGAGAATGCTGTAATTGATTAGTGATGTCTTTTTTTTTTTTTTAAGATTTTATTTATTTAACAGAGAGAGATCAGAAGTAGGCAGAGAGGCAGGCAGAGAGAGAGGAAGGGAAGCAGGCTCTCTGCGGAGCAGAGAGCCGGATGCAGGACTCCATCCCAGGACCCTGAGATCATGACCTGAGCCGAAAGCAGAGGCTTAACCCACTGAGCCACCCAGGCGCTCTGATTAGTGATTTCTTTCTTTTTTTTTTTTTTTTTAAAGATTTTATTTATTTATTTGACAGAGAGAGATCACAAGGAGACAGAGAGGCAGGCAGAGAGAGAGAGGGAAGCAGGCTCCCTGCTGAGCAGAGAGCCCTATGCGGGACTCGATCCCAGGACCCTGGGATCATGACCTGAGCCGAAGGCAGCGGCTTAACCCACTGAGCCACCCAGGCACCCCTGATTAGTGATTTCTTGAATGGGCACAGGAATAGGAGTGGCGGGCTGTATGCAAACCATTTGCTCTCCCTGGTATGATACACTGGTCTTCTGTAAGAATGGATTCTTTCTAACTTCACCATAAATGATGATCCACTTAATAAATAAGCAAACTGCTCATCCTTTAGAGCACACAGAGACAGTGCTTGGTGTCATGGGCTCACCATCCTGAACCCCCCAACAGCCTCCAGGACAGGTTCCACGGGGTCTTACCGTATTCCTCTGCCCTCTTGGGCTTTCCCTATACTCAGCGGCCAACCCACTGCCCCCTTCACCGCCCACCATTCTCTGTCCCCCAAGGGGCTCGCTCAGAGGATGCACAGAAACAATCATCCCCTCATTTCCAGTTAGTGGGGTACTATTATTTTTTTCATACTTTTTTTTTTTTTTTAAAAGAAAGGCCTGCATCCCAAATACCTAGCCCTACCCGAAGACGCAGAAAGTCCACACCTTCTCTTCTTTGGAAGCCATCAAAGGTTCCTACAACCCACACTCCTTCTGAGTCAGGCCCAGGTGGAACGGATTTGTCAGGGAAGCAGCCACCATGCTGGCCCTTAAGGGAAAGAATAAGCTTTGATTTCAGGGGAGATGGTGAAAACCAGAGAAAAGTCCAAGGCCAGGCAGGCAACAAGAGAAATGCCCGTGGAGGAACCTTGGCCGCCACCTCATGATTATTCAAAACCCTGGGTTGGGAACCAAGGGATAGAGACGCTGTTCTTCCTCCCTCGCTTATCCCTAAACTGCTGCCCAGGGCCCCACATGGAGACTCAGCGCTCAGTGCTCAGCTTATGGGCTCCTCCCCCCATTACTCTAGCACTCTCTGTTGGGTTTAGCTCGTCCTCGCCTGGAGCAGCCTGGGAGAGAAAAACCTAGAGGAGGGCCTGAGGCGGAGCGGGGTGGTCTCCTGCTGGAGAATGTAACTCAGGAGAGAGGGAGCCAGTGGGCGTGTGTGTGGTGCTAAGGCGCAGAGTGGGAAGGGCCTCATCCCGAGAATGGGCATAAGTTAATCATAAAGTGTGTGTGGATCCACCCTTCAGACAGGTCTCCAGGAGCCGGCGCATCTGGGGTTCTCTGAAGCAAAGCACTCCCGATTCACATCTGTCCTTCTCCCCAGGGATGATGCCTTCTCCGACAGCCTGAGCCAGAAGGCTGACAGCGAGGCCAGCAGCGGGCCGCTGCTGGATGACAAGGCCTCCTCCAAAAACGACCTCCAGTCGCCCACGGAGCACATCTCGGATTACGGCTTTGGGGGGGTGATGGGCCGGTAGGAAATGCGGATTCATTTTTTCCTGCTAGTGCCATGCCCAGCTGTGTCTGGTTTGGGAGAGCCAAGGGGGCAGAGGAGAGAGAGGGAGGCTATTGTGGCCCCTTGTTCCCTGCAGGATGGGGTGTCAGGCACACCGGGGGGTCTGGCTGGAACTGGCCCAGAATGCCAGGTGTAAAATGGTCCAGCTTGGAACTGGGGTATGGAGAAGGAGGAGAAAAGACATATATTGGCAAATCGTTGCCTTTTATGTAAAATAGTAATAATAGAGAGTTATAAACTGACAAGTATTTTTCCTACCTCTCTCTAGTTCTTGCACCTCCTCCCCATTTTCTGTTGTGTTATATTTAAAAATTTAAGGCTCACATAGTGCACTCACTCCCTGAAGTGCACTACACAAACAGAAAACTCACACCCACGCCCCTGGTGGGGGAAACTGACACTCGGCTCCACCCACTTATTTGGTGGGAGCACATTTGCCAATTTCTTCCCCTTCCCCTGTGTGGGCTGGGCTGTGTCCCATGACCTTTCTGCCAGGCAAGGAGCTGTGCTTGTCCTTCTGCCTGCCCCTATGGTCCAAAGACTGTGGCCCTTAAAAAAATTTAAGAAAAAGAAGAAAAGAGAAGCTGACAGTTTCTCGCTGCTTTCTCAGATTCTCAAAATGTCATAGTCTTCATTTTTTTCATTGGAGAGGTCATGGGATCAGCTCCCACATATGGGTACTTGCAGATAGAGCCAGAGATACAGTCACAACAGGAACATATGTTTATGAATTTACTTCGGCAGAAGTCTCCGTGCCTCCTTTCCGTATATTGTGTTCAGTTCGGCAAACAGCAAAGGCACCATGATAGGTAATGGAATTGGGGCCTTAATGGAAGTCTGGGGTAGGTAGAAGACAAAGCCATGGTTCCTTGAATTCTAGGAGGGCCATACCTTTTCCTGCCTCACTCTCCCTCCCCTACTTGATTCTGGTTCTTTTCTTTCTCCATGTTTCCTCCTCTCCAACACCTATGCTTTGGTCCTGTTGGGGTACGCACGGGCAGTGCTTAGCTTGGCTGGTGGCTCTGGGATCTGACGTGCTGCTGACCACGTTGAACTTGGCCCTTCAGTCACAGTCCATTCCAACAGTCTGCCCCTCCTTCCCACCCCCTTGCCACTTCCAGCCTCCCCTCCCTTCAAATCTTTGTTGACCTCCCTAGAATGTGGCAAAATCCCCTACGGGTGGAGCCTGTTATCTTCAGAGTGCTTTCACACCCACCAAAGCTCCCTGGAAGGCGGGCAAGGAACGTTATGCCCATTTACCAGATCAATAAAGTGGGTCTGAAAGAGGACACAGGAAAGTTCGTGACAAAGCCAGCCCTCCTGTTAGATACTCTAGTCCCCTTTTCCCTCCCACAGAGCCTCCCTAAAGAGTGAAAGGTAGCCAGATGCATGGACAAGGCATGTTGAGTTTTCACTCCTGAATACCTAGTTTTCCAAGATCTGGAAAAGCCTCACAGAAATCGCCTTTTGCTGGGTAGATTGGGGGTGGGCGACAGCACTGAACTATGTTCAGTTCCCAGGGTCCCCATCCTGTGCTTTCAGGGAGCTGGTGACTTTTCGGTACAGTCAAGCCTCAATGCTTCAGACCAATTAAGAAGTCCTTCAGAATCATGGAAATGTCTGAACCACTTAAGAACATACCATGAGCCCAACTAACCATCACCAAAGCATTCTCAGGTCGAAATTCTCCTGGCTTTGACTTGACGTGTAGACAAGATTCGTTTTGTAATTAGTAGCACCACCGTCTGCAGTTTGGAAAGCAGAATGCTTCGATTCCTTCGCGTGTGCAGATTAAACCTGCCCCTTGCCACTGAGTTACCTACTCAGGCTGTGCTTTTGTTGTGTAATTGAGTTTGGCTGCATGAGGCTTTACTATACCTGCTCCCTAAGACTAGTGTGTAGTGTGTGGCCTGGGGTTAGCTGATCCATTCTGAGACTTGCCAGGGTTGACCTCTGCCCCATGCCCCTGCCCCCTGGCTCCTTTGCAGAGTGCGGTTACGATCTGACGGAGCGGCCATCCCCAGGCGCCGAAGCGGGGGCGACACCCACAGCCCACCCCGGGGCTTGGGCCCCAGCATAGACACGCCACCCCGGGCTGCCGCCTGCCCCAGCAGCCCCCACAAAATCCCCCTCACCCGGGGGAGGATCGAGAGCCCTGAGAAGCGGAGGATGGCGACATTTGGGAGTGCCGGCAGCATCAACTACCCTGACAAGAAGGCTCTCTCGGAAGGGCACTCGATGAGGTCAACATGCGGCTCCACCAGGCACAGCAGCCTGGGGGACCACAAGTCCCTGGAGGCTGAGGCCCTGGCAGAAGTAAGGGCCAGTGGGAAGGCAGGCTGGGCCAGCTGAGACTCCCAGAGGGTGGCCGGGTGGGACCCTGCGGACTGGGGAGCCACTTTGCCCTTCACACCAGGCTCAAGGTTAAGCAAGCTGGCTTCCTGTCCCCCTGCTGGCCTCCCCAGGGGAGCAGAAGCTGGATGGGTGCAGCATGCCTGCCCTGGGGGCGGGCTGGTGAGAGGATGTGGTAATGGCAGGTGTCTCCACAAGATGGCTCAGTTGAGTTATTCATTCATTCATTCATTTGTCTGATCATTCATTCATTCATCTGTTCATTCATTCATTCCTTTCTTGACAAATATTGATTGAGCCATTGTTGTGTGCCAGTCACTGCACTAGGCACCGACAGTACAGTGTTGACCTAAAATGGCCCCAGACCCTGCCCCCCGCTGTCCCATCTTCCCGGAGCGCCTTTCTGCAGCCCCACTCTGCAGATTGCTGCATTACCTCTCAGACTAATGCAAGGCTCATGCCTAAACCACTCAGCTGCTCTTTCTCTGAGCTTTCTGTCTTTCTGGCTCACATTCTGCCAGGGTAGAGTGGTGGTGGGGATGGTGGTAGAGGGGTAACCATTGCATTTATTTTTTACAGTTTTACCTTTCAGTTCATGCTGGAGCACTGCAGAGAGAATAGTGGAGTCCATAAGGGACTTCATTTAAGCGAACGGGACACAGAAAGGGGAGTTATCACTGCCGGGCTGGGATATAGTAAAGATGGGGAGAGGATTGCCATCTCTCCCCTCAAATAGACAGTCCCGCACAGCTAATCCTTTGCGTAAAAGAACAAAAATCCCATTCTTAAAGTGGCTAGTGTTCTGGGCAAGGGATAAAATGTCATGAAGAAGCATAAAAGTTACTAGCTGTTTGACCAGACATCTCATAGTCTCTTAGCAAAAGGGATAGGCAGGGACCCTGCCTGTGCCAGATTGGAGCCTGTTTGGGAGGCCCAGGGCAGGCAGGAGGCCACCTGTGGGCTGGGGAGGAGAGAGGGTAAAGGGGGACATGGCTGTGAAAAGGGGCTGGAAGGACATCTCCAGGCCCCAACTCCATCAGTGTGACCAGACTTGCAATTTTTCTGGCTTTGCCTGAGGGCAGAAAAGGGAATGTGTCCTAATAGCGCTCAGGGTCACCAGGGGTTGTGCACAGCCCCATCCCGAAGTGGTTTTAAGTAATATTCCCTGTTGTCCCCTCAGCAGCCAGGTCGATTGGGCTGGGCCCCATTTGTGTGGTGGCATCCCTGTAACAGCTGTGTGAGCCAAGCTCTCTGGCTAAAGTGAGTGTGGAACCACTGCCTGGCAGTTCACAAAGTTCCATCCCATCCATTATCTCATCCCATCTTCACAGGAAGTGTAGGTTTCAGCAGAGAAGCAAAGCATGGTGGAGAGAGCCTGAGACTTGTCCAAGGTTACACAGCCAGCAAATGGCAAAAGGGTCTTCCCGCTAAAAAATCCAGGCCCTTTGCCCTAGCTCAGGGCTCCTGTTTTGAAGCTGACCTCCAGCTGCAGCGCCCCCTCCTGGCTCAAGGAGGAACAGAAGCCCTGGGAATGATGAGCCCGGTCCACCAGGTAGCCCCACCATGCCCAGGTCCTGGACTGCCTCAGGGGGTCTCTGTGTCACTCAAAGTGCTCTCATTCTGGTGAGCTCTTACTCTCCAGGAATTACATAGGCAGGTGAAAGAGGTTTTGTTGCTTTTTAAAATTTATATTTTTGAAAAAAGCAAACTTTTCTGATTACAATACAGAGAAGAATGTGACAATTGCGTTATTCTGGAGTGAACATTGTGGAATATTCTAATATATAACCACCAAGGAATTTTTCAATGGGTGAGGATTAAAAAAAAAACACAATAATCGTGGGGTGCTTTGTGGGCTCAACTGGAAGTGTGTGCAACTCTTGATCTCAAGGTTGAGTTCAAGCCCCATACTAGGGGCAGAGATTACTCAAATAAATAAATATATTTTTTAAAATAACAATAATGGTTAGGGACCTGGGCTCTAGGTTGAGACTTGGGCTATGTTACTTACTAGCTGTGTAACCGTGAGCAAGTTGCTTAACCAGGTGGATCTTCAATTTTCTCATGTGTAAAATGAGCGTAATGGTAGTTCCTACCTTATAAGTGTGAGGATTAAATGAGCTGCAAAAAGAAAGGGCTTGGATTGGTGCTGTTACTGCCATTATCATTGATAATGTGTGCTTACTGTCAGGAGCCCTGCCAACCTCTTCACAGGGACTGTATCATGTAACGTACTCATCAGCCCCCTGAGGTCTTGTTATCATGATCTGTATTCACAAGTGAGGATTCTGAGGCTCAGAAAGGTGAGCTAACTTGCCCAAAGTCACCTAGTAAGGAAGAAGCAGAGTCAGGGTTGGAACCCGGGTCTGTCTGACTCCAGAGCCTGCCAGTAGTCTCACCTGCCCTCATTGCAGTCTGCTGCCTGTGCAGGCAAGTGCGCAGGTGATGCCCACATGGATTCCCTCAGTTGGTCATAGGACACCCTGGAGGTTTCACCTCCATCCCATCCACAAGGCTCATGTGTGTGGACACCTCCCTAAGAAGCCCATAGGCCGATTAGCAGCTGCAGAAGGCCTGGAGCCCAGGCCTCCAGCCTCTGTGCTGACCAGAGCTCTTTCCCTCGGCAGGACATCGAGAAGACCATGAGCACGGCTCTGCACGAGTTGCGGGAGCTCGAGAGACAGAACACAGTCAAGCAGGCGCCAGATGTGGTGCTGGACACCCTGGAGCCCCTGAAGAACCCGCCAGGCCCCATCAGCTCAGAGCCCGCCAGCCCCCTGCACACCATCGTCATCCGCGACCCAGACGCCGCCATGCGCCGCAGCAGCAGCTCATCCACCGAGATGATGACCACCTTCAAGCCGGCCCTATCCGCCCGTCTGGCCGGCGCGCAGCTGCGCCCGCCTCCCATGCGGCCCGTGCGGCCGGTGGTGCAGCATCGCTCCAGCAGCAGCAGCAGCTCGGGTGTGGGCAGCCCGGCTGTCACGCCCACCGAGAAGATGTTCCCCAACAGCTCAGCGGACAAGTCGGGCACCATGTGACCTACAGGATGGGGCGGCACCGCCCTGGCCTGCCGTGCGTGGCCCGCCACGGCTGAGGCTGGCCTCTCTGACTTCCGCGGCCTTCCCGGGGCTCCTGGCCTTGTCCGGCAGGGACCAGAAGGTCGCCTGGAAGCGCGTCTGTGCAGAGCTGAGGCCCAGATGCTGGCCGCAGCTCACGTTCAGCCATGTGACTCCCACAGACCTCCCGTGTGTAAGCAGGCCCCCAGTGGGCTGCAGGAGCAGGAGGCCCCCCTAGAGCATCTCCTGAGCTTGGGGCAAAATGGTCAATGGCTTCCCTGCATATGGTCACTGGAAAATTACTCTCTCGACGTTCTCTCTGCATACATAAATATGTGTGTATATGTATGTGTGCATATATACACACATACATGTATGTGTCTGTAGGTGTGTGTATATATATATTTATGCATCTATATACATATACTAGATCTGGACACACGACTAAATGTATATAGGATCTCCTTTTTTTCTTTTTATGAAACTTAGATTTACCTCAGACCCATGCCACCAAACACCTCCCGCTGAGTTACTTGGTGGGACTTGCAGGGACCTTTCTGGGAGAATTTAGAGGCCTCAGTGACTGCGAACGAAGCAATACACCACTAACTTGCAGAAAAACACACAAAAATAGTCTCCCACTGTCTCCAGAAGTTGTGGCCTTCCAGAACAGTCTGCCCCTAACAGAAGGGTGGGGCAGGCAGTACCCCAAGCAGGCTGCTCCTAGAGGTGGGGAACCCTTCACAGAACCCCCCCGTCCACCCCAGAGACCCTGCCTTTCCACCCGGAGGCCGAGGGCCAACTGTACCCCTGAAGGCACGGGAGGGTGTTGGTGAGATAGCCCCTGACCACAACATCCTTGTGTTTGTACGTAGATAATGGGGATAGTGAGAACCTAAGCCCCGTCGTAGCACAGTGTCCTGTGTGGTTGGGAAAAAGAAAAAACAAAAACAGTGGTGTGAAACACTTCAAAACCTAGACACGCTGTAGGAATAAACCTGTGGTAACTATAGAGGTTTAACTTATACCATTTTCAAAATATTTAATTTTTCTTTTCTTCTTTCTACTAATTATACTGTGTCAGATCTGGTACTAAACAGGCAAGGAGGCTTTCAGTCATATCATTTTAATTTAAAATCAGTCTGTGACCCACTTTGGCTGGTGCCCTCCTGCGTAAGGCGCAGGAGCCTGTCAGCAGGGGCCAGAGAGGGGCCATCCTTTCTGACCCAGAAAACACTGTGGTTGAGCTTATGCAGGTGAAATGGCTTCCCTCTCTCCCCTTTCCTTCCCAACCGCTTCTCCCCACCCCCCCACCTCCAGAGCATTTAACGTAATTACAAAATATGGTGATAGAACCGAGGTGAGTGACTTTTAGGAATGAGGGGTGAGACTTCTGCTTCTCACCTGGGAAAAGGCCTTCTGGATCACTCTTGTTCCATTTTACTTCCTCTTTTGATCTCTTTGTTTTCCAGAGATAGGCTGTTTCTGGCTAACGGAACACAGACAGGTCCGATCCTATGGGGACCACTTTTATTCATCCCCTCTTGCCAAGCCAAGGGTCTCCTCCTTATTGTTCTCAAGCTTCCTTTCTTTTTCCTGAGGCCTCTGAATGTGTCTCCATGGCTGTGGTTTGGAATCAGAAGTCCTGTGTTTTGAGTCTCAGTCCCCACACCATAGGAGCTGTGGGACTCTGGACATGTCACTCCACCTCATTGAGCCCCAGTTTCCTGCCCCAGAAAATGAAGGCAATAAAGGTAAAATGTAAAGGAGCAAAGCTCTAAGCTGGAAAGCACTGTGCCAACATGGTTGCTCTTTTCATTATCATTAGTAAGGTAAGTCTTTTAGATCAAAACCCACCCAGGACCTTCCTTTTGAAGCCTCCTAATGGCATTTGAGAACTGGGTGGTGGAATTTTCCTAACAGTTTCATAGAAGCCCTAAAGCACAGCCCTACAGAGATACCACCTATTGATGCTTGAAATCCTGTCATGACCATTTCACCCCACTGGATTAAGTTTTGCCCTCTCCTCTGGTCCTCCATAAAAAGGTAAATATACCCCAGGGGTCGGACCTATTAAGTCACTGATACCTGGGTGTGTAGGAGTGGTAAGCCATTACATTTTGTCGGAGGGATTGGCAGTTTGCGCATTCAGTGGAAAAGTCGAGAAAGGGCACAAAAAAAGTGTCAGAGAGAGATCAGTGACAAACTAGACCTCCTTGTTTAGCCTAAAACCAACCGTTCTGTTTGAGCTCCCGGGAATGAAAGAGCCTCAGAACCAGCTAGGAGCCCCTCCGTCTTTGAGCAGATGATTACATCCCCATTTTATAGCGTAGCAAAGAAAGCAAGGCCTTGGGATGTGCTGTGACGTGCCCGAGATTTAATGGATGGCTGGGAGTGAGGGCCGTGGCAGCGCTTCCCTGCGGGGACGCTCTGCCGCCCAGCCAGGACACAGGCTTCTCGTTTCTACCCCAGAGATGCTCCCGCACCTTAACGCAGTAGCCTGCTGTGCAAAATCACATCCTCTGCCACGACTACAAGATGAAAAAGAGAAGATTTGAGTTGACGAATCTGTTGCTTGATCTACAGAACACCAGTCAGACCATGTGGCTTTTCCTATGAATTGACGGCATCTTTTCCTTCCTGACAGTGGATCTGCCCTTAACCAGATGACCTAAAGGCAGAACCTTAGCTGTTTTCTTTGAGCACCTGTTTTTCCATTGGGAAACGGCTGGTGAGTTCCCATTGAGGGAAGCTCACACCCCACTCATCCAGCCCCAGACCCGACTCTTGACACAGAACCAAATGGAAAAATCCTTTCCTGCACCACACCCTGCCCCCCACTTCCCCATTCAGCACTATGCATGTCTCCGCCACCCTCCACGCGTACCCCGTCCCATCCACGGTCACTGAGCATTGGCATTCTCTTCCTGACTCCTGCCTGTGTTAGTCCACTATATATTGCTGTATTTGCTTAAATGCTGGAAAGTAACTGTTAAAATGTGAAACTGTAATTTTTAAAAAAGGCTACGATTAAATTATAGCCAATGCCACTCACCAAATCTTTGCACCTAGTAGATAGATCAATGTAAAAAACAAATACCAGAAACCTAACTGTACAGTGAGTGTGGGGGAAATGTAGTAACCTAGTTAGTAGTCCTCAATATAACCAATTGTACAAGGGGGAGTGGTGGTTACCTACTTGTTCATCGCCATTACTGAGAGCTATACTGATCAGTTCGTTGATAACGGGCATTTAATTTTTTTTTTCTTCACAGAAAGATTTCTTTTCTTAACCTTCAACTTGCCCTGAGGTCAAGCTTTCTGTCTTTATGTGTAACTGATGTTTAGTCTATTTTAGGAATGAACCAGCAAGATGTTCATTTAAAACTGACCAAAGACAATTCATTCCTGGTCTAGTTTCCTGGGCCTCGGGGCCCAGCCACCGCTAAAGACCTTCTCCGATAAAATTGAGAACAAGCCGTGCTTCCTACCCCACTCTCCCTCTCTCCCTTTATTCCCCTTTCCTCTTAAAGAGCTGCTCTGAGCTGTGGGATTCTATGAAAAATTCTTGCCTTTCCTTGTTTTCAGTGCTAACGATTTCTCACCTTGAAGCGCCTTTTGAACCCCGGACAGAGCGCACAACTGGAGGGAATTGTAAGCTTGGGAATTAGACTTGGGAATCTTTTCTCTGAGGTCACCAGGCCAAGGGGCAGGAGAGGAATGGATTCCCAAGGGATGAAAGGTTTCTATTCAACGAAGAAATCCGAGTGGGAAGAGACGCAGGGAAACGGAGCCAGCATTTGGCTCCCGGCTGGAACCAGCAGCTCAGAGATCTGCCTTATAAACACTTCAGAACTGGGTTGTGGTACACGAAGGGGAGCCAGTGTGGGGAAGGGCCTTATGTGGGGCCAGCCTCTCTGTTGGAGTCCCTTGGAGTGCCTTGTTGGGTCTATTTCTTTCTCATTCAGGAGGCATGAATGCAGAGGACTTCCTGTGGCCTGGTGGCTCCTTGGCACTCAGCACACGTACTCGGCTGATGGAAAACCACAAGGACTAATGTGATGGTTCTTCCTCTCAGTCTTTCTATTCCTAACTTTTCACACATCCAGATGGTTCCACACTCGAGCAAATGCCTCATTCTCCTGAGAATCCCAGAAAGAAGAGTGGCTGGCTCACAACCATGGCAGGTGGCCCCCCCCGCTGGCCTTGGGAGGACGGGCGGGGAGGACAGGGCAGGAGGGGGTGAGCGAGGTGTTGCTTAGCTGATTTTCTGCTATGCAGAGCTAATGCTGATGTTTCATGTCAACTTCCCCGGTTCTCTGGGGCCTCCTCTCCTCGGAGCAGCCATGTAGAGAATTCCCCACATACCCAAAGCTGCCCCCGGGGAGCTGAGAGAAGGGACTTCGCCGTTGTGTCGGACTCCTCCTGGCTTCTCTGAGGTCGACCTTGCCAGCATCCCGCTCTCCCATCCTCTGGGACTGGCCGAATGACTACCGCTGCCCCTTGCCAACACCTCCTTCCTGTGTGAACTGTCCCAGGCAAATAACAAAGCTGTTCCTTGAACCAGAGCAACCAGAGTGCACTTTGCCTTCCTTAGACGGAAGTAGATTCTGGCTAGAGTTTCGGCTCAGACTCTAGTTCTGGGCAGTGTGACTGTTTACACGGTTTGGCAATAGATTTGGTTCTGATTGCTTCAGAGTGGCTGGTCAATTTAGTTTCCTTTGGTTTCCTTCCTCCCCAGACTGTGTCAGGAAAAACAAACAAACAAACAAAAAAACCAAAAAAAAAAAAAAAAAGAAAACAACCCTAGGAAATTGCTGGTTGCCTGTCCCCACGTGATGATAAGTGTCACCCTCTTCCGGATATCGTTTCTCTACCTTAACAACCAAACGCCCGTCCTATAGAGTGTCTGATTGGATCCTCTGTTGCGTATTCTGATGGTGCCTGCTGGTTTGACGTGGAGCTATCCTGTGAAATAAAACAGCTTAACTTTTCTCAAACACATTCCTGTGGCTTTTTGGAAGGGCGAGGTGACATACGGGGGGTGGGGAGGTCCCAGAAGGTTGTTTCTGTGTGCTTCCTCTGGGAACCGTCCCTGAATCTCCTTTAGCTCAGATCCAACGGGGGGGGGGGGGGGGGGGGGGGGAGGGGGAGGGAAGGCCAAGGTTCCAAGGACTGCTTCAGTGGTAGAGCTAATTGAGAAAGGTCATTGTGGGAGGCCCTCTGGGAAGGCAGAAGCTGGAAATGTCAAAATAAGGGCAAATGGGAGAAGGAGCTGTCATCTGCAAGAGTGCCTTCAGAAGTTTAAGACAGGTCACCAGAGGCCACAGGATACTGAGCTCCCTGTGAAGGCACGTGCAACATTTTAGCATTTGTGTCTTCACACATGTGATACTTCCTCTTGGATTTTTAAAAAATCTGTGTGTGTGTGTGTGTGTGTGTGTGTGTGTGTATGTGAGAATTGTTTATTGATCACTTCCTTCTGTCCCAGGCACTAGATTAAAGCCCTTTACATGCATTTTCTCAGCAAATTCTCATAATGGTTATTGAAGGTAAGTACCCTTCTTAAATCATATTCTGCACACGGGGAAATGAGGTTCTAAGAGGTTAGGTGGCTTGCTCAAGGCTAGGCTAGGAAGTGAAGGAGTCCAGTCTGAGTCCAAAGCCATGCTCTGTACAAGTTCATCGTACTGCCTGTCATTGAGCATGTCCATTACACCAGCGCTGATGGTGGGATCCCGTGATTAAGGTAGTGTACAGCCTGCCACAGTCCAAGAAGCCTCCAGACCTTTCCTTTCCTTCCTTCTTTCTTTCTAAGATTTTATTTATTTATCTGACACAGAGAGAGAGCACAAGTAGGCAGAGAGGCAGACAGAGAGAGAGAGAGAGGGAAGCAATCTCCCTGCCGAGCAGAGAGCCCGATATGGGGCTTGATCCCAGAACACTGAGATCACGACCTGAGCAGAAGGCAGAGGCTTAACCCACTGAGCCATCCAGGCGCCCCTGGGTCTTTCCTTTCTAATGAACTCTCTGGTGGGTCTTCATGCAGAGGCTTCTGTGCAGAAGAGAATGAGGTCTTCTGCCAGGCTCAGGGACTTCATTATTCTCACCCTGAGCTCTCAGCACTCAGTGCTGGTCTCTTGCTAATTCCAGGCCCCAGTGCTGTGAAACTTTCTGACAGGCTACATTTTCTGTGCATTCCACCACCTGTTCACCTGCCTGTAGCAACCATGCTCACTTGAGAAACTCAGATCAGAGGCCTCTCATTCAAGAGTGTAGGAAGCACCTTTGTGTGCATCGTGCCCCGAGTTAGCTCCTGGCAAATAGGTGGGTAAGACCTACCCTCAAGCTGCTCTCAGTCTAATTGCACAAAATGATCACTCCGGGATTCTGAAGTCTACTTTGACTCCTTATAATAAGGATTAATAGGACAGTGTCTTTGTGCCACTGAGGCACAAAGAAAGGGCACATTTTAAGTGCTTGCGGGCTTTGCTGGCCACAAAGCAGTCCATCGCTCAACTGTCCACTTCTGGTCTTATCTGTTTAAGACTCTTGGTTTGAAAGTGATAAACTATCCAATCCAAACAGCATTTTTTTTTTTTTAATGAACATATAACGTATTATTTGTTTCAGGGATACAGGTCTGTGAATCATCAGTCTTACACAATTCACAGCGCTCACCATAGCACATACCCTCCCGATGTCCATAACCCAGCCACCCTCCCCTCCCCCACCCCCCAGCACCCTTCAGTTTGTTTCCTGAGATTAAGAGTCACTTATGGTTTGTCTTCCTCCCCAGTCCCATCTTATTTCATTTTTTCCCTCCCTACCTCCCACAGCCCCCCACCCTGCCTCTTGTTGAAGAGGCTGTCTTTCTTCAATTGGACATTCTTTCCTGCTTTGTCGAAGATTAGTTGATCATAGAGTTGAGGGTCCATTTCTGGGCTCTCTATTCTGTTCCATTGATCTATGAGTCTGTTTTTTTTGCTGGTAACATACTGTCTTGATGATTACAGCTTTGTAACAGAGCTTGAAGTCTGGAATTGTGATACCACCAGTTTTGGTTTTCTTTTTCAACATTCCTCTGGCTATTTGGGGTCTTTTCTGGTTCCATGTAAATTTTAGGATTTACTTCCATTTATTTGAAAAAATTTGATGGTATTTTAATAGGGATTGCATTAAATGTGTAGATTGCTGTAGGTAGCATAGACATTTTCACAATATTTGTTCTTCCAATCCATGAGCATGGAACATTTTTCCATTTCTTTGTGTCTTCTTTGTTTTCTTTCATAAGTACTTTGTAGCTTTCTGAGTACAGATTCTTTGCCTCTTTGGTTAAGTTTATTCTGGATGGTATCTTATGGTTTTTGGATGTAATTATAAATGGGATTGACTCCTTAATTTCTCTTTCTTCTGCCTTGTTGTTGGTATATAGAAATGAAACTGACTTCTGTGCATTGGTTTTATATCCTGACACTTTACTGAATTCCTGTATGAGTTATAGTAGTTTTCGAGTGGAGTCTTCTGGGTTTTCCCATAAAGTATCACATCATTTGCAAAGAGTGAGAGTTTGACTTCTTTGTTGATTCAGATGCATTTTATTTCTTTCTGTTGTCAGATTGCTGAGGCTAGGACTTCTAGTACTATGTTGAATGACAGTGGTGATAGTGGACAGCCCTACCATGTTCCTGACCTCTAGGAAAGCTCTCAGTTTTTCCCCATTGAGGATGATATTCTCCACTGAGGATGGGTTTTTCATAGATGGCTTTTGTGATATTGAGATATGTATCCTCTATCCCAACACTGTGAAGAGTTTTGGTCAAGAAAGGATGCTGTACTTTGTCAAATGCTTTTTCAGCTTCTTGAGAGTATCATATGGTTCTTGTTCTTTCTTTTATTAATGTATTGTATCACATTGATTTATTTGTGGATGTTGAGCCAAACTTGAAGCCCAGGAATAAATCCCTGGTGAAAAATCTTTTTAATCCTTTCATGTATTATTGTATCCTTTTGGCCAGTATTTTGTGTCCCTGTTCATCAAGAGTATTGGTCTGTAATTCTTTTTGATGGGGTCTTTGTCTGGTTTTGGGATCAAAGTAATGCTGGCCTCATAAAAACAGTTTGGAGGTTTTCCTTCCATTTCTATTTTTGGGAAGAATTTCAGGAGAATAGGTATTAATTCTTCTTTAAATGTTCAGCAGAATTCCCCTGGGAAGCCGTCTGGCCTTGGGCTCTTGTTTGTTGAAAGATTTCTTTCTCTCTCTCTCTTTTTTTTTTTTTTTTTTTGATTGGGAGATTTTTGATGAATGCTTCAATCCCCTTACCAGTTATGGGTCTGTTCAGGTTTTCTATTTCTTCCTGGTTCAGTTTTGATAGTTTATACATCACTAGGAATGCATCCATTTCTTCCAGATTGTCAAATTTGCTGGCATGTAGTTGCTCATAGTATGTTCTTATAATTGTTTGTATTTCTTTGGTGTTAGTTGTGATCTCTCCTCTTTCTTTCATGATTTTATTTATTTGTGTCCTTTCTCTTTTCTTTTTGATAAGTCTGGCCAGGGGTTTATCAATCTTATTAATTCTTTCAAAGAACAAGCTCCTAGTTTCATTGATTTGTTTTTTCTATTTTTTTTTGTTTGTTTCGATTTCATTGATTTCTGCTCTGATCTTTATTATTTCTCTTTTCCTGCTAGGTTTAGGCTTTCTTTGCTGTTCTTCCTCCAGCTCTTTTTGGTGTAGGGTTAGGTTGTGTACTTGAGACCTTTCTTGTTTCTTGAGAAAGGCTTGTATCACTATATATTTTGCCCTCAGGACTGCCTTTGCTGTGTCCCACAGATTTTGAACAGTTGTGTTTTATTATCATTTGTTTCCATGAATTTTTTCAATTCTTCTTTAATTTCCTGGCTGACTCATTCGTTCTTTAGTAGGATGCTGTTTAGCCTCCATGTATTTGGGTTAAAGTCCCCTACTATTATTGTATTATTGTTGATGTGTTTCTTTGATTTTGTTATTAACTGGCTTATATAATTGGCTGCTCCCATGTTAGGGGCATAAATATTTAAAATTGGTAGATCTTCTTGTTGGACAGACCTGTTAATTAAGATACAGTGTCCTTTTTTATCTCTTATTATAGTCTTGGCTTAAAATCTAATTGATCTGCTATAAGGATTGCCACTCAGCTTTCTTTTGATGTCCATTAGTATGGTAAATTGTTTTCCACCCCCTCACTTTAAATCTGGATATGTCTTTGGGTCTAAAAAGAGTTTTTTTGCAGACAACATATCAATGGGTCTTGTTTTTTGATCCATTCTGATACCCCCTGTCTTTTGATTGGGGCATTTAGCCCATTTACATTCAGGGTAACTATTGAGAGATATGAATTTAGTGCCGTTGTATTGCCTGTAAGGTGACTGTTACTGTATATTGTTTCTGTTCCTTTCTGGTCTGTTACTTCTAGGTTCTCTATTTGCTTAGAGGACCCCTTTCAATATTTCCTGTAGGGCTGGTTTGGTGTTTGCAAATTCTTTTTGTTTTTGTTTGTCCTGGAAGCTTTTTAACTCTCCTTCTATTTTTGATGACAGCCTAGCCGGATATAGTATTCTTGGATGCATATTTTCCTCATTTAGTGCTCTGAATGTATCCTGCCAGTCCTTTCTGGCCTACAAGGTCTCTGGAATAGGTCTGCTACCAATCTAATATTTCTACCATTGTATGTTATAGACCTCTTGTCCTGGACTGCTTTCAGGATTTTCTCTTTGTCTCTGAGACTTATAAGTTTTACTATTAAATGATGGGGTGTGGACATATTTTTATTGATTTTGAGGGGGAATTCTTTGCGCCTCCTGGATTTTGATGTTTGTTCCCTTTGCCAAATTAGGGAAATTTGCTCCAATATTTCTTCTGTCCCTCTCTCTCTTTCTTCTTCTTCTGGGATCCCAATTATTCTAATATTGTTTCATTTTATGGTATCACTTATCTCTTGAATTCTCCCCTTGTGGTCCAGTAGTTGTTTATTTCTTTCTTTCTCAGCTTCTTTATTCTCCATCATTTGATCTTCTAGATCACTAATTCTCTTTTCTGCCTCATTTATCCTAGCAGTAAGAGCCTCCATTTTTGACTGCACCTCATTAATAGCTTTTTTTATTTCAACATGGTTGGATTTTAGTTCTTTTATTTCTCAAGAAATCTTGTTTCTCCAGAAAGGGATTCTCTAGTATCTTCAATGTTTTTTTCAAGCCTGGCTAGCACCTTGATAATTGTCATTCTGAACTCTAGATATGACATCTTACATTAGTAGGATTGGGTCCCTAGCCATTGGTACTGCCTCTTATTGTTGTTGCTGTTGTTCTTGTTCTTCTTCTTTTTTGACTTGAGTTTTCCCACCTTGTCATTTTATCCAGATAAGAATAAGTGAATGAGAGAACAAAATACTAAAAGGATAGCAATGACCCCAGGTTGAATATATATATATATTAGACTGGTGAATAGAACAGAGTCACACACTTGATTTTGGGTGTATTTTGGTGTACTAGAAGAAACTGCCTCCCAAGATTTTAAAGAAAGAAAAACATATATGGGTAAACATGATGAATGGATGGAATGTGACTGTAAAAATGAAAATTAAGGAAGATTCTAAAAAAGGAATTGATAAGTTGGTTGAAAAAAGAAAGAAGAAAGAAAGAATGTAATCAGGCTGGAGACTAGAACAAAGCCATGAGCTAGATTTTGGATATATTTTGATCGGTTAGAAGAAACTGTGTCCCAAAATTTTAAAGAAAGAAAAATCTATATGTATACAAAAAATAAGGCTAAATACAATGAAGGGATAGAATATATGACTATAACAATGAAAATTTAAAAAGATTTTTAAAAAGTTATTGATAAGATAAAATAGTTTAAAAACATTAAAATCGGGGCACCTGGGTGCCTCAGTGGGTTAAAGTCTCTGCCTTCGGCTCAGGTCATGATCTCAGGGTCCTGGGATCGAGCCCCACATCAGGCTCTCTGCTCAGCAGGGAGTCTGCTTCCCTTCCTCTCTCTCTGCCTGCCTCTCTACCTACTTGTGATCTCTGTCTGTCAAATGAATAAACAAAATCTTTTAAAAAACATTAAAATAGGAAAGAGGAAAGATTTTAAAAAATAGAATAAGGAAAAAATAAAATTAAAAAATTTAACTTTGAAAGACTAAAGAATCATGGGGAAAAAGCCATGAATTCTATGTGTTGCATTACCCTAGCTCTGGAGTTCTGCAACTCTCATTGATGGGTGAACTTGATCTTGGCTAGATGTTCTTGCTGATCTTCTGGGAGAGGGGCCTGTTGCAGTGATTCTCAAATGTCTTTGTCCGAGGCGGAATTGCACCGCCCTTGCCAGGGGCCAGGCTAAGTAATCTGCTCCGGTTCCGCTCTCAGGAGCTTTTGTTCCCTGAACGCTTTCCATACAGCTTTGGAGGACGGGAATGAAAATGGCAGCCTCCCAATCTCTGGCCGGGAGGAACTGAGAGCTCGGGCCCCCACTTCTCAGTGTGCCCTCAGAGAAAAGCAGTCAATCACTCCCATCTCCCTGGCCTCCAGCTGTGTTCTGTGTTCACCCAGCCTGTGACCAAGTGTTTGTATCTCTGGGGCACAGCCACGTTTGGAGTCGCCATACCTAGCGTATTCTTGCCATGCGTTCCAGCGCTGCTCCTCCTGGAGGAGGAGGAGGGGATCTCTCCAGATCAGCCACTTGTGGGGTTCCTGCTTAAAGAGCAGTGGTCCGACTATGCCTTGGATCATGGTTTAAGGTAACCCTGAGCTGAGAGCCCCCTCTCTGGCTTCCCCACTCCGATATCTGGGAACTCTGCCACACTCAGACACCCCGGGTCTTTCTGTGACCCCCATGGGTCCCACGATCACACTGTCCCTGCGAGGTCTCCACCCCCACCCTCCACCCCCCTCACTTAGCCTCTGGAGCAATGTTTCTCAGTGGAGCAGACTTCTAAAAGTTCCGATTTTGTGCTCCGCTGCTCCACCGCTTGCTGGGAGCTGGCCCTTCCCTCTGTGGTCTATCTTCCCGTCGATCTCCTCAGATTAACTTCTCTGCATGTCCTACCTTCCTACACCTTTCTGTTCCTAGAATTGCTGCTCCTCTTCTCTTCTATCTCCTGTTGAGTTTGTAGGTGTTCAGAAGGGTTTGATAACGATCTAGCTGAACTCCTGGGACCTGATATTAGGTCTCCTACTCCTCCTCCATCTTGCTCTTCCTACCCCCAAAAAAGCTTTTTAAAAAAGAATTTATTGGCTCATGTAACTGGAAAGTCTAGGCGAGGATTGTCTTCAAATACAGGAGGACATAAGAATGTGAGTGTTGCCTCCAGGCCGGGGTTCTCTGCTTCCCTCTGGCTGGCTCTCCTTAGCTTCATGTGCTACCTTCGCGCTCACACAGGCTGTCTGGGATCTCTGCAGAAGCTCCCTTTGTCTGCACCTCCTCGGCATCAGTACAATGCAGGTCTTAGATTTGCTTCATGCTGGCCAAAATGGACTTGCGGGTCTGCTGCTGAAGCAGGCCTGAGGGATAGGTAGATCCATGGGCCTCAGCAGTTCCCATTTCCAAGGCTGGTGTTGACCTCACCCAAACCCTGTGTCAGTAAATAAGAGCTGCCCAAAGGAGATCCCAGGGGCTGTCCTCATCCTCTAGAGCTATAATAAATGATAAATGGAGCTTGTTTATAGTGACTACATTTTAGAGTGATTAGTTATGCAACAAGAGTTAACTGATACTCTAGAAAAGTGTTCATGTAAATACAGTAAAAGTTTGCACTTAGGCATGGACTACAGATCAACTTCATAATAAAGCTAATATTCATGGAGCGCATACTCTATGCTCTTCCTAAGAACAAAGTACAAAATATTTTGCACACTTCACACTGAACCCTTAAAACCACCCACAAGGGTGAATTATGTTCATATCCCTATTTTATACATGAGGACATGGGTGTGTAGGAGGTTTCAGTCCAGGATTCCATCACTGCCCCAGTGCCACAGCCCAAACCCATCCCCTTGGCCACACTGCCTGCCGGACGAAATACAGGAACCATCCACAGGTTCGGCCCTTTCAGGCCAGGCAGGATTATGTGGTCCCCCAAATCCTGGATATGGGGAGACCTCATTGCCCTCACCACCATCTTAAGATTAAAGTCTATGCCAGCTTCTCCTGGAAACCCATGATAACTATTATTTATCAATGTCTTTTAAACTCTAATATTGAGGAAAGTGATTATTATGAGTGCCATATTTATTTTCTCTCTCTCTCTTTTTTTACTCCAATTCCCCAAAGAACATAGGATATGAGATATTCATTTTCCAGATGGGGAAGTGGAGGAACAGAGAGGAGCTAGGACTTGCCCAAAGTCCCAGGGTCACATTAAGGGAGAGAAGACACCACTGGCCTTCCTGGCCCTGGGCCCATGTTCCCTGGGATCTCTCTACTCCCCCCAGCACCCACCCCTAGCCTACGCTACTCCCACATTCTACACTGACTAGCTGATCTTGGTGAGCTTTTGGGAATGCGTGCAAGTGCAAAGACATGAGTGTGGCTACCAGCCATGGCTTGTAGCAGCTGGTTGACCTTGGCAAGCGATGAACCTCCCAGAGCCTCTCTTTCCTTGGAATGTGGGGGCTAATGAGAGACTACCTCTCAGGGTGGTGTGAAGTCTGGAAAGTAAGAGCTATGTAACATGCCCAAGCCATCTCCCTCCCAGGCCGGGGGACCAGACAAGACCCTGAGCATGACTCAGAACAGGGCCCAGCGTGTAACTATGAGCTTCGTGGGTCTGGATGTGTTTGACCCAAGAAACATCACGGGGGGTGGGGGGGGCGTCCCTTGTACCTGGCCCCAGGGCAGGTGTGGTGGGGATGAGTGATGATTGGGACTTCAAGTATGGCGTGGGCCCAGGTCATAATGAATCTGCTCTCTCCACCTGACATCTATTGGAGGAGGAAGAGGAGGGGCAATTGTTGTTGTTATTTATAAGCTGTAAGCACTGCCACTCAGTTTTGTTTTGTTCCAGGTTTGCTCCCTTTCTCCATCCACATACCATCCATCAAACCTCCCAAGAGGTATAATTGAATTCTTCCCAATATGGAGTTTAACAGCCCATGGAGCAGACCTGCAGACCTTCTTTACAAGCAACTTACAGTCCTGTCATGTATGGAACAAGATTTTCCTTCTTCATGTGCCCACACCAGTGCTCCTAGGTCTTTGATGCCCTCATAAATAGCTTGGCTCTTTCTGTTTTACATCATGTTGTTGAGAAATGTATTAAGTTAGGACTCAAAAACTCAGCTCAGTTAGAGTAAATGGAAAGGAATAATTTTTGCCCCTCACTTGAGTGAAAGAAAATTAAGATTCAGGCAGGACTGGATCCAGCTGTTCCAACAATGTCAACAACCTTCTGTCTCTCTACCTCTCAGCTCTTCTCTCCTCAGGCTGACTCTTTCCAAATGATAACAAGGATGGCCCAGAGCAATTCAGTGTACATCTTACATTCAGCTACACCACAGAAAAGGGGTGTATCCTCTTTCCCAATAGAGGAGTGAAAGTCCTAGAATTTTCTCTGATTGGTCTGGCTTGGGTCACAAGCTTCCCATGAACCAATCCCTGAATGGAGGGCAGACCTTACTGTGATTGACCAAGCCTTGTCATTTGGTCATTTTTGAACTAGTGGTTGGTGTCATGAGCCTTGCCTGACCACCTGGTTGAGAAAAGGGTAAGAGGGGTTCTCTGAAAGGAAGAGATGGATTCTATTATCAGAAAAATGATGCTGGGCAACCACACCCCAGGAGCCGATTCATGGTCCCCATGGTCTCAGGCATGTTTTGTTTTGTTTTGTTTTTTAAAGATTTTATTTATTTATTTAACAGAGAGAGAGAGAGAGAGAGAGAGAGAGATCACAAGTAGACAGAGAGGCAGGCAGAGAAAGAGGGGGAAGCAGGCTCCCTGCTGAGCAGAGAGCCCAACGCAGGGCTCCATCCCAGGACCCTGAGATCATGACCTGAGCTGAATGCAGAGGCTTAACCCACTAAGCCCCCCCAGGTGCCCCCAGGGGGTGCTTTTGAGAAATGTGTTGAGAACATGATCTTGGCCCTTCTTGCCACCCTTTCACAGGTCCACAGACCCCTGTCAATGGCAGGAAAACACACTCTCTCTCTAGCAAAATGCTTTGTTTTCTGCAGCGCCCATTGCCAAAGAAGGGTACAGTGGATATGAATAGGACTCATGGATGTGAATGAGGACCTCCTGGGTTTAAATCCTGGCCTCCCCTCCTTACCAGCTGAGAAACCCCAGAAATGTTCTTTACTAGCTCTGTCCCTCAGTTACCTCAGCCTGAAAGTAGAGACAGTGACAGTACTTGCCTTGTGGGCTTGCTGAGAGAAATTAAGTTAGTACATGTAGAACGCATGGGATAGTGCTGAGCACAAAGAAAATCCTCAAGAGAAGCAGCTGCTCTAACCCTATGATTACTGTCTTGCTTTTGGGACAGTCTTTATTCCAGTGCCCCAGTCTCAAAGCCCCAGTCGTCATTTTCCCCAGCAGACCTGAGGCCTTCATGTAAATCAGACAAGCTGACTTCCTGCTTCCAACCTCGGGCTCCACAGGGGAACAGGGAAAGACTTAAATATGTTCACACTGAGCACCTACTATGTGCCACACACCATTCTAAACAATTTATATAGACTCATTCTTTTCCAACAGAAAAGCTATGCGGTATGAACTCTGCTTAGCCCCATGAGGTTCAGAAAGGTAAAGGAACTTGCCCGAGGTCTTATAGTTGCTAAGTGTGGAAGAGGTCAAGAGACATCACACAAATGGCAACCCTCCCCCCACCCCATGGCCCAGCATCCATATTAATGTCTTTGTTTCCAGCACGCCCAGCCAAAGCCTCCATTCCAGTGACATCAAACATAGAGACACCTATGTGAGCACAGACACCCTCCCCACCAAGACAGATGTTCCTGGTGATGCCTGGTTCCCAGCTCCCAGATACACCAGTGTCTGCAGGAGGGAGCAGATAGGGATGAGTTTGACTCTTTATCCCCTGCAGGTCCAGCTCAGAGTCCTTTAGTAAGTTGGCACTTACTAAAGGTGGATTTGATGCAAGGATGTTGAAGTGAATAAAGAATGAATGGGGGGATTACTCTACATTTCTAACTCAAAGCTTGGGAGCACACCCAGCTTAATACTCTACTGTCCCCATGTGGCCATTTGTAAAATGGCAGGTAGGATCAACCGTCTCCAATTTTTAGTGTGAAAAATTTCAAACATGCAAAAGAGTATAGGGAATAGTATAATTAACCCATTATGTCTATCCTTGGTTTAACAATTATCTGAATTTTTCTGAATTTGCTTTATCTTTTTAAACTGTCGCCAACATCAGGACACTTTACTGTGAAATACATCAGCATGTATCTCTAAAAATGACATTTTCCTACGTAACGACAATCCCATTGTCAATCTAATAAAATTAATAATAACTTATCAGTATAATGTAATACATAATCCAAATTGGAAATTCATTTATTGTTCACAAAAATTTCTTTGAAAGGTTAGTTTGTTCAAAGTGGGGTCTAAACAAGGGTGTAATGAGGTTCTGGCTATCAACTCTTTTTTACTCTAGCACAGTGACCTCTGCTCATGACCTGTTGAGTTACTCTGATTCGTTTTCTTGTAGAATGCTTCATGGTCTGGATATGTCTGGTGGCTTTCTCAATTTCCTTAATTCCCTGGAGGACATGGTGTCCTCCGTGTATGTGTTATAAACTGGAAGTTGGGTCCAAATGTTTGATTAGATTCAGGCTCACCATTTTTGGGAGGAATGCACCCTAGATGATGCGGGCTTCATATTATATCACATCTGGACGTGCTTTCATGTGGTCCCCACTTCTACAGACGATACGATTGACCAGTAGGTTCAGATGGATTCACCCTCACTCCTCCACTGAAAAACTGAGTTTTCCCTCTGAACAGCAAGAAAATTGTGGTCTGATCATTTGGAAACTGATAAATATCCAGTTAAGTTAGTTTTTGAGACCTTCCTTATTTGGGGACCCAGTAAGATTCTCCAGGCTCATCTCGTACCTCTTCTGCCCCCCAGATCTCAAATCAGCCTTGTCTCTAAGGAGCCAAGATTCCTTTCCACAGAAACAGTATTTAGAGACCACAGTCTGTGTGCTAGCACGCAGTGGAGCTGAGATTGGAACCCAGGCTGCCTGACTTCAGAACTAGTGCTCTTAACTTCCATGCCCTCTGGTTAATAATGTGTAATAGTGACAATGACAGTAATAATTGTATTGTTATTCCTATTGCCAGAGCCACTGTCAGATGCCCTGCTAAGTGCTTCCCAACATCTAAAAAACACAATCATTATGGCAACCCTCAGACGTAGGCATTCTCATTCTTATCTTACAGAAAGGGAAACTGAGACTCTGAAAGAGAAGTGGTTTATGCAAGTTCATGTGGTAAGTGGAAGGGTGTGGATGCAAACTGGGGTCTGTGTGACTCTCAGTCCTGTCCCTGAGACACTAAAAAAGACTGTAATGGTTGGTGAGAATTCTGTGTTTGGTGGGGATGCCTGGGTGGCTCAGTTGGTTAAGCATCTGTCTTCAGCTCAGGTCAGGATTCCAGGGTCCTGGAATGGAGTCCTGCATGGGGCTCCCTGCTCAGCGGAGAGCCTACTTGTCCTTCTACCTCTGCCTGCCACCACCCCCCTGCCCCCCGCCCGCACTGGCTCTCTCTCTGTGTCAAATAAATAAATAAAAAATCTTAAGAAAAATAAAAAAAGAATATGTAAGTCAAATCACGTTACTTCCCTGCCTAAAACCCTCCCAGGGTTTCCGTCTGTGCCCACAGCAGCATACTAACAATGGCAGCCGGTACTTACACAGTGATCGTTAGTTGCCAGGTGGTCCAGACACCTTCGTTATAAAAACTCATGGAATTCTCATGACACGATTATGAGGCAGATGCTATTATAATCATCCCTATTTTACAGATGAGAAAACTGAGATGCAGAGAGTTTCAATAACTTGCCTGAGTTAACATGGATTAAAATCCAAACTTTTTATCAAGGCCCAGAGCCTTCCACCCCCAGGTCTCTGCACAGCTGCCTCTGTCTTATTAGCTGGGCCCTGGCACTAGCATCACCCTCCCAGAGAGGACTTCCCCCATCAGGCAGTATAGTGTTCCCTACTCTTTATTACACCAACCTTTTTTTGTTTGTGTATCACTTAGGCATTTTATTAAGTTCTCTATTCACTTTCTTACATTCTTGCTTAGAGGATGGGAGGCCCCATCCTCCCCGCAGGGGGTCAGTTTTTTGAGAGCAGGGACCAGGCCTGGTCATTCCACAAGAAGGGCTGCTTTAGCACCCCTTAGTGGCCCATAGGGAAGGGGAAGAAGGGAGGAAAAGAAGAAACAAGGGCTAGGTCTTAAGCACCTTCAATGTACTTCCTCCCAGGACCAGAGCAAGGATGGGTCCTCATGGGGAGAGAGCGGAGAACAGAGAGGAATGTGATGAGTGAGACACTGCAAAGGAACTCAGGGCCCTGGGAGGCTTCAGGGTGGAGCCTGCCCGCCCCCCCCCCCCCCCACTCCCCTGGGAGGATGTTTCCCTGATTAAGGTTGTCAGATTTGGCAAATAAAGCTATAAGATTCTCAGTTAAATTTGCATTTCAGATAAACAGTGTAACTTTTTTTGTTTAAAGCTTTTATTTATTTATTTTTTAAACTAATCTCTGCACCCAATCTGGGGCTCGAATTCCTAACCCTGAAATCAAGAGTCACATGTGCTACTGACTGAGCCAGCCAGGCACTCCAGTGAACCTTTTTTTTTTTTTTAAACATAATGTATTACTTGCCCCAGGGGAACAGGTCTGTGAATCATCAGGCTTACACATTTCACAGCACTCACCATAGTACATACCCTCTCCAATGTCCTTAACCCAGCCATCTTATCCCTACCCCACCTCATCAACCCTGTTTGTTTCCTGGGATTAAGAGTCTCTTATGGTTTGCCTCCCTCCTCATCCCACCTTGTTTCATTTTTTTCCCTTCCCCACCCCCCATGACCCCGCCCTTGCCTCTCAAATTCCTCATATCAGAGAGATCATATGATAATTGTCTTTCTCTGATTGAGAGAGAGAGCACAAGATGGGGGGAGGGTCAGAGGGAGAAGCAGATTCCTGGCTGAGTCCATCCTGGGACTCCAGGATCACAACCTGAGCTGAAGGCAGTCGCCTAACCAACTGAGCCACCCTGGCATCTGAAAAAATTGTTTGCTGTTTATCTGAAATTGAAATTTACAAGGCCTCCTGTGTTTTCTCTGGTGGCCCTACCCCAGAGCGTCACTTTGTGCTCAGTGCAAATGGAGAGAGTCTTCTGAGCATTAGCCTGCTTTTTTAATATGGAACATTTTGTTTTCACTCCTGAATAAGGAAGTACAGTCTCTTTTATCATCTAACAGAAGGAGAACCTCTGTGAAAACAGCAGCTTGTTCAGGCAGATTACCTCCAAGGGGGTGGATAAATACCATGGGGAGGGCAAGACAAATGCCTTGCCCTGAAGTCAAAGCTGCTTTCAGAATCGCTTGTGTTGTTGCTTGGACTTTCCTTTCCTGGCCTGAGTGGGCACTGCAGAAGATGGCAGGAAGTGTATATCCTTCTGCCTGCAAGGAAAAGATTCCCAGGAATGTGGGCTGATTTGGGTGATGCACCTATTCATTCTCACTGAGCAGCTGGTGGCAGGAACTCAGAGATGAATGGCACTGGGCGCTGCCCTGGAGGCTCTCCAGAGACGGAGAGATGGATCTCTGGAGCCCAGGACCAACAAGTAATCCCTGTCCCAAATCTGTCTTCCTGGTTGAACCAACAGGAAGAATGCATTTCTTACTCTCTCTTTCTTTCTTATGCTTCTTCTTTTCTCTCTCTTCTTTTTCTCTCACCTTCTCAGCCTTCCATCATCTTCAATCTACAAGTACTATAAAGGAAAGAAAGTTCACTACCAGGTCTGGGACCTGGTCTTAGTCTCTCCAAGCTTGTGTCCCCCACCCCATTACCCACTTTCAGCACTAGGGAAAGCCAGGAGTTCATCTGCATGCTCTTTTCTGATTGATTGATACAAGCCCTTTGCAACCCCTCACCCTTCACGGTCTCTGCCACTCCCCACCATCCTGTTGGAGCCCCACAAAGTAAAGCATCCTGGGAGTCTCAGACCTCTGACCTGTGGCCTTATCTGCTCAATTACTCCTCCGTAAAGTGTCCGCGGATGATCCCTTGTGGTTTGGGGCTAAACGACCCAGATTGAAAGCTGGACTTTGCCACTGACAAGCTGTGTGATCTTGAATGAGTCCCTTTCTGAAATTCAGTTGCTGCATCTATAAAAATAGGAATAATTCTCACGATTTTTTTTTTAATGAAACTGTTCTGTAGTGGTTAATACGGACTACTCAGAGAAGGGACAGATCGCTATAGCAATCACGGAGGGCAACGTGAGGAGGAGGCATGAACCTAGACGTTGAAAGGTCTGGCAAGGTCTGGATTTGCTTTGATTCCTGGCTGTCTTTTCCTAACAGTCAACAGGCATTGATTTAACGAGGGTTTGCTGCAAAACCTAGCGTGGGCTTTTTAAACCACTTACATGCCTTAAGACGCGAAGGGGCAACGTGGCGCGTGCGCAGTGGGAGCGACTTTGCCCGGCTCCACCCTTGTACTATAACTCCCAGCAGGCTCCGCACACGCCTCAGGCGCGTCGCTGACTGTTGACGTAACGCCGTAGCGCGGGGAATTTCGAGTAGCGGCGGAGCGCGGGAGGCCAGTGGGTTCGGGAACCCCTCACCCTACCTAGAACAGACCATGGACTCCCTAGTCGAGCCTCGGTGGCCTCCAGGTTTGGCAGTCATGAAGGTGAGTGCTCTGGGGAGGTCGGGAGCACTCGGTTGTCCGCAGGAGGCCAGTCCCGCTGTGAGAAGGAGAAAGGCGGAGACGCGAGCTGCGAGCTGGGCCAGGGTAGCCGGTTCTGCTCTGCCACATACCGACGTGGTAGATGGGCCTCAGTTTCCTCCTGCTGAGAAGTGACAGGGTCAGGCCTCGGTCCCTTGTGGTAAACTTAGGTTGGCCGTCTTATGGAACCGGGTATTAAGCGGTTCAGCCACAACAGTGAAAATGACCTCGAGAAAAATAGTGACTCTAAACGGTGAAAACGACAGTAACAACTAACCCTTTCTGAGGGCCTGCTACTTGTCAAGCATGTGTAAACTCTCGCAGTACATTAGTTCAGAATTTCCCATTTCTTTTACTTTCTTTCATTTCTTCTAATTACCTAGTGCTGGTTGGTCCTGACTTCTCCCTGACGTGTCCTAACTCGTAACAGTCGTGCATCTCTTAAACAAGGAGATCAGGGCTCAGGCTTAGCACTAGAGCCTTTCATTGCATTTACATTTCATTCTATTATTTCATTGTATTTCATTATATTATTTCACTTAAATAACATGGTGGTTTTGGCAAGGTATTCCAGTTCCATTTACAGTAGCAGTGAACCTTGTGTGCTTGATCAAGAAGAGCAGACACATTTTGCTGTACTAGCTAAGAATCAGTTACTTGGTTTTTCTTCTTGCTCTGTAATTATGTATTTTTCTGACTGGGTGCAAGATCACTTTCGAGTTCTAGTCCTCAGTTTGGTAAATTTGAGGATTATGGTATCAGTTATAAGACTGACTTTGAGGATTAAGGGAAGGGACTTGGGGAAGGTTAAAGTATAAGGCCTTTCTTCTTGCCACCACCAGTGTCATCTACAGTGCCTGGGGACTTGAAATGGCCCAATGGTGAAAAGCTGACAAGGATCTAGGAAGGATGTGGTTTGGAGTTGTGGTGGCCTTGGCATCAAGGTACTTCAGAGAACATAGATTTGAGTTCCAGTGGTCTTAGGTTAAATCTGGTCTCTGGCTCTTATTTAACTGTGCGATCTTGAGTGTGTTACTTAACCTCTCTGAGCCTACCTTTCCTCAACTGTAAAGTGGAGACAAAAATAAACAGTTTATAGGGTTGGTTAAATGAGCTGATGTGTGTGCATAGGAATTCTATCTGGCTTATTCACGGTGCTTAACACAATGTCTAGCACATAGGGCATGCTTCAAGATTATTTGCTAATTGGTTGAAGGTTCTAAGTATCTGGAAGGTAGTAAGCATTCAGTTAATATGTCTTTATTATTATAATCAATAGCACTTTAACATGTGTTGTTTCTCCCCCCCCCCCCTTTTTTATTTGTTATTGTGAAGATTGAATTGCATAAAGGAAGTAAAAGCTTTGTAGCTTGTAAAGGTTCTTGCTTTGTAGATTTAAGCCTAATTTACCACAACTTTCAGAGTTCTTTAGAGGCAGGTTCCATGTCTTCTACGGATTTGATGTCTCACCACTGCACTGAATACAGGGTTCAGCACCTGAGAGTGTTCAGTGATGGAGTTGATTGAAGCCATATTAGAATCATGGTGGAAAGCCAGCCCCCTCCAGTATTTTCTTTTCTATTTTTCTAGTAGCTCTTTATTTTATTTTAATTGTTTGTACCTATTAGTACTGTTTATTTTGCCCATTGCCCCTGCCCCAGCCTCCTCAGCAACCACCATTTCTCTGTATTTAAGAGTCTGTTTTTTGTTTGTTCGTTTTTTAGATACTGCCTGAAAGTGAAATCATATGGTATTTGTCTTTCTGTCAGACTTACTTCACTTGGCGTACATAATACCCCCCAGCTTCATCCGTGTTGTCACAAATGGCAAGATCTTATTCTTTTTTAGGGTTGAGTAATATTACATTGTATATGTATCTTGGCTGTTGTGAATAATGGTGCAGTAAACCTAGGGGTACATATGTCTTTTCAAATTGGTGTTCTCATTTTCTTTGGGAAATACCTTGTAGTGGAATTACTGGGTCATATAATATTTGTTTTTAATTTTTTTAAGAAACTCCATAGTGTTTTCCATAGTGGTTGCACCAATTTATATTCCTACTGACAGTGCAGGAGGGTTCCCTTTTCTCCATATTCTCACCAACACCTGTTATTTCTTTTCTTTTCCTTTTTTCTTTTTTGGTACTATTCATTCTGACTGGTGTGAGATGATATCTCATGGTGGTTTTGATTTGCATTTCCCTGATGATTATGATTTTGAGCATCGTTTCATGTGTCTATTGGCCATTTGTATGTCTTTTTTGGGAAAAATGTCTATTCAGGTCCTCTGCCCATTTTTTAATGAGATTATTTGGGGGGTTTTTTGGTGTTGAGTTGTGTAAGTGCTTTCTGTATTTTAGATATTGATCCCTCATTGGATATATCATTTGCATTGAATGCATCTCTCCCATTCATTGGGTTGCTTTTTTGTTTTGTTGATGGTTTCTTTTGCTGTGCAAAGCCTTTTATTTTGGAGTAGTCCCAATAGTTAATGTTTGCTTTTGTTTCCCTTGTCTGAGGAGATGTAGCTATAATAAATATGTTCCTCAGGTGATGTCCAAGAGATTACTGCCTATTTCCTTTTAGTAGTTTTGTGGTTTTAGGACTCATATTTAAGTCTTTGATCCGTTTTGAATTTATTTTGTGTATGGTATAAGAAAGTGGTCTAGTTTCATTCTTTTGCGTGTAGCTGTCCAGTTTTCCCAACACCATTTGTTGAAGAGACTGTCTGTTCCCCTTCCTGTATTCTTGCCCCCTTTGTTGTAAATTGACTGTGTAAGTGTGGGTCTATATGTGGGCTTTCTATCCTGTTCCATTGATCTATGTATTTTAATCCCTTTGTTATGTATTTGTAAATTTCTCATCTAGTTTTTCTTGAACTTTTTCTAGGGACAAGGAATTAGCTGCTCCCAGAAGTAGCTCTGTTCAAAATTCTTTCTTATACTGCATGGAAACTTGATTCCAAATCCATGGTTGTTAACATAGGAACCATGGAAAGACTTTTGTATCCAGAATTATTTATAAGATTTTTGTTTGTGTGTGTTTTTCTGAACAGAGACTTCTAGTTTTTATTCATATGTTTAAGGGGATCTGTGACCCAAAAAACTCAAGAACCTTTCCTCTAGTTATTAAGTCTTTTCACTCATTCCCTACTTTCACCTCCCACTTTCGCCTCTTCTAAGTTGAAGTCCTAGAGGCTCCACTTGAATGCTCTCTATTTAGTGGAGTGCATGTTATGGTCTTGAAATGGCATGACTAGAAGTTTGTATAAGAATGATATAGTTCTGGGGGCGCCTAGGTGGGCTCAGTCGGTTAAGCCTTTACCTTTGGCTCAGGTCATGGTCTGGGGGTCCTGGGATCAAGTCCTACACTGGGCTCCCTGCTCAGCGGAGAGTCTGCTTCTCCTTCTCTCTCTGCTCACCCTCTCCTCATGTTCTCTCTCTCTCTCTCTCTCTCAAATAAATAAATAAATAAATCTTAAAAAAAAAAAAAAAGAACGTTATAGCTCGGGGCGCCTGGGTGGCTCAGATGGTTAAGCATCTGCCTTCCCTCAGGTCTTGATCCCATGGGCCTGGGATCGAGCCCTATATCAGCCTCCCTGCTCAGTGCAGAGCCTGCTTTTCCCTATCCTTCTGCCATTCCCTCCACTTGTGCTCTCTGGCTCTGTCTATCTCTCTGTCAAGTAAATAAATAAAATCTTAAAAAAAGAAAAGACATCATCTTTGGCTGCACTGAAGAGAAAAGAGAATGTTACAGCTCACCTGATGCAGTGTCACCTTCCACAGATCTTGCTCCGTATGTGTCAGCACCTCTCCTCCAGAGAGGATGGTTGTACAGAACAAAAGCACAATAGAGATGCCAGGACTCTGGCTTCCAGCCCCACCTCTGCTCTTAATTGATACCCAACACATCCTCTAGCTTTTTGTGTCAGTGGTGGCTTACCATCCAAAATAATGGAAGATTTTGGCCTTTTCATGTTTATTTCCCTGGTTTTATAGTAGCAGGAGTTTCTGGTTTTGACGGATAATAAATGGATATGTGTATATAGTAGAAAAAATTAAAATTCAGATTAAGATAAAGGAGAAAATGAAAGTTGCCCATCACTCTGTCATCTGGAGGTAACCATGTTTTAATGTTTTCTCTGTTCAATGTGCGTGTATGATGTGTATATGCATTTAAAATTTGGGATCACTTTGGAATTGACTTCTTGGGTTTAATTCACCCACTTATAACATGGTAGTCTTCATCTGTAAAACGGGGATATTGATGCTATAGACTTCATAAGATTGTTAGGCAGATTAAACTGTATAGTTCTATTGTAATGCATTATTGTAGATTTGTTCTCTGATTTTTTAAAAGTTTCCATTATAATAACACTTTCCCATGGCATTAATTATTCTTTGAAAGTATGTGTGTGTGTGTGTGTGTGTGTGTGTGTGTGTTTAAGATTTTATTTATTTGTTTGACAGAGAGAGAGAGTGAGCACCCAAGCAGGGGAAATGGCAGGCAGACGGGGAGAGAGAAGCAGACTCCCTGCTAGCAGGGAGCCCAATGTGGGACTGGATCCGAGGACCCGGGGATTATAACCCGAGCTGAAGGCAGTCCCTTAACCAACTGAGCCACGCAGTCACCCGAAAGTGTGTGTGTGTGTTTTTTTAATGGCTACATAATATTTCATCATATAGACTGTTGGTGACATTAGTCTTTTTTTGTTTGTATTTTTAAAATTTAAGAAATACACTCATGGTTAAAAAAATACAAAACAAAAAGTAAAAGTCTCCCTCCCAATCTGTCCCTTATCCAGTTTTCTGAACTCCTGTTACTATTATTTATTACTTTACTGTGTATCTTTTCAGAATTTCTTTATAGGTATACAAGGTAAAAATATAATATGTTTTTATTCCATCCTCTTTTTTTTTTTTTTTTAACTAGGACTCTGCATTTCTTTCTTATTTTTTTAATAAACATATAATGTATTTTTATCCCCAGGGGTACAGGTCTGTGAATCGCCAGGTTTACACACTTCACAGCACTCACGATAGCACATACCCTCCCCAATGTCCATAACCCCCTCCCCCATCCTCTTTTTTTAACGAATGGTAGCATACCTTACCTCTTCTTAAAAAATTTCATTTTAAAGATTTTATTCATTTATTAGAGAGAGAGAGCATGCACCTGTTTGGGTTAGAGGGCCAGAGGGAGAGGGGGAAGCAGGCTGCTTGCTGTGCAGAGAGCCCAACGAGGGGCTTGATCCCAGGACCCTGGGAGCATGACCTAGCCAAAGGCAGACACTTAATGGACTGAGCCACCCAGGCGTCCCTACCTGACTTCTTTTTTGCACTTGTTTTGGCACTCTTTCCATATTGGTACAGGAGTGAGTTCCTCCTCCTCCTTCTTTTTTTTTTTCCTCTTAAAAACTGCTCGGGGGGCGCCTGGGTGGCTCAGTGGATTAAGCCGCTGCCTTCGGCTCAGGTCATGATATCAGGGTCCTGGGATCGAGCCCCGCATCGGGCTCTCTGCTCTGCAGGGAGCCTGCTTCCTCCTCTCTCTCTGTCTGCCTCTCTGCCTACTTGTGACCTCTCTCTCTCTGTCAAATAAATAAATAAAATCTTTAAAAAAAAAAAAGAAAAAAACTGCTCGGTATTCTTATTGGATAGAATAACATCTTATTTTAAATGATTTAAACGATTTTGCATTGTGAGAATAGATCCTTTCCTTTCTATTTGGATTGCATTCCAGGCTGACACACAGACTTTCCAGATTGACCATGTCTTTACCTTCTTCTGCCTCTGCTGGCTACAGCTCTTTCCAGGGCCCCCTCAGTTGGCTCTACCCTGTAGTAACTAACATGTGGTACTGTGCAGAGAGCACTGGACTGACTGCCTGCAGGGAGACAGGAAGTTTAGTCCTGGCTTGACTCATACCCCATGTTTGTGTGTGCTTCTTCATTTGTGAAGTAAAGGTTTTAACTAGATACTTTCTCATGTTTGGCTTTAGTATTCTTTGATTTTGTTCTTAACCTGTGTGGTGAATGGTTATTGGTATCTTTCCCCCAACAGTGAGTGTGGGCCAGGGAATGGGGTCTGAAGTAGAAGAAGCTTGGAGTAAGAGCTGGAAACACGTGAGAAATGGAACAGGAGGGCAGTGACCATTTTGTAAAGGGTTGACAGTATGGAGCAGGAATTTGTACACTGTCAGCTTTATCTGTTGAAGGCTTTTTCAGTAACTTGACATTTGAATGTTTAAGTCATATTGGGAAGGTTTCTCTTGATTTGTCAAGATTCCTTGCAGTTTATGTGGAGTTAATTTTGAGTTTGTGTTTGACAAAAGAGTATTCTTTTTTTTTTTTTAAGATTTTATTTATTCATTTGACAGACAGAGATCACAAGTAGGCAGAGAGGCAGACAGAGAGAGAAGGGAGGGGGAAGCAGAGAGCCCGATGTGGGGCTCGATCCCAGGACCCTGGGATCATGACCTGAGCTGTAGGCAGGGGCTTTAACCCACTGAGCCACCCAGGCACCCTGACAAAAGAATATTCTTAAATTGGTTTTTTTCTTAGGGTGTGGAGAAAGAGTTCTATGGCAGGCATTCCAGTCTTGGTATTTTTCTGATAGATATATATGTATCTTTGCCTTTCAGACAATAGATGATTTGCTGCGGTGTGGAATTTGCTTTGAATATTTCAACATTGCAATGATGATTCCTCAATGTTCACATAACTGTAAGTATGCCTTGTCTCTCTGAGTTAGTAAAAATATGATTTTTACATAAGGTAGTGTTAATTTAACACCCCGGGTGAGTGCATGTATTTGTTTCTCACCTTTAGCTCTTCTGTCTTGAAGTTTTCAGATGATATTTTCTGTTGCCTTACTCTTGGGTATATATTTTTTTAAAGCAGAAAATTACTGTATTTCAATATGCAGCTTCTGTACAAACAGAAAGTAAAACATCATTGTAAAATGTTGGTTAGAAAACATGGTATTTCATTTGCATTGTATGGCAAATGGTTGACATCCTTAATCATAAACGATCTCTTAGAAACCAGGAACAAAGACACTAATATTCCAAGGGAGATGAAAGAAAAAAAAAATTGCGAGGAAAGTGAAATAACAAATGAGTAGAAAGGTTTAAGGATATATGAAGATGTTTGAACTAAACAATAACAAAAGAAAAGCAGTCTTTGTAATGTCATATTGTTAAAGATTAAAACACTGACATTTAATGTTTGTACTGTTTTAGAGAAAGTCTCATAAACAAACAATAAGGGACAAGATTGATGACAATCTATACAATTTTGGGGAAACCTCTGCTTTTGACTCAAAATGTAAATTTTGGATATCCTTAATTCCAATGAAGTGGAACTACTGGGACTACTTCAACAAATTAGGTGGAGAAATTAAAAATAATTTATATATAAGCGTGTTCACTGCATAGAAAATTTGTAGCTGATATATGGGCCCATAAGAATACTTGCATATCACTTTATTTATCTGTACACCCCAAACAGATATGCAAAAAACTCCACTGACAGATAATATTGGGCAGTAGAATTAGGAAGGGAAAAAAATCATTTAAGAAGTGAAAATACTATTGTTCACAAATTCCTGTGTCCTTGGAAATCTGGAAAAAGATAATTTTTTATGAACCAATTTTAAATTTACCCTGTGATAAGTGGAAATGATAAATCTCTGCACTTAAGACTTATGGCAACACTGAAATGAAGCCTTGCAATGACACCGTCCTGAGCTTCTGTGTAATATAACATGTCCATCATTCAAGCTCCCAAGATTTCATCCAGTGTCAACAACGAATGCAATCAGCATGTCTGGTTATAATTCTCTCTAGTGACACCCCTCAGGTAACTTTCAAACATGAGCTTTCCCAGTACAGTTTTTTGATCTGTGAGGAACATCCACTCCAGCATATTAAAGAGGAGTATCTGTACATTATGAAGATTGTCTTTTGGGTTTGAAGATGGTGGTAGAAGCGATAGCATCAATTTCCTATTTAGTCATCACACTCATTTCGCCAAGGGGTGTTTCTGGGACCAGAGATGAAATTGAAGAACCAGAGATGGAAGGTGGAGTAATATTGCTAGCAGAGGTCTGGTGGCACTATTTCTTGCTATTACAAGCAAAGTTGGCAAAAGTGTGTTTTCCTAGATCTGTCATCTGCTGTGGTTCCCAGTTAAGACTTAAGAATTAAGGAAGTCCACAGGACAGGGAGTGTTCCTGATGTCAGCTGTCCTCAGGCTGTGTGCAGATGTCTTCCTTTCTTGTTCTTCTCAGATCGCATCTTCTCCCATATTCTTTTCTTGGGTTCCCTCTTAGATATTTTTATGCCTCTTGTAACATTATGGCAATAAAGATCTTGGTCACTGTATGTGGTTATTTATTTGCCTAGTACTTTTAGATGTTAAATTTCAGAATTTTTGTTTTGTAACAGGTTAACACTTAGTTCAGTCATGTAGTTCTTAACATGAATATATAATTCAAAGTTTGAAAACATATTCAAAATTTAAAAATCCCAGTGGGAAATCTACCAGTAAGGGGTATTACAGGTAATTTATCACTTACCTTGCTGTGTGAGGCTGGAAAGACTCTTAAATTGAACTTTGCTTGTACTTAGCTTTACGAGTCTATCATTTTTTTTTTTTTTTTATTCTGTAGCTTAAGGTATTTAACACGTAGTGGTGAGCCTGTCATTGTCATTGTTTAGGAGCTATTTTCATCTGCGTTAGAAGATTAAACAAAAAAAAAAAAAGGAAAAATCAAGGTAGGCTTAAAAATTATTTTGGTGTATGGTAGTAGCTTTGGTAAGAAGTTTCTATAGCAGGGGACGCCTGGGTGGCTCAGTTGGCTGCCTTTGGCTCAGGTCATGATCCTGGTGTCCTGATCAAGTCCCACATCGGGCTCCTTGCTCAGCGGGGAGCCTGCTTTTCCCTCTGCCTCTGCCTGCCTCTCTCTCTGCCTGTGCTCACTCTCTCTGACAAATAAATAAATAAAATCTTAAAAAAAAAAAAAAAGGAAATTTCTATAGCAAAGACCTAAGAGGGTGGTGGTGGTAGCAACATGGGCATTAGGGGTATACTTAGGCTTGACTCTTGAGTCCCCAGCTTACAGCTGGTTGAATTTGCAAATGTTAACATTTCTTCAAATGTAAAAATTTGATGAATAATTTCCACTTTAGAAGATGATTGTGAAGATTAAATGTGCAGAACTCAGTGTCTGGCATGTTGTAGGCCCTTAATAATTGTTAGTTTCTTTCTAGGTTAGATTCACATTAGTAAAGATAAGTTTAGGGGATTGTTTTGAAATGTGTATTAAAATGATTTTTATTTAGATGTAATTTACATATAATAAAACACATCCATTTTAAATGCACAGTAAAGTATACAAGTATCAGTGAATTTTGACAAAGGTATATACCATGTAACCAGTACAGTTAAGATATAGTACATTTCAATTCCATGATAGAGTACTGCTCATCTTAGTCACTATAGCCTCAGGCAATAATGTGTGTATCTGTTTCTGGACTCTTTTCTGTTCTTTTGTTCTCTGTGTTTATCCCTGTGCCAATACCACGCTGTCTTAATTATTGTAGCTTTGTACTACCTCTTGATGTTAGACATTTTAAGGCCTTCCCCCTTTTTTTTTTTTAAAGATTTTATTTATTTATTTTGGCAGACAGAGATCACAAGTAGGCAGAGAGGCAGGCAGAGAGAGAGGAGGAAGCAGGCTCCCTGCTGAGCAGAGAGCCCGATGCCGGGCTTGATCCAGGACCCTGGGATCATGACCTGAGCCGAAGGCAGAGGCTTTAACCCACTGAGCCACCCAGGTGCCTCCATTTTGTTTTTCTTTATCTTATTTGGACTTTTTAGGATCTTTGCATTTTATATGCATTTTCATATAAATTTTAGAATCATATTGTCAGTTTCTACAAAAAAACCTGCTGGTATGTACATTGGGATTGTTCTGAATTTAGAGATCAATCTGGGTAGAAATGATTTCTTAACAATGTTGAGTCTTCAATATATGAACTTGGTATATTCCTCCATTTTATAGTTTTAATTTCTCTCAACTGTATGGTTTAGCTTTCATTGCACAGGCTATGAACATAGAAATACAATTTTTTAATTGACTTTTTATCTTGTGATCTTGGTAAATTCACTTTTTAATTCCAGCATCTTTTTTTGTTGATTCCTTCAGAATTTTTACATATACAATCACGTTATCTGTGAATAAAAACGCCTTTATTTCTTACTTTCTAATCTCCGTGCCTCGTATTTTTTTCTTGTTTTACAGAGGCTAGTACTTCTAGTACAATTATAAGTAGAAGTGATGTGAGCGGACATCCTTTTCTTAGTCCTAATTTATGGGGACATCATTTAGTTTTTTAAATATTGTGTTAGAGTGTTATTATATTCATGATACCTTTTCATAAATTTATCAAGTTGAGGCAGTTCCTTTCTTAATTAGCTGAGATGTTTTTTTTTTTTAAATCATAAATGTGTGTTGAATTTTGTCAAGTATGTTTTCTGCATCTATGGAGATGCTCATGATTTCTTCCTTCATAATGTTACAGAATTGCTTTTTGTTTGCTAAAACAACCTTTTATTCCTTTCATTAAATTTACCTATTTATTCTTAGTGGTTGAGTTTATTGGCACAGAATAGCCACATGTGGCTAGTAGCTTCTGTGTTAAACTGTGCAGATACATTTCTGTTATTGCAGGAAGTTAAAGTAATTATTGATAAGGCTGGATTTACATATACTCCCATTCTGTGTTTTATTTGTCCATCTATTCTTTGCTCTCCTTCTGCCTTTTTAAGAAATAGTTGAACATTTTTTAAGTTAATTTTCCACAGTTGCCTTACTAGCTTTGCTTCTCTGTTTCATTATTTTAGTGGTAGTTTAAAATATTCCTCTTTAACTTAATACAACTTCCTTTCAAACAGTATCATGCTACCTGAATAGTGTAGAACTGTTACAGATGTGTACTTCTGCCCTCTTCCTGTCATCTTATTGTCATTCATTTTATGTGTACATATATTATAGACACTAAAGTACATTGTTTCTATATTTGCTTTAGACACCCATTATCTTTTAAACAAATTAAAAATTTTTTTTTGGTTTAACCCACATATTTATCATTTCTGATACTCTCCTTTGTATATATCAACGTTAACTTCTGGTATCATTTTTGTACTCTTCTCTACTTTTCTTGTAGTATATATATATAGGCTGCTACAGAATTCTCAGCTTTTGTTTGTCTGAAAAAGTTACTTCATCCCCCTTTGAAAGATTTTTTTTTTTTTGGAAGATGTTTTCAATGGGTATAAATTCAGGGTTAATGTTTTTTCCCTTTCAGAATGTGATTCTGACTTTACTGGTTTAGGATGAAACCAGGTGTGATCTTTTTATTTATAGCTTTCTGTGTATAATGTGCCTTTTTTCCCTGGCTGCTTTTCTTTCTTTCTTTCTTTCTTTTTTTTTTTTTTAAGATTTTATTTATTTATTTGACAGAGAGAGAGTACAAGTAGGCAGAGAGGCAGGCAGAGAGAGAGGGGGGAAGCAGGTTCCCAGGAGAACCCGATGCGGGACTGGATCCCAGGACCCCGAGATCACGACCCGAGCCAAAGGCAGAGGCTTAACCCACTGAGCCACCCAGGTGCCCCATGGCTGCTTTTCATATTTTCTTTTTTATCACTGGTTTTCAGAAATTTGTAATATGCTTTAGTTTGGTTTACTTTGTATTTGTTCTGTTTGGGGTTCCTGAGCTTTGGGTTTATATTTGGAAAGATTTTAGCCATTGTTTCTTTTGAGTATTTTTCTGTTCATATATCCATCCCAAGCTCCAGTATTGACTCCAATTAAATTTTTTTAGATCTTAACTATTTTTACTTTACTGCTTGATATTTATCTACAGACATTGAGACTCTTTCCTTTTTTCTTTTTCTGTTTTGGTCTCCACCCCTATTCCCCACACTCACCCTGCCTTTCTGTGCTTAGTTTTGGATAATTCTTTTGCTATGCCTTCAGGTCTATCCACTTTTTATTCTGTAGTATCTAAGCTGTTAGTCTGAAATTTTCATTTCAGATATTATATTGATTGTTTCTAGAAATTTCATTTAAAAAATATTTTCCATTTCTTTTCTCATTAGGTTTATGTGTGTGTTTTAAGCTTCGAGCATACTGAACATACTTCTAATAGTGAGTTTAACCTCCCTATCTGCTAATCCATTATCTGTGTCATTTCTAAGTCTGTTTCTGTTGACTGATTTTTTTTTAACCTTTCTTGTGTATAAATCATATTTTCTTATTTCTTTGCATGACTGGTAATTTTTGATTAGATGCTTGCCATTATAGTGTTTACCTTTCTGATTGGGTAGTTTTATTGTATAACTTACTGGAGTGTCAGGCTGTGTTGTGGCAGGTGGGTGAGTTACTTGTGGATTAGACTGATTCTGTCAAGTTTTGTTTTTAAGTTTTGTTGGTGTGGATTTAGAGTAGCCTTTTCTATAGGGCTGGGTTTTTTTGTGGGGGGGGGTGCTGAGGGATTGGTAAAAAACACATAACAAGAAATTTACCATATTAACAAATTATTGCATGTATAGTATGGTTAACTATATGTCCATTGCTATGTAAGAAATCTTTAGAACTTTTTTATTCTGTGTGACTGAAATTTTATATCCATTGCACAGAAACTCCTCATTTCTCCTTACCTAAGTCCTGGCAACAACCATTCCTTTTTCTTCTTTTATGAATTTGACTAGATATTTCATATAAATGGAATTATGTAGTATTTGTCTGTTTGTGATTGCTTTTTTCACTTAGCTTAATGTCCTCAAGATTCATCCATGAGGTCGCATGTGGCAGGATTTCCTTCTTTTTAAAGGCTGAATAATATTCCATTGTATGTATGTATCACATTTTCTTTATCCATTCAATTGTTGGTGACTCTGGGGTTGCTCCCACCTTTTGGCTATTGTGAATGATGCTGCTTTGAACATGGTAGTGCAGGTATTTGTTTGAGATCCTTTTTTCATTTCTTTTGGATAAATACCCAGAGGGGGATTGTTGGCTCATATGGTAATTCTCTTTTTAATTTTTTGAGAAACCACCATACTGTTTTCCATAGTGACTGTACCATTTTACATTTCCATCAACAGTGTACAAGTGTTCTAATTTCTCTATAGTGTTACCAACTTTATTTTCTGCTTTTTTAAAAAATTGGCTATCCTAACAGATGTGAAGTGGTATCTCATTATGGTTTTGATTTGCATTTCCTGGATGATTAGTGATGTTGAACATCTTTTCATATACTTGTTGGCTGGCTGTATGTCTTTGGAGAAATGTCTATTCAGATGCTTTGCCCTTTTCAAATCTTGTTTTGGGGTATTTTTGTTGTTGAGTTATAGGTGTTCCTTGTATATTTTGGATATTAACTCCTTTTCAGGTATATGGTTTACAGATATTTTCTCTTATTTCATAGGTTTTTTTTTTTTTTTTTACTTTGTTCATTGTTTCCTTTGCAGAAGCTTTTTTTTTAATTTAAATTTTTTTTTTTTTTTTTTTTTTTTTTACATATAATATATTATTTGCCTCATGGGTACATGTCTGTGAATCATCAGGCTTACACATTTCACAGCACTCACCATAGTACATACCCTCCCCAATGTCCATTACCCAACCACCTTATCCCTACCTGCCTGCCTCCCAGCAACCCTTAGTTTGTTTTGTGAGATGGAGAGTCTCTTATGGTTTGTCTCCCTCCCAATCCCATCTTATTTCATTTTTTCCTTCCCTACTCCCCACAACTCCCCGCCCTGCCTCTCAAATTGCTCATATCAGAGAGATCATATAATTGTCTTTCTGATTTATTTCACTCAGCATAATACCCTCTAGTTCCATCCATGTCGTTGCAAATGGCAAGATTTCATTTCTTTTGATGGCTGCATAGTATTCCATTGTGTGTGTGTGTGTGTGTGTGTGTATGTGTGTATGTGTGTCTGTCTGTCTGTCTGTGTGTCTGTCTGTCTGTCTTTATCCATTCATCTGTTGATAGACATCTAGGTTCTTTCCATAGTTTGGCTATTGCGGACATTGTTGCTATAAACATTTGGGTGCACATGTCCCTTCAGATCACTACATTTGTATCTTTAGGGTAAATACCCAGTAGTGTGATTGCTGGGTCATAGGGTAGCTCTATTTTCAACTTTTTGAGGAACCTCCATGCTGTTTTCCAGAGTAGCTGCACCAGCTTGCATTCCCACCAACAGTGTAGGAGGGTTCCCCTTTCTCTGCATCCTCACCAACATCTCTCGTTTCCTGACTTGTTAATTTTATTTGCAGAAGTTTTTTAATTTGATGAAGTCCCACTATTTTCACCTTTTTTTTTTTTTTTTTTTTGCCAGGGTCTTTGTTATCATATCTAGGAAATCATTCCCAAGGATAATGTTATGAGGCTTTTTCCCTTTGTTTTCTACTAAGAGATTTATAGTTTCAAATCTTCATTCTTTTGCATGTGGAAATATAGTTTTTCCACCAGCATTTGTTGAAGAGACTGCTCTTTACCCACTGTGTACCCTTGGTGCCCTTGTCAAAGACCATTTGACTGTGTATGTGTGGGACAGCCTCTTTCTCTCTGGTACTCTGCCCTAGAAATTCTAGCTACCTCGATTGCCCTGCATTCTAATCTTTGCTGCTTCACCTAGCAAGACTGATGGGCTGCTTGGCTCTTCTCCATGTACTGTGGTCATGAAAATGCCTCCAGACAAAGGTTGGGCTGTGATAGAACTTTCTCATTTCTGCCATTGTCCGAAGTCTGAAAATAGTTGTGTTTCATATATCCCTCCAGTGTTTTAGTTGTTTATGGAAGGATCATAGTTCTGGACGCTGTTACTTTCTCATGGACAGGGATGGGCTTCCCTTCTGTAGATGAAAGACTACTTTTTATGAATTCAGTGAACTCTACTTAGCTGAACAAATTAGGCTGTACTTCCATTCTTTTTTTTTCTTCCATTGTTTGTTTCTTTGTCACTTACAGTTGTCACTGATGTCATTTTTTATTTAAGAGGAAATCAGTGGAGGGTACTTTCAGTAATTATTTTATGAGCACTTATTTTTCATATTGTACCTCTCATGATTTGATAGGCCTTTGCTGCTAAACACATTTGGTACAGTTCCTGCAAGACCAGAGGTTGCTCTGTGGTCTGTAGTATTGTTTTAATGACACAAAAGCCCACAGAACTTAATAGGAACTAGGTAGGGCAATCATGTTCTGCTGTTGTTCTGGATCGACTAGAATTGGTGACCCAAATACTGTGTTTTTCTTCTTTTATATTCTTATGAGGCAGCACTGTGAGCAAGATGGGAGAAGAGTGATAGCTGCACATACGGGTGGGACATACAGTTATGCAGAACTGCATGTATGGGAATGCTGGAGTGCTGCTTGTCGGGAGGGATGGTTCTCTCTTAGCAGCTAGCTGGTCATTTAACCCTAGAACTGGAGGCAGAGACCAGCTTTCTCAGCTTTCCAGGACCTATTCCTTTCAAACCAGCAACTAGATTTTCTTATTTTAACTGGACACTTGAGAACTATTTTTGAAATGGTTCTTTTTCTCATACAAGCTTTAAGAGCACACACAAAAATAATTGGTTTAACTTTTAGAAATTTGCTTTTTACTGTTAGGATGCTAGGCTCTTTTGATATTTGAAAAGCTAGCCCCTGGCTGTATCCTGTTTGAGATTAGAAATGCTTCCTTCCCCAAGGCTTGGGTGTTTCTGTGAACATCCTTTTCTTTAAAGATTTTTTTTTTAAAAGATTTATTTATTAGAGAGAGAGAGAGGATGTGAGCTGGGGAGGGGCAGAGGGAGAGGGAAAGAAACTCAACTAACTCCCTGTGAGCTTGGAGCCTGACGTGGGGCTTGATCCCACAATTCTGCAGTCATGACCTGAGCCAAAATCAACAGTCTGATACTTAACCAACTGAGCCACCCAGGCGCCACTGAAGCTACCCATTACATCACTGTTTTATTCTACCCTCCTCCACCATGTCCACAGAATTAGAGCTCATAGTTGGATTTTGGGAGGAAAAATAGACTTCACAGGTGATTTAAATAAAGCCACTGAGGAATACATAGTCCAGAGATCTTCAACAGCTCTGACTTTGATTGGAATATCATAGTTGCTCACTAGAGAATGCATTGTGCTGGTCTGCAGTTCACCAGTACATACTTGGTAGTAAACTAGTAGACTGAAAATAAGCCAAGAGCTTGATCTACTTTGGGCCTGTGTCTGGTTCTCTTTATGTGAAACAAAACACATACAAGATTATGCAGAAGAGAAAGCAGTAGTCTCATTATGCATACTCTGTACATGTGATCCTGTTAGTGAAATAATACTTATTTGTATTATATAGGTATATATAATAAATGTTTTATAAACAAATTGTATATGTTTTAAATAATTAATAGGTTAAGAGCATGAGCTCTGGTACTTGCCTTTGCCACCTATTTCCTTTGTGATCTTGGTTGAATTGGGTGAACCCTGAACTGCATTTTACTTATTGTAAAATAGGACTGATATTAGTACCAGCCTCAGGATTGTTGTAAGGATCAAAAGAGTTAATACATAAAACATGCTTAAAACAAAACACATAGTAAGTGCACAGTGTTACATTAAACCACATGAAATTGCCAGTATTTGGTCTTTTTTTGATTTACTGAAAAATGACAACTTTATATAGTTAAATGTAGTAGCAAAAAAAACATGCTAGTTAAAAAAAATAATTGTTGTTCAATCAGAATCACATATTATGGATGCAATTTACTGGCCCAAATGCATTGAATCCATATGACTGGGGGTAGGGCCTGGGAAATTAAATTAAAACCACCAAAAATCTTTCCCAGGTGATTCAGATAAGTAGCTGGGTTTGGGAATTCTTGATTTACAGCATTGCTTAGGAGATTTTTTTATACTGTGAAGGGAATAACACTGATAGTCAAGAGAATGAATCTGGGGAGAAATTTTCCTCAGAATGAATCATACCTCATGTTTCAGTTATATCTGATTTAGGTGATATTTTGGACTTTATAGACTTTAGAGTCAGTGCTGGAATGAATTAAAGACTTTTGGGACTGGTGGTATGGAATGAATGCATTTTGCAACAGGAGAAGGGCATGGATTTTCAGGAGCAGAATGCTGTGGACTGAACTGTGTCCCTCCCAGAATTCATAAGCCCTAATCCCTAGTGTATTTGGGAGTATTTGGGAGTTATTTAGGTTTAGTTGTGGCCATGAATGTGGGGCCCTGATGAGGGAATTAGTGCCCTTAAAAGAAGAGACAGATGGGACACCTGGGTGGCTCAGTTGGTTAAGCAGCTGCCTTCAGCTCAGGTCATGATCCCAGCGTCCTGGGATCGAGTCCCACATCGGGCTCTGTGCTTGGCGGGGAGCCTGCTTCTCTCTCTGTCTCTGCCTGCCACTCTGTCTGCCTGTGCTCACTCTCACTCTCTCTCTCTCTGACAAATAAATAAATAAAATATTAAAAAAAAAAAAAAAGAAGAGACAGATATAGCTTGTTCTCTCCCCCCTGCCAAGAGAGGACACTGTGAGTAGGCAGCCATCTACAAGCCAAGAAAAGAATCCTCACCACAAACGGATCATATTGGCATCTTGATATCGAACTTCTAGCCTCCAGAACTGTGAGAAAATAAATTTATTTTCTTTAAGGCACCAGCATACGGTATATTATTGTGGCAGCCAGAGCAGATTACATCTAATTTCTCCCTCTAGTACTTTGTATCATTGATGTCATTCATTCCATTTATACATAAGCACACATAAGAATGAAAACATGTGTGTATGTTTATATATATGTGAATATAATAAATATATGAAGAAACTGAAGACACTGTTACCTGTTAGATCAATTAAGAATAAGAAAAATAAAAGTTTTTACTCCACCTATATTTATTCCTTCTCCAGTGCTTTTCCTTTGTTTATATAGATCTAGGTTTCTGACTTGTTTTCCTTCTCTCTGAAGAACTTTTTTTTTTTTTTAAAGATTTTATTTATTTATTTGACAGGCAGAGATCACAAGTAGGCAGAGAGGTGGACAGAGAGAGAGAGAGAGAGGAAGGGAAGCAGGCTCCCTGCTGAGCAGAGAGCCTGATGTGGGGCTCGATCCCAGGACCCTAGGATCATGACCTGAGCCGAAGGCAGAGGCTTTAACCCACTGAGCCACCCAGGCGCCCCTCTGAAGAACATTTTAAAAGATTTCTTGTGATGCAGGTCTACTGGGAGCAAAGTCCTCCATTTTCACTTGTCCGAGCAGGTCTGTTTCTCTTTTACTTTTAAAGGATTATTTCACAGGACATAGAATTCTAGGTTTGTGGTGGGTCTTTCCTTTCCTTAAATCTTCTTGCTTGCATGGTTTCTGAGAAGTTGGATTTAATTCTTTTCTTTGGTTATAGCTAAGGTGTCCCCCCCTCCCCCAGCTTCTTTTCAAGATTATTTTCTTTATCTTTGATTTTTTGCACTCAAATATGATATACCAGGTTGTAGGGTTTTGTGAGTTTTTTTGGCATTTTTCCTGCTTAGTGTTCTCTTAGCTTCCTGGATCTCTGGTTTGCTTTCTGACTGTTTGGGGGAATTCTCAGTCATTATTGCTTCAAATATTTGTTCTTTTCCCCATCTTTCTTCTCCTTTTGGTATTGCTATTGCGTGTATATCACACCTTGTATAATGTCCTGCTACAAAATGTTCTTAAATATTGTTCTGTTTTTTTCCAATCTTTTTCTTTTCACTTTTGTAGTTTCTATTGAGATATTCTCAAGTGCAGTGATTTTTCCCTAAGCTGTGTCCAGTCTACTGATACCATCAAAGGTATTCGTCATTCTGTTTGCAGTGTTTTTCATCTCTAGCATTTCTTTTTGATTCTTTCTTAGAATTCCCATCTCTCTGCTTACATTACCCATCTGTTCTTCCATGTCGTCAACTTTGTCCAGTTGTTCTAAATTCCTGGTTTTTAAATTCCAGCTTTTGTGCCATATTTGGCTATGACTCTGATGAGTGCAGTTTCTTCAAGCTGTGTCTTGCTTTTTAATATGCCTTGTAGTTTTTTCCTAATAACCAGTCATGATGTACTAGGGAAATGGAACTGTAATAAATAGACCTTTATAAAGTAACATGGCTATGAGATGTCAGAAGTGCCGTGTTCTGTAGTTCTATGATTGTATCTATCATTTAATGAGCCTGTGCCCTGGACTGTGAACTTCATAACAAACTTCAAGTTTGTTCTTCCCCTTGGTGGTACAGGATGAGTAGAGGTAGCTGGAGTTGCTAATACCCCCAGAGACTTGGGTCGGGTAAAGTTTCTCTTGAGGGCAGGCCTTGTTAAGAAGAACAGAGTGCTCTAATGTATTGCAGAATGATTACTTCCCCCTTCCCCCTGCAGAAGGACCATGGGATTTTTCAGGTTGTCACTTTGAGTACCAGGTAGAACTCTTGCAGCTGAAATTCATGTATGTGTGGGCCTATGCTATATCTTGGATCCCCTGGAGTTTTTAACTCTCAGACTCCACCCTGCTTCCAGTGATTTGCCAATTACAATTCAAGTTTTCCTGCCCCAGCACTGGTTCTAGCAGAGGCTTTGTCTCTGGTTCTTGTGGAGGTTTCTCCTCCGGTAAGTTCTGATTCTCTGTGTCCAGCCTTTCTGACTCTCTAATTTCAGAGCAACAGCTTGTCCGGTAACCTCACTTCTCTGATGGAGCTAGGAAGAGCTGATTTTTCAGTCTTTTTACTTGTTATTAGATGGAGATGGGGTGATGACTTTCTAACTCCTTACCTGTAAACCGGAATTTCCCCTTTATTTATCTTTGCTTCCCCACAAAACTTAACCCATTGCCTATTTTATCTTCTCTTTTAATGTGTTCTTTCATTTTTCTTCCTGGATGCTTTTGCTGAGGCTGCCAGGACTTGTTCATTTCCTGGTTATCTACAACCAAAATCATACTGTCTCCTCCTCTTTAACTAAACTGAATCCTTTCTAGTGAGGCCCCTTCACTAAGCTGAATTTGGACTGATAGCAAATTAGCTACCATTAAGGGAGCATTCTATTTAGTCACATTTTCCCCCCCTTTGGGAGATCATTTTATACTGCCTTGGGTGTGAAGAATTTAGTTAATGACACTTTCCTGCTTAAATCCTTAGGATTTATTACAATGAATGGTACTGAAATTACCTCACTACTTTGTTAGCTTCTTGAGGTCAAGAACCTTCCCACATATATTTTTCTTTTCTGAGTGCTTGCCACAAAGTACTTGTTATATGTGGGATGTTCAACATCATTTATAGAGTTAGGATGTAGAAACCCCTAATTGATAACTTAGATATATATTATTTTTTAACGTGTGTATATCTTATTTCAAAATTTATATTTTAGAATGTTAGGCATAGGGATATCTGACATGTATATACAGTATCCATCCCAGGTCTTACACGTATGTTTCCTACATTTTATGGAGTTGTGATATCCTAGGGACTCACAATTATTATTATTTGATATCTTTCCCTGTCCTAAAAATGCTGCTTTATCACTTTTGCAAGTATGCATAGGTAGAGTAGAGGTGTTAGAATTTTTAGATTATAATGATATGCCTTAGGTGATGGAAATGTTCTAGGGCTTAAATCAGATTTTGTTAGAAGTCAGATTCCTATGTTATTAATCTAGCTTAACTAATTTATTATGTTGCATTTGTTTTTTTGCAGACTGTTCTCTTTGTATAAGAAAATTCCTGTCCTATAAAACACAATGTCCAACTTGTTGTGTGGTAAGTTTTTCTTTCCTGTTTTTTTCTTGTAAACTTAATTGATTGGTGCAAATTTCTGTATCATGTATATGCAAAAGCTCAAGGGAAGAGGTATAATTATTGAATTAAGCTACCTAAAAGACATTTTCAGAAAGAACCTCTAAAATACATAAATAGAGACCGGGGCTTTGTTCAATTTTTCATAAAGATTTCAAAACCTAAATGTATTTTAGGAAGTAGAAACTAATTCTCAGATCAGAATGTAGCACTTTTAAGTCTTATGATCTATGTTTAATGGCTTCTCATGTTTTATAATTTTTCACCCTGGGTAGAAAATCTGATGGTAGAATTATTCATTTGCATAGGGTTGGTATTTACGTATTTGTGTGGAAGCCAAAGATTCATGGCCATAGGGTTGAGCCCAGCCTAACTGGTTCCTTACTTCCTTTTTTTTTTCTTCTTCTTTTTTAAAAAAGATTTTATTTGTTTGTTTATTTTAGTAAAAGAAAGAGAGAGGGAGTGAGGGAGGGGGGAAGGAGCAGAGGGAGGAGGAGAGAAACTCAAGCAAACTCCACAGTGAACAAGGAGCCTGACCTAGGGCTGGGTTTCACAATCCTGAGATCATGACCTGAGCTGAAATCAAGAGTCAGGCGCTTAACTGTCTGAGCCACCCAGGTGCCTCATAACGGTCCCTTACTTCTTTCCCAAATTAGACCTTCATGGAAAACAGTAGGAAATTTGATGTTAGAGTTTCTGAAGCATTTCAAGTAGGCAAAAAGGTAGGTAAAAAGGGCAAGTAAACATAAATAGGAATAAAGAAAAACGAAGAGGCAGTGAGGTCTAATAGAAAGGATACTGGGACTAATGGAAGGGTTTGGGTTCTAGTTTGGTGCCTCTGGTAGGTACATGGTATTAAGATGTCGTTCAACTTCTCTGAACTATTTCCCTACATTAGAAATGATGCGGTTTGGCTCCCAAGTTTAATCTCTTTACAAGATGGTGTCTTGCCATATCCAAGATGATATGAAGGAGATGAACGGAATACCATTCATGCCAAATAACTACGAATCTGTCATTTTTCTGTTGCATTCCTCAACACCAACCTTGTTTTTACCTTTCTTACAGCACCTAATGCCTCTCCCTTTGCAGTCACTTAAAAGAGCATCTCTGTTCTGTTTTTTCAGGAGAAATTTTTTGGAATGGTATCTTGAATAACGATTCTTGCTCATGTTAGGTTTTATCTTAGTTGGTACAGAGTGTAAACGATTTTATCAGAGGCTGTGGAGAGCTTTTATCAGACTTTCAGTCAGCAGATGCTGATTCACTGTTTTAAAATTCCATATTAGTATGAGATAAATGAACTTTATTTTGAGGCTTTCCTGGAAGACTTAGTGGGATGGGGAGTCTCAGGAGGTTGGGTCACACATTTTCAAAACAAGATTATGACAAGTTATTTTATTATTTCTGACCTTTTTCCATCTGTTGTTTTTCCTTTCTAGACCGTCACAGAGCCGGACCTAAAAAATAACCGCATATTAGATGAACTGGTAAAAAGCTTGAATTTTGCACGGTATGATTTAATTTTGTGACTAACCCCTAATTGCTCTGGCCTTTTATATGAGTCCCCTCTTTACTCTGTGAACCTTTGGGGATTAGAGAATGCAGGGTTGGATATTTTGGGTAAAAGAAAGGAAGTGACAACAGCCATTTATCACTTATGGACAATCTAATGGTAATAATATTTTCTTCCTTTACTTAACAGAAAGTCTCATCATGAAAAACAAAAGTTAAATGCAGATTTGAGCACTTACTATTGGGTACTACAAAGATCCTCCAGCTTCATCTTTTATTTTTCCTGTCCTACCCCTAGAATCATCCATTTTTTCAAGGAGTTCCTTTTATTGGAGAATGGTATTTAGGATCAGGATCTGGAGCTAGGTATGATCATTGTTACTGAGATGTCATTGCTAGCTCCCAGTGGACCGAGCTGGGTAACATATGCATGTATACATATGTGTATACTAACCCACGTGTACACGCTTATCTATAATTGTATCTATGGCTGTTATACATTAACCCATTAATTCTTAATCCGATTTACTCAGCATGTATAAGATGGTGTGCCATGCAAAATAGGTTAATTGCTGGTACTTTATACGGCTCAGAAATGTAGCTTTCTTAGCATGATGGTAAAAGTAAGTTTGGTCTCCCAAAGGGATATAAAAAGGCATATTTTACCAAACAGTATCTTCAGTTATTTTTAGTTTTAATCGTGCAAGTCAATCAGGAACTTTTATTATGAAGGTACTGTGTTTAGATAATAGGTGCCCATCTCCTTAAGTATATGACTTCTTAGCTGTTGGGACAGTTTTGGAGGTACATTACAATGGTTCTGAAATGTAAAGAGGTTTCTTCCAATAGAATCACACATTTATTTCATTGGGTTGTGTCCTGAAGATGATCAGGTTTAGTCCTCTGAACTTGCCCATTATGACATTCTAGAAATTGGCCTGGTTAGTCATTTCCGTAAACAGAATCCTAAAAGGGTGCTATTTCCTAGATTAAGAAACTCTGAGGTCTCTGATTCTTACAATTACAGTTTTTGCTTTTCTTATTTTAAAGTCTTTCACCAGTTAGATTTTGAAGTCTATGAGAAAGGATGAAAGAAATTTAAAAAAATTTTTAATTTAAATTCAATTTAATTAACATATGTTATATAATTCGTTTCAGAGGTAGAATTCAGTGATTCATCAGTTGCAGATAACATTCAGTGCTGCTTATTACATCAAGTGTCCTCCTTCATGGCCATCACCCAGTTACGCCATCTGCCTACCCACCTGCCCCACCTCCAGCAACCCTCAGTTTGTTCCCTGTAGTTGAGAGTCTCTTACGGTTTGCCTCCCTCTCTGTTTTCCTCTTATTTTATTTTTCCTTCCCTTCCCCTGTATTCATCTCTTTTGTTTCTTAAATTCCACATATGAGTGAAATCATATGGTGTTTATCTTTCTCTGACTGACTTATTTTGCTTAGCATAATACCCACTAGTTCTAGCCACATTGTTGCAAATGGCTGGGTAATATTCCATTGTGTGTGTGTATGTACCTCACATATTCTTTATCTATTCATCTGTCGATGGACTTCTGGGCTCTTTCCATAGTTTGGCTATGGTGGACATTGCTGCTATAAACATCAGGGTGCCTGTGCCCCTTCAAATCAGTACGTTTGTATACTTTGGATAAATATCTAATTTACTGCAATTGCTGGGTGATAGGGTAGTTCTGTTTTTAACTTTTTGAGGAAACTTCATACTATCTTCCCCTGTAGCTGCACCAGTTTGCATCCCCACCAGCAGTATAAGAGGGTTCCCCTTTCTCTGCATCCTCGCCAACATCTTTTGTTGCCTGAGTTCTTAATTTAGCCATTCTGACCAGCATGAAGTGGTGTCTCATTGTGATTTTCATTTGCGTTTCCCTGATGTCTAGTGATGTTGAGCATTTTTTCATATGTCTGTTAGCAGTTTTTGTGTCTAGAAAGGATTTTATTAGTTGTTTGATTTTTCCTGAGACAGTAAAATTGAATCTCAAGGCTTATTTTTTTCTTAGCTGGTACTGAAAGCATAATGACTTCCCTGCTAGGAGGAAGGGACTGTCACAAAGCAAGCACACGTTTGTTGAAGAGAAGTGATCAGTATCTTTGGGTTCATAGACCTTTTGATAACTACAGGGAGGCCTTGGAATGATAGAACTCACCCCTTTCCTGCCTCCTCCCAAAAGGAATGGGCTGTTTAATTGTTCATTAAAGTGGGTGTGGCAGGGTAACAAGCATTCTTTGTGGATTTGGGATGGATATTATTTCTTTCTCCCTCTGTTTGCCTTGGAATTGCCTTATGGTGGACATTTGTTATCTCTAAAGTGCTATTGTACCTTATTTGCAAAATTAGGGATGAAATTTAGGCTAGTCAATTTCAGTACTTGTTTGACATCTGGTTTAGGATTGATGAAAGAAGAAGTTTAATTTTATGACTAAAATATAAGACATTTGTGTTGTTTGTCAATTTTGTTTCTTTCTTATCTGTTATTGCCATTTTAAGACATGATGATTTTAAAAACTTTAATATTCTCAACTGAAATAAAAGAGTATTGGAAATAATTCCAGAGATTTTTCACATAAAAGACTGACATTCAGGGATGCCTGGATGGCTTAGTCTGTTAAGCATCTGCCTTCGGCTCAGGTCATGATCTCGGGGTCCTGGGATTGAGTCCCACCTTGGACTCCCTGCTCAGCGGGGAGCCTGCTTCTCCCTCTGCCTGCCTCTCCGCCAGCTTGTGCACACACACTCTCTCTCTCTTTCTCTGATAAATAAGTAAATAAAATCTTTAAAATAAAATAATGTTCTTCAGAAATGATGGTGTTGAACAAAACTATTTAGAATATTTTTGTCTAAGTGGAACATCTTGATCTAAGTAAGAAAATACTCTTTCAGTGTTTTTGTGTAGCAGCCAGTCTACATCAATGTCATCTTTACAAATTGAGAGTGTACAGCATCATTCTGCTTTGATTTATCCCCATCAAGGTACGAATTTTTCTCCAGGTTCTTATTCCAAGTTTAGAATTTAAGCGTTTTATTTATTTATTTATTTATGATTTTACTTATTTATTTGTCAGACAGAGTGAGAGAGAAAACATAAGCAGTGGGGAGAGGCAGGCTTCCCACTGCAAGGAGCCGGATGGGGGACTTGATCCCAGGACCCTGAATCATGACCTGAGCCAAAGGCAGATGCTTAACCAACTGAACCACCCAGGTGTCCCAGAATTTAAACATTTTAGATGATAATTGTAATATATAATTCCCTTAGTGTTGTATAAAAGAATGTAGAGTATACCTTTTCTTATGGTATAGTTTAGAGCATTGGATTTGGATTAAAGCACAACTGGGTTCTAGTCCCGGCTCTTCTAGTTGTGATGTGACTGTGATCAAAATATTAAACCTTTCTGGCCTCTATTCCCCATCTGAAAAGTGGGAATAATAATATTGATTCTTTCAGGGATTGTTTTAAGGATTAGAAATGAAAAGTTATACTAAAAGATACCCAGCATAATACCTGGAACAAAGGAACCTAAAAAAAGATTGCTGTCATTATTATCCTATGTATTTTACCTGCATTTATATTGTCTTCACTTATATTATAGATTGAACTCCTAAGGTGTTAAGAATTTGTGCTTTGGTGGGCCTCTGCCTGTTTAACCAAATGGTCTTAGACTGCTGTTTGCATGTTTTGGGTCAGAAGAGCATTTGCAGGGACTTTTACTAATTAATGAAACCCATGGGCTTAATCACATGGATTTCATGATCATGTCTACCCAAAAACCTATTTTGATTCTTGATTCTTGATTCTTGGCTGCATTCTGAAGAAGTAAGGTTATTGTATAGTTAACAAATAGGCAAGATTTTCCTGTACTTCATGGAGTCACAATTATTCTGAAGATCTGTAATTCACTCCCAAAATCTGAGCATCTATGATGAATGCTATTAGGCATTATAATACCAACTTTCTTTAAATTAAATTTATAGGAGTAATGGGAATGAAAGAAAGGTTACCAATTTAGCTTAAGTATCCATTTTGGAATTAATATTTTCACATAGCTCATACTTAAGGTGTATGAATTGCAGTAATCTCATGGTTTTAAATACCATATGTCCATTCATGGCTTTCAAATTTATATTTTCAGCTAGATCTTACCCCAGAACTCCACACTTATATATCCAGCTGCTTACCTCACATCTCTGCTTGGACCTCTTCAAAGGAATTCTTGATTTCTCTATGCTGCCTGCAGTCCCCTACTCCAAATGTATTGTTCCCACAGTCTTCTCATCTTGTTAAATAGCAGCTCTGTCCTTTCATTTGCCCAGACCAAAAACCTTGAAGTCATCCCTGACTCTTTCCTTTCACACTTAATCTGTCATTCCATCAATAAATCCTATTGGCTTTATCACTAACAGACTTCCCGAAACTGAAGCTTTTCATCACCCTGCCCGAATTATCCTACCCAAGCCAGTGTCAGCTTGAACTTCTGTGGTCACTTTCTGGTGGTCTTCCTTTTTTTTTTTTTTTTTTAAGATTTTATTCATTTATTTGACAGAGAGAGAGCACAAATGGGCAGTAGCAGGCAGAGGGAGAGGGAGAAGTAGGCTTCCTGCTGAGGGAGTAGCTTGACATGGGGCTTAATCCCAGGACCCTGGGATCATGACCTGAGCTATATGCAGACAGTTAACCCACTGAGCCACCCAGGTGCCCCTGCCTCCCACTTTTTTTTCGGCATGTACAATCATACCTTGTTTTATTGTACTTTGCTTTATTGCACTTTGCAGATATTTAATTTTTTGACAAATTACAAGTTTTTGGCCACCCTGCATTGAGCCAAATCTATTATTATCATTTTCCCAGCAGCATTTGCTCACTTTGTGTCTGAGTCAAATTTTGGCAATTATTAAGATATTTCAAACTTTTTCTTTATTGTTATGGTGATCTGTGGTCAGTAATATTTGATATTAATATTGTAATTGTTTTGGGGGCTCTGCAAACTACAGCCACATGTGACCACAAACTTAATTGACAAATGTTGTATGTGTTCTGCTGTTCCGATCACTAGCCATTTCTCTCCCTCTTCTTGGATCTCCATATTCCCTGAGACACAACAGTATTTAAATTAAGCCAGTTAATGACCCTCCAAGCCTAAGTGTTCAAGTGAGAGGAGAAGTCATAAGTCTCCCTTTAGATCAAAAACAAGAAATGATTCAGTTTAGTAAAGAAGGCATGCTGAGGGGTGCCTGGGTGGCTCAGTGGGTTAAGCCTCTGCCTTCGGCTCAGGTCATGATCTCAGGGTCCTGGGATCGAGTCCCTCATCGGGCTCTCTGCTCGGCAGGGAGCCTGCTTCCCTCTCTCTCTCTCTGCCTGCCTCTCTTTCTACTTGTGATCTCTCTCTATCAAATAAATAAATAAAATCTTAAAAAAAAAAAGCTGCCGTGAACATTTGTGTCCAGTCTTTGTATTCATCTTTGTGTGCATCTGTTTTCATTTCTTTTGGGTACATGTCTATAAATGGAATTGCTGGCTTAAATGCTAGGTGTATATTGAACATCATAAGAAATTGGCACACAGTTTTCCGGCTGGATTGGATCACCTCCACCAGCAGTTTATGAGAATTTCAGTTGCTCTACGTCCCGATTAGCATTTGGTAACATTAATCCTTTTAATCCTTTAGTTTTAATTAATCCTTTTAGTTGTAAACATTTCATTGGGTGTGAGGTGGTAACTCTTTGTGGTTTTAATTTGCACTTTCTGATGACCAGTGTACCCTTTCATGTACTTAGTGACTCTTTTTATATCTTTGGGTCTGTTACATTTTTACCCAATTTTTAGAAATAGTATTTTGTTTTTTTCTTATCAATTTGTAGTTTTTTATGTATTTTGGTCGTATATGTGTATTTTTTTTTCTTCCTGTGTTTGGCTTACCTTTTCATTTTCTAAAGGGTGTCTTGATGAACAGACATTTTTAAAAATTTTGATGAAGTCCGTTTTCTCTCTCTCTGTCTCTTTTTTATGATTACTACTTTTAAAAAAAATCTTGCCTAAAAAGTCTTTGCCTGTCTCAGGTCATTGATATTTTTCCTATTTTTTTTCCCTAGAATTTTTACAATTTTAGCTTTTACACTTAGGCCTGTGAACCTATTCAGGTTAATTTTTATGTATGATGGAGGTTAAGAGTCAGGATTCATTTTTTTTCCTCGACAGATATTTGGTTGCTTCAGCATCATTTATCAAGACTCACTAAATTGAAGTGGCTCCTTTGTTGTAAATCAAGTGACTACATGTGTTGGGCTAATTCTGGACATTCTGGACACATTCTGTGGGTCTCTCAGCTAAAACTACAGTGTCTTTAATACAATAGCTGTGCTGTTAAGTTCTTAACATCTGTAGTATGAGTACTCAACTTTGTTTTCCTTTAAGACTACTTTCATTCTGGGGCCTTTGATTTCTTTTTTTCTTTTTTTAAAAATTTTATTTACTTTTATTTCTTTTCAGTGTTCCAGAATTCATTGTTTATGTACCACATCCAGTGCTCCATGCAATACGTGCCCTACTTAAGACTCACCACCAGGCTCACCCAACCCTCCACCCCCTCCCCTCCAAAACCCTCAGTTTGTTTCTCAGAGTCCACAGTCTCTCATGATTCGTCTCCCCCTCCAGTTTCCCCCAACTCCCTTCTCCTCTCCATTTCCCAGTGGTCTCCGTGTTATTCCTTATGCTACCAAGTAAGTGAAACCATATGATAATTGACTCTCTCTGCTTGACTGACTTCACTCAGCATAATTGCCTCCAGTCCTGTCCATGTTGATACAAAAGTTGGGTATTCATCCTTTCTGATGGAGGCATAATACTCCATTGTATATATGGACCATAATCTTAGAATGAATGTTATCATTTCCACCCCTACAAAAGTTGCCTTTATTGTGCTTGGCATTTTATTGAATCTATAAATAAATATGGAGAAAATGGGTATGTTAACATTGTTGAGTTTTCTAATCCATGTACATAGGATATTTCTTTACTGAGGTCTTTTTAAAATTTCCCTTAGCAGGGGCACCTGGGTGTCTCAGTTGGTTAAGCATCTCTCTTTGGCTCAGGTCATGATCCGAGGGTCCTGGGATCCAGCCCTGAATTAGGCTCCCTGCTTAGCAGGGAGCTGCTTCTCCTTCCTCTGCCTGCTGCTCTGCCTACTTATGCTTTCTATCTCTCTGTCGAATAAATAAATAAAATCTTTTAAAAAATAGAATAAAATAAAATTTCCCTTAGCAAATTTGGTGGTTTTCAAGGTATAAATTTTACACATTGTTGTTAAATTTATTCTTAGGTATTTAAAGTTTTTGATGGTATTTCAAGTGGTATTTATTTTAAAATTTCATTTCCTCTATGCTAACATATAGGCATTAATTTTTGTTAACTGATATTACGTTCAGAGTCTTACAAAAATTCACTTATTCTAGTTGCATGTGGAGTCTTTAGATTTTTTTGAACATAATCATGTCACCTGCAAATAATAAGTTTTCTTTTTTTCCCATTGTTTTTATGTGTGTGTATGTGTGTATGTGTGTGTGTATTTTGTTTGTTTTTGTGTGTGTGTATTTTGTTTGTTTGTTTCTGCCTTACCACAAAAGCTAGAGCCTCCAGTACAATTTGAAGAGAAATAGTGGTGGTAGACATATCTTTTTCTTGTTTTCAGTCTTAGGGGGAGATATCCAAAGTTTTACTAGTGACTCTAATATTAACATAGTTTTTTTGAAGTTATCTTTTATCAGATTATGAAAGTTTCCTTTTGAGTGGTTCTCTCAGTTAAGCATCTGACTCTTGATCTCTGCTCAGGTCTTGATCTCAAGCTTGTGAGTTCAAGCCCTGTATTGGGCTCCATGCTGGGCACAGAGCCTACTTTAATTAAAAAAAAAAAAAAAAAAAAGTTTCCTTCTATTCCTGGTTTTCTAAAGTGTTTTTATTATGAATGGGTATTGAATGTTTATCAAATGCTTTTTCTGCATTTATTATAATGATTGTATAGTTTTCTCCTTTATTTTGCTAATGTGGTGAATTAGATTGATTTTTCAAATAGCAAACCAACCTCGTGTTCCTGGAATAAATCCCACTTGGTTATAATGCATTATTTTTTTTTATTTGTGTCCAGATTTTATTTGTTAATATTTCATTTATGATTTTTGTGTCTATATTTTGTGTCTATATTAGACTATAATGTTATTTTCCTACAATGTACTTGTCAGATTTTGTTATCAAGGTTATGCTAGCTTAATGTGTATTGGGAAATATTCTTTTTTTTAAATTTTCTGGATGATTTTGTGTAACACTGATATTATATTATTTCTTCCATAATTATTTGGTAAAATTTACCAGCAAAACCAACTGGGCCTGGAGTTTTCTTTGTAGGAAGGTTTTTAATTACAGCTCAGTTTCTTTACTAGATAATACCACTCTTCAGATTTTCTGTTTCTTCCTTTTGGCAGTTTTTGATGAGTAGTCTTTTTCAAGAAATTTCTCCATTGCATTTAAAATTTTGATTTTATTGATAATACCCTCATAGTAATTTCTGTTGGATTCATAATGATGTCTCCTTATAATTCTTTGTTTCATAGTTTGTATTTTCACTTGTTTTTTCTTGTTCAGTCTTGGTAGAAGTTTATTAGTTTCGTTAATTTTTTTCAAAGAACCAACTTTTGGCTTTGCTCAAATCCTCTTAAATGCTTATTTTCTATTTCAATAATATCTATTATTATTTACTTCATTATTTGCTCTTCATTACCTAATGTTTTAAGTTGGAAGCTTTGAGTGTTGATTTTCAATTTTTCTATTAAACTATATGTTGTTTTAGCCAACATCCAAGTTGTCATTCAACTCAGAATATTTTCTAATTTGCATTGTTTTTGACCTAAAGGGTTATTTGAAAGTGTGGTGCTTCACACACTTAATGTGTCTCTTAAAAGTTTGGAGATTGTCTAATTTTTTTGTTACTGGGTGTCACATGAAGTCACAGTGGTCAGAATAGATACACTGAATTTTTTCATTCCTTGTGAATTTGTTGAGATTTACTTTATGGCCCAGAATATGGTCTATGCTGGTAATGGGCCATGTATATTTGAAAAGGATATGTGTTCTGCATTTGTCAGTTGTAGTATTTTTTGTTAATTACATCAATTTGATTAATTGGGTTGGTTCAGATATTCTGTATTTTTACTGATTTTTATCTGTTTTGTAACTTAGAAAGGTGTGTTTAGATTTATACATACTATTATTTAAACCAAACGATAATTATGAATGGGCTCTTTCTCCTTTTAGTTCTGTCAGTTTTTGCTTTATGTATTTTGAAGCTATGCTTTTAAGTGAATATAATTTATGATTTTTATGGCTTTGAATTAAATTGACCATTTTGTCAAAATGAGATATCCCCTTCTATGTCTCATAATACTTTTTGCCTTAATGTTATGTTACTTATGTTGCCATATCAGCTTTCTCTTCATTAGTGTTTTCGTGGTACGTCTGTTTCCATCCTTTTATTTTTAACCTTCCTGGGTCTTTATACTTAAAGTGTTTTGGGGCGACTGGGTGGCTCAGACTGTTAAGCATCTGCCTTCATCTCAGGTCATGATCCCAGGGTCCTGGGATTGAGTCCCACATCAGGCTCCCTAGGGAACAGGGAGTCTGCTTCTCCCTCTCCTTCTGCTTGCCACTCCCCCTGCTTGTGCGCGCGCTCTCTCTCATAAATAAATAAATAAAATCTTAAAAAAATATAAAGTGTTTTCTTTCAAACAGTATATAGTTATATCTTTTGTATCTTATTTTTTAATCCAGTCTGACCATCTTTGTATTTTAGAGTATGTATCCATTACATTTAATGTGATTACAATTTGCCATGTTGCTTTTTGTTTTCTTTCTCCATTTGCTCCTTTTTTAAAAAAAAAAAATTCTTTATTCCTGCCCATTCTTTTCAATATTAAGAGTATTTTTATTATTTAATTTCCTTTGTTAGTTTTTACATTATATCTCTTAGAGTCTCTCTTTTAAGTCCTTACAGAAAAAATGACAAAATACATCCTAATGATAATGTACCATAAATTAGTACTTTTATTATGTCCTGAACAATTCAAGAACTTCACAGTACTTTTAGATTATTCAGTCTCCCTTATTTTGCTATGTTTTTGTATATATTTGATTTCCATGTGTGTCCTAAATCTTGTAAGACATTGTTAGTGTTGTTGAAAACAGTTAGTAGTTTTGTTTTTGACTACATATTTACCGTTTCTGGAGCTGTTGATTCTTGCCGACATTTTTGTGTTTCCCTCTAAAATTGTTTCCCTTAAGCTGAAGAACATGTCTTGTATTTCTTGTCTGCCAGTGAGGAATTCTCTTAGCTTTTCTTAGTTTGAGAGTGTATTTTGCTTTCACTTTAGAACACTATTTTTTTTTCTTTTTTTAAAGATTTTAGTTATTCATGAGAGACAGAGAGAGAGAGAAGCAGAGGCAGAGGGAGAAGCAGGCTCCCTGGGGAACTCCATCCAGGATCCAGGACAACATGATCCAGGATCATGACCTGACCGGAAGGGAGACACTTAACGGACTGAGCCACCCAGGCGCCCTAGAGCACTATTTTCAATGGAAAATAGAACTTCTGGTAGTTTTGCTTTTTAAATATGTCATGATGTCATTCTGTTATCTTCTTGCTCTCATTGTTTTTGTTGAGAAGTAAATAATGTTTTTATTTGTTTCTTAGAGCAGTGGTTCTCAGCTGGGAGTGATTTTACTTTCCCTTTACCCCTTCCCCAGGGGACATTTGGTAATGTTTGGTTAGATTTTGGTTGTCTCAACCTAGAGTGGGGTGTATGCTACTGATGTTCCTACAATGCGCAGAACAGCAAAAAAGTATCTAATTCAAAGTGTCAGTAGTGCCAAGGTTGAGAAACGGTGCTTAGAGGTACCATGGCTTTTTTTTTTTTTTTGGTTATGTACAAGAATTTCTTTCTTCTATTTTTTTAACAGTTTGAGTAATACATGCCTAGGTTTTATTTTCTTTGTTTATCCTTTTTGGGATGGATTTTAATTCCTCCTAACAGTATGCTACCTTTTTATTCTTTTTTTTTTTTCATCTTTTTTCTTTAATCATCACAGTAATTTTGAAGTCCTTCTAATGCCACTCTTTGGATCACCTCTGGATCCACTTCCATTAACTATTTGATCTTTTAGTTAGTGGCTCATTTCTTGCTTCTTTGCATGTCTAGTCATTTTTAAAAGTGTTCTGATGAAATGTTATAGAGGCTGTGAATTATCTTCTTTTGAAAGATGTTGGATTCTGTTCTCACAAGTGGCTAAATTACCAGCTCTTCACTTTTTTTTTTTCTTAAGTAGGCTCCAGGCCTGGTATGGAGCCCAGTGTGAGGCTTAACGCACTGTACTGTGAGATCAAGACCTCACCTGAAATCAAGAGTCAGACAGTTAGCTGACTGAGCCACCCAGGCATCCCACCAGCTCTTCACTTTTATTCTGTTAGGGCCTTATTTAGTTTTTTGCTGGTTTGGTCTGTCTATGTTTTATATTTCCAGAGTATGGTCCTTTGTCCTGAGAGATGGCCTTTGTGGGGTTTTAACTGAATGTCTGGGATCTTTACCAATATCTTTCCAGTTTGGCTGGGCTCAGACTCCCAATGACTTTTCACTGACCTTGGGAATCTCAGCTTCTCAACATGTGCTTCTTATGAGATTCTCTTGTTTTCTCTCTTGGGCTTTTGCAGCCCTGGAGATGATCAGGAAGGGATGAGAATTTGTGCAGATTTGTGGGGTTCTCTTTCTGTGGGTACCCCCAGTCCAGCACCCTATCCCTTCAATCCTAGCCATCTTTGCTCAGAACTCTCATCTCTCTTCCCTCTGGTCTCTATTTGGACTTCCTTTCAATACCTAACTCCAAAAGATGCTTCCAGGGGAAATTCTTAGGGGAATGTTGGGGTCACCTCATGTTTCCCTTTTCTTTCAATGACTACAGCCTTGCATTGATGATAGTCCATGCTATAAACATTTGTTTTATATGTTTCGCTCAGATCTTAAAGTTGTGTATGGCTGGAGAATAAGTCTCACACCAGGTATTCTTTATGGCCAGATGCTAAAGTATCTCCATTTTCCTTTATAAAAGATTAACTGCCTTTTAAGTCAGATTTGTTGCTTTGAAGATATACTAGTTTGATTGTCATTATGGAGTAAGTTTGGTATTTCACAGAAGCAAGTGTTAATTGGATCAACAGCTTATGTCCGTTTACTTATTGTATATAACTTGACATCTTCATTATCCATTGTGTTTTTTGTGCTTCAAGGAATCATCTTTTGCAGTTTGCCTTGGAGTCACCACCCATGTCTCCTGCTTCCTCCTCTTCAAAGAACCTTGCTGCCAAAGCACACACTCCTGTAGCCTTCAGACATTCTTTAAAGCAAGGAAGCAGGTTAATGGAGAATTTCTTGATCAGAGAAACTGGTGGTTCTACATCAGAGTTGTTGTTAAAAGAGAATGAGATTAAATTCATCCCTCACAAAGACGTGAGCACTTCTTCAAAGACCAAAGAGACACCTTCCATAGAAAAGGCAGCTCCGTGTTCCTTAGATGGTCATGTTCCTGAGACACCCTCTACATCAACTTTGAAACAGGTTACCAAAGGTAGGAAATTATTTTCATATATGCATTTTCTTACTTAAGGGAAATCTTTTCATCCCGTATGACCTGAGAATAAATAAGCATCTTGAAGGGGGATGGAATGGGAAAGGACAAACGACATTTCATATTATAATAGTCTCGGGAATTGATGTAAGCAGGGCTGCAAGATATTTTTATACTCTTTCTCTCTCACAGAATAGGAATTCAGGCTGATTGCTGGAAAAATGAAGCAATTTTAATTAGCTCATATTTTAACTATGGCAGTAGCTTTCTAATTTTCAGCTTTTAATTTCCCTCCTCATCTGTCATATCAGTTCCAGTTTAATCTTAAAGAGCTCCTTTTATCTTCTTATACCCCTTTTTGAAACTTCCAAGCTGTTCTGACTGGCATTTATAGCCATAGACAATTAGACTCCTCCCCTAGATGTCTGACCTTATTTCTTACCTCTTCATCTTAAAAATCCTCCTGCGGTAGCCACGCTAATCTTCCTATTATTCCTTGAATACACCCAGAGATTGGAAAGACTATAAGCTGCAGGCCAAATTTGGCTTGACACCTATTTTTGTAAGTAAAGATTCACTAGAAAATAGCCACACCCGTTTGCTGACATACTGTTTATGAATGCTTTCATGCTCCATGGCAGTGGTTAGTAGTTATAACAGAGACCATCTAGCCTGCAGAGCCTAAAATCTCTACTAGCTGGCCCTTAACTAAAAAGGTTTGCTGGGACAACTGGGTGATTCATTATGTTAAGCATCCAAGTCTTGATTTTGGCTCAGGTCATGATATCAGGGTTGTGAGATCGGACCCTGTGTTGGGTGGGGTCTGTGCTCAGCAGGGAGTGTGCTTGAGATATCCACTCCCTCCAGTGCTCACTCCTGTGTATGCTCTTGCTCGCTCTCTCTAAAAAAAAAAAAGTTTTGCTGACCCCCGTTTTACCTTTCTAGACTATTCAGATCCTAATCATTCCTTAGTTATGTTAGATGATATTGACATCTCACATCATGAAAGTGTTACAGCACTTGTTTTCTGGGCTATTTTGTTTATAGTTTGCTTTTTTGATGAGTTAGCTTGTTTAACTTATGTTTCCATGTCTCCCCTTACCTGTGAAGTTCAGGGCACCTTTTAGGCAGAAACTAAGATATCTTTGGTACGCCCACATCACACACAGTGCAGGGCGATTAGTGGTTATTTATTTTAGTTTTTTAAAAAGATTTTATTTATTTATCTGAGGGAGAGGGAGGAGAGAGCATGCACAGGTATGCGCAAATGGCAGGGAGGGGCAGAGGGAAAAGGAGAAGCAGACTCCCTGCTAAGCAGGGAGCCTGGTGATGCAAACCCTATTCAAGGACCCTGAGATCATGACCTGAGCTGAAGGCAGATGCTCAACTGACTGAGCCACCCAGGTGCCCCACTATTAGTGGTTATTAAACTTAGATTAAAGTTAGCATATTAGTACTCAAGGGTTTAAATTTTGTAACGAGAGGCGCTTGGTGGCTTCGTTGGTTAAGGGTCTGCCTTCAGGTCAGGTCATGATCCCAGGGTCCCAGGATTGAGCCCTGCATCAGGCTCCCTGCTCAGCAGTGGAGCCTGCTTCTCCCTCTGCCAGTGCTCATGTCACTCTCTCACTATCTCTCTCTCAAATAAATAAATAAAATTGTAAAAAAAAATTTTTGTGAGGATATGTGAATCTTGCATTTCCTACCATAATTTTGTTAGTCTATGAGTTGACAGTTTTTGTAGTGTTTTTAGCTTGATAGTTAACTTTTTCCCCCAACAGACCAATTTTTTTCAAATAAAATCTTAACTGTGAACTGTAACACATAAAATCGCTAAAATTGGTCCTGCTCCATTGAAGTTGAGATGGAGGGCCTGGACTCCTGCTTCATCCCTGCCATTATTATGGTGGCCTCTGGGCCCCAAGATTCTTCCACAATTCTCTGCAACTTCATCAAACAGTTTGACAGTGATTGTGTTTCCTAAAGGCAATACTACATTTGTAAGAGCTAAGTTATTAAATTTGTAACCATTGTTAATTTTGATAGTAGTTGGCCCAAACCAACAAATGTTTCAGTTTAGCTTTGCATAGCTTCCTGTCCCCAGCCAGGTTTATCTTATTCATGTTGTTATGATTGGTGTAGTGCTGCAGATGAATGGCTCCTAAGACGGAAAAACTTAAGATTAGTTCTATAGGTCAGTCACCCCTCAGTAGAAAAGACTTAACCAAATCATTTTCTGATAAATGAATCTCCAGACTTCTTTGCAATCTCTTCTGTAAGCCCCGGATTCTAATTATGTGACTTACCACAATTTAGCCATTACTCAGTGAATAGTCTCTCCTAGTCCTGTTGCTCTGAGGTGTCATTCTTTTTTTCTTCTGCTTTCCTAAGTGCATGTTAAGGTTGGGATTCTATTTTTTATATTAATTGCCGGAAAATGACACATTATACATTATTTTTGCCCTTTATGTAAATAATAAAGTCTCTCTCTTTTTAAAAATTACAGTGGATTGTCCTGTTTGCGGGGTTAATATTCCAGAAAATCACATTAATAAGCACTTAGACAGCTGTTTAACACGTGAGGAGAAGAAGGAAAGCCTCAGAAGGTAAGAAAGTTAAGCGTAACCTTTGAGTTACTTCAGCAAGGTACTTCTTATACTTTATAGACTCTTTTCCACCTCTTCCATTCTGGCTTCTTCATCCTGAGGGTTATTTCCCATACACCATGAGAATCCGGTGACCTGCATTTCTCCTTAGAAGTGTTTCTTCCGGGGCACCTGGGTGGCTCAGTGGATTAAGCCGCTGCCTTCGGCTCAGGTCATGATCCCAGGGTCCTGAGATCGAGCCCCGCATTGGGCTCTCTGCTCCGCAGGGAGCCTGCTTCCCCCCCCTCTCTGCCTGCCTCTCTTCCTACTTATGATCTCTCTCTCTGTCAAATAAATAAATAAAATCTTAAAAAAAAAAAAAGAAGTGTTTCTTCCTGGGGCGCCTGGCTGGCTTAGTCAGTAGATCATGTGACTCTCAACTTCAGGGTCCTGAGTTCAGGCCCCACATTGGGCATGAAGCCCACTTAAAAAATAGTGTTTCTTCCTGAGGAATGAGTTTCAAGTATAGAGGCTGAGTATTTTCTCCTTGAATAGTAAGAAATCAGCACTGATAGTCTTGCTTGGACTGCTCTTTTTCTAGATGCATCTGTCATATTTCTTCTAATACATTTAGTTTTGTCAGTTTATCCAAAGACATACTCATCCAAACATAATTAAGTTCAAGTTCCAATAGTAGTTCCAAACCCTGCTCCTTGGAATACCATAGTCCTGCCATTTGCTCTGTCTTGCAGTTTAGAAGCACTGCATATCATATCTCTTAGGGAAAGATTCATTATACCAGTTAGTGTATTGAAGGCTTTGAGAAGTCCTCTATCAATGCAACTGTTGGGTTTTGTTTAATCCAGTGAGTACTACATTTACTTGACCCAAAAATCTTTTTTTTTTTTTTTTTGAGATTTTATTTATTTATTTGACAGAGATCAAGTAGGCAGAGAGAGAGAGGAAGAGGCAGGCTCTCTGCTGAGCAGAGAGCCCGATGTGGGGCTCAATCCCAGAGGCCTGGGATCATGACCCGAGCCAAAGGCAGAGGCTTTAACCCACTGAGCAACCCAGGCACCCCTAAAATCTTTTTTTTTAAGATTTTATTTATTTATCAGAGAGAGCATGAGCAGGGAGAGGGGCTCCGCTGAGCAGGGAGCCTGCTGTGGGGCTCAGTCGCAGGACCCTGAGTCATGACCTGAGCCAAAGGCAGACGCTTAACCCACAGGGGCACTCAGGCATCCCTTGACCCGAAAACCTTTTTATCCTCATAATTTACGTCTTACAAAACTGATTTGTAAAAATATGCTTAGGGGAACATTGAACTGCATTTCCATTTAGTTACATCCTGGTCCTGGGGTCTGGTCCCATAAAATATACTATGACATTTTGAACATTTTATCCACAACACCCTGGCAGGCCATTTCTTTGATAGGGGTGACAACCCTTAACCCATTCTATGTAGAATCGTGTCAGAGTTGATTCAAAGACTGTCCTTCCCTTTGATGTCTTCAGATTCGAAGACTCCTAAATGCTTTACTCACTTTCACTAAATCATGGATGAAGGATCAGTGTTACCTTCACGTTTTGGGAGTCATCTGTCAGTCTTCATATTTTAAAATTCTGGATAGAAATTGTTGATTTCTGTTGGTGCTTTTCATGGTAAATACCATTAAACTGTAGAGTTTCCCATTCGAATTTCACAGTCATGAGTTTAATTGTCTGTCCTTGATAAAATTACTGAACTGCCCCTCACAGTGTGTTTGTATAAACTCCTACAAAATGTTTCAGCTCTTGCTACCCACTGTGATTTTATTTAGCTGTAATCTTACCTGTCTCATAGAGCCCACTGGGCAGTTTTCAGAAAAATGTACTTTCTTGAGGGTTTGTAGGTCTTTCTACGATAAATAGTTATCTCTGGCTTTTAGACGTTATTGATAAAGCATAAAAGAAAAATTTAGGGAATGGTACTGTTGGTTAGTAGAAAAATGTTTGGTTGTTTTCATTCTACATATATTCAATTGTACTATTTCTCTCAGTGTAGTCTTTGGGCGATTTACATCAGATTTACTCTATGGAAGCTTGTTAACATAGATTTTAGGTCTCCACTTCTGATCAAAAATTGGGGGATGGTGATATTGGGGTGTGGAGATATGACCAAGAATCTGCAATTTAATAAACTCCCTTGGTGATTTGAAGATTTACTCCAGTTTGTGTAGCATGGCCTTGAAGGTGAACTAGTTATATGCAAGTTCTTTGTAAAATCTCGGGTTTGTTTGTCTGTTTGGATAAACTGTTTACTTTTAAGTGCTTATTAGTTTTTACTAGAAACTTTGGTATTTAAATTTTGGAATATTGGAATTTTAATGACTACTTTGAATGCATATTAAGCACCGAATTGCCATGGTGTTGAGCCAAGTAATGTACACAGAGAGCCAGCTTATAATCAGAATAAATAGTTCAAAGCTCACTAAGGAGTTCTGTTTTTAAAATTGTCCAAATCATTGATAACCCTTAGGTAGCTTGACTTCTATTTCATTTTAAGAAGTAATGTTTCTTAACTGGTTTTTTGGAGGGAGCAGAATGTCGTTTCATAGGGCTTTGCTATATTAAATTGTAGCTTAGTGCTTGTCAGTGTGTAAATTATATAAATAGAATGAAGAGACAGGTGGTGGTTTTGCTAATACACTTGTAATCCTTACATATTTGTTAATATAATTAATTGAAGTTGAAGAGAACAAAACCTTCTTGTATTTCTTGCTATTGTTTTTAGTCATGTTCTTTGAAGATGATGCCCTAAGAATATTATCTTCCTGTCAACTTTCAGAATTCTTTTTTCATTGGCAATGATGAATTGGTTAAAACTAACCATCCCAACACATCTTTAATTTAATCTAGAGCTTTTGTACAATGATTGCCTACACTTTAAGGAAGCAGTTTTGCCTGTGGATTGGCACTTTTTCTAAAGCAGCTATAATCTTAAATCTGTAGTCTAAATCTCAATAGTGTTTGTACTCTGATCATCCGAGGTAACAGTTTTTTGCAGAGATTTTGCATGGAAATCACTGGTACATTTTGGGACAAAGATGCTTTAAAGCAATGGAGAACTGAGGAAGTCTATGTAAGTGTGATTCTGAAGTGAGATTCTCACAGCATTTAGTGCACAAGCCTTCCATGGGTGTTGCCAGTCTGCATCTTTAGGCCTGACCTCTTTCTGAGACCTCTTTTTCTCTAAGTTGGCTGCCACCTAGATCCCAGTATCTGAATGTGCTGTGGGCACCTCAGATGCATCATGTCTAACACTGTCAACCTTATTTGCAAATTTAATTCTTCTTCTCTTTCCCATTTTTATCTTAGTGGTTCCGCTATTGTCCCAGTCACACTGGTACTCCATCAGAAGGCCAATTAACTATTTAATGTGGAGAACATTTGATAGTTCACAGTAACTCTGAGTGATCTCTTTTTTCCCCCCCTTTTTAGTTCTGTTCACAAAAGGAAGCCTCTGCCCAAAACTGTATATAACTTGCTCTCAGATCGTGATTTAAAGAAAAAACTGAAAGAGCATGGACTATCTGTTCAAGGAAATAAACAACAGCTCATTAAAAGGCACCAAGAATTCGTACACATGTACAATGCCCAGTGCGATGCTTTGCATCCTAAATCAGGTAAACTAATAAAGCAGTGAGTTCTTGTTTTCTGGTTAAAGCAATTTTGTGTAGCTCAGGTATTATAAGTCATAGAACAGAATTTTAATAAATACAATTTTGATAATAGATGAGACATGCAGATGTATTTCTTCAAAAGGTACTTAGAGTTATACTCTGATAAGCCTTTCTCCCAGCCAGTCTCTCAGTCACTATTCTCTCTCAGACGTAACCACTGCTGCTGGTTTCTTTTGTGTATCTTTCCAGAGATAGTGTGGGATGAAGAGTTGATCTAGAGAGCCACGGTTATAATCCCAGTTTTGCAGCTTTGTGACTGGGAGACTATGAGCAAGTTACTTATTCTCTCACTTTTCTCATCTATAAAGTAAGGGTTATAATACTGCATACTGCATAGTGTTTTTGAAAGGAATAAATGAAAAATGCATAGCCCCTTACCTTAGCAAGTAATTAGCATTCAGTAAATGTTATCATTATGATTATTAATTATACACAAACATATGTCCTTGATTATTGTTTGGTAAAAATGTAAGTATTAAATATACACTGTTTAATGGTTTGTCCTGTTTCATTTAGCCACACAGATATTTTGGAGTTCTTTGAATTATTAGTATATAAAGAATAACCTAATTTTTAATTTATTTTTTATTTTTTAAAAAAGATTTTATTTATTTATTTGACAGGCAGAGATCACAAGTAGGCAGAGAAGCAGGCAGAGAGAGAGGGGGAAGCAGGTTCCCCACTGAGCAGAGAGCTCAATGTGGGGCTCGATCCCAGAACCCCGGGATCATAACCTGAGCCAAAGGCAGAGGCCACTCTGACCCACTGAGCCACCCAGGTGCCCCGAGAATTACCTAATTTTTTAAAAACAAGTATAATATGCAAACAGAAAAATATACAAATTGTATTGTTTGGTGAATTATCACAGTATATTTCACAGAGGGAAAATACCTTTGTTACCACTTTTCAGGTCAGAACCAGTGTCCCAAAAGCCCCTGTGCTCCCCACCTCCAGTCACTACCAACTTCATCCTCATAGGTGGTCACCATCTTGACTTCTAACAGTAGTTGTCTTATCTATTCTTTTGAGTGTGGCTTCATTTGTGCAACATTATGTTTAGAAAATTCATCCATGTTTTCATGTGCAGGTGTGATTTTTTTCATTTTTGTTGCTGTAGAGTATTCCATTGTATACATATTTCATACTGTTTTTCCATTCAGTGGTTGATGGATATTTGGATTTTTTCTACTCTTTGGCTCTTAAGAATAATGCTGCTGTGAGTAATCTTTTTTATTTCTGGATGCACCTATGCACATATATTTTGGGGGTATATATATCTAGTAGTGAAATTGTTGTTATGTTTCTACAGCTATTCAGTTTTCATGAGTATAGCCAAAAACTCAGTATGAGGGTGCTCCCCCCCCCATTTAGTTCTTTTTTTTCTTCCTTTCTTGTTTTCATTTCTACTAATGTGCACTTTCATCAGGAGGTTCAAGGAGTTACAGTTTTTTTCACATCCTTGACAACATCAGTATTGTAATTTTTCCTTTTTGGCTATTCTGATGGGTTCTTGGTAGTATCTCATTATGGTTTTAGTTTGCATTTCCCCAATGACTTACAATGTTTAGCACATTTTTTAGAAGATTTTTATTTATTTGTCTGAGAGAGAGAGAATGAGGGGGGTTGATGCGGGAGGCAGAGGGAGAAGCAGGCTCCCCTCTGACTTCATTCAAAACATATAAGTTCTTAATTGTACTATTTAATCTTTTGTATTTTGCCTTTTGTTAGAACTTTCTATGTCCTTTCCTACTATAAGATTAGGAAGATCTTTTGTTTTCTTCTAAAAGTTTTATTGTTTTTGCTTTTACATTTTGACCTAGATTTTACCTGGAATCTATATTAGCCTATACTGTGAGGTAAGGGCAAGATTCTCCTGTTTTTCCATATGGATAGCCAATTAATGCGGCACCATTAATTGAAAATCTGTCCTTTCCCCACGAAATTGTCAGTACATCTTAATTGAGAATCAGCTGATTGTGTATGTGTGGGTCTTGGACATTGTTTTGTTCCATTAAGTCACATTTATCCTTTTGTCAGTAGTGTGTTGTCTTAATTATTTTATGAGTAATTTATTTATTTATTTATTTTTTATAAAAGATTTTATTTATTTATTTGACAGACAGAGATCACAAGGAGGCAGAGAGGCAGGCAGAGAAAGAGGGGGAAGCAGACGATCCCAGGACCCCAAGATCATGACCTGAGCCGAAGGCAGAGGTTTTAACCCACTGAGCCACCCAGGCACCCCTTATGAGTAATTTATAATAGATCTTGCTGCCTGCCAATGTAGTTCCTCTAGTTTTGTTTTTTGAGATTGCCTTGGCTTTTCTAGGCCCTTAGAATAAGTGTCTGGCCCTTCCAGACACTTATTCTAAAATTTATTATAAATTTTAGGATAAGCCTGTAAAATTTCATCAAGAAACTAAAATCTGCTTGGATTTTGATTGGGCCTGTGTTGAATCTGTAATCAGTTTGGTATCAAAGTTGATATCCGTACACTATTTGAGTCTTTCAATCCATGAATTTGGTTTATCCCTTTAGTTTTTCATTTCTGTCAGTGATGTTTTATAGTCTTCAGTATGAAGGGCTTTTTTTAAAGACTTATTCATTGGTATTTGATGTTTTTGATGCAGTTGTAATTGGTGTCTTGTTTTAAAATGTCAATTTTTATTTTTTTGTCACTGGCATGTAAAATGTAGCTAATTTTTATACATTGTCTTAAATATAGCACCTTGTTATTTATTCACTTTTTATGTGTGCATTTTAAAATTGGCACATAATCATCCTTTTATTTTTTAAAGATTTATTTATTTGAGAGAGAGGGGGAGAGTGCAGCGGGGAGGGGCAGAAGGAGAGGGAGAGAGAGTCTGAAGCAGAGTTGACACTGAATGCCGAGCACCACAAGGGGCTTGATTTCATGACTGTGAGATCATGACCTGAGCTGAAACCAAGAGCTGGATGCTCAACCAACTGTGCCACCCGTGTGCTTCTATAATGCATCTTCTTACTGTGTATAGTTAGATGAGTTTTGACAAATGTATGCATAGTCATCTAGCTATCATTTCAGTCAAAATATAGAACATTTTCTTCCCCAGATGTTCCTCTGCCCTTTTGTAGTCATTTCCCTTTTCCTTACTCTAAGGCCCTGAGATATACTGATGTTTTATGTTTCTCTAGTTTTGCCTTTTCTAAAATGCCAGTCAAATGGTGTTATACATATTGTACATTATGTAGTCTTTTGTATCTGGCTTCTTTCACTTAGTGCAGTGCTCTTGAAATTTACCATGTTGCATTATCAGTAGTGCACTCATTTCTATTTCAAGCAGTGTTCCAGTTTTTGGCTATTATGGATAAAGCTGTGATGAACATGGGATTATAGGTCTTTGTATAGCCATATGTTTTCATTTTTCTTGAATAAATACCCAGGAGTAGACTTACTGGGTCATATAGTACGTGTATGCTTAAAAGTAAAGAAATCGCTGAACTGTTTTTTTTTTTAAATTTTTTATTTATTTCTTATTTTTGACTATAATACGAGATTCTAGCTCCTTTTAAAATATTCTACTGTAGCAGGCAGTCACCCTGTTAAGGTTTAGCTTCAGATCCAGGCCTCCTTCTGTGGACTATGGTTCTAATGACAATTTAGTTTTCAGAACTCTTGCAGTGTTGTTCAGGTCTGCTTTATTTAATTGCTACCTGGGGGGCACTCAGAAAACCTGATATTCCATATTGTGGTTCAGTTCTCAGGCCTTTTTGACCTATTAGTTTTTTTTCAAAGATTTTATTTATTTGTCAGAGAGAGAGAGAGAGCGCACTCAGGCAAGCATGAGCAGAGGGAGCAGCAGTCAGAGGGAGAAGCAGGCTCCCCGCTGAACAAGAAGCCTGATGTAGGACTTGATCCCAGGACCCTGGGATCATGACCTGAGCCGAAGACAGATGCTTAATCGACTGAGCCACCCAGGCATCCCTGGCCTATTAATATTAGGATATTTTACATGTGAGTGGGTCAGGAATGTGTTTAGGATTTGCTGTGCAGGTTTAAAGGATGGTTTTCTTCAGGTTTTTTCTCTTTGATATCCTCACTCCTATCACTATTAGGGGATGAGGATGCTACCTGCTACTGGTGGGTGAGAGATAGAGATCTAGGTTACTCACTAGGTCTTTACTGGCATAGTGTTCCTGAAAGAGAAAAGCTGTCTCCAGTCTTCCTGCTATTGCTGGGGGAATTAAGGGGGTAGAATCCACACTCTAGACTTATTCTCTGATGATACTTTGGTGGGGAGGAAACATCAACAGTGTTTAGTTGGACTAGATCAGGTATTATCAAAAAGTTTATTGGTCTTCTTCTTTCATAGTCCTTTGCTAGAACAAAAATTGGTTCCTTGGAGTTTGTGTGTGTGTGAGAGAGAGAGAGAGAGAAAGAGAGAGAGAGATGGTTGATGATTCTGGGTTGCAGGTTTCACCAGTGCCCAGTCTGGGATATATAGAAGATAAAGAGAAAGCCTAGGGAACTCATCATCATGTTGTTCTTTAAATTCTGAGACCCTGAGGCAGTCCATCTTCCTCCTTCTATCTTTCATAGTTCTCTTACAATTTTCTGTTATTATATTACATCTAAGGGTTTTAGTTATACTTAGGAAGAATATGAGAAGAGATACGAGTCTAGTCCATCTTCAGAACTAGAAGTTCTTGTTAATTTTTAATTTCTGTTCTAGGTGCAAACACATGTAGGAATGTTTTCTTAGTGAATTAACCCCTTTATCATTATATGATTTTCCTCTTTTTTTAAAAAAAAAAAAGATTTTATTTATTTGTCAAAGAGAGAGAGAGCAATAGAGCACAAATGGGGAGTGGCAGGCAGAGGGAGAAGCAGGCTCCTGTGGGGCTCCATCCCAGGACCCTGGGATCATGACCTGAGACAAAGGCAGACGTTTAACCGACTGAGCCACCCAGGCATCCCTGTAGTTTCCCTCTTCATCCCTGACAGCATTCATTGTTCTAAAGTCTGTTGTGCCTGATATTAATATAGCTATTCTATGTTTCTTCTCATTAGTATTTACATGACACATCTCTCTCCATACCTTTATTTTGAACCTATGTCTTTTATTTAAAATGGGTACTTTGGGGGTGCTGGGGTGGCCCAGTCAGTTAAGCATCTGACTTCAGCTCAGGTCATGATCTCAGGGTCCTTGGAGGGAGCCCTACTTCGGCTCCCAACTTAGCGTGGAGTGTGCTTGTCTCTCTGCCCTTCTCCCTACTCATGCTCCCTTTCTCTCTGTCTCAAAAAAATAAGTAAAATCTTAATAAAATAAAAAGGATTCTTTGCTGAAAGCATGTAGTTTGTTCTTGGTTTTTTAAATCTAATATGCATTTTCTGTCTTTTATTATTGCTTTTAGATCATTTACATTTAATGTAATTATTGGTAATAGTTGGCTTTACAGTTAAAGTCTTCCTAATTGGTTTTTGCTTGTTTTATCTGCTTTTGTTCCATTTATTTATTTATTGGTTCTCTTTTGGACTGAGTATTTTTTTTTATAATACATTTTATTTCTTTGGGTTTATTTTCTCTTTTTAGAAAGTTTTAGCGGTTGACCTGCGGTTTGTAATAGACATCTTCAAGTAGTCACAGTCTACCTTCAAATGATATGCCTCATTTGTAGTATAAGAACCTAACAACAGTGTAGTCCCAATTCCTAATTCTTTGTGTTGTTGTTGTCATGAGTTTTACATTTTTACCTGTGCTGTTAACACAGTAATCTTGTTTTCCTTTAAAAGGACAGTTATTTTTTAGAGTAGGTAAAAAAAGAAAAATATATTTTGTATTTACCTTCATTTTTACCATTTCTAGCATTCTTCATTTTCTCTTATAGGAAGAGATAAAGAAGACATAAGTTTCTTGTTTCGTATTTCCTCTGCTTAAGCAACTTCCTTTAATGCTTTTATGGTATAGATCTACTAATAATACACTCTCTGTTTTTGTTTGTTGCAGAAAATATATATTTTTTAAAGATTTTTATTTATTTATTTTGAGAGAGAGAGAGAGACAGAGAGCATGAGAGGGGAGGTCAGAGGGAGAAGCAGGCTCCCTATAGAGGTGGGAGCCCGGTGTGGGACTTGATCCCAGGACTCTGGGACCATGACCTGAGCCAAAGGCAGGTGCTTAACCAACTGAGCCACCCAGGTGCCTGTTGTTGCAGAAAATCTTTATTCCTCCTTCACTTTTGAAAAATATTTCCATTGATAGAGAAATCTGGATTGTCAGGATTTTTCCTTTGTGCTTTTAATTCATTACTCCATTTTCTTCTGGCTTGAATAGTTTCTGATGAGAAGCATGATATAATGCTTGATTTTTCTTTATGTAATACACTCTTTCTCTGATTCTCACAGATTTTTCTCTGTGTGTCAGTGTGTATATATGCTATTCTTTTTTTTTTTTTTTTATATATGCTATTCTTGTATTTTTGTTTTGTTTTGTTTTTGCATGTATTCTGCTTAATGTTCCTTGAGTTTTTTACATTTGCGGTTTGATGTCTTTTATTAAATGTGGCAAATTCTGGCCATTAGGTCTTCAAATATTTTTTCTCTTCCCTTTCTTTCTCTTTTGGGATTTCTGTTACATGTATGTTACATGTATGTTATTGCTCCATAGTATTAATGCTCTGTATATAAAAGTGTATATTTATGTTTAGTACATTTGAGTTTGAGTGGATATCTGTTAAGAATTGGATTCACATTAACAAATTAATTTTCATATTCCATTGGGACTGCTATTTATACCTGTATACTTAAAGGAAAGAGCAAAATTACTCTTATGGTTGTCTTCAACTGTTCTGCATGTGTAAGAGTTCAGTGTTTTATTCCATGTTATTTTTGTAATCTTTTATTTTGAAATAACTTTGGACTTAGAAAAAAATTATAAGAATAGGACAGGGAGTTCATGTATACCCACCTTTTACCTTTAGAGTTAACACCTTATATGTCCATAGTATAATGATGAAAACCATGTAATTAACATTGGCTGTTTGTCCTTATTTTAACAGCTGCTGAAATAGTTCAAGAAATTGAAAATATGGAGAAGACTAGAATGCGTCTTGAAGCTAGTAAACTCAATGAAAGTGTATGTTGATGATCTGTTTCATTATCTGGGTAGAAATGATGGAAAGAAAAATTGAGTGCCCCCCCCAAAATTAAAGATTGCCAGAATTAAGTCTGTTCAATAGGAAATATCCTGGAACACATTTTCATTTAATGTATTATTGCAGCCTATTTTTAGCACAGAATTCTGTCCTTTAGCAATCTTCTAGGACAAAATACAATTATAGTCCTATAGAAAAAGCTATGTCTGTACATCAGGTGACCTTGATATTTGTCCTTTCTCTGCTGGTTGCATTTGATAAGCTCTTTAATATCTGTGGCCCTTAGGATCTTTGTCTGTAAAACTCAGGAATTGAACTATATGATCTCTAAGATCGTCCTTTAGCTCTGGCATTCTGCAATTCTATGATTATATTGATGGAGAAATTAAGTAATTGTAAAACTTTATGAGGATTGAGTATCTGTTGAGCTTATTGAGGGAATCAGAGACTTAAAATTCTTCACTATTGCCTTCCTCTAGCTTGATGGTCCAAAACTTGAGGAAAGGATACCAAAGAAGAAAATAGTCATTGTGTCCTATGACACTGGAGGAAGTGTTTGGGGCTCTCCCAAGTAGACTTTTTTTCCTAGACCATCGATAATGTGTAAGGAAAGCTACGACCTTAGGGAAGTAAGTTTATAATCAGATAGTAGAAAAAAAAATGAGATTTTCATTGACTTTATCATTACCTGTGCACTATCTAAAAGATGGAAACTATAACGAATCCTATAAGTAGATTTCTGATCTTTTAAGTCTAAGATTTTCAAAAGTGGAAGTAGAAATTGAAAACACTAAAATCTGACACTGTCATATTTTCTTTATATGTTCTTCTTCCAGTAGACTTGGAGAAGTTAGGTTGGAAAAGGTAGACGACAAGCAAGAAAATCTGCCTTATTAATGATCTGCTAAATGCTTCTTCAGTCTTGCGGTTTCAAGTGTTACTTGTTGTATTAATGAATGTGAAAAATTAAATATTGAAAGTAGAAATTTAATTGATTGTTGTGTTAATACACTTCATCTTAGCCTTAATCTGTATATTAGTGTTGCATTTTCTACAGTTGAGAAAACGGTAGTGAGTGAAAGGTATACTTATGATTCTATTCAAAGGAAATCCACAGGAGTTATTCTTCCTAGGTTTATATATAACAGAGATAAAGAGATTATTTTCCCCTATTTTAAATATCCACATTTGAGATTTTCAAGTTTGTATTACTAATTTTTGTTTCTGTCATATTTTAAATTTTTAATTAAGATTTTTTGGATTATTTTAGATAATGGTTTTTACAAAGGACCAAACAGAAAAGGAAATAGATGAAATTCACAGTAAATATCGTAAGTTGTGTGACATTTTCTTTATTTACAGAGAACTTGGGTTGCAGATTTTCATCTTAAGTAATTTTTTAAAGTAAATTTTTATAGTAATGTTTGATATAAACTTGTTAAGCAACTTAAGCAACTGAATTTTAATTGAGTTTTTATTCATTGACCTTTTTTGTCATTCTTTGTGCCTGCTTTTTGATTTCTAACATTCTTCTTTGAGCTTATCACTAAGCACTTTGCAAAATATTAATTAGTTGCTCTCAAAGCATCTCTGTGAAAATAAAATGGAAGTAAAATGGAAATGTTCCTGACTTTCTATCCTATCCTCAGGCCACTCATTGACAACACTTCTGTGAAGAATTTCAGCACTTTTTTGGCTTCCAAATTTGTGTCAAAAATATTTTTCATTTTATCAGTTATTACCAACTTCCAAGTTACTTCCTTTTCCTTATTAAGCCTTTGTATATCTTTTCCAGAGTCAGGGCTTTAATGTTTTAATGTCAGTTTGGTAGCTATATTGCTTGGTTGGTTGCATTTTTAGTTTAAATTTAAATTTAAGTGCCTGACAAACAGGTATTTAATAAATATTTATTGAATGAGTATTCTGCATGTGATATGTTTAAGTTGTGCTAAGAGAATTGTGTTTTCTTCTTTTAGTTCTTGGGCTTTGTGTAGGTTCAACAGTGATCTGTTTGGGGAGGGGGAATGAAGTACACAGGCCCTAGATACAGGTGTCATGGCCTGTGCCTTACTAGAGTAGGAAAAGAAGCCTTGAGTATTCGTGGACTACAGACAGAACAACAAAAGTCACTTTTATTCTCTTGTTAGAAAGTGTGATGGGAGCCTCCTTAATTTTTGGGAAGTCAATGTGATTTTTCTTGAGACAGGAGATTGAGATTATCAAATGATCACTGAATTGCCAAAAATAAGCCCTGTAAAAATAAGGAAACCAGAAAATCTGCTTTTAGCGAAAATAATTTAAACCACTAAAAGAATGATACCTTACAACGCCATACTGAAAAAAATGTGGATTAGATTTAGGCAAGAAAATATACAACTATCTATTGCTCTCCATTTATATATCTAAAAGAAAGTCTAACTTTACTAGATAGGTTGTATTAAATTAATGCATTTAGCCCTAAAATAAACCTCTGTATCTAGTTAAAAAAATACATGAAATGGACAATTTCCTTGAAAGATACAAATTACTGAACTGTATTCAAGAAGAAGTAGATAAGCAAATTGAATTTGCAGTCTGTGAAGCAATGCCAAGTCCAAATACGTTCACTGGGGAATTCCGTGAAATTTGTAAAGAAGGTAGTAATATCAACTCCGTACATATTCTGCTAGAAGATTGAAATGGAAGGAATACTTCTTACCCCACTTTATGAGGCTGAAGTTTCCATGAAACTACAAACCAAAGACAGTATAATAAAAGTTCTTACTAGTATTCCTTATGAACATGGATACAAAAATCCTTAATAAGATTTTAATAAATTAAATCTGGCAATACATATAAAGGATTATATATCATAACCAAGTAGGATGGATCCTAATAAGGTAAGATTGGTTTAATTTTAGAAAATTAATCATTGTAATTCACTGTATTAAGTGACTGAAAAAAAACACTCAACAATTCTCTAAGTAGATGAAGAATAAGCATTGAACACCCATTAATATTAAAAACTCATACTAAAATAGAATTTCTTCAATCTGATAAAAATATCTATAGGAAACCTACAACTAACATCATAATTAATGATGAAATAGTAAATACTTTTCTTCTGATTAGAAACGAGGTAGAGGCGTCCATTCTTACCTCTTTTGTTTAGCATTGTTCTGTAGGTTCTAAACATTGTGAAGAAGCAGAAATAAATAGGATACAGATTTGAGCAGAAGGAGCAAAACTTTATATTCATAGTCGAGATGATCATCTTTCACAGTTTGAATCCTAAAAGAAAAAGCTTAAAGAAAATGTGATGAATTATATTTCAGTAGAATTAAACCTTTACTCTTTAAAAGGCAAATATGAAAATGAAAAATCAAGCTAAAGATTATGAGAAAATATTGTAAAATTTATATTTGACAAGGTACTAGTGTCTATGTTCTTTATTCTATATATGTACTATATTCTTTAGAACTCTTACAATTCAGTAAGGTATAGGCCATACTTTTTTTACAAGAGCAAAAGATTTAAACATTCTTCATTCAGCAAAATAGGTATTCAAAAACCAAATAACCACATGAAAATATATGGTTAATCTTATTAATCTTTAGGAAAATATAATTTTAAATGAAATAATACTACCAAAAAAATAAGTAATACTATGTAGTTATTTTAACTGAAAAAAACAAAAAAACAAGAAAGGATAATACCAAACCACTGGTCAGGATGTGGAGCAAATCAGATTTGTTGAGATATAATTTCCAACAAATAAAACTAGTCAGTTGTAATGAACAATTTGAAGGATATTATTGACAAATATATCAGCTTATTCATATTATCCTAAACTGAGAACAACCTAAATATCCATAAATACATTATGATACATCCATATACAATGGAACAATACTTAATAAAAAGGAATTAACGCTACGCATAGGAAACAACATGGAGGGATGTCAACAATATTGTGTTAAAACACAAGCCAAACTGCATCCTGAATGACTCCATTTATAGAGTTCTAGAAGAGGCAAAAATTAGTAATGAAACCAGATTGGTACTGCCAGCTGCTGTGGCTGGAGGAAAAGGGGGTCATGAAGGAACTCTCATAGGTGACCTAATTCTTCTAATCTTCTATTTCATGATTGCATTGGTAGTTACATGACTGCAATTTTTTATTTTATTTTTTTAAGATTATTTATTTATTTATTTGACAGAGATCACAAGTAGGCAGAGGGGCAGGCAGAGAGGGAGAGGGGGAAGCAGGCTCCCTGTTGAGCAGAGAGCCCGATGTGGGGCTCCATCCCAGGACCCTGGGATCATGACCTGAGCTGAAGACAAAAGCTTTAACCACTGAGCCACCCAGGCACCCCCTACTGCACATTTTTTAAAAAATACATCAGATTGTTTGCTTAAAATTGATGAATTTTACTATGTGTAAATTATTTCTCAGGAAGTCTGATTTTAAAAACTTAGTGACAAGAATGGCATTCTTTTCTATTTCTGCAAATCTCTTTGATGTCTCGCTTAAATAGAGGGTATCCTGAGTCTCCTTGAGCTTTTGCATTTAAACTGTTGCCATGTGTTTTTTTTTTATTAAAGTATATGAAAAATATCCAGCCTGATGCAGATAGTTAATTGAAAAGAGGGAAGTATTTCGGTAGATTTTTAAGGTAATCATGGATATTCTTGGCAAGTGTTATTTCAAAATAGAAAGGTTATTTACAGTGGAATTTGAAATCTGTTAATGAAGTTTCTGTCCTCTATTGCATAAAAATCCCTGGTCTGTCATGTGCTTTGAATGGACCTTTTACCTGTGAATGTAGTGTTGTTTGTTGGTTATTTGGAAAATACTGATTCATTGAGTTGCAAATGTTTGCATGTTTATATTACATTTATATTATATAATGTGAAAAATAGCATTCCTTAGTTTTACCACCAGTCTTTTTTTTTTAATTAACATATAATGTATTATTTGTTTCAGGGGTACAGGCTTGTAATTCATCAGTCTTACACAATTCACAGTGCTCACCATAGCACATACCCTCCCCAATGTCCATCACACAGCCACCCCATCCCTCCCATCCCCCTCCACTCCAGCAACCCTTAGTTTGTTTCCTGAGATTAAGAGTCTTGTATGGTTTGTCTCCCTTTCTCACCACCAGTCTTATCAGAAAAGTTAAGTATGGGAAGTTGTACAAAATGGTGGATACAAGTTATCCAAAATTCTTGATTTTCCCTGAAAGCTATTCTTTTATATTTGGCAGCAAATACTGTTACTTGTTTTTCCTGAAGTGGCAACTTCCTTCCCTCATTTATTTTTGAGAAAATATATTATCCAAGTATGAATAATCACAGTTTGTCTACTGTTCTTTCAAATAAAAACAATGTTCATTTTAAAAGTGGCTAATTTAGCTCACAACTGAAATAATTACACAGGTGCTTCTGCAGGGCACTTTGGGTATGTAGCAGAAGTGCTATATTTATAGTTCTCATTTTACCTCTGAGGTTATTAAAAAGGTACTCCAGGGTCAAAATTTAATAAGATTAATAATTTTCTTACTGCTTCATCAAGGATATTCTTAAGTAAGATTGACTTTTTAAAAATGGGTGGTATATGGTCATGTAGAATATAGTGATTACTGGTACAGTTCAGGGTCACTTCCTTGGCTTATGCTAAGACACTCATGGTTTTATCTACCATTACTATTGCACTGTCTGTGCAATAGTGTTTTTATTACACATATGTCAGTGTAACAACAAAAAAAAGGCAAATAAAATAGGTTTTAGCCTCATTTGCCCTCTGAAAGAGGCTCAGAGATCTTCAGCAGTCAACCAGTGCACTTGAAATTCTGCTGTTTCAGAGTGTAGAGGATGGGTGGGGAGGCAGCGGAGAAAACTGAAGGAGTGGCCTGGAGATAGGAGTAGAACTTGGAAATGTGGTATCAGAAAATCTAGGAAAACAAAGTGTTTCAAGAAAGGAGATATGATGAATTCTGTCAGATGCTACTGTAGATGGTTGAGTAAGAGATGGAAGGTTGAGTAAGAGATGGAAGGCATCAGTACATCTCACAACTCAAGTGGTACACTAACTTCTGCAAGAACAGTTTCATTAGAGAAGAGGCATCAGAAGCACACCATGTCGGCTGAAACACATTGGAGGGGAGGAGGTGAGACTTAAGGTGGACAGCTCTTTGGGGGAGGTTTTACTATGTCAGGGAGAGCAGAAAAATGAGGGCGTAGCTGGAGGTGGATGTTGGTCAAGGGATGGTTTTGTTTGTTTTTCAAGTTGGGAGATAACATAGTGGCTTTCAGATCTTTTTTGACTGCAGCCCAAGGTGAGAATTATATTTATTTATTTTAAAGATTTTTTTTTTTTTTTAATGTGTCAGAGAGAGAGAGAGTACAAGCAGGGGGAGCAGCAGAGGGAGTGGGAGAAACAGACTCGCCACTGAGCAGGGAGTTAGACATGGGGCTCGATCCCAGGACCCCAGGATATGACCTGAGCCAAAGGCAGATGCTTATAACTGAGCCAACCCAGCACCCTGAGGATTATATTTTAGATATAATTCCCTTCTCATTTTTTAAAAGATTGTATTGAGATGTTTGCAAATGATGTTTGCATTCCCCCTCCCCCAACCTTAAATGGCCCCAACCTTAGAAAAAATTATCTTCTATCATTTTTCTCTCAAAATTTCAGTGACTTTGAAAACAATATAAGTAGTGAGATAAATATGTTCCAAAGCCTGTTGGTTATGCTTATCCAAACCACCCATATTGCATCCTACTCTCTCTCTCTCTTTTTTTTTTTTCCTAATATTTTATTTATTTGACAGAGAGAAATTACAACTAGGCAGAGAGGCAGGCAGAGAGAGAGGAGGAAGCAGGCTCCCCGCAGAGCAGAGAGCCCGATGCGGGGCTCCATCCCAGGGCCCTGAGATCCTGACCTGAGCTGAAGGCAGAGGCTTTAACCCACTGAGCCAACCAGGCACCCCCCTCTCTCTCTTTTTTTAATAAGACTTTATGTTTTTAGAGCAGGGAAATGTTACAGAAGTTCCCATATATCCCCCATGCCTGCATATGCATGACTTCTCCCATTATCAACAACCCCTACCAGAGGGTACACTTGTTATAGTTGATGAACCTACATTAACACATCATAGTCACCTGAAGTCCATACTTAGGGTTCATTTTTGGTGTTGGAGAGAGTTACAATGACATGCATCACTGTGGTATCCTGCAGAGTATTTTCACTGCCCTTAGAATCCTTTGTGCTTCCTCTGTTCATACCTTCTGCTACCAAACCCCTGGCAACCACTGGTCTCTTTATTACCTGCATAGTTTTGCCTTTTCCAGAATGTCACATATTTGCCATCATGTAATACGTAGTCTTTTCAGATTGTCTTCTGTCACTTGGCAATATGCATTTAAAGTTTCTCCATGTCTTTTCATGACTTGATGGTGCTTTTCTTTTTAGTTCTGAATAATATTCCACTGTCTGGATGTACTAATAGCTTATCCATTCAACAACTGAAGGACATCTTAGTTGCTTATTCTTGCCATTTTTAATGTACTCTGGCACTTTCCATACTACTCTTATTATTTCATTAAGAAAAAAAAATGCTGGTCTATACCTAGTTGTTTTCATAACCCACACTCTCACTTCTAGCAGAACAGTCTCAGGTGTATTTGTATGCCCACGGGAAAGGTGCATAAGAGGAGGAAATTGTTGATGTGAGACAGGGAGAGGGTAAGTAAGTACAGGTGCTGTCTCTTTGAGAGAACCTTAGTGATGGAATCCAGAGGGTAATTTAGGGCTTGGCTTTTTTTTTTCCCCCAAGAGAATAGATCTACACCTTTATTTATTTACTTTCCAATTAGCTTAAATACTTGAGGGGTACAGCGTTACACGGATTCTATGGCCAATGGCATAGCAGGAAGGTTGCTTTGGAATTTGGCATGAACCATGCCACTGTTACCATGAGCACGAGTTACCTTTCCTCTGATTCCTCTGGTTTTGTTTGGCTTGCCACCAGCAGTCACTGTCGTGTTCTTTGTTTTGTACACATAAGCACGTCTCTTGCCTAGGTAGAATTCAGATTCATCTCTAGCATAAATACATTTAATTTTAAGAAGAGCTGTGTGTTCCCTCTGGTTCCGGAGACCTGGCTTATAGCCAGCAAAAATGGCCTTGGACCACAGCCTCCAGAGCTATTTGTCGTTTTAGGAGTCCTGTTCCCAGCAGACCTCCACAGGTTCCAAGATGGCCAGGTGTTGGCATTTAATTGCTGCAAGGACAGTTACTTCTCATTCAATACAAGGAAGATAGAGCGTATGTGCACAGATGAAGGGATGGTAGTTGGAAGATGACAGGGCTCTGGTTAGAATGTTCCTGTGTTTTCAAAAAAAAAAAAAGAATGTTTCTGTGTTCTCAAAGTAGTGTGAGGCCAGCCGAGAAGGGAGTTTTGCAGGTCTGGAAAAGTGTGACATGGTCATTTTGGAGAATAGTAAAGCAGTGTTTGCTAGAGAAAGTGAGAAATTTGTACAGCAGTGTTGAGTGCCCATTTTAGGCTTATGTCATGAATTTACAGTGAAACTGGTCAGTTCAGGGCTAAATGAATATGCCCTTAGTGAGTGTTAGCCATTACTATTACTCTCTTCTCCATCCAGGTTTAGATGCTTGGGTGTCCTAGGTGGTTGGTGAAAAAAATGCATGAGATTTTACTTTGGGAGACACTGACTCCAAACTTGTTCTGTGACTTAAAGTAGTTGACTGAGTATCTCAGTATCATCCTTCTGGAGGATGAGTCTGTCCTATTCTTGTGACAGCCTGGCTTTGGTCTTGTGTACCGCAGGGTTCACGGGCAGATCCAGAGATGCTTTGGCTGTAGAAGCTTGTCTAAAAAAGTAGTTAAGGGGTGGTGAAGAAGTGAAGGGCTTGACTTGGAGAGGCAGAAAAGGTGATAGAATTCAAGTATTAAAAATCTTGAAGAATATCAGTTGGTTGAATGTGGGGCTTATTCATCAGCTTCCACACTTATCTCAGCCACTTAATATTTTTAAGAGGTAAATTCAGGGCATCTAATTAGCAGAACTGAGAGTTTAAACTCTAAAGTACTCCTTGCCAGATGGCACAGCTCCTAAAATGAGGTGAAGAGATGAATGGGAACAATTTTATTAGTCATAATCTCTTAGCATTGTTCATCTTTTGAGCAGAGGTTATTGGACTCTTTGGGCTAAAGCCAGAGCAGTGGCTGCCATTTACTTTTTGGTTTCCAGCCTAGCTGTAGGGGTAATCAGATCAAACAGAGAAAATCTCTTTTAAACCTGGGCTTTTATTACTTCAGAGGAGAAGGTCATTAAGCCTTCTTAACTCTTAATGAGATTACTTGAGCAAGTTTCTTAAGTAATTCTTACACCCATAATTCCACGTATGCAATGGCCTTCCTGGGAGAAGACCTAGACCAGATCTGACCAAATTTCATAGACCCCATAGTGCTGTGTTACCCTTGCCTAACAGAAACCATATAGTGATGGTGGTGGTCTCCCACTGACTCTGGGGAGCTGAAGGAAGTATATAATAATTATCCTCAAATGAACAGAGTTAAATAGGACCTGAAAGAAATCACCTAGCTTGTTTCCTAGGTAGGATCTCACCTATTTCTGAAGAGCTAACTTTTACCAGTAATCTTTGTTATGGCCAGCCCAGATTTCTTTTGCTGGAATTTTAACCAAGCCACCATGTCAGTTTCATGGGGAGTTTTACATGTACTGTACACATAAATATATTGGGATTAGGAGCAGTCTCTCCTTAATGTCCAAAGTACAGTCACATTTATAGGTCAGGAATATTGAAATCAATGTGCAAATGGAGGAAAAACTGGCTTCTTCCACAGTGGGGAGGGAAGTCAGTTTGACCCTTCGCCCTGCAGGATTTTGCATGTCTGTAGACAAGAATAATTTTCCGTTGCCATCAGTTATCTACAATTTACAGAGCTATAACATAGCTCAAAGGCAGCGAATGCCTGAATCTTGGAAGGGTAGCACTAGGAAAGGCATAGTTTTCAATAAAAGCACAAATTTTTTTCTTACACTCATTTATTCTTAATATTGTGCCACAGGGAAAGTGTTGGTTACCATATGAAAATGGTCTCAAAACATGAATTATTTGCAGTATGACTCTAAAATACATTTTTACAGAATTTATGACATCATTTTGAGCCATGACTTAAGTGTATGAGGGTGCTAGATAAGTCAAGTGCAACCTCAGCTGTCTGAACTATAGCTCAAGATCAGAAATAGACGTCCTAAAGGCTGTGCTCTAACAACGCCTGGCCATTCTTTATTGAGTAAATGAATGTACATTAATAATGGTGACATTGAAATCAGGCTTATGTTATCTTCAGATTATTAAAGTAGCAGCTGTTATTAAGATTGGTGTAATTATGATATCCTGAGATAAGGTAGATTGGGGGTAAGAGGTGGATGTTAAAGGGATCTTTTGGGATATTAAAGGGATCTTCGCAAGAGAAAGGGAATCCAAATGGATATCCTTTGTTTTTATAATCCAGCTTTCCTGGAGGCTTCTGCTTTTATACTCAGATAGTGTTCTCATGTTAGTAGTCTTTTGTTTCTTGGGTGTTAGAATGGTGTCTTTTGGATATAGTTAAGAAAGTGGTATCTTTCGTGCTTTATCAAAAACCTTTCAGAGTATGAGATTTGGGGGGAAAACCTATAGTAGCAAATTAGGAATATCCTGTTTCCATGTTTGTACCTGAGGAAAGGAAGAAGATAAGAAAAGAGAGGCTTCCATGACCCCTAGGTCTATGTATTTTTTGTGCTTTCCAGTTTGTAAATTTTTTTTTTAAAGATTTTATTGATTTATTTGACAGACAGAGATCACAAGTAGGCAGAGAGGCAGGTGGAGAGAGAGGAAGGGAAGCAGGCTCCCCGCTGAACAGAGAGCCCAATGCGGGGCTCGATCCTAGGATGCTGGGATCATGACTTGAGCCGAAGGCAGAGGCTTAACCCACTGAGCACCCAGGTGCCCCTCCAGTTTGTAAATTTATTGCAAGTGATTCCCAAGGATTTTTTTTTAAAGATTTTATTTATTTATGGGAGAGAGAGAGTACCAGTGAGCAAGCGGGGGTTGGGAGCAGAGGGAAAGGAAGAAGCAGACTCCAGCTGAGCAGGGAGCCCAACTTGGGACTTCATTTCAGGACCCTGGGGTCATAACCTGAGCTGAAGGCAGATGCTTAACCCACATATAACTGAGCCACCCAGGTGCCCCAACAAGAATGTTCTTGAGCAAGTTTGTACACGTCTTGATACTCAGTATGTCAGCATAACAAAAATACAGCTTTTACAGTCCTTGCTTTACTAAGAAGATCTTTTGAATTTTAGGTAAAAAACATCAGAATGAATTTCGGCTTCTGGTGGATCAGGCCAAAAAAGGATACAAGAAAACTGTTGAAATATCAAAAAAAAAAGTAACAAAAGAAGAAGATGGACCTACAGAAAAGCTATTACCTATTTGCGTGGGTAAGAGACTAATTACAATTAGTAACTAAAAACAAATGTGTTGAATTTCACTATTTAAGATTTTATTTATTTAACTTAGAGCAGGGAGAGGGGCAGGGGAAGAGGGAGAGAGAGAATCTCAAGCAGACTTCCCGCTGAGCACAGAGCCCAACACAGGGCTTGATCTCATGACCCTGAGATCATGACCTCAGCCAAAACCAGGAGTTGGACACTTAACCACCCAGGTGCCCCTTAATTTCGCTATTTGTTTTTAATATGAAAAGAAAGTAAAACAATGGGAATTTACCTTTTTATTACATATCTGAAGTGGAAAAAGTATTTTTAGACATACAGCTGTTGTTGAATATAAACTAAGTTTGTTACTGTGGGGAAAATGATTGGGAGATGCCCTGATGACAAGTTTCTAAAATCTTTGGTTTAATGGTAAATCGGAAGTTTCTTAGTTGTTTCAGCCTAAGGACGTTTTTTAGGTGTAGGATTTATTGCTGCACATCTTCAAATATTGTACAAATAATTTATTTTAATTTTTATTTATTTATTTGACAGGGAGAGAGAGGGAGCACAAGCAGGCGGAGTAGCAGGCAGAGGGAGAGGGAGAAGCAGGCTCCCTGCAGAGTAAAGAGCCTGACATGGGGCTCGATCCCAGGACCCTGGGATCACGACCCAAGCTGAAGGCAGTTGCTTAACCAACTGAGCCACCCAGGCGCCCCATATTGTACAAGTAATTTTTATCTTAGAATAGTTTTTGCTATAGGTCACTGGTATTTTGGATGGAATGTTCTGCTAAAAAGTCTGAAGCTTATAAACTTCAGGTAAATTCCCATTGTTTTACTTACTTTTCATATTAAAAATAAATAGTGAAATACAGCACGTCCTTAATTTGGGTCCATTTTAAGTTTGAGATTAATATCATACTTCTCTTGTCAGGGCTTTGGGCCAATGAACAAAACAGAATCAGTGGAGGAAAGTGCACATAAAAATTCCTTTTTTTTCTCTTTATTGTGATAAACTATATATAATATTTATCATTCTAACCATTCATAAATGTACAATTCAGCAGCATTAAATACATTCAGAATGTTTTATAATAGCCCCCACCATCTAGACCCAAAACTTTTTCATCATCCAGCATAAGCTCTGTACCTATTAAAAATAGTAACTCTCTTGCCCTTTCCCAGCCACACTCTGGTAATCTCTGTTCTATTTTCTGTGTGGATTTGCTTACATTAAGTACCTCATATAAGTGGAATCATACTAATATTTGTCCTTCTGTATCAACTTATTTCACTAAGCATAATATTTTCAAGGTCCTGTTGTACCAAATATCAAAATTTCATTGCTTTTTATAACCAAATAATATTCCATTGTGTGTACATGCCACACTTTGTTTATCTCTTCATCTGTAATGGGTTTCACCTTTTGGCCATTGTGAATAATGCTCTATGAAGATTGGTGTTCAAATACATGTTCACGTGTCTGCTTTCCATTCTCTTGGGTATATACCTAAGGATGGAGTTTCTGATTCTTAAGATAATTCTTTGTTTACTTTTTGAAAAACCACAAAACTCTTTCCAAAGTGGCTGTACCATTTTACATTCCTGCCAGTAGTGCTTAATGATTCCAGTTTCTCTATATCCTTGCCACACCCGTTCCTATTTTTTTTTAACCATAGCCATCAAGGTAGGTGTGAAGTGAATATCTTATGGTTTTGATTTACATTTTCCTAATGACTAAAAATGTTGAACATCTTTTCATATACTTTTTGGCTATGTGTTTTTCTTTGAAAAAATGTCTACTTGTGCTCTGCTCATTTTTCATTTGGTTTGTTTGGGGTTTTTTTTGTTGGTTTTCTTTTAGGAATTCTTTATATAATCTGGATATTAATCCTTTTCCATGTATATGACTTGCATATATTTGTAAATATTTTCTTGGTTGTCTTTTTGCTTCCTTCATAGTTTCTTTTGTTGCATAAAGGTGCTTAATTTTGATGAAGTCCAATATATCCATTTTTTTCTTTTGTTATCTGTGCTTTTGGTGTTATATCCATGAAATTGTTGCCAAATTGTTCATGGAGATATTTCTCTTTGTTTTCTTCTAGGAGTTTTATTGTTTTAGCTTTTATGTTTAGGTATGTGATCCTTTTTGAGTTAATTTTGGTGTGTGGTGTAAAGATTCAACTTCATTCTTTTATGTGTAGATAAAGCACCAGTTTCTAAAAAGACTATCCTTTCCAAAGAGAATGCTCTTGATATTGTTGAAAATGAATTGACTGTGTATGTAAGGGTTTCTTTTTGTACCCTCTGTTCTGTATGTTTGTTCTCATGTCAGTACTATACTGTTTTATTTTTTTATTTTTTTATTTTTTTTAAAGATTTTATTTATTTATTTGACCAGAGAGAAATCACAAGAGGCAGGCAGAGAGAGAGGAAGGGAAGCAGGCTCTCCGCTGAGCAGAGAGCCCAACGTGGGGCTTGATCCCAGGACCCTGAGATCATGACCTGAGCCGAAGGCAGCGGCTTAAATTAACCCACTGAGCCACCCAGGCGCCCCAGTACTATACTGTTTTAATTATGTAGTTTTGTTATACATTTCAAAGTCAAGGTGTATGAGTATTCCAGCTTTATTCTTCCTTTTCAAGGTTGTTTTGACTATTTGGGTCCCTTGAGATTCCATGTGAATTTTAGGAAGAATTTTTCTATTTCTGCAAAAGTACCTTTGGAATTGAAGCTGTAGATTGCTTTAGGTACTTTCGATATTTTAAAGAGTATTGTCTTCCAGTTTATGAACACAGGATGTCTTTATTTATGTCTTCTTTAATTTCTTTCAACAATGTTTTGTAGTTTTCAGCACTTCAGTTTTTCACCTCTTTGGTTAGATTTATTCCTAAGTGTTACTGTTTTACATGCTGGTGCGTTCTTTTCCACTCCCCCCCCGCCCCACCCAAGTCTCCTGGTAACATTTAGTAGGTTGCTGCCTGAGTATGTACCTCGTGCACTTTGTGAACAACTTGAATGTGTTCGTGTTGAAGGATTTTCTTAGAAAGTAGTTTAGTTCCTGAAAAAAAATCTGGCTTAATATCTCAGATTGGGAGAACATTTTGCTTACTAGTTGAATGTCTCTTGAAAATGATTGATTACTTATACTCAGGGCTGTGCATTATATATGTATATGGCCATAAATACTGCTCTTTGTGGGGTTCAGAGTTGATTACTGCTTCTAGGTTGTTGTACATGAATGCATGTGTCTGAGAAGGGTGGAGAGTGTGGGAGACAGGAGGACAGACAGACTAGCACAACTAACTGGGAAGTTGAGCTCTGTGCAGCATCATACAACCAGTGTAATTTTTGTTCTTTGGCATCAACTTGGTCATTGAAGTGCCAATATAAGTGAAGAAGATACATGTTCTCTCAAGTAAATCCTTCATCTGTTTTTGTCGCCTGTCTTCCGGGATGCTTAATGTCAGAGCCTCAGAGTGGTCTGCTCTGTTTGACATTCTTTTCTGACATCTGTGGACAGATAACGAAAGATAATTGACTTTTAGTGCGCACTAATTGTTGAATGATACTTGTCCCCCAAGACGGAATTTATATTGGAGAGGCTTATATAAGAGGGGAAGAAGTATGAAAAGAATATAAGCCAGGTGCAAAAATAAAAGATAGTTTTAAGTTGAATTCCTGCTCCCTGGTTTGTCAGCTTGATTGCATTCTCCTGTCCAGGTGAGTGTTGAATTGTCTGGGTCACTGAGTTTACTGGGTGATTGATTCTTCTTAATGGGATCCGGGGTGTCTCTTTACAAGAGATCGTCAAGCTCCTGGGTGGTTTTTGTGGTTACCTTCTTCTTTTCTTTTCCCAGATAAACATTAGAGGGTACAGTTCAATTTTGGTAGTGATTTGGCTTATTGAAGGCCCGATGTCAAGAGTGTATTTATAGATATTACACTTTTGTGATGTATGCTATTCTTTAGTATAACTAAAACTGTTTATTTCTGGAGAAATCTTGACTGTATGGACTTGGAAAGGTTTCTTTTTGAAGAAGCTGTCTTATTCTTTTTCCATAAATTTTCTCTTTATGACAAAGCTTTGACAGTTTTTTTAGTGTCTTTTGTTGAAGGTCACTTGCCTGTGCAAGCACACTGGATGAGTGATGTGTGAAAGCTCTGCTTCTCTGTGAGGAAACTTATGAAAGGGGGCTCTATACTACTAGCACGTGTGGCTTGCATGCTAAGTACTTACTCAGTTCCTGAATCTTAAAGACAGTGCAGCTGAAATCCTAGCAGAGTCCTGGAACGGGTCATGAGGGAGAGTCCTGGGCACTGAGGAATCCTTCATGGATATTATTTTCTGCACTTACATTTGCAAATATTTGGTCATACCTGTATGTTATATTCTTTTTTTTTTTTTTTTTTTCAAAGATTTATTTATTTGACAGATAGAGATTACAAGTAGGCAGAGAGGCAGGCAGAGAGAGAGAGAGGAGGAAGCAGGCTCCCAGCCAAGCAGAGAGCCCGATGCGGGGCTCGATCCCAGGACCCTGGGATCATGACCCGAGCTGAAGGCAGAGGCTTTAACCCGCTGAGCCACCCAGGCGCCCCCTGTATGTTATATTCTTGCAGACACTCTCTGTATGCCTCCAGCTTCCCTTATTTTTATTTTATTTTTAGCAAGAGACCTCAGAAATTCAGGATATGACAAGGGATACATAGAAATAGGACATGTATTAGATCAAACAGAAATACTAGTTATGTCTGATTAGTTTTCTTTTTCCGTATTGAATATTAGATCCTATTTAGTAGACTAAGAGAAATATCCAGATGGATTCACTACCACATAGTAGTCAGTGACAAATATAATAGTTCTTTTTTTTTTTAATATTTATTTATTTATTTGAGAGAGAGCGAGCACGAGAGCAGGAGGAGGGTCAAAGGGAGAGGGAGAGAGAGAATCTTTAAGCAGACTCTCTGCTGAGCAGGGATCCCAGCACAGGGCTTGATCTCAGGACCCATGAGATCATGACTTGAGCCAAAACCAAGAGTTGGACGCTCAACCGACAGCCACCAAAGTGCTCTAAGCCCGTGTTTTTTTTATTAATTGAATTTTTAATCCTTTTTTGTTGTGCTTCATATGTTTGTCCATCTTCTCTCACCCGTGAAATATGCAGGAATTCTTCAGTAATATTGTATAGAAGCCTCATTAGAATGACACAGTTCACTACTCCTGATTTTAAAAGGAAATTTTATTTTTACTTTTTGTTATATTTTATTTTTTAAAGATTTATTTATTTGAGAGAGTGAGTGAGAGCATAAGCAGGGGGAGTAGCAGACAGAAAGGGAGAAGCAGACTCCCTGCTGAACACGGAGCCTGATGACACAAGCTCAATCCCAGGACTGTGAGATCATGACCTGACTCGAAGGCAGATGCTCAATCTCATAGGCTTGATCCTGGGACTCTGGCTAATGACTTGAGTAGAAGGCAGACTCTTAACCAACTGAGCCACCTAGGCCGCCCCAGAAATTTTGTTTTTAAATTAATTAAAATGGAAATACCTGGGGTGGACAGTATAAATAGATGGCCCATGGTAGTGTTGATTCTTACTCTCTGACTGTTGCTAGAGTTTTGGAGTCAATGTTAGATAAACTTCCATTTTACTAAGTATAAGTAATAATATTAAATGTTGTAGAAATAATAGGTCATAGATTTTCTGGTACTCTTAAATGTTTTTTTTTTTCTTTCTTTCTTTTTTTCCTTTTTAGAACAGGAAGATAGAAAAGTGAAATTCTCAGACACTTCCCCTGTAACTAACCACTTCTCTCAATCAAAGCTGGAATCCCCAGGGAGAATGGAGCCTGACAGACCAGATGATTCTTCCAGTTGTACTGATATTCAAGAAGAAGCTCTTTCTTCATCAGAATCAGACTCATTCAATAGGTAAGAAACCTGTATTACCTGATTGTTTTAGACTTCTGTTTCCTGTGCATGTTAAGATAGATAGGCAGAAATAATTAGAAAATAACTTTGAGGCCTGGGGTAGTTCACTGTTCTTCCACCTCAGTCTCCTCTTCTGCTTTGTAACTTGCACACTAATAGCAAGCAGGGAAGCATGTGGGAGAGTATTGCAGTAGCCGTATGTATTTTTCCTGGAGTTGGAAAAGGGAGCATGATAGGCATTGATGTTGTTGACAATGAGTGAAGAAGATAAAGACAGCTACACTAGAAAATAAAAATGACCAGAAAGACAATGCAGAGGAGACTAAAACAAAAAAGAATAATTTAATTGAGCCAAGTAAGAACGGATGGGGAAGCTTTAAAAATGAGAGATTTAGAGGTGAGTTGTTTTTCCAAATGATTTTTTAAAAGATGTTTATAAGGGACACCTGGGTGACTGTCAGTCAGTTAAGTGTCTGCCTTTGGCTCGTCATGATCCCAGGGTCCTGGGATCAAGTCCCGCATTGGGCTCCTTGCTCAGCGGGGAGTCTGCTTCTCCCTCTGCCTGCCACTGTCCCTGCTTGTGCACTTGCTCTATCTCTCACAAATAAATAAATGAAATCTAAAAAAAAAAAAAAGTATTTTTAAAAGATAACAGACATAGAGTTAAATCATTGTATGTATGTATACAATATATGTATAGATATGTGTGTGTTTATAACTTTTGTGTTCTGGCATTTCATTTTATATCATAAATCGTTTGTACCCATGTTTCTCTCTCATCTTTTATAGCTGTTTTTCAGTCGGTGCAGCGTTCTCTTCTAGTTCTGTACCATAAATGACCAGATTGTTCAGTTTCTTTTAGATATCTACATTTTCCTGTGTTCTACTTACACCTAAAACTGAGGTAAAGCTCTCTCTATATAGAGCCTTTTGTTTCTAATCAGTTATTTTTAACTCTATTTTGACCATGTAGGTGTTGCTGCCTTCTGAGTGAATTATACCAATTTTAAATGCTACCATCAGCATGTAAATGTTTTAGAAATTATTTAATCTTTGATAATTTCTTCATTTAAGAATTAACAAAGCTCTAGAATGATATGTGTATATATCATTGTATATATCTATGTCTAAACTGAAACATCAAATTAAGAAGAAATTTTTTTGTAAGAGGAGTATACCCAAAGACCCTCTGCTTTCCTAGGATTCTTGGGAAACTGTTTCATATTATTCAGGGTGATATTAGGGGAAAATGTTCTCCCCTCACCCCTAATGTTTTCAGTGTCAGTAGCATATCTCAAGTTGGGTAAGTGACCTGTGTGTTGTCCCGTTTTGTCTGAGGGCATGATACTGCTGCAAGGTTTCTCTACATCAGGCTGTTCTCCAAGTCCAGTAAGCAGTATTTGTTTTTAAATACAAGTCATGTAGGAATGCAGGGTAAAAATGGGGAAAAATCAGAGTTCAGGGGAGTAAGAGTTCATTTTTAACCATACTCATAGAATTCGTGAGTCTCTGGGAATGCCAGGGGGAGTTTGAATTTGAAGTGGGGGAATGGAAGAAAGTGAGGAGGAAATGCATGGCAGCCAGATGTATATATATATTTTTTTTTTCTAAATATTTTATTTAACAGAGAGAGAGGTCACAAGTAGGCAGAGAGGCAGGCAGAGAGAGAGGGAGAAACAGGCTCCTCACTGAGCAGAGAGCCTGATGCGAGGCTCGATCCCAGGACCCTGAGATAATGACCTGAGCCGAAGGCAGAGGCTTAAACCACTGAGCCACCCAGGCGCCCCGCCAGATGTATATTTAAGTATTTGGATACTTAATATTTGGAGGATAGTTACGTAGGGTGAGTTTGTTGGAGGTCTTAGCCTCAGACAGATTTATTGGCATCAATGAAATGTGAGCAGATTATTAAACCACTGAAAACATTTTTTTAAATGTAACCTCATATTTTATTTCACATTTTAATTAGTTCTGCACGTGTATGTGTCTACATACACACATACACCCATATCCAGTACAACTACTTACTAATTACAAATTTTTAACAGCTGTATTTTGAGATGTAATTTACATACCATACAACTCACTTGTGCCAGTGTACCATTTGATAGTTTTTAGTATGGTCACAAAATTGTACAACCATCGCCACAATTTTAGAACATTTTCATCACCCCAAAAGAACTCTCATACTCATTAGCAGTCACTTCCCATTTCTCCCCAACTTTGCCAGCCCCTGGCAGCTACTCATCTACTTTGTGTCTCTGTAGATTTTCCTGTTCTGGACAGTTCATGTCAGTGAGGTCATACAGTGTGTGGTCTTTGTGACTGGCTTCTGTTATTTAGCTTAATATTTTTAAGGTTCATGTTGTAGCATGTTTCAGTGCTAGATTCCTTTACATTGCAGAATATTACTCTATTGTGTGGGTATACATTTTATTATTCATTTACTAGCTGATGAACATTTGGTGGCTTCTGATTGTAGCCTTACAAGGAAAAAGAATCATTGAGTTCGCTTGCACCCCTTGGAAGCAGAGCTTTAGAGACCATATATGAGGATTTGCTTGGCTTACCCTTAAGAAAGTGAGCAGTGTCCATTATTCATATCTCAAGTTTGAGTAACTGTTAAATACATTGTAAATATTAAATATGCTAATCTTTGAATTTGTAAATTTACTTGTCATTTTGTCAAACTAAGATGACTTTTAAGTTTAAAAGGTGGAGTGTGTTCCTTATATAATACCTCAAAACCATGGTTAAAGGGGTAGTGAGAGTGAGGTGAGCCTTTACTAGTGGTATTTGGTTTGCTATCAGGACAGACCACTGGGCAAGTGATTCAAGAGTAGACTGTAGAGGAGTAAGTATGCAGCAGAAGCCACTCTGGTGGAGCAGGAAAAGTAACATGCTTAGAGTTGAGTGTCTTCGCATCAGGAGCTGCTGGGTGATTTGGGAATCAATTTTTGAAGTCTTCACATATCTATGAAAAACATATAAAAACATCTTATTATTTCAGATCTGTTGGAAAGATGAATTCAGGTAATAGAGAGTCTTGATAATTATGTTTATTCTACTTTTATAAAGACGCTATCAGTTACATTTCCTTCAGTAATGTTGCAAAAATTGGGACTCTGGCTAGACATTGCATCTCCTTCATTCTGAATCTTCAGCTGTATCATAGAGTTAGTCCCACAGGTTATCTTTTATTCTTTCTCTTTTCTTTTCTTTTTTTCCCCCCCTCCTCCCTATTTCTTTTTTTTTTTTTTTTTAAATATTTATTTATTTGACAGAGAGAGATCACAAGCAGGCAGAGAGGCAGGCAGAGAGAGAGGAGGAAGCAGGCTCCCTGCCGAGCAGAGAGCCCGATGTGGGACTCGATCCCAGGACCCTGAGATCATGACCTGAGCCGAAGGCAGCGGCTTAACCCACTGAGCCACCCAGGCGCCCCCTCCTCCCTATTTCTGTTCTGAACTTTGTTAGAGAAAGCTGTCAGCCTGGGCTAATTAGTTCCATTCAAAATTCATGTAATCTGGCCTCAGCTGGGTGCTGACTAGTGAGGCATAGTCTTCTTAGTTACTCTCTATTGCATTTCCCATGGCACCTGTTCCACGCCATTGTCTGTGTATTTCCTCACCTTCAACAGATGCCCTGTCTGCAGTTCACCAAGGCCAGCTAATATGACCTGCCTCCAGCTCTACTTTGCCCTTCTAACTTTTTTTGTAATTTCTGATCTCTTCTTTCCTGTTTACCATAAGAGAAAGACATATTTCTAAAAATTTTTTCCTGTCAGTGAGAAAAAGACATTTCTTTTTTTAAAAATTTTTATTACATTTTTAATTTTAATTCCAGTATAGTTAACATAAGGTATTAGTTTTAGGTGTACAGTATAGTATACAATTCTGTACACTGCTTAGTGCTCCTCATGCTAAGTGTAGTGTTAATCCCCTTCACCTGTTTCATTCCTCTCCCTACCTGCCAACCCTCTTGTAACCATCACTTTGTTCTCTATAGTTAAAAGCCTGTTTCTTGGTTTGTCTCTTTTTTTGCTTTGTTCATTGTTTTGTTTCTTCAGTTCCATATAGGAGTGAAATCATATGGTATTTGTCTTTTTCTAACTGAGTTATTTCACTTAGCATTATACTTTCTAGCTCCACCCATGTTGTTGCAAATGACAAGATTTCATTCTTCTCTATAGTTGAATAGTATTCCATCACACACACACACCCCCCCCTTCTTTATCTATTCATCAATTGATGAACATTTGGGCTGCTTCCATATCTTGACTATTGTAATAATGCTGCTGTAAAGGAGACATATTATTTCTTATGATAAATTTATCTACCTCCTCTAAGACATTGCTTTGCCAGTCATCCCTCGGGTTGGTTCTTGGATGGCCTCTTTCAGCCCTTCCTTTAATCTCTTTCTCTCTCATTCTTCCCACTAAGCAGGAAGTATTTGCTACTTCTATGAACTCATGTAACAGTGAATCTGAATTCCATAGCAGCTTTTTTAAAAGACTTATTTATTTGACAGAGAGAGAGAGAGAGAGAGACAGCAGGAGAGGAGTCACAAGCCAGGGAGAGGGAGAAGCAAGCTTCCTGCTTAGCAGGGAGCCTGACATGGGCCTCTATCCCAGGACCCCAGGATCATGACCTGAGCCAAAGGCAGACACTTAACTGACTGAGCCACCCAGGCGCCCCTGAATTCCATTGCAGTTTATCTAAATCAAATCCTTTCTTGTATTATAGTCATTTGAGTATCTTATCATTCCTATAATTATCCATCCGAGTCATTAAGAATTGAGACTGTCTCTCATTTTCAGAAAAATTTTCTGCCAGTGGTTTACCACTAGTCGGCAACTAGTACTAGACCTTTATTTAGTGAATGATTTATTGATTGTAAGACATAACATCTTTTGGGGCACCTGGGTGGCTCAGTGGGTTAAAGCCTCTGCCTTCAGCTCAGGTCATGATCCCAGAGTCCTGGGATCGAGCCCTGCATCGGGCTCTCTGCTCAGTGGGGAGCCTGCTTCCTTCTCTCTCTCTGCCTGCCTCTCTAGCTGCTTGTGATCTCTGTCTGTCAAGTAAATAAATAAAATCTTTAAAAAAAAAAAAAAAGACATAACATCTTTTGTTTTACATTTTAATGTGTGAAATTGTGATGTGTATTAAAATCAATGGCGTCTTACAGTTGCTGCCCGCCAAGTTTTGGTCATTATGTATTTACTGGTTTGTGAGCATCATGAATCTTCAGACTGTCATTTCACTTGAGTTACATGCATTGTTAGCATTACATTGGGCTGTCATTTAAAATATCTTCCACAAAGTAATGAGAGAAAAAAAGATAAAAGTATGAAGAAAGTACAACAGAGTGTAAGTTTGATGTTAAGTTAATATTCATCATTGGATGAATAACTGCAATTCCATTCTTGAAAAACAATCAAGTGATTTACAGGACATAGGGAAGAAAGATAACCACAAGTCTGAAGACTTGTTATAATTTTGTTAATGAACTATGTGCAGAGGATTTTCTCTTACATGACCAACTGAATGCAGGAGAAATGGTTAAATCCCTTGGAATATATAGATGAAATTTCAAAGTAATAACAGCATGACTGATTCACATGTTGGATGGAAAAGATTATTGTTAGGGTGTCCCACATCAATTTATCAGACCCTTTCTGATGTCTTTGAACAGAAACTGCTTCTAGTCATATGTGATGTGATTGAGGAAACAGACAAATTTAGGAAGTGAATTTGCCTTAGAAGAAATTTCTGGAGACAGTAGTCAAGTATTATTAAGAAATGCTGTTATCTCTGGTGCCGTTGGTAGTGCAAAGGGTTACTTTGTGAGGGAAAACTCACATTTCGTAGATAATGAGTCAGAATAAGAAGATTCCAGCTCTAAATCTGAAGACATTTTGGTAATACTTTAACCAGTTTATTTCAGTTCTTTTTTTTTTTAAATATATACACAACGGTTGTATAAAATAAAAACATATCTACATATATTTATAGAACAATCTGGATATGTAAATTTAAAATTCTAAGTGAAGAGGACGTCTTTTTAAAAAAATATTTATTTATTTATTGAGAAAGAGAGAGTGAGTGAGTGAGTGAGTGGGGAGAGGTACAGAGGAAGAGAATCTTCAAGCAGACTCCCTGCTGGGTGGAGCCCAGTGTGGGGCTCTGTCTCATGATGCATGAGATCATGACCTGAGCTGAAACCAAGAGTCAGTCACTTAACTGACTGAGCCACCCAGGTGCCCCAGGAAGTCTTATATCATAGTTGAATTGACCTTGTTTGTTTTCTAAGTGACATTAAGTAATGGTTCATCTTGCCATCAGTGTTGCCTTGCCATCAGTGTTTTGAAATGCAGTATTTGAATATGAAGGTTTTACTCATTTCAAATACAATTTCATCACCTAGTTGGAAACTTAAAAAGTATGTTATAATACTGGTTGGTAGTAACCTGGCAGAAGACTGTCATGAAGAATAGTGATCCACTGATTAATGCCAGTGTTATTTAGTGACTACAAAACCTAAATAGTCAAAAGAGATACCCAGTCGATTGGGGAAATTAGCTCCATAGAAATCAGGAAAAGAATTCAAAGGGGGAAGAGGACCCATCACAACCAAATGCTTTTAGTAGACTCTTAGCTTATTAGAGATAAGTCGTCTTTATTTATGTGGTCCAACTTTGACTTTCCATAATATTCAGGGATTCGATGGAAAGTTATTACCCTTATTGAGATATTTTCCAACCCTAAAATTACATAACCCTGTTATTTTTGATGAGTGTACTAGTTGGTAAGTTACCTGTGTTCTTTTACCACTTGTCCATTTCAGATCATGAGGTAACCTTCTAGAGTATATTTATTCCTTGTATATTAAAATGTTTCTATCTTTATCCCTTTCATTTTTTACAAAAATTTCTTATTTTTCCCTTTGTATGATAGATTTGTTGCTTTCATTGTAAAACCCCAAATTTTCAAAACCCCTTTAAATTAGATGTTATGCATGTTTATTGTGAAGAATAGAAAATTTAGGTAAACAAAAAGAATAAAATTCCCGAATTTTATCAACCAGAAATAATTTCTGTTAACATTTTCGTGTGCAGATCCTTCTGAAGATAGAGAGATGATAAATAGATAGATAGATAGGTGAACCTTTTTAAAACAAAAGGATCATAGTATTTTATAATTTTTTATGCTTTTTTACTTTTTTTAAAGAGAAAAAGTCATGCTTTTTCAGGTCTAATGTGAGTGCAAATATATTGTGAATTGTTTTGAACTCATGCAGTCATGCTTTAATACAGAGTACAGATCGTACTATTAGACTGTTGAATAAAAATACTAGTTTTCTTTGTATTAGAACAATATTCATACTTACATAATATGGCAGACTGACAACTAAGAATAATCTTATGTTAAGACCCAGTAGGTATATCCAATCCAAATAATTATTAGGATGAAGCTATTTTGTTGCTAACTTGTTTCTTAACTCTTAAGTACTTCTTTAGAATTTGAATTATGAATGCTGTATTAATTCTCTGTTGCCAACCTGAAGACAGATGATAAGCAAATTGATTAGAAGTTTATATTTTTGTACACCTTCTTGTTAGATGATTTCCGGGAGTTCAAGAGACTTGTCCAGATTTCTGTAAATTAACTTATTGTTCTTCTTAATGAAAAAAAGAGAGCTTTTGTTCCCTGAGTTTTGGCAAGCAGAAAAAAAATGCATTTTTATTAAGTGCTACATTATAAAAAAAGATGCTTTTGATTTTGGCCCTTTAGAGAAAGCTTTATCTTCATGCAGGGATGAATAGTGGTCATGCTTTTCTTTGGAAGACTCTCCAGATAATTATTTTAAAAATATGTATTTAGTTCTAGGCAAAGAATTTATAAAGAGACACTGTGTTTTGGCCTAATTGAGGAATTTGAATAAGATCTATAGATTAGATAATAGTAACTATGTCAGTATTTAATTTCCTGATTTTGATAATTTCATCGTGGTCATATTAGTGAATGTGGTTGTTCTGAAGAAGTGCACACTGAGTGGTGAAAGGGGTATGATGGCTCCAACATATTTTCAGTGTTTAAAAAAAATAATAATTTGTGTGACACATAGTCACTTTCTGTAGCTTTGAAATTATTAAATTTAAAAGATTTATTGAAAAGTCATTGTCCATAATCAAAGAAGTTTGTTTATACTAGGAAATTTTCTAATGGAAAGATTTATACTTCTGATTTATTGACCCAAAAAAGTGATAGCCAGTGCTCTACATAGGGTGGTGAGTATGGTTTTCACGTAACTCAGTCAGTCAGTTCAGGACCAACCCAGCTAGGTTATCTCTGCTTTGGTGTGTTAGAGAACTTGGGCTAATGAAGTGGCAACTGGGATTTTGGTACTTAGAAAGACCAACTAATTTCTTCACTTGGTAACGTAGGTGAACGTTTTTGCAGATTCTAGGTGTCGGTCATAAAAGAATCTGAGTCAGAGAAGGTGTGAATGAATACATTTTAATTTTTCACAATTTCTGGCAAAAAGTTCTCTTCTCTGATGCTAAATTAGCAGTGACTTTGTAGGAAGTCCAACCCAGACATAGGCGCAGAATACCAGGCTCTTTGACTGAAAGGCTTAAATTAATCATTGGTCATGTAATTTGATATATGTTGGTGCGACTTTTCTTCACTTTTCAGTCATTTTTGGAAAAGCTGTCTGTCCAGAGTTCTTGAGAGCAAGAGGATAACAACAAAAAACACAGAAATGTGAAGAAATCTTGATTACTATTTATTGGAAAATTTAAGGGATAAATTTCACCCTTTCATAAGTTAGAGTAAACTGAAGAATGATGGCACAATCTTAGGAGAAAAGGTAGTATTGTGACATTCATCTAAGGAATGTTGAATATTGGCATCATCAGCCTGTTGATAAGACCAAGTAGAACTTTTGACTTACTGAAGGAAAGGGGAAACACTACCTCTATCACTGATCAGAGTGGTCCCTTCTAGCCGGAAGGTCAAAGTTGAGATGTGTTTTGAGATTTCAAAGTTTAGTTTCAGGCAGGTCTTTGCCTGCAGGTCTTGGTGAGGATTCGGTAGACCTAAGTTGAAAATTGGTGAATACAGCAATATGGGAATTTTAAGCAGTGAGGAGTACAAAGAATCCTGGGTTATCATGCTTTCTATTGAAAAACTGATGGGGTCTTTTAAGTTTTTGAATTCAAAAATAAAGTTATTCACAGCTTTCATGTTCCTAGGCAAGAGTACCCTGGAATAGTGAAGTATGTTGGTAAATCCTTATTAATGTGGGCAGTAGGGTGTGTGATTTTGATAAATGTTACTTGAGAGCTAAGAGTGTTGCCTATGTTATATCACTTAGCCCACAGGCAAACATTGTAAAGATGTGGAGATGAAAGGTTAAAGGAGTTAAATAAATTGCTTAGGGTGGTATGTATTGTATGTGGCAGTATCAGGATTTGAATCCAGGTATAGTTTACCCTAGATCCAAGTTCTCCTGACTGAAAATGCTACTATGACCAAACTTGCTTGCTCTTCACATTCTTGAAAGAGTGGAACCACGCAGGCATTGAAATGGTTAGATTTCCTGAGAAAACCCCGAGACAAGAATGGAATGGAAATGGTTAATCTGGAAGGTGAAGGAACCACTATGGGGAATGAACACTTGAGACAGGAAGGTGAAGACAGTATTGAAGGGGGCATGTTATCAAACCAGATAGCACTGTGAGCAACTGGAGTTTTTTCAAAACTCCTTAGAACTAGGAGCTGAGTTAACCCAGACAAAAGGTAAGGAAGTCCAGTTATTTGGTTGTGTCTGCCCTCTGCTGCCTGCAGCCTCTCATGCTGGTGACAGAGCAGGCTCCAACAGGGAGAGGACAATCCAACAAAGGCTCTAACAGTTCTGAGTCAAGCCCGTACACTGAAGGGCCAAGGGTAAAGGGATCAGGCAGGGTACCATTGGGATCTGCCAAAGCAGTGATTCCAACTGAAGATAGGAAAATGGTTTGGTTTTATGTATGCTTTATCAGTACAAATGGGGGTGCTCTAGGCTTTTGCCTAGAGCTCTAGTCCAAAAGAGTGTAGGGATGCCTGCAGACTAGGCATTCCAGAGCTAACTGTACCTCTGCATATCTGTTTGCAAAGCACACGTGCCCATTGCTGCCAGGAGTGGAAGAGATAAGGATGTCTGGGGGCTGTTGAAGAAGTGATAGAGAAGGAAATGTCAGGGGAAGAAAGGGACATTATCTAAAAAGCTCTGAGACAAATGCATCCTGCAAACTGATGGGAGAAAATGTGCTTGTTGATGAGAAACGGTTTACTTTTTCATCTTGATAGTAAACTGAAGTATGAAATAATCTATCATCATACTAAAGTTTACCAGCATACTGAATAAAAATCTCTTGGCCTTAGGTAGAAAATCACAAACACAAAACTGGGAGTTCTGATTGTCGGATATATTTCCTTACCATCCGCTTTGTTTCTACTTAATAGAGATAACTGTATTGTTGATGACCCTTGTGTGTATGGACATCCTCTCCCACTTCTGAAGTTACTCTGCTGGCTGTAGCACAATAGGCCTGCTGGTCTTTTTTGGGAAGGTCTTTTGAAGTACCTTAGGGATAAGTAACAATATTGCATGACTTTGAACCCTCCTTGGACATATTAAAAAAAAAAAAAAAACCTACTACTCAGCACATGTAATGGTAATCATTAAAAAAAATTTTTTTTTACACACAGTTTCTTACTTATTTATGTTTAAGAAGTAGAAAGTGGTATTTTGAAGTATACTTATCTGTACTATTTGGTTTGCATTGTTGTGTGGGCCTTAAATACCTCTCTGACATATATGTGTTGAAGTTTCTCCCTGACTTATTTTAGAAGACTTTTATCAAATCTTACCCACCTGTAGTTGAGCACATAATTTTTTTCTGTCAAGTTAGCTATGTGTGCTTCTCTCTCTCTCTCTCTTTTTTTAAAGATTTTATGTATTTATTTGACAGAGAGAGAGCAAGAGAGCACAAGCAGGGGGAGCGGCAGGCAGAGGCAGAGGGAGAAGAAGACTCCCCCCCTGAGCAGGGAGCCCAATATGGGACTCGATCCCAGGACACTGGGATCATATCCTGAGCTGATGGCAGATGCTTAACTGACTGAGCCACCCATGCGCCCCTATATGCCCTTCTCCTAAAATGGGTGGCAAATGGGAGTCACGTTTTTGGAGTGGGAGATTACAGAAAAGCAAGGTTAAAGCTTTCATTTTGGTACAGGGTGAACTCATGGCCGGTTTACTGTAAATTGAGTGAGCTAATATACAAACATGTATTTCCTTGCTCTGTCAGCTACCAGGGCCAAGAAGCAAGGGCACTGCAGTTAGAACCAGCACACCTAGTTCCCTGATCTTGGTTTCTCATAACAATCCTCAAAAGAAGGAACTGCTGCTTCTTGGAGAAATGGCTGATTCCCCAGCTGGGGCAGGAAGCAAGACAGTGCTAGAGAAAGTGTTAGAAGAAGAGAGAGAGAGTGAGAGAAATAGAGGAGGGAGGAAGGTGTGGGGAGGGAGTATGGAGGGGTGAAAGGGAAAAAAAGGAAGGGAAAAGAAGAGAAAACAACCTGACAGCCACTACCTCAGCCAGGAGATCAAGGTCATCATCCACAGTGATGTTATGTTGATGGCATGTATTCTTCATATGATTTGGTGGGAATGACACTTTCAGTAACCTCAGTCAAATTGTGAGAAAAACATCGACAAACTCCATTTGAAGGTCCTACAAAATACCTGACCAGCACCTCCAACTGACAGGGTCATCAAAAACAAGGAAAGTCTGAGAAATTGTCAGTCTAGAGGGGCCTCAGGAGACCTGAGGACTAAACGGAATGTAGTGACCTGGATAGGATCCTGGAACAACAACAAAAAAGACGTTAGTTAGAGCTGAAAGAAATAAAATTCAAGTGTAGGACTTCAGTTAATAATGTATTAATATTGCTTCCTTGGTTGGAACTAATGAATCTGTTACCAGTGTAGCTAGTAACAGTAGAAGAAATTGAAATGTGGAAATGTTTTGTACTATCTTTGCAACTTTTCTGTAAATGTAAAACTATCCTAAAATAAAAAGTTTATTTTAAAAAAATATTAGGACATCAAATTGGGCACTTTCTGGGTTGTAGTAAGGTTAGTTATTGAACTATTTAGTTATTGAACTATTCCTTTTTTCCTTTCATTTAATGTTACTTGTTACATTTAGTCATATAAATTAATTAATAAAATCCTGTTTTAATGCATTATATAAATGTGTTATTATTTTACTTTATGTTAAAATTTAATCCATAAATGCGGCCTGAGGGAAGAATTCTACTTTCCTCTTCATTGTCTTTTTTTAAAAATCAGTTTGCTTTCTTGTACTAATATTTTTATTCTGTAGAATGATTTCCCCTCCAAAGATGTAGCCAGCCTTTGCATTTCATCATAAGAGAAAACATGTACAATTTACAATATGCCTCATCCCATTTAGTTACCATATTTTTATTTGTGAATATATAAATGTAAAACTGATTTCAGTAGTGATCCTCCAAGAACAACATGAAAGGAGAAATAGTTTTATTTTTTCTCCAGTATTCATTGCTAAAGGATATTTGTTGTTCATTAATAAGGTTTTTTTTTTTTTTTTTTTTTTTTTTTTACTCTCAGGCAGTTGATGTTAGCACATTTGCAAGAGTTTCTTTATTATGCATTTTTATTGGGTAATATGAGGAGATTCTTTAGAGTGCCTTTGTTGTTGTTTTATAATAAGTTCTTGATTTTTCAGCCTTCTGAGTCAATCCCAGGTGGCAGATATTTTTGTTTGTTTTTATCAAATTCATGAACTGCCATGATACAGAAGTCCTCTGTAAAATTACTTTGAGCCCTTCAATTTCCTTTATCAGGAGAGAGTTTACTTGTGTATCTGAAATGCTTATAGAAACTGGCAGTTCCTTCCAGGTTCCATACTTATCAAATGATACCTTCATTGCCATAGCTTGGAGCAGTGTCTGATCATCCACCCAAGGTTTTGGTACTGTGACTGTAGCGTTGAGAGTTTTGGTTGGCATAACAAGGTAATACTTGCATAAAGTTGACATTTTAAAGGGTGTTTCCCTTTTTTAGTTTTCAGACATTTCATAAACTACATACGAATTCTTGTTCGTTATGCTTCTGGATATATTTAGCTTGACATATAAAACTGAGAATACAAGCTTGACTGGCTCAGAATTCAGTTTTTCATTAAAAAAAAAAATAGAGTAGCTGATAGCATATTTTTCAGAATGCTTTCAGAAGAGCAAGTATGAGACCTTGAAGGAACTACCAGTTTCTTCTAAGTGTTAGTAGGCATGCAGTCAGTATTTTGGATGAACTCTCCGAGACCCCCGACTGTGGACAGCCGGGGAAGAGCCTACTGCAGTAAAAAAAAAACAAGCAAATAAATAAAATTTAAAATCAGAGTCCTGTTCTGGTGAATGAATTTGGATGGAACAGAAGTATATAATTTACATATCATGCTATTGGAATTTTATATTTTTAGTCAGTTGATCTAGTTTATAATTTGTTACAGTCACCTTGGAAGTTAAAATCAGAGGTCCCCCCCCTTCTCATTTCATACTATTTTAAGTCAGGAACAGATAGATGAGGTCTCCTTGGAGGCCTTCAGAACTTGGGGAAAAGACATATTTGGGTAGAATACAAATATTTTCAAGTTAGAAGGTGATACAGGAAGTCACTAACTATAGTAACTTCATACCACAGGTAAGGAAATGGAGGCCTGGACAGGTGAGGGGACTTATCCAAAGTCAGTGAATAAAGTGGAAGCGAGTAATTCTCAGCCCAGGTTCCCCGTCCTGCCCCCCGCTCCCCCACCCCACCGACTCCCGCCCATGACAACGGGAGTTGCATCAGGACTTTTGTCTTAGGCACCATTGCTTTCTTTGGTTGTAGCATTTTAATGGAATTGTTCAAAATATCAGTTAGATAAAGAATGAGCATATGTTCTGATTTCCCTGAGATAGGCCAGTTTCCATTTCTTGTCCTGGTATCATTATTAATAGCCATAATATTACTCTCCAGAGTGTCTGGGTTTAGAAGCTAGATTGTACGGTTGCCTTGTTAGGATATGCAGTGTTAATTTGCACATGTTCTCTGTTCTGTTTATTCCCACACAAACATTCTGGAACATAGGTACATATAAAATTGCTGATTTTGCTTCCTCCTTTGATTTTACCACATGAGTAGTGCACATTGTTCTTGTATCTCAGAGAGATTTGAGTGTTAAAATGTAACAGGCCTCAAATGCAGAAGCCTTTTTTTTTTTAAAGTAATTCTACAGAAGTCAGTTATAGAAGCTTTTAATATTGCATTAATGTATGCTATAGTATAGTATACTATACTATATATATATAGTATATATATTATATATAGTATATATAGTATAGTATAGTGCTCTTGTCCTAATAAGTGCATTTTATTAGAGCCATTTAGAACATGTTATTGGAGTATGGGTAATAGTACAAATACAAAATTTAAAAATTTAAAATTTAAAATTTAAATTTAAAAAATAAAAAAAATTTAAAAAACTGTATCAGAACATTAAAATTTGGTGTAAGTACAGTTTGGAGGGATTATTCTTTCTCATGCACTAGGTCATTTAGCCTGACACTTCATTTTTTTAGGAACTGAGTTGCAAGAAGGTTCAATGTCCACTGCCTAAATTCCAGCAATATAAGGTAGTTTTCAGATTCTTCTCCTCTGTGAACTTATCATGAAACCGGAGTTTTATTGCCTCAACTTTGACTTAATACTGGATTTCTGTGGTTTGTGTGGTTAGTATTGGCCCGGCTTCTCACATTTGCACAGTTGAATGTGCCTTCTTGGGGTAGACAGGTAGGTGGGTCGATGATGTAGAAGTTGGCCTGGCTGTGCAGAAGTCATGCTAGTCTCAGTATGAGCTTCATATCCAGCCCCTTGGTCCCTGTTATTACAGAAATTTTTAATGAGATGAAAGCTTCCTCTTAAGTTATAGGGGAGATTTTCGTCTTTGCAATGTTGCTTGTCTTTTAATTTATTTCTCCTTATGGAGGTAAATATTGTAACCTGTTACTATGATCTTGTTATCTTTCAGTATTTTTTTTTATTTGTATCAGTCATTATACTGCTGACAATCTGAAGAATAAAAACAAAATGAAGCATCATGGTTTTCCTCCCTGCCCATTTAACTTGAGAGTTTGATTCAGTATCTAGTTGTAGGAGTGAAAATTTTGCCAATTAAAAAAATTTTCCCTTACATTAGACTCTCAGAGTTGATGTCTTCTTTTGTTTCTTAAGTTTGTAAGTTTGTAAATAAAACATAAGCATACATGTTTAATTATATTTTGAAATAGAATTTTTCAAGATAGCCAAGAGAATTCCAATGTCTGGAATTAACCTAAAGTCCTTTTATTTCTCTTTCTTAAAAAACCAACACACAGTACTTTTCTTAACTTTTTTGAAGAATTTAAAGAGATTGACCTAAAGGTCTGCTTCTCTCTTTAATACAGTGTTTCCTAACCCTTCTTCTTGGCACACAGAAAAGTTATTTGTGTGTTATGAAGAGGTGATGCTGGAGGCCAGAGGTACCTGTGATGACCTTCAAAATTGTTTTGGCTCTTTTAGTCCTTTGTATCTCCATATGAACTTTAAAATCAACTTGTCTATTGCTATAACAAAAAAAGGGAATTTTGGTTGAGATTCAGTTGAATCTGCAGGTCAATTTAGAGACCAAATGATTTATCAATATGTTCTGATCCCAAACAGTCTGTTTTATGTGTTTTAAAGATTAACTCCAAGGGCGCCTGGGTGGCTCAGTGGGTTAAGCCTCTGCCTGAGGCTCAGGTCATGATCTCAGGGTCCTGGGATTGAGTCCTGCATCAGGCTCTCTGCTCAGCAGGGAGCCTGCTTCCCCGCTCTCTCTGCCTGCCTGTCTGCCTACTTGTGATCTCTGTCTGTCAAATAAACAAATAAAATCTTAAAAAAAATAAAAAAGTTTAACTCCAAATGTGAGAATGGATGGGGGGAGAGGGTGCTGGAGGTGAAGCAAGAGTGGAAACAAGAAGACTAGTTAGGCTTTTGTAGTGATCCATTCTAGGGTTTGTGGTGGGGTGCATCTGCATAATGATAGTGAAGATAGAAATGGGTGGGATTGGGGATATATTTTGGAGGTAGGAGCTGCAGAAGTTGCAGATGGTTTGTATATGGTGAGCAAGGAAAAGCTCAGCATCAAGGATGAATCCTAAATTTGTACCTTTAGCAACTGAGTGAATAGTTTTAGCAATTTAGTGCTTACTCAGTAAGCATCTGACCAAGGCATGACCAGCAAGTCTGCCTGGTGGTTTTTATTTTCTTAATGTAGCTAAGGCAGTTTCATCAGCTGAGAGTGGGAGTAGGGTGGCTGATGGCTGATTTGGGAAGGTATGAGTCCTTTTGAGAGTGGGGCTCAGAATGTGCCAGATATGTATTATAGGATTGCCTGGTAGCAAGGATGGTCCATTTCAGATTTGTGGTCAGGAATTTCAAATGAGATGGGAATCTGAGTGGCTCAGTTGGTTAAGCCTCTGCCTTCTGCTCAGGTTGTGGTCTCAGGGTCCTGGGATTGAGCCCTGTGTCAGGCTCCTTGCTCAGTGGGGAGTCTGTTTCTCCCTCTCCCTCTACCTGCTGTTCCCCTCCTTGTGCTCTCTCTCTTTCTGTCAAATAAATGAATAAATAAAATCTTAAAAAAAAATTTCAAATGAGATTAGTTAGCAGATAAAGTCAAATGAATAGATGTTTTGTTTTATTTTGTTTTCTGGCATGTTTAGTTGCTCATGTACAGCTCAGAATGATAATTAATTTTGGCTAGCCAGAATTCCTGCACTAATTATAGAGGATAGTGTAGGATACATGAAAGAATCAGACAAATTTGATACTGAATTGCAGCTAGAATTAAAATTAAGATAAATATAATGATGATTGCTTTGGAATTCTTTCTCATCCACCGAGAAAATGTCAAATATGTAGCTTTAAAGAAGTTATATTCAACTTTGATATATAACTTAAAAGAAGTATTTCTTGACAATGAAAGAAGACGTGCTAATACTTTTCTTATCATTTATAGAGGCTTAATAGTACCTTTTTAAAGAAAATATTCAGGAGTAGATAGTCTTTTTGAGCATCTGATAAGGAAAGGACTGATTGATAAGGAAAGGACCCACAAACCCAGGAGAAAAATGGGCAAAAGTCATGAATAGAGATGGTTTGCTGAAAGAGAAATACAAATTAAATCCAATTCTCACCTGATAGGTTAACAAGAAATCTTAACGTTTTCTTGCATCCTCTGCTGTAAGGCTGTGAGGAAACAAGACACTCTCATTTATTACTGGCTGGTGCTACTTAATACCATTCCGAAGGGGAAGAATCCGATGGGATCAACCAAAAGTACTATTGTTTTGCTTTATAGTCAGTATTCAATGAATTTGTTCTCCAGATTCCGCCTGCACATATACACAGTGACTTACACACAAGGTTATTGTGTACATAATAACAAAAGACTGGAAACTACTCAGGTATTTATCATTGGGGCTGGTTGATTGAACTATAGTACAGCCATACAATGAAATACTATGTGGTTGTTCAAAAGGACAATCTCTGTGTGCTTAATAAGGGAGAGATTCCCAGGATAGATTTGTAAGTGAAAAGACCATTGTTCAAAACAGCATAGGTAACATGTGATTTCCTTTCTAAAAGGCGGGTGGGGGATAGTGTATACTTATATTTATTTGGTTTTTCATAAAGAATGCTAGAAGAATAAAAAAACTAATAAATGATTACATTTTGGAGACAAGGGGGAATGGGTTGGTAGGGGAGTGAAGAGAATGTGAGATTTCTCAGTGCACATCTTTTTATGTCATTTTGATTTTGAACCCTGTAAATATATTAGTCTACTTTAAACGGAAAAAAGTCTGTACTCTTTAAAATAAAGTTTGGAGGGGCACCTGGGTGGCTCAGTGGGTTAAAGCCTCTGCCTTCGGCTCAGGTCATGATCCCTGGGTCCTGGGATCGAGCCCCACATCGGGCTCTCTGCTCAGTGGGAAGTCTGTTTCCTCCTCTCTCTCCGCCTGCTTGTGATCTCTATCTGTCAAATAAATAAATCTTAAATAAAATAAAATAAAGTTTGGAAATCTTTGTTACCTTCAGTGTTAATATAAATTGGTTAATGAAGTTGGATGATGCAGGCAGTAAGGTAAGAAAAAGATATTAAAGAGATTTTGTAATTTAGGAGGCATTGGGATTATTGGAAAAATTGCTAAATAAGTTTATGTTTCTGGTCAAGAGAAAACAGTATCTAAAGAAAACATGAAAGTAAACAGTAACATAAGTTATAAGTATATTACTATAATTCAGTGATACCTTGTATTTTTAAAAATCTTCATGTTTGCTTTTGGAAGGTTGCCAATACATTTTGTTTTTTTAACTTTTAAGAATGTGACATTTATTGAATTTAATGTTGCCACAAATCTTTCTACTAAAATACATTACTGTACTTTATTATAGCCTTATGTCACTTATGAACTTCAAAATACCTCTGGAAGCTAAATGATTCCCTGTGTTTCAGGAGGTGATATTTATTTGTTGAAAGTTTTTAGAGAAATGTGGGAATGTCGAATAGTTCTGTCGCACCTTTTGCATTTTCAGAAGAACTTAAACTCGGTCATAAATGAGCCTACTGTCCTTTAGTTGAATGCAACATTGTTTTGGGGGGAATACATCTTCACCTAGGATACTATGACATCAAGTCCTTGAAATGTATGTGTCTATGAGATCCTCATACCTAGCAGGCAGGCGTTTTTGTTTGTGGAAGTTCATCTCAGTCATGGTTTTCTGACACTAGAGTGGTTCCCAGCATGTAGCTGATTGTTGGATTAATTTCCCTGGGTTTCACTTGCCCTGTTGATAAAATGGAAGGATAGTTTTTTGGGTTTTGTTTTTGTTTTTTGCCGAGCTATCCGCCCTGGGTGAGTCTAAAAAAAAAACCAAATGAGGTGTTATGTATTGTGAATGCTTTGTAAATTAAACATAACCTTAGTTTTAAATAAGGTTTGCTTTCATCTCTTAAGGATTTATCATGTATTACTTGATAAAAAAAGTTCTTATTCTTGTATCTGAATCTAGCTTCATTTTAGATCATTTACATAGATGTAATGGAGAGCAGTGAAACTCTTAGCTCTGCTTTATCCTTGAGCCTTATTGGTGGTTGTCTGAGAAACCTTATTGATGAATGTATAGGAGAAAGTAGTATTTTTTAATTCTTGTGGATTAATAGCATTTTTCATTCTGCTGCTACTGGTTGAAGCAGCACAGTGTGGTAAAAAGAAGAGGAGCTTGGCATTCACATCCCTGTTTGTTGTTGTTGTTTTTTTTAACTTACTTATTGTCCCTGATCCTTTGTGCATCTGTGGGGATGCACAAGTAAAGCTAAGGCACATTGGCTAATTATTACAATGGTTTGTAGAAGTAGTTGCTCAAAAAATGGTCATTTTTGTCATTGTCAGCGTTGAGTGATTTCTTGTTTGAACATAGGATGTTTACTATTCTAACGTTTTATTGTTATCCTGCTGCTAACATTGGGCATATAAGCTGCTGCTTATCCTGGAGAATAAGAACAGATTACTAAAAATAAGGGTTTGAGGAAGGATTCATGGGAGCCAGCAGAATTTAGTTAGATACCGTTGTCTGGTGGCACTGTGTGCTCTCTATCAGTCCTCCAGTGGTCTATCCTTAAGGAGGTTTTTGTTTTTGTTTTTGGGTTTGATATACTCAAGCATGCTCAAGTTAATGCCACAATTATGAGAAGAGATGAGGCCTGTGGGGGAGGGTGGTAGAGTAACTACTAGATAATAGCAAAATCCCACTTGTAAGTAATCTTTAATCCACAGGATTTTTTATAGCAGATGTTTGCGTTTTTTCTACCCTGCTGTACCCTGTGTACCTGCAATGCTGGATAAATAACAAGTTCTGATGAATTTGCACCCTGGTGTCATAGAAACAGTGGAAATCGGAGATTAAAATAGAGCACATAGTGATCAGGTTTCCTAGTGCAAATGGAAGCATAGTGCTGAGGCAGTTATTCATGTAATTCAGACCCAGATTTGTTACATGAAAATGGAAGCACTATTTATTGAACACTTACTATGTGCTAAGCTCTGTGCTAACCATTCTCCATGTTTTATTGATTAAACTTTAAAATATCCTCATGAACTGCACGTGTTACCATCCTGACCTTATAGGTGAGAATATTAAGACTTACCCAGTATTACATATTAAGTAACAGGAGCAGCACTGAAACTTGACTGTTTGATTCTAAAATCTGTGATTTCTTATTCTCTGGGTAGTCTTATCAGTCATATACCATTGTGAGAAGTATTAGGTATCTTTTCAGCTTTGGTGGTAAAATCTTAATTAGTACGATGAAATCAGATACTGCAAAAGAAAGATGCAAAATGTGTTTTCCTTTGCCTGTTAAAATGTTGTGCTACTACTTTTGGTAAGAGAATAACAAGAGTAAAACATTATAAAAGTCCAGTTAGGTCCAAGACCAACAAGCCAAAAACAGTTTAGCTTATATTTCTGAAGGTTTGAGCTGAAAATAAAGATTAAATGGTATGAAAATTAAGTTTGGGTGTTTTAAATAGATCTACTAGAATCTTTCTGAAGAGGTTGGGAATTCCATAGAATTCAAGATTAGTATTTTTGTCTGTGAGTCCTTCTTATGTCTATTTAATCTATAAAATAATTCCTGGTCTAGCCTGGACTAATGGTCACATCAGAGAACACAGTTTAAACACTCTTATATAGGGAGCTGTGACTTTTATGTACCTGACCTCATATTCATCCAGATTCTTAAAGCATGGTCTACCAGAATGTTCAAACCCAAATAGTAGAGGAGCTGAGATTTACTCTGAAAAGTTGTTGTCTGAGAATTAAAAGCTATAGCTGTGTAGATTCATACATGTTCTGACCCCTTGTATAACAGAGTGAATGTTTTCTCCTGTGGAGGGTTTTTTAGATGTCTTGAAAGTATATGAAAGGAATTTTTGATCTCCAAAGCATAGTAAAGTGACTAAGACTTCAAAAATATTAATTACTATCCACAAGGAAGAGATCTGTGAGTGTTAATTTTGGTAATACTGACTATTGTGCCCAGTAGTCTCTTTGTAAAATCCTATTTGTGAAACTGTATGTGTAATTTGAGGAATGTGGCTTTTAAGTAGAATTTGTTGAGTGCATTACTTTAAAAAGGAACGAACAAGTCTCTTTGCTGTTTTAATTGTATTAGCGTCAACTCTTAGTTGTTTTTTTGGGAGATGTGGGGAGGGACAGAGGAAAAGGAAGAGAGAGAATTTTTTTTTTTAAGATTTTATTTATTTATTTGACAGAAATCGCAAGTAGGCAGAGAGGCAGGCAGAGAGAGAGGGGGAAGCAGGCTCCCTGCTGAGCAGAGAGCCCAATGCGGTGCTCCATCCTAGAACCTTGAGATCATCACCTGAGCCAAAGATAGAGGCTTTAACCCACTGAGCCACCCAGGCACCCCAGGAGAGAATCTTTTTAAGCAGGCACCGTACCCAGCACAGAGGCCTACCTGGGGTCTGATCTCATGATCCTGAGATCATGACCTGGGCAGAAAATCAAGAATCGGATGCTCACCCAACTGAGCCATCCAGGCACCCCAACTCTCAGTTTCTTAGTGGTGACTAGAATCAGAGTAGCAGATATAGCAGGTAATCCTGAAATATCACTGTAGGTAAAGTTTATGTCATTCAGATTAGTAACTAAACTGGGGTGGAAGGAAAGGACGCGAGAACTGAGGATGTTGGGAGCTAGCTGGGCAGCGTGTCTAGTCAGGGGTATTGAAGTCACAGAGCAAGAGGAGACTGCAGACCATTTTTGAGAAGTGTTTTTTGTGAACCTCCTCTACCATCTGTTTTCACTGAGGTAGTGTAGCAAAAACTGCTTAGGTTTATGTCACTAATGTACTGCAAATATTTTCTTTTAACAAATCAATGATTTCTACTGGTGATTTGAAAGCCTGTAGGTAAATTGACCACAAGATGACTAGGTTAGTTGACAGGCCCAGCTGTCCTGCTTACTTAGCTAGAACAAGAGGGATGCTTTGTAACCTTTCTGTTAAAAACAAACAAAAACAACAACAAAAAAACCCCACGACTGTATGTTTGTGTTGTTGGGGATGTTGGCAAGAAGCACACTTTATTTCTTCTAGCCCTGTGACACCTAGCAGGACTCAGAGCTCATGACCACCCTTTAACTCCCATTCCCTTCGCTTTTGGCTTCTCGATAGGAGCTCCCTAGTGGATGGAACTTGGTTCTTGGCAGCAAGGAGGCTGGATGGCCAAAACACACACACACACAACCAACTTACTCTGTGTATAAAGCATATATATATATATGTATGTGTATATATACATATATATATATATATACACACACACACACATACAATATATAAACAGGTACACATAATATTTCAGTATTAAAATCTCATAGAAAGGCAATTATGGAAAAATAAAAAGTCTAAAAAAGATCTTTAGGGGGGGACGATAAAGAAAAAGGTTGAGAAACACTGCCGTAGCTCTGTCCAGGTGAAGAAGAGTGGGTGATGGTATCAGTGTAACAGGAGAGAGAATAGGAAAAAAAAAAGTTACATGAAAACAACTTCAGTTTTCTTTATAAAGTTGTAGTAGTTAAAAGTGAAGTAAGGAATAACAAAGGTTGGGCTGTTGGGAGTGGAAAGGGTAGACTGCTTCTGTGGGGGTGAGGGTGGCAGTAGCTATTAGCCCTCCCTAGCAAGTGGCTATGAGGGTCTGTCTCTTAGAAAATTCATAAAGTTGGTGAAATCTGCCTTGTATCTCCTTAAGGACCTTCTGCTTTTCTCCCTTTTCTCCTAATACTACATTTAGCTAGCTATTTAATGAGAAAGCTTGTTTTAAGACAGTTTACAGTAAAGTACAAATTACCAGTAAAATGAATGTTATTATTTAATGGGGCACTTGCATTTGCATGGGGGGGGCGCCCTCAAATGTAGAAGAGTAGCACATGCTTAGTTACTCTGATACTTTAGATCAGATCTTCCCAGCCCAGGGGCTTGAAGGAATGATTCACTGGGCCTGCAAGAGCACATACATAGCAAGAATTATCTTTAGACAAGAATTATCTTTAAAGAGTGTCTCACAAATCCAGGTACTACTGTTTTTTCACTGTCTCCTACATGTGCCACTATAATGAGTAAAATATAGACTAGAAGACTTACTAAATTTATAATACTTTATTATTATTTTCTCAAGCCACCTATACTGAATGCATTGTTGCTACCATCTGAGGATTCTTTTTTTTTTTTTTTTAAAGATTTTATTTATTTATTTGACAGAGAGAGAGGTCACAAGTAGGCAGAGAGGCAGGCAGAGAGAGAGGAGGAAGCAGGCTCCCTGCAGAGCAGAGAGCCCGATGCGGGGCTCGATCCCAGGACCCTGAGATCATGACCCGAGCTGAAGGCAGAGGCTTAACCCACTGAGCCCCAGGCGCTCCCCATCTGAGGATTCTTATCCTGAAATGCCTGAGAACCACTGAGCTAGCTGTGTTGGAGGGTCCTTACCCCTGCACGGCACATGGAATCGCCACACAGAGGCCAATGCACACATGAATGAACCACAGTCAGAAGGGCTCATGCATATAGCTCCTTGAGAGGCTTAGGGTTTGGGGGGTACTCCTTGAGTAAAATATTTGGCACAGAGGAGTGTTGATTGATGGTTGTTGCCGTGTTTTGTTCATGCACTACAGGCAAACATGGCTTCAAAGTGATTTGTCAGTAGTTGAGAATGATTCATTGGTGCTTTATAGCTCCATAATTTTTAACCTTTTGTTATCTGAGTATCATCAGAAAATGATGGGCATAGGGGTGCCTGGGTGGCTCAGTGGGTTGAGGCCTCTGCCTTCGGCTCAGGTCATGATCTCAGGGTCCTGGGATTGAGCCCCGCATCCGCCTCTCTGCTCAGCAGGGAGCCTGCTTCCCTCCCTTTCTCTCTCTGCCTGCCTCTCTGCCTACTTGTGATCTCCCTCTCTCTGTCAAATGAATAAATAAAATCTTAAAAAAAAAAAAAAAGAAAGAAAATGATTGGCATAGACATATCCAGTCCTATTGTTTCTCATCCAGGAGAAAGTTATTCCTTTGTTTTAGCCTTCTCCACCCTGGGGTAGTGACTCCTGTTTCTGAGTTGTCCCATGACATGGCCTTCACATTTTTTGTCTTGGATACCTAAAGAAATGCTTTTTTGCTACTGATGCACATCTTTTTTTTTTCTTTTTACTTACTTGGTAAGAATTATTTGGGTAAGAACAAGATGCTAAAAGCTTTGGACACTTTTTTTTCTTTTTAAGAAATAATACATGTGCTCTATAACCTTATTTTACCCTGTACCCTGCACAGATAGACCAAAGATTATACGACACTTTAAGCCAGATTGTATTATAACAAATTCCATTATTAGCACAGTTCAAATTAATTAAATTTTACTTTACTTTGGTTACAAAGGGACTAAAAGCCACTTAGGAACTTAATGTCTCTTTGTGAATCTCATTACTAGAGTGCAGTTTTTTAAACACAGTTTGATCTTTGGTTGCCATGGGAGATTAAAAAGGTTTGTGACTATATTCCATTTCAATGCAGGTTTTATGTTGAAGGATTTATTTAAACTTGAATGATTTTTTCTTTATTATTGCTAGTTTATTAAATTTTTTTACATTGATGTATAATAAACTGCAAGTATTTAAAGCACACAGTTTGATGAGTTTTGATACATGTATACAGCTATGAAATCATCTTCACAGTCAAGACGATGAACTTATCCACTCCCAGAGTTTCCTTGTGCCACTTTGTAATCCCTCCTTGCCCACCCTCTGCCCCCTGCAGGTAATCAATCACTGATCTGCTAGTTTGCTTTCTATCACTAGAGATTTAGTTTGCGTTTTCTAAAATTTCATATAATGGAACCATGTGGTTATGGTCTTTTTATTGTCTGACAGTATTGATGTACATGTCCTTTTAGTTCCAGTTCAGATATCATAAGAGATCTTCTAGAAGAAGAGGAAGCCTGGGAAGCATCACATAGGTGAGTTCTCATCATCAAGAAGTATTGTGTACTCTGAGAAATTATAATTCCATGCAGTTGATTTTCAAACAAAAGAGTATTTGTGCTTTCTGATTTAAGGTAATAATTCACACACATTAAGGTAAAGATTGCCAGTTCACTACTTGTTTCTGTACATTTTGCTTATAAGTGGAATCCCAGTGTAATAATTCTGCTTACTTGTCAGAAGTTGTTTTCGAAAGACAGATTGTTCCAACGAGAAATTTACAGTTTAGCCATAAGCACTGACTCAGAGTGTTTAGAAAACTTTCAGTCCTTTCCTAGATGTTCCCAGTCATGTTTAGTGTAGAATAAATGCAGCAGTTTGATTCCTTTTCCTGTTAGCATTTAGGAATCTGGGAAATGTGAATGGTGGAGGGGACCTATTCCAGGTCCTACCAGTAGGTAAGGAAGAAAGTAACAATGCCAAAGAATATTACATTTTCATTAATCTCCACCTGCAGGAGTGATCTGCAGTACAATGGGGCAGCTTTGTTCCACTGTAATTTTGTGATTACACTTCAGTGGGCCCTCCAAACTGCCTAGCAGGTTTACTGTTTCTGTGGTCATTTCTTTGCCTGGTTCTTCATAAGGATTATTTGAAACCTCACCTCTTTCCAGTGGCTGCACCCCCAGCTGGAGACCTTTTCTCTTCCTTTGTAGAGAAAATAGAAGCCATTATGTGGGAGTCCTCATCTTTCCAACACCAAATGTATAAATCTGTCTATATTTGTACATATTTGATTCCTCTTTTTATATTTGCCTCCTTTTATAATAAAGGGATGTCTTATCAGAGGCTAATTCTTCCTTGTTCCTACCCATTTGTTAGGAACTTTATCCCTTCTTTGTCTGGCAGCTCTTCCCCCTCAACTGTATCTTTGTCATTGGGTTCTCAGACTGCTCAAATCTTTCCATCTTAAAACCAACCAGGCAACAAATAACACCTCATTCCGTGTCTCCTCTCATTCCCATCTCATCCTGCAGCCACTATTGTATCTTTCTTACCTTTCTTTTCTTTTCTCTCTCTCTCTCGCTCTCTCTTTTTTTTTTTTTTTTTTAAGATTTTGTTTTTTTTGACAGAGAGGCACATAGCAAGAAAGGGAACACAGGAAAGCAGGGGGAGTGGGTGAGGGAGAAGTAGACTTCCCTCTGAGCAGGGAGCCCGATGCAGGACTTGATCCCAGGACCCTGGGTTCATGACATGAGCCAAAGACAGATGGTTAACGACTGAGTTACCCAGGCGCCCCTCTCCTTCCTTTACTTAATGGATGGTCTCTACCTGCTTTTTCCACCTCCTTATCTCCCACGTATTCTTCCACATTTTCAGCCAGTTCCAGCATTCATCTGAATTCATTTTCACTAAGGTCATCAAAGAACTCTATCTTGATAAATCCAAAGTTAAGACCTTCTTTGACTTCTTAGCAGATTTGAATCTGTTGACCTCTTCACCTTTTTAAAAGCCTCTTTGAGACTCAAAGAGGTAAATTTCCCTCCCAAGGTCACTCAGCATTAAGTGGTCAGTGATGGAGCTAAGATTGTAACCAGTGTGTCAAAAGTCAGCTCTTTAGACCATTAAGCTGTGTACTGTCTTTACAAAGAAGAAGTTTACTATACTGAGATTTTGTAGTTTCATAGCTGAATCACTGGGACAATAGGAAGTGTGTTGTATCCAGGGAAAGCATTATGAGGAGGTTTCTCAGGCCAGTGAGTTATTTGGTGGCTCAAACAGTAATGTTTTATGAAAGTTTGAGATTTTGGCTCTATTACTCTCACCTGAGCATTTTTTAAATTTGCATTTTGGGAAAGAAGGCCACTGCTTAGCTAACTATTTCTTCTTGTACCAGGAATCACCCTGTTCATGCTGAGCTAAATCTGACACCAATGGCTATGACACCTTGTAGCCAAAGTTTCTGCACCCAGGCATTCTCAATAATGATGGCCTCCAAAAGTCATCATATAGGGCGCCTGGGTGGCTCAATGGGTTAAGCCTCTGCCTTTGGCTCAGGTCATGATCTCACGGTCCTGGAATCGAGACCCGCATTAGGCTCTCTGCTCAGCGGGGAGCCTGCTTCCCCTTCTCTCTCTCTTTGCCTGCCTCTTTGCCTACTTGTGGTTTCTCTCTCTGTTAAATAAATAAATAAAACCTTTAAAAAAAAGTCATCATATAACAAAGCACTGAGAAGACCAATCCCATCGATTCATCCTCATAAATAATAAATGTTACAGCTAGAAAGATCTAAGTGTTCATCTCATCTAATCCCTTCATGTTATAGAAGGAAACTGGCCCCCAGAGTGGTGTGTTGACTAGGTCAAGGTCCACAGCTAGTTAGTGGCACTGCCAAGATCAGAATCTAGGCCTCCTGACTTAAGTTAAGCATAGAACAGTGCAGATAAGCTTATGCCATAATGTAGCTTTAGAGGCAAAGTCAGGAAAAGCCTCCATATCTTTACTTTTAAACAAAATTTGGCAGTTTACATCTAAACTAAGGTATGTTTTGTGGTACCACAGTGGCATATTTGAGATATTTGTCCTAGAACATACTATTTCAGTTCCAACACATTCTCTTAATTCCATAAATGATTGAGAGGTTCTATTAGCAACACAGTGCTCCATATAAAGCAATATTTTCATGAGCAGCAAAAAAACCCAAAAACTATTTTCTACAGACTGGTCTTGGGTTCTTATGTCTGTAAATATTTGTTCATCTTACTGTTTTGTGCTATAAAATATATTTACATCAAACAGAATGAAAACAGTAAGAGAAATGGCCCTGGTATATCATTTCGCATTTCTAGGTTTCATTTTTATATATATATATAATTCTGCCCCAGAGAGTCTAAGTCCCTTCTCTCCAGAGCTGCTTGCCCTCCACTGTCCCCTCCCTCAGTGAATGGAGTGTGGTAGTCTGCCTCACTGTTCAAGCCAGACACCTAGGAATCGTTTTTCAACCTCTCATTTGCCCTGACCTTTCATATTCAGTCATCTGCCAAAGTCGTATTGGTAGGTGGTACTCAGACCTAAATATGCATCACAGACATCTGAAGGACTTGTTAAAACACAGATTATTGGGCTTTACTGAATTGGAAGAGACTGATTCAGTACATTTGGGGTGGGGCCTAATCGTTTGCATTTTTAACACGTTCCCAAGTGTCACTAAGCTGCTCCTGGGGCCCCCACCCTGTGCAGCACCTTAGTGATATCTCTCTCCATTAGCCCTTTGTGTTACAGTTGGCTACAGGCCTTTTGCTCTTCTCTCTGGCTTGCTGCAACAGCTGTCCAGCTGCCTCTCTGCCTCTAGTCGTTACAGTTCATTCTGCTGGTGAGACCTGAAACACATTGCGTTCTTTCTGTTGGACTTTATAGTCCTTCGGGGACTTGCCAGCATCCAAGGCTCTTACTGTCATGGCCCCAGCCTACCTACTGGCTCATGGAATTTCATATGTGCCTACCCCCTCTCCACCCCACAACTCCTTGTTTCATCTAAGCTGAACTACTCATAGTCACCTCAGAGACTCATGTTACCTTGCTTCTGTGCCTTTGCTTTGCCTCATTGCCTTCTCCCCTTTCCTCATCTAGATGGCAGTTGTCATTCCTTTCTCCACAGTTCCATTCAGAAGCCCCTGACTCTGCTCCAGCACTCTGCACTTACCACTTGACTGCTTTTCTAGAGAGCATGCGCATTGGACCTTGAATCTTCATGTGTGTAGCCTAGTGCCTGGGTGGTCCATAGTGGGCACTCAGTAAGTATATGAGTGAAAGAATATGTCAGTGTTTATTGGCTCTCAATACACTCATTAATGGATTTAGCTGTTAGTGACAGCTTCTGTGGCTTCAAGAACCTATGAGTGGATAAGGATTGTCACTTATGAATCATTTTAACTATCTCATAGTGCCTTAAATAGGAAATTTTAGGAAATAGCTTTCTCTAATATTCTTATAAAATCAGAAAGGAATAATTTTCTCTGTTAATCTGAATTTCATCTTAACCCCATGAGAATTCATTTGCAACACATTTACCCATTCAACAGCTGATGGGCATATTTGGGTTGTTTCCAGATTTAGGGGATTATGAATAAAATTGCTGTAAGGATTTGAGTGCAGTATTTCGTGTGGACATAAGTTTTCATTTCTCTTAGGTAAATATCTAGGAATGGCATCATATGGTTCATGTATGTTTAACTGATAAGAAACTGCCCAGTTGTATTCCACCAGCAATGTATGAGAGCTCTAGTTGCTCCATATCTTGGCCAGTACTTTGTCATTGTCTTTATTTTTAAAGCCATTTTAATAAAGATATAGCAGTATTTTTTTTGTCATTTTAATTTGCATTTCCCTAAGGATTCATGTTGTTGAACTTCCCCTCACGTGCATATTTGCCATTCCTATGTCTTTTGATGAAGTGCTTCCTCAAATTTTCTGCCCATTTATTAAATTGAGTGGTTTTTTACTTTTGGGATTTATGAGTTCTTTATCAGAAACGTGTTTTGCAAATATTTTCTCTTTATGGCTTGCCTTTTCATTTTCTTGATAGTGTCTTTCAAAGAGCAGTTTTAAGTTTTGATGAAATCTAATTTGTCAGTTTTTTCTTTTCTGTTACATATGGTGCTTTTTTGTGTCCTACCTAGGAATTTTTTATTTAACCCAATGGTTTTCTATTACATTCTAGAAGTTTTAGGATTTACATTTAAATCTATAATCTATTTCAAGTTTTTTATAAGTGGTGCAGAGTATAGATTGAGGTTCAGTTTTTCTCTTTGACATGTGGGCCTCCATTTGCTTTATTTATTGAAGAAACTATCCTTTCTCCATTTAATAATTTTGGTACCTTAATCAAAAATCCATTGGTTATATATGTGTGGGACTATTTCAGGAATCACTGTTTTGCTCTATTGATTTATGTGTTTGTCTTTTCACCAGTGACACACTGTCTTCATTACTGCAGAGTTATAGTAAGTCATGAAATCAGCTAGTATGATTTCTTTTTCCAGTTTACATCAGAGTTCATTCTTTGTATTTTATAGTGTATCAGTTTTAATGAATGTATAATGACATGTGTCCACCATTATAGTATAAAGAATAGTTTCCCTGCCCTAAAAATCCTTTATGCTCCACCTGTTCATCTCTCCTTCTCTCCAAGTTCCAACAACCACTGATTTTTTTTCTGTCTTTATAGTTTTGCGTTTTCTAGAATGTTGTTTATTTGGAACCCTACAGTATGTAGCCTTTTCAAATTGGCTCATTTCACTTACTAATATTCATTTAAAATTGCCCCATGTCTTTTTGAGGCTTGATAGCTCATTTCTTCTTAGTCTGAATAATATTCCATGGTCTGGAGTATTACAGTTCTTTTATCCATTCACCTATTGAAGGACATCTTGGTTGCTTCCAGGTTTTTGTGATTATGATTAAAGTGCTATATATAATTATATTCTAATTAAAAACAAACTACAGGATTTTGTATGGACATAAGTTTTCAATGCCCTTGGAGAAATACCAAGGAGTGCAATTGCTGGATTGTATGGTAAGACTATATCTAATTTTGTAAAAAACTGCCAAACTTTGTTCCAGAGTGGCCTATGCCATTTTGCATTCCCACGGACAGTGAATGAGAATTTTTCCTTGCCCTACACCCTTACTAGCATTTGGTGTTGTCAATGTAAATTTTTCTTTTTTAGAATTGTTTTGGTTATTCTGGTTTTGTTGATTAGAATTGAAGCTGAGGTGTGCTTGCTGGCTTGCTCAGATAAACAACTGACTCTTGGCGTTCAGCTCAGGTCGTGATCTCAGGGTCATGAGATTGAGCCCCATGTTGGTCCGGCGCTTAGTGTGGAGTCCACTTGGTACTCTTACTGCCTCTCCCTTTGCCCCTCCCCCCACTTTCAGATAATAAATAAATCTTAAAAAGAAAAAAAGTGGTGTTGAGGTTCCCCTGTCCCTAATGGAGATGAAAGGCTATCCGTACCAGTCTGGATGTGCTGCTGAACTTTGGGAAGGGATTTTGTGGTTCTGTTGGATATAGGTACCAGATTCACCATCCTGCCCTGTCCTGTGGGAAAAGGAAGCACCTGAATTGATTTAATAGGGTTTGGGTAAGACTCACAATGGGGAAGGGAAGTTAATGTGACTTTGTAGATGGGGCCCTTTGGGCTAATTCATTATACTATTGTTTTTAAATTTGTATGTATGTAGGAATTGATGGGTTATGTACTCATAATTCCATATCCAGTAAATGCCAGAGCAAATTCTCTGATAGGAAAGAGCCACACACAGAGAAGTGAGTTGAGTTCCCACAACCCTAATCACCCTTTATAGCTACAAGTCTTAAGACTAATGATTTTCCCTACTAGAACCTCAGAGAAAGGAGGCAGCTTCAACCTAGAGGCACCCTTTGGGATTTTGGACTTGTGTCCAGCCTAGCATAACTGCAGGTTATACACCTTTTTGAAAAACAGCTATTTGCTTGCTATTAGATTCTTGTCAAATCTGAATGGCCTGATCCATGGAGGCTCTTATGGACTGAATTGTTTCCCCCTAAAATTTGTATGTTGAAGCTCTAACCTCCAATGTGACTATATTTGGAGATGGAGCTTTTAAAGAAGTAATTAAGGTTAAACAGGTCATAAAAGTGGTCATGAAGCCACAGATTGGCAGATCTTCTGCTTTGAGGCTGCAAACCTGAATGGTGCTGAGTGAACCACGTGGGTCATTCATGTACATATCAATAATAAGTGCCCATTCTTTGAAGGAAATGACTGGAATCAATAATGGGCTGATCGTCAAGGGATTCGCTAGACTTTTTATCCTCTCTACAATCTTCAGGCATCTAATATTACTGAGCGTTGGAATGGCCTCCTTTAAAAATGTCAACTCCCTCACCTTCTAGTCCACACACCTTAGTAAGGAAATTGGTCACTGAATGCTACTGTCTCCAGAAAGGAATCCTTTCCTTTTGGCCACTTTCTGGGTAATGATTAGGACAGAAAGGGTTTTGAGGTTATATATTTGCCTATTTCAGAAACTCAGGGTTCCTTCTTAACTATTCCTGGGCACGATGCTTCTTTCTTTCTCCTAACAGCAACTGTATAATGGCCAGATTGGTACATCCTCTGGGTAGCAGCTTGGCTGGCGAGGGGTGGGGAGGGGGTGTCCTCGCGGATTCACTCTTAATTCTGATTCAGCTTATTGGATTCACTTTCTGGACTGATATGGTTCTAGGTCAGGGATAGCAAACTATGGTCCATACGCCAAATCTGGCCTGCTGTCTGTTTGTTGATAAAGCTCATTGGAACATAGCCACACACATTTGTTTATCTGTTGGCTCTCATTCTTTTCATGATTACAACAGAATTGAGTAGTTACAACAGAATTGAGTAGTTACAAACAGACTGGATAGCCCTCAGAGCCCAAAATATATGGTCCTTTACACAGAGTTTGCCAACTCCAATCCTAAATCAAAAGGCTAGTGATGACTTGCCTGAGTGCAATACTCACTGAGTCTTCTTACTATGGCCCACATGTGTCAAAGGGGGAACATAATGAGTCTCCAAAAAGTTTAATAAACTTTGAGGAAATTGAGGAAAAGGTACAGTTACAGCTAATAAAAAGGCACAGGCTGGTTTTGTGGAGGGGGAGAAAGAGCAACAGTGCTGACAGTGGGGGAGGAACCTCTTAGACTCTGGGAGTTACAGAGAGGGAAGGACAATAATGAACTCTGTCCTTTAGAGCCACCCCTGGAGCCATCTTTCCATGTATATCCTCCAGTTTATCCCTAGAGCCTTTATCATATTAATCGTAGTTACTTAAAGTTTTAGTCTGATGGTTCCAACATGTGAGTCATTCTGTCTGTATCTCTTGGTTACTTTATATCTTGACAGTGGACTTTTTATTTGGTTTTTCTTCTTTGTGCATTGTACATCTTGTGTGGATGCTAGACATCTTGCAGAGGTCCTTAGATACTGAGGTAAAAATAGGGTTTGTGCCTGGAAACAGCATGCTTCTTCCCTTAGGCCATTAGTGTGGGAAGTTAACCCAGGTTGGAATTTCCTGGTTCCTAACATGACCTTCAGTGTTATCAGAGGCATCAAATTCCTCAACCAGTGGGCTGATTTTACCTTGTGCTTAGTATGGGGGCTGGATTGTGGGAAGCTTTTGTTCTCTGATTTTGTTTTCATTTACCTTTCAGCCTTGTCTTCATGCCTGCATTCCAGAGGTGCAACTCTCCATGTTTATACCTCTCCCTCAGTAGTTTACTGCTACTGCCTATTACTTGGTGCTTGGCTCCTGGTGGGAGCCTGCTGGGGCTCTCTTGTTGTCTTGTTCCAGCTACAGTCTTGGGCAGGCCCTGGATCTCGGGGTTGGAGTTTTCTCTTCCCATCTTTCCCACCTCCCTTGGTAGTCAGACTGCCTTGCCCAAGCCCTTTGCTTGGTGTTGTTTGAGATCACCAGCCAAAGATGATTTTCTGCCCTTCCTCCAGAGGTGAAGATTTTTATTTCTAGTACCCCAGCAACAAAGAAACTTTGCCAGTGTTCTTGCAAATTATTTCCTATCATTCCCATTGAAGCAGACTTCCCATTCAAATGTTCTGCCCCTTCTATAGAGATAGTAGACCTTTAGCTGGTTCCTGTGATCCAGTGAGTTTCCCTCAGCAGCTGAACGCTCTCAGTTCATAGGAGAGAAGAGTCCCTGGAAGAGGTAGGGTTTTCTGCCTGATTCCTGTTACCCGCATTCACCAGCTTTATCCTGTGACACCAGAGTGGGCTTTCCTCAGTCTCCCACCCTGTTTCCAGTCTTTCTTATGACCACTGTTGGAAGCTCCTGGAAAAGAGCTTGCCAATGCATGTGGCCTGTCCTTTGTGTCAGGGGCCTTCAGTACCAGCCCATAGTTCAGAATTCATTAAAATGTTAGCTCATATCCACTTGCCTGGTTGTGCAACAGCCACCTTCCTCCCAGTTTTGTGTCAAAAGTGACAGAATTTATGTGGCCCACCTTTCTTTCATGGGGCTTATCTTTCTTTGGAATTTGTTTTCTTTTTTCTTTTTTTAGGTTTTTTTTTTTATTTAATTTTCAGCAAAACAGTATTCATTGTTTTTGCACCACACCCAGTGCTCCATGCAATACATGTCCTATTACCCACCACCTGGTTCCCCAACCTCCCACCCCCTGCCCCTTCAAAACCCTCAGGTTGTTTTTCAGAGTCCATAGTCTCTCATGGTTCATCTCCCCTTATATTTTCCCTCAACTCCCTTCTCCTCGCCATCTCCCCATGTCCTCCATGTTCTTTGTTATGCTTCACAAATAAGTGAAACCATATGATACTTGACTCTCTCTGCTTGACTTATTTCGCTCAGCATAATCTCTTCCAGTCCCGTCCATGTTGCTACAAAAGTTGGGTATTCATCCTTTCTGATGGAGGCATAATACTCCATTGTGTATATGGACCATATCTTCCTTATCCATTCGTCCGTTGAAGGGCATCTTGGTTCTTTCCACAGTTTGGCGACCGTGGCCATTGCTGCTATAAACATTGGGGTACAGATGGCCCTTCTTTTCACTACATCTGTATCTTTGGGGTAAATACCCAGCAGTGCAATTGCAGGGTCATAGGGAAGATCCATTTTTAATTTCTTGAGGAATCTCCACACTGTTCTCCAAAGTGGCTGCACCAACTTGCATTCCCACCAACAGTGTAAGAGGATTCCCCTTTCTCCACATCCTCTCCAACACATGTTGTTTCCTGTCTTGCTAATTTTGGCCATTCTAACTGGTGTAAGCTGATATCTCAATGAGGTTTTAATTTGAATCTCCCTGATGGCTAGTGATGATGAGCATTTTTTCATGTGTCTGATAGCCATTTGTATGTCTTCATTGGAGAAGTGTCTGTTCATATCTTCTGCCCATTTTTTGATATGATTATCTGTTTTGTGTGTGTTGAGTTTCAGGAGTTCTTTATAGATCCTGGATATCAACCTTTTGTCTGTACTGTCATTTGAAAATATCTTCTCCCATTCCGTGGGTTGCCTTTTTGTTTTGTTGACTGTTTCCTTTGCTGTGCAGAAGCTCTTGATCTTGATGAAGTCCCAAAAGTTCATTTTCGCTTTTGTTTCCTTTGCCTTTGGAGACATAACTTGAAAGAAGTTGCTGTGGCTGATATCGAAGAGGTTTTGCCTATGTTCTCCTCTAGGATTCTGATGGATTCCTGTCTCACGTTGAGGTCTTTTATCCATTTCGAGTTTATCTTTGTGTATGGTGTAAGAGAATGATCGAGTTTCATTCTTCTACATATCGCTGTCCAGTTTTCCCAGCACCATTTATTGAGGAGACTGTCCTTTTTCCATTGTATATTTTTTCCTGTTTTGTCGAAGATTATTTGACCATAGAGTTGAGGGCCCATATCTGGGCTCTCCACTCTGTTCCACTAGTCTATCTGTCTGTTTTTATGATGCTCCTCTCAATTGATGCAGAAAAAGCATTTGACAAAATCCAGCATCCGTTCCTGATTAAAACGCTTCAAAGTATAGGGATAGAGGGAACATTCCTGAACTTCATAAAATCTGTCTATGAAAAACCCACAGCAAATATCATCCTCAATGGGAAAAAGCTTGCAGCCTTCCCTTTGAGATCAGGAACATGACAAGGATGCCCACTCTCACCACTCTTGTTCAGCATAGTATTAGAAGTCCTAGCAACGGCAGTCAGACAAAAAAGAGAAATAAAAGGTATCCAAATTGGCAACGAAGAAGTCAAACTCTCTCTCTTCGCAGATGACATGATTCTTTATATGGAAAACCCAAAGACTCCACCCCCAAACTACTAGAACTCATACAGCAGTTCAGTAACATGGCAGGATACAAAGTCAATGTACAGAAATCAGTGGCTTTCTTATACACTAACAATGAAAATACAGAAAGGGAAATCAGAGAATAGATTCCATTTACAATAGCACCAAGAACCATAAGATACCTGGGAATACACCTAACCAAAGAGGTAAAGGATCTGTACTCGAGGAACTACAGAACACTCATGAAAGAAATTGAAGAAGACACAAAAAGATGGAAGACCATTCCATGCTCTTGGATCGGAAGAATAAACATTGTAAAATGTCTATACTGCCTAGAGCAATCTATACTTTTAATGCCATTCCGATCAAAATTCCACCGGTATTTTTCAAAGAGCTGGAGCAAGTAATCCTAAAATTTGTGTGGAATCAGAAGAGACCCCGAATTGCTAAGGAAATGTTGAAAAACAAAAACAAAACTGGCGGCATCACGTTACCTGATTTCAAGCTTTACTACAAAGCTGTGATCACCAAGACAGCGTGGTACTGGAATTTGTTTTCTTGATTGCCTTACAACCTCAGCTCTCAGACAGGCTCAAGAGAATGATTTTGTTAGACACAGACTTTGTCTTATTAGGATACCAGCACTTTTTTTTTTTTTTTCCAGTTTTCTTCATGTTAAGCTATTCTAGATTTTGATTCATAAGAAAGGCATTCAGTTACTGCTTCTGTCACTTACGGCCTGTAATCTTTGCTTAGTCACTATTTTCTCAGTTATAAAATGTGTATAATAATAACAGTAATAATAATTACTATTGATTTGCCAGTGGAGCAGAGAACTGTTTAGTGTATGTGAAAGCACTTGTCAACTAGAAGCTGCTGTAGAAAAATCATGATCATTATTTTCTGAGATGCTTTTTCCTGTTTTCTGTTTTCAGAAGTGATCTTCAAGACACAGAAATGAGTCCAAGACAGAATCGTCGTACCAGATCAGCAGAGGGTGCTGAGACTGAGCCGAGAAATAAGCGGAATAGGAATTAGTGAGAGCTTTGCTGACCTTTCCAGTGTGGTGATTGAAGTGTGGCACTTTGGGTTGCCACATAGACTTCATATTCATAAATGCCCAAGTGTCAACTTCTCAATCTGATAGTTAGCTGATTTTCGTACGTTTTGCCTTCCTGGGAAAAATAAGTTCTAAAACACCCTCACTTGGTCAATTACTCACTGTCTCTAGAGCATCTCTGTCTAAAAATATTGACATCTGCACGTCTGCCAGCTTTGCAGAGTACACAGAGATCTTGACAAAGAGTTTTGTTTGGTTTTGTTTCTGCATTTCAGGATATCCTTAAAGCATTCTCCTCTTCCATGTAGAAATTAACTTGAGAAAAGGATTCTTTTCAACCTCTCTCACAAGGAACAGCGGAGGAGTTAAGAGCCTTTGTATTTCTGGAAAGGCAGCACCACTTACCAGCCCTTGATGCCCGGATGCCAGCATGCATGTCATAGCAGTTATGTGACGGTCATTGCCCGAGTTTTTAATGTAGTCGTTTGTCACTTGGAGTAGGATGTTGGTATTGAAACTAAAAGTCACAAACACTAACTTTGAAACATTGGGCATATTCTTTAGAAATGGCACTTCAAAATGATATTAGTCTTTTTTTCCTTTTTCACTTGGGTAAATCAGATCTTTACTACTCTGACTCCCAGCTATTAAACAAAAAGAATGCAATAAATGAACTTGAAGATGAATAGACTGTATCAATTTAAAATAATGTTCTAGAAATAATGTCTTATGAGTGGAGTATAAGCTACAGATCAATGGAAAGACTTGGTCAGAAATTGTCTCTGTGCAAAATGTCCACCAGTTCCCAGTTCTTCCAGAGTTCCTAAGGCCACTCTTCAGCATCCCAGAGTCAGCCCCCTCCACCCCATCCCCACATCACTCCTGGCCCAAACACATCACCTTTCAAATAGTAGGAAAGCGCATGAGCCAGTGCTAAGAAAACAAATTTATGAATGTACCAGAGAGACATTTGTGTCTTCCCCTTTCCAAAGACTGTCTCCATTGACTTTGGCTTTTTGGTATGCGTTTGGGTTTCTGGATAATGTGTGGAGTCTCATTATGACTTAGAGTTCAGCACTTCCACACTTAAATGGCCATTTGTTTTCTTTTTGAGTTCCCTGAGCTTCAAATGGTTATATAAGAATTTGTCATAGTCATTTCATCTGCTAAATTATGAGTGGTGCATTAAGGAAACTAAAAGCACCACTCACTGAATCTTTCAAAGGATCTGATATGAGGTAAACGAGCAATATCAACTAAAATAAGGTTTAACATTGATGTGATATTTACGTCACTGAATTGCCAGAAATTATGCTAAAATGAAAACTGTTCCAATAAAAATTGCACAGCCTACTATAAATTAAACTGGAAGTAATTACTACTTTAATTGCAGCTGTAAAAAACAAAATCCAAACAAGTAAATGTGAAGATCTAATTGGCTTTATTCAAGGATTCATGAATCAGGCAGCATCCCATCTACAAGTAGAAAGGAGCACCTAGTTGCTGTACAAAATGGACGGTTTTTAAAGGCAGAAACAAGGTTGAAGGAAGGACCGAAGCCATTAGCAAAAGAAAAGAAGGGACTGGTGTAGGCAAGTTCACCTTTTGGGGGAAGGCTAGATGCAGATGCTGTCCGTAATGCTGATCAGGAAGTTCCAGATTGGCTGGGTAAAGGTCACATTCCTGCAGTGCAATTAAGTTTTGGTTGCTGTTGTGGGGGCAAGTGACTCCATTTTGGGCCTGTTATTTCTTTTCCTTTTTCTTCTTTTTAAACACAACAAAAGGAGTTTGCAAGGGAGTAGTGAGACCCAAGATAGGGAGTCAGGCAAGTGACTTTATTCAGAAAATATTTGATTATCTTCTTTGTTAGGTAGTCATCACTGTGCTGAGTGACGTAGGAATGATGTTAGGGTTCAAAGCCAAGGGCCAAAAAAAGAACTCTTCAGACGTCTTTGGTGTAAAAAGATGGTTTTATTAAAGTATGGGGAGAGGACCTGTGGGCAGAAAGACTGCACTGGGGTCAGGAAGAGTGACCCATTATATACTATCAAGTTGGGGGGGTGGGGTTAGGGATAGCATAAGCCTCCCAGGTATTTTGACAAGATTTCCAGGATCCTGAGGGGGCTAGCTATTGTTAGGAAAAGGGGCTAGTTAGAAAAAGGTCATTTATTACTCTTTAGCAAAAACTCAGTCATGAGACTTTTCAGATGTGTATCGGTGGCTCATATGCTTGGAGGATGATTGCCAACCTGTATCTTGTGGGAGTAGAGATAAAGGAAGTTTCCAAGGGAATTTTTATATGTTAAAGTAGATTTACAGGAACCTGGGGGTCGGACTAAGACTGTCTTTTGCCCTTAGCGAAGTATTAACATTGAAGCAGTTGAGTCCCTAGAGGACTGCCACTCTCCCTGTTTCAAGGACTTGTCAATGGGCTACAGGTAGTAAGGAAATTTAATAGTTTTTTTTTACCTTTGTTCCCATATCACTGAGCACTGGGAAAACAGGTGACCAGAGGCCATCTGAAATGATGGTTCTCAGTAGGGCAGAGAGGAAGATTTTGCACCTAGGAGATATCTGGCAATGTGTGGAGACATTTTTGGGTGTCACAGCTGTGGTGTTAGGGGATTGCCACTAGTATCAGTGGGTAGAGACCAAGGATGCTTCTCAACATACCACAACACACGGGTAACCCTCATGCAGCGTTTGCTCAGGCTACTGTAACAAAGCAACATGGATTGGGTGGCTTAAACAAAAGAATTTTTTTCCCCTCCCAGTTCTTGGAGGGCGGCAGTCCAAGATGAAGTCAGTAGGGTTGGTTTCTTCTGAGATCTCTCTCCATGGCTTGCAGATGGCCATCTTCTTACTGTGTCCTTAGATGATCTTTCCTCTTTGTTTGCACATGTTTGTATCATAATCTCCTCTTAAAACGACAGCAATCATACTGGATCAGTAATACAATTTCACTCTACTGTAGTTATCACTTTAAAAACTCTGTTTCCAAGTGCATTCACATTCTGAGGTGCCGGGTGGGATTTACAACTCCAATATATGAGTGGCAGGGTCAGGGAACACAACTTAGCCCATAGCACAACTCCCCCCGAATTATCTGGTCCATTAAAATTGTCAGTGGTGACAAGACTGAGAAACTCCTGTGTAGAGGAGCTCTCAAATCTCCTTGAAAAATAATGCCTAAAGGGCATTTACTGAGCTCTATATATCAGCATTTAGAATACATTTAGTACACATACATTGAAAGAAAGGGATTTTTTTTTTTTAAGATTTTATTTATTTATTTGACAGAGAGATCACAAGCAGACAGAGAGGCAGGCAGAGAGAGAGAGGGAAGCAGACTCGCTGCTGAGCAGAGAGCCCGATGCGGGACTCGACCCCAGGACCCCGAGATCATGACCTGAGCCGAAGGCAGCGGCTTAACCCGCTGAGCCACCCTGGCGCCCCGAAAGAAAGGGATTTTTATATCCATTTGAAAATGAGGAACATAGGGTAAGTGTTAAATTCAGGATTGAAGCCAATAAGCTTTTGATTCAGAAGTTCATCTTTTAGTGAAAAAATGATCCTCATCACTGGTTATTCTTTTTACCTCCTAACTCCCCTTAAGGGTACTGAGGGAGGGTATAACATCTCCTGTGGGCATGTCATCCCACAATGGCAGCGATGCTTATGTTTTGGGGAGGGTGCAGGTAAGCTGCTGTGTCATCCAGAAAGGGACCTCCAGGTTGATCTGATCTGCCAGGCAATGCTTTCATCTTCTAATCCCTTCTCTCTTCTTTATACCTCTCATTGAGAGTCACTGGCCTCATTGAAAAAGTAATTCATACACATGAGAGCGTGAACAGTGTAGTGACGACAGTGTTTATATTTAAGAACTAACTCATGTGGTTGTAGAGCTTTAGAGCAGGTCTCCCTAAAATGTGCCCCTTTGGCATGTGGTAATTGAGCTAAAGCGATTGAGACCCTGTAGGCCCAAGAGAAGCTTTTTGCCAATTCCCTTAACTGTCTAGAAGAATTTAAACTGGGGGTCTTTCACAGATTTAGAATTAATACCAGAGATAAAATTTTATCTGTGTAACCTTTCTCAGATAAACATCTAATTACATCTAAAGCATCTGATCTTTTTTATTTCCCTTGAATTGCCTTCCTCCTCTTTGGAACCCCAGGCCTCTATCCCATTCCTTTCTGTCTTTGAACCTCTCAATGTATGTGGGATTCCCATACATACAAAATCAAATTTGATTTTTTCTTGCTAATCTGTCTCATGTCAACTTGTTATACCAGCTGGAAGAATCTGTGAAGGCTAAAGAAAAAATTTTCCTCCCCAGCAAGTTAAAGATTCTTGTCAACAGCAGTAAAAAAAAAAAAAATAGAGAAGCTTTTGGAATTCCCCCCCCCCCCCGCCCCGGTGGCCCTCAGCCCTATAGAATGAGAAGAAGGCATTTCTCTAGATTATCTCACTAATCGTTGCTGTGGTTGAAGTCAAAATTTGACTCTTGGGTTTTCTTAGAACTTGGGAAAAGGCAGAAACAGTGGATTATAAAATTCTTAGCATCTGCTAAAAAAAAATAATTCTTCAAGTGAGACACACCTTTTCCTATTATGTGTTTCTTTTTATTATAAAAGTAACTAATTATGAACATTAGGGGGGGAAGCCATCACCACCATTGAATTTATGACCATTCTTTTAACTTTCTTTGGTTTTAGTTTTGGGGTATATCAGATGTCCTTAGCTATAGCTTATTGAGGTAATAAATAGGTCATACCGGCACTGACATCTCTTTGTTACTGGCTTCACATCCCCAGCTACCCTTGGGCCTTTTGGGGACAGTTCCCCAGCCCCTTCCCCATATGTCCAGGTATCCCTGGCCTCGGGCTACCGAAAATACAGGAACAAATCCATGCCTCAGGATGTTGCTGCTCTCCTGCCCCATTCCTGCCGGGCATCTGTCACCCTTGCCAGTGCTTTCTCACACTGCTGGTCCTGCTAGAGAATCCTGACTGGCCGTGTGCCAAGTCATCCCTCTGCCCCCTTCCTGTTGATTTCACTGATTCTTGGCCTTGCGGTGTTCTAAGTGGAAGCAATGAAAATGTGTTCCCCTAGTTTGATAGTGTGCTGTCCCCTGGAACCATTGTATCCTTCATAAACAGTGTGCTGCTTCTCCCTTTTCCTTTCCCCCTTTCCCCTTTACCTTCTCTTCTTTCCCTCCCCTGTCTTTCCTGGCTGTCATGACTAAATGTCAGGTAGTATAGTTCAGAACACACACCCCCTACACACCCACTGCCCTAATGGGACTGATAGACCGAATGGGCAGATGGACATTAATTAAATAATTACACAGATTATCGTTCTGATAAGTGAAATAAAGCAGAGGTACATGACCCTATGAAAATACATAATAAAGGGATTTTGTTTTCCCCATAAAGCTCTATAAGGAGCTTAAAAATCAGTCCAAGGGGTTAATCACCATAGTCCCGCTTTATCCTCTATGTCCTCATCCCCAGAAACTGTGCGTGTATCTTGTGACTTTTTTGGTCCAGAATACAAAATATTAAAATACTCACTGAAGTAAACGTATGCAAATAGGTGCCTGTGTGTCCGCTCACTTCACAACTATGCCAGACAAGCTGGACAAGTCAGAATTACATATGACCCAGCCGGGAGTGACTCCGTGCTGCACACACACACAGTGCTTTTATCACTGTGCCACAGAACACTTTCACAGCGCATTATCAATACTCTTTAGTATTGTGACATGAACCCATCTGGACCATGTGCCACATTTACAGTCTTCTTTGCCTGGATGTTGAATTTACTGCCAGTTTTGCCAAGTTATGAATAATAATACAATTACTTCATTAGGTTAGATTCCCAGAAATGTAATTGTCGAAACATTAGCTTTTAACAAAATATATGGGCAGGTTTTTTTCAAAAGAGAGGACATTCGGATATTAAATTCTAAAGGGGATTTGGTCTGTGCTTTAAAATAATGGTCATTAAGAACTATATTGGAGCTCTTTGTGGGAATTTCACAGCAAGTGCAAAATCTTACATCTGGCTGCTACTTTTGTTGAGCTATCAAACCTGATAGGTCCACTATTGACGGACTAACAGACGGTTCTGCAGGGTTATCAGCAAACAAAAGGCCAAAATACTTTGGGCATTCTAATAATGTATTTAGCTCTCTGAGGGCGATGGCTAGGGAACCTTTTTATAGCATTCCATAGCCAAGCTGAATACATTTTCTGGCAAGATTCTAGAGCTCTCATTTTTCTAGTGCTGTCCAGAGAAGAGTCCAGCTGCTTTGGGAGCCAGATGAACAGGTGAGAAAGTTGGCATACTCTCACGAATGTCTTTATTTGAATGGAGGGCCCGGTGGGCTCAGGAGTACCAGCAGGCCGAGGACATTTTTGGTCCCAGTATTACACCTTTAAAACTCTTATGTTTCATAAGCGAAACCCCACACTTCACATGGCATTGTTTATTATTTCATTTTGGTTGCATAAGAACCACATCACAATCTTGAAGGAATTTTATATATTTTTTTGGTGTGTAGCATTTAAAGGAGTCCTGACTTTTCTGTGCCAAACAGTATGTCTGAACCACAGAATGCACTTCGGACATTTTGTAGTTGAATGAAGCTGTTAAATACAACAGTTTGAATTCTGAAGAACATCTCCTAAAAACATTCTTACTTGGCAGCATTAATTTCTGAAACCATGAAATCTCGATAGAGCAATTTCTATTGTATTTTCAGTTCATGTCATTGTGTTATCTAAGGAGGCTGAAAACCTGGAGGAGGAGGTAGGTTAAGGGTGCGTGTGTGGCGGCTGACATCTTACGCATCTAGCAATGGGGGCTTCATAGAGACACATTTTGCCTAGATGTGTTTCAAGATCATACAGTTTGGACTCCTGCTGATTTCTTTCCAGAAGTGGAAGAGATGATTATCTGTTTCTTAAAGTCCTACCCTGTTCAGGGCTGGGGCTTTTCTTGCAAAGTAAAAGAACATAGTGATAAATTTGGGGATAGTTGTGTTTAAACCTGTGTGTTCGTCATGCAGGATAATAGATCGAGGGACCCGGGCTGTATTCTTAAATTGTGATAGGCTAAGGGCACTTGCTAAAGAATGTTCTTTAGTAAGACGGGACTAGAACCCAGAGGAAAGGAGTGAGATACGAAAGGCAGTTCTGAGCAAAGAAATTGGTAAACACATTGGCAAATCTAAACAAAGACAAACCAAAAGAAAAAGAAAAATGTGGTATGGTCCAAACAGGGTGGAAAGACAGTATTACACAGTACCATGGCCTATGGAAAGGAAAGCCAGAATATTAAAGATATTCTGAGGCCCTTGTTATTGTTTGGGAGGCATTGACCTTTTTTACATTTTAAGTCAAAGATCTCTTAAATTTTTATGGCTAATTATTCATGAATGGAAACAATGTAGTATTTTTCAAGTCAGACAGTGGGATTAAGGGAAACTTGATCAAACCACCGCTAGACAGAAAAGGAAGTTAACTACAGAAATGAAGTGAAAACATGAAACAAGATGGTCTGATAAGCTCAAATACATGATAATCACTGTATATAAATGACTGGAGTTAGTAATAGCTCATGTTTATTACATTGTGTGTAGTGCTTGCCAGCCACTGTTCTAAGGGCTTTGTCAGTGTTAACTCAGTCATTACAACAAAACTTTATAGAGAGGAAAACTGAGACAGAAGTCAAGACGTGTTCTAAGAATGCACATGAAGTATGTGTGGCAGAGACGATACTGGATCTTCAGCTCCTCCAACATATTTCAGATAAGCCCAAATTTCTCAGAGGAATGACTTGCCATGACTTCTACCGCCCTGGCTGACCAGAGCCCTGTCCCCTCTGCTCCCCTCCTACAAGTCCCTTTCTATGCCAGGCTTGGCTTTCTTTTCTTCATCCTAAATACTGTCCAAAGTTATTTATTTGCCTGCCTGCTTATCATTTGTTTTCCCCTACGAGCACGTGAGCTCTGGGCAGAGGGGCTGTCGTGTTTCCTGCTGTGTCTGCTGTGCCTAGGAGAGTGTCTGGTACATAATAGGTGTTTGAAACTGTTTGTCAACAAAAAATGAAAAGCTGTTTGTGGTCTGTCTTCCCCGGCTGGACCATGAGGCCCCTGAGGCCGGGGACTGTATCTGTGTGGTGCTCACCCCTGGACCCCCAGTGTTCAAGCAGCCTGGGAGGCCAGCGGGTTAGCACTGAAGAGGCAGTGAGTGAGTCCTTGCTGAAGAGCAGAGAGATGCGGTTAGCGGGCTCAGGGGCCATTGCAGCCATTCCTCCTTCCCTCCGCTCCTGTCCTTTCTACCTGCTCTACGTCGGTCCCAGAAATGCTTGATTCAACGGGATGGAAATCACACCAATGATATCATGTATATGAACTGCTTGTCACTTACTCCGAATCATCATGACACTCGGTAGCAACTCTGTATCTTTACTTAGTTGTACAATAATCTTTACTGTCAGCTTATTTGATGACAACGCTAAATGTTTTTCTGACTTTAACAAGTTTGCTGGTCCTCTAGGGTGGACGTAGTCTCCGAACTAAAAAAATGTTACAGGAAACATTGAGGACATCAGTCATGGAAAGTATTTCCTTTCCTTTCCTTTTCTTTTCCTTTTCCTTTTTCTTTTTATTATTTTCTATTTTTATGTAGTGCTTACTTAGAGTCTTACTTCTTTGGGCCCAAACTTAATTTTGCTTTGAATCTTTGTGTTGACCTGCATGTTGGACACAGATCTTAGCTTAAAATGGATAAGAACCACGAATGCTAAAAGCTACTACTCTGTCTTCCTAGGTGCCTTCAAGGATTTTGTGAATAGCTTTCCTGTTGGTTTAACAAATGGTCCCAGGGTCTCTGTGTCATATTGAAATGTGCAGCACAGGAGCACCTGGCTGGCTCAGTCTGAGGAGCATGTGAGTTTTGATCTCAGGGTTGTGAGTTCGAGCCCCGTGTTGGGTGTAGAGATTAAACAAAAACAAAAACAAAAAACAAACCAAAAAACCAAAACAGGGGTGCCTGGGTGGCTCAGTGGGTTAAGCCTCTGCCTTCAGCTCAGGTCATGATCTCAGGGTCCTGGGATCGAGCCCCTCATCAGGCTCTCTGCTCAGCAAGGAGCCTGCTTCCCCCGCCCCCTGCCTACTTGTGATCTCTCTCTCTCTCTCTGTCAAATAAATAAATAAAATCTTAAAAAAAAACAAACAAAACAAAACAAATAAACTTGAAGTGTTCGGCACTGTCATGCTTTTTCTCTGGAGGTTTTGTGACAAGAAGAGTGGAAATTTTGTTCTGGAGACAAAGCTCTGCTCTTGGGAGCGTATGATCCGCTGTCATCAGGGAACAGATGAAGGGGCATCTGAAGGATTATTGTGGTTGTGATCATAAAAAGAGGCCTGAGATTATTTTAGGTTTTTTATTCAAGAGATAATAAGACTGGAATTTGAAATCAACCTCATTGTCGTTGAAATGAAGGTACTCAGTGGAAAGAGAGTGTTTCTTTCCAGGTCACACAGCAGACATACGCAGTCAAGGTAAGAATTGAAATTCCACTTGGACAGATGAAGGGTTGGGTACCAACGTACTCTTAAAACCACTCATAGTGGGGGCGCCTGGCTCAGTGGGTTAAGCCTCTGCTTTGGGCTCTGGTCATGATCTCAGGGTCCTGGGATTGAGCCCCGCATTACGCTCTCTGCTTGCAAGAAGCCTGCTTCCCCCCACCCCCCACCCCCCGCGCCTCTCTCTGCCTACTTGTGATCTCAGTCAAATAAATAAAATTTTTAAAAAAAAACAAAAAACACTCATAGCTCACTGTAGGATCTCGAGTAAGTCCTAACTTGTTCATTTGTGTTCTTTATCAGTCTTTGGGGACACTGATTCCTGTCTTTACCATTTTTTGGAGAAAAGGCCAGTGGGTATTATAGCTATTTAATTATTTGTGTCTAGTTACACATGGAATAGTGCTGGCCCTTTTATAGGAAGAGTAGAAATACCATCAGAATGCCTGTAATTAGTGTATTTAACATTTTAATTATTTTTAAGCAATACATTATCATGGTTCATTATTCATAAGGTACAAAAAGAGTATACAAAAGAAATCTCTCTGCCACCACCATTTTCTAGCCATTGAGTACCCCTCCCTAGAGCCAACCAGTCTCTCCCAGTGGATTTTTTAGAAATATTTTATGCACATGCAAGAACATATGTAGCCTCCCCCCTTTATATTTCCACAGAAATAATAGCACCCTATATCCACTGTTCTGTACCTTGCTTTTTCCTCTTAATATTATATCTTTTAAATATCATTTATTAAAGTATCCTTTTTTTTTTAAGGCTGCATAGGATCGCATGTATGACTGGCTGTTCCAAATGTTTAAACCACCTCCCAATTGAAAGATATTTCAATTTCTATGAAATCTTGCCATTTGCGATGACGTGGATGGAACTAGAGGTAGAGGGTATTATGCATAGCGAAATAAGTCAATTGGAGAAAGACAACTATCATATGATCTCCCTGATATGAGGAAATGGAGATGCAACGTGGGAGGTTTTGGGGGGTAGGAAAAGAATAAATGAAACAAGATGGGATTGGGAGGGATACAAACCATAAGAGACTCTTAATGTCACAAAACAAACTGAGGGGGGCCAAGGGGGGTAGGGAGAGGGTGGTGGGGTGATGGACATTGGGGAGGGTATGTGCTATGGTGAGTGCTGTGAAGTGTGTAAACCTGGCGATTCACAGACCTGTACCCCTGGGGCTAATAATACATTATATGTTTATTAAAAAATTAAAGATATTTCAACTTCTAATATTTTTGTTATAAATTTTGCTAAAATAACCACACACACACACACACACACACACACACACACACACACACACACACATATATATGAATTGTGTGTGTGTATGTGTATGATAAACTAGAAGTGAACTTAATGGGTCAAAGATTTTTTTTTTTTAAGATTTTATTTATTTGTCAGAGAGAGGGAGAGCGAGCGCACACACAAGCAGGCAGAGTGGCAGGCAGAGGCAGCGAGAGAAGCAGGCTCTCCGCCAATCAAGGAGCCCGATGGGGTACTCGATTCCAGGACCCCGGGATCATGACCTGACCCGAAGACAGTAGCCCAACCAGCTGAGCCACCCAGGCATCCCTGGCTCAAGGATTTTGATAGTTCATGCCACTTGAATGTCTTGGGTCTAAATATTGCTTTCATCTTCTTTCCAAATGATTATAGCCTCTGGCCCTTTGACTCATAGAAGCTTAGGATCTGAGATGAGGGGGAAAAGGTATGAATGTGTGTCTGCATAATAAAAATAGGAGACAGAAAGTACCAAGATCACAACCCGGCCAACTGAGATGGGACTAAACATGAAGGTGCTTGGAAATCTTTGTACAGCTCACACTGTCACTTTCGGATGCAAAGGCTCCCAGAGTATCTGCTCCCCCAAACAGGGCATACAGATCACAAAGGGCCCCGTGGAGCCTGACCTAGACTATTAATCCTTCATCTAGTTTTTCTTTATAAGGGTCAGAATGAATGGCATGTGACAAAAATTAGTATCAAAATAGCAATAAATATTTGTTGGATGAGTGAATATATTCTTAGATGCCTGTGAATGTCTGGGTCAGCACAGAACTTCCTCCGACTGCTCAGGCTAGTGCTGGGGGGCTTGTGCTGTCACTAAGAAGACAGGGCAAGTAGGTTGTGCCATGTGGGGTCCACACTCATCAACACAGACCAAGTCATACAGAACTGTGTACACCAAAGAAAGAAAAAAGGCAATTTTCCTATATGAAAAACACACAAAACCACAACTAGCAAGCAAAGTATCAATGAGTGCTCTCCTTCCAAAAGCTGCTGCCCCGAGGGCTGGGGGTATGATGTCACAACTCTGGGCCATGTACCTAAACATTTCTACCTTCGCCTTGGTGCTTACAGAGTTGGGCACTGTAATGTGGTAACTGACCTGATGAGAGAGGAACAGAGGTGAAGGCATTTGGCTGAATTTAGTTTCAAGTATCTTGGTAACTAAGGCAGTGTGGGAAATGTGTAAGAAGGCTTTGTTCTCCCTGGCTAACACCCTGTTGTTACTTGGTTTTCAAGCTGTCAGTTTCCTCTAGGTATTGTGCGTCGTCTTGTTTCAGTCAAAGCAGTGGGATTGATGGTTGCAGGTGAGGAATCTGTCCCTGGTCTCCATCCCTCAGGCCTGTCACCTGTCTTAGAAGAGCTAAGATAGGAAAAGTGTCCCCACCTCCTGGAGGCGGCTGTGCCTGTATTCTCATCTGATTCTCAGGCCACTCCTTACAAGCCCTGAGGCCCGCCTAGCTCTTCCTAACCCTCCCGTCAGCCACTCTTGCACTGTCTCAAGGTTCAGATTTTATTCCCAAGGCCTCTCTTATGCCCCTCTTGCAGGAGGAGGAAGAACTGAGTTGGGAACTGAGATGGGATTCCCCATCTGCTGGGTTGAGCTTCAACCCAATCTTGTAGATTCAGTTTCCGATTCAGTTCTGCAGGAGGGTGCCTGACTCTAGTCTGCTAATGGCTGGGGGTTTTAGGATAGATTAGGCACCATCGGGTTCGATGTCATCTCTGTGAGCTGTCCATTCGGCTTCCCTGGAAGATTACTTGTAAGGGAATGAACTACCAGGCGGCACTTGTCATGAATGTTGTCTCTTCTCTGCCAGCCAATAATACCATGTCTTTAACCCCCTGGATAATGTGATTCATTAAAAAAAAAAAAAAACCAAACCAAAAACAAAAAACCACTGTAGACCTCCAGCTTTATAACCATATCAAACTGGTGAGGAAATCAAGTGGCCTGATTGGGCCTCTTTAGAGCATCAGGAATGGGATGTTTAGGACTCCCTGGAAAATGCCTGCTGCCCTGACCCTGCTCTCTCCCCCAGCCAGATCCCTGCTCTGAGAGCCCCCAGCTCACACTCTGTTGGCTCAGGTTTTCCTAGAAGCAGATGCCAAGAAAGACTTAGGTCAGAAGTTTTTTGAGGGAACACCGAAGAGGGATGAAAGGTGAGGGAGCAAGGCGAGGTAGGGAGAGCCTTCTGGCACCTGTCAGAGAGGCGAGGGAAGACAGAGGCTTGGGTAGATGGGGCCTCTGACCATAGTGTAGAAATTACTCCCAGTGCTTCCCTGCAGCCCCAACGCCCTGCTTGTCCAGGGGTTTCCAGTGGAGCAGAATGATACGGACATGAACAGAGTGAGGCTAGGCCTGGACCCCAGCTCTGTACGTAGTTCAGCACAACTTTATCTCAGGCCTCCTCTGGGAGGTGCTTTTTCCAAGCACTAGGAATACAAAGATGTATAAGGCGCCATTCTTGCGCATGAGGAACTCAGTCTGGTAGAAAGACAAGCAGGTTGGCAGATAATTAGAATAGCATGCACAGTTCACAGAGAACAATATGATTAGAATAATTCTGGGGACAAGGGGCAGGAACTTCACGGGAGATATTTGGTATCCAGGATGGCATGGATATTGTATCTCTGGTCTCCCATTAAGTAAAAGTTGGCCCCTAAATTAAGGAAAATGTTTTCATTGCCTGGCACCAAAGAAGAAGAAGGCGACTGCTTAAGATCATAAGAACACCCCATTGTGGGGTGTTCCTCCATCAACTTTGCTCCAGGAGCCCCGTCTTTCTAGCCTGAAGAGAACTAACATGGCCCTTTGGGACAGCCTCTCAGGGGCATTCACTGTCCCCTGTGGACAACCATAGGCCCTGAAAGGAGACCAATTGCTTCCTGGCCTGCTGGCGCCACCCTCCTGGTTTTGGGGGTCTGTGTCTTCTTTGTTCTGAGCTGAGCAGGAAGGGGGAGAGACAAGGAGGGGCCACTCTTCTCATAGAGGACCCCAGCCCACAGTGGGCATCTGAGGGAGGTGGAAAGCTGTCCCTCTGCCTACATTCTGCTGACTTTGGTGGCACAGCTTTGCCGAGTCCCAAAAGGGGGTCTTCAACTTCCTTGAGATGGCAGGGAAGGAGGCAGGAATTGCAGAAGAGGATCTTTTTTTTTTTTTAAACATTTTATTTATTTATTTGACAGAGAGAGATCACAAGCAGGTAGAGAGGCAGGCAGAGAGAGAGAGAGAGAGGGAAGCAGGCTCCCCGCCCAGCAGAGAGCCCGATGCGGGACTCAATCCCAGGACCCTGAGATCATGACCTGAGCCGAAGGCAGCGGCCCACCCCACTGAGCCACCCAGGCACCCCCAGAAGAGGATCTTGAACAACAGTCACTCAAGGCCTTGGCTTCCCTGGTGGTAAAAGAAGAGTGAGCTGGAGGCTTCCCGAATTAAGCTCCATCACCTGACATCCTTCCTGGTCTAGCACACCCCAGCTCTGGGGCTGCTCCAGTCAGAGACCAGAGGCTCCTCGCCCTCAGAAGGGTGGAGGTCAGGGCTGCAGATGGCGTTCCTGAGCTGGACACTCTTCATGGGTCCCTCCCTTGCGCAATTAGAGCTAGTGTCCAGACCTGCTTCATATTGAGGGGAATCCCTGGAGTTGATGGGTAGCTTTCCGCTCAGCAAAGGGAAAGAGAAACCTTTTCCCTGCTCAGCTGTCAACCAGGAAGGGAAGGAACTGGTTTCAGGTACTTCAGAAGCAGGCCCCAAAAAAATGCAGCCTCTGAGGCTGGACAGCTCAAAGGCGGGAAGAGTCTCTGGAACCTTCAGAGAGGGCACACAGTGGCTCTGGGACTGCCTGTATCCTGGTGACATGCAATTTCCTTGGCCAGTCTGAGAGTCTTGTCTTGCTGCTGATTTGAGAGAAAGGGCTCCTGCTCTGAGGAACTGCTGGCAACTTTCTTTGAGGCACCAGTAAGGACATCCTGAAGCTGCCACCCACCTCCTTGTGGGCTCAGTAGGTGGGTTACTGGTGTCTAGACTTAGACTTATAATGGAGGGAAGAGGAGGGATGAAGAGGTTGAAACAAAGGGAATATCAACTGGGTCGTGTCCATGGATTCCATGGAGATTTGTACAAGGATCAGGACCACTTCCTGGGAATCCTACCTCTCGGAGACTAACTTTGTTAAACAGCTTTCTTGAGATGCATTTCATTTAATGTACAATTCATTCACTTAAAACATACTATTAGTGGCTTTTAGTTTATGCAGAGTAGGCAACCATTGCCATAATTGATTTTAGAACATTTTCATTGTCCCTTCATTCCTTATCTCTTACCCACAACACTCCCATCCTTCCCAGCCCCAGGCAATAACTCATCTACTGCCTGTTGGTCTAACCCTAACCCTAACCCTGTACATTTCATATCAGTGGAATCATACCATATGTGCACCTTCCCATCTGGCTTCTTTCACTCAGCATCAGTTTTTCCAGGTTCACCATGCTGTAGCGCGTACCAGAGCTTCATTTCTTTTTATTGTTTAGTGATATTTCATTGCATGTGGCGTTTATCCATTCATCAGCTGATGGATATTTGGGTTGCTTCTACTCATTTTGACTGTTATGAATTAATGTTCCATTTGTGTACAAGTTTTTATGTGAACATATGTTTTTATTCATTTTGGGTATGTATCTGGGAATGGAATTTTAGGATTTCATGGTAACTCTGTTTAATTTATTTTGAGGAACTGCCAAACTATTTTCCAAGGTGACTGGGATTCCAGTTTCTCCACATTCTTTCCAACAGTTGTCATTATCTGTCTTGTCTATTACAGCCATGATAGTGAGTGTGAAGTGGTATCTCACTGTGGTTTTGTTTGGCATTTCCCCAGTAACTAATGATTTTGAGCATTTTTTCCAGTGCTTACTGGCCAACTCTGTGTCTCCTTTGGAAGCATGTCTGTTCAGATTCTTTGCCTATTTTAAAATTTTTTAACCTTGGAGTTTAAGAGTTAATTGTATAGTTTTCTAAATTTCAGTTTAGAGAAGATTGTGCATTGGTAGCTTATAGAGATAGAATTATGTTTGTGTTTTGATCAGGTATCTTACAATCTTGCTGAACTTACTAGTTTGGTAACTTTTTTGTAGATTCTGCTAGATTTTCTATGTAGAGAATCATGTAGTCTGCTGATCAAGATGATTTTATTTCTTCCTTTCCAACCTCGATGTCTTTTTCAATTTTATAAGGAATCTTATCTGAGTACAGAATCGTAGGTTGACTTTTTTTTGAGTATCTTACAATATTCCACGATTGCCATCTCACCTGCTTTCTGGTGAGAAAGGTTCTGCCATCCTTATCTGCTCTTCTGTATGTAACATGTCTTTTTTTCTGGCTGCTTTTGAGATTTTCTCTTTTTTATTAGATTTGAATGTAATGTAGGAATACTTTGTTTTATTGTATTTCACTTTATTGGACTTTGCAGATATTACATTTTTAAAAAGTATTTTATTATTATTATTTATTTGACAGAGAGACAGACAGCGAGAGAGGGAACACAAGCAGGGGGAGTGGGGGAGGGAAAAGCAGACTTCCCGTGGAGCAGGGAGCCTGATGCGGGGCTTGATCCCAGCACCCTGGGATCATAACCTGAGCCGAAGGCAGACACTTAACGACTGAGCCACCAAGGTACCCCAGATATTACAATTTTTTTTGGAACAGATTGAAGGCTTGTAGCAACACTGTACTAAACTAGACATCAGCATCATTTTTCCAACAGCATTTCCTCACTGTGTGTCTCTGTCATATATTGGTAATTCTTGCAGCGTTTCAACCTTTTTTCATTATTATTTGTTATGGTGATCTGTGATCATTGATTATATCTCAATTAAAGCTCAGATGATGGTTAGCATTTTTTAGCAATTTTTAAAAACTGAAGTATAGTTGACTGCAATGTTACATGAGTTTCAGGTGTACAACACAGTAACTGGACATCCCTCTATGTCGTGCTGTGCTTACTACAAGTGTAGCTACTATCTGTCATCATACAACACTATCACAGGATCATTAGCTATATTCCCTATGCTGTGCCTTTTGTCCCTGTGACTTCCACAGCTGGAAGCCTGTATCTCCCCGCCCCTTCACCCATTTTACCCATCGCCCTCTTCCCTCAGGCAATCACCAGTTTTCTGTATTTACGGGACTGTTTCTGCTTTTTTGTTTGTTCCTTTTTTGGTTTGTTTTAGATTTCACATATAAGTGAAATTCTATGGTATTTGTCTTTATTTCACTTAGCATAATACCTTCTAAGGCCATCCATGTTGTTGCAAATGGTAAGACCTCCTTCTTTTTTTCTTTTTTTTTTGGGCTGAATAATGTTCCATTATATGTATGTATGTGTGTGTACATCTATGTCACACTTTATTCATTTATCTGACAATGGACCCGGGCTGCTTCTGTATCTTGGCTATTGTAAATAATCTGCAGTAAACAGGGGTATGTAAATCTCTGTCTTTTCAAATTAGTGTTTCTGTCTTCTTTGGGTAAATACCCAGTAGTGGAATTAAGGGATTGCATGGTATTTCTAATTTTAATTTTTTGATGAAGCAATAAGATATTTTTAAATTAAGATATATATACACACACACACACACACATATATTAGACATAATGCTGTTGCACATTTAATAGACAATGATATAGAGTAAATATACATTTGATATCACTAGGAAACCAAAACACTCATTTAAATCACTTTACTGTGATGGCATGAACTGAAACTTCAGTATCTCCAAAGTGTGCCTCTGACAGTCTGTGTCTCTTGTTTCCTTCATGTTTCTTGCGCTTGGGCTTTGTTGAGCTCCTTGGATCTAAGGGTTCATAATTTTCATCAGATTTAGAAAAGTTTGGCCATTATTTCTTCTGTCGCCCTTCTCTCTACTGTTTTGAGGATTTCAGTTACACGTATACTAAAACTGTCCCATATTTCACTGTTGGTTCTTGTCATTACAATTTTTTTCCTCTCCGTGTTTTATTTTGTATACCTTGTATTTCTACACTTGAAATTATTTAATCTTTTTTCTGCAATTTCTTCTGACTTTAATTGCACCCACTGTACTCTACACCTCAGATGTTTTAGTTTTCATCTCTAGAAAGTGATTAAGTTCTTTTTTGTCTCTTCTATGTATCTACTTAATTATCTGAACACAGGGAATTCAGTTATAATAACTGTTTTATTGAACTTCTCTACTCATTCTAACATCTGTATTATATCTGGATCAGTTTTAATTGATTGAATTCTACATTGTGGCTTGTGTTTTCCTAATGCTTTGCCTGCTTGGTAATTTTTTACTGGATGCCAGATATCATGAGTTTTACCTTGTTGGGTCCTGAATGTTTCTGTGTCCTTATAGATAATCTTGATCATTTTTCTGGGATGCATTTGAGTTACTTGGAAACAATTTGATTCTTTTGGGTCTTAAGATTTTTTTTTTTTTTTTGGTGGATTCAGAATAAGGTTCAGTCTAATGCTGGTTTCCCCAGTATTGAGTCAAGACCTTCCTGACTGCTGTGCTGAATGCCCTGTGAATTACAAATATTTCCAGTCTGGCTGGTGGGAATCGGCTATGACCAGCTGTGGAAATAAGTTTCCAGCTGTACATGAGTGCTGGGCACTGTTACCTCTAATCTTTTCATAGTTCTTTCTACAGCATCTAATATTCTTACATGGGCTAATTAATATTCTCTTGAAGACTCAAGACAGGCCCTCTGCAGTTCTCCAGGGCTTGCTCTCTGTGCAGAAATCTCTCTGTGTCTGGCTAACTGGTTTCTCTGGACTCCCAGCTGCATCTCCTCATCTCAGGGAGTTCAGCAAGCTCTGCCCCATCCCTACACTGTGACCCAAAAACTCTCTCTGGGTGGCAAGCTGGAGCAGCCCGCACTCTCACTCCCCTTGGTGGTTTCCCACTTCCTAGGGATCAGTATCCTTCATTGTCTCAGGGCCAGTTTCTTGATAATTGCTGTTTTAAGCACCCCCCCCTTTTCTGCATGTTTAAAAAACTTTTTATCAGGCAGGAGAATAAGTCTGATCTCTATTACTCCACTTTGGCTGGATGTGGAAGTTGCCTATCGCCTTGTTAATTAAATTGCAAAATAATAAAAATAATTTCAAGATCATCAATAGTAGAACAGTTAAATAAATATGGTCCATATATATGATGTTGTATTTTAAAGCTATTAAATGTTTTGGAAGAATATTGGTAGATACACTTCATAATATAGTAAGTGAGCAAAAGAAATTATAAATTGGTATTTACACTAAATCCCAGTGCTTAAAAGTGCATACTGTATATTATTCATGTATTCTGTGTATACATAGAAAAAAAGAAAACACCCAACATGTAATTTCTGAATTTTGGTATTTCAGATGATTTTCATTTCCCTTGCTGTTTTCTGTATTTCTAAATTGTCTCTGATGCACCCATTGAGAGTCCCCTACATGTGTGTATGTGTCCATGGGTGTATATATATGTGCACGTGTGCGCACACGGGGAGGGTTTGATTAAAGGAGACAGAGGACGCTTGCACCATAAGCGGCTCTGCTGCAACTCTCCTGTGAGATTTAGGGCAAGTCACTTTCCTTCTCTGAGCCTCAGTCTTCTCAGCTACAGAATGATCTGTCCTGCTGGGACATGCTTAGAGCCAGTGACTGCTGTGAAGTGCATATCGCCTTGCTTGTTCTGCCTTTTTCATTTCTTCTCCCAGGGCTTCCTTAAGAGCTAGAGAAAGTGAAATATTTCCCCGGAGCTCTCTGTCACTCCAGATGGGATGACATTTCTCTGCTGGTCTGTTTTTCTAGGTCAAGGAGGAGTAGGAAATTGTAGGGAATTGATGATGTTGAAGGAACATCTCCATCAGCTGCTTCCTGCCAGGCTGCAGTGAGCAGTGAGCACAGGGCTGGGCAGGGACGACGGGATCCTCCGCGACGCTGTGTGCAGATCCCTGTTCCCACTGCGGCCCCCGCCAGCTGGTGCCACCTCCTGCCCACTTCCAGGACAGCTATCCTCCTTGTCCCCAGGCACCTCCCTGTTCCTCCCCAATGTGAACGCTCGGCTCGTTCCTGCTACCCCGCCCTTCTAGCTTCCGCATCTCAGTCGCCCCAGGTGTGAGCCCTGAGAGAGCAGGACAGCGGGGACTGCGGAGGACAGGATGGGAGGCAGAGAGGCGAAGGTCACGCAGAGCGTGTGCTGCTCCGACAGTCTGGGAAGGCGAGGGGCCCGAGAACCATGGCAGGAACCGGGGGCATTTAACTAGAACAGACTGTTCTTCGGGACGCTGGCACGTCTGGGTAATAAAAGCTGGCGCTGCTGGGCCCTCGGTGTGTACCGGGGACTGTGCTGCATCTTCTCTTACAAATTTTCACAGGCGCCGTTTACAGACGAGGGAACCGAAGCACGGGGAAAGAGAAAATCACTGTTGGCTACCTCAGGGCTACCGCAGGATACTGAAATGAGTGGGCAGGAAGCTAGGGCACAGAGCCCGCAGTGGCAGGGCTGAGATTTGAACCTGGGTTTGTCTGGCTCTAGTTCCTGCAAGTCTTCACCACCACGTATGGGGACTTTGATTATTCCTATGGGATCTAGTGGTAAAATCTAGACTAGGTGGAAAGTACAGGGAGACCTCTTACAACTCAGTACAAATAATATTTCTCTTTTCCGCTATTCAAAATAGAATAGGAATGGAGCCTTGACTATGAGTTGACCATCAGTGGTTATAAAGAAACCAAGGATTTAGCAGGGACAGAGAGGAGATCCATGTGTTGAGTATATAATGTGCATGTCAGAGTCACCGAGTGACCTCTTTGGGGTCCCTTAGAATAAGTGTGGGTACAAGAATGAAAGGAAGAGGGTGTCAGCCAAGGGAAGATGTCTAAGATCTGGGAGCAAAATGTCGAGCTGTGATTGTTAAAACATTAGGACCAGAGTCAAAGGTTCTTGGCACTGCCAAAGATGGCCTGTGAAGGGACAGCAGGTGACAGGGGTAGAATAGGCAGGTTTGGCACCAAGATTCTGTGGGTATACAGTCTATGGGAATTCCTGCACAGGAAAATCCTGCACAGAAAACTTACATCTGGAATTCCAGCCTTGGAACCTCATTCCCTTGGCTGCAGACTTTCTTCTTTGTTAGGGTAGGGTATGTTTTAGACCAAGTCAACTTAGCAGAGGTCAAGCTGGGGCAGCACCCCAGCATGTAGCTCCCGCCTTCTCTACCTTAGACTTCTCTGAGTCCTGGGCCACGTGCATGTGCAGCTCTGTGATGAGGCACTCCACTTCCTCTGGCATCGTCGGGGTTGGCGGTAGGGGAAGACAGGCATGGGCTCCCGCTGTCCCAGATTTTCCTCTTGGGTTTCAGGGCAGCCACAGGGATTCCCATTAGTCCTCGCTCTGCCTTTTGTCACAGCCGGCTCTTCTCTGGACCACAAGCCTGGCTAACCTATGCCTCCAGGCACCCAGTCAGAAGCAAAGACCCAGCTTTGCTTAGCCTTTTTAACCAGCCCTCACAACTGCTTACATCCTAGTTTCTTTATCAAACACTATGTTCTGTATCACTTGTCAGGGTTCTGATTCTCTAATCAAACCTTTTCCTGAATCACACACATACCTGTCCCCTCTACACGATCAAGCTTCTACTCGACCCTTGCATATTACTGACATTTATCCGTGGCTCACCCTTACCCAGAAGATCAAGTCCCAATCCCTAAAGATGGCTCTCCAAGCCCTTCATTCACCACACCGACATCTGTTCTCCTGTGCTATGCTAAGCTGCTTTCCAGCCTGGGATTGAATCTGGCTCTACCTCTTACAGCTACAAAGTCTTGGGCTAGTTAATTTCCACTGAACAGCCATTTCCACTGTATAAAATGTGCATGACAAAACCTCCCTCACAGCTAATATTCTGCCCACACGACCCTATCAGTTGTATAATGTCTGTGTCCTCTCCGATTCGTTGGTCCCCTACCCTGCTGATTACTAAATACTTCGAATATCACCCTGTATTAGTTTTCTTTGCAGCATCAAAAATTATCACAAAATCAGAGACTTAACACCTATTATTTCCCAGCTTCTGCAGGTCAGAAGTCTGGGCACAGTGTAACTAGTTTCTCTGTGCATGGTGTCCTAGGGCTAACATCGAGGTGTGGCTAGAGCTGCATTCTTACCTGGAGGTTGGGTCCCCTTTCAGGCTCTCTCAGGTCGTTGGCAGAATTCAGTGTCTGCGGCTACAGGACTGAGGTCTCAGTTTTCTTGCAGGGCATCAGCTGGAGGTTTTTCTTAGCTCCCAGAGGCCATGTGGCCCTAGGTCCTAGCCACATCACCCTCTTACAACATGGTGACTTAGTTCTTCAAAGCCAGCAGGAGAATCTCCAGTCTACTATCAGAGTCTTGTATAATGTAACCTATTCAAGGAAGAGATGCCCCATCATATTCATGGGTCCTTCTCACACTCAAGGAGAGGGGATTTTACACAGTGTGTACACCAGGGGGCGGGGATTTGGAGGGCCATCTTAGGAGTCTGTTTGCCACAAACCCATCTGCTTCTTAGCACTGGGAGTGAAATGAAATATGGAAGCACCTAGAGCTGGGCCTGACATGTTGTTGGTCTTTCATATATATTCATTAAATCTCTTTCTCTGACTTATTCATGATTTCTTGAAGCCAAAGGATCCCACCGTAATGTTTCTCTTTATCTCCACCACACCATGTATAGGAGGCCCAGGACATGTGTTCCACTGGAAGAGGGAAGGAAGACTGTATCAGAGAGCAGGGGTAAGGGAGGGGCAAGGGGTTCTGGGAGGAGTCAGGGAGCAGGGTAGGGGCAGGCTCAGATGTGAATGAGCAGAGGTGTCTGTGGGCATCAAGGACAAGCTTTGCCTCCACTGCCTCTTTCTCGGATCCCATGCCATTCCCAGCCTGTGGTGGATGCTGCTGCCAACAAATGAGCTGTTTATGATGCACCCCGGGGAGCATCTGTAGAGGATCCTGGAAGAGCTAATCCAGAATCAAGGGTAAGAGGGGAGGCCCAGGGTGCCTGCCCAGTTAGCTGGGTCATCTCTCTGATGCAGAGACTGTGTCTTTTCATCCTCCACTTTCTCCAGATAGCCCAGTGGGGCAGACTTTTGAATGCAGTTTAGAAACCCTGGCTGACATGCCTTCCAGGATTCAGGGCTCCAGCTGTGACTACTCCAGCGAGAAGGGGCAATGCGCCAGGGGAGAGGGAGGGAAAAAGAACAGAGCTGGTGTGAGGCATTGGAGCATCTGGGTGAGCTGGTGCAAGGAGGTTCTGTACTCAATGTTCACTCATGCCCTTTCCCCAAAGCTCAGCTGCAAACTCACCCCCTTTTTGAGGCTTTCCCCATCACCCTAAATGAGAGCAGTCAGCTTCTTTGTCCCTGTGCATGGGCAGTAGGTTTCAGTAAAGAGCATGGAGCAGGAGTCAGGATACTCGGCTCCCACTTTGTTAAGTAACGTGCTCTGTGAACCTGAGTTTATCAGTTACCTCTTCTGGGAATCAGGTTTTCTTACCATTTAAATGAAGAGGCTGGAGCCCACACACCTTGGGGTGGGGCTCTGTCAGCTTTACATTTGGAGATGATTCAATCCCAGAGGCCTTATTTTATTTTGGTCTTTTGTTCTTGACTCTTCTCCTTTTGGCCTTGCGTTTAGCACCACACCCCGCTCAGTGGTTCCACACAGGCTAAAACACGGACAGACCTCATACTATGGAGTTCATTTGCAGAGTGAACACCAAACTGGCACCACTGTTCCATTTTTAAGAGTGTGTCCTGAATTCCTAACCAGTGTTATGAACTTCTTGGGATTAGGGACGGGACAGTCCCCCATTTTGGAACGCAGAATTGGGGGATGAAGAACCCAGAGGGGAACTGGGTAAAATAAACCATCTAACATGCCAACATCAAGAAAAGAAAACACTGGCTCTTTTCGGCCAGAGTTCCCCGCAGTACACAGGTTAACTTCCCGCACCTGTTGCACACTCAGCCCGGGCTTCAGTAACAACGTTGCTACAGTCAGCCAATCAGTGACAGCTTCACACCAGGGACCATCATGCGCAAACAGCCAATCAGCAATAGCTCCCAGTGCCGTCTCTCTCCCCGCTGAAAGTCGGCCAATCAGCAACAGCTTTGCTCCAGCCACCACGCCGCTGGACTCGAGGGAACCTTATGGAACCAGGTTTCCACAGCTGAAAAGAATCAGTCCCTAAATGCTCCCTCTGCGGGGAGCCTGCCCCAAGCTCCACGGCTTCCCTGGACCTCGGGGGGCACCTCTTGTCTGTTCGGTGTGTGCCCCACAAGGAGGGCAGTCCCTCCCCTGGCTAACAGTTTGGCGTCTGGCTTGAGGTTCCGGCTGGTGGCCTCTTCTCAGGAGCGGCTGGTTCCCCGGACTGACGGCACCATAAGGGCAGGTGGCGCGTCGGCCTCCCGCTCTGTTAGATCAGTTAGATCTCTGTGCCTTAGCAGAGCCCCAGGCACAGAGCGCTTGAATTACTGAATGTTCTCTGGGCCCTCTGACTGGTGCAGGGGCTGGGGCAGGGGATAAGGTGCCAAAGTTAGTAGGAACCAGCCAGTGCGAGGAAGTGCTTTCTTCCTGGGAGAACAGCGTGTGCTGGACTTCAGGGAGCTGGGCCGGGACACGACGAGAAGACTGGGAACGTCCGGACAGAGGTGAGTCGCCTCTCTGTTCCTGCCTCCTGGAATGCTTCCCATCACCTTGCCCATTTCTGTCCATCACACAAACCGGCCCCAATGCCTTCTCCAGTCTGAAACATCAAGTCCAGAAGAAGCTGGGTGAGGATAGGGAAAACAAGCCAATCAAGCCTGTGGATTAGTTGGGAGGGACCTTGGCCTTGGCTAATAGAATCAGAGTCCCTAAGATGCTCTGATTCCTGAAACACAGGGCTGATGCCACAGTATCAAACTGGAAAACAGAGCATCACTTCAGTACTCTGGGCCTCCCGTGCTCCCCTGTACTTCGGGGAGACTGGTCTGAGAAAACAGGTGCCTACACTCTGTCCCCAGAGATCCTGATTAAAGTGGTCTGTGGTTGGGCCTGTGAGATGATTTTTTTTTTTTTTGAAAGTTCTCCGTATGACTCGACTGGGGCTGAGAAATAACCCCCAGGTTAAGTTGGCATCTGAGAACATTTTACCTCTGACACTGCGACCCCTCTACTCTCCGTCTGTGGTGTTGGTAAGGGGCAGAGGCACAGTATGCAGAAAAACAACTTAGGGTAACAGCACGTTTTTAATGGTAACAGCAGCCATGGCTCCCATTGTTGAGTTCATATTCTGTGCTCGGTTCTTTGAATGTGCTCTCTTTTAATCAAGTCTTCACAACACCCTTATCAATCTTTATCCTGATCAGTGTTTTAGAGATGAGGGAACCAACCCTCAGAGAGCTGTGATCTGACTTGTTCTGGGTAACACAGCAAGCTAACGAGTGGCTCAGCTGGGATTTGAACCTGCCTCTGGCCGACTTCAAATCCAGTGCTGGTGGCAAACGGGTAAATTCAACATAAGTGGCCATTGAAGTAGTTTCTTGGACAATTAGTGTGATTTGGGGTTACTTTAACATTTACAGAAGGAGAAGTCCACCTCTTTTCTCCTTTGGCTACACCATTACTAGAGTATCTGGTTCTGCTCTCTTATGTTTGGAGGACATTGACAAGCTAGAGTGTTTTTGGATGAGTGAGGCCAGCCAGGTGGCTGCAAGGATCCCCATCATCATAGGTAGAACCATGTAGGAACTACAGGCCTTAGCTTCAGCAGCAGACCTGGGAGGGGGGAGACCAGTCCTCGGTGGTGTCATGGGCTGCTGGGTGCGAGAAGGGAGAGTTGTAAAGCCAAGTCCTGAATACTGGCAGGATGGCACTCATCAGATTGGAGCGAACATTCACCTGGTTTGAACTTAGTGTTAGAGCTGAAATCAGTGCTAGGGAATTGGCCCATGCCCTCCATATTGTGCATTTCTGAGGTGTTTGCTGTCAGGGGATACTGGCCCTCTTGACCCAGGGGCCCAAAGGGAGAAACAGCAGGGGATGCTCACTATGGCCCATGTGACTGTCCTAAGATGCTCAGGAACATCTCAGGGAAGCAGATTCCATCCCCAGGTACTGCAAACCAGCAGGTAGATGGAGGGCACGCCTCCTGCCTAGTCTGGCACACGTATATATGTATGTATGTATTTTTCATATTTATTTACTTATTTTTATTAATATATTATTTGCTCCAGGAGTACAGGTCTGTGAATCATCAGTCTTACACAATTCACAGCACTCACCATAGTACATACCCTCCCCAGTGGCCATATCCCACCCACCCTATCCCTACCTCCCTGCCCCCACAGCCCTCAGTTTGTTTCCTGAGATTGAGAGTCTCATGGTTTTTCTCCCTCTTGATCTCATCTTGTTCCATTTTTTCCTTCCCTACCCCCACAGCCCCCTGCCCTGCCTCTCAAATTCCTCATATCAGTGAGATCATATGATAATTGTCTTTCTCTGATTGACTTATTTCGCTCAGCATAATACCCTCCTAGTTCCACCCATGTCATGCAAATGGCAAGATTTCATTTCTTTTGATGGCTGCATAGTATTCCATTGTGTATATGTACCACATCTTCTTTAACCCTTCATCTGTTGGACATCTAGGTTCTTTCCATAGTTTGGCTATTGTAGACATTGCTGCTATAAACATTCGGGTGCACGTGCCCCTTCGGATCACTACGTTTCTATCTTTAGGGTAAATACCCAGTAGTGCGATTGCTGGGTCATAGGGTAGCTCTATTTTCAACTTTTTGAGGAACCTCCAGGCTGTTTTCCAGAGTGGCTGCACCAGCTTGCATTCCCACCAACAGTGTAGGAGGGTTCCCCTTTCTCCGCATCCTCGTCAGCTTCTGTTGTTTCCTGACTTGTTAATTTTAGCCATTCTGACTGGTGCTGGCACATGTTTTTAACTCAGAGTGTAGGCGTTGGCCTCGAGTGTTGGGACATAGATGTGCTGGATGGTGTCCACGGGTCTCAGCTCCTTGATGCAAAGCTCTGGCAGTTTCGAGTGAATAAATGCAGGTGGAGAGCTGCATCCTGGGGATGGAAACATCAACGGGGCATAGTGTCTGTCCCCCAGAAGCTCACAGTCCGGTTTGGGGAAAACAGATGGCTCATAATGGACTAAAGTAGGAGACCGAGAGGGGCGAGTATAAGCACGGTGGTGTGGGATGCAGGACAGGGAGTTCCCAGCTCTAAAGAAGCCATGGTCTGCTCCAAGTGAGACCTACCTAGAAAGAGAATTTCCAATGCCTGGATAGTTGGGCTCATGAAAAAAGAGGGCAGGGAGGTGTTTTTCCATCGTAGGCGAAGGGCGGATATGCCAAGAGCATGGGGTGCGTAGGGAAGGCAACACTTTTGTTCCTGCCCTGCTTATCCCTCCTCCCTTCTCTGATAGAAGGCTGCTTCTGAGCGTGCAACCACCGTTCACACAGCTGTGTCCTGCGGCCCAACGCCCTCGCTGCTAGTTAATGTGGGTGTGAGCACTTGGCGCGGTATGGTCTCGGAGCCCAGACAGCAAGTGTGGTGGTTGTTCCCGGGAGAGGCTTCCTTATCGTCAGGAGACAGACACAGGAATGGGAGGACTTTTCTTTTGGATGTTACCATGTGCGGATGTGATGCCACGCTGAGGGCCACTGTCTTGCTGCATGAGGGGAGTGACTATAAAGGCGAAGTCCAGGCTTAAAACACTGGAACGGGAAGATGGAGAGAATCCACATCCTGGATGACGGGATTGGGGAGCCGTGTTTGCTCCCTTAAGCTCTGGACTTCTTACGTGACATAATTCATGTCGTTAGTGTTGGCATTATCTTTTACGTGCGGCTGCTACCGTCCTACTAGAAACAGAGAAAAGAGGACTCTCCGTGGGATGTCACCCATCTAGCACACATCCGGGGTTCTTCTGAGTGCGGATGTCCCCCTGAGAATGGACTGTGATCGCCAGCGCAAGCCAACTGTCTTCTGGCCCTCACGCCGTTCCTAAGCTGGGTCTCGCTGGGGGCAATCAATGTCTTTGTTTTCGAGAAATCCTTTTTTATTGTAAGACCAGCTAGGTTGTCCAGGGGCATTATTAACTCTTGCTTGATCTATGTGTAAAATCTGCTATCCACCCTGAGGTCTTGCTCCAAAAAGTTGCCCCAGTAAGAACCAACGTCTGCTCTAGAGACTTCAGATTCCATGTTGGTTTGCGAAACCCTCGTTTGTCTTCTGCACCCAGTAGCACACTGGCCTCAGCCCCAGTTGCTATAAAAGATAAGCACTTGCTTTCCCCCATTCCAGACATTCAAGAGTGAATTCTGGGTGGACCAGTAGCCTATATTTATTGTCAGATTGTCCACCCGAAACGTATCATTTCTTTCATGTAGCCATCAAGGGTTTTTGTTGTTATTGTTCTTGTTGTTGTTTTAACATGCTGTGGCTAAAACTAAAAGCAAACTCAGTTTTATTTAGAGAGATGCCCAGATGCTCAGCATTTCACCTTGAGAAATAAGTCATTCCCTCCCACACGGTGCGTGGGTCTGAGTAGAATCTCTGTGGGCCTTGAGCTAGGCTAGAATATCCACACTCTGCTTGCATTTCAGTATCTCGACCATACTTCAGCACGGCCGATAGTGAGGCCGTTTTTTGTTTTATTAATTATTCACATTATTGTAATTATTAATATTTTCTAACATGACAGGGTGTTCGGGAGATCGAAAAATACATTAGTCTTAATCCATCTGTGAATTAATGTCATCCTGGCACACGGTCTCCCAGCATTGTCCTCACACAGACATCACTGTGCACGGCAATCCTTGTGTGGATATATTTTTGCCTCCTGATTCTTTCCTTCTTGTTCAGTTGTAAGATTTGGCCTGTGCCACTGCACCCATTTTACAATTACTCGTGGGATCGGCAAGTAGTAGAGTGATTGAACTTTGTAGGAGAAACTGGCATTTAGAGAACTGTTGTTGGCGTTCTCCTTGTCTTTTGCTCCGTCGTCCATCTCACCCCTGGGGCTGAGGATTCAGGAAATGAGTGAGCCATCCCCCATTCCAGGGACAAATCCTGACTGGCATGAGTCAGTCATGGTGGCCCCATGTCTCCTGCCAGAGGTTGGTTTAGGCGCCTGCCTGTGTTGCTGTTCTGTAAGGTGGGAGGGGATGGCTGCTGAGGGAAGAGCTTTCATGCCCTTAAAAAGAAGCATGCAGGACTACAAGATGTTACCTCCTTCCACTGCAAGTCCTTTTATCTGTAGGTGATGCCTGCGAATGCTGCAGGGACCATACCCCAGCTCTGTCACCATGTGTCTCCCGTTGGGACCTGTTCACGCCTATTTTAGGGTGTAACTCTGAAGCCTATTAAGTTGGAGATAGGTTTTATTATTAGAGCTGATCATAAGGCATTTGGGTGGCACAGACCTGGGACCCTTTCCTGGACAGTCCAATTTTTCACCTTAGTAAATTCACTGCCCAAACTCTGGGACACTCCCCAGGGTCTTATGGTGAATGTCCTGCTCCTCACTGATGTGAAAGGATGAGGAGCTAAAGCAGGGCAGCCAAGTTCTCTTCTGTTTCCCCAGGTGAGTCAGGGCACCAGCTGCTGACGGCGCCGGTCTGATTACTGGGAACACGCTGACAAGTGTGACTCAGAGCTGGAAACAGGGCAGGGGGAGGCAGGATGCTGGGCTCTTATGGACACCCTGGAAAGAACTTCATCCCTCTGGGCCAAGAACCCATAGAAAATAGTTCCCCTGTGTCTTCGCAGATGTGGGATTCTCACTAGAGCCCTTAGGGCCACAGAGGTGAACTCCTGTCCTTAGGGGACTGAGCATTTGGATGTACTTTGTTTCAACTCTGCCCAAAATGCTTAGGCTTTTGCAAGAGTTTAGGACTTGGATCAAGATTCTAATCCTATTCCTGGCTGCCTTTGAGGCTAATTGTCTTTCGGGCATCACCCACGCTCTCTGATTCTCAGTCTCCCTGATTATAAAGTAGAGTTGAAGGCAATATCTCTCTCCTAGAATTGTCGACGTGTGAGGTGACCTTTATAAAATTCAGTAGAACAACAGCAATTGTGGGCCACCTACGATGTGTTAGGCTCCGGGAATGAAAACACAAGGAAGAGTCCCTTCTCTTTAACAAGCTTTGAGTCTAATGGAGAAAATGGTTCGTGGCATTGGTTTTTATCACTACTCCCCAGGCTCTATATATTTGAAGTTCAAGTCAGGATTTTGTTAACATATATCACATGTTCCTACTGCTGCCTCAGTGGCAGGGCGAGCAAGGCTGGCGGGACCCCCTGTGGGCTGGGACCCCGTCCGCAAGGCAATATGGGCCTATCTTCCTCGGGATTTTCCGTGACCAGTCTTTGGGCAGTTTGAGCCGAGGAGTGATGACATCCCGTTTCTTACTCCCCAAGTCTCCTGTGTGGACTGACGAGATAGGAATGGCTGAGGCTGTAGGAATGTGGAGCATCTGGGGATTGGTGTTGGGCCCTCCTGCTTCTTGGACTCAGAGACCGTGGGCACACATGGCACCCAGCAGAAGCATCCCTCTGGAAGCTACCTTGGCGTGAGTAGCTTTCTTTCCCTCCAGCGGGGAGACAAGTACTCAGCCTTGATGAAGGAAGTGTAATTTACTCATCTATCAAAACAGTCTAGTTAGGGCTGTTTCAGACTTCAAACACAAAATAAAACAAAATACTTTCTTTCAGTGGAAACCTCCTTGGAGCTGATGATATAAACAGGTAGCCAGAGGGCGCTCTCAGGTGATGGGGTGTGGAAGGCGGGGTGTCTCCCCCTTTCAGCCCCACCCCCTCCATGAAGGCCCTGGAGGATCTCGGGAAGCCACAGGGCTCCGTAACACACAACTTGAACTAGGCAGACTGCAGCTGGACGGTGCGGGTGACGTCCCTGTGTATCTGCCACACCTGGTGTGAGTTGAGCTCTGTCGAGGTTCCTGACCCTGAGGACTTTACTGGCCGGCCACCTAGAGATACTTGGAAGTCTATCTTTTGGGGGCTTTAGAGGTTTTTGGTCTTTCCAGCATGTGATTTCACCAGAAAGGTGCAGTCAACCCACACCCCATTTTCAGTCACGTGCCCTCATTCATTCATTGATTCAGCTGATAATTACGGAGCCCCTCCGAAGTGCCAGGTGCTGTCTTCCAGTCTGGGGAAATCGAAACCCCTCTTCCCCTGGAGCCCATATTCCAGTGGCGGGAGCAGAGCTGCCAGCCAGGCCCGAGGGGTTTTGGGGTACAATGCTGGTGGGGAGTGCCCAGAATATACTGTAATCTGGCTGTGCTCCCCTCTGAACTATAGGCCCTATTCAGCCAGGGCTAAGTAATGAGACAAGAGAGCTAAGAGCTAAGAGCGGAGACAAGCCAGCTCAGCAGGGCATTTCTACAAAATGTGGAGTCAGTTTGTTTGCACACTGTCCTCTTGAGGTCCTTGAGTCTGGTGGCAATGCCTCAGCAGCTACCCTGCGGCAGAGAAGAGGGGACCAAACACCACCTGTGCTTCCAACTCAGTGCCTCTGAGACTTTGCTGCCCCTTAGAACACCGTGGGTCTCTGAAATCCCAGGTGTCCCGGCTGCATTCGGAGCTGTTAAATCAGGTTCTGTGGCAGTGGTCTCCAGCCTCAGTCGCGTAAGACCCTCAGGTGAGTGCCGTGTGGCCAAGTTTGAGAACCACGAAACTAACAGAAATACTGTGTCTCTGTAGGGTTTTTTCCCTTGGATGTTTTGCTGGGCTTTAGGTACATCTAGATAGTGTTCTCTACCTTGGGACAGTATCAGGCTTGGTTAAACCCTCACAGGCCACACACACAGCCTCCTGGAGCCACAGGCAGGATTTTATCAGCTCCCCAGGGGGTCTGAGTCACTCCAGAGCTGGAGAACCTCGGAGGAAGGCAACATCCGAGTGGGAGGGGATGAAAAGACTGATGATCAGGGCGGGCTCTGTTAGGGCCCAGAGCCAGAGAGGAAAAGAAATCTTTCTGTACAGATTTTATGACTCTGGAGCTCTGCCTCCTATGTCAGTAGGGTGGAAGTCAGCCCCCGCTAGGGAGTATTGCCTCCAGTTTGCAGATGAGGCAACTGAGGGCACAAGGAAGCAACTTGCTCAAGGCCAGGTGGGACTTGAACCCCAGATATCCCTGACCCCAGACCCTGGGGATAGGGCGGAGTCACTTCTTTCTTCTGTGACCCAACATCTGTTACAGGGAGCCTCAGAGAGGTCTCTCTCTTAACTCAGGTAACTCGCTCTCGTCATCCCTTAGAACTGGCTCCAGGGATGCCTGGGTGGCTCAGTGGGTTAAGCCTCGGCCTTTGGCTCTGGTCATGACCCCAGGGTTCTGGGATCGAGTCCTGCATTGGACTCCTTGCTCAGCTACCTACCGCTCCCCGTTTGTGTGCGCATGCTCTCTCTCTGACAAATAAATAAATAAATAAATAAATAAATAAATAAATAAAAAGGAAGTGGCTCCAGAAGCCTGAGCTCAAGACTCCATCCTGTGCTCACAAGAAGACGCTCCTCTTATTCTCCTGAGGGGAGGCTTGCAGCCTCTTCCTTTCTCCCAGAACCCTAGAATTCTTGGAATTTTCAGTGCGGTAATGCCACTGGGTTCAGACTGCTCCCACTTACCTTTCCCAGTACTTCTGACACTGCAAACATCATATGTTGACTGTAGGGATTATATAATAGTTCCCTTTAGTTTGAAATTCTTTATGACCCGGGTAACTTTCGGCAACCGTCTATGAAAATCTCAACTCAGAAGTGGGGCCAAAGGGTTCTTCTGAAAGAACGCATTCTCTTCCGAGTTTGTTGGCCAGATCAAAGTATCTTTACAGGCCTTGGAGCACACATACTCTGAGAACAACACTTCCCGTGTGCCACCAGGCCCCTGTAAGTATCCAAGGAGAGTCCTCATTCCTAGTTCTTGACAAACCCGAAATTGCTTTCCAGAGAATGCAAGCAAAAGCAATTAAGGTTATGAATGGCTCTGGCAGCTGCCACCCTACGTGATTAATTTTCTAATACAGTCAACCTCCTCTTCATTCATATTTGATAGGAAACCCATGTAATTAAGAGGGAAGCCGGGCACAGAGTTGATGGAGTTGTGTCGAGGGTTTCTGAATGTGCTGGGGTGGGTGCTTTGCCTGCATTCAGGGTTGTGTTTTCCTTCCTCAGTGACCCTGCTGGCCGTTGAAATTGGCTCTCACCTTGCCTTTGAGACAGTACCAGCTCTCTCAGAAGCCTGCAGCAAAGCTGGTTAAGTAACCAGCGAGGTATTATCTAAAAGAAACAAAATATGGTTGGAGCTTCATTTAGAATCTGCCGAGTTCCCTCAAAGTGCTGAGGGTATGTGAAACATCCGTGGCAAAGGGTCCTTCCAGTGATTTTTGTGGGGGAGGAAGTACATTGACTGTAATATCCCCAAATGGGTCCAAGCTTTATAGTTCGTAAAACACCACCAAACCTGTCGCCTCATTTGAACTCGTGATAGTCCTTAAAGGAGGTGGGAAGACACAGCTGTGGTTAGAACCTTTTTACCAAAGGGGAAAGAATCGCCAAGATTAAATGACATTTAGGCTCTTCTGGCCTCCTTTACACCATCACCCTTCACTCCCTCCCTCCCCCAAGCACCTCTTTGCAAGTGGGTCTCCCAGGCCCCTACCCTGTATTGTAGAATCAAAGACCCTCGTGTTTTGCTGCTCTGACTTGTAACCTATTGAGATGCAGTTCCCACATGTTGCAAGGTGCCCAGGGTGCAGCTGGGAACTTACAGGAGCTCAGTCAGTTATTTTGAAAACTTGTGGAAACAGCAGTGTCTGATATCTCTCCAACCCCACAGAAAAGGGATAAACAGACCACTCTGCATTCCTTTAGATGACATCATATCTTTGCAAAGTTGGGGTTTCAGTATCTGCAGTGATGAAAAGTGAGAGCCAGTAAAAATCCACGTAGAACAGGAATCGAAGGTGGCAGTGTCCTATCAGATTGCAAGGCTTAAGAATTTGTGCAGTACCCAACAGGCACACATGTCCCATTGGGAAGGAATTGTGGATCCTTAAGAATGAAATAAAAAGATTATCTTTCTTTTAATTTCTGTGTATTATTTATTGTTGCCAGAACCCAAGTACTTATTAAGTTGCTTGGATCTAACTGCGTCATAAATGGACCTGTTAGGTCTTTCCTTTGGCCTAAGGGCACTGTGAAAAAACACCAGTGATACCAAGGGGACCGTGAACCAAAAACACTTGGAAACCTCTCATGTAACTAAAATGCCTTAAGGTGTTGCTCCTCTTTTTCTAAGAGAACTCTGAAGTTTGCAGAACTTTTAAACCCCAAGACTGGCTGTCTGCCAGAGGGATTTCACTGCTTTGACAAGATGCAGAAAGGACAACTTTCAGCGGGGGTCTTCCTGGCCCTCCTGAGTCACACTTGAGACCAGTTCCCGAATGGGCCCAGGTTGGCCTAAAATAGTGGGATAATTAGTTGCCCCAGAGCTGGTAGAGCATGAGTGGGATGACTGTCATCCCCAGGTGTCCAGGAGCCAGCTCCACAGTCTGTTTCCAGAGGAGAGCTTGAGCATCAGTCTCTCTGTTCAGTCTTTTTCTTCAGTGACCTTTAGCTCAGTGTCATTCACATACCTTCCCCACAAGGAAGACTGGGTAATCTGGAATCTGTGTCACATGTTTGCTGAGCTCCTCAAAGACATGAGGCTCAGCAACTCCTTGCTCCTGGTTCCCCACACCAGCCTAGACCTCGGCCTCTGCCGGTGGCTTCCCTTGCTGACACGAGAGGGGCTGCCTGGTGCTCAGGAGAGCTGTGAGGGGCAGAACTGGAACCAAGGGGGATGCTTTCCCTGAAGTGATAAGCAGCCAGGGGATTCTTACGTGCCCGCCTGTGAGTGTTGCCTGATCCTGGTTCCCTGAGTACAGCTGGTGGGAGGCAGGCCATCAGCAGCTATTCCTCTGCTCGGTGCTCACCCGGGGCAGGCCTAGAACCAGCAGCTCCCACTGACCTTGAGCTGTTAAAACCAGCCGCTCCTGGTTCAGATCCTGGTTCCACCCAGGACAAGCCATGACTTTGGGAAAGTTATGTAACCTGTCTAAGATTTGGTTTCCTCATCTGCAAAACAGAATAACAGTAAGGCCCCTTATAAGATTATTATGACAGTTCATTGAAAGGCCTTCTGTGAAGTGCTTAGCGGTGCCGGGAACACGAGTCTTCAGTATGCAGGAGCAGCTCATCCTCTTCGGCGTCGCCATCACCGCCATCACCATCATCACTGCTGTCTTCTCATTGGAAGCAACAGACCTGTGAAGCTGGGTGCAGTGAGGTTAACCATCTCCATTTTGCAGATATGGAAACTGAGGCTCAGAGAGGTTAAATCTGACCTGCCTCAGGTTACACACACAGGGACCACTGGGACTCCAAACCCAAGTGGCTTCCCTCACTTGGCACTCCCTCGACCGCACCCCATGGCTCCCTCCTCCATCCGTCCCCCACCTCCTGCCCCTCTCTGACAGCTTGCCAAGTTCACACACATGTCCTGCTGCTCTCACCTCCTGGACCCTGCGCATCAGACAGGCACCCGCAGGAGGGACAGCTTGAGCAGGGGGTAAGGAACGCCTCTGGGTCTAGAGTGTCTCCTGAGTAGACCCGTAACTTGCTGCCAGCTTTTGACCTCTGACCCTCTCTTGGCAATGTTGGTGGTTTTGTCTCAGGTGGAGTCATCATCCTGAGAAGCGAGGCATGGGATATCTCTCCCCGGTGACCCTGCTGTCACTACTTTGCACAGAGCTGATGCTCTGAGGTGGTGGGAGCACTTTTTCCCCTGAGCTTTCGGAGGTCTGTGTTTCCTTGTACAGAGACCTTTCCCGCATGCCTGCCCCTGGCAGCCCAGGCCCTGATTTGGTAATCCCTTCTCCATACCCCAAATTGCCCTGCCCTCCGCCTCTCCAGGAGGGGGGAGTGGAACATGCTGGGACTAGTCAGAGGCCAGTTTTGGGTCATCCTCTGATTCAGTTAGTGTTTGCTGTGTAACATTCCCCAAATTAGCAGCTTAAAAGGATTTATTCTTCCTCACAATTCTGTGGTTTGGCTGGTTTGGCTGGGATTGGATGGTCTGGAGTGGCCTCCCTCACACCCCCGGGGCATCAGTGGGAACAGTGTATTAATCATACCTTCTTGTTTTCTGTATTTTTTTAAAGATGTTATTTATCTTTTTGAGAGAGAGAGCATGTGCAAGGGAGGGACGGGGACAGAGGGAGAAGCAGACTCCCCACTGAGCAGGGAGCCCCATCTGGGACTATGACCTGAGCTGAAGACAGACACTTAACTGACTGAGCCACCAAGGAGCCCCTTTCTGTATTTTTGATGGTCTGACATCTTGGGGCCTTGCAAGGGACTGCCCTCCCAGAGTTAACCTATATTTCCAGAGACTTTCCTACAAGGGCTCACCTTTCACGTAGAAACCAAGAGCCCATACTCCTCCTCACCATCTCCTTTGCGGAGCTCTTGTACTCGGGACCACTGTCTCGCTGCCCTAATTATCCCAGGGCAGGTGCCAGGCAACCAGGGACAGCCCCTATGTCCCAGAGTCACCGAAATTATTAAAACCGGCCAATCCTAAACCGGCTTCCTCTACCTTGCCTGCTCCTTCCCATGGAAGCCACGGTACAGTCTCCCCTTCGTGTTTTCCTCTGGCTCCTCGGCCTGCTTCCCCACGTGGTCCCTGTGGCCGTCACAAGCCTCCTCCTCTTGCGAACTGTGAATAACTTTCTTTTCAGTGGCTTTCATGTACTGTTGGGTTAGCCTCACCGTACCCGAATCGTAATAAACCTCACATCTGAAAACAGACCGCAGCTGTGATGGCTGTTGTCCCAGTCTAGCGTCCTAAGGGCGGCTAGCCCGGGCTTCTTCCCACAGGATCTCAGTGTTCCCAGCGGCACAGGGAGCAGACTTCCCCCTGGAGACACTTCAGACTCCATCCTGGGGCACACTGCAAAGCCGTGTGTGCACGTGGATGGGAAGAATTTCTTGCCATTTAAAAGAAATCCACCCTATGCTCTGCTTTAGGTGTCTTTGGGCATGTGGCTTCCTTTCCCTTAACCTCACTTTTATCACATTCATAGTAAAGTAAAGATACCTGTCCCGTAGAGGACCGCTCAGAGAGTCCACACCATCAACTGTCAAGTGCCAAGGAAATGGAAGGATTTGTTGTTCACTGACAGTCCTACCATGGGCATCACATTAAAAAAATTTTTTAAATTAACATACAATGTATTATTTGCCCCAGGGGTACATGTCTGTGAATCATCAGGCTTACACAATTCACAGCACTCACCATAGCACATACCCTTCCCAATGTCCATAACCCAGCCACCCCATCCATATCCCCCACCCTCTAGCAAGCCTCAGTTGGCTTTGTGAGATTAAGGGACTCATGGTTTGTTTCCCTCCCGATCCCATCTTGTTTCATTTTTTCCTTCCCTACCACTCTAAACCCCCCACTTTACCTCTCAAATTCCTCATATCAGAGAGATCATATGATAATTATCTTTCTCTGATTGACTTATTTCGCTCAGCATAATGCCCTCTAGTTCCATCCACGTTGCTGCAAATGGCAAGATTTCACTTCTGGGCATCACATTTTGAGTTAAGAAAGATCCAGGTAGTTTGGGTCTTAAGAAATGACTTGGTTATCCCACAGCTTGAACAGAAGGAACGTTTCTTAAAACATAGGTTGGTGCGCTCCCACTGAGTGCCAGACTGGATGTACCGCCCACCCCCACCACTCTTGTATAAAATAGAACAGTATCTACAGTCTCAGTTGAGGTGTTTGATCCTTTCTACAGGTGTCGCAGTTCTGGATCCCGGGAGAGGAAATTTGGATCAGGCGTCACCTCTGGTCCAACCACACAGCCAGAGGGGCACAGTAATGGGCACTGAATACTGTCCTATGCCTGTCTTGACCCTACTCCGTGAACCTGGCTGGACACACTAATCCCCGACAAACAACAGATCATAGACGTTGCGAATACCCACCCACCCATCTTCTTGCTCCAGACCTTTCTTGATCATTCCTGACTTGTGCCTGCTTCCCTCTGGCTTCTGCACTCTTCCTGACTCTTGGCTCTCTTGCACTCATTGTCCTGTTCTTGTACTTGGCCATGTGCCGGTTCTCCTCTGAAATGGCTGGCTGCTGCATCTCAGTGCTTCCAGAAGGGCTTCTGCTTGGATGCAGCTTCTTATCCAAAGCAACAACTGACAGAGGATTTAGCTCCTTTGGGCTGAGTTGTACTCAGGGCGGGACAGCCATCCTGGCCTACTTCTTGGGACTCCCCTTGCTGCTGTGGTCCCCCCGCCCCCCACTCCACCCAAGATGTGGGAGTTAGATAGTTTCTCTGTCCACACCATAGTCCCCTTGAAGGCAGGTGCTGTGTTTCCAGATGTGGTCATTTTGTCCCAAGGGGACCGAGAACATTGGATGGGATATAGAGTCCAAGCAGAATAGATTTGGACTGGATACTTACAGTGGGCATGTGTTGTTTTATGGCTGCAAGCATCCAGAACTCTTTCTTATTTGGGAGAAATCCTTCATTGGTGACAGACTCAGTCCTGTCTCCCTAAGCAGGGACCTGATGTTCCCTTTCCTGAACTGCTGGCCTCTCTGGCATATCTCACCTGGGCATAGCCAACCAGATGCTCCCACTTTGAATCTTGAGGCAGTCTCATAAAAACAACGGTCCCATGAGAAATGATTCATGCGGGAGAAGTGGAGAAGTTGAGGGCTCAGCAGAGATCACAGCGAGCCCCTAGCGGCAGCTGTGCAGGTGAACTGCTCTCACCCAGCTCTCCCAGTGGCCAGACTTGGGTTGTATCTTTGCTGCCTAGACCTCCTGGTTTCTGCCCATTATTTAGCTTCCTTCTCCATTTTTGGATAGATTCAGAGACCAGTGCAGTAGCTTCTCAATAATTACTTCTTTTGCTTCATCGAGTCAGAATAAATGCTTGTGTTTTGGTTTTTGTAGTCGAAGACCTGACCGACGCAGCCCACCGAAAATGATAAAGGACAGTTTCCATTGCCCAGGTGGGTAGCCATGCCAGGTGGGGCACTGGGCGCTTCATGGAGGCAGTCCTGAGTCCTCGCAGCAGTCCTGCGGGGGGGGGGGTGGGCTTTACTGTTTTTTCTCACTTTGCAAATTAGACTCAGGCTCTTACGAACAGTGCTGCTGTGAACACTTCTCGTATGCGTTTTCCTGGCATTCGTGAGCACGCATTTCTGTCGGGTATGTGTCTAGGAATGGAATTTCCGGGTCATAAAGTACAGATATGTTCATCTTTGTTAGCTAATGTTCAATGTTTTCCAGAACGCTCTTACGAAATTCAACTCCCAACAGCACTTGTATGAGATTCCGGTTTCAATATGGGAGTGGATCTTGGCCAACATTTGATATTGTCTTTTTTATATTAGTCCTTGTGGCAGGTGTTCACTGCTATCTCATTACAGCTTAGTTTGCATTCCCGACTCGGGTCTGCTTCTCTCTGGTTCCCGCACAATTCCTGACTCTTGACTGTCTTGCATTGATTATCGTGCTCTTGTATTTTCCCATGCGGTGTTTTTCGTCTGAAATTGACAGCACCTGCATGAGGTTGAGTACCTTTTAAAAAGAATTTTTATTTTTTAGAAGTATCGGTTGGATAGTACGGAGAGTTCTCACATGCCACGCTTGTGGGATATTCGTTGCAAGGAATGCACTGATATTCATCCAGTATTGTTAACTAAAGTCCACACTTTACATGAAGATTCGCTCCTGGTGTTGTCTGATTCTTTGGGCTTTGACAAATGCATAACATCGTGTATCCACCATCAGAGTATCATACAGAATAGTTTCGTTGGCCTAAAGACCTGTGTACCATCTCCTCATCTCACCCCACTTCCCCCAAAGCCCTGACAACCACTGACTTTTTACTATCTCTACAGTTTTGCCTTTTCCAGAATGTCATATAGTTGAAATCATACAGTGTATAGACTTCTCAGACTGGCTCTTTTCACTTAGCAGTATCTATTTAAGGTTTCTCTGTGTCTTCATGGCTAGGTAGTTAATTTTTAAAAATCATTTAATAATATTCTCCCATTTGGATTAATCTCCAAAATACCCAGTTTGTCTCTCCATTCACAGATTGAAGAATATCTTGGTTGCTTCCACCTCTTGGGAGTTGTGTATAAAGTTGCTAGAAACACGCATACACTATGTTTTGTGGACATAAGTTTTCAGTGCATTTGGGTAAATACCGAGGAGCATGATTGCTGGATCGTGTGGTAAGAGCAGGTGTAGTTTTGTAAGAAACTGCCACCCTGTCTTCCAGAGTGGCCGTTTTCACTCCCACCAGCAGTGAATGAGACTTTCTGATGCTTCACATCTCAGCATTTGGTGGCGTCAGTTTTGGGATTCTAGCCAGTCTAATATGTGCGTAGTGATCTCGTCTTAATTTGCAATTCTCTAATGCCATGTAAATTTGAGCGTCTTTTCTTTTTGTGGCCTCACCTGCCATCTGTGTATCTTCATTAATGAGTAGTCTGTGCCTGTCTTTGCCCATTTTTAAGTTGGGTTGTTTTCTTTGTAAGAGTTCTTTGTGTATTTTGGATACAAGTGTTTTATCAGATTATATGTTTTGCATTTATTTTCTCCCAGCCTGTGGATTGTCTTTTCATTCTCTTAATAGCATCTTTCACGGAGGAGAAATTTTTAATTTTAGTGTAGGACAGCTTGTCGGTTTTTCCTTCATACATCAGGCGTACATGCATCCTGAAAACCTTATCACCAAACCCAGATTCCTTTCTTATGTGATCTTCTGGAAGTTTTATAGTTTTGCACTTCACACTTAAGCGTATGTATTTTGAATTAGATTTTGTAAAGCGTAGAAGGTCTGCATCTACATTGACTTCCTTTTTTTTGCATGTGGGTATCCAGTTGTTCCAGCGCAGTTTGTTGAAAAACTGTCCTTTCCCCCATTGAATTGCCTTTGCTTCTTTGTCAAAAATCAGTTGTCTGTTTCTGGGTACTCTGTTGTGTTCCATTGATCTGTGTGTCTGTTCTGCCACCAATCCCACTCTCTCTCTTCATTACTATAACTTTGCAGTGGGACTCGAAGTTGGGTAGCGTCAGCCCCCCAATTTTGTTCTCCTTCAAGACAGCATTGGCTGTTCTGGGTCTTATATCTCTCCTTATCAACCTTACAATCAGTCTGCTGCAGGTCACAGAATGATTTGGTGGGTTTTTGATTAGGATTGTATTGAATTAGCATTGTTTAAGCATGCTTTGATATATTTATTTGCCATTTGGATTATTGTGTGTGACATACTCTTTCTAATCTCTTGTCCACTTTTCTTTTTCTTATTGATTTGTATAAATTCTTTCTGTATTTTGAAAAGCGGTCCTTTGTCTTTATATGTATTAGAAATTCTCATTCTCCACTTGCCTTCTCAGTCTATTAATGATGTCTTTTGATGCACAGGAGATTTTAATCTTAATTCTGTTCAGTTTAACCATTTTTCTTCATGGTTATATATTTCACGGCCTGTTTAAGATCTGAAAGTTATGAGTAAATTCTCTGTTATTTTCTAGAGCAGGGATGCACAAAATCTTTCTGGAACAGGTTGGAAAATAAATATTTGAGGACTGTCAGTCGTACGGTCTACGTCATACCTACACCACTCTGCCACTGTAGTGGGAAAGCAAGGCAACGTGTAAATGAAGGCTTGTGTGTGTGTGTGTTCCAGTACAACTTAATTACAAAGGCATGCAGTGAGCCATTCTGTTTCCCGGGCCGTCATTTCCTAAACCGCGTGTCAGAGTTGCACGGGCCACTTGTCCACTCTGTGATGACGGCAGCGCTCTCTGTGTGCTGTGTTCATGACATCATGAGGGCAGCCACAAGCCCCATGTGACTGTCGTGCGATTGTAATGTAGCCAGTGCAACTGACAAATTGAATTTTATATTTTATTTAATTTTTATTAATTGAGACTTAAGTAGCCACACGGGACTAATGGCCACACAGTGGACAGTGTAGTTGTGGAGGCTTATTGTTTTCTCATTCGCTTCAGTCTACACCGAGGAATGGAAATGATTTTAGCGGACAGCGGGAGGAAGAGGATAGGTGACTATCCACTTTACACAGCGACCATTTATTTAAAACACTGTCTTTTCCCCCACAGCTGGGCAGTGACGTCTTTGGCATATATCAGGTACCTTTGTATGTGTGAGTTGATTTGGGGACTCTATTATGTCTTGGTATTTATGAGTATTTTTTTGATACTTGTCCTTTTTTCTTCTCCAAGAATATCTTAGTGCTTCTTACCCTTTGCATTTCCATATAAATTTATAATTAGCTTGTCAATTTGCATATAAAATCCTTCCTGAATATTTTATTGGGACTGCATTGAATTTGTAGATCAAATTGGAGAAAATTAGCATATTTCTGTCATTCAGTCTTCCAAACCAAGTACCTGGTATGACTCTTCACTTATTTAGATCTTTTTTAACCTCTGTGAGTCATGTTTTTTAGTTTTCAGTGCAGAGGACTTCTACATCCTTCAGTAGATTTACTCTTAGGTATTAAATATTTTTTGATGCTATTATAAGTGATATTTAAACAATTATTTTCTAATTGTTTATGGTAGGCATATAAATATACATTTGTTTTTTATACACTGACCTTGTATCTACAGCCTTGCTTAATTTACTTATTAATTATAATAATTTATCTGTAGATTCTTTTGGATTGTCTGTGCATAAAAGCATATAATTTGTGCATAAGGACAGAGCTATTTCTTTGATCCTCTTTCTTTCTTCTCTTTATTTATTTATTTTCCTTGGTATTGTGTTGTCAAAAATCTCCAGGAAACGTTGGATAGAGGTGGTGAGAGCAGAGCAGACACTCTTAGTTGCAGTCCAGTCTCCGAGGGAAAGCTTTTATCATGTCTGCTTCAGGTTACCCTCTATCATTACATCTTACCTGGTTGGTCTCCTAGCATCAAACCATTCTTGTATTCCAACACAATTTGACTATGTTGTATTCTTCCTTATTCTTAACATTATCACTGGATTAGCTTTGCTAATATTTTGATTGTGATTTTGGCATCTATATTACTAGGCAAGATTGGCCTATAATTTTTTTGTCTTGTATCTTATGTCTTATATTTTTGTCACTTTTGAAAAATCAAAGTGATGCTGACCTCATAAAACTAGTTGGGAAGAATTTCTTCATCTTCTGTTTTCTGTTAGAGTTTTTGCAATATTTGGCATTATTTCTTTCTTAAACATTTGGTAGATTTCAGCCATGAACTTAGGATTCTTCAGTTTCTGGTTCATCTTGTATCAGATTTTACAAGTTATATTTTTCTGAAGTGAGTCCATTTTATCTAAATTTTCAAATTTATTGCCAAGAGTTACTAATATCTTATGATTTTTCAAGTCTCTGACAGGTCTGTAGTGATTATGTCTTTGATATTCCCCAAATAAACTCTTTATTCCTTTTCTCTTTTTCTTCATTATTCTTTCTAGGGTTTTTTTCAAAGAATCAACTTTGTCTCTCTTAATTTTCTATGTTGTGCATTTGTTTTCCGTTTCATTACATACTGCTTGTTACTTTCTTCCTTCTATTTTATTTACATTTTATTTTTTACTACTTATATATTGAAGTATAGTATCATCTATATACAGAAAATTGCACAAAAATTAACTGTACAGCTAATGCATCTTTACACAATTAACACACCTATATAAGAAATAGAATTTAACAGCACTCCAGAAGCCCCCCATTGTCCCCTCTAGTCACCAATCTCCCTCTCAGCCCCAAAGATAACCATTAGCCTGGCACCTAACCCCGTAGATTATGTTTTACCTGTTTTTGAGGTTTATATAAATGTAATCATATATGTTTTCCTTTGTGTCTTGCTTCTTTCCCTGAACATTATGGTCATGAAATTCATCCATTCTGTTGCATGTAGCAAACATTTGCATATTTAATTGTGCATATGCATATCATTCCATTGTATAAATATATTATAGTTGGTTTATCTCTTCTATGTTGATATTCAGATCAATTTTGAATTGATTACAGTTTGGAGATAGTATGAATGATTTTGAATAATAAAGGTGCCCAAATCACAATAAAAATATTAACAAAACTAACACAGTGATAATATTAAGAATAAGGAGGAATGCGACACAACCAAGTCGAGCACAATGACCATTGTAGCACATGCTCTTTGGGTGCTCTTTGGGTCCACACTACTGTTGGATACACAGCTGGGGGTAAAACTGCGGGGTCCTAGGGTATTTGTGTGCTCGTGTTAGGAGATACTGCCACGTGGTTTTTCAAAGTGGCCACAAGCACATTTTCCTGCTAGCAGTATAGGAGAGTTTGAGTTTCTCCATGTCCTTGCCAAGACTTGGTATTGTCAGCCTTTTTAATTTTAGCCATGCTGGTGGGAGAATAGTGGTATCCCATTGTAGTTTTAATTTATTTTTTCTTAATGAATAATGAGATTGAGCATCTTTCATATGTTTATTGACTATTTGTATATTGTGTATATTTGTGTATTGTGTATAAGGATTTTATTTATTTGACAGACAGAGATCACAAGTAGGCAGAGAGGCAGGCAGAGAGAGAGAGAGGAGGAAGCAGGTTCCCTGCTGAGCAAAGAGCCTGATGCGGGGCTCGATCCCAGGACCCTGAGATCATGACCTGAGCCGAAGACAGAGGCTTTAACCCACTGAGCCATCCAGGCACCCTTGCGTATTTTCTTTAATGAAGTTCACGCCTATTGCCCATCGGGTTTTTCTCCTTTTTATTTTTTATGACTTGTAAAAGTTCATTTTTTACTTTGACTAAGAGTCTAATTTTTATGTATTGCAAAGTATTGCAAATATCTTCTACTTTTGCCTTTTTACTCCTTTTTTGCTGTCTTTTGGACAGAAGTTCTTTTTTTTTTTTTTTTTTTAAATATTTTATTTATTTGACAGAGAGAAATCACAACTAGGCAGGGAAGCAGGCAGAGAGAGAGGAGGAAGCGGGCTCCCTGCGGAGCAGAGAGCCCAATGCGGGGCTCGATCCCAGGACCCTGAGATCATGACCCGAGCCAAAGGCAGAGGCTTTAACCCACTGAGCCACCCAGGCGCCCCTGGACAGAAGTTCTTAATGTTAGTGTATTCACTTTATCAATCTTTGCCTTCATGGTTGATGCTTTCGATGTCCTATTTAATCAATCTTCAATTATCCCAAAGTCAAGAATATGTAATCCTGTTTATCCTCTACAAGTTTTTTTTGCTTCACTTTCCCATTTTGGAACTAAGACACACTCAGAGTTGACATAGTCCAGGATTTTTCAGCCTTGGTACTCTGGACATTTTAAAGTCGCTCATTCTTTGTTGGGAAGGGCCGTCCTATGTCTTGTTGGATGTTAAGCAACATCCTTGGGCTCTGCTCCCTCCATGCCAATGGCATGGCCCCTCTCCAACCAGCACAGTCAAAAATGTCTCCAGAGGGGCGTCTGGGTGGCTCAATGGATTAAGCCACTGCCTTCAGCTCAGGTCAAGATCTTAGGGTACTGGGACTGAGCCCCGCATCAGGCTCTCTGCTCAGCAGGGAGCCTGCTTCCCCTTCTCTCTCTCTGCCTGCTTCTCTGCCTATTTATGATTTCTCTATCAAACAAATAAATAAAATCTTAAAAAAAAAGTCTCAAGAATTGCCAAACGTTCCCTAGGGGGCAAAATTACTCTCACTTGAGAACCACTGATTTAACATATGGTGCAAATTAGGGGTTAATTTTCATTTAGTTTCTCATATGCCATTCAATTAATTGTATTTCTTTGTTTGCAATTTTTATACCTTCTGTCTATTTTTCTTTGTTGCATTGGTATGATCATCTAGTTTAATGCTGAACAGAAATGATGATAGCAGGGGAAGCTAAGTATTTCACCATAAGTATAATTTTTTTTAACGGTAGGTTTACTAAGAATATCTGCTATCTGATTCAGAAAGTTCTGTTACATTCTTCATTTATTAGGAGTTTTAAAAAATCATTACTGACATCTGACACTAATATAACACTGTATATTAACTACATTGGAATTAAAGTGAAAACTTCATGAAACAATCATTAATGATGGTTTATGAAATGCTTTTTTTTTAATCTCTATGCCAGTGATCATGGAAATTCCCCTTAATTATGTTAACATGGCATTACATAAGGATGTCACATTAATTGATTTTGCAATGGGAAACTGGCTTTGTGTTTTTTAGAATAAACGCAGGAATTTAGGATTATGTTATCTTCCTCTAGGGAGTTTTTGCTTTTGCATTTGGAAGGCATGAAGGGACATTAGCATTTCAGGATGAACTTCAGCCAGTTTTAGGCACTGGGATGATTCAAAGTTGAATGGCAGTGTTTTCCAGGCGGCTCTGTTTCCTGTTCATTCATCCTTCCAGGAGACAGCTGTTGATGTTTCCAGGGCCTCACGGTGGATGGGGACAGTTAACAGGGCTCCTTTTCCTTTAACTTTGATCCATCTGCCTCATAAAGATGTCAGGAGAACTACTGTCAGCCTCTCAGCCCTCTTCCAGAATAAGCAAGTTGACCCTGGGGAAGACAGCCCCAATGCAGCCCTTTCTACATTACATTGTTTCCTGCCTTCTTAGTTCTCTGAGGGCTTCAGACCATTTATTCAAATAATAATAACTAATACTATTGTTACCATCATTATTTTGTTCAGTTTCCCACTGGGATGGTTGGGTCTGAATTATCTGATCAGTCATTACTAGAGGTGGAACTGTATGTTCTCAACTAGAGAAAAACATATCAAATACATGATCTTGGGGTCGTGAGATGGAACCCTGCGTTGGGCTCCACACTCAGTGGGGAGTCTGCATGGGATTCTCTCTCTTTTTCTCTGCCCTTCCCCTTGTTTGCTCTCTCTCTCTCTCTCTCTCACACACACACACACTCTCTCTCTCTCTCTCTCTCTCTCTCTGAAAAACAAAACAAAACAGTATGAGTATCTTAGAAACCTCTGTGTGCCCTGACTAATCTCATTCTTCTCTCTCTCTGCCATAACTAACCCTACCTTAATTTTTGTGTTAATCCTTTGTTGCTTTTTCTGGATAGTGTTAGCAGCTACAATGCATTTCTAATTATAATGCTTAGTTTTGCCTGTTTTTATATAAATGGAATCTTATTAAATCTGTCCTGTGGTGTCTCACTTTTTTTGCTCAAGTTTATGTTTTTGAAATTTATCCAAGGTGATGATTTTCTCTACTGCACAGTTTTCCACTGATAGCGTATTTTCATTCTAGTGCAGGTGGGCATTTGTATTGTTACAGGTTTGGAGCTATTATAAGTAATACTATGATGAATATTCTTCTACATACTTCTTGGTCCATAGGGAAAGTTATAGGATATACATATCTTCAACTTTGCCTGATAATACCAAACTCTTTACCAAAATGATTTTTTTAAAATATTTTGTTTATTTATTTGCAGAGAGGTCACAAGCAGGCAGAGAAGGAGGCAGAGAGAGAGGGGGAAGCAGGCTCCCTGCTGAGCAGAGAGCTGATGTGGGGCTTGATCCCAGGACCCTGAGATCATGACTTGAGCTGAAGGCAGAGGCTTTAACCCACTGAGCCACCCAGGTGCCCCACCAAAATGATTTTATTAATTTATAATCCCAACAGCAGTGTTGCTGTTGCTCTATAATCTTGCCAACACTTGGTATTGATTGACTTTTTACACCTTTGCCAATATGAGTACCAAGTAATATCTTCTATTGTGTATTCCACTGATGTCTGCTGAGATTACACATTTTTTCCTATGGGACCATAACCACCTATTTTTTTTTTTTCTGAAATACCTGTTCTTGGGTCTTGCTCTTAAAAAAAATTTTTTTTTTGTTTGGGTTTTGTTTTATTTTTTTTTAATTGATTGTTCAGAGTCTTTCTGCATTCTGGGCCGTAGCTGCCTAGTAGAACTTTCCATAATGGTAGAAATGCTGTATCTCTGCACTATCCAGTATGGTAACCACCAGCTACATATGGCTATTGAGCACATCGTATGTGATAGTGCAACAGAGGAACTACATTTTTAATATTGTTTAATTTGAATTTGAATAGCCACATATCTAGTAGCTACCTGACTGAACAACAGTTTCAGGTGATTGGTTGGCTTTGTTTTATGAATCTCTTCTTAAAGTTTGTGGATTATCTTTTCACTCCCTTTATGATGCCATTGGACGAACAGAGGTTTGTTTGTTTTTTTTAAGTTTATTTATTTATATACACTGTACACCCAGTGTGGGGCCGGAACCCATGACCCTGAGATCAAGAATCAGATGCTCCTCTGATTGAGCCAGCCGGGTGCACCAGTGAACAGAAGCTCTTAATTTTAATGCAGTGAATTTTATCATTCTTTTCCTTTTTTGTTTTGTCAGTCTTTTCCTTTTTACTGTTTAATATATTGTTTATAAAGTCCATTCTCATCCTGAGGTCTTAGAAATTGATTTTTGCGTGTCTCATGAGGAATTGTGATTTTTTTTTCTCTCCCTCATAGATAGCCAGTTTCCCTAACATCATTTATTAAAGGGTACTTTCTTACCTTACCAATCTGCAGGACTGGTGGTATTAATGAAGATGTTGACAAGAAATTGATGGTACACTCATGCAATATAATTGAAGAGTTCGGGGCACCTGGGTGGCGCAGTAGGTTGAGTGTCCGACGCTTGATTTTGGCTCAGGTTGTGGTCTCAGGGTCGTGAGACTGAGCCCTGCAGGAGGACCTGCACTGAGCATGGAACATGTTTGGAATTCTGTCTCTCCCTCTCCTTCTGCTCCTCCCCCTTCCTCCTTTCTCTCTCTCTCAACAAAAACAAAAACAAAAACCCAAAAGAGTTTAGTGAAGGTACTCCTTATGAAGACGGGAGCAGGGTTTAGGGAGACTACAGAAGATGGGAAGCTCTTGGGGAGGTACTAGCTGCGATCATGTAGCACATCTAAGCCTGAGAGATCAAGGGGGAGAAAAAGGCTATCATATAGGAGGTGATTATCCATAGAAAAACATACCAGTCACTGTGGACTGAGAGAGAGAATGGGTCAAATACTTGACCATTCAGCCTCACTCTGGTCCCTCCTTCAGATCTCCTGCTGGTATGGAACCAGTCATAACACAGCTGGAAACCAGAGGAAAGGGAGTGTCTTTTCTACATCTTACTGAAACGTTATTCACTTTTAAAAGTGCTCTTAAATGATCATTTGTGTCTGAAACTTTAAGATTGTCTGTGTGTTCCAGGTAGACCCAACTGAACTCTCTTTTGATTCCCATAACGTGCTGTGTACCTGTCTTAAGACTCTAATCTTACTACCTCATTAGCCTAGCAAATGATAAAGGTCTTTGATATTAGGGACCTTGTAACTGATGGAGTCCATAAAGGTCAGCTCTGGGGCACAGAGTAGAGTAGAGAAAGGTGGACAGTGTATCTAGATAAACAGAAATCATCAAACACCCTGTTCTCTTATCAGTCTGTTTTCTGTAAATGCCCGGGTTTGTATGGGTTTCTTCATACCGTGCCACTGGCCTATTTGCACCAATGCCACGCTGTTTTAGTTACTGTCGCTTTGTTTGTTAAAGGAGGATCCATGTGGCCAGCCTTGGGCTGGAACTCACAGCCCTGAGATCCAGAGTCATATGCTCCTCCGACTGAGCCGGCCAGGCGCCCCAGTTACCGTAGCTTTAAATATGACTTCGCACTGGGGAGGACAAGTGTCCCCTCCTTGTTTTTCTTCCTCAGGAATGTCTTAGCTATTCTTGGCCTTTTATTCTTTCTTATATATTTTAGATTAAGCTTGCAAATACCTGTAAAAAACCCTATTGGAATTTTGATTGGAATTGCACTGGACCTACAGATCAAATAGAGGAGAGCTGACGTATTTGCAACATTTAATCTCCGCCCCCCAAGGATACAGTTTCTATCTCCATATTCTTGGGTTTTGTGTAATGTATTCCTTTATAAAGTTTTATAAACTTTTATACAAGCCTTCCATTTCTTTTGCTAATTTTTTTTCTAGGTATTTTTTCTTTTTATTGCTATAGTAAATATCGTTTTTTTAAAAATGTCACTTTCTGCCTGGTTGTTGCTCTTGTGTGAAAATGCAATGTCTCTTGTCTATTTCACACCCAGCAGCCTTACTAAATTAGTTTAGTAATCCTGATAGTTTCTCCGAGAGCTCTTTGGGATTTTCTGTGTAGGTAGTCATATTGTCTATAAGTAACAATAGTGTTGTTTCTTCCTTTACAATCCATCTGTTTTTCTTTCTTTCTTTCTTTTTTTTTTCTTTAGAAAGAGAGAGAGAGAATGCAAGCTGGGTGAGGGGGTGAGGAACACAGGGAGAGGGAGAGAATTTAAGCAGCCTCCTCGCTGAGTGCGGAGCCCAGCATGGGGCTCAATCTCACAACCTGAGATCATGAATTCTGCTGAAATCAAGAGCCAGTCACTTAAACGACCGAGCCACCCAGGTGCCCCAATCTGTTTTTCTTTTAAAAATCTTTTTGCAGTACTTATGACTTCTAGTAAAGTATACAATAGAAGTGGTATTAGCAGATACACCCTTACTTGCTCATGATTTTAGAGGAAATGCTCTCAATATTTTAGCATTAGTCGTCGTGTCTTCTATAGGTTCTTACAGAAGCCCTGTATCAAGTTATGGGAGTTCCCTTCTATTGCTAGTTTGGTAAAATGTTTTTGTTTTTAACATGAAAGGCTATTGAATTTTATCAAGTGCTCTCACTATGTTAATTGAGGTCATCATAGCAGTTTTCTTCCTACTGCATTTGGAATGGTTTCATTTCTTTTATTTTTTTTAAAGATTTTATATTTGTTTGTTAGAGAGAGATAGCACAAGAGGGGTGGGGGGGAGCCAGTGGGCAGAGGGAGAAGCAGGCTCCCCACTGAGGAACCTGATGTGGGACTCTGTCCCACGGCCCTGGAATCATAACCTGAGCCCAGGGCAGATACTTAACTGACTGAGCCACCAGGCATCCTAAGGAATGGTTTCATTTTTTTTTTCCTTCTTTCTTTCTCTCTCTCTCTCTCTTTTTAAAGATTTTATTTATTTATTTGACACACAGAGAGATCACAAGTAGGCAAAGAGGCAGGCAGAGAGAGGGGGGAAGCAGGTTCCCTGCTGAGCAGAGAGCCCAATGCGGGGCTCGATCCCACGGACCCTGAGATCATGACTTGAGCTGAAGGTAGAAGCTTAACCTGCTGAGGCACTCAGGTGCCCCCTTTCTTTCTTTCTTTCTTTCTTTCAAAAAAGATTTTACTTATTTGAGAGGGAAAATGAGAGAAATCACAGAGGGAGAGGCAGAAGCAGACCCCCCACTGAGCAGGGAGCCTGATGTGGGGCTTGATCCCAGGACTCTGAGATCATGACTTGAGCTGAAGGCAGATGCTTAACGACTGAGCCACCTAGGTGCACCAGAGGTTTCGTTTCTAATTGTTAAATTCTTAGATATTTTTCAAGGTCTTCCCAAACCTTCCTAACAGCTCCCCACTCTCTATCATAAGGAATCCTGTCTCCTTTCCCTTCACTCGGTAATTAGCCTCTTTGAGGATGGGGACCATGTGTTCCTCCCTTATCTATCTGTAATGCCCAGCAAACGGGCACATCATAAATGCTAACAAAATGTTAACTGAATTTTGGAGTGAGTCTTTCTCATGGCACTTAAGAGTTTTGATTTTATTTTCTCTTGTCTACATACATTTGCTCCCTTTCTGGATGGAAAGGTTTCAAGTGCAGGGTCCACACATGATTATTCTCTTTGTCCCTCTGGCATCCAACCCTAGCCAGAGTCAAAGTCCTGTTCACTGACTGCCTGAGTTCTTGCTCTCCTTCGTAAGCTCTATCTTTAAAAATGTTCAGCGGAAAAAAAAAACAAAAAACAAAAAACAGGGGCACCTGGGTGGCTCAGTGGGTTAAAGCCTCTGCTTTCGGCTCAGGTCATGGTCCCGGGGTCCTGGTCTCTGCTCAGCGGAGAGCCTGCTTCCCTCTCTCACTGTCTGTGTCTCTGCCTACTTGTGATCTCTGTCTGTCAAATAAATAAAATATTTAAAACAAAAAAACAAAAAAACAAAAACAAAAAACAAAAAACAGTTCAGTGGACTTCCAGGAGTAGCCAATCCTCCTTCAAAGTCCCCCTTTGCAGAGAGGTCTGCTTTACTCCCTCCTGCAGGGAACCAGGCCAGGCCCGGTGGCTAAGGGCGAAGGAATTTTCTCCAAATTAATTTTTAAAAAAGTAATTTTGCAGCAGTCTGGGCTTGATTTTTCAGGGTTGAAGGATGGAGAGCAAGCCATAAACAGCATTCCTTCCCTGTGACAGGAACGGAGCCAAGGGCAGGGCGAAAGTGTCAGACAGCTGCCCACGGATGGATCTTCACTTTGTGCCCAGCTAGGCATTGAGGCAAACAGGACACATCGGGCCTCAGTCTTAAACCTATAGAGGTTAATCACCTCGGAAATAGAAAATTCACATTCGACAAGTTAAGTGGCACCACCGGGCCATCTCTTCATTCATTCACCGTGTATGTCATTCACTCAAGTCAGTATGGTAAAGCCCCTGCCATGGGACAGGCACTGTACTAAGCACTAGTGGATTCAGGGATAGGAGAGGCCATCCCTGTCTCAGGCAGCTCATGGTTGAATGTGGAAGCTGTTACGCAAACAGCTCCAGCGCTGTGGTAGGTGTGGTGGCCAAGATACGTATTCAGGAGCCCAGGAGCATGCAGGACACAGTAGCTCTCATGTGTGTGGCTGTTCCAGAGCTGACTGAGAGTGGACTGAAATTTGGCATGGAAGTTCTTCACCTGGATGAGAGAGAAGGATGCGTGTGAAATCAAGGAGACATGAAGAACATGGCAAGTTTTGGAATGATGATAGACATGACTGGAGTTTAGGGACAGGATGAGGATGAGAGAGGAAGAAGGGGAAAACAAGGCTAGAAAGGCAGGCAGGGACCAGGCTCCTGGGGGCTTCAGTTCACAGTGAGAAGATATGAGGAGGTATAAGAACGTGTGGGAGCCATATCCTCAGGGGTATCAGAAGCCACCTAAACAACTGTGTGGGGGGTGGAATGTGTTCTGATTCATCTTTTAGAAAGTTCCAAATGGAGAGGAGGGAATGGCACGAGGCAGGGAACACACTAGAAGCAGGAAGACCCACCAAGAGGAGTGTTGAGGTAAGCTGGAAGCACAGGCAGGATTACCTGGACAAGGTTTAAAAAGACACAGGGAAGGGACGCCTGGGTGGCTCAGTGGGTTAAAGCCTCTGCCTTCGACTCAGGTCATGATCCTAGGGTCCTGGGATCGAGCCCCATGTTGTGCTCTCTGCTCAGTAGGGAGCCTGCTTCCTCCTCTCTCTCTGCCTGCCTCTCTGCCTACTTGTGATCTGTCTGTCAAATAAATAAATAAAGTCTTAAAAAAAAAAAAGACACAGGGAATGGCCAAACCTTGATGTAGAAATTGGGGAGTGTTTAGAGTGTCATGGAGCCAGTGAAGATTGGCACCCAAGGGAGGTCATGAGGCTGGGAAGCAGTTAGTACATAGCGGGTGGGGTATCTAGGGCTTTGAAGTCTGTAGAACTAAGTGAGAAAGGGTCCATCAAAGACTCCAAAATCTTAGGGGTTGGAGCTGTAGCTCAGGGTACCTGGAAGAGGTCTGTTGGGGATGAGGAAACCTAGATGCTAGACTCTGTTCTGCCACCAACTTGCTGCATGAATCTGAACAAGTTATTTCTCTCTGGGTCTCCTTTTCTTCCTTATAAAATGAGGAAGCTGGTCTAGATCTCTTCCAGCACTGAAAATTTAGGATGCCAAGGCCCTGGCCTCTATTCTTTTGTTCACTAGTGTCTGCGTTTGCCTTAGACCATCTCAGCCTTACCCACCACCCCCACTGCATCCTGCCAAGTTCAGTCTCATCCAAGGAAGCAGAATTGGTGGAAGAAATAGGAGAAGGCAAAAATAAGTGTTATATATGTTCTCAAAGGGAAAGGAAGGCTGTCAGACCAGGAAGCAGGGACAAGCAGTGAGGAAGAAGATTCCAGACCAGGAAAACCTAATAAAGGAGATTCGATAGATAGGTTGACTAACAGAAAGGAAAAGCTGAAGAATAATGTATCTGTTAGTTTTTGCTGCGTAACAAACCACTGCCAAACTTAATGGCTTAAAACAGAAGCCATTCGTTGCTGCTTAGAGTTTATAGGTAAACTGGACAGTTTTGTGGGAATGGGTCAGACTCAGCTGATGTCAGCCAAGCTTGCTCAGGCATCTGTGGTCAGCCAGAGGGTCAGCTGGGAGCTTGCTGGTTTAAGATGGTCTCACTCACTTGTCTGACACCTGTCTGGCTGTCAGCTGGGCCAAAGGGCTAACTGGGTCCCTTGTCTTGTACTGTCTAGTAGGCTCACCTGGGCTTGTTCACATGGTGTCATCAAGATCTAGGAGAGAGAAAGAGAGAGAGAGACAGTATGTGAATGGTCAAAATATGTCACAAAGCCAGCCAGGCAGGGGTGTGGAAATAGGCTATCTGTTGATGGGAGGACCATCAGGGTAACACTCCCAAGGGCATGGACAGAGGAAGAAATGAAGGATCGTGGCCATCTGTTCAGTCTACCAAAGTGCATCCCCTGAATGCTATTCATATTCCTTCCACATGCAAAATATATTCACTGCTGGGGGCACCTGGGTAGCTCATTCTAACGGTTAAGCATCTGCCTTTGGCTCAGGTCATGATCCCAGGGTCCTGGGATTGAGCTCTGCATCGAGCTCCCTGCTTTTCAGGGAGCCTGCTTCTCTCTCTGCCTCTGTCTGCCACTCCCCCTGCTTGTGCGTGTGCTCTCTCTCTCTCTCTCTTTGTCAAATAAATACATAAAATCTTTATAAAAAATAATATATTCAGTCCCGTCCCAACACCCTAAACAATCTCATTAAACTATGGCATCAAGCTTGAGGTCCAGGATCCCACGATCCAGATCAGATTCCAATGAGACTCCTCAAATGTGGCTCCTCTCGTTTGGAGACCCATGAACCAAGAAGGTAAGTGACCTGATCTACATGCAGCTAAAATGCATTGGTGATGCAGCCAACTGTCCATTACAACACGTCCATTACATGGACTCACTTATCACATGGCAGCCAGTGGTCTGTTGGAATGCTGCAACCCAGCCGGGCTGATGGCGACAGGGGCCCTGCCAGGACAGTAGGGGATGTTCCTGTAGTAGGTCTCAGTTCTGCTCCCTGAGAGTGGCTCCCTAGTCTGGTTTTCTCCGGGGCTCTTCTGTCTGTCTGTCCTCTGGGACTCCCAGGAGACAGCCTACCTTTGCAGTTATGTAGCTTTCTGAATCTGCTTCCTGTCTACAGAAAGTTGGGGACCTGGGGGCACTTTTATAATTTTGAAACATCTCAGATTCCAGGTCCTTTTAATGAAGGCTGGCAGCATTTCCACACGTTCTCGTAAAAACTGTGTGGGCTTCCAGTGAATGCGCTTGGAGTCCAGTCCATTTGAAAAAGTCACACCCACAGTTGTTTTTGAGGTTTCGCTCCCCCCTCAGATCTGTTCACTGTTATTTTGGGCTGGCCAGACAGCCATGCCCTCAAAGTGGCCTGGAGACCTTGTGTCCAGATAAAAGGATCTGCTGGGAGGCAACAATTGAATGCGCTCAGAGATCTTTTTAAAAAAAATTTTTTTTCTGTTTATTTATTTGAGAGAGACAGCATGAGCAGAGAGAGAGGGAGCAGCAGACTCTCTGCTGAGCACAGAGCTGGATGTGGGGCTCGATTCCAGGGCCCTGAGATCATAACCTGAGCCGAAGGCGGACGCTTACCCGACTGAACCACCTGGGTGCCCCTTAGTTCTCTCAGAGGTCTTAACAGAGGGTCTTTCAGCCGTATCTGTACACTTGTAGGAAAGTTGCACAAAGCTTCCAGTGGTTTGAAAACTTGGTGTGGACAACGACCATCCCTCTAGTCATAGTGTCCAAAGCAGTGTTGGGTCCCCAATGTTGGATCCCCCAGTAATGGGTCCGTGATTAAAGGAGTGAGACCGATACAAAGCGAAGGTCAAGCAAAGCTTTATTTCACGCCAAGCATTGAGAATCAAACCTACCGGCCCGGGCCACGCCTCTTCAAGAGAGCACGTCCGCTCCCTGCCTCCCAGACTAACTTTTATAGAGCAAAGGCCATGTGGTTGCGCCTGGCCACACACAGGTGGCCAATGAGATTGGGACACACACAGAAAGCTGCACAGTCATGCTAGGTCACACACGGTCACACACGGGTGGCCAACTGAATTACGATTCACCCCGTAGTAGACACTTGAACTAGCCTGTCACCTTGGTGAGAATTGGCACCCAAAAGGCGGGGCCCAAACTCCTTGGTAGCTAGGGAGACAGTGTGCGCACTTTACTGATGGGATGTCTCCACCTGACCCTACTCATCCCTGCATTTGGGTTGTTATCTCTACCTGACCTGACCCACCCTTGTATTTGGGCTTTGTTACCTGGGACTGGTTTCCCGGACTTGCTTTTAAATAAGTTCCCCGGGTGGGGGGGGTGTGCAGGTGCTGGCAGGGTCTTTAAGTTTTACTGCATAAACAACAAAATGGCTGTTCAACCGAGGTGGGGCCGCTCTGGCTAAATAGACCCTCACGGCAGGAGCCTTCTAAGGACAGGCAGTGTGAACCTGGCCTACAAAGTGTGATAAGAGAGACACTAGGAAGATTCCATTCTCAGACTCAAAAAACTTCTTAAAATTTCTTTCATGCCCAAATTCCTCCTGTAGAGACTCAGTGCTTTGGGTTAAGCATTAACCTGCCCTAGGATCTACCAAGTCTGGCATTGTCACGGATAACACGTTAATTACCCATATCTGTGCCCCGCCCTTAGTGCTGGGCAGGCTCAGTGCCCTCCTTGCCGTCCACTCCCTAAAGCTCCTCTCCTACAGTTGAGCTTAGACTACTGGAGGAAGCCTGGGCAAGTGCTGTTCCCTCAGTGTAAGTGTGTTTGTTGGTTGGTTCCTTGAACAGGAATTTCTGAAATACCTACTATGTGCCAGGCACCATTCTAGATGCTGGGACTGTGGACCTGAGCAAGTCACTCATCACGCCTCCCTTTTTGGAGTGTACAATCCAGTGGGGGCAGATAGATGGAAAGTAAGTAAAGAACCCCTCAAATATGCCAGACTGTGATAATCCCATGATGGAAACAAGGTGAGGGGGGCTGAGTTGGGATAGCTGGGGGGCCCTGGTGATAGCAAGAATGGGGAGGAGGACAGGGGAGGCTAGAAAGGGAGGCTGAGGACAGTCTTGCGCCTCCTCCACAATTTTGCCCAGTGACTGCAGAAAGGACACTTCAGTTCAAATAAACAAATAAATCTAGAGAAATATGATCTGTCATAGGAAACTCAACACCATTAGTCATGATTCCCTCAAGGACTGGAACAGTGGACTTGGGTGTCAGGGCGCTCGGTTCTAATGCCAGTATAGCCCCCAAACCAGGAGTGTCTTTGGCAGGTCCCCTCCCTCCCTGGAAGAGTAGCACTCAGTGCCGTGGACCACCCAGTGCTCGTTGCAATGACCAGGAACCTGCATGGGAGCTGCAGGCAGCCCCGGAAAGGCGGCCCTGATGGCCGCCCAGCGTCTCGCTGTCAGAACTCCCCTCCTCAGCGAGCTGCGCAGTTTCCCTGCCTCACTCCACTGGGTTCCAGCTCTAGGCCATCTTTTCTTTTATAGGTTTAGTCATTCTCCAGACAGTTGGCATATCACAGCTCCCCCCATGCAGCCATCATCTGGCCCCGAAGCTGGTCCAGAGTCATTGCTCACTGTGGGCTCAGTCCATGGGCTCAGGGACCGCCCGCCACGGTCTGTGTTTCACACCTTCCGATCTCCGAGAGACAGAGCCAACCTTGTTGGCTGTGTGCAAGATCAGCAGGGGGTGCCGGAAAAGGGGGGTCTGCCGCCACTGAAGGCCCTGCGTGACTGAATCTTGCCCCTCGGCCAGGCCTCACTTTGCTCTGCCAGGGATGGTCGCTGTCATGAAGGAGGCTGGGAACAGGAGCCACCATTACTGGTGGGATCGCTCCAGGTCCTTTCGGAGCAGGGACGCTGGGCGGGGGCTGTGGGCCTCATCTCTGATGACTCGTCCCTCAGGCCACACTGTTTTACTCATCCCTGTGTCTCGTCCCTTAGTCCACTACGTGTATGTGTCATGGGATAGGTCCCTGAGATCTGGCACCTTCCAGCGGTTGTGAAGGGCCCTCGGGGTGTTTCAGTTACACACAGTCACACTCCAGGATGTTGAGGGGCAGTGCAGGCTGTGGGATGGGCCCTTCCGGCAGGGCAACAGTGTCCTCAAAACCCAGACCTTTGTATCTCTCCGCTCTGTTCTGCCAACATCCACTCCGTGCAGGGCCTGTTCTGCCCTTGGCTGAAGGACGGCTGCGGTCGCAGCAGGGGCTAGACCCCATGGACAGAGGCATCGTTTCCCAGTCCTCTCTCCTGGGAGGGAAGAAGCCTTTCCCCCCGGACATCCCCCCCAGAAACCTTTCCCGGAAACCTACTACTGGAAGAGGAATAAGGTCTCCTCATGGGCTTAAATTCATCAGGGCTCACCCTTCTTCCTTGAGTCGGTTGTGAGTGGTGTTGGGGAAGGCAGAGAGGTCAACACACAGGGGCTTCTTGAAGGTGGAGGAGGAAGCTGGAAGGCTCCGCTGCTCAGTGTCATGCTGCTGGTCAACCCTGGACCTCTCTGAACCTGCAGAGACACTTACTAATTAATTCACCTTGACTCTGGTTGGGGAGGAATGACTGGTTTTAAGATTTCAGGGGCAAGACACGAGGGCCAGCTCTCCACAGCCCACACAGACGGAGGGAAGGCGGTGAGCTGGGCCCTGGGACAGGAGTGATGAGGGCAGCATGGACACTTGACCTCCATTTGCTCAAAAGCTCGTCCTTGCTTATTTCATCTGAGGTCGAATCAGCTGGCTGTGAGGTGGGCTGGGCTGGCTGAGCCTCCACAAGTCCGGACTCATAGGCCCTGAGTCTCAGAACCTTCGGGTCCAAGGTCCAGGGTGTTGCATGGTCCATGGCCGTGCAGGGAATCGTGCGCATGGCGGACTAGAGTGATGGCCGAGCTGTGAGGCCGGCTCTAGAGAGGCCACCAGTGCGGCTTGTCCACAGGGGCAGGAGTCCCCATGCAGGAGAAGGTTGTCATTGGTGTTCCCGGCAAGGGAGTGGGTCCTAGGACAGTGACAGAGAATCTCAGCTCTGCCCAGTTCTTGTGGGTCTCACCAGGCAGTGGTGATATGATAGCATTCATTCCACACTCTTTTTTTTTTTTTAAGATTTTATTTTGACAGAGAGAGATCACAAGTAGGCAGAGAGGCAGGCAGAGAGAGAGGGGGAAGCAGTCTCCCTACTAAGCAGAGAGCCCCATGCGGGGCTTGATCCCAGGACCCCGGGATCATGACCTGAGCCCAAGGCAGAGGCTTTAACCCGCTGAGCCACCCAGGCGCCCCATTCAGCACTTTTTTCAGCAAACATTTATTAAAGCCTCTGGCAGGATAAGCCCTAAAGATACAGATGAAAAGCCCCCGCCTCAAAGAGTCACAGTAGAGCGCGCTGGGGAAACCCAGACACGAAGTCAGGCGGCGACCGCGTGACATGTTGAGTGTTGTCCCGAGACCTGGGGCTCTTGGAAGTGCTCCTGGAAGACACCCCATCCGGCGCTGGGGGCGGGACTAGTTCTCTAGGGCGGCTCTGATAAGTCAGCACAAACCGGGCAGCTCCAGACAACCAGAGTTGATTCTCTTACCATCCCGGAGGCCAGCATCAGAAATCTGGTTCACTGGGCGAAAAGTTGAGGTGTCCGCAGGTCCGTGCTCCTGCCGAAGGCTCCAGGGCAGAATCTAGTCTTTGCCTCTTGCAGCTTCTGGAGGCTGCCAGCCCTCCTTGGCTAGTGCCACATCACTTCAGTCTCTGCCTCCATGGTCCCGTGGCCCTCTCCTCTTCTGTCCACTCTCCTCGGCCTCCGTCTTTATAGGGCTCCAGGCAGTGGTATGCTGGGCCCACCTGGATAGCCCAGAATTATCTCCCCATCTTAAGACCTTTGTCACAGTGGCATGGTTCTCTTTGTCCCTGAGGGGAGCATGTCTAGGCTGCAGGGGTCAGGACCTAGAAGTTTTGGGGGGTTATTCTGTAGCCTGCCACAGCAGTCAGGAGGAAAAAGGCCTTTGACATGAGTCCATAAAGAGAAGCAGGAGTTAGCGTAATGAAGCAGATAGGGAAGACGGGCAGAAAAACAACCAGTACATACGCGTACAGCAAACCCCTGAGAACTGCGGTTTTTACTGACGGGGCTCTCAGCATGGGGTGGGGAGCCAAAAGGGGAGAGGCTGGAGCCAGGTGGTTTGGACCAGACGGTGAAGGTCTTCACCTGTGGACCCTATCCCATGGATAATGGGGAGCCGCTGAAGGCCTCTGAGGCCATGAGCAACGGGATCAGGGTTGCTTCATAACAGTGCTCCAGAGAAGGGATTCCAGGGGGACCATGGCTGGAGGTGCAGGACCTTTTAGGAAGGTCTTCAGGATGAGTCCTGAACCAAGTGAGTGAATCAAGAGAAGCATCTGAATCTGGGGGCCGTCCAGCAGGTAGGATTGACAGCACTACGTGCTTGGATGGGGAGAGTGAAAGCAAGTTGGGGGGGTCATAACAAGCCCCCCAGGTTTCTGGCATTCTGACACAGGGACCTGGGAGGGGAGCATCTGAGTAAGGAGGGGACAGGTGAAGGCTTGATTTGAGGTTTTTATGGGTCACTCAGTTGTCTAGGAATCGGGATTATAAGGGCCTAGAAATAAGGAGAGATCTGGGATGCCCCAGAATGTAGGTAGCAGATAAAGCAATGTTTGTTAATGTGATCACCCCAGGAGACAGGGAGTGCAAAGGGAGTATGGACAGAGAAAGAAGAAATCTCAGGACTTACGGGCTTAATGCTCCTGGCTTGTTTGGGGTCTCCTTATTTTAAAGAAAGTAGCTGGGGAAAGGATAGTGTAATTACCAAAGGAATAGCTTTCTAATGGTGAAGTTTGGGGATGCTGTGGGAGGAAGAATCGAGGTAAGGAGGCTTTCAAGTTGTGCACATAAACAATTACCCTCTCCACCTCTTTGCTAGCCCAGCCATGGTTGTCGGCCTGTTGGCAGCTTCTGTGATAACTAATGGCCTGTTTGGGGCCGAGGGAAGCCCCAGGTAGTGCCGGGAAACCAGCTGCATTTATTGTTGATTCTTAAAACATGTTATGTACCAGCAGCAGGGCTGAAGTAGAAACCAGGATGCAGAATGGGCAAAAAAGGAGCCATCTCTGCTCCTCAGTGTCCTGTTACTGCTGGCCTGGCAAAGGAAATGTCTCCCCAGGGTCGTTCCTCCTTCTGCCCTTTTTCCTCCTCCACGTAGAGGTTCTGAGAAATTCCGAGACTTGAATTGTTAGAGCAGATACTTAAGTGAGGAATCTGAGACCCAGAGAGTAGAAGTTCTTCCTCTCAGAGGAGCTGGGGCAGATGCCGGGCCTCTGGGTTCTTGAATGCCCTCCCCGGAGCTCACCACTGTCTTCTCCAGGGTTCGCTCGCTGCTGCTAAGCTGATCCTCACAGTTGTTAACAATACTATGCCATTTCACAGTGTCAGGGAACCCTTTTCACATTCATGATTTGCTCAATCCCCAAACCCATCAGATAAATATGAATAACCCTGTTCATGGCTGAGAAATCAGGGTCAGAGAATCAGGAAATTCCTGAAGATGTAGGAACAGAACTCTGGTCTCGTTGATTCTAAATCCTGTGTTCTTCCCCCTGCTGACCCTACTACCATCACAGGGTGGCAGAACCCAGCACCAGGACCCCTTATGGCCTGCTGGAGGACCGGGACCCATGCCACAGGCCACTGAGAGCCACAGGCACTTGCCAGGGGCTCCTTTCAGAAAGAGAACAAGCCTCCCAGGAGGTCAGGGAGGGGGTGGCTAACACAGCTGACTTCCCACTTCTGCTCTCGGCGGTCTCTGGCCCATCTCATGGAGCAGAGGGCTTTGATGCAGGCGAGGACATGTTTCTTGACCTTAAGAAATAAGCTCTTAAGCTTTCAGTTTTAAAGAAAGAAAACTAAGTAATGCATATGACAGACATACCCCAACACTGAGGTCTTCCCTATCCATCCCTGAGTCCCAGACAATCCATCTCTGAGCCTCCCCCCCCCGGGGCTTGGCCATCCCCCACCCAAATTCCTCGTCTCAGCCTGATGCTCACACAGACTCTCGCCTCACCCCCGCCCAAAGATGGAAACTCACTTGTCTTCCTGGGTCTCCTCCCATCCTTCACCGAAGCCCAGATCTGTCACCCAGTTCCTCAGCCTTATCGCAGCCTGAGAACAAACTCCATCCCTTACCCAAGTACTGAGCCTAACCCCATTTCTGACCCCATCCCATCCTTCCCCTCATCCATCACCAGCCCGGACACCACCAACCCCTCCCTTGTCCAATCCCGCATACCAAACGGCACTCCACTCTGATGTCTCCCCCTGCATGCTTTCCTGCGTTCCTGAGATTTGGGGCTAGGAGCAAAGGCGTCGACGGCAGACCCCGCTGGGCAATGTCACCCCTGCTCAGTGGTTAAGGCGCTCCTGTTAGGCTAAGAGAAAAGGTGTGGCGGTCGGAGCAAACTCGCTGCTTCCCACCAATGCAACTCACAGCGCTGGGAGGACACGGCGCAGGACTTGACCTTCAGTGGTAGCGTCAGCCCAGAGCAGAAGGAGGCAGTGAAGGTTTGCTGTCAGTAAGCCATGTCATGCCAACTGTTCCTTGGTTTGTCTTCTCCCTGCCTTGCTGAGTGACTGACTTTGCAAACATTTCAGCTCCCCATAGGACGAAGGAGGTCTGGAAGTGCTGGTTGTGAGAGAAGCACCGCTGGCTGGGAGGGGGCAGCCCATTCCCAGCAATAACCTGAGCCATCTTTGTCCAGAAAAGTGTCAGCTTGATTAGAGTGGGCTCCCATAATGAATTGGGGAAGAAAAAAAAAAAATGAACAGTTGCAGACTTTTTTGTAATGAAAAAAAATTTTTTTTTTGCATCAGTCCCAAGTTAGATTTTTTAATTTGCAGAAACTCCCCAGAACCTTTAGCCAATGTTGCAGTTAGTCCAAAGCTTGATTTAGGCTGGCACATGAAAACCTCCTGCTTTTAAAGTGCTGTTCGCTTTCCAGAATCATCAGCCTGTCCATCCTTCACAATATCCCTGTGAGCAGGGTGTTGTTACCGGCATCTCAGCGATGAGGAATTGGAGGCTCTGGGGGGCTAAGTGGTTGAAAGCCCATCTGCTGAGCCCTGGCCGCTATTACCATCCCCACCATGTGGACCGCCCAGGGAGGACAGCTGAGGCCTGGGAAGGCCCGGGTGACATAAGGCCTTATGACAGGGAGATATGGGTATAACCCAGGATACCATCAAAGAAACACAGACATGAAGCTCAGTTCCCTCAGCTCTTTCCAGATAACTGAAGGGTTCGTGTGGTGTCAGCGGAATGTGTGGATTTTTGACTGACTGGTTTTTCCTCTGGATCATTCTTAATACTTGCTCTTTTATGACCGAGAGAGCCTGGGGCTTGATGGCCAGATCTCATGGCATGCTGGCCGTAGTGCCGAGGTGGAGGGGCTCCCATCCTTGCTCTTCCAATGAGAAAGAAGTTCAAGAACGTGTCTGAGATCCCGCAAGCTGGGGGCAGAGCTGAGGTTTCAACCAAGATCTGTATTTCTCTTACCTACTTTAGTACGCCTCTTCCCCGCAAGTCAGAAAGATTGGATTTTCATCTGAGCCTTTTTCTCTTTTGAGTCCCGTGTCCTTGGACAAGTTGACAAAATTCAGTGAATGCTCATTGAGTAGAGCCTCTGGCTGGGAGTGGACTAAGCAGGAAGGCAAAAACTGAAAAATAGAAGGGGCGGGGGCAAGGTCTCTGGCCTCGGCTATGACACCAAGGAGTGAGCAGCTTCTTTCTGTCACGGATGGAGTGCGTCCACAGATGCGTGAGCTAGGCTAGGTTTTGGGGGAAGGGTCCTTCCAGAGCTCCTATACGGTGATCCTGTGCTAGTAGTAGTCTGGAATCCCAGGAAGGTAGTGCACACCTCTCCTGGTTGCCCATCTGGGCTTTCTCAGCGCCAAAGCTGTCTCACACTTCAGAAATGTTCCCTGAAGTGTACCACCTGTCAAATGTTCTTTCTGTCTCCTCTAATCACTGTTTTTGGCACAACTCTCTGATTTAATCCATACGCCTACAAATTGAGTGAGGTGTGATTGTTATTACCATTTAAACAGTGAGAAAATGGGGGTGCAGTGATTTTAGCCCCGGCGCAGTGTCATAGAACCAGTACAAGGCCAAGCTGGGCCTTCCCCTAGAACAGTCGGTGCAACAGCTGCTGCTTCCTCATACAGACCTTGGGAGTAGCGCAAGCCCAGGGAGAAGCTGGCTTGCCTGAGAAGGCAAGACCCAGGGTTCCCAAAATACCATTTGAAGATGCTCAAGTGGGGTCACAGATCATCTGCTTCCCCACAGACCGTTTGGTATTTGTCACACTAGATCTTCTCTTTGTCCTCTTGACCTTGTCTGCGAGTCAGTCCTTGACACATGGTAAGACAAACGAGCATGAAATGGAATCATTCAGGTGATCTTTTGGAACCTCTGAGATGCCTGTTCCATGACATAGGGACACTTAGTCTCCCTGAAGCCCATCTGTCTTGGGCCAGGAGATGAGTGGAGACTTTGGCCCCATCTGCAAAGACAGATGTCCTCACCACTTAGATGATGTCACTCACATTTCCCGAACCTCTACCACCTCTCACAACTGACAGGTGGTCATTATACCTCATAACAAGCCATATTCCTCCCCTCATAGAGAAATGAGATGGAAGCGGGGCTCTTCATTCCCCCTGCTGAAGAGATTTAAGATGGCAACTTTGCAACCAAAAAACCCCTCTGGGTGACCAAATAAGAAATGATTTTTGACAAAATAGAGTTAGTGGATATCACGGTAGTAGTTGGCAACCAACTCTGGTTGGCCATTTGGACTAAGATGGTGTTGTTTCCTTTCACAGCTTGGAGCGTGTAGACATCAAATCTCTCACATCTCTTGTGTCCAGAACGCCACAGAGGACGGTGGGTCCAGGTAGCAAGTGTAGAAGTAACCTTAGCACCACACCGCAGTTAATGGAAAGGTCTGACCCCTTTCCTCCTCCCGTAACCGAACTGCCACCCGATTTCCCCAGGAAATCTTTCTTCTTTTGTCTTCACTCTGAAAGCAGAGCGCTACCTGGTCAGGCATCTCCAGGGCACACACACTCATGCACAAAAAGAATATGGTGATTTCCAAGTGAGATCAGATTATTCCTAAAAGTTCACAGACTTTCCACTCAGAAATGTTGCAAAAGATCATTCTCCTCATCCTTCTTTAATTATGCATGAAATTTTTTTTTTGTCAGGTAACAATATTCACAAGAAGGAAAAAACGAAGTCATTTCCAATACGTTGTGTTTCTTATGGATTTAGTTTCTATGGGTTAAGAGTATTACTTTGCAACCATGTTCTAACGCAATTATATGGTATTTTGACAACCCTCCAGTTTTTGTGGGCCAGCCGGGACATCTAACGGCCACTTAGGGCATTATGTCCTGTGGAAAATGGGCTCTGCATTCAATCAGCCAATTTACAAATGATTCTTAAGGAGACGGCTTATTTGCTGTTGTACTTTGAAACATAGAGTTATCTCAGTTTCTTCTTTGCTGTGGAAATTAAGGAATCAGATCTGGAATGTTTTAGGTTTTGCTCCAGTGTGGTGATAGACACGTGTCCCCCTTCTCTCTAGAGACCCTGGGAGGGGAGGTGCCATCTGGGCCAGCTCTTGCGATCGCCCCACCGGACGCACCTAGAATGAGCTGTTCTGTATTCGTACACCTGTGTAACATCATCTTTACTGAGATGTAGCAAGATCCAGCCCCTCAGCAAATTCCCCGGGCAGTCTGGGGCCAGTCAGCGCCCTCCCTCCAGAGGTCACCACTATTCTGATCTCTTTTAACCTAGTTTTCCACTCACTCACTCAGAAAGTCTTATGGAACAGTATCACTAACAAACAATGAATCGTACAGGTTTCAAGTGTTAATTTCAATGTGTTGTAACAACATGCACCTGTGTAATTCTCACACGAAATAAAATACAGAAATCTCTGTCAGAAGCTCCTTGTACCCCTTCTGATAACCTCTCCCCAGTTCCAGCAAACACTGTCTGATCTCTAACACTGCACCACAGTTTTGCTTGTTCTTAAAGTTCCTTTGGATGGAATCCTACAGTTCCTACCCTTCAGCACTTGGCTTCTTTTACTTGACATAATAATTTTGAAATTTGTCTAGATTGCTGTGTCTACTAGTAGTTAATTATTTTTCCCCATTGCAAAAAGCCTTATTGGCTCCATTTCTTAAATACAGAAGCTAACACTGAAACAATAAAGATTTCAAATACGTATAATGAGATCCCAGTCATTTGAAGCCCTGACACACACACCACAGGTTTTCTGTTCATTGATTTTGTTTCATTTTTAAGTTGTAAAATACTCATAACAAAAACATTTCCATTTAAACAATTTTTAAGTGCAAAATGCAGTGGCTTAAGTACATTCACAGTGTTTTGGGATTTTTGTTTTTTAAATATTTTATTTATTTATTGGATGGAGAGAGATCACAAGTAGGCAGAGAGGCAGGCAGAGAGAGAGGGGGAGCAACCTCCTGCTGAGCAGAGAGCCCGACGTGGGGCTCCATCCCAGGACCCTGAGATCATGATCTGAGCCGAAGGCAGAGGCTTAACCCAGATGGAGGCTTAACCCAGGAGCCACCCAGGTGCCCCACATTCATAGTGTTTTGCTACCATCAACACTATACATCTCCAGACCTTTTTCATCATCCCAAATGGAAACTTTGTCCCCACTGAACACTAATTCCCCATTACCCACCTGTCCCCCTAACCTGTCTCTGGTATCCTCTATTTGACTTTGAGTCTCAGTGAATTTGCCTATTCTAAGTACTTCCTATAAGTGGAATCATATATTTGTCTTTTTGTGTCTAGCTTACTGTACTTAGCTGTGTCTTCAAGGTACATTCATGTAGCATGTGTCAGAATTTCATTCCTTTTTTAAGGCTGAGTTAATATTCTACCGTATGTGTAGACCACACTTTGTTTACCCGTTCATCTGTTGATTCACATTTAGGTTGTTTCTTCCTTTTGGTTACAGTGAATAAGTAAATTCTTTTTAATTGGTTACTATTTCATTATCTGAATGTACCACAGTTTTGTCCATTCTCCTCTTGGTAGACATGGCGTCCAGTTTTTTATTTTTGTTAATAAAGTTGCTTTGAACATTCTTCTGGGGTTCTTTTGTGAACATTTGTTTTTATTTGTCTTGGGTTGATACATAGCAGAATTGCTGGATTCTAGGGTAAATATATGTTTAACTTAATCAGAAACTTCCAAACAATTCTTAAAAGCGGTTGTGCCATTTAGCTTCCTACCAGCAATGTGTGAGAATTCCCACTGTTTCACATCTTTGCTAAGTTTATTATCTTTTTGACTTTAGCATTCCACTGAAAGTGGAGTGGTATCTCACTGCGACTTTATCTCTTCTTTCTTGATAATTCATGATGTTAGGATCATTTTATGTGCTTGTTGTCTATTTCTCCATTGATGAAGTAATGGTCAGATGGTTTGCTCATTTTAAAAACTGGATTGTTCATCTCTTAATTGTGGATTTCTTTCTTTATATGTTGCAGATACAAGACTTTTGTCATCTATATGTGAACAGTGAATACTTTTTTCCTCAATCTGTGACTTGTCAATTCATTTTCTTAATAGTATCTTTTAAAAAAATCAGGAAATTTTAAATTTGATGGAGCCCAATATAACATTTTTTTCATGATTATGGCCAGTGTTTTTTGTGTCAAATAAATCTTAGCTACCTCAAGGTTGTAAAGATACTCTACATTTCTTCTGGAAATATGATGGTTCTAGGTTTTCAAACTGCTCTTTTTAATCTTAAATTTTTAAAAAAAATTCTAAGGATTTTATTTATTTGAGAGAAAGAGTGCATGTGCACATGCGTGCATGAGATGGGGGAGGGGCAAAGGGAGAGGGAGAAGCAGACTCCCCACTGAGCAGGGAGTCCAGTGTGGGGCTCCAGCCCAGGACTGTAAGATCATGACCCGAGCCAAAGGCAGACACTGAGCTGACTGAGCCACCTAAGCACCCCTTTAGTCTTAAATTTGATCTTATTTTTCAGAAAGTTTATTTTAAAATTTTCCAAATAAACTTGAAAGAATTTTCAGTTAAGACCCCTTTATCCCCCACCTAGGTTTTACGATTAACATTTGCTACATTTATTTATTTATTTGAAGATTTTATTTTTTTGTTTTAGAGAGAGAGAGAGCTTGAATGAGTGAGGGGGAGAGGCAGACGGAGGGGAAGAGAGAGAATCTCAGGCAGACACCCTGCTGAGCATGGAGCCCAATGCAGGGCTCAAACCCTTGACCCTGAGATCATGATCTGAGTGCTGATACCAAGAGTGGGACCCTTAGACGACTGAGCCAGCCAGGCACCCCATTTTGCTACATTTAATTTTTAATTTTTATGTAAGACTAAGAAAGAGGTTAAGATTTATTTCTTTTTTCCATATGAATATCTAGCTCTTTGTTTAAAAGACTATTATTTTTCCCCGTTGGATTTCTTTGGCATCTTGTTAAAAAATCAATTAATTGTATATGTGTAAGGTCTGTTTCTGGTATTGCTATTCTGTTCTATTATTTGTCTCTTCCACCAACATCCCACTATCTTGATTGTTGAAGTTTTATGGTGAGTCCTGAAATCAGGTAGTCAAAAGTCTTCCAACTTTGTCTTTTATTCCCAAAATTGCTTTGGCTGTCTTAGATCATTTGTGTGTCCAGGTCCATTTTTGAATCAGCCTATTTATTCAAAAGAGGCTACTAATATTGAATATAGATTATGTTAAATTATAGGTTAATTTAGGCAGGATAGACGTCTTAGACAGTTCTGGAGTCTTCCAGTTCACCAATAGTGGGTGTCACTTCATTTGCTTAGGACTACTTTGTTTTTCTTTTTAAGATTTTACTTATTCATTTGAAAGAGAGATCATGAGTGGGTGAGGGGCAGAAGGAGAGGGATAAGCAGACTCTCCACTGAGTAGGGAGAGCCCCACGTGGGGCTCGATCCCAGGACTTCAATATCATGGCCCGAGCCGAGGGCAGATGTTTAACTGACCGAGCTATTCAGGCGCCCCTGCTTAGGACTACTTTAATTTTGCAGAGCAAGATACTGTAATTTCCTGTTTATAGTTCTCAAATACTTTTCATTAGATTTATTCTTGGGTATATGATTTTGGCTGGTATTTTTATACTAAGATAAATTTTGTTTTGGAAATTCATTTTCTGGTTGACTTTATGTCCTGAAGTTTTGCTAAATTCACTTATTCTAGTAATTTTAAAATCGACTCTCTACGGTTTTTAAAAACAGCTTTCCTGAGATATAATTCACACACCCTTCAATTTAAAATGTAAGGATTATATTCTCAGAGTTATGCGGCCATCACCTCAGTTAATTTTTAGAACATTTTCATCACCCCCAAAAGAAACTCTGTATTCATGAGCAGTCACCACCTATCATTGTTCTGCTCCCACCTCCCAGCCCTGATCAACCACTGATCTACTATTAAAAAAATATATTTAATTAATTTATTTGAGAGAGAGAGAGAGAACATGGTGGGGGACAGAGGAGAGGGAGAGGATCTCAAGCAGACTCTAAGTTGAGTGCCAGGCCCTACATGGGATTCAATCTCATGACCTGAGCTGAAATCAAGATTCAGGCACTTAACCAACTGAGCCATCCAGGTGTCCCTTACTTTTTGTCTCTATGAATTTGCCTATTTTGAACATCTCGTGTAAATAGAATGATACAATGTGTGGTCTTTTGTGACTGGCTGGTGTCTTTTATGTAATATATGTGTATATATATATATACACACATATATACATATATATGAAATATATTCAGCCATAAAAATGACTGAAACATGACACAACATGTATGAACCTTAAAAATACATGCATACATATATATATGTGTTGTATGGATGCAACACACTATCCATTCATCAGTTGATGGATTTGGGTTATTTCCCATTTTCCCTATAATGAATAGTGCTGCTATGAACATTCATGTTCAAGTTTTTGTGTGGACATATTTTCATATCCCTTGGATATATGCTTAAGAACTGCCAAGTCAAATAGTGAGTTTGTGTTTTATCTTTTGAAAAACTACCAGACTATTTTCCAAAGTGGCTGCATCATTTTAAATTCTAGTTAGCAAGGTATGAGGGTTCAGATTTGTCTACATTCTTGTTATTATCTGTCTTTTTGATTACAGCCATGCTAATGGGTGTGAAGTGTACCTAATTTTGGTTTTGATTTGATGACTAATAATGTTGAGCATCTTTTCATGCGCTTTTTGTTCATTTTGATATCTTCTTTGTAAAACAGTTCATCCACCTATTTTGCCCATTTAAAAATTGTGGTATTTGTCTTTTTATTATTGAGTTGTAAGGAAATTTTTAAACATTTTGGATATAAGTCCTTTATCAGATACATGATTTGAAAACATACTCTTTGTTGTTGTTTCACTTTTTAAAAAAAATATTTTATTTATTTGACACAGAGAGATCACAACTAGGCAGAGAGGCAAACAGAGAGACAGGAGGAAGCAGGCTCCCTGCGGAGCAGAGAGCCGGATGCAGGGCTCTATCCTAGGATTCTGGGATCGTGACCTGAGCCGAAGGCAGAGGCTTTAACCCACTGAGCCACCCAGGCGCCCCGTTGTTTCACTTTCTTGACCATACACTTTGAAGCACAAAACTTTTTAATTTTGATGAAGTTGACTTATCTATTGGTTGGTTCTGTTGTTTGTGCTTTTGATATCGTGTCTAAGAACCATAGGGTTTTACAAATAGAAAATCCTGTTGTCTGCTTCTTTTCCCAATATATATGCCTTTTATTTCTTTTTCTTGATCTTTGGCACTGGCTGGGACCTCTCTCTAGTGCTGAATAAAATTGGTGAGGACATAAATCCTTGCTTTATTACCTATCTTAGGGGAAAGGGGCTTAATATGTTATTATGTGTGATGTTAGGTCTTCTATCACAATGAGGAAGTTTCTTCCTACTCTGGCTTGCTGAGAATTTTTTAAAAAATTAAGAATGATGTTGAATTGTGTCAAAGGTAATTTTTGGATCTACTGAGATGCTTACTAATGTTTTGGGCTGGAGTACTTTTTAAAGTAAGAAAACTGGGGGCGCCTGGGTGGCTCAGTTGGTTAAAGCCTCTGTCTTCAGCTCAGGTCATGATCCCAGGGTCCTGGGATCGAGCCCCACATCGGGCTCTCTGCTCCGCAGGGAGCGTGCTTCCTCCTCTCTCTCTGCCTGCCTCTCTGCCTACTTGTGATCTCTGTCTCTCAAATAAATAAAATCTTTAAAAAAAAAATAAAAATAAAGTAAGAAAACTGACTGCATTTTTCACCGAACTAGAACAAGTAATCCTAACATTTGTATGGAACCACAAAAGACCCTGAATAGCTTTAAAAAATATTGAAAAAGAAAAACAAATCTGGATATGTAGCAATTCCAGATCTCAAGTTGTATTACAAAGCCATAGTAATTGAAACAGTATGGGACTGTCACAGAAAACACATATAGAGCAGTGGAACACACTAGGAAGCCCAGAAATAAACCTGTGATTATATGGTCAGTTAACCTCTGACAAACGAAACAATAATATGCAATGGGAAAAAGTTTCTTCAACAAATAGTGCTGGGGAAACTGGACAGCTACATGCAAAAGAATGAAACTGGACCACTTTCTCACACCATGCCCAAACATAAACTGAAAACAGATTAAGGATCTAAATGTGAGACCTGAAACCATAAAAATCCTAGAAGAGCACACAAGCAGTGATTTTTTTCTGACGTAGGTCATAACAACATTTTTCTAGATCTGTCTCCTGAGGCAAGGGGAGGAAAAGCAAAAATAAAGTATTGGGACTCCATCAAAATGAAAAGCTCCTGCACAGTGAAGAAAACAACCAACAAAACTGAAAGACAGCTTACTGAATAGGGGGAGATATTTCCAAATGACATATTTAATATAAAGGGCTGATATCCAAAATATATAAAGAACTTACACAACTCAACACCAAAAAGCACAAATAATCCAATCTAAAAATGAACAGAAGATATGAGCAGACATTTCTCCAAAGAAGATATCCATATGGCCAATAGACACATGAAAAGATGCTCGGCGTCACTCACCGTCAGAAATGCAAATCAAAACCCCCATGAGATATCACCTCACACCTGTCAGAACGGCTAAAATAAAAAACACAAGAGACAACAAGTGTTGATGAGGGTGTGGAGAAAAAAGAAACCCTTTGTACATTGTTGGTGGGAACGCAAACTGAAGCAGCCACTGAGGAATACATGTGGAGGTTCCTCAAAAAATTAAAAACAGTCATTTCACTACTGGGTATTTACCCAAAGAATACAAAAAAACTAATTTGAAGGGATATATGTACCTCTGTGTTTATAGGAGCATTATTTACAGTAGCCAAATTATGGAAGCAGCCCGAGTGTCCCTTGATAGATGAGTGGAAAAAGAAGATATGGGGTGTGTGTGTGTGTGTGTGTGTGTGCATATACCATACTCACACAATGGAATAGTATTCAGTCATAAAAAAGAATGAAATCCTGCTATTTGCAAAAACACGGGTAGATATAGAGATTATAATGTTAAGTGAAATAAGGCAGTCAGAGAAAAACAAATATGATTTCACTTATATGTGGAACTTAAAAAACAAAGCAAACAAAGTGGGGGTGGGGAGTGGAGAAAGAGACAAACCAAAAATTCAGACTCTTAACTACAGAGAAAAAAACAGGTGGTTACCAGAAGGGAGGTGGGTGAGGGGATGGTTGAAATAGGCGAAGGGGTTTAAGAGTATCTTAATGAGCACCGAATAATTTATGGAATTGCTGAATCACTGTATTGTATACCTGAAACTAATATAACACTGTATGTTAACTACACTAGAAGTAAAGTAAAATTAATGAATAAAGTAAGGCAACTGGTAAGTAAGCCAAACTAAGTAAGCCAAAGAATACAGAAGCACTAATTCAAAAGGATTTATGTGCTCCTATGTTTATTGTAACATTATTTACAATACCAAGCTATGGAAGCAACCTAAGTGTTCATGGATAAAGGAATGGCTAGAGAAGATGGGGTGCACACACACACACACAGGAATATTACTCAGCCTTAAAAAGAATGAGATTGGGGTGCCTGGGTGGCTCAGTGGGTTAAAGCCTCTGCTTTCAGCTCAGGTCATGATCCCAGGGTCCTGGGATCGAGTCCCGCATTGGGCTCTCTGCTTGTCAGGGAGCCTGCTTCCCCACCTCTCTCTGTCTGCTTCTCTGCCTACTTGTGATCTCTGTCTGTCAAATAAATAAATACAATCTTTAAAAAAAATGAGATTTTTGCCATTTGTGACAACATGGATAAATCAAGAGGGTATTACGCTAAGTGAAATATAAATATCATATGAAAGAAAAATACCATATGATTTCACTTATATGTAGAATCCAAAAGAACAAAACAAATGAACAAACAAACAAAAGGCAGAAACACCCATAAATACAGAGAACAAACTGTTGGTTGCCAGAAAGAAGGAGGGTGGGGGGATGGGCAAAAAAGGTGAAGGGGACTGGAAGGTACATTTGATTCTTTTTTGTTTCCTTGTCTCCACTTAAATTCCCCATTTATTCACACACATTAGTCCATCTTTTGGATTATAACTTTTAGCATCATTATCATAGCTGTCTCAATACTCTTGTTTGATCTTCCCAACATCTGGGCCATCTTTAGGTCTGCTTCTACTGGCCATTATCTCTGTGGATAATGGATCACATTATGGATCACCCTTCTTGCTTTTTCATATGACTTGTTATCTTTGGTTGTATGCTAAACATTTTATATTAAAGAACATAGAAATAAAAATAAGTATTATTTCTGTCAGGCTACTGGAGTGGGGCTGGCTTAATTGGATCTGAAATTGAGCGATGTCTGACTTTGTCATCCTTTTCTTTGACTCACTTCACCATTGGCTTCAGATTATTTGAAGGCAGAATCCCTATTTTCCCTTCCTCAGTATTAAATCACTGGCTATGTGACTGAGCTCAGTCTCCTCCCCAGAGGAAAGGATAGTTCAAACTATCTCATACTGTGGTTGGTCTTTTTGGTGACCGGCTCCCATCCTGAGACTCCAGGGGATCCACCATGAGTCCCCTCGTTAGCATAACAAGGAGTCCTATGGTTTGGTAGCATCTAACTGGTTTTGAAGCTTTCTGCCAGGAACCAGGGACAAAGACCAGATATATTTTTCACTATACCACAGGACTTCTCGCAGCTCTCCTGCCCAGCTCTGACCTCCGGAGGGGATCTTGCAATAGGGGACAGGTCCCAGCTCAATGTCCTCAGCAGGGATATCTCTTTGGTCTCCTTCTCTGCCCCTATCCACTACTTTGGGTATATCCCATACATGTTGAAGACTTGTAGGATAAGAGATGGTGAGACTCACTCTGTGGGCAGGAGTCTTCAGGATTCTAATTTGTCATGGCAGCCTAAATATCATTGTTAAAAGTCTGCTGTAAGTTTGGCTCAGCTGGTTTCTCCTTACCCACCTCTGTGGAGGATGACTTCTCTTGTACTCCCACCAAGGATAGAGCAGGGGTGGGATCCTTCTCTCCTTTGAAGAGCACACTACTCTGGAGTTTAGTTCATTTATATTTTTTTGTTTTCAGGGTCTCTGGTGAGTTTTTTAAAACTATGGTATTTTAGCTTCTCTCCCTCTCTTTTTTAAGGCTCCGAATCTCCCATAAACACCATTCGTTCTTATCTCAGCAAATATCTAGCAAGTATCAGGCATGCATTCTGGGATTCTGCTCTCCGCTCCTCTCTCCCAACACACCCACACAGAAACTGCTCATCAGTCTTCTTGCTTTCTTTCCTGTAGAGACGGTGATGATTTCTACGAACCCTTCTCAACACTGTGTACCAGACGATCAATTAGATTTGGTGCATGGGATTAAATCTATTTGCCCTCCTGGGTTTAACCTCAAAGATGTTTTTTTTCCCCCAGCTGAGCATTTGGGACTTGTCCAAGGAAAGGGCTGTCACACGGGCGTCCATCGGTTATGGGTTGTTGTGACAACCAGACAACATTCCAGAGAGGATCAGTGGACATAGAGTTCAAAACAAACTGAGAATGAATTGGAAGACACTGGGGTGAAATGATCCGAGATGAGTTTGTGCCAGTATCATGAAAAGCACACTGAGAGATGGAGGGTACACAGCCAACCCTGACCTGCCTGGGTTTCAGTATATTCGGCGTTGGTAGGTGGGAATGAGATCAGCAAGATAGACTGTGTTCTGTAATGTCCGGGTCCCTTCAAGTGCTCGCCTCAAATCGTAGAGAAAACTAGATAGGGTGATTTTTTCCCTCTCTTTTAAAGCCTGTTCTTTCTACCACTGTTCAAGCAGCAGCAAGGGCTTCCATCTACACTTCCTGTGTAACAGAGAAAGTACAAATTCTTATAAATCTCTAGTGGAGACGATAGTCTTGAGAGCTATGATTTTCAGTGGTAAGAATCAAATTCCTGAGAGAGAAAGGGGAAAGGAAATAATTTTTCTTTTGGAAAAAAAAAAAAAAAAGCTTTTTCCCAAAGGTTGATTTTTAAATATCAAGAACCAGAAGGACTCAGAGGATAGTATTATGTTACTGATCTTCAGAATCTCCTAAGGAAAATAAGAGTTTGGCCTGTTGGCTAGAAGGAAAGTACCAGAGGGCAGGTGATCCGGGTTTAGATATTTTTAAGTTCCCAGTATCCCCCTCATAAGCTAAGCACCAGGATGGGGGCTGGGACAACAGAAAGTCTGAGGACTCACTCCCACCCAGATAGATGTGGGGCTATCTCAGAGCAGAAAGACCCACTGCCTGGCTTCCCCAGCAATGGAGTGGTGGGGTGGCTGAAGGAGGAGACTCAGCTGATGGGCCAGAGGCCATTTCAGACTCCTCCACTGTTGGACGATTAGAGGAGAAGGAATAAGCAGGAACAGAGGAGAGCCGGGGACTCAATGCCCTCCCTCCAGGGCTCAACCTTGGGAACTTGACACAGCCCCCAAGGGGAAGGGGAAGATCCCAAGTCAACTGAGCATTTTATTTGAAAGGGACAGAGTTTGAGGTCAGAAATAATTTGGATACTCTGAGTTGGAAAGCTTCGGTTTTTCTGCATCCCTGGAAATGGAAATGGGAGACCAAGACCTTTTTGTATTGGAAAAAAGTGTTTACATTTTTGCACACCGGAGTTCCTTGCTCTCTGGGGACTGAAGCATGCATACCAGCAGGAGTGATGATGAGGTAGTTCACCCTTGTGTATTGGTAGTGGTGGGCTCCTGTTGCTGAATCCCCAACAACACTTTGACAATTAAGGCAAAGTGACAGACAAGTAGGGACAGAAAGAATGAAATGGAGGCAGACAAGGCACTGATTCCCTTAACCAGCACTTCCACACCTGTAAGATCCTGCATGAACTGCTGTTCTAGTCAGGCCTTCAACTGATTATATATGGCCCACCCACACTGGGGAGGGCAGTGTGCCGGACTGATTCTCTCAATTGAAATCTTAATATCAGCCCAAACCACCTTTACAGAAACATCCAGAATAATGTTTGAGCAACAATCTGGGTACCCCATGATCCAGTCAATTTGACGCATACAATTAACCATTGCAGAGGGCCTCATTTCACCAACAGATATCACCACGGCTTGGGCTTCACCAAACATGGTAGCTGAGCCCCAAGAGGGAGTGTTCCATGCTTCCTGCAGACCACAGAAGGACCTGCCTTGTAAGTCCCACAGCATCACCTCTGTTACATTTGCTGGTCAAAGCAAGTGACAGAATCAGCCTACTTTCAAGGGGAGGAGAAACAGGCTCCCCCTCTCTGGAGGGGTAGCAGAGGAACTGTGGCCATCTTTAATTGCCCTCAAATCTCAAGACCTTCCTGCATGATGTCTTCCATGAGGACTTTCCTCCCTTCTTACCTGGCCCTCTGCACTATGTTCTTTGAGTCTCATGAGTGTCCTTCCCCCAGGAAGCCTTCCGTGCATGCTCCTTCCATCCCCGCAAACAAGGTTAGACCTGCTTCTGTGCTCTGACACAGATGGTGCTTCCCTGCGCCTGCCCACCACAGCTGTAATAATCACGTGGGTAAAGACGAGCTTGCCAGCTGCCTTTAGTCTCACCAGGAAGGGGGTGGTGTTGGCTGGGGTCAGGGACACAGCAAGAACATCGGATTTTTTTTTTTAAAAGATTTTATTTATTTATTTGACAGAGATCACAAGTAGGCAGAGAGGCAGGCTGGGGGGCGGGGGTTGGTGTGGGCAGGAAGCAGGCTCCCTGCTGAGCAGAGAGCCGGATGCCGGGCTTGATCCCAGAACCCTGGGATCAGCACCTGAGCTGAAGGCAGAGGCTTAACCCACTGAGCCACCCAGGCGCCGCAAGAACATCAGATTTAAGGGCAGAATGCTTCCATGTTGCTTCTGGCTCTGCCACTTATTGGCTGTATGACTTGGAGCAACTCACACATGTTCTCAGGCTTTCACTGTCCTCATCTGTAGAACCAGAATACCGATAAAGACCCTCTTCTTACAAAGCTGCTACGTTGGTTAAAAGAGAGACCAGATGGAAAGCCTTGCAGATGCTGACATTCTCTGTAGAAGGCTGGCCTTTCTTCCTTTCCGCCCCTGCTCTTCTGCATCAGTCTGAGGAAGCCAAACATGTACACCTTCGAAATCCGGCACCCCAATGGGTGCCATTAGTCCCCAGATGTGACCCCTTGGGGTGGAGAGATAGCAGGAAGCAGGGAAGAGAGGGCCACATATGGCTGCCATGTGACTGGAACAGTAGTAGGCAAGTGGGTTCAGCTCAGGGGGTGCTTTGTGCTCCTGCCTGGATTGGGGGGGCAGCCCCTTCCCAAGCTCTGTGGGGATTCCCAAACTCTCCTACTGGGAAAGAAGGAGCTGGCTGATGGGAATGTGGGCACCTGTGAAGAAAAATAGGTTTGCTTTGAATTTGCTTGACCCTAGTTGACCTATGGAATTTAAAATACAGTGTGTGCCCTACGAAGCCGACCTTGATGAGTTACCCATGAGGCAGCCAGTTAAACAGGAATGATGTCACCCCAGCCTCCAGGGTCTAGTGTGAATCTAAAGTCATAAAGACTTAAAACTGCAAACCCACCCCAACCTAAATATGACAAAGTTCCTCTGAGCAAATGAATGGTGCTCATTCTAGAAAGCAAGGAAGCCGGCAAAGACGACTAGTAGGTTAGCATCCAAAGGGCTCCGGTGAGTTTGAGGAGCTCCCTTTGACCTAAGGTAACTTCAGTAAGAACAATACTGCCGTGGACGAAAAGTTATCAAATATAGAAATTCATGATGAAGCTGAAATGGTAATAATGATTGGTCACCAAGAGAGGATGCTAGGGAACCAACTTGTTATTTCCAAAACGAATAAACAAAAGAGAAGAAACAAGCATCTTTGTCTGTCTTTTCCTGGGAACTTCAACTAGCCAAAGAGCAAGGGAGGAAAGGTTTCTCCTGACAGAAGCATTCCAGCTAATAAGTGAGGCCCCGCACCGCTGTTCCAGTCTCTGCGGTCTGAAGTTTCAGAGACAAAGCCCTGCCAGAGCATGTGCACAGTGCTTCGTGTTCGTTTATCTCGCGCGGTCCTCGTGGTTTCCCTCACTGGGGACCCATAACTGCTACGGGTGTCGCAGCTCATCAGTGTTACGGCAAGGACTTGAACCCAGGCTTCTGATAATTCACTGCCTCTTTTTCCATGTTGTGCACCATCAAGCGTATCCGCAGGGGACAGTTTCCAAAATCTCTGGGCAGTGACAGCTGCTTGGAGTGTGTATGGCCTCTCCAAGTGGTTTAAAGGAACGAGGAAAAAGAGACCACAAGGGAGAAGACCACCATTCGAACAAAAATGAAAAGGTCTGGCGGCTGTGGCTGTGCACTTCCCACACCCTCTCCTAGATGCAGCGCACATGTTCCCGGCCTACTACTTCCTTCCTTCAGAGACGCAAGCCCACCGGAAACGGAAGCTGGAACCCGGAAACGGAAGCCTTGAGCAGCCCTCCTTCTCCTGCTCCTGCCCCCTCCACCTCGCTCCATTCCCCTCTTCCTTCCTTCCTGCCCTTGTCCTTTTCTCCTCTCCTCTTCCTTCTTTTTTTCCCTTTCTTCACCTTTTTTGCCCTCCTTAGTTATCCCTTTCTCCCTGAAGCGTTTCCAGATTCCTCTGCTTATACGGTTTCTCCCTCCATTAATCCTATTAGTTAATAATCACTAACTGATCTGTTAATATTGTTTCGTTAGTACTTCATTCATGGCCTTTTTCATATTCGACCTTGCCATCATCATTACTTGGGGACTTGTCTTAGGGACTCCATGACACTGTCCGCTGCATGAGCACAGTGCCAGGTTGGACACCTCTCTACCCCCCAGCCTGGGCCACTTGCATGGCGCCAGATGCGGGGCCAGAGGGAGAGACTGACATTAGCACAGTGGGCTGGTCCAGACTGGCTACCTTACCCACAGACATGGAGAGGAGACACCTGCCATGGAGGGGTCTCCAAGGGATGAAGAGCGAGGGGCAGATATTTTTGTCCAAAGAAGAGGCTTCCTAGGCTGCCTAGTATGTGATATGGTTTCTCCAGGGAGAAAGAAAGGGACTGGCCAGCCTGAAATCCCAGGAGGAGACTGAGGCCACAAAGCCAAGTGCATCATAACAGAATAAATTGAACACCAGGGTTATTGGTGGAAGTTTGCTTGTAACAGTGTTATGAGTCAATCCAAACTTACTGAAAGAGTAAGAAGAGACACGTGCTTCTTACCTTTAGAATTCTTTGTTGTGCAAACATAGGGGCAACACTAAAATGAATCGAAAGGGGGAGAATGGATCCAGAATCCCACCCCCCTACAAATCAACTTGTCCAGTGTCCTTTATGGTTGTTGCCCCGGACACTAACTTTCTGTGTAGCTGTGTTTGGTGCAGAACTCATTTTGAGGTTTAATTGCTTTCTCCTGACATAACATACGCCTTTTTTTTCCTTACGGTATTATTATATGTTTTGCAATAATTTTTGCAGCCGCATAATGTCACATCAAGGTAGTGTACCGTGAATTATAGAACTACTTCCCTCTTTTCAGATTCTCAGGTCGTTCCTAATTTTAAATATTATTGCAATAATTTCATTCTTTTTCTCTTTTAAATTATTGCCTTACCATAAATACACAAGGACAGGATTGCTGAAGCAAACGGCACTTACGTCTCTTAGGCTATTTAAACCATGTGAAATTGCTTTTCAAGTGGATGACTCACATTACACCAGCCCCATTATGGACTGTCTCACTTGATATTGTCTCTTTTGCCTCTATTCTCACAGTTTGAGTTTTGCGTTTCGTTCCTTATTAGAGGTCGAATCATTTTCCCCACCTGGGTGTTCTTTTTAATTGCATTTCTGTGATTTAAATGTCAGGGAATCTGCATTCCTTTTTTTTTTTAGACCTTTTGCTCTCTTTTGCAGTTTGTGATATGGTTTCTTAATTGGGGCTTTATGAATGCATTATCACCTTTATTTTGTGGTTGAAATATCCTCTGCACTCCAGCTGAGCACCAGAATGTCTGCGAACCTTCATATACGTGTGTCTGTGTGCACGCACGTGTGTGTTTTCTCTAGGTGCCCTCGCCCTCACCTCAGAGGGTCTGGGCCCTCAGGTCTGTGGTGGGGCCAGACTGTCTTTTATGCTTAACCAGCCCACCAGGTGATTCTGACTCACTGACTAACCACACATGTCTTGATTTATTAATCAAGTGCCAACAGTGAACCTGGCCCTCCTTATATATTGATATGAAAATATGGATGCATTTCATATTATTCTTCTGTGGGTTCTTAGAGGCCAAATACGAAGTCTCAAGTGCAAACCTCAATGCAGACTGGTTTTCTCTCCAATCCCATGTTCACCCCAGCTACTGTTCGGGGAATCTTTTCGGTGCGTCAGGTGCTGAGGGAAGAACTTCATATGCATTGCTTTATTTCATCCTCCCACAAATGTTATGAGCGAGTCTTCTCACTACAACTATCCCTGTCACTGTTTGAAAGGTGAAGAGACTGGCGATCAAAGAGGATAAATGACTTTCCCAGGATCGCCAGCAAATGCAGACCTTGAACTCTAGTTTGTTTTTTTTTTTTTAAGATTTTATTTATTTATTTGACAGAGATCACAAGCAGGCAGAAAGAGAGGAGAAAGCAGGCTTCCCGCGGAGCAGAAAGCCCGATGTGGGGCTCGATCCCAGGACCCTGGGATCATGACCTGAGCTGAAGGCAGAGGCTTTAATCCACTGAGCCACCCAGGCGCCCCTTAGCTGTAGTTTTTAACCTCTAAAACAAGATGCCTTTAACCATGGTCCTAAACTACCAGCTCACTCGGTAGCCAGTGAGCTGAGGGAAGGACAGGTTGGAGGAGAAAGGCATCAGCCTCCACATTAAGCCGCCTTGACAGGAAGGGATAGATATGGGGGTGAAGATGGGGAGCTTGGTGGGGAAGAGGCCCTGGGGACACAGACGTGGTGCTGAGCCCAGGAGGCGAGGAAGGCATTAGACATGGCAGTGACCTCCCTGCCCGGAGGAGGTGAGCCCTGACCAGCAGTTCCAGCCAGCCTCAGCTGACCCGGGTGAGGTGTTGGTCGTTTGTCGTGTTGTGCTGCTCGTTTGTCGCACACATCCTTCGTGGCCTGTAGCAAATCATCTGCCTCTTTGGGTTTGTGCCTTATCCCTGCTTTACCTTCCCCAGCGTTGTCGAGTGGAACAAATGAGGGGTTGATATGACAAACTCAGTAATCCTACTTGTCGGAATGCATTGTACTAAGATAAAAGAAGGGGAACAACCATAAGGCAGGAAATTTGCTGTTCCACTCACACAGAGCTTCTTCACGTCACTTTCTCTCTGTGGCTCTCACCTCAGACCTCCAGAACACATCTCCTCCACTTGGCTTCTGGCCATCAGGTGACCTCATGTGAGACTTTGCTGAGGAACGGAGGCAACCAGACAGTGCCGCATCTTCCCTGCTGACCCACTTGCCCCCATGCCTATGTTCTCTGCCCACCCTCCCGTCCCTCTGGAAGGCTGTCTCTGCTGCTGTCAGAGGCCAGTCCTCACCTGAGTTCTGGTCCTGTCCCCTTCTCATGGCCTGCATGCCTGCCATCACCCCCGAAGCTGGAGCATCCCAGGAATATTCCAGGATGCTCTAGAACCTTCCATCTTGGGAGGGAGTCTGAACAAGATTTCTCTCTCCCTCTGTCCCCACAGAGAATGCTCCCTTCCCATACCATCCTGCCGTCACACTCTCCTCCCTGGTTGCGTCTGTGTCTACCATCTCCTCATGCTTTAGCTGTCATGTCTCTGCTCTGTCCCAGACCATCCCCCTGTTCCCAGGGCACACTCCTGACTGGCTTCAAGGAATCGTCCCTTGAGGTTATGAGGCCTCTTACCATGGATGTGCTAAAACAGAGCTGTGTCTTCCCACCCTCCTGCCTGGAGTCGCACCTGTTCTTCCTCGTCTCATGCGCACCCCCAGCCATGTTGTTGCTGAAGCCAGAAACTCGAAGGTAATCTCTGATTCTCTCCTTGCCCTCCTGGCACGTTCACTCCATCAGCAAGTCCTACTGGTCCAGCTTTGAAGCTGTCCCCTGGGTCTGCTCCTGCCACACCTTCCACCTGTACTGTCCAGTTACCAAGCGTGCAGGGTAACACTGTGGCCTATAGCCTCCTCACTAGGCTCCTGGCTCCCAGCCTCGCCCTCTCTGCCATTCTGTCTCCACTCAGCACTGGAGAGATCTGGTCAAAAGTAACCAGCTCTTGGAAGCGGACTGCCACAGACAGCAGCTTGGGTGAGAGCACTGGATGATGGCAGGTGATGTGGAGCGGCACTGAGGCCTCCTTATGGCTGACGCTGAAACTCCAGATGTGTGAGTGAGTCCCCTTGGATCCTCATCCCCGTCCAGCCTCCCTAATAGATGTCCCACAGAGCAGAGATGTGCTGTCCCACTGGGACCTGCTTGGATTCCCAACCTGCAGAATCATGAGCACCAAAATGCTTGCTGTCTTAAGCTACTGGCACTCCCCTAATTATCCCTCATGAGTGATCTGTTGTACTTAGAATAAAATCCAAATTCCTTGCCATGGTATATAGGCCTTTGACATCCATTCACTGCCTACCACTTTCCACTTGGGTACCATGCTCTAGCCATGTATCTCCTCTTTATTCCTTGGACATGCCACAGGCATGCCTGCCTCAGGGCCTTTGCATTTGCTGTTCCCTCAGAGTTTTTTGTAGTTATTGGCATGGCTGTATTCTTTCTATTCCTCAAAACCCATCTCAGATGCCATCTCTTCAGAGAGGCTTTCTCTGACCGCCCTCATCACTCTGAAATGTTACCCGGTTTTCTTCTTTGCACTTACCACAATCTAGAACTATCTGGTTCATGGCATCTGTTTATTATGTCTCCCCTCGGAAATGCTTAAGTTCTATGAGAGCAGGATTTTGTCCCTCCCTTTCATAGCTGCATCCTTGGGGCTTGACCAGCTGCCATATCATAGATCTTTAGTAAATGTCTGATAGATGAATGTTCATTGGAAACAACTTAAATACTTGATCATAGGCAAATGATTATGTGTCTGGACCGGTGCTTCTTTTTTTTTTTTTTTAATTTTATTTATTTGACAAACAGATCACAAGTAGGCGGAGAGGCAGGCAGAGAGAGAGAGAGAGGACGAAGCAGGCTCCCCGCCGAGCAGAGAGCCCGATGTGGGGCTCGATCCCAAGATCCTGGGATCATGACTTCAGCTGAAGGCAGAAGCCTCAACCCACTGAGCCACCCAGGGGCCCCTGGACCGGTGCTTCTTTTTTTTTTTTTTTTTTAAGATTTTATTTATTTATTTGACAGAGAGAGATCACAAGTAGGCAGAGAGGCAGGCAGAGAGAGTGAGAGGGAAGCAGGCTCCCTGCCGAGCAGAGAGCCCGATGCGGGACTCGATCCCAGGACCCTGAGATCATGACCTGAGTGGAAGGCAGCAGCTTAAACCACTGAGCCACCCAGGTGCCCCTGGACCGGCGCTTCTTAAACCTCAGTGTGCGGACAGAGCTCCTGAAGGTCTTGTTAAATATAGATTCTGCTTCCATAATGCCAGGGCTTCTGGAGCAGGCCCAAGTCAGCCTTGCTATCAAGCTCCCCGGCGATGCTGGTCCTGCTGGTCCACGGGACGCCTTTCGCACAGCAGGGCCTTTGGACATTTTCACCTGCCGGAGCACGTCAGAATCCTACAAATATGTTTGTTTGGCAGGAGGGGCTAATGAGCACTCATAATCCTGCCCCTTTGTTCACCCATCTTTCTAGGTATTTGCAGTCAATAACTACGATGCTCAGGGCTGTCTTGCTTCTCTTTTGTTTTTCAAGTGGGTGGTATCCCTGCCTTTAGCAGCTAAGTATGTTTCTCAGAATTCAATTACCTCCTGCTTTCCGCAGCCGCTGGCTTGCTGTGGCCCAGGGAAGGGACCTCTGATGCTGTCCCGAGCGCCCTGTCGGCCTGGCGTGAGAGACTCTAATCCCTGATCGCCTGAAATCACTTTAGCAATTAGCTCATGTCTCTGAGACTTTGAATCACCAGTTCCTGGTGATTCAGGGTCCGTCTGCATCCATCGCATTTCCTCAAACGGCTCTGCTGTCTGGACTCTGCCTCCTGTGCCAGCATTTGCTCGTCTCTTCCCTGAGGCAGAAGGAGTGATGTCAAGTGGATCTGGGGCCCTGTGCCTTCCTTTGCCTCCTGGGTTGGACCCTGTAGCTTGGGTGGCAGTCACTTGTACTCATGTGTCTGCCTCTGGCCTTTGAGTTCATTCACGCTCATTCGAATTGCAGGGATGGCCAGCCCCTAACACATGGCCTCAGCAGCAGGGGGCTCAGGAAGGGAAGCGCAGAGAAGACAGTCTTTGTTAGGGCATTCTAGGGCTCAGTGTCCCCACATGCCTTTTTGAGCACTCACTGTGGAGGACTGTGCTGGGCAGTTGCCCATCAGTTATCTCCCCCGCTCCTCCTGACAATGACTCAAGAGCAGGCTGCCAAGAGAGGCGGGTGGCTTACCAGGGTCCTGCAGCTGGTGGGTGGTGGAGCCAGGACTGGGGGCGGTAGCCCCCCCCGCCCCCAGATCCCTGCACTGCCGGCCAAAGCTGCTGCCGCTACTCTGTGGTGCATGGAATCAGACCGAGTCTCCTGGGGGAGACCTTCTTCTGCCACATCAGGGCCATGTGTCAGGGCTTGGGTGGGAAGCCGAGAGACGGGCGTGCCGGGCCAGAAAGGAGGCTGCTCTTTGCGGGAGGCACGGGACGTGGATAGCTTTGTCAAGGGTAGGAGCTAGCCTTCGCAGGCCAGTGCTGTGGGGCTCAGGCTCCTCGGGGCTCCTGACCCAGAGCAGGACAGGAGCCGGCAACACTGGAAATTCTCCCGTGGGGTCCTGAAGCCCACGCTAGGTACCACCACCAACCCACAGCCTGTCTCCAGAACCCTCTTCACTACTCCTCTCTGTAGGGTAAACTGTTTTGGTGGGTCCTGCGCCCTTAAAATTGTATGGAGGTATTAAACTGGTAACATCTCCCTGGGCATGAGTTGGCCAGAACATTTCTGAGAGGAGGCGGCCATGGTCACTGGCAGGTGGGAAGTGGAGGGGGAAGGATGTTGTTCCCGAGTTGTCTGTGGGGGTAAGGCGTGATGGCAGGGGCGACCAGAAGCAATACTCAGGGAAAGGAGCTAAAGAGGGGCAGCTGGGCAGGGGACCAACCCTTGTTCCAAACTGATTGAGGAGCTAAGTAAAGCCAAGCCTAGAGCAGCTCTTACTGTATACCCGGCTCTGTGCTGAGCACTTAGACTTCAATTCCTTCTTCTTCCTGCCTTCCTTCGTTTCTTCTTTCCCTCATCCATTCATCCATTTAATTAACACATTTAACATTAACAAGCATGTTCACCAGTTCAGAAGATACTGAAATGTGTACAGCAGAAAGCTGCAGCCCCCCCACCTAGCACCAGCCCAGCTTTCAGAGTTAACCAAGCACCATTAACAATCTGTTATCTTGGGCACCTGGGCGGCTCAGTTGGTTGAGCGACTGCCTTCAGCTCAGGTCATGATCCTGTGGTCCTGGGATCGAGTCCTGCATCAGGTTCCCAGCTCCGTGGGGAGTCCGCTTCTCCCTCTGCCCTTCTCCTGTCTCAGGCTCTCTCTCACTCTCTGTCTCTCAAATAAATACATAAAATCTTTAAAAACAAACAAACAAACAAACAATCTGTTATCTTTCCTACAATCATATGATTGAATATAATTCACAAAAGATTTTTTTATTTTTGCAAAAAAAAAAAAAATGCCATGCCATACTTTCCCCATACCATTCTTCAATCTGCTTTCCCCCCATCGCAGAGCATGGACAGTTTTCATGATCATCTCTATGGATCTCTAGGGGCTAGGTAGGCTCAGAAGGGAATGGGCAGAGCTGGATTGTTTGAGGTTCCAAGAAAAGGTTGAGAGAGTGTCAGGGAAGCAAGATCGGGAGCATCAAGACTGGTTTCTTTCCATCCAGGAAAATGTGGGCCAGCCCTGAATCGGCGGCCGTCCTGCCGGGTAGGTACCAGCAGAGCAGGTCACCTTGGAGTCCTCTTCTTGGGTTGCAGTCCCTGTCCCCTCCCTTGCAGAAGTCAGTGAATCTGGTCAGCCAGGGCGCTCTGAGCCTCTCAGGGTGAGCCACTGAGCTAGCCGCCAGGTGCTCTGAGTGTGAGATGCTGGAGTGGAGGGAGGCTTTGCTCAGCAGCATCCTCTGCAGGGGCCTCGGGGTTTCAGTAGATGGTAAGCAGCATGTAAGTCAACATGACAGGAACTTCCAAGGAAGCCGCATTGTTATCGAGCCACATTAATGGGAGTGTGACATTTAGGACAAAGGAGAGGACTGTCTCACCAGCCTCAGGGCTGGGCAGACATCATCTAGAAAATGGTCTCATCTGTAGACTATGCTTTCTGAGGGGGAGAGCAGAATGACATGGTGAGAAAAGGGTCTATAGACTCTGTCCAGAGAGTGGATCCAAGACACTGAAGACTTGAGGGAGGAGCTTGAGTGAGGGAGCTTTGTCGCAGGGTCTATAAAGGTATTATCGTGAAGTCCATGGGTCCTGAGGCAGGGAGATATTATTGCCACTAACAGTTGCACCTTGGGCAACTCTCTCCTCTTTTCTGAGCCACAATTTCCTCAGCTTCAAAAGAAAGGTCTTAGAAATGTGATTTTGAAGGCCAACCCTTGTTTGAGTATTGTAGATCTAACTTTATGTCTAGTCTTTATTATCTTCTGGGGACAGCTCTGGAAGCACCGTGAACATGGCCAGGCTGGATGCTCTGGGGGAGGGCAAGGCAATGCCCGTGTGGGTCTTAGCAAGTTGCAGGACTTGGCTTTCTTCTTGACTACCTGTGGACTTCAAATCTGAGAGGAGCAATCAGAGAGGAAATGTAGATTCTTGCTCTAAAAGTAGGAGCAGAGCATTGGTTTCTTGAAGACACGTAGACCCTGATTTTCCTAAGCAATAAGATTAAGTCTCAAACTGACTTTGTGAAGCTGTGCCCAACTTTTCTGGGTAATAACATTGGAGTTTTAATAGAATAATGATAGCAATAATATGAAAGACTTGGTAACACGATCTGTGTCAGTTTCTGCTGTAATACAGTGCATATTAAGTATATTAACCCAATTAGTCCTCAAAGGAAGTATTATTAGCAATAACCCCACTTTACAGATAAACTCAAGTACAAAGAGATTAAGAAATTGTCTGAGGGCGCCTGGGTGGCTCAGTGGTTTAGGCTGCTGCCTTCGGCTCAGGTCATGATCTCGGAGTCCTGGGATCGAGTCCCACATCGGGCTCTCTGCTCAGCAGGGAGCCTGCTTCCCTCTCACTCTCTCTGTCTGCCTCTCTGCCTACTTATGATCTCTCTCTGTCAAATAAATAAATAAAATCTTTAAAAAAAAAAAAAAAGAAATTGTCTGAGATCACCCAGTTGAATTATCATCTCTTCCTGCAGATGAATGCTGATGGGAAAATCAAAGAAAGGAAGTCCCCATGAAACAGTATCTAAATTAACCTAGAAGCTTCCCCCACCAACTCTGTCTTACCTCCTCTGTCCACACCCAGCCACATAGTAACAGATCTCTGTGGAATGTGGTTAGCTCCATCAGAAATACCAGCATGCTTTCCATATAGAGCAAAATGACTAAAATCCTTTTCTTTATATGGTTTCATCAGTTCAAGGACTACGTCAGAGAGACAAGTCCTTACTCTTCTTCCCTCTCCATGCTTTTAATAGTGTTAATATAGCTGAGTCTTTCACTGTAAATCTCCTCAAATCCCTTTGGAAAGCTGACAGAATAGAAGTAATGAACAATTGGAGTATATTTTATGTGCGAGCCTTTGCTCCTGGTGCTTTGATCCGGACCAGAAATCTGTGAATGTCTTCAATCATCCCCACTCCCCGTTAGAGATAACAGTAAGAGCCTTCATAGAGCAAATGCCTATTGGGGGCAAAACTTTGCATTATCTCATTTAATTGTCATAATAACACCTTTTCATGGTGGACTAGATGAAGGCTTAGAAGAACAGATTTGCCTAAGATCATACCCAGAGCCATCTGCTTTTGACCTCTCTCTCTGCTGTTACTCTAGTGTGAGGCACCATCGTCTCTCACAGGCTGCTTTCACAGCTCTTCACTGGCCCCTCTGCTCCCACTCCTGGCCCCGGTGTAGATTGCATCATTGGCCTCATTACTCTAGTATTCTTTGGCATTGCGTGGATTTTGCAGTTCTTCTGATTATAGGGGTGGAATGTATTTTCTTGCCCCTTGACTTTGCGTTTGGTCATGTGACTTGCTTTGACTAATTCAATAAGGCAGATCCTTAAGAGGTTTGTTTCACTTGGCATCTTGAGCTTCTGTTGTCATCAAGAGAATGGTATGTTTGCAATAGCCTGCTGGTCCCAGGAGAGTTACCCAGCCAGGCTCAGCCTAGGTCAGTCTACTCCCAGTAAACTCACACACGCATAAGCTAAATGAATGCTTATTATTGAAGTGTTCTCTAAGGGCGGACCAAAGGGGATCTGTGAGGTCAAATGGTTTTTATAATGACGTGAAGACCCTATATATCTTTTATATAGTGTTGACACAGGCACTGATGTTCAATCCAGTGGATTGGATTAAAAAAACAAGACCCAACTATATGCTGTTTACAGGAGACATACTTTGAATTCACAGGTAAAATAGATTGAAAGTAAAATGATGTAGAAAATTTACCAGGCAAACAGCAACCAGAAGAAAGCTGTAGTGGTTGTACAAATAGCAGATAGATTTTCAGACAAAAAAGTTACTAAAACCAAAAAAGGACATTCTATAACGACGAAGAGTAAATCCATCAGGAAAATGCGACAACTATAAACATGCATAAGCCGAATAGAGTTCTCAGATACATTAAACAAAAACTGATGGAACTGACGGTAGGAATAGACAATTCAACAATAAGTTTATGACTTCAATATATTAATTTCAATAATAGAAAACTAGACAGGTCAACAAGGAAATAAAAGACTTGAGCAACATTATAAATGAGCTGGACATAGAAGATATCTATACAACATTCTATACAACAGCAGCAGAATCCACATTCCTCTCAAAAGCACATGGAACATTCTCCAGGACAGACCAAAGATTAGGCCATAAAATACATCTTAATAAATTTAGGAGGATGGGGATGCCTGGGTGGCTCAGTGGGTTAAAGCCTCTGCCTTCGGCTCAGGTCATGATCCCAGGGTCCTGGGACTGAGCCCCACATCGGGCTCTCTGCTCCGCAGGGAGTCTGCTTCCCCCTCTCTCTCTGCCTGCCTCTCTGCCTAGTGTGATTTCTCTCTCTCTCAAATAAATTAAAAATAAATAAATAAATAAATAAATAAATAAATAAATAAATAAATTTAGGAGGATGAAAATAATACAGAATGCGTTCTCTGGCCTCATAGACTGAGATTTTAAATCAAAACAGATGGGTGCCTGGGTGGCTCAATCAGTTAAGTCTGCCTTCAGCATGGGTCTTGATCCCAGGGTCCTGGGATGGAGCCCGGCATCAGGCTCCCTGCTTAGTGGGGAGCCTGCTTCTCCCTCTCCTTCTGCTTCTTCCTCTACCGTGCTCTCTGTCGAATAAATAAATAAAATCTCTTTTAAAAAATCAACAACAGAAGGAAATTTGGAAGTCATGACTGTCTGTAAATTATACTACACACTCTCAACCAATGGTAGAAGAAATCACAAGGACAAACAAAAAATTCTTTGAAATGAATGAAAATGAAGGTACAACATACCAAAACTTATGGGATCCAACTAAAACAGAGCTTCAAGAGAAATTTATAGTTGTAAATGTCTATATTAAAAAGAAGGAAGATCTCAAATCAACATGATTGTCTACCTTAAAATTCTGGAAAAAGAAGAGTAAACTAAACTCAAAGGAAACAGGATGAAGGTAATAAAGAAAATTAGAGCAGGGATTAATGATATAGAGGATAGAAAAAGAAATAGAGAAAATCAACAGGATGAAAAGTTAGTTACATGAAAGGGGCACCTGGGTGGCTCAGTGGGTTAAAACCTCTGCCTTCAGCTCAGGTCATGATCCCAGGGTCCTAGGATCGAGCCCCACATCGGGCTCTCTGCTCCGCGGGGAGCCTGCTTCCTCCTCTCTCTCTGCCTGCCTCTCTGCCTAGTTGTGATTTCTCTCTGTCAAATAAAATATTTTTTAAAAAGTTAGTTACATGAAAAAAATCAATAAAGTTGATAAGCTTTTAGCTACATTGACCAAGTAAGAAAGAGAGAAGAATGAAATTGCTAAAATAAGGAATGAAAGACCTTACAAACTTTTGACCTTACAGGAATTAAAAGGATTATAAGAGAATACAATGAAAAACTGTATGACAACAAATGAGATAACTCAGGAAATGAACAAATTCTTAGAAAGACAAAATTTACTGAAACTGACTGAAGAAATAACAGGGTATCCGAATAGACCCATATAGCAAGTAAAGAGATTGAATAGTTAGAGAATGGTTTAAGAATTAATGGCTAGAAATAAGCAAAACTACTCATAAAGAGGCCAGGCCCAGAAGGCTTCATTTATGAATTCTACCATATATTTAAATGCCAAGTGTTTTACAGACTTTTCCAAGAACAGAAGAGGAGAGCACATTTCCCAACTCATTCTGTGGGGTCAACAATATCTGATACCAAGACCAGGTAAAGATGTCACAGGAGACGAAAACTACAGACCAATGCATCTTAGGAAAAGGCCCCCCCCTCCCAAAAAAAATCCTCAAGGAGGAAAAAAAAACTAGCAAACTGAATTTACAAACATATTAAAAAAACAAACTTTACACATCATGACCAAGTGAGATTTATCTCAGGAATTCAAGAATGATTTAACATCAGAAAATCAAATAATGTAATATACCATATCAATAGAATAGAGGAAAATAAAAGGAAAAACCAGTCCTCTCCATGGATGCAGAAGAAAAATTAGATTAACAGCTCTTCATGATAAAAATATTCACAAACTAGGAATAGAGGGAGCTTCCCCAAAACACAAAAAACCCATCGCTAACCTCATATTTAATAGTGAAACATTGAATACTTTCCTCCTAAGACCAGGACGAGGATGTTTACTCTCACCACTTCTATTCAACACCAGATAGCAAGCTCTAGTCAGAATGCCTCACTAAAAAACCATTACCAAAAAACAGAAGGGTTTATCAAGGTTGCATGATACAAGATCCATATATAAAACTATTTGTATTTACATTCCTGCAGTGAACAATCTGAAAATGAAATTTAAAAAGTGATTCCATTACATTAGCATAAAAATAAAATACTTAGGAATACTTTTTAGTAAAAAGTGTAAAATTTATACTCTGAAAATTATATATCATCATTAAAAGAAATTAAAGAAGACCTAAATCATGGAAAGACAACCCATTTTCATGGATCTGAAAACTTATAAATGCTAAGAAGGTAAGACTCTCCAAGTTGATCTACAGATTCAATCAGTTGTTAAAATTCCAGCTGATTGATACGCTGATTCTGAAATTCATGGAGAAACATAAAGGGCCTGGGATAGCCAAAACCCAAAAAGAACAAAGTTGGAGAACTCACACTTCTCCATTTCAAAATTTAGCACAAAGCTACAATTATCAAGACAGTATGATACCAGTATAAGGATAGACACGTAAGTAAATGTGTTATCATTGAGGGTCTGGAGATAAGCCATCATCATTATGGACAGTTGGTTTTCCGTAAGGCCATTCAATGGAGAAAGGATAATCTTTTCAACAAATGGTTCTGAGAAAACTGGATATCCAGATGCTCAAGAATGAATTCAAACCTCTATCTCATACGAGGTGCAAAAATTAACTCACAAAGCACCAAAAAGCTAACACCATAAAACTCTTAAAAGAAACCATAGACATAAGTCTCTATGGAATTTAGCAGTAGTTTTGTAGGTCCGACACCAAAATCACAAGTGACAAAAGAAAAAAATAGATAAATTGCACTTTGTCAAAATCAAAAACTTTCATGCTTCAAAGAACACTATCAAGAAAGTGAAAAAGACAATTCACAGAATAGGAGAAAATATTTACAAGTCATATTTCTGAAAAGGGAGGTGTTTCTAGAATATATAAAGAATGTCTATAATCCAGTAATTAAAAGACAGCCCAATTTTAAAAACGGCAGAGGGAAATAGTTATGCAGATGAGATATGCAGATAGCCAGTCAACACACAAGAAGCTGCTCAGCGTCACTAGCCATCAGGACAGTGCAGACCAAAAGCGCAATGAGGTATCACTTCACATCCAGCAAGATGGCTGTGATCAAAAGAGAGAGATAGTAACAAGTGTCGACAAGGGTATGGAGAAAGTGGAACCCTCATACTCTGATAGTGGGAATGTAAAATGATGCAGCCACTTCGGAGAACAGTGAGGACATGCCTCACAATGTTAAACATAGAGTTATCATATGTCCCAAGATTTTCACTCCCAATCGTACGCCCAAGAAAACTAAAAATATGAGTTCATAGAAGAACTTGCACACAAATGTTTGTGGCCGTAACATTTGTCCCTGCAGTCCTTCCTTATCTGTGGTTTTGCTTTCTATGATGTCACGTTACTCACGGTCAACTGCAGTCCGGAAGCAAATGACCGTCCTTCTGACATACGGCCAGAAGGTCAGTAGTAGCCTGCCGCTACATCGCTATGCCTCTGTCATTCCCCTCACTTCCTCTCACCACGCGGGTGTTTTATCATCTCACATCAACATACAAAGAAGGATGACAACAGTACATTAAAATATTTTGAGAGAGAGACGTTCATGTAATAACTTGTATTGTAGTATATTGTCATTGTCCTATTCGTTATTGTTCACCTCTTTACATTAAGAGATTAATGTATTGTTAATCTCTTCCTGTACCTAATTTATAAATTAAACTATCATAGGTGTGTATGCATGGGAGGAAACTGACTGAATGTAGAAACAATCATAATTCAATTGCTTTCTATTGAGCCAGATTATGAAGAGATTTGCAAAAATGTAAATAATGCTATATATATGTTTTGTTTTGTTTCGGTGCAGTGGGTTCAAGAAAATGAAATTTAATAAAATTTTAATAAAATGTACTTATTTTGTAATTTTACAAAATGTACTTAAATTTTAGTAAATAAAATTTAATAAAATTTTAATAAAATGCTGTGGTTTTAATTAAAAATTTTGATTATTGGGGCACCAGGGTTGCCCAGTCGGTTAAGTATCTCACTCTTGATTTTGGCTCAGGTCATGATCTCAGGGTTGTAAGGTCGAGCTGCAGTGGGACCTGCTTAAGATTCTCTTTCTCCCTCTCCTTCTGCTCCTCCCCACTCGTGTTCTCTCTTTCTCTCTCAAACCAAAACTAAAAGTAAAAATTAAGATTACTTAAAAAAATAAAACCTTAAAGAGGTGGTGAGGGGCACCTGGCCAGCTCCGTCAATAAACTGTGTGACTCTTGATCTTGGGGTTGTGAGTTCAAGGCCCACTTGGGTGTAGAAATTACTTAAATAAATAAAATCTTTTAAAAAAGTTTTGTGTGTTAACATATAATTGGTTTATTATTGTTATTTTAAAGGGAATTAATATTTTAAAATTTCTCACAGTTAAGATTTTTAATACTGTTAAGTATCGATAAAAATAACTTAGATAAACAAAAGTTTTTTGAGGTCCTTGGTAATTTTTAAGCATATAAAGGTATCCTAAAACTAAAAACTTCGAGAACAACTCTATTATCAAATGCCATTGAACTTCTGTGGCTGTTTGTTATGTGGCTGTACCTAACCAGGATACTCTCTGGGGATCCTGTGTCTACTTAGCATAGTGGTCTTTGAAAATATTCATTGTTCTGGGGCACCAGGGTGACTCAGTCAGTTGGGTGTCTGACTCGATCAGGTTGTGATCTCAGGGTTGTGAGATCAAGCCCTGTGTCAGGCTCTGTGCTGGGTGTGGAGCCTGCTTGAGATTCTCCCTTTCTATCTGCCCCTCCTCCTCCTTCTCCAAAAAAATAAATAAATAAAATATATGTATGTAACATATATAATATAAAATATATAATAGAGAAGTATATATGTAATAGAAAATATTCATCATTCCAGTATATATATAAAATACTATTCACCCATTAAAAGGAAGGAAATCCTTCCATTTGCAACAACATGGATGGATCTTGGATGCATTATGCTAAGGAAAATAAGTGAGACAGAGAAAGGCAAATATTGTATGATCTCACTTATATGTGGAATCTGAAAAAATAAAAGCCACACTCATAGAAAAAGATCAGAGTTGTGGTTATCAAGAGAAGGTAGGGGGATTGGATGGAGGTGGTCGAAGGTACAAAACTCTAGTTACAAGATAAGTACTGGGGATATAAAATACAATATAATGACCGTTGTTAACACTGCTGAATGGTATACCTGAAAGTCGCTAAGAGAGTAAATCCTAAAATTACTTATGATGAGGAAAAATATTTTCCTTCTCTTTTGTTATCTATATGATATGAGGAATGCTACCTAGATGTATTGTGGTGATTATCCAACAACATATACTAAGTCATTATGCTGTATACCTTAAACTTGTACAGTGCCGTGTGTCAATTGTATCTCAATAAAAGTGGGGGGAAAAGAAACCTGTCAATACCTTAATCATGAACATATGGTGTCCAGAAGTGTGAGACAATAGATTTGTGTTGTCCAAGCCAAAAAAAAAAAAAAATAGGATTATATCATTACCCCACTTGAACCTTCTAATTTCTCTCATATTTAGAAAGAAGTCCAAATTCTCCTGCTGGCTCATGAGGCCCTCCGTGATTGGGACCTTGACCTCCATGACCTCGTTTCTTATTACTGTACCCTCAGTTCACTCTACTTTGAACACACTTCATGCTACATCAGATTGTTGCTGCCTCGGGGCCTTTGTACTTGCAATTATCTCTGCCTAAAATGCTCATCTCCCATAGCTAACTCCTGTTTATAGAATCTTGCCCAGTTTTACCTCCTCAGACTGGCCTTCCCTGATGGCTTCACCTAAAATAGCAGCCAAGTTTCCTTCTGTCTCCTTACCTTGATCTTTTTTTCTTCTTCAGAGTTCTTATTCCCTCCTGCTATTATGTTACTGTTCTATGTGTATAATTGTTTATGATATCTCCCACTGGAATGTAGGGAGGAATACTCCAGGAGGGCAGGGACTTGGTCTGTCTTACTCATAGCTGAATCTTAAGGGCCTGAAACAGTGCCTGGAACACAGTGGGAGCTTTGGTGTCCTGCAATTTCACATACCTTGGTGTTCCGACAATAAATCCCTCGGAGCTAAGGTTGTGTTTTAGTAAACATCTCTGTGTGGTTAGAGTTTTTTGGAATGGGAATTTATGATGGGGGCAGCAGTGTTTTCTAGGAAAGTGGGTTGGACATCATGCTTTGGGCGCTACTTCCTTGAGGTCTGTTGGTTCACAGACTTGAGGGTCAGTGTTGCATCTGAGAGAGGTGTTAGGACAAGGCTTGGCAGCAGGTTCGGCCTCGTTGACAGGTGGGGCCCAGAAATGAACGGAGTCTTGCTGCTCTGGATGTGGAGTGGGAACCTTGCGGAGGGGCCATTCCTGGGAAATGGCTGCCAGACTAGTCTAAGTCTAGTGCCTGGTCTTTGCAGTCAGGCAATCCTGGTTCAAACCCAAGCTCCGTTTTTGTTGTTGTTTTCTAGCTGTGTAACCTGGAACAAGTTATTTAGCTCCCCCCCAGCTCCCAGGTCTTACCTGGAGCATAAGGGTAATAATGAAATCACTTCTCAGAATTTAACTGGGATAGTCCATGCCGAGCTCTCGGGAAGCATACAGCAAGCACTCAGTAAGGACTGCAGTGCTGCCGCTGGAGAGAATCATTCCCTGGTCTCCGTTTCCTCTTCGAAGAATGGGGATTCCTGCCTAAGGACTGCATAGAGCTGTTTTTTAAGCTGTAACAAGCGAAGAGACCGGAATGTGCTCTGAGGAAGAACAGAAGCAGCCCAGATGTGGGAGGATGTTCTGGTTGGGACTCTTTATAAAGGCGCTTTGGTTCCCTGCAGACTCCAAGCTGTGCAGGCCGGAGGAGATGGGCTTTGCTGCAGGGGTTCAGGTTCCTCTGCCTGCAGCCATGTTTCAAAGCAAGTGGCGGCCGTTCCCTCTCCAGACACCCTGGACAGCTGTTGGTGGCGCCACACAATGCCTACCCATTGCCGGGCCGGACATGACCCCCCGGGCGTTGCAGACCCTGCCTGGGAGGGCAGAGCCAAGGTAAGGCTGCGTGAGAGGATCAGCAGCAGCCCTCCTGCTACTCCCTTCCTTGCGGGGGGGGCTTGCCTTCTGTTTGAGTTGACAAGGCCACTTGGTAATCTTTTCCTTGAGTCTGAACTTCAGGAAGCTCTCGAGGAACAAGAAAGTTGGATGTGGCCTGGGCTGCTCTGTGCCTATGGGTAGGGTTGGGTGTCCATCTGCTGCTTTTTTGATACCAGGTTAGGTAAGTGAGATTCGAATTAGGGTTTAGGCTAAACCTCACTGAGGCTAAAATTAATTAAGTTAGGTTTATTAATTAACCTCAAAGTCAACCTGATGTAGAAAGGGGCCTGGGTTTGGAACTCGCCCCAGCTGGGTTTGAACTTTCCCTCCTGCACCCACATATTTGGCCTGGCTATGAGGACTTTTACAACCCAATGAACCCAACTTCATTTACGAGAAGTCCCTCTTTAAATGCATATTCCTCAAGAAGGGAAATGACACTAGACCTCTGATCTGGCAGTAGAAATAAGTGATTTCGAGAGCTTTTTCCTAGAATCCCAATCAAGGTCCCAATCACGGAGTAGGGACGTGAGAGAGATGTGCCCTTGCCCCAGGCCTATACGTGTTCGCCCACAAACACTTAACAGACACTACTGAGTATCTCTCTTGGGCCAGCTGCTTTTCGTACCTATTCTCATCCTTACACCGTTCGATAAAGGAAGGTATTCTTGTCTCCTTGTTACAGTTGAGAAAACATTCTGGTGCCTGTAGGACTACAGGCACACTGTTAGCCCTGGGATTTCCATGCACGTGGTGCTGGCTTATTAGTCCAGCCATTCATCACGTGACTTGTGCACCCCCACCGGGCTAGGCACGGGGTGTGGGAGTGGGGGACACTGGGGAATGCCACCAGATCTGGCTTCTGCCTGTGGGGCCAGGCATTAGTCATCCTCTCTCAACCCACAGATGTGAAATCACACCAGTGCAAAGTGTTGAGAAGGAGAGGTTTGTAGTACTACATGGGGTTCTGACGGGGTTAGAAGGACGTGGGGGGGGGGGTTTGCTAGGATATGACGCATGAGCAAGAGGGAACGTGGCATTGGCAGAAGCTTGGAGAATTGCAAAGAGGGTGGCACGAGACAAGGCTGCCTGGTGGCAGTGGCTGGGCCCCTCAGGTGCCTCGGGCTGCGTTAAAGCATTGGTCTTTATCCCTGGGGGGCAGATATTGACTTGTCACCAACAGAGGATGATATCGTCACATGTGGCATTTTCAAAGGCGACTCTCGGGGCGCCTGGGTGGTGTGGTCAGTTAAGCCTCTGACTCTGGGTTTTCGCTCTGGTGATCATCTCAGGGCAGTGACATTGGGCTTGCACTGGGCTCAGTGCTCAGGAGGGAGTCGACTTGAGACTCTCCCCCTCTTCCTCTGTCCCTCTCCCCCATGCTCTGTCTCTCTGTCTCTCAAATGAATAAATCTTAGAAAAAAAAAATCAAAGGCAAGGCTGGCTGCTGTCTGGAGAGCAGGTGGGAGGGGCAGAGGGCTTGCGGCTTCCCTGGGGAGTGTGTGTGAGTGGCAGCGCAGAGTGGAGCGTGGCATGGAGGCCAGGAGAGCTTCAAGGGGTGCTTTGGAGGGGTGGGGTGGATGGTGTGAGGGAAGCTTCCGGAAGGCTGGCTTCACAGGATGCCGTCTGTGCCTCAGCGCCAGCCCCATATCACTCTTCTCTCTCTGTCTCAAAATTCGTAGTAGTGTTTGGCCAAGGGGCTCTGCATTGTCACTTTTTCATTGGAAAGGGCCATTTTCTGCCCCTCACTTGGCACCAGGTTCTATAAGTTGGGAAACTGGGCCTGCCCCTGGGGCTGGACCCATGGATCTCGGGACTGCCTCTCCCCCAGTTGCAGGCAGTCTCTGAACCAGCTCATCTGAGGAGGTGCCCGGCCGGCTCCGTGGGGCTCATGGCTAGAGTCACCCTGCTGGGCATGAATCACAGCTTCGGCCCCAGGGGCCCTGGCCCCGCAAGGAGTCAGCAGAAACCAGGGCTGGGTTGTTGGGTTTTTTTTTCCCCTTCTCATTCTGGACCTCACTTTGATTCTCTGAGAAACAAAGGGGATGTGGAAGATGGTTTCTAGAGTCCTTTCCAGCTCTAAAATGCTGTGTTTGTTCTGGCTCTGGTGGCATGTCCGTGCCGTGCGAGGCTCTCAGGGCTGCTGGGTTGTGTATGGGCCAGCTTGTGAGGAGGGGGCTCGGCAGGGCCCTTGCTTGTCTTCTCTATCACTTGCCTGATTTTCTACCATGAGAAATGCCCTGTGAGGTACAACAAAAGCCCTCTGGGGGGTCACGATATTTGTGGCTATTTTCAGCTGAAATGTGAGTGGTGTGGTCTTTACTGGCAGGGGCAGGGGAAGACTTGTTAGGAGAGGACACACCCTCCCTGCCCTGGCACAGGGCTCCCCGGGCCCCCTGGGTGGGCCAGGAGTAACAGTGTGCCGGGGACCATTTCTACTGGCCTACAAGATGCCTGCCCCTGGCTTTCCGGAAGCAGCCTTATATTTCCACTGGCCCTGGGATTGGCAGAGGTTTCTGTTCTCATTTCCCGGCGGCTTGCCTCGGTACCCTGGGGCTTGTTTAGGACTGTGTGGTTTCTTGAGGACCGACACCCTTGGCTCTCAATCTGGGACGTTCGGCAATAATTTTGGGGTGGGATGGGTGTGCAGGGTGGGGCACATGGGGAGAACTCTAACAGTGTTTTCTGGAGCTCTTGTCATGAACAGGCCCTGCTTCCCTTAGATAAGGGTGACTGAAGGAGCCTTGAGCTTTGGGGCTTGGGTAGAGAGGACAGATTCCCACTTATCTTCAGGGCAGGGCCTGTTTCCCAGCTGTAGAGTCCAGACCCCCCTGGGCATTCTTGTAGGCAGCGGCCACCTGACAGCGGCTGGTGCCCCCCACGGGCCACGTGCCGTTCTAGTTCTTGTTCCATTGAATTTCCCTGAACCCCTCAGTGACCTGGTGTGACTGTGTACTTTGCAAAAATGGCACAGCAATACTTTGGATCTCATTTGCCTCCAGCACCTCCCCCTGAAAGAGGCAGAGCACAGTTCTCCTCCTCCCGACTGTGAGTGGGGCTTTGATACCACCTCATTGAAAGGAATGAGGCAGAGGGAGGTGATACGGCTTCTTTCTGGATCTTTCTCCCTGGCTGTCTCTCTCTGTCTCTGTGTCTCTCTCACGCATGAAGCTTGCCTTTGGAACCCAGCTGCCATGTGTGACGCAGCGTGGGAGCCCATTTGCAGGGGCTCTGACTGCCGCCTGAGCCACGGTTCCCACTGGAACCGACCGCTGTCTGTGGGAGACCAAGCCTTCAGGAGTCACAGCAGATTCCAACCCCAGCCGTTGAGTTGCTTCAACTGATGTTGAATGAAGCAGAGATGGGCTATCCCGTCCACGTGCTGCTCAAACCATTATTCTGTGAGTGAAATAAATGTTTTAAAGCCCTACCTCTTGGGGCAATTTGTTCTGTAGCCATAGTAACTGGAGCACATGGCTGTTATCACCATCATCACTTGTTAATTGAGTTAGCTGAGGCACAGAGAGGCTGGGGATGCCTCTCAGGGTAACACTGTGAGCATGTGGTAGCCAGAAGACTCAATGCTGGCCGGCCTTGCCCCTCCATGCAACACTGGGACCAGACCCGGGGGCTGTGCGTCTACCCCAGGCGAGCCTGCACCAGCTGGTTCACTGAATCCTCCTCTGCCAGCCGTGAACTCTAAGGGTCCCTGAAGGCATAAATAAGGAGGCCTCAGGAGATCTGAGGCTTTAGGATCATGATCATCCATTTTGGAGGCAGCAAAGGGGGTGTCCACTCTCTGGCACCCAGGTGGAAAGTTCCAGAACTCAGTTCTCAGAAAAGGGGTCAGAGATCTAGTCTGATACCAGTGAGTGGAGCAATCTTAGGCAGTCCCTTCCTGTCGTGAGCCTCAGTTTCTCTACCTGTAAAGTGGACAAGGTGTGGGATTTGACAAGGGGATGAGCAGGAAGGTCCCTCCCAGTAGGGGACATGCTACTTGAGGGCAGGGAGTATCGGGAGTCCTGCCCAGAGAGCCTGGCTTGCTGCAGGGAGCAGAGTTTTGTGGGCGCAGAGAAGGCAGAGGGGCAAGCCAGAGCCCCTGCAAGGGGCTGTGGGGGGAATTAAGAGTCTGCTGGGGACTAGGAGGGTGGAATTTGTGCCATACTGGAGAGGTGGTTTGGCCAGTGGGGAGCTTGATCAATGCCCTGAGCCTGGCCTTCAGATGGCAGCTCAGCCACTGGGTGACATCAGAAGCCCTTCCTCCTTTCCGCCCCTCACAGCTGCCCTGTGGGAAATGAACGGAGACGTGTGTCTGTGTTTTTCCTAGTCCTAGCGCTCCAGAATCTTGGGCTCTCCTGCCCTCAGCTCGGGTGTCCTGGCTCAGCTCTGGGGTGTGGCTCTTAGGGAAAAGCTCCTGCACATGGGCTGCCTCTAAGAATACAGGCTGTGAGCTTGACTGTCCTGGTCTGGTCTGGTGCATCTGTCTTGTGAGGACACGTTGCGGGAGCGTGGCCCTTTAGGACAAGGTTGATGGAGTGTGTCAGCATCGTACAAGTGGAGAGAAAGTGCTGTGTGCGTGACAGCTTCGGGAAGAGCTGGGGGAGGGGATGGAAGAAAGTAGCTGTTCCCTTCCAGTGGGGTTCCCGCAGTGGGACCAGGACCCCACCAGCTGCAAGCCCCACTCAAAGCCTAGGATGCTTGAAAACACTTGCAGGAATGCTCCGACTTCTCCAGTAGGTGAGGGAGAATCCTGCAGAGGCAAGGCAGAGGGTGGCATCCAGAGTCACTCCCATCAGTCTGTGACATGGCTTTTGGGAAACAGAATTCTCTCTTTTCACATTGCGGAAATGATCTATATGTACTATGAACATCACAGGGTACAGACCGTCAAAATATTGCAGCCATCCGTGACCCTACCAACCACAGATAACTGCTGTTGATTTGTTTGTAACATCCTTTACAGATAATTCTCACCCTCCTTTCTCCCCTCTCCCTCCTCCTCTCTCCCTCCTCCTCCCCATCCTCCTCCTCATCCTTTATCATCTTCTTCCTCTCTCAGCCACAGACACACACACACACCCATTACAGGTCAATTAACAAAGATCCACCCTGACATTTTTTAAAAAGATTTTATTTATTTATTTGACAGAGAGATAGAGAGCAAACACAAGTAGGCAGAGCCGCAGGCAGAGGGAGAGGGAGAAACTGGCTCTCCGCTAAGGAGGGAGCTGGATGCTGATGCCGAGCTCGCTCCAGCGATCCTGGCTCGCGAGATCCTGGGCTGAAGGCAGCCACTCAGCCCACTGAGCCACCGAGGCACCTGCACTCTGTCATTTTTAACCTCTGTATCCTTTTTCGCTGGAGGTACATACCAAGGCTCTTTCCATTCATCTTTTTTCACTGTTCTCAATGCTCGATTAACATCTGTATAAATCTCTGCCTTCTTGCCTGATTGTGTCCTTAAGGTCTGTCACCAGAAGGATACATTTGCTGTGGCGAAAAGTATCCAGGTTTTCCAGACTTTTGATACATATTGTCTTATTTCTTTCTAAGGAGGCTATTCCAAAATACATTCCCATCAGCATTGCTTGAGAGCTCCAGGACCCCTTCCCCCACCACCCTCTGCCCCAGGGTACTTTTCTTGCTCATTCTCACCAGTTAGAGAGGGGGGAAATGCTATTTTCAGTTGTTGAAGACTTCCTCTCCTGGCAGAGCATTATCCTTTCCCAGACAGTCCACACGCTTCTGACCCGTGTTTCCTGAGGACCTACTACATGCCTGAACCATCCCTGCCCCCGAGGAGGCTTCCCCGTGCAGCCGTTCTGTGCCCGCTGCTTCACTCCATGTGTTTGGCTGCCTAGACTTAGAAAATGACAGACCGAGCTGGAGGGGACCTTAGAGATTGTCCATATCCTCATTTTAAGGAGAGGAAATGGACGCCAGGGAGGGGTGGGGGTTTGCCCCTGGTCATAGAGAGCAGCGCATTTCTGGTGCAATCGGAACCCTGAATTCAGGCAGGGATTTCAGTCCTTCCGCTTGTCCTGACCTGATCTTCTCACCTATCCTCAGGAGCACTGCTGTTGGTCCAGTTTAATTCCTGGGTTCAATTCAGGGTCACCTCACTGGGCGTACAGTAGGTGCTAAGAAAATATTTACTTAATGAATCCGCATAACAGAGCACAGGAAACAGTACATTTTCATTTGCCAAAATGCGCTCAACATTCCAAGAGGAAAGGATGTTTTGTTGGGTGCCCCTCTGGGAAGAAATGCCTTTTTGTTGTTGTTTTTAATAAAAAAGGTGAGTAGGCTGTTGGAATTGGTGGAGGAGGAGAGATGGGGTTGCCTGGGGCTTGGGCACTGTTTGTGTTTGAGCTGTCCGGTCACTGGAATTTGCCTTAGGTTCCTCTGTGCTCGCAGAGATGGACTGATAAACACAGGGTAAGGGTGGCAGACGGGAGAAGAAAGCTTAGTTTCCTTCGGTGTCCTGTGTGAATCTACACAGACCTCTTAAATGGTCCCTGGGAACTGTCTTAAGTCCTCTCCCTTATCCGCTTTTCTCAGACCATGCCCCTTGCCTTCACCAAAAGGTCCTTCTGGCTTTTATCTCCAGTCCCTTTTCAGTGCTGCTCAGGCCTTTCAGGACATAGGAGGTGGCTGGGTCTATGCAGAGACAGGAGTTTGGGTCTGGCTTCATTTCTGATGGCAGTAGGACCTTGGGCAAGTCACCTGTCCTTGCCATATCAACCTGGCCATCTCCCTGTTCAGGCCAGACCTGCTCTCAAGGGGGCTCTTGTCCCATCTGCCTCCTGCCACTTGACCCCTTCCAATCCTTCCTCCTGCTGTTGCCTATCATATCTCTCCTTCAGATAACCTCCTCTCCCTGCCCCCCAGTTTCCAGCACTGAGGGAGAGAGTGTGAAGCCCCTTTCCAAGGCTGCCTGCCTGGGTGGTCCGGTTCTGGTGGACGTCTCTAGGCTTGCCTCATGCTTCATGCCAGCCACACTGGCCCTTGACCAGCTGTGTGCCTTGGGCAAGCCCTTCACCCTCTCTGAACCACTAAACTCCATCTGTAAGATAGAAAACATGAGAATCCCAATTGCTCTGCTTGTATGGAGGATAACAACCACCTTGAAATGACTCTCAGCTCCTCGGGGCCCTATTTCTCTGAAAGAAGCCACAGATTTCGAAGATCCTGATTCTCAATAAACCTTTTCTTCTGCAAAAGAACAGCCTGCTTTTATTCCAAGCTCAGTTATTCCCAAAGAATGCTTTTTGTCTCAGTTACGTCTTGTTGTGTCTTCACCTAGGCCAACAGTGTCTACAGATGGAGAATACATGTATTTATGCCACTTCCTTAATAGGGGTTATGTGGTCACATTCATTGTCATGCTTTATCTCTGTCATTGCTTTCTCTTGGGAAGAATGACCCACGTGTACAAATGCCATACTTTCTTACACACAGCCCTCCTATAGCCAGATTGCCACAGAAATATTGATTCTGGAAAGCCAGGGTCTGACCCTAGTGATTAATATACTGGGGGATGTTCTTGGGGAATCCATTAATCATTTTCTTCAACACATTTTATTGATAAGTATGGAATAAGTAAGGTGATGGGTAAATATAATGTATCCCATTGGGGGTGCTTAGGGAAAACCCTTCCCTGATCCCACCATGGAGTGGGGCCCGTGTGTTTCACCTCCTAGAATTAGGTTCTCAGATGGCATCTATCATCAAATTCCAGAAAACAAAAAGGATGAGATCTCAGAGAGGAGATGATCTTGATCAACCCTCTCATTTTATATATGGGGAAACAGGCCAGGGGAGAAAGTCAAGACTACTTAATTCTCACCTGATTAGTTTGTAATTTGATCTGTAATTTTTGTGTCGGAGACTATTAATGTGTTAAAAACAAGGCAACAGACCCAAAATGGAGTGGCTTATGCTTAGCCCAATTACCAAACTAAGATTCAGTTTCAGCTCACCCAGGGATGGATGGAAATTCAAACCAGTCAGTCCTGAACCACCTGATCAGCACTAGCAAGTATCTGTCTGACAGACCCCTGCCTTCCCTATAGTGAAAGTAACTGGGCAATAACTAGTTACTTTGTTGCCAAGTATAATCCCATGTTCTGGGGCTCCCTTCTGCCTATAAAAATCTTCATTTTGTAAAGCTCCTCAGAGCTTCTTTTTATCTAGTAGATGGGATACTGCCTGATTCATGCATTGCTGAAAAAAGCCATTGAGATCTTTAAATTTTATTCATTTGAATTTTGTTGTTTTTTTTTTAAATGATATTATGGGGCAAGAAAAAGACAACTTTCACTTCTTCCCAGGGCTGCTGGAATTCCCAGGCCCATTTGGGAATGCTCACTCAACTAGAACCTTGGGACCAGGATGGAGTAATGGTCTGTCCCTAGGATGTCCTGGCACAGGGCTGTAATTGTGGATTCAGGAAACCCAGTCCCTGACTAACTCAATTCTCTCCACATAATCAAAAGAGGGTGAAGGGAAATGTCAGGAGGAAGTATGCATTTAAATTTTAAAAAGCTTTGTTCATTTTTGAATCCTCACCTTTTCTGCCTTAATTCTTGGTCTCTGTAAATTACTTAAAAAAAAAAACAAACCTGATTTTAGACTAGAAAAGGAGTTAGGAGTCAGAAGAAGATGTCTTTAACATTTCTTCTTCCTTTGGCATCATGTAGGATTTTAATTTTGAAGCACGGCAAATAGGCAGAAATGGCTTCGGGCCACAAAGGAACAGAATCAATTTAAAAGGAAGGTAGATTTTTTCCCTTTTCTTTTATTGAGATCTTTCCCCTAAAAAAGAATGAAGTCCTCTGCCAGTGCTGATGAGAACAGAAGGCATTTCTCATTCCTTAGGAATGGGTATAGGAATAAAAGGACTTACTTGAATGCACTGCTAAATCCAGTATATCAAGCTCAGGGGAGGGGAAAAATAAGTGTTGAAATTAACCTGATGTTTGGGAAACGTCAGTTAAATGCTTTTGCAACTTCATCACCATCTACTCAGGGGAAAACACCGCTGTCCAAGCTTCCCGTTTGCCTGAGAGTCAGGAGCTTCCAAACCAAGAAAGGAAAAAACCAAGCGGGTTATTTATGAGCTCCCTCCCTCTTGCAGTTTTAAGCCACTGTGAAAGAACCCTGTTTATTACCGTTCTGGAGCTAACGCTGGGCGAGTTAACCCTGCTCTGCGGGGTCGGCGGGGCCTGCGCTCCGCGCCTCCCAGCGGACTCGTGTGGTGGTGCAGCCTCAGCTGCAGGCTGCAGAAAAGCGGGCCACCAGCAGACAGCGCCACATCCTGACGCCGTCAGCGCGCACAGCCTCGGCTGCGCTCCGAGCTCGCCTTCTGTCCCTATCCAGTGACCAGTTAGGTGCGGGCGAGGGGATTCCAGCTGAGGCTTCAGAGTCCGGGACCTCACGATAGTATCAGACTGGGTGCCGCCAGCAGCCATCCCAACCTGGCCTAGGAGCGCACGCGTCTTCGGAGCTGTCCGCGGCGGTGCAGTTTCCCCAGGGAGCCAACTTTAGGCCAGCTCGAGGACTGGGTGCAGGTAGCTGGGTCTTGCGCACTGGTAGACGGGTTGGTTGGGGCTGGAGGAACCATTGGAACCCGAGTGGAGGTGGTGGGGTGCCTCGAGCCCCTGGTACCTGGAGACACGCCCCGTGCTGGGAGAGACTGCAAGGAGACCGCTCAGGCTCAAGATGCATAACCCTAAACTGTCGAGGGCTAAGACAGCGTCGGCTTCCCGGGACTGCTGGGCTGGGGAGGATCCTTTGAGAGGGGTACCCGGAACAGCATTTGGGAGCCCTGGGGGTAGGTATTGAGACAGGAGTTCTTCCAGGAGGGGCCGCTGGATTGGGGACCCACCGAAGCAGCTGTTGTGAAAGTTCGGGGGTGAGCGGGGATGGCTAAACGTCTTAGAAATAGGAGGTGGAAGGGGGATGGTTCTGAGCTGGAGCTTCCCAAGCCAAGTGGCCCTTTGGGGGAATCTCCGAAGGAAGTGACTGGAGGAAGGAGAGATGGCTGTTTTGGGCGTCTTGCGGAAGATCGATGTGCTGAGGGTCTGGAGGGCGGGGCGGGCGGCTAGTTCGGGGATCTCTGGGAGAGGTGGTCTGTTTAGGAGAACCAGTCCCACAGGAAAGTGATTAGGACCCTTCCCTCTCCTCAATGTAAGTGACTTAAAATCTTAAGGAACCGGCAGTCTGGCAGATTCCCGCTCATTTCCAGTGGCTCAGAGGAGGTACCTCAAACGGGGATTTCCCGGGTGGCTGCTGAACCACCCCCGGGGCAGGCGGTTGTACCCCTAGTCCAAATAATTTGGGGCTCCTGGGAAGGGTACAACTGAGTCGGATGTGCGTCGGGAGAGTAGTGCTTGGTCTATACAGTCCTCTGGATTCGTTTCAGGCTCCGACCAACAAATCGGTCCTTGGCGTCTCAGCGAGTGGAACCAGAGGAGCGCCCCTCATTCCCGCCACCCCCAGGCGCGAGGGATTACGAGTCTGGCCCCACCCCGCCGCACTACCATTTAAAGGGCTTGAAGACCAGGGGCGCAGGGCGACCACGGTCATGGAGGGCGCGCTGGTGGCCAACTGGAGCGCCGAGGCGGTCAATGGCAGCGAGGCGCCTCCGGAAGCGGAGGGCAACCGCACCGCTGGGCCCCCACAGCGCAACGAGGCCTTGGCGCGCGTGGAGGTGGCCGTGCTGTGCCTCATCCTCTTCCTGGCGCTGAGCGGCAACGCGTGCGTGCTCCTGGCGCTGCGCACCACGCGCCACAAACACTCGCGCCTCTTCTTCTTCATGAAGCACCTGAGCATAGCCGACCTGGTGGTGGCCGTGTTCCAGGTGCTGCCGCAGCTGCTGTGGGACATCACCTTCCGCTTCTACGGGCCCGACCTGCTGTGCCGCCTGGTCAAGTACCTGCAGGTGGTGGGCATGTTCGCCTCCACCTACCTGCTGCTGCTCATGTCTCTGGACCGCTGCCTGGCCATCTGCCAGCCGCTGCGGGCGCTGCGTCGCCGGGCGGACCGCCTGGCGGTGCTCGCCACGTGGCTGGGCTGCCTGGTGGCTAGCGCGCCGCAAGTGCACATCTTCTCGCTGCGCGAGGTGGCCGACGGCGTCTTCGACTGCTGGGCCGTCTTCATCCAGCCCTGGGGGCCCAAGGCCTACATCACGTGGATCACACTCGCCGTCTACATCGTGCCTGTCATCGTGCTCGCCGCCTGCTACGGCCTCATCAGCTTCAAGATCTGGCAGAACTTGAGACTCAAGACGGCGGCGGCGGCGGCGGAGGCTGCAGAGGGGCCGGAGGGCGGCGCGGCGGGCAGCGCGGGGCGCGCGGCTCTGGCACGCGTCAGCAGCGTCAAGCTCATCTCCAAGGCCAAGATCCGCACGGTTAAGATGACCTTCATTATCGTGCTGGCCTTCATCGTGTGCTGGACGCCATTCTTCTTCGTGCAGATGTGGAGCGTCTGGGATGCCAACGCGCCCAAGGAAGGTAGCGCTGGCTGGAAACCCGGAGGGAGCGCGGCGGGGCGGGGTCCTTGTCCTGCCTCCTCCTCACTGACAGGTTTCTGGGGATCTCGCGCTGGGGATGTGGGTTTTCGGAATCCTGCAGGGTTTGAGGCATGGCTCCATTATCCATTGGCCAGGGGATTTGGGGCTTAACTTCCCTGAGCCTTCGCTTCCTCTTCTGTAAAACGGCCACAATGATGAAAGTACTGGCTCTCATGGGGGGATGAAATGAGAAAATGCACGCAAAGTCCTTAGCACAGTCCTTGGGCTACATATGGGGCATATGGTTCCTTATTATGAATGGGAAAACTGAGGTTCAAATGACTTTGCCACTTGGTTAGGGAGTGGTGGAAGTAACTTTCGAACCCTGGTCCGAGCCGAAGCTCTCGCCACTTGAAATTTACTTTATGTTGAACTTCCCCTTTAAGTTCAAATCAGCCTTAACTCCTGGGCTTGATTTAGATGAGGGTAGCGGTAGGTGGGCTATTTGATTTGTCCAGCTTAACGCTGAGTACTTGAGTAGTCGTTGGGGGGGGGAGGGGGCGGGGCGTTGTGGGGAAGTAAGGTCTAAGGTCGAGGCTCTGAACCTCTGGCTTGTTGGAGGCGGAGAGTCTCCAAAGGCAGAGAGGTGAGTGCCTGCTTGGGGGTAGGGGGGTGGGGAGCGGGAAACTGGCGGTGTCTTGTTCCAGAGACATTGGTGGTGCTGGGGGGGCAGGGAGGGGTGGGAAAAGGATGGGAGCCTCCAAGCAAAGATGCAAATTTTCTGATTTGACCTGGTAGGCTGGGAGATTTCTGTAGGGAGGGAATGAGCTCTCCAGATGGGAGGACTGTGGAGGTCTGGGCTGAGGGTGGTAAGGGGAAGGGGGATGGGGAGTAGAATGGAGGGAGCTTGGGGGAGCAGAGAGCGCCTTGGGTCCTGGGGCTTGTGGCCAGCGCTGGGTTGCTGGAAGCTCCAGACAGCATCACCTTCATTGCACACAATTCCAATAGCTCATCTGCAAAGAGCAGGAGGGATGACCAGTGGTGGTGAATGACTTACACATTTTGTTTGACGGTAAGCCCATAGCACTGCACTGGGTGGGATGCAGGTGACTCTAGTGATTGTAAGAGTAGATCAAGGGGTTTGTTTTGACCCTTTTTGCAGAAATGTCCCATTTCTAAATATGATCATTCCTGCTCCCAGAAGTCTAAAATACAACCATCCCGTGGAAGCTGAAATCTCCCTTCGTTCAGCTGGATAATTTTCCTTTGCTATCTTTCAGAAACCACAGACTCCTGGCTTTACCCAGCCCTGCCTCTTAGTGGCCAGGGCAGTTATCATTGAGCACAGTAGGGGCACCTGTGGTACTGCAGGCTGAGGCAGTGGGGAGGGGAGGACTGCGAGGCAGACACAGCAGAGCCAGCCTGGCTCCATTGTGCAGCCTCTGGTCACAGTTTGCAGAAAGGGTTCAGTGGTCCACAGTGGGGAAGGTGCTTTCTCCAGGTCACACAGTCAGTCAGAGGCAGACTAGAGTGGGCGGGCGAGCGGGCGGCGGCGGGCGGGGCGGGGGGGGGGTGCTGCTCCACCCCAGCTCTTTCCTCCTGTGTCAGCAGCCTTCTGATGAAGGGTGCAGAAACAGGGAGTGGGCCCAGCCACGTGGGTGTTTCTCATTAAGGCGTCAGACTATACCTGTTTCCCCGGCGGGAGCCGAAGAAATGCCAGACCCAGGTCTTGAGGAGCTCAAACCCCAGTCCTTGAGGAAGTGAGACAGATACTGAGTACATTCTGGGGATGCCTACTGGGGAGCCCTCCCTTCAGCCCTCACTAGTGTGGGACTTTGGGTGAGGGGTCCCCTTCTCTCCCTTGACGGTTAGTGTCTTGCTTTTAGAATGAGGACATTTCAGCGTTCATTCATTTCCCTCTCTTCCCTTCCCCTGGCTTCTCCCATTCATTTTTCTTCCTGGTGAATTTTTCTGCCTTCTTTTTTCCCCCACACCTCCTTCATATGACTTCTTGTTGTCCACCCCTTCGCCTCCTCTCCTCTTCCTATTTTCCTCCCTAAAGAATGAGAATATATGGTCAGCATATATCTTAGTTACTGAGTGAGGTTTCCATGTTTCCTGTGCTTTGAAAGGACATCAGACAGTAATACATGTCTTTGTCTTAAAAACAAAACACAAGAGGAGAGAGAATGAGAGCGAGAGCATCCCACTAAAGTGGGGGCCAGAGGCCTTTTGTGTGTGTGCTGTCCCCTGAGGATTTCCATGGTGGGGCCTACTCTCCTGGTGGGGCCAGGCTCCTGCTCTCAGGGTCCAGGAGCAGGAAGAGAAACAGACTCTAGGAACCTCAGTTCTTCCCTCTGTTCCTTGACTTCTTTCCCAGTTCAGAGGAAAGGGTGGGTGCCATATGGAAAGCCAGGGCCCCCTCATCTTTGGCCCTCTGTGTCCTGGTGCTCTGAGAAGAGAACAAATGAAGACAATGGGATTCGTGATGCCTCCTTCCAGGAGCGGGCATCCAGTCCCCATGTGAGGGCCTGCCCAACACCGAGGACTTGAGCTCCGGCCACAAGCCCTGCCAAGCCGTGCCACAGCCTCAGGGCAGCAGTGGGTTCTGAGTGGACTTGGGCTCGGCTGGACTGCAAGCTCTGTACCCACCTGGCATTAACTGGGATAATTGCAAGTAGCAGGCTGGGCCATCAGAAATAATGGTGTTTACAGTCAGTTTGGAGACACGACTGTCTGGAGGCCATCGGCAAGTGTTAAGGAACAAAACAAGGAGACACTTGAGCTATTCAAGGAATTATGATCAGCACCGTGGAAGGAATGCACAGCCCTCACTTCCCAAGATGAAGGGAATTGAGAAGAGATGCAAAATATCTAGATCCGGACCCCTTGCTCTGCTCCTCTCCTGGGGGGAAGAGGCTGGAAGTTCAGGAAGCCCACTGAGAGCAGGCAGAAGTTCTTCTGGGCAGCCCAGGGGCAGGCAGGTGTAGATAAAGGTGGAGGGAGGGGGGCACATGGGGGAGCTGTCCCTGCCAACAGCTTCGTCCTGAAAACCTCCGAGGGAAGGAGAAGCTCTGAACCCGTGGGCTGCCGGAGGGGTTGGAGAAGTCACACTGGCCTTTCAGCTGTCCGTGTGGCCCTTCACTGACCTCAAACCCCCTACCTCTGTGAGGCTTTGTGCACCCTGGCCTTCTCTGCAAGCCCAGGCGCTCCTTTCACACCTCTCTCCTTTCATGGACTTCTTTCCCTGCTCTGCCTGCTCCGCCTTACGGGTTCAGAGCTCACCTTGCTCCAAGAGTAATGAGAGGTTGGCCACAAAGATTCAGGTACTGTGGCAAGACAAAGTAGATACAAGGAAACCTGGATGAAGGGGAGAAAGGGATAGGAAAATTATAATATAATCGTAGCAATAATAATAATAAGGGCTCTGTGTGTAGAGGTGAGCCATGCTTGGAGCTGGCCACAAGCCCCAGGACCCAAGGCGCTCTCTGCTCCCCCAAGCTCCCTCCCCACATATCACTCCATTCTACTCCCCATCCCCCTTCCCCTTACCACCCTCAGCCCAGACCTCCACAGTCCTCCCATCTGGAGAGCTCATTCCCTCCCTACCTTTCTCTAAGAGCCAGAGCAAAGACAGAAACCTCAATTTCCATATTTCCATTGTTCAGAAGAAAAAACAGTGAGGGAAGAAACAAGGAAGAGGAGCACTGTGGTAATTACTGCACTTCTCCCCACCCAAAGCCCAAAGCAGCCACCTGCTGTTGGAGCCCTGCGTTAGTGAGACTCCTGAGACCACAGGAAGAGTGAGACCAGACACCCACGGCGCGTGTGGACCAGCCCCATATGTATCTTGGCAAGCAAATTCCACTGTCAAAGATTCGGCGCTGACCTTTCCCCTTGAACTCAGTGTGATTTGCTTGGCTGCTGGCCCCCAGGATTCTGACCTGGAGTAGTTGGGAGGGAGGAGATGGAGAGAGGGCATGTCTGTATTTCCAGGGGTTCACTGATTCTAGTTGGATGTGGTAGGGCTGATTTTGAGTCTCCGGCTCTAGTTTTTGGTGAAATGCCTGGTCCCGTAGGCAGAGATGAGAGGGAAGCGGGGACAGGTTGGCAGATGGGGCAGGTGTGCCACGCGTCCACACTGAACACTATACGTGGCTCCTGTCCGGTGCCTGGAAGCTAGGGGAGAAGCTTTTGAATTAAAAAATCTCACTCACACTTCATAGATGAGTCATATACAGAATAGTCCCTGTTTTCTCTCAAACTGGCTGATTTCCATGGGAGTGAGAAAATGCCCAGTGAAGAGGGTGGGGACCTCCACTCCACAGAGACCGTGGAAGGACCAAGGGACCTGTCTGGCAGGCCAGCACAGTGGGCAGGCCCTGTGGAATCCTGCGTGGTTTGTGCAGGGAAAGAAGCACGCGGCTGGCCTATTTGGAGCTTGCTCTGCCCTTTTCTCCTGTGTGTCCTTGAGCAAACCACTAGACCTCTCTGGGCCTTAGCTTCCTCCTGTATATAATCAAAGAAGCAAAGCCTACCTGCCTACCTTTGGGGTTGTTAGGAGAATGACACGGTATGCCTCAAGGCGCCTGGGGGGTACGTGACCAACATCACTCTTCTCCTCTTCCCCCATTCTGCTTGTTAGGTTTTGTTCGCATTCTTGGGAATGACTCTGAGAATCTTGGCAGGTCTTCCTGAGGAAGGAGATGGGCGTTTTTTTCGGAAAAGCCCTGTCGACGGTAGGCAGTGTGTCCAGGGTGGTGGGGATGTGGAGGAGAAACTTGTTAAGGCTGGACTGTGAGCCTGGTCACAACAGGGACCCCTTCTGTTCTGCTCACTAGTGTGCGTCCAGTGCTGAGCACGGTGCTGGGCACTCATGGGGAGCTTAGCCAGTGCTGGTTGACAGACACGAGGGATATGGGAGGAGAAAGGTGCTTGAGATGGCCTGGGTTGGGTATGTGGACTTGGATTCCAGAGAGATAAGGATCTTCTAAACAGCCCTCCAACACTAGCATTGGCTGTCTGGTGAAGAAGTGAGCGCCCCAGTCACTTGGGGGCAACCAAACCTCTGGTAGGAGTCTTGTACTAGGAGGAAGGTGGAAATGCACAGGAGGCCTGGTGTTAAGTGTTTCCCTGTCTGAAAATGAGCTTCCCAGCTCCTCCCTCTACCTGTGGAACTGTGGTCCCTCTGGTGTGGCCTACCTGCCTCAACTTTTCAAGGATGTTGTGCCCTCTGGGGGATGGGGAGGCTGTGGGGGGCTGTGGGTCAGGAGGTCAGCAGCTGAGCAGACCTCCCCCTGGCTCTAGGTCCTCTCTGGAGAGGCTGGGCTGGTCAGTTAGCTGCCTGAGAGCTTGGGCTACCTGACAACCCCAGCACTTTGCACTGACAATTGTTGGAAATGAAGGGGACCTCATGGGGCCCACCCCCAGGGGCAGGGGCTGGCAGGGGCTGAACTGTGCTCTTTCAGACCCCATTGCATCAGCCCCGGGAGACAGCACTGGGCAGTGCTAAGAGCTGGTCTTGTTGCCTTCTCTGTGGTCTCTGGGCCTCCATCACCCCATGGGGCTAGAACAGGACACCCTCTGTGGCCATCCGCTTCAGTGACATGAGGAGTTAGAGTAGTTGGAAACAGGAGGCCGTCACTTCTCACCCAGCCCCACGTCTCATCCTCACCTGAACACAGCAAGGTAAGGGGGCTTTGTCCCCATTTTGCAGAGGAAGAAACTGAAGCCCAGAGAGGCAAGACCTGCTTGAAGACACTGTTGAGTGAGGGGTGGAGCTGGAATTTGAACCTAGGTTCTCCCACCCCAAAGGCTGCCCCCGTCACACTGGCCTTCATTCCCAGGCCAGCATTTTCAAGGTGGTCTACCACTCTTGGCCTTGGGATCTCCTGGGTGCTTTCAGAAGCATCCCCTGCAGAAATCCATCCAATGGAAGAAATGTGCAGCAAAGCCTCCCCCAACAGATTTTTTTTTCCTGTTATTGATCAAACCTCTTGGGGGAAAGGGGAAGTCACCTGGGACAGAAACCCAAAGGGGAAGCACTCACATTAGCCAAGAACATAACTCACAATTGCTTAATGACAAGAGTGTGGTTGTTAACTGTCCATCTAATTGCAATTTATCCCCAGAAGGGCCAAATTCAAGAGCTCTTCAGGGCAGAGAGTGATCTATCCAATTTCCTCCTGCCCTCCCTCCCCCACTGCTCTGCCTATCAATGGCTCACCTGAAGACCAGACCCTCCGAGGTGCCTGGCCCACCCAAACCTTGGGCACAACATCCTTGAAAAGGTGAGGTGGGGAGGCCACACCGGAGGGACCACAGTTCCACAGGAAAAGGGAGGAGCTGGGAAGCTCATTTTCAGACAGAGAAACACTTAACACCAGGCCTCCTGTGCATTTCCACCTTCCTGGCCTGGCCCCAGAGCCCTGCCCCTCTTTGTGTCCCCAACATCTCTACACGCCTGGCTCTCTTGGCTGAAACACTCAACACACACACACCTGGCTGCCTGTGCCCTCCTGGCATCACTCACTGGGCACTGTGTGTTCAAAGCATGAGCTTCTCAGCTCCCCCTGCTCCCCGCTGAACCCTCCATCCTAGCTCTACCACACGTCTCGTTTTGGGTGGAGACCAGAGTGTCTGGATGTCAGCACTCCTGACATTCTGGGCCACGTAATCCCTATTGGGTGGCAGCTGTCCAGGGTGCTGGGGGATGTTCAGGCAGCATCCCTGGCCTCTGCCCTCTTGCATCCCACTGCACCTTTCCATCTGTCCTGACCACCAACAATGTCTCTAGACATTGCTGAATGTCGCCTCTGGTTGAGAAGCGCTGGTTTAGACACACTGTGGAGGTGTGGCCTGACCTAGTATTTAACGAACGAGGACACCCTCATCCCCTCTGTCCTGGGCTCTGGCTAAATCTGCCTTGTGAACCCCTGACAGCTTGTTGGTTCCCACAGGGTCCTTCTGCTGAGCACCCATGCTGATTCTGTTCTCACCATAGGGATGCCCACTCCAGTCCCTTCTGCAGAGACTTGTCCTTCAAAGGTCAAGTCCAGGTGTGGATCGCTTTGTGGCACAATTCCAGGGGGTGCCCTTTACTTCGTGGTCTGTGAGAATGATGCTCCCAGGAGCCTTGCAGGCCACGACTTGGCAGCCTCATCCTCCTCTGAAGGCCGATGCATCCACTCTACAGTCATTACTGCCTCCCAAGGGTCCTGTCCACACAGGCACTGCTTTGATACCTTGGTCCTCCAGTGAGGGGAGTTTGCAGGAAGCTATCCCCAGTTCCTCACCTGCCCTCCGGAGGCCAACAGCTGGCGTTTGCATAAACATGGGACTGTCAGGCCAAGTTGGGTTACAGAGCTCCGGGAGTAACACCCCACTTTCTGCCCCGCTGGTGTTGGGCTCCTAGGTCCTGAGGTATAGCACGATGGAGTGGCAGCAGTGACCTTGGGCAGTTGACTAAACCAGCCTGGAGCCCAGTTTTCTGGAGTTAGGTATAGAGTTTAGCTTGTGGGCAGGGTGGGCTTTGCCTGTCAGTGGCAGGGTGCCTGGCATATAGTAAGCGCTCAGTCAGTGTCTGCTTTTCTTTCTTTCTTTCTTTCTTTTTGTTTTTTTAACATTTCGTTTATCTGAGAGAGAGAATGAGACAGAGCGGGAGAGAAAGCACAAGCTGGTGGGGCGGGGCAGAGGGAGAAGCAGGATCTCAACTGGGCAGGCAGCCCTGATGTAGGTCTTGATCCCAGAGGATCAAGGTCAGGTCAGGACTCTGGGATCCTGACCTGAGCCCAAGGCAAAGTTAACCAACTGAGCCACTGAGGCGCCCCCAAGGTCTGCTTTACAAAGCAGAGAAATTCCGAGACTGTCAGGTCCTGGGCTGGGTCAGTGCTGTTGGGGGTGGGCGTTGTCTTGAGTTTAGGAGCAGCGTTTTTCTTTTTCCGCAGAGCAGAGGGCTGCGGTTTCTGGTGAGGGCAGATAGCAAGCCCCTGGGTGTTCCAAACCAGCCTGAAGAGGTAAAGAGAAACAAGAGCCTTACCTGGAGGACACAGCAAGAGGGAAGGTGGGAAATTCTAGTTCTGGGTTTTAGAAATGGCAGGGAGCTCTTGTCCAGGGGATGAGCAGGAAGGGGGTGTAACCAGGCAGTGGAGTCCCAGCCCCTGATCCCGTGAATCTGATTCCCGGCCACCCACGGAGGGGCAGCCTTGGCCAGAGTCTCCTGTTGTGCTCTGCAGGGAGCTGGAACTTCCCCCCCACAACCGGCCAGATGCTCCGACCCACACCTCACTCCAAGAGTGACAAGGGTCACTCTTGCTCATTCCGTTTCTCTCTTTCTCTCCACCAGACCTGGATATCTGGGTATGAACCTGATTTTCCTAGAGGGAACTGCATGAGAATCCACTCGTGGGGTTAAAGCCCCCTCCTATTGTCAAGCAGGGAGATTGCCTTTTTGCCTTTCCAGCAGTTCTATCAGGACTTCTGGTCCACTAATTTCATGCTTCGCTTCAGTTCAGTCCCTTCTAGAACTCTTCTCGTGTTTTCTGCAAATGACACGCATCCCCCCAGCCACAAATCTGGAAATGTAAGTAATGACACTGAGGGGATGCCACCGGAAGAGAGATCTTTACTTTCAGCGCTTATTTGTCCTTGCCTCCGCAACCCCCCCCCCCCCCGCCCCCTCCTCCCCCCCCTCCTCCCCACCCCCCGCCCCGCCCCGTGAATGCCCCATGAGGCATTTGTGGATTCTGTCTCCCTGGAGGAAAAAAAATCAGGAGGGCTTCAGAGAGGAAGCAGCATTTGAAAAGGGTTTCCAAGAATGAATAGGAGCTGGCTGTGCAAAGAAGCACATTCCTTGTTGATCTCCTGGGGCAGTTACTTTATTATTATCTTTCTCCCTAGTGGAGGGATACTTCTAAAATTTCAGTGAGCTCATAGCTCAGGTTGGCGGGGTGGGGGGCATCTTGTTAAAATGCAGAATCTGATTAAGGAGGTCTGGGAGGGAGCCCAAGAGTCTGCATTTTTACCAAGCGGCCAGGCTATGCCTGTGTAGCCTGCCTATAAACTGACGAACATATTGAATAGGAAGTCTTTAATATCTTACTCTTTTATCAAAACGTGCAGTTTGCCTTTGCACCTGTGGTTGAAATTGGCTGTATGGCCTGTTGTTCCCTGCAGGGTAAAGAAGGGCTGGTTTTTTTACCAAAAGGCCCCAGCCCTTCTGCTTCCAGAATTTGGGCAGTGATGTAATAGATTCCCCCATATTTGGGCAATGATGTAATAGAAGCTCAGTTAAAGCTATGTAGCCCACAAATTTGGCTCTTAATCCTGGCTTTATGATACGTGGGGTGATCACACATCCGTGAATTTTAAAACCATTCCAATGTTGTAAAATTGTGGTCTTTTCAAAAAAGGCACTCTGTAATACATGTTAGTACTCAATCTTTATGTGAGTATACATTCAAAAATCATAAAAAGAAAAAGCCTTCTGTGGACTACAGCTCTCAAATTCTTATACAGCGCCTCTAGGAATAAGGTACTTAGACCCAAATTCCCAGTGCCCTTGTTGGGAGGTGTGGTCCTGAACCAAGCACTTGGTTTCTTATGAAAGAGGGTGGGCCTGATTTGACTCCGAGGTTAGGTGTCAGCTAAGCCACATGTCTTTGAAGTGTGTGTGAAATGCTTTCGTTGCCTCAGGCACAATGTAGCCCAGAGAGGCCGTGGCCAGCTGCCCATCAGCTGTTCGGGCTAATTTGGGCCTTCGGTGCCGGGAAATCCGAACATGGGAGTTCTTGGGGCTTGAGTAAAGCCAGCCTCGTAGGCGGGTGGAACACTTTGGGGCATACCGTCCTCGTCCTCAAGTGGCCCTCTGCCACCCACCCCTCCATGAATCACAGTGCTGAGTGGAAATACAGTGTTGTGTCTGTCTCCTGGGTGTAAAATTGCCCAGCAGGGCATCTGGCTTTTGGCGGGTGGCCATTTCTGTTCACATCTCTTGCTTGGTGCCTAGGAGCCCCGCTTGAGGGTCACCCCTAGTCTCCAGGCTTGCACCCACCCAGCAGCCCCGCCCCCTCCCCCCAGTGCTGCACCTCCCTGTTGAATAGAGTGCTGTGTTCGCCGTCTTTCCCTTGAGAGTAGGTCCTGTGACAATGAGCACAGGGCATGAAAGGATGCTAGAACATCTGATCTCCTCTTTTTCCTCTGAGAAAAGCACTAAGCTGGTGACCAGGCAGGTGTGAGGACCAGTCCCTGGACCAGTGCCTCCCAGTGGCCCCCCATTTTTGGCAAGGACCAGAGAGAGCAGTTTGCACCACTCAGGGCTTTGTCCTGGGGAGGGATGTTATTTTTATGGGGAGCAAGTGGAAGAGTTGGGGTCCCCGTAGAGACCCTGAAATCTGCCCTCCTCAGGGTTGCAACCACCTTTCCTTTTGAGTTTTCTTAAGTCACTGGCTGAGTAAGTTTTTCCTTTTCCTTTTTTTTTTTTAAGATTTTATTTATTTATTTGAGAAAGAGAGATAGAGCTCAACTAGGCAGAGAAGCAGGCAGAGAGAGAGGGAGAAGTAATCTCTCGCTGAGCAAGGAGCCTGATGTCAATCCCAGGACCCTGGGATCATGACCTGAGCCAAAGGCAGCCACCCAAATGACTGAGCCACCCAAGTGCCCCCGGGTAAGCTTTTCCAAATGGATGATCAGGAGTTCCTTTGGTGTCATGGCATCCAACCCCAGGCCTCTGGTTTTTAATTTTTTTTTTAAGATTTTTTTTTTTTTTTTAGATTTTCTTTATTTATTTGAGAGAGAGAACGAGAGATAGCATGAGAGGGGAGAAGGTCAGAGGGAGAAGCAGACTTCCCATGGAGCTGGGAGCCGGACGTGGGACTCAGTTCCGGGACGCTGGGATCATGACCTGAGCTGAAGGCAGTCGCTTAACCAACCGAGCCACCTAGGCGCCCTTTTTTTTTTTTTCTTCAATTTTTGAAGTCATGGAAAAACAGGCAAAGGACACTTTCTTTGATTGACCTGGGACCAGGAGGCTCTAAACTTTGGACTTTAAAAATGATGCGGCTGGTCATATCTCTCATATCTCATATCTGTTAATGATGATAGTAATCACCTGAATAAACACTGCAGTGCACAAAGCCCTCCTACACCCCCCACCAGTTTTTTCCAAGTCCTTGCAAGTGTCACTTCCAGTTTATAGATAAGGATGTTAAGGCTCATACAGTAGAAGCGGCTCAGAGAAAGATTAGGTGGAGGATTCAGACCCCAGGGGTTTGCGTCTGAATCCTGTGTCCCTGGCTCCTCCCTGAGCCAGGGCTCCCCTGGGGCCCCTCTGTGACCACTTGCCCACCCCCCTGGCCCCAGAGGAGGTGTGGGCTGCAGACCACACCTTTGGAGGAGTTGTGGATTCTGACTTCCAGCTCCTCCTTTTCCGCACCGACTTCATCATTGCTCTGCTTTGTCTGACATGTGACCAGGGGGCCAGGGCTGGAGCTGGGCAGCAGGGAACGGCCCTTCAGAGAAGCCAGAATTAATGCAAAGGGGTGGGCCTTTGCCCATTTGCATGGACTGGTCATTGGGTGTAGGCTGCTTCTGGGACAGGCGTTTCTGTTGTGGTCAAAGGCAGTGCCCCAAAAGGAACTCAGCTGAGAGCCTCACTGGCCATTTCCCTGGTAGTTGGGGAATGAGCCCCTGGGTCCTAAGATGAGATCTGGGCTCAGGGCACCATGCCATCTGCTGCAAATCTGCTAGACCCAGCTCGAGGTGGCACCACACTGAGTCACTTTTCAATGGTGCCTCTCTAGCAGCTACCTCACGGGTAGCTGTGTTTTGAAGAAGACAGTCTTGGGGCACCTGCGTGGGTCAGTCAGTTAAGTGGCTGACTCTTGATTTTGGCTCAGGTCATGATCTCAGGGTCGTGGGATCAAGACCCAAGTGAGGCTCTGCACTGGGCATGGAGTCTGCTTGGGATTCTCTCTCTCCCTCTGCCCCTCCCTCTGCTCATGCTCTCTCTCAAATAAATAAATGAAAAAGAGAGAAAGAGAAAAAGAGAGAAAGAAGTCCGCATTTAAGGATTTTGGTCCAGAAGAACACCCCGCGTGGGGCGTGTGCCAGAACCTGGAGCTAGAATGCCAGAGCCGAGAGGAGAGAGGGCAGTTTGCGGTGTGGAGACAGACGCTTCCTCCCTGCGATGTCCAGGCTGGCATGTGAGTTAAAACGGGTCTTCATACTGAAATCTGCAGGGTGAGATCAGACGTTCCCAGGACCCCCGAGGAAGGTGGAATAAGGCAAGGACATTCTCCTCCATTGCTGGTTCATTGTCTCAGCACACCTTTGACTTTGTGGAGCCTCAGCACCCCCCTCGCTCTCCCTGAAGATGGCCCAATGTTTCAGTCTGTTTAAACCCATCCGGAAATCACAAGCTAGCTGAACAGGGTAGATAAGCTTGTTGGTTGCTCGGGTAGTGCGGGCCTGTAGAGCCAGGAAATGAATCTACGTACGAGCTGACCTCCTTGGCCATGCGGTCCGGCCCAAGAGACTCAGTGGATGGACACTGCCATATGTCAGTGCGGCTTCCAGCAGCTCAGCCAGTGGGTCCTGTGTCCTGTGCCCCACCCTGGGCTCAGATTCCAAGACAGAGCCCAACCCAGGGAGCAGCCTCTCCCCATTGTTTCACATGGGTTGGCGTTAACTCTGTTATCCTTAAGAAAAGTAGCATTTACTGGGCGTGTACACATCATGGTAGTGATAAGGGTAATAACTGAGTATGTTAAGTTTTTACTTTCATTGAGTGCCAGGAATCATGATGGGTACTTGGCGTCCTGACTAGTGAAACTTGGCAGTGATTCTGTAAAGGAGCTCTTTATATTAACTCCCATTTCACAGATGGAGACACTGAGGTTAAGAGGTTAGATGACTCGCCCTAGAACACACAAAGTGCAAAGTGGCAGAGCTAGGATTTGTGCCGAGTCTGGGTAACTTGAAAGCAAAGCCATCACGGGAGTGTGGGGAGAAGTGGGCGGGGCTTACTCTGTGGGATTTCTCCCCCCACCCTTAGGAGCCCTTCCCACCACTTTTTAACATCTGCCCCTCCTCCAGGCATCAAGGGTGGGCTAGCTTTCTGGAAAGGGCCAGGCAGTAACTCTTTTAGGCTTGTGGGTATAAGGTCTCTGGAATAGGTGCTCAGCTTTCTCCTTGTAGTGCAGAAGCTGCCATAGACAATATATGAATGAATGGGTGTGGCTGTGTTCCAATAAAACTTTATTTAGAAAAACAAGCATCAGGTGGGATTTGGCCCCCATAGGCCAAACAATATAGCTTTTTGGTCGCTGGTCTAGACCAGGAGACATTTCTGCTAGGAATGATGATGGTCTGATAGGAGGTAATGTGTTTCCCATCCCAGATATACTTAGATTATAAAAGATCATCACTGAGAACAGGCAATACCCCGCCTCCATGGGCAATTCTACCTGTTTGGGAAAAGGGTGGTGCTCTCTGACTCGCCCTCAAATCACACCCTAAGAGGGATTGTCTGGCAAGCCTATGTCTTTGCTTTGGGATTGAGAGGATTCACTAACTGCTACCAACCTGACACGTGTGAACGCTGACCTAGTTTGAAAAGGAATAGCTTCATTAGGTTCAGGTAGAAACACAGGGTGACATGTTGTGTGTCCCTGGGGAAGTCACTTCCCTTACACAGAAGACGGGGATGAGTCTGCTTTGAAAACCACAGGGTCCTGTGCCGGCTTGAGCAGTGATTCCCATGGTCAGCATCGCTACATGGCCCTGTGCTCTCTTGGAAACAACGTCGTGAATCGTGAGGACAATATTTTTCATGCTTTGTTCTATTCCTGTTGGCTTCTTTAGCCACCAGAAAGGGCAGCAGCGTGGTCTAAACAAGGAACAGAAAGTGCAGAGAGCCTGTGAGGGGCAGTCAGTCAGGCGCCTGCTTAGAAACCATCAAGGGCTCCCCACCGTCTGTAGACTAAAGCTCAGGCGGCCTGTGCTCAAGGTCCTCCTCAGCCTGGCTCTTTCCTCTTTCTTTCCCCAACTCTGGCAGTCCCTGAATGTTCTTGGACATTCTCACTTATGTGCCTTCATTCCTATTGCTTCCTGATTCCCAGATAGTTCTCCTTCCTGCTGAGGGCTGGCATTTCCACCCCTGGGGACTCCTGTCTCTCGATGGGTAGGATATTGCCAGATTTTTAAAAGTGCAATTGTGCCCTTCACCTCTGGCAACCTGACAGGAGCAGGTTCAGCTTAGAGAGGGTCATCCATCCCCCCGGGAGCCGAGCCAGGCCCATCCTACATACGGGTGGCCATCAGGTGGGGGCAGAGGCACCTGCCTTGGTCCAGAGTCCTACAGGGGCTGGCCAGGAAGAGGAAGGGAATCTCCATTGGGGGAGGGGGGTGGTGTATCTGGAATTCATTAACTGTTTCCTTTTTTGTTGTTGATGTTTCTGTATGCCTTTTTTCTTTTAATAGAATAAATAAGTTAAATGATCCAAAGCAAATAGCTTAAGAGAAAAGATAAGTTTTAACTCTATACAGTTAAGGTAAAAGGCGGTGCCTTCCTGTGCAGGCCTGTTCATTCCTGCTCTGTCCTCTCCCTTGTTTCCTAACCTTACATGCCTGCATTCTTGCCGCTGTGTCTGGTGGTTTATTTCTCAGAGTCCTTTTTAAATTTTGACCGTGTGGTGATTTTGCCTCCTTTATTTTATACATTGAATTTTTGAGGATATTCTGTTTTTAGTCTTGGTGATTTCTCACCAGAATTTCTAAACTTATATTCATCTTCTTAGCTACTCAAATCAAATATGTATTTTTTTCATTCTCTTTTCTAGAAAATGAGCAGTACAGGCTTTTTTCCCCCCTCCACTTTTCCACTTTCCTGTTCTTTACTATTTTAGTCCAAGGTTTAGATGCTCCTCCTTTGTTTCCCTGATCATTCTCTAGTGCGAGACTTTCTGATTTTATCTGCTCGAGTTTGCTCTTGTGCCAACAGGTGCACCAAGGAATTAGACCAGTGGTTCTCCAGCTTGTGTATGTGTCTGAACCTCACCCCCAGGAGTCTCGTCCAGTAGGTCTTGGGTAAGGCCCGAGAATTTACATTTCTAACAAGTTCCCAGGTTCCCAGGGATCCCAGTTTGAGAACCAAGCCATCGTCTTGTGGGTAATCATCCTTCTTCCTCTGGTGACTAGGTGGCAGATGTCTGACAGATGTCTCCATGCTCTGCCTCTGTGGTGGCCTCTAGGTCTTGTGGCTTCCCAGTCGCTGTGAGAAATCCTTTCCTGGATTCAGCTCTTGAATTCTGGAGGTTTGTTTTGTTTTGGTTTGTTTTTATTTATTTGTTCATTTAAGTCATTTCTATGCCTGACGTGGGGCTCAAACTTACAACCCGGAGCTCAAGAGTCGCACGCCACTCTGACGGAGCTAGCCAGGCACCCAGAATTCTGGAGACATATATTTTTTTAAGATTTTATTTATTTATTTGACAAACAGAAAGCACAAGTAGGCAGAGAGAGAGGGGAAAGCGAGCTCCCCACTGAGCAGAGAGCCCGATGCGGGGCCCGATCCCAGGACCCTGGGATCATGACCTGAACTGAAGGCAGAGGCCTTAACCCACTGAGCCACCCAGGCGCCCCTCTGGAGATATTTTTGAAAACTTTCTGCAGACAAGATCAAAGAGCTGCAGATTTTTCAAGCCCTCTTGCAGCTGCCTTAAGGCAAGGATGTGGCTGTGAGCAGCATTCTTGGGTGTATTGCTGTCCTTGCAGGTTTCTGGAGGGAGTGCTCACTCTCCTTCATTGGTGGGAGAGATCTGTAGTTTGTCAGATGGAAGTTTATTGCAAGAAACTCGGATTTTTTTCCTCTCCTCTACTTGGAAGTATATAGGATTAAGAATTTTTCTTTTCTTCCTTCCTTGTTTTCTCCCTTCCTTTCCCTTCCCTTTCCTTCCCTTCTCTCCACTCCCCTCACCTCTCCTTCCTTCCTTTCTTCTTCCTTCCTTCCTCCCTCCCTCCCTCTCTCTCTCCCTTTTTTTTTCCTCCCTCCCTTCCTCCCTCCCTCCCTACTTTCCTTTCCTTTTTTCTTTCCTCGACACCCAGCATGGGGTTTGAACTCATGACATCAAGATCAAGAGTGGCATGCTCTAGTGACTGAGCCAGGCAGGCGCCTCAGGATTCAGAATTTTTCTTTCCTTTTGAAGTTTGAATTTGCAAAAAGCAGTGTCTTGAAGTTGATCCTTAATTTTGTCTGGAACACAATAAATCCCTAGTATAATGGCTTCTGCCCAATACCTTAAAGAATTTCAGGAAAACCTTTTCTCCTGTGTAAGTCTGATTTGTCATGCCGAAGCATGCTCTTAGGGGTACAGAACTTTCAGTGTTCTCAACGGCGAAGATGGCAACGCTTTCTTGCCACCACGCCTTTGCCTGGGCCATTCCTTCTACCTGGAGCACCCTTCCTCTGTTCTCTGCGTGGAAAACTCCTAAGCATCTTTCAGGTATCGGCTCAAATGTCCCTTTCTGTAAGACTGGCCATGACTCGCTCCGAGTTGCTGCCCCTCCTTGGTCTGCCCAACCGGCCTGCATTGCTACTCATTTTATTTTTGTGTCCCCAGGGCCTAGCCTGGTGCATGGCACACGGTCACGATAGCAGCTACCGTGTATTGGGTCCTTACTGTATACCAGGCATTTTTTTAATCCTTGCAGTCTTCCTGCGTGTTTTGCGTACTCTTGTTATCCCCATGTAAAGATTAGCAAACAGCAGTCTCCTGGGGAACTCAAGTAATTTGTTGCTGGCAGAACAAGACTACCAGCTAGGTCTGGCAGCTCCTTGACGCTGTGCTCTCGGGCACTCAGAGTCGTGGGCACTGGACGCGCGCTGGGTGAGTTATGAATGAACAGGTGGCTGTCCGCTGACGGAAGCATTCGGGGGGCACTCTTGATGAGAGAAAGGACAGAGAGCATTCTAGGGCTTGGCTGAGCCTGGGAAGGCTGGGGTGTGTGTGTGGCGGGGGCAGGCTCAGCGCACACCCGGAGCCATGATGTGGACGGCAGGCAGACCTTGTCCCTCTATGTCTCTGTCTTGTGACTCAGCACCTGGCACCTGGGGAAGGCTGTTCTCGGGAAATGGTGGTGGCGCTCCAGTAGTGATGGCCTGTTCTCCTTTCTCCCCGCGCCCCCATCCTCCTTTCAGCCTCGGCTTTCATCATAGCCATGCTCCTGGCCAGCCTCAACAGCTGCTGCAACCCGTGGATCTACTTGCTCTTCACGGGCCATCTCTTCCACGAACTGGTACAGCGCTTCCTCTGCTGCTCCTCCAGCTACCTGAAGGGCAACCGTCCAGGAGAGACCAGCGTCAGCAAAAAGAGCAACTCATCCACCTTTGTCCTGAGCCACCACAGCTCCAGCCAGAGGAGCGGCTCGCAGCCATCCACAGTGTGACCGGGCTGGGCCAGGACTGCCTCCCATGGCTCGGGGTGTGCCGGCATAGACAGTCCGCCCCTTGGTGGCGGTGTGCGTGTATGTATAAGGTACCTTTCAGTTTGCACCCTTCCACACCTCGGGGTAGCTTGAGTGGGGTGGGAAATTCTGGCATGGGTTGGGGAAGGAGTCTCCACGGTGGAAATGTTGGGGTGACTCAGCCATCAGTCAGTCTCTGGATCTCCTCTGGCTTCCTATGGGGGTTTATACGCCCTGCCCCTACTGCTGCTCTCGTTGGTTGATGGGTTGGTTTTATTCTCCTGGACCTGTCATTTCTCTGCAGTATCTTTTTACTCCTTTATTCTGGGATCATGTGAAAGCTGGTAAGTATGGGATTGGTATGTGGAAGCGTACTGTTCGGAGCTCAGAATAAGGAGTAGGAGTGGGACCTCAGATGTGGAGGATGGTGCTAATATATTTCTGACTTTAGAGTTCTTTTACTTTTGCATGGAACCGTCCCAGCATCCTTGGCCACCAGCATGTCAGAAGGTGGCCCTAGGAACAGGGGATTCCCTTATGAAACCATTTGGCATTGGCAGCTGATGAAAAGTGGGGCTATAAATGTTTAAGAAGCTAATATTTATGTGAAATAGTCAGGAAAGAAAAAGAAACAGAAGGCATCCAGGTTGGAAAAGAAGAAGTAAAATTCTTGGCAGATGGTATGATTTTGTATGTAGATAATTCTAAGGAGTTTATGCCCGCATACAAACCCATTAGAACTAATAAATGAATTCGTCAAGGTTGCAGGGTGCAAAGTCAGTATGCAAAGGCCAGTGGGTATTTCTTTATACTAGCAACTCACAATATGAAAATGAAGTTAAGAAATAATCACATTTCTACTGGTATAAGAAAGAAAAAATAGGAATACATTTAACAAAAGAAGTACAAGACTTAGACCCTGACAACTACAAAATATCATTGAAAGAAACTGAAGAAACTCAGAGAAATGGAGAGACATCCTGTGTTCATGAATCAGAGACTTAAATATTATTAAGATGTTAGTACTGTCCAAAATGATCTACAGGCTTAAAGCAATTATCTTATCAAAATCCTCGTTGGCCTCTTTGCACAAATTGATGAGCTGATCCTAAAATTCACACAGAAATGCAAGGGACCCAGAATAGCCAAATGATCTTTTGGAAAGAACAGAGTTGATGGATTTACAATTCCTGGTTTTAAACTTCACTGCAAGGCTTCAGTAATCAAAGGAGTGTGGTACTGGCATAAGGATAGACATGTGGATCAATGGAGTAGACCAATGGGATAGAATGGAGAGTGCAGTTAAAAACCCTCCCATTCATGGCCAATTGATTTTTGACAAGTGTGGCAAAAGAATTCAGTAGGGGAGACAATCTGCTCAACAGACGGGACTGGGAAAACTGGTAATCCACCTGCAAAATGATGACATTGGTGAAGGGGATTAAGAGGAACAAACTTCCAGTTATAAAAGTAAGTCACAGTGATGAAAAGTACAGCACAGGGAATATAGCCAATGATATTGTAATAACTTTGTGTGTGATTACACTTACTGCGTGAGCATTGAATAATGTATGGGATTGTTGGAATTCTATCTTGTACACCTGAAACTAATAAAGCATTGTATGTCAACCATCCTTCAGTAAAAAAAGAATGAAGTTGGGTTCCTACCTCACACTGTGTATAAAAATTAACTCAAAATGCTTCAAGCCCTAAATGTAAGAGCTAAAACTATTAAACTCTTAGAAGAAAACACAGGCATAAATCTTTGTGACCTTGGATTAGGCAATGATTGCTCAGATATGCTACCCAAAAGCACAAGAAGAGGAAGAAAAATAGGTAAATTAACCTCATCATGAAATGGGGTACACAACCTTTGTGCTTCAAAGGACACTGTCAAAAAAGTGAAAAGACACCTCACAGAATGGAAGAAAACATTTGCAAATCAAATACTCCTGTCTAAAATATATCAAACACTCTTACCACTTAACAATAAAAAGACAAGCTGGTTTTTTTAAAGGGGCAATATATTTGAATAAACAAATAAATAGACATATGTTTATAGTCTCTCATAAAAATGGCCAGTAAGCCCATGAAAAGATGTCCAATATTATTATTCATTAGGAAAATGCATGTTCAAGCCACGGGGAAATGCCACTTCACACCCACGAAGATGGCCGTCCTCAAAGAGCTGGGCGCTAACAGGTGCGGGCAAGGATGTAGAGTCACTGGAGCTCTCCCGCATTGCTTGTGGGAATAGAAAATGGTCCAGCCTCTTGGAAAATACTTTGGCTGTGCCTCAAAAAGTTAAACATAGAATTACTATATGAGCCAGAAATGCCACTCCTGGGTATTTACTCAAGAGAAATGAAAGCATATGCAAGTACAAGAACGTGGACGTAAGTGTTCGTGACACCATCACTTGTAATAGCCCAAAGTGGAAATAACCCAGGTGTCTACCAGCAGATGAATGGATAAATATGGTCTCTCTGTACAGTGGCATGGTATCTGGCTATAAAAAGGAATGAAATCCCGGTACACGCTACAACACGGGTGACCCTTGAAAACGTGATGCCAGCTGGGAGAAGCCATTGCAGAAAGCCACATACCGTCTGGTTCCGTCTTTGTGACATGTCCAGAATAGGCGAATCTGGAGAGAAGTTTAGAGGACCGTGCTGGCCAGGGGCTGCAGGCTGGGCTGAATGGAGAGCGAATGAGAATAGATGCAGGGTTTTGAGGGGGGAGGTGATAGGGATTTTCTAGAATTAGTGATGACGGTAGGTGAGTTTTTAGAATATGCTAAAATTGCTGAATTGAATATTTAAAGGAAGTTAACAACAAAAAAATGTTTACCAGCTGGAAGGATGAATTCCTTAGACTCTCCCTGAGCTTCCGTTTGTCTCTGTGACTCACCATTTAGGAGGAATGGCTCCTCAGATTTTCTGCAAGAGATGGTGATCCCAGTTTGGCCGAAGGAGCCAGTGGTGATAATCCCCCCATCCTGCTCTAGTAACCCCCCATCCTGCACAAGTGATGTCTTGTGGTTGCAGACTGTTGTGTTTTACTGACAAGAGCAATAATTCATCAAGGGTCTCAAAGGTTTTACTTACCTGGTAAACAGGTTCTCAGGTGTCCTCTTAGGCTTGAGGAAGGATACAACCATGCCCAAGAACTACCTTTGGTTGTTAAGTACAGGATGTTCTAGATCGGAGGTTTTTCAGTGGAGACTGGCCAACTCATTGGCACTCTGGGGCACTTTTTAAAAAACTTCTATACATATTTTTTTGGACTGTGATCCAAAGAAGAGCATTTCCCCAAAGCCCACCCTACACACTGTCACTTTACACACTGTCCTCTTCTTCCTGCACACTGTGTTATGCACATACACGTACACATTTATGCACATAGTAGGAGGAGCTGGCGTGGTCTAGACACTCAGAGAGAAGTGAGCCATGTGCCAGAATGCCCGTATTCAGATTCTTACCAGTTAGTCCAAGATCTTCGGGACTAACCGGACACTGAAGATCCAGAGGCGGTGTTGCTGTGACATGTCCTGAAAGCGTGAATACCAGTGTGTCTCCGCTCTTCGGGAAGCTAACGGGATGCTGCCTGGGGGACTCTGTGGCCATGCTTGGGACCCCCGGGGCACTCTGGGTGCACCTGCGGCCATGGTGGGGTCTGTTGGCTTTTGAGCCTCCCTGCTCACCAACCAGAGATGCCCTTGCCTCTGCTCTTCCTGGGGAAGCTGCTACCCTAATGGCTAACAGAGGCCACTGGGGACTAAGGGGACAGTGAGTCACAGATTTTTTTCACTAGGGGCGCACCCTTCCTGAGCACCGTGGAGAACCACCCGTGGCATTTGATTTCAGCAGCACCCGTGGCTCTATACCCCTACCCTCCCAGTCTTGTGCTGGAGAGTATCTTCACCATCTCAGTCCTTGTCCAACTGAGCCTGGAAGCATGAGTGCGGGGTCCTGATCACTGTCTGGAGCCCAGGTCCCCTCCTTCCCCGGACCCCACGCCTGAGGTCTGTGTACCGTCTTCTCCCACAGTGTCAGGCGTGTTGACAAACCACATGTGTGGCTGGAAGTGCCAATCAATCGGAACATGTAAGTTTTTTTCTGGAACGTTTCATTGTTCCGGTGGTCAGAAGTGAAATGTGAACCCTTGAAAACCCCAAGCCTTATTTCTTTAGGTCCTGAAAAGAATAATCTGTCACACAATTTGTGCTCCTTTGGGGGTGAATTTGTGGGTTACAAAGGCAGGAGGCTGCCTTTTACCAAGATCCTGGCTTCATAGTCTTTAGCCTTTCTATTCAGTGGCAATGAAACACCACTAAATGCAAAATGTGAATTCCTTGATTTTGTTCTACTGTGGTGGTTTTTGTGGTAGCCTCGTGGACTGTGCCTGTCGGTGAATGATGTGGCCAATCCCAAAATGTCCGCTTCATCACCTGCTTTATAAAAGGCACACCGAGCAAACATTTTTTTTTCGTATGTTGCTTTGCCCTCTTTCTCCCTCCCTAAAACAGTGATCGTGTCTGGTGGCTTGTAGACTTGGATTCCCCCACGGGGCGGCAGAGTTTTCTGCCCCATTATGACAGAAGTACACCTGGGGTGTGGGGGGGCGGGGTGTGAGGGGCAGGGCTGGGGGGACCTGGTCCCATTGCCTTCGGTCACGATCTGTCAGAGTGCCATCAAAAGAGGCTCCAAGACCCAGGCACCGATCTCTTGGATATGACATGGCCACACCCACTGTGCCGCCGTCGAACTCTGGAGGTAATAGGATTCTAGACTGTCATCTCGAATGGACCTTAGCACATATTTCTTCCGGGGAGGTAAGAACCACAGATGGGTTCATGTTCGTTCCTAGGCTCCACGGACTCACATTTTGGCCATGCATTATGAGCACGTGTCCCTGGTGAGCCGAATGTAGCATGTGAGAGGGAGCAGAACTCCACCTCCCTCCTCCAGCCTATTCCCGATACGCCCCCAGGGTGCTGTTCTTCCCCCTACTTCTCCAGGAGATTCCCGGAAGAAACAGAACTCCTCAGACATACATGCATCTTAAATGTGTGCCCTTTCTCCAGTTCTGTGAACAGCAAGGGTAACTGAGCACCTGCTCTCATCTGCCCCTAGGGAAAGAGAGCGAGCTTCGAAAATTGGAGCTGTAGTCATATCAGGTTATGGGAAATGTCAAGGGGGTGAAAAATCTCGGCGTAACCCAAGATTCCAAGTCTGAAGCTGTTGACCTAATACCTTCCAGAGATGTTTGAAAGGGTGGCCCCTTCAAGGGGGATGTAAGTAATACTGAATTTAAGCCTTTTCAGTAGGAGGAGCCTGGGCTACTGAGTCTGAGAATGCGAAGAGCCCCAGCATAGGGCAAAGAGCGGTGGGCAGGAGCTGCTGTGCTCCAATGCTGGCCTGCTGGGTGCCTTTTGGCAAGTCTGCTGACCTCTCTGGGCTGTAACTTCCCCACCTGGAAAAAACTAAGGGATGACTGCTGAAGTGTTTAATAGCAAAAATGTGGATATCTGCAGCTTATTTTAAAATGCATAAAAAATAAGCTTGCATAAAGAAAGCTGAGTTTGGTGGATGGACAGAGCTGTGACAAAGCAGGAGCAGTAAAACGTTCATTGTCAGACCTAGATGGAGTGCACACAGGTGTTCACAGCAAACCCTTTTGCCTTTCCTCTGTGTTTGAAAATGGCATAATAAGATACTAGAAAAAGCAAAAACAGGTAACACTTTAGGGCTGAGATGGACATTAGGGATCATTTTATGGATGGTAAAATTGAAACAGAGACGCCAACTAGAGGAGAGACAAGACTGGAACCAAGGCTGACTGCGCCCTGTCTCCCAATCTGCTCTACCACACTGTCCCCCAAGCTCCTTGGGCTCATGGCCAGGCACCAGTGAGGTGATGCCTCTGAAAACCTGTTGTGGAACCATCATTTTATGAGACTTATATGGGTGTTACATGGGGGTAAAAAAAGGTCAAGTGGGATTGGGAGACCATGTCCTAAACAGTTTTCTTTACTGCAGGACTTGTCAGAGCCTTTGATGTCCTGATGTCTATTGAAAAATCTCTGAGAGAAAAATAGAGCATTTTCCAAACAAATTTAATCACAACAGCCACCCCCACCCTTTTTTCTAAGGACTAAGTTCTGAATAACACTCTTGGGAACAGTATCTCTAAAGAATGTAAGATTACTGTTTTTCTCCCCCACTGGGGTTAGGTGAGGAGAGGGCGGGGCATGCCCTTGTTATTGTTCTTTACATCTATAGTGAGCCCACAGATGCACAAATTGGACCTTATGCCCCCATCACATTTCTGAACGTTTAAGGGGTACATGTGCCAAGCAGGAGTGCCAGGGGCTTGGGGTCTGCTGAGCCAAAGGGGAGGTTCGGAGAGTTTTGAACCCAGGCTCTGCCTTTGGCGGTTCCAGCCCAAGGGCCATTTTCTTCTGTTGGTGATCACTGGCTGGCCCAGAACAAAAGAACCCAGTGGGAAGTAATCTCTTAAGGAGCACGGGGGAGCAGATACCCAGCAAATAAGAAGCCCAAGAGGAACCAGACTCCGTTTTAGTTCTTGAATTTGGCCAAGAGAAGGGCCGACCAACTTGCCCCGCTTGTTTCTCAGGGCAGCAAACTGTATTTTTGGAGCTCATGGAGACATACACAGACCTTATTGACGCACACAAAACAGCGTTCCCCAAATGCAGCCAAACCCCTTTATTGGAGCCACCCTCCTAATGCCAAGAGTCACTGGTAGCTTTCCCAGGCGGTGTGCATGGACAGGTTGACCCCGGGTGGGAACTGAGTGCTGGTTTGTGCTGTTACAGTACAGGTGAATGCAAAGATTTGCGGTAGCTGCCTCTTAGCAAATTCTCTTTTCTCCTGCCTGGTCACAGGGGCATCGAGGTGGGGTCGGGGGCAGACTGTTTCTGTGGCTGGGCTGTCTTTTCTTTTCATCTTGAGGGGAAATAGCAGTCCCTAAAGAGAAAGCGCTCACCGGCAGTTCCGCGAAGCAGAACCAGGGGGCCAGCCTGGACTGACTCGCCCTGCCCGGCCACCCCCAACGCCCCCACCTGGCTTTACACTTCCTTCCGCAGCATGACCTTGATGTTGCTGCAGATCTGGCCCAGGGCGGCAAAGAGAGGGTTGCAGAAGGTACGGATGCAGAGGGAGTAGATGTGACTGATGCACTGGATCTCGATCAGGTAGCTCTTAATGCACGGCACCACCGCCCAGATGTGGCAGAAGGAGATGCAGGCGAACAGGAAGCCCCAGAGCAGGGCCAGCGGGACCCCCAGCAGCGTGGACAGCAGGCGGTAGCACCAGTACTTGGAGACCGTGAAGGTGGTGTAGCTCACCTTCCACACGCCATCGAAGCTGTAGGTGCCCACGGGCTCTGCAATCACGTCCTCGAAATCCACCTGCGGGGGCGGGAAGGGCATTCTCAGTCGCAGCATCCACCCACTTCCTACCCTTTTGTGTGCCAGCATCAGAACGCTCTGGAAGGCTGGTTGCACCTGCCGGCGGGGCCCCACCGCTGGGGATGCTGAACCAGCACAGCAGGAGGGACACCTGACACTGCATTTCTGACAAGCTCCCAGGTGATGCTGGTGACACCTGGGAGCAGTGAGGCACAGAACTGCCCCCCAACTTATGGGGGGCTAACAGGCCCTGGGGGGGGGGTTGCATGATTTGCTTAATGCCCCAAGCAAGTTAGAGGCAGGCTTAGAGGCCTGGTTCTAAATTAATGTGATTTTGTGTTCCTGGAGAGTTAGTTGGATGGTCCTCGTCGGGCCTCCTAGGGCTAAGGAGAACTATCTAGCTAGGCTGGTCCCCGAAGGTGGCCAGGTGGAGGGCGGGGCGGGGACTGGAGAAGCATATTGGGCACAGCTAAGACTCCTGGGATGGACAGTGTGTGCCCTCGAGGATGATGCAGGTGCTTCCGGAAGGCCAAGTGCAAGCCCGGTGTGGCCAGAGTGAGGCGGGAGGGGCCCAGCCGGACAGTCACTGTGATGAGCAGTCTCCGAAGGCTTTTGTGCAGGGACTGGCTTGACTTCATCGGAGTTGATTTTTTTTTTTAATTGAGGTATAATTGACATATAACATTATATTAGCTTCAACATAATGATTTAGTATGCATATATTTGGGAAATGATCACCACACTAGGTGTAGTTAACGTCTGTCCCCACAGATCGACACACATTTGTGTGTGTGACGAGAACTTTCAGGATCTTCTCTCTTAGCATCTTTCATAGCTGTTGCCCGGTCTGTGAACTGCAGTCACCGTGCCGGAACTTAGGTCCTCATGAATTATTTATCTTATGAATGGAGGTTTGTTCCTTTTGACCCCCCTTTGCTCACCACCCACCCCCACCTCCGGCAATCACCCATCTGTTCTCTGCTCTCTGATCTGAATTTTGAGCAGCTGGCTGAGCCGGTGGAGGTTGGGAGAGAGAACGCAGGGAGGGATCCAGTGGGGACCCAGGGTAATATTCCGAATGGGACCTGCTGCGGGCTTGTTTGGGGTGATGGTGGTGGGTTAGAGAGGGGTGCACGGGTTGGAAGGCTATTTCAGGGTCTGGCATGTGGTGAAGTGAGGGCCATGCCCTCCTGGCTCGTACAGGTGTCTGGTGCCGAGTCAGGCCGAGCAGGCCCGCAGCAACCTCAGACTTTCCTCTCCCTGCTGCCCACCCCAGCCTGCCTTGCAGCTGGAAGGAGCACCGGTGCTCAGAGAATCCAGTTCACACATTCCGCTAAAATGGTGGCTGAGGCCCCATCGGGGAGGTGGGAAAAAATAATCAGTAAACTTGAAAAAAAAAAAAAAAAGATTACTTTCAGTCGAGTCATTTAACTAATCTTTCTTGAGTTGCTGTTATGCATTAAACACCATCATAGCTGCTTTCTTATATGCAGTGTCGTTAGCATCCCTAAGCCTTAGCTGTCCTGTCTGTGAAATGGGGACATGACCATCTTCCAGGCTCCTGGGCCAGTTGAATAGAAGCTGGTTGAAGGAAGGCTCAGACTCATCAGACCCAGGGTGGAGGGGTCGCCTGTGAGGCCTGGGTGGGCCGGAGCTCAAACATCAGTCTTCCAGGGGATCCTCTCATCTGGGCTCAGGATTACTATTCAAATTACTTTTCATTATAAAATGACAGAGCCACATTGCAGAAAATTCAGGAAATAGTAAAAAAACGAAAGCATCTCCAACTTGTATTTCTCTAGTACTAACAATGTCATTGCTTTGGTACTTTTCTTTCCAGGGTGACTTTTTTGTGGGGAGGGAGTGGACATAATCCTGTTGTACATCCAATGACAAGTCCTGATTTTGGCACATGAGTATATTCTGAGGTCCTGTGCCATGCCTCAGGTCCCCAGATCCTCCTGGAGACAGCAGAGGATGAATTCTCCCCCAGGGGCTGCTATATTCATGGACAGCAAAGTTGACGGACAGACTGGGATTTCAGGCTGCAGGTGATGTGAAAAGCTGACTCAAGGGAGTCAGTGGGACCTTCCAGGACCCCCTGTAAATCTCAGCCTCCAGCTGTCTCTGCTGGGGTTCAGCAGGGGTCATTTGACCTCTTAAAGGGGGGGGGGCTGGATGGAAGGGCAGGGCTGGAGGGAAGAATATAAATATGGTCCTCATCTCAGAAAGATGGTACTTATTCCTGGAGGGCTTCTGGGAGGTGGTGGCAGGCTGGGAATTTGGTGGACTGTGAGGTTTGGAGGCAGAGATGGAAAACTGGTGTGCTGGATATTTGGAAAAGGCGGCCCAAGATGGCTGAGAAGCATTTCGTGGCGTTGGAAAGGGCTGGTATCTTCTCTATTTGGTTTTTATGGGGCAAAAGTTCAGTTGTTATTTCTCGGGGGAGCTTTCAAATCTAAGAAGCTGGGGAGGAGAGGCTTGGGACGACCATTCCAGCCCTGACCTGGGCCCACCCATAATGGTTATTGAGGTTCAGTTAGGTCCCTAGGGCCTGGGTCCTGTCCACTGAGGCGTTCTGACCTCTGCAGCCTGTCCCTCCTCCATCAGGGCTGTGCCCCAGCCTGATACCTCTGAGCACCCAGGCTGGCTTCTGGAGCATGGTGGAGCCCCAGGAGCTTTGCCAGCAGAAGGAGATATTAGGGCAGAGATATGCCTCCCTGTTTTTGTCCCAGCAGGCATTTCCTCCTTCCTTCGTCTTCCCACTCAGTGCGTGTAGCCTCCCTGCCCTTCTTGGGGCTGTTCCTTAGGATGGTGCCTCCCCTACTCACAGGTGACCCAGCCCTGCCTCCTCACCTCACAGGAGGCAGACCACCCGGAGGTGGGAGCGAATCTAGCCCTCCTGATTCTAATCTAAGGTGTCCACACCACCCAGACAGCATCAGACCCCGAGGTGGTTACTGACTCTGCGGTGTCTGAGGTCTGGTCCTCACCCGCTGGAGAGACGTGCCCCAAGGCAGGGCTCCTGGCCCCTTCTTTCCAGCCACCCACCCTGCTCCTTAGTAGCCCAGCCCTCTTTGTTCACTGAGTCCCCTGTATTCTGCCTTTCAATACATGTGATTATTTGCGTCTGGCCTCTGAGAGGCGGCCGGGTGGAAGAGAGCCCGGTCTGAAGTCCCACCGCGGAGGCTGGAGTCCAGCGCGGCTGCGCACTGGCTCCGTAACCGTCAGCAAGCGGGCCGAGCTTTTCTGTGCCTCAGCTTCCAGGATTCATCTCGTAAAGTCTGAAGGAGGATTCAATAAGGTAAGACATCTAAATACTCAGAGCACCGCCTGGCACAGAATACCGGACTCATCACCGTTAGCTGCTGTTGTGGGTTGTTACAGAGTGTTCTCTTCAAGAGGACAGTCGAGCCCCAAAGGTGTTTTGGCGCACCAGTGCACGCGCTGCTCTGATGAGTGATTTTGGCAGGTGTCTTACAGCTCTGAGCTTCACCTGCTCATCTGTAAAATGGGCTTGCTATTTCTTACTACCTTGTTATGAGGAATAGAAATAATTAATCATCCATTTGTCCCCCTGACCATCTATTCACCCACCTATCCATCTCTCATCCAACCATCCAACCATCCGTCCGCCTATCCACCCTTCCACGCATTGATCCACGCGTCCACCCCTCCATCTATAGACATCCATGCATCCATCCATCCCCTCCTTCAAACCCGGAATTATTCAGCAACAGCTCTGCGCTAGGCAGACCACCTCGTGGGCAATGTACCTGGCACGTGCTAGGTGCTTAGTGACAGTGAGTATGTGTTCACTTGTTCTCAAGTTCCTACAAAAATATATCTCAGAAAATCTGTTGACACCCCAGATCCTAAATACAGCCATTCTGCGACTTCCCTGGTTGTGATTGTGTGCGTGTGCCCACATGCCTCTGCCTGTGCGGGTAAGATGGGTGCAGTCCTCTTTTCCCTGATTTTCTGTTTATGGTAATAATCTCACTCCCTGAGACCTCTCTGTTGTGTCTTTTAATGATTATTTCTTTGCAGAAGACATCGGTGCTGACGTTTGAATTATTCCCCGTAATTGCCTTTGGGCACTGTGCATGGGGGCGACTGCTCGTTTTCTGGGAATCAGAAAATGTGCTCTCTGGGGGGGTGGGCTGTGTGGGCGGGCCCAGCTGTTCCCCTCACTCAGGGTGAGCGTTGGGACAGCTTTGGGGAGGTATTTATAAGACCCGGCTCAGGGAGATCTTAGCCAGTCACGCCAGTGTATTAGAAGCACAGAGTGACTTCATTTCCGAATTCGTCTCTAAAGTGGAGGGAAGGCTTTTTCTGGGAGGGTGGTGGTGGGGGTGCTGGACCTATCAGCAGAGCCTCAGGGCTTGGTGTGCAATTGGAGGAAGGGTAGAGGATGAGAAGGGTGAGCGTGGCTGCCCATTGAGTCGGTGTCCCCTTCTCTGGCATATTTATTTTTGGAACAGTGAGAGAGCCAGCTGATTACTTGGAATGAGCCAGCGCAGCCCCCACAGGCTCCAAGAGGGTGGGGAAGGGTGCAGGACAGCAGGGGCGGGCTTTGCCGGAGGTTTCGGGGAAGGCCAGCAGCCATCCCCTGTCAAAATTACCTCCCACGATGCCAGTATGACTCAGTCCTTGGGCATGCTGGGCCCTGGACAATTCAGATAGAGTATCCGTGGGTGGGAAACAGCTCTAGGCAGGGGGATAGACATCTGGGGGCCGGTCTGCACTTGACCACTGAGTTGCTGTGTGATTTGGGTCATGGTGCTTTCCCTCTCTGGGCCTATGGGTTTTTTGTTTGTTTGTTTCTTTGTTTTTAAACTACCCCAAGAGGATTGGGCCAAGATGTCTACTGACTCAGAGTTCGATTTGAAGTCAGAACACCCAAGGGGGAGGCTTAGTTTTACTGGTCTTAGTTTTCTTGCTTAGTACCTTGCTACTTACAGGTTGGTTCAGAGCGGGTGCCCCTCTTCCCGACAAGGTATGGACAGCAGTTGAGAGTAAGCATTTAGAAATTGTCACAGAAATTTGAGCCAGTCATTGTATGTTTGGTAACGCTCCTAATAATAAAAATTGGGGTTTACGTTGTAGATGTTTATTCTTCATTTCGTTTCCCTAGTAATTCACCTCTATTGAATTTTACCAAAGTCTCTGTGTTCAACAAATTGAAATTATAATAATAAAACTGGCCCTTCACCCAGATAATTTGAGAAATGCTGGTCGATGTAGTAGGAAGCTGACATGACGTGATAGCTCTGAAACAGCTGAAAAATGGCAAACCTTCGCTTCTTGTTTTATGATTGGTAATCACGATAATAGAATTCTATATAATCTGGGGGAACCAAAGCAATGCTCTCTACTCAGCAGGGAGCCTGCTTCCCCTTCTCTCTCTGCCTGCCTCTCTGCCTACTTGTGATCTTTCTCTCTCTCTCTGTCAAATAAATAAATAAAAATCTTAAAAAAAAAAAAAAAAAGAAAAGAAAAGCTAGATGACTTAGGAACTAGGAGTCCCCATAACACTAGATTCTAAGTACCTCAGTGTGAGTTAGTCCAGTGTAGCCCTTCCAAGAGGTACCTGACAGGGGACCAGACATGTCCAAAAGGAGGAAACCACCAACATGGCATGAAAGGCAGGTTGGATGACCTTCCATACCCGGTCTCAGCCTGCCCCTTCTTCTTTCTCCCACAAATTCTCTTTTGGATGCCCTTAGTCTTATCATTCTTTGGCAGGCAGAGTAGCAGAGAGGTTTCCTCTGTGAGCCAACTCTGCCTTGCCAATGGTCCATAGCTTCCTGGAAGAGTGCTGGGCTCCCCTGGTAATGTCTGTCATGGACATAGGTCGGTGCAGGTGGGGGGGGGGGGTGGCAATACCCGTCTCTCAAGCTTGCCAATACCACTCAACGTCTTTCTCAATATTATGGCTTTTGCTTATTTCGTTCCCTCTTCTTCAAAAGCCTTATTCACATTTTAATTTTCTCCCCATTTTTTTATGCACCTGGGCTCCTGTCTCCCCATGGATCTGGCTCCTGGTTTTCCCAGACTAGAGTAAGGTCTTCCTCCCTTAAACCCCAGGACACTGCACCAGGTTGTCATTTATGGTGTTTAGCACCTTTCCCCAGATATTCTCATTATCTGAGTCTCATCCTCTCTGTTGGGTGGGACTCCCCCCTCCAGAGGAAGGACAGGTCAGTGTCATCTTTCCGCAATGGGGTATCCAGGTGGGTCCAAACCGGGGGCAGAGTCTGCCGAACTGGTGACTACCGGGTCCTTTGGCTGTTTCTTCGCCTGAGCTGATCGGCAAAGGGTGCGGTTTGCGGTTTGTGTGTTTTTCTGAGGGAGGAGGGTGTTTAGTGGCAAATGTAGGTTGGAGGTGGGACGGAAACCTGTAGGATGAGCGGGAGTCATGTCTGGGCTCCTGCTCTGTTTGACCTTGAGTGGCTACAGGGAGGAAGGTTAGAGCCTGAAGGTGAGGGGCCTGCGTGACACTTCGGGCTTGTGCACTCCTGCTCTAGGATCTGGGTGCCAAGGTGTGGGTTAGGGAGACAGTCCTGAGCCCTCTCAGAAAGAACTCAGAGGCCTTTGAGCTGAGGCTGTGGTCCTGCAGGAATGCCAGGGAAGAGGGCTGGGAGGTTTCCCAGGTGGGTCTGAAGGGAAGGCTGGAGAGCCCTGGGGACTGCTGCTGCAGCTTGGCGTCCCTCAGAGCCCGGCACGGGGCCTCGTGTGCAGTGGGCCTGTTATGCTCCTCACCATCTCCTCTGAGACAGCGCAGAACCTGGCACATAGTAGGCACTCAGAAACGATTCGTGGAATCCATACTCTGGGAGTGGTAGTGGTGGTCTGGGGCGGGGGCGGGGGCGGGGGGGGGGGGATGGGCTGTGCTCAGTTCTAATCTCCAGGAGCCTCCCTGTTGCGGGAGACCCAGCCCTGAACCTCGGGGACCGCAGTTCAAGTCTGGTGGGCTGCACAGGGCTCTTGCTCTGCCTTTGGCACTCATTTTCCAGCCCTGGTTCAAGGGCCATACCAGGCCTTCTTTGGGGAAGTTTAGGGAAGTTTTGACTAGAAAGTCAAAAGGGAGCACCTCTGGTCTTCTGGAGGGCAAATCCACAGACAACATGGGTCTCTCTCCTGCTCTGCGTCCTTGGCTTTTCTGTGTGAAACCTCAGCAGAGGCTGGCCGAGGGGACGGGTCTCCCTCTTTGCCACCCAGCATCTGTTGACGCCAGGACTCAGGCCAGAGAGGGAAAGGGATTTCCCTGGAGTCACACAGTGAGCCTGTGTCAGGGCTGGGAGCAGAACCTGGGTCTCTGTAGCTCGGTCTTATTCCAGCCTCTTCCTGTGTCTTGCATTCTAGCCCACAGAGCTAGGGCTGGTGAAACCACCCTAACAGGTCCCTCCTGAGCCTTCTTCTTGGCCTCTGCCTTGTTCTTTCTGTCTCTCTCACCCCTCGCTTCCTTCTCCCGCTGCCTCCCTCCGTCTTGTCTTTGCCCCAGCTGACTAAAAAAGCCGTGGTGTCCCAGGGTCCCGTTCACAAGCGGCCTGCCCAGCCAGCTCTCCTGTCTCTTTCTTCCTTTTCTATATCCTTTCACAAAACCATACACAAACCCCAAGTCTACTTCGACCTGTTTGTGCTGTTTATCTGACTCCATTCTATGATCCCCATTCTGAATTTCAAAACTTTTTCATTTCTCAGTTACTAAAAATAAAAGAAAGTCAAATAACCCCCAAACCAGGGAACATCCGGTAAATACACCAAACAATCATCTCTTCTCGACAAGATTATCTGCAAGGCTTTTGCTTAGCCATTGAGGGATGTTTCTGGGGTTCAGGAGAGACAGTTCTCAGCCCCCCGGGAGGCTGCCTAAGCTACTGCACCTGTGGGGCAGCTCCCAGCCCTCCCTCGGATTAGAGGGCCTCCCTCGGCCTGGGGCCGGCTCCCTCCGGGTCTGGTGGGGCCCAAGAGCCTCTCTACACTGGTTACCTGTTGTGGGTCTCTTTAGAAGCCACTTTCTCCCTTGGGGTCCTCTTCTCCACCCCCAGCAGTCGGCCAGGGACCTCCCAAGGGGCACCTGGCTGTAAGAGCTGGCCCGTGGCTGCGTGGCCCCGTCCTGCACACTCCTCCAAGCTCTAGCTCCACTCACACGGGCCACACCCTTGCTGTGTGCCAGCGACTGCATTAGGCACTTTCCAATCCCTTATTTCTTTTATTTCTCACATTATACTTTTGTTTTCGCAGCGCTGCTGAGAGTCCTGTACCTGGTGGAGGTAAATGAGGGTATGTTCCTTGTACAGAGGGAAACTCAGGTCCTGAAAAACTGGGTGGCTTGCCCAGGGTCATCACTTTGATGCGGAAGAGAGTAAATTTGAAACCAGGCCTTTGAAAGCCAAGTTCAGGACTCTTTCCTCCAGACCATGCTGCACAAACCACTGATGAATGCTATTTTACATTTATCTAGTCATTTCCTCCTTGTGGCACTTCTCACACTGGGCCGTAAGTGCCTTATTGCCCCACAAATGATACAAATAAATACAATAATAACATAGTATGAGCTGTGAAATGCCCTGAGGGAAGTTGGGTCATGGAGGAGGGTGTGCCTGACTGCCTGGAGCAGCTGAGGAAGGCTTCCCGGAGGAGGTGACCTTTGAGTTGGGTCTTGAAATCCAAGCAGGGCATTTACTGCAAGGGAGGAGAGGGAGACGGGGCTCCTGGTATAGACACAAGAGTACGTTCGGATAGCTGTGCCTGGCTATTGGCGTTGGAGCTGGAAGGTGGAAGAAGAAGGTTGGGTCCAGATTGTGTTGGGGCTTGAAAGCCATGGCGAGGAGTTAGAGTTTATGGGACCCGGGAGGTATCCCACCGAGCTGTGGGATACAAGGGCTGTGCTTCCGAGCAAGCGCGGAGCCACACTGTCTCTAATCCAGTGGCCACGAGCTTTGAGCACTTGACCTGTGAGTAGGGCAACAGAAGAATTCTCAATCTTGTTTAATTTTAATTCAAATGTAAAAAGCGATACTTCGTTCTGAGATGGGAAAATTTTTAAAAATATTGGGAACAATTTGGGCCTGTGACTTGATTTCAACTGTACATTTATGAGATCTTAAGACCGAACAAGGATTTCTGATCCACATGGAGGCTGAAGGGATGGACAGCCTACATGTAAGCCACATGCTGGATCTCAGAGATGGAAACAGACTCTACTAGTGCTTGATAATTGTTTTAGATCAGTTACAGGCTGAAGTGACTCTGTTTTGGAAATATTGGGTTAAACCACAAATATTATAAAAATTAATTTTACCTGTTTGTTTTTCCTCTTTGAAATTGTGGCTGCTAGAAAATGTGAAATGACTTTGGGGGATTGTATATTGGGTCGCATTGTATTTCTACTGGTCAGGGCTGATCTGTGCTTCTGATGCGTTTAGTAGGACCCAGGGGGCCCCAGGCACCTGCCCTCTTAACAGCCCTTCTAGAGACTCCCATGCTGGGGGTGGGGCACCCTGCTTCCAGGAATTCTGCTGAAAGATCCCTGTGGCTACCAGCTGCTGGGAGGAGGTCGGAGTGAGGGGTGTAGGCCTAGAGGCAGCCAGGCTGCTAGTGGCATCCAGATGCGGAAAGAGGCTGACTCAGGCAGTGGTGGGGGGGGGGAGACGCCCTAAAAGCTAGGTAACTGTCTGCTGAGAGCGTCGTTTCAGGAGCCCTCCCAGAGGCCTCTGCCCTGGTCTGACTGCAGGACCTGGGGTCAGGTGGGGAGCTGGCATGAGTGCCGGGCATGGCCCCCCACACCATGGGCAGTAGAACACGGGGCAGTGCTCTGGGGGAATTAAGGCCGACTGGAAGCCACCCTCTGGGGATTAACCCCTCACCCACTGCGGAGACCGCAGAAATAACCCCTGGCGCAGAAAAGAGCCCAAGTTGGCCACTCGTTTGTCTTCATCCTGGGATGAGGGCCAGGAGCTAATGGGAAGAGCTTCGGAGTAGTATGGAGGCACTTGCCTCTGACTCGCCTCTCCGCTCCAGGCAGCACCTGCGTCATGTATGTGCGGCTGAGGTTTTGCTCTTGTTTACGCTAAACTTTCTTTGGGGGTGTACATGCTGGCTTTTGAGGGACAATTTGGAGAAGAGGGAGGAACAGGGTTTTCATTGGGGAAGCCGGTCCTGGTTGTGCGTGGAGCAGAGCCCTCCCCGATCCCGTGCCCAGACACTCTGCAGATCCGACACCCTCCGGGCAGTGGTGCCCAGGCAGGCCCGCCGAGCCTACCTTCACGATGTCCTCATTAATGTTCTTAGGGTCTCGGTTCACCAGGTCGATCTCCTTACAGTGGATGTCCTTGACAATCTGGGCTTCCAGGTCTGTGTGCTCTTCGGCCATCATCTTGGAGCTGGGGGACTGCAAGGGGAGATCCGAGCCGTGTGGCCAGTGGGGCTGAAAAGACCTGGGGAAGGGACACAGTTCAGTGTCCCCAGACTTGTGTCCCTGCAGGCTAACCAGGCCCCACCCAGCATGCCAGCTGACAGCTGTCCCACATAACTTCAGCCTCCCTCTCGCTAAAGCCTCTGTGGCAGGCCTCCAAGCTAAAATTAAGACTGGAGCTCTGCTGAAAGGCCCAGCACTCCTTACAGGGGCTGCTGAGGGCGCCGGGCCTCACCCGAGAGAGAGCAGAGGCTTTGGCATCTGTGGGTCACAGGATGGCTGGGCTGTTGGTGCAGGTCCCGGAATTCGCCCGCTCTGGGCGGGGCGGAGGGGTTGGTCCCCAGCTCTGTCCCTTGAGGGCTGGGAGCTTCTGCACGCCTCGCCTCTCTGGCCCACCATGTTCCCACCTGGAGAATGGGGCCTCGCTAATAAGAGTCAGGGGCTCTGCCTGCCTTCCCGGAGAGGAGAAGATGAGTTCGCGTGTGGGAAGGGGCTTGAGGAATTGAAATGCTGTCTGGTAGAGATTCTCACTGGAGTGGTTAGTACCTGGCCCTGCCGTTTGGGGGCCGGGAGCAGGGCTGAGTCTTTGCCACTTCCATGGTTTCCCTGGGAGGGGAGTTGATGGACTGTGGGAGAAGACAGAGAAGCAGACCATTGATGGGGCTGCCCACCCCGGCCCCGCCTTCTTGATGCCACGTGGAGGGCACATGAAATCCTCGTTTATGCTGCCCTTTGCTCTGCCTCAAGTGACAGTTTATGGGGTGCCCAGGGGACCCAGACACTGCATGGGTGTCAGTGGGATGTTCCTCTCCAAGGTGTCTGCTCGGTTTCCCTGGGTCCTCGGGCATCACGCAAGGTCTCCGAGCAAGACTCTGGATCCCTAGGTGCCAGGGTCTCTGCACCCATTCACCCAGCCTCCCACTCATTCATTCAAGATTTGCTAACAGCAGGTGACAAACAGACCAATCAGGCCCTGCTCCTGCCCAGAGGAGCTCCTAATCTGTGGGGACAGACCCATTAAAAAATAAGTAATTATGATAGGGTGTGGCAAGTGTTACAGCTCAGAGATATTTTACAAAGAACTTGCCTTAAGAGGTCCACAGGAAGAAATAGCTTACTCCAAGGCCATCAGGGAAGGCTTCCTGGGGAGGTGTCTTTAGAGTTAGGTGTTGAAGGGCAAGCGGGAGGTCACTACCTAGGTAGAAAGACCATAGGTGTCAGGGGACTGGTGTGAACCAGGATGCTGTGAAGTGTGCAGTGTCCAGGGCAGGTTGTCTGATGTGAGTGAGGCAGGACATAAGGCTCAGCTTGGGCCTGGGTGGGAAGGATCCCAAATATCATATTAAAGAGTATGTTTGTTTTTTTTTTAAGATTTTATTTATTCAAGAAAGAGCACGAGCTGTGGTGGGTGGAGGAGGTACACAGGGAGAGAGGGAGAAGGGGCACAGGGAGAGAGCGAGGAGAAGGACAGGAAGAGGGGGGTAGAGGGGCACAGGAAAAGGGGCTTGATCCCAGGACCCTGAGACCATGACCTGAGCAGAAGGCAGATGCTTAACCATCTGCTTAACTGACTAAGCCCCCCAGGTACCCCCTAAAGAGTATGGATTTTACAGAGGTGTTGGGAAGCCATTGGAGACTTCAGCGCAGCAGAGGATCTATCGGGAAGATCACTGGTGGTTAGAGCGTGGGTGAATTTGAGGCAGGAAGACAGTAAAAAAAGCTCAAGGCAAAAAGCTGGGCTCTGTTAGTTATTTTGTTTGGCTACTATCTAATAAAATGCAAAATACTTGTGGCTGGTACAAGGTAGGGGCTTTCCCCCTTGTCTCACATAATACAAATAGATAGTTCAGAACTACCGTGGGAGCTTCATTATGCCATCAGTTTCCCAGACCGCCATCTTTCTGTTCTGCTATTCTTATAGCCACCTCATAGGCACAAGGGGGCTGCCACTCTTCCAGCCATCAGATGAAAGAGGAAAGGGGCAAGGGTGCACCAGGAAAAGGTATCTGCCACCTAAGTCAGCTCCATCAGAAAGCTTTCCCCGGAGTCCCTCTTGATGAGTTTTGTTTGTCATTGGCCATCCCTCTTGGCCAACGAAGCTAGGAAATGCAGATTTGTCACAGAGCACATTGGTAGCCCCACAGTGTCACGGGATAAATGGTAGGCAACTAGCAAACTCCATTCCTAACTCTCTTAGGACTTACCTGTTGGTTCTTTCCTTCACCCCCTGCCTGGGTCCCCAGGTCTTGGGACTCTTGACCTTCTCCTATGAAGAGTCGAGATGAAGAAAGCGTTGTTGTCTGTGTTCACATGGGATATGGCAGGGGTCTGAGTCTGAGCTTGAGTTTTGTCCACTGTGGGACCGGATGTGTCTGGTAAAGAGCTGGGGCAGTTGGGGCAGTCATAATTCACAAAGGATGGAGGAGGAGCTGCCTGGAGGAGGCTCATGGTACAGGAGAAGTCATGGTAACAGATAGTGATGACTGTGGACGATTGTGTTTTTTCAAAGATGGCCACATCTATGCTCTTATAGGAGGACTGACTCTCTTCCACTCGGTGGGGTCTGTGCTCTTCCCTTTTCATCTGGGCAGGGGCTTAGACAATTCTGACCTAGAGAACACAGCAGAACTGCTGCTGTGGGACTTTTGGGCCAGGCCATAGGAAGGATACAGCTTGCCTGCTCTCCACTCTCGGGACTCCTGCCTGGGAAATCAGCTGGGGGCCGAGGAAGCCCACAGGAGTCCATGTGGAGAGACTACATGCGAAGGGTCTAAGGCCCCCGGCTAGCAGCGGACGCTGGTTGTCTGACGGCAGTGGACGAGGCCAGTCCCTGGGCTTCAAGTCACCCCTAAACCTCCATAGCTTCCCCCAGATGTCGTGGGGCAGACACGCTGCTCTGCATCCTATCTCACTATTGAAACCACAGAGACCTCAAACATACCTTTTTGATGGCCCTGGACCTGAGGGTAGCTAGGTTACAGTCCCAGCGAGTGTGAACAGCAGGAACAACTGGTTTTGTTTGTCAAGGTTCCCTACACGCTGGTGCTTTGCGAAGGGACCCTCGGTGTGCCTGAGCTGTCCCATTGGTCCTGTGAAAGGGTGGCCGCCTCGAGGTGGTGGTCGATGCTGAGGAGGCTGTAGGGCAGCTAAAACACATTTTGGGTGTTGGAGGAAGGAGATGCTGTGGCCTGAGGTAATGAGGGAGTAATTTCTGAAGGCGGGGTTGCAGCGGGACCAGAAGGATGAGTGGAATCAGGCAGAGTGGGAAGAGCCATGTGCCAGTGGTGGAGAAAGAGCCGTCTCTCATTTCATTCTGATGATCCTGTTTCCAAAGGCGATAGAGTGGAAAGAGTCTTTAACTCAGGAACTGTTAGGAACTCGGGCCTGAGGTTTTCCCCTGGCCCCATCACTAGCCAGTTTCGTGACCTCGAGTCGGCGATTGACCGTCCCTGTTCCCACCTCTCCGCTGTGGATGACGATCCTCACCGGAGAGTCCATGCCTCACACACAGGAACTGCCCTAACAGGGCACCTCCGGGCCCATGAACCCATGGAGGAGACATTACGAGAACATGCTGGAAGATGAAGCTTTCGAGGCAGCCCTGGGGCGATGCTCCTGACACGGGAGCACAGTAAAGGAGGCAGAGTGACTTTCCGAAGCCCATTTTGTGCCTGGAGTTTTGTGGAGGACGCTGCGTTCTTATTTTAAAGGCATTTTGTTGTTGCTGTTCGGCTTGTTCAGGGAGAGAGGGAAAAATCTTTGAAAATGGGACGTGCAGGAAGACATAAATCTGTGGAGTGAGAAAAGGGGAAGTAATAGGAAAGATGATAGAGACCGACTCACCGGGAGAGTCATAGCACTACAGTCTGAAGACTCAATTAACTGTCAGACTGAAGGCTGCGCTAACCAGCACGATTTATCGCTTATGCAGAAGTCTCCAAGAGAGGTAAGGCGAGGATGCATAGAGAAGGAAACCTTTCTGTTTTTTTGTCAGAGTTTTAGATCTAGGCAGAGGGCCTTTATTTTCTGTTTGCTACTTGGCTTTTGAAGTCTGCATGTAGAAGACACATAATAGCGTTCCAGAGCTGGAAGAGATCCAGTTTCTGCATTTTATAGATGAAGAGTGTTGGTTGCTGGAGGGAAGGACTAAGGATTTGGAGACAGAGGAAGAAACTCCCCTATATAACGAAGATAAGGACACCATCCCCTCTTACCAGATTTTGGTACCTGATTCCTACCAGAGATTTTGGAGATTTTTAGAATGTTTTCCAAAAAAGGTGTTGTGATCTCAGGATACATTAATAAAGTTATACCATCCAGAACGATGGAGGTGACTTATCTGCTCAGCTCTGTGCTGGTCAGACTACAGTGAGAGCCTGGTACACCAGGGGTCCAGGCTCCAAGAGTGGTTTTGGGAAACTAGATCCTGTCTAAATAGGGTAAAAGATGGTACAAGATCTGGAAGTATGTCTCATGAGAAATAAAACAATGTCAAGTTGAAGGAGAGAAGATCGAAGGGGAAGAACAGAAGAACCTTACGCAAATCCATGAAAGCTTAAGGGATGAGATTTATTCTGAGTGGTTCCAAGGGCCTGTGAGTAAGCGACAGATTTCGTTCAACCCAGTGCCCGGCTCACTGTAGGCCTGTTGATGATGGTCACTGATGGGATTCCTGTCAAGAGTACGGGAAAGAATGGACTCTCATTTGTCCACAAGTCTACTAGGCTGCTTCAGGAAGGAGTGAGCTTCCCAAGGCTGGAATTGTTCAGACAGAGGGTGAAAGGGAGTGAGGGTTGGAAAAGTACAGGGAAAAGTAGGCATTGGGACCAGATAATAAATATTCTGGGCGGGACCAACTACATAATTTCCAGGAGCCAATGAAAAACAAAAATATGGGACCCCTTGCTGAAAATAATGATGAATTCCAAGATGGTGGCGGCAGAGAATTAAACTAAGCTTGTGGCATCTTCTAAGCCTCATGGGTTGCATGCCCATGAAATTGCCCCTGGTTTTGTTAGGGTCCGTAATCAAAGGAATGAGACTGATATGAAGTGAAGGTCAAGCAAAGCTTTATTTCATGCCAAGCATTGAGAATCAAACTGACCGGTCAGGGCTGTCTCTTACAAAGAGGAGACCCCTCTCAGCCTCACAGACTAACTTTTATAGAGCAAAGGCCATGTGGTTGGGCCTGGCTACACACAGGTGGCCAATGAGATTACAATACACAGAGAAAACTGCACAGTCATGCTAGGTCACACACGGGCGGCCAATTGAATTACAATTCACCCTACTAGATATTTGAACTAGCCTATTACCTTGGTCAGAACTAGAAAAGGCAGGGCCCACTCTCCTTGGTAGCTAGAGAGACAGTGTGCACACCCCACTGATTGGATGTCTCCACCTGGCCTGACCCGCCCTTGTATCTGGGCTTTGCAAGTAAGTTCCTCTGGGAGGGGCAGGGTCAATCTAAGTTCACTGCAGAAACACAAACTGACTCCCTCTAGCTAAGTCGGCCCTTACAGTTTGGGGCCCTGCAGGCCATATCGTCTCTGTCACAGAGATTCAGGTGTCTCTGTCACAGCGATTTGCGTTTGTAGCACAAAAGCAGCCACAGACCATATGCAAATCAAGGGGCATAGCTGTGTGTTGGTAAGACTTTATTTATAAAAACAAGTGGCGACCAGATTTGGGCCCACGGGCTGTAGTTTGCTAACTCTGCTGTAGGGCGCTGAGAGGCTCCCAAGAGTCACAGCAGGAAGGCGCCAGGACCGAGCCTCTGTCCACCGTTGACCCCCCACAGAGTTGCTCTCCTGCCTTCTTCTTCCACCCCAGGAAGACTGTACCTCTGCCTTGAGTCCCACACCTCACTGGGATTCCTTGAGTCCTGATCTCCCTTTCTGTCGGGGGATGAGAATAAGGAAATGGGCCCAAGTCTCCATATTCCCTGCTAGGCTCATTGCCAAACCAGGGAGACTGGCCCCTGGCATGCGTTGCTCAGGCGGTATCCGCTTTGCCTCCCAGGAGAGAGAAAAGGAGTGGAATGTTCGCCAGCCTCCAGTACCCACAGCAACACTGTTCACAAACCACACTGGAGCAGACTCTGGCGCAGGGGCTGTGTGTGTGCCTGTGGATGAGATTAGTGTTTGCTGGTTTTTTTCCAGACCCAGAGGAGGCCTTGCTCTCTGAGAACAGCATGAGCTCTGTGTTCGGCAGGACTTTGTTAATGCAGAGACCTGATGCCTGGAAGGGGTTCTGCAGGCGGCAGGCTGGCATCTCGGCTTCTCTTTGAGCTGACCCGGCAGGCACCCCGTCGATGTTCTCAAGACCAGGCGCCCTGCAGGTGATGTTTCTGTCTGAAGCCCTCCGTTGCGCTCACAGGGTCGGGGGGTAGGGTAGAGCGCACGCAGGCTCCGTTCTTCCCTGTGTGTCTCCTTCATCTCCCAGAGGGTCTCGGTCTGGTCTCTGCTTCAAAAAGGATGGACTCCAATTTACTTCTGCCTGAGCTGCAGAGGTGAACTGCTCGCAGCGTCCTGGTGACTCAGAGAAGGTCCCCACGGCGTCAGCAGTGCCTTGTTTGACAACAGGTGGACTTCAGCTCCTCTGTGTCCACGGAAGGTTTCCCGGGGCCATGCTTTCATTTCACACACACCGACCCAGTGCCGGTGTTGTTGCTGGGTTCAGCGGGTGGGAAGCAGAGATGAGCAGTGCGCTCTTCCAGCCCACACTTAACCGGCGTGTGGCACGCCGCAGGTGCTGGAGCTGGGAGGCCGGGGTGGCCAAGGAGGAACCGAGGAGGCTCCCCCCCCCCCCCCCCCCCCCCCCGCCCCGGGAGGAAGTCCCCATCCTGTCCCGGCAGAGGCACTCCAGCTCCAGCAGGTCCTGCACAGTGTGGTGAATTACAGGGAGGGGGTGGGGCGGGTCCTGGCCGTGGGTGTTGGGCTTCGCTTCTGGCTTCGCAGGACAACTGCAGGGAGCGAAGGCAGGGCAGCCGGAGCACATTTGGTTGACTTGTTTTTGCAGGGAAGGAATTCTTGCTTTCCTCCCCGGGCTTCATAAAGGAGGGCCACATTTAGGAATAACATTGTGTACGGGTTGAACTGTGTCCCCCTAAAAGATCAGCTGAAGTACTAACCCCCAGCCTTATTTAGAAAGAGGGTCTTTGTGGGAGATCCAATAAAGATGAACGCATTCATTAGGCTAGGCACTCATTCTGTATGACTGTGTCTTCATCCAAGGGGAGAATTTGGACCCAGACACAGACACACACACAGGGAGAACGTGATGTGAGGGCTGGAGGCAGACTGCCACCAACCAAGGTGCCGCCAGCCAAGGCAACCCCAGCTGATTCCAGGAGAACCACCTGGAATCATCACTCCTTCCCTACAGCCTTGGGAGGGAGTGTGGCTCTCCACACAGCTTGAGCTCAGACTTGTAGCCTCCAGGATGGCGAGGTGATAAATGTCTGTTCTGTAAGCCACTCGGTGTGTGATATGTCCTTACAGAAGCCTAGCAAACTGACACATGTGGGAAGGACCCCAACTTCTAACCACAATCCCTTCCTTGTGCCCCTGTACAAAGGACCACAGCCTATTGTAGAATCTGGCAAAAACTTCCCTTTTACGGTTCTGGAGGTCAGAGGTCCTAAAATCAGGGTCAGCAGGCCAGCATTTTTTTTTTTTTTTTAAGGCGGCTCTAGGGCAGAATTTACTTTCTTCCTTTTCCTGGCTCCTGGAGGCCACACATATTCATTGGTTTGTGGCCCACGTCTCCATCTTCAAAGTGCATCCCTTCAACCTCCGTTCCAAACCAGGGGCTGTGTTCCAGCTCTAGCCTTCCCTCTGCCCTCCTGGCCACCCCCAGCCCCATACTTCTGATCTCCAGGGATCTTTTCCTTCCTCCTGCCAGCATATGAGCTCCTAGATTCCTTTCGAGCCCACAGCATTGGGCTCTGTGGGAATTCTGGGACCCCACATGCCAGGGCAGTCTTTCCAGACAGCAGATGCTCATTGAGCAGAACCTTCTGGTCAGCCCAACACCCTTTAGCCCTCAGATGCTCCTTCCGTCCCTCTCTTTTTATATGCCTGTTATGCTTGCTGACGAAGAGCAGGTTGGGACTCCATAGAAGGAAGGACTTTCCAACAGCCAGAACTTTCTGGCAATTGAGTAGGGTAGGCTACTGAGTTGGCTCACAAGCAGAATGCAGAATCCTGTAGATCTTAAGATCACAAGCTTGTGTTTGTGAGTCAAGTTGACCCAAGAAGATCTATCAGCTACAAGTTGCATGACCCTGAGCCTTAATTTTCTCCCGTGAGAGTTAGGAATGATGATAATCATAGGCTGGAATGAGGACAAGGCCAAGGTCACAAACTGGCATGTCCTCCAGGTGAGCGGACAGAGCAGGCCAGCTGAAAGAAGCACAGGGCCTGGGTGATTGTCTCTCTTTTGACAAGAAACATACCCCTTTCCTTTTCACTGTAGGACCCCAGCAGGGCAAACACGAATGATGACACAAGGGGTGATTGGCCTCAGTGGGGACACAGTGTAGAGTGTTAGGGACCTTGGAAAGCTGGGATGGTGTGCCCTGCTGCCTCAGAGAGGACTGGTGTGTGCAAGCTTGGGGATGGTGCACAGTGGCCCAGCCCGTGTGAGGAGGGACTGAGCGGGCCTAATCTGGGGTCCAGTCCTCATGGCCTCTGAAAACCCCCAATGCCCAGGCCATACGACAGACTCATCAGGGCAGTACCTCTGGGTTCAAACCTGTTGTTGATCATTTTAAAACTCCTCCTCTCCTCTCAGTGAAAGGAGATACAGTGAGGAGGAGGTCAGGGCCAGGGGGTCCCCTGGAGATTAGGGCCCGGGAGAGAGACTGAGGAAGAGAAGGGATAGGTGTTGGGGCATGGGGGGGGGGGGGTGAGAGCCATCTGCTGGGGCAGCGTGACCCTTCCCCTTTATGATGCTTTTCATGCCCCAGTGTGCCTGTTGTCAGGGGCTTTGGAGGAAGGGGCTGAGTTCAGGAGCAGCTTGACATGGCCTAACATGACCGCTGTGGCTAAGAAGTGCAGCTGATGTACTGAGGGCTAGAGGCCAATATTCTTTTTTTTTTTCTCCAAAGATTTTATTTATTTATTTGATAGACAGAGATTACAAATAGGCAGAGAGGCAGACAGAGAGAGAGAGAGGAGGAAGCAGGCTCCCTGCTGAGCAGAGAGCCCGGATGTAGGGCTGGATCCCAGGACCTTGGAACTATGACCCGAGCCGAAGACAGAGGCTTTCACCCACTGAGCCACCCAGGCGCCCCCAGAGGCCAATATTCTTGAGCTGTTACTTAGTTGTGGTCAGTCTTTTACGGGAAACAGCACAAACTCCTTTTTCAGAACTCAGGCAAAAAAGAGTTACAGAAGGTCCACTTACAAAGAGAAAGGGGCTTTGCAGACTGGGGATTGGGAAGCCAGCCTTTGGGGGTCACGGGGTAAGTGACTGGTGTCAGGTTAGAGGTGCGGGTTAGCTGCTGAGGATCCAAAATGGAACATGAAGTCCCAACCACTGCCAGTCTGGTAAACTCTAGCTTACAATTCAACCCCAACTTAAAGGGGACAACGATACTGGAATGTGTAGGAAATGACTGTCAGGAGTTAAATGGTGTTAAAAAAAAAAAAAAAAAAGGTCCTCCATCATCCCAGGAAAAACCGTTGAGGAAGCTTCATTGAGATCACCAAGCCCTAGCAGGAGCCAGGATTCCGTGGTTGCCTTTATCTGCTGGGCTGGAGCCACAGCCAGGTGAATAAAAGCCATTTTTATTGAAATAGAACTTTCGTGATCTGTGATTGGTCTTTATTTTGCTCAGATACACGAGGTCTTTGTTTGGCTCAGCTATGTGAGGATATCAGTGTACTATTTCATTCTTATATGCTGGAGAGCTGGTGAGGAGTTGTAGAGAGAAGTTTCCATTTGTAGCTGACATGCATATTCCTGTCCTTCCTGTAGGCCTTCCTGTAGGAGGAATTAATCTCATGGGGGAGGGGGGAATAGGACGCCCTTTCGGCAGACCTTAATCTTATCCCCATTTAGTGAACCAGGCAAAGAGTGGTCTGGTGGGTTGGTTCGCTGGAGGCAAGGAAATTGGGGAAGAAGGAAGTGGCTGAAGTGCAGGAAAGGGGCAGTGGGGTGTGATTTATAATAATCAATAAATATTTGGTCTTTTTTCTTGTGTCTGGTACAGAGCTCCTAAAACCCTTGGCATTTCTTAAGTGATAAAGGTGTCCTTGGTTATGTCAATGAAGTGACTTTTGGAAAGCCCCTAGGTAAACCAAGGATGAGGACTGCTTGCAGGAGGCCCGGCCATGTCATTAGAGGGCTGAAATTTTCAGTACTGTGTCCCAACAGAGAATGCAGTCACCAATGGCCAATGATTTAATCATTCACACCTACATAATGAAGTCTCCATAAACCCCCCAAAGGCTGGGATTTGGAGAGCTTCTGGGCTGGTGAACACGCAGACGTGCTAGAAGGGGGCTTAGAAGTTCCACGCCCTTTCCCCACACCCATGCACCATGCATCTCTTCTATCTGGTGGATCCTGAGTTATATCCTTTGATAATAAACCGGTGGTCTGGTCATGTTCCTCTGAGTTCTGTGAACTGTTCAAGCAAATTAATCCAACCCAAGAACGGGGTCCTGGGGACCTCTGATCTATCGCTGGTTGGTGACAACCTGGACGTGTGATTGGCCTCTGAAGTGTGTGGGGGGGGACGGGGGGGGGTGGAAGTGGTCTCATGGGACCCCAGGTAGAGAGTGTCAGAAGTGGGTTGAACTGTAGGACACCAGTGGGTGTCAGAGAATTGCTTTGTGGTCTGGAGAAAATGCACACCCTGGAGGCAGGTATGGGGCATCTTGCCCTGGAGAGGTGCTGAGGAGAAAGTAGCTTTGGAGTGGGGGCAAGGGGACCAAAGGATGGGAGGGACAAAGCTTTCAAAGTGAGAGAGGAGGATGGAACCAGAAAAGGAGAGAATGCAGAAGGAAAAGCAGGAGCCTCCCAGGCTGCCCCAGGGCCGGCTTGGTGGAGTCGGGTGGGCTTATCTAAAGGGGTTGGAAGAGGACAATCTTTTCCTTTAATAAAATCAGGTTACCTGAGGAGTTATTGAGCATACAAGACCAAGGTTTCTGAGCATATGTTCTGAAAAATTAACTGTAACAGCTCCTCTAGAGACCAAAAGGGAGTTTTAGAAGAAATTGATTCATGAGAAATGAATAAGAACTGGGAATAAGTTGTTCCATGAATTAAACTTTTTGGATAAGAGTGCCTGGCCCCCAGTAGGGGCTCTATAGGTATTTGGGAGGTAATTCCACTCTGATTCATGTTTGGAAAGAACATAAGAGCAGAGATGCTAAGCCAGTAAATTCTGCGGATGGAGGATGATGGAAAGAGTTTGTGCTTTGTTACATATGTTCATGTGAACTCTACAGGCTTAAGACCGGGTATCTGTGGGCTTGCTTCACGATTGTGAATGTGGGTCCAATTCCAATCAGGTTGAATGTCTGCTCTAGCAGGAGGGAAGCGGCTGATAGATAATCAAGGCTTTGCTTGCATTGAGCTGTCTGGAAGCTCTCAGGGGTGGCTATTTTTACGCACATATCATGAGTCAAGTCAAAGCCAAGTCAAGAAATACACATGGCTTTCAGCTGGATTCTGAGTGTGGAGGTCCCCCTTTATCCACGGGTCTGCCTTCTGTAGTTTTGGCTACCAGCAGTCAGCCAGGGTGGGACACAGAGGGTCCTCCTTTTGAGGCACGGTCGGAACAGTGGTACATGACAGTACGTCCCAACACCTACATCACCCGCCTCACCGAGCCTTATCATGTCAGCATCTTACCTCCTATCACCACCAGAAGGGTGAATACAGTGTAATAAGATATTTTGAGAGACCACAATCATACAACCTTTATTACAGCATATTGTTAAAATCGCTCTATTTTATTACTATTTTTAACCCCTTACTGTGCCTAACTTATAAATTAAACTCTCTCATATCTATGTATCGCTATCTATCTCTATCTGGCATACTACTATCTGAGGTCTCAGGCACCCCTGGGGGTCTTGGAATGTATCCACCTCGGATAAGGGGTGACTACTGTACTTTTGAATTGACATTCAAGGCCGTTATACTTCTATTTAACACAGAAAATCTTGAGATGCATGTTTTTGAGAAGATGAGATGTAAATTGGGCTGTATAAATTCAGAATCATCTGCTGTATACCTAGTGTGACCTTGAGCAAATGAATTAATCTCACCATGTCTCAGCTTCCTCCTCTGGAAAATGGGGTAATTATGTTTCCTAACTCCTGAAATTAAGTGAGTAAACACAGGAATTAATGCAAGGGAGGTACAACAGCACTCAACCCGTGGTGAAGGCTTGGTATTTGAGTTGTTGTTGGTAATCAGTGGTATAATGTTTATTCAAATAGAGGAAGGGATAACATGTGTTAGTTTCTTGGGTTGAACCTGTGGACTCTGAGGATTACACACCAGGCACTGTGCTAGGCACATCGGATCCATTCTCGTTGGATCTCCTGCGTGGAACTCTCAGAAAATGGTGGGAGCTGCTGAGGTTCGGCGAGGTGCAACATCACGCCCAGGGTCACACTGTTGGGTCCATGGTCAAAGGAGTGAGACTGATACAAAGTGAAGGTCAAGCAAAGCTTTATTTTGCGCCAAGCATCGAGAATCAAACTGACTAGCGAGGGCCGTCTCTTGCAAAGAGGTGACCTCTCTCTGCCTTACAGACTAGCTTTTAAGGGCAAAGGCCATGTGGTTGGGCCTGGCCACACACAGGTGGCCAATGAGATTATAACACAGAGAAAGCTTCACAGTCTTGCTAGGTCACACTTAAGTGACCAATTGAACTACAATTTACCCTATAGTAGGTATTTGAACTAGCCTATCACCTTGGTCAGAATTGGCGCCCAGAGGGCACCCAAAGGGCGGGGCCAATACTCCTAGGTAGCTAGGGAGACTGTATGCACCCCCATTGATTAAATGCCTCCACTTGGCCGGACCCACCCTTGTATTTGGGCTTTGTTACCTGGGGCTGGTTTCCAGGACTTGTTTTTAAGTAAGTTCCCCGGGGTGCTGGGGGTGGGGTGGGGGGGTGGGGGGGTGACGGGGGGGGGGGTGGGGTCAGGACGGAGCTGCTCGGGCTAAATAGGCCCTTACAACACAGCTGCTAAGCAGTGGTGCTGAGATTGGATCTCAGTGATGCCAAAGATTTCCCTTGGGCCACAGGATGGCTCTGAAAGAGAAAGAGAAGACCTGTGGTTTGCAGCCAATATGGTCTCTTGCTGGGGTGCCTGGGTGGCTCAGTTGGTTAAATATCTGGCTCTTGATTTTGGCTTGGGTCACGATCTTGGGGTCGTGAGATCAAGCCCTGCATTGATATTGTCTCTCTTCCCTATCTATCCCTCTGCTCCACCCCCATCCCCTCTCTCTCTCAAATAAAGAAATAAAACCTTTAAAAAAAGGAAAGATGATCATTTGGTGAGGGAGTGGGGACCAGCCTTTGCAGGAAGGCTACATATGGATTCTGGCTGCTACTTTTGCAAGGGGACTAGAGAATCCTTTTGGAGTGAGAGATCAGAGATCCTGGGTCTTCTTGTGTGAGCACTCTTTGGACTTTCACCTCAGGGTCAGTCCCTCCTGGGGCTGCAGCTGGGAGGAGAGGTCCTGGGGTGAGGTCCTGCTGGATGCAGCTGAAGACCACGTGGTCAGCAGCACAAGAGGTGGGAAGCTGTGTCCCAATGACCTGAGCTGTGCACAGGGCTTGGTGGGCGAGCCTGAGGCTAGGGAGGGCCCAAGGGCAAAGTAGCATCAGGGGCCAGCAGGCGACCAGAACTTGAAACAACCGTAACAACAATCAGATCCTGCGGAGCCCCTATAACATTTGATGTTAACATTGAGCAAACATTTTTGGACATTTTTTTTTGGTTGATGGTAACATTTTTTTGGACACAGGTGAGATTTCCTCTGGGGGTTGCCGGAAATGTAGGGATGGAAGGGGATAGTGCTGGCATCCAGAAGCCCAGGCAATATCAGGGTCAACCTGGTAGAAAGTGGAAAAGCCCGCCTTATTTAAATTCAGCCCACAGTTCTCTCTCCCATTCGAGTTGACAGTAACTCCATTTGGCAGGGCTGTGAACTCAGAGGGAAGTGTTGATCCACGCAGGGCAGGGGTGAGCGCCAAGGCAGGGTCACAGTCTGGGGTGTGGGGATCAGGTGCGTTGCTTCCTCAGGAAGTGGGGGCAGGGCTTTGGCAGTGGCCTGGAAGCTGAGGCTCAGCCCTCTGGGCTGGGCATCTTCTCTCTTCCTCCCGGAGTGTGGGGAGTGGAATGAACATCCGGCGGGAAAGTCAGTAGGGCTAAAGTTCACAAACCTTGTTTCAGATGATGGCAGTCAATCACCCTGGGCACAATTCTTTGACAGGAAAGAGTTCCATTCCCCAGGACCAACCCTCCGGAGCAGGTGCAGGTGCAGCCCTGGGGACCCTCCCCAAGCACACAGGAAGACCACTGGGAGCAGGGACCTGTTCCTGGTTGAGAACATGGCGACATCTTCAAGGCATTAATGAATCAGCCTTCAGGAACCTCAGAGAAGCAGCGTCAGTACCAGCCGAGTCTTGGGAACCTCACTGCGCAGGTGAGAATGGCGAACTGGAGAAATGATGTGTTATGGAAAGGAAATGGTGTGTTCTTGGCTGGAATGGTAAAAGCAAGTAGCGGTAGTGGTAAGACCCCCACCAGCCCAAGACTCTCCCAGTCCTCCTGGGAGATGCACCATTTGCGTTTCTATGAATCTGGAGTCCAGGGGCCTTGAAGGTCAACCCGGACACCAAACCAGGTGTGCAGGGATGGGGCAGAGCTAGAGAGGATGGGAGAGCGCCTGCAGGGGGCTGGTTTCTGCAAGAGCTGGATGAGCAGGGGGCCTTCTGGGGTTGCTTTGTTTTCTCTCCGACCGCTACCTTCAGAAGGCTTGGCTGGGCACCCCGCCTCTCTTGTTGACATCCAGGGCAGAGACTCCTGCCTCAGGTTCTCTTGGGGGAATTTGCCTACTGGGGTGCTGGGGAGAGGACGCATAGGTGGGTGGTGGGTCCTTGGGTGTGTCCCCGTGTAAACATTCCTCGTGCAGAACGTATGTGACACCAGTATTTCTCGTACTTCTGTGGGCATGAACCTCAGCAGACGTTGGCTCTTGTTAACATGCAGACTCTGCAGGTCCGGTGGGGGGGAGCTGAGACTACTTCTGACAGACTCCCAGGTGATGCCGTGTCCCATCTGGGGACCCCACTGTGGGCAGCAACATGTCATGCCTCAATTAAAAAAACAAAAACAAAAAGAAAGCCCAGTATAAATGCCACTTTAATTTTATTTCTAATGTGAAGCTTGTCTCCTCTGCTCAGTCGAGGTTGACCCTGGCTGGGAACCAGAGTGGGGAAGGGGATATGGTCTGGCTCTTCAGTGCACTGCTTCCCTTTCACCCCATCACCAACTCCCCGGAAGTGAGGACGGGCTGTTGGGGCAAAGCTCCAAAGGCCTTTGTACAAAGCTAGTGCTATCTGTAGCTGACCCTTCTGGGCGGACAGATGGCAGACACGGCAACCCACTCTCTCTCTGGAGAATGCTTTGAAGGGGCCTCTGCTCTTGCCTCCCCAGCTCTCCCCTCTGCCTGATCTTGGGTCCTGCCCCTGGCACACACCCCCAGGGCTCTGAAGCAGGCTGCCCTCCAGAATCTCCTTGGTGCCGGGGGTTGTGCAGTCATCCCAAGTGAGTGTCTTAGTGTTGGCGGCCGTAACAAAACTCCAAATACTGAGTAGCTTAAACAACAGACATTTATCTTTCACAGTCTTGGAGGCTGGAAGTCCAAGATCGAGGTGCAGGTGGATATGGTGTCAGGTGAGGGCTGCCTTCCTGGCTTGCGGACGGACGCCTTCATGCAGTGTCCTCACGTGGCAGAGAGTGAGCTGTCTGGAGTCATGCCTTATGACCTCATTTAACCTTTACTACTTCCTTGGCCCACAGTATCACACTCGGGAGTGAGGGCTTCAGCATCTGAATGGGGGGTTGGGTAGGAGCAACTCTGTCCAAAGCCCTGGGCCCACCCTCCAGGCAGACAGGTTCTTGCTCTGCTACTCCAGGCTGCTCCTGGGAGCCGCCCACCACAGGCTTCTCTGGGGGGCCAAGGCGAGTCCTATGTTTGCATACCCCTCCAATTCTTGGGACCTCCAGGGCATCTAGTCTGTTGCTCCTAGGAACTCCATGAATGGTTACGGTGGCCTTTGAGATTCTGCAGCTCAGCCGAGATCCAGCCAAGTAGGGGATGCCTATGTCTTCATCTTGCAAGCCTTCCCCGTTCCACCCAAAATGCTCTCCTGGGCTTCCCCACACTTGGTTTGAGAGGCCCAGGAAGAACTCCCTATTTCCTTACCCATGGGGAAATGCCTTGGTACGGGCAGCAAATTCCCCCCTAAAATTTTCACCCTTCCCTTCGATAAGTAGTGGTGGGTGATGAGTTTGAAAAATATCCTATCGGTGTACCTTTTAATAAATAAGCCCTTGCACAGTACCTGGGAAAGCCAGAAGTTTTTCTAGGAATTTGACTCATAATACTGTATTGAATTCTTACAGGAATCCTGACAGATAGAAATGATTATTAGCCTTATTTTACAGATGAGACAATCAAGGCACAGAGAGGTTAGTTAACCTGTTGAAAGTCACACAGCTCGTATATGGCAGAGCTAGGAGCTGAATCCCATCAGTAGGCTCAGAGTCAGAGTCTCTGTAACCACTGCTCCTCCTGCCTCCCAGTGGCTAAGAAGGAGGTGTCTGCATCTCGCTCACAAGGGAGGAAATGAGGATCAAGGGAAGAAATGACTTCGCTGAGTTCTCACAGCCCAGATTCTACCTTGAGGTTCATGATTCCCAAGTCTGGTGCTCTTCCCGTGGGGAGATCGCTTGTGTCCTTTCTGCCACTTGAGATTTCAGAAACTTCCAAGCTCAACAAGACAGAACAGAACTAACCACTCTCAAGGTGACTGCAAACTTGCTGTCCTTGACAATGGAGGCTTCTGGAATGTCTTGGGTGGGCTTCTCAAAGAACCAGCCCGAATTCCCCACAGCTCTGTTGGGGCCTGATACAAAGACAGCCAGGGAGGGCTTTGTCCCACAGGCACTCCTCCAGAACTTTTGTCAGAGTGCGCGTTTTTAGAAGCCTGGAGCTCCCAGGCCACCTTAGTCGCCATCTTTCCTGTGCCCCTTGCTACCTGCCCCCCCACAGCCCGAGACGCACACACCCACACCCTCAGGCTTGACACTTGTTACGAGGACTCTAGCTCCCCAGAGTCTCAGAGCCACAAACACCCGTGGGCCATGCTGTCCTCTCTGACAGCTGCCCCATTCATAACAACCGCGCCAGCCTGCTAACAATTCAAATTAAAGCCGCAGTCCAGCTGGTGGTCAATTCAGCTCTGTTGACCATTTTAAATGACAATGAGATGGGCTGGTTGACAAAACCCACTGAAGCATTAGCCCAGCTGCTAAAGGTTTTATGTCTTCGACACCTGCTAGATGCTCTGTAAATATTTGTTGAGCTAAGGGGCGAATCAGCTATCCAAGGAGAGTAACAGAGGATTCCAGAAGATGCTAAAGCCTCCCTCAAGGAACTAATTCCCCGCAGTGGATCCCAGGCTTCATGCTGGCCACTGGGGCTCAGGGTGCGGGCCCAGACACCTCACCCACCCCAGAGGGCACTGCAGCCACTGCATGAGATCATTTAATTCAGACTGTATTCATAAATGTGTGACAAGAATCTGCCAGTGTGCGACAGAGCCTCAAAAGCCTGCCCTCATCATCCGGCTCGTCCGATTTATGTCAGCTGGCTCTGCCCATGGGAGCTTTGTGACATATCCTCCGGCCCCCAGAACCACAGCTTTGGCCGTCCAGAGCTCTCCCCGTGAACTTCCAGGTGGCTGGTGTCCAGAGCACCAGCTTGTCCGTCTGGCTCTTGCGGGCTACATGTCCCACCCCTGCTCCCACAGGATACTCAATCCCTCGCCCCCTCAGTGTCCACACCCTCCAAGCCACTAACACTGCTCACTCATGATTCCAATGACTACAACCAAGTTGTTGGTGCAGTTGCAAGAAAGGCTTCTTCTCGAAGCCCACGCCTTCCTCCCATCTGCTCCGTCCTTTGCTCATTTCACTTCCCTTCTGGGAGCAAAAGGATGCATTTGCTTCCTGGTTTTCACACAGACTCTTTGTCCCCTTCTGCCTGGAGCACTTCTTTAAGGTCCGGCAATTACCAAGATTTCCAGACTAGTGGTTCCTAAGGTGTGGTCCAGAGACCAGCCCCACCTGGAGGACTTGTGTCCCCCGCCCTCTGCCCCCTGGCAAGGTCTTGGGCCCTACCCAGACCCCTTCCCAGCGAACTCTCGAACTCTCGGTGGGGCCCAGCAATCCTTGTTTTAATGCCCCACCCCCATTGTGATGCATGCTCAAGTTTGGGAATCTCTGGTCAAGAAGATCAGTGTTCTTTCCCTTGGGAGGGGATTTCGTCTCCCCGTTATGAAGGTTTCAAAGGGGAGCTGGGCTTTTGAGGAGGCAACTTGGCTTCTGCCTGTAACATCCCAGTCTAGTCAACAGAACATGGGCTCTGGAGTCATCAGGCTGGGTTCTGCCACCTGCCATTTACAAGCTGTGCAACCCTGGGGAGGACGGTTCACCTCTCTGAGCTTCAGTTTCCTCCTTAAATGATATTCCCTGTTCTATCTCCTCCCGGGGTTCTTGGGAATCTCAGAGGAGATCCAAAACTCAGACACCCTTTATTTACTGTAAACCCTGGGCAAGTGTGGGGTTATCTCATGATTTTCAGGTTTCCTCCCCAGTGGGGGCTCCAGTGGCCTCTCTTCTTCCCTCAGCCAGAAAGCTCCGTGTGTTGAAAGCTCAGGTCTCCTATTGGCCAGAATGGTATGGGGAGAGGGATGCAGGACCTATTGGGAAACTGGGTTTGAAGACAGAAGCACATGGAGAGTAAGAAGTGCTGGCCAGCTAGTACCCTGTGTATTTGACTGCCGATAAGGCATTTTCTGCTCTCACCTCTGGCTCCTTAGGCAGCAACCCACCCCCACTCACACCTTCCTAGAACCCCAGGCTGCTGGGAGAAGAAGAGGGATGCACGAATCTTTCCATGTATGATCTGATACCCCTCAGCTTTACAGAGTGGGAGGGAGGGAGAAAGAGTAAGAGAGAGAGAGGGAGGGAGGGAGAGGGAATGAGAACACTGCCCAAAGTCCTTAAATGGGAAGCTGAGGCTGAAAATCACCCATTCCCCACTCTCCTACTTTTCATCATTCTGAATTGTTCTTATTCTTGCCCTACAAATAGAAATGTACTACAATTGTAACTGTATACAGTTTTCTTTTTGCACTAGGTGTATTAAAAACATTTTCTAAGTTCTTACATAATCCTCATCATTGTCATCTCAGATGGCTCCCAAATACTCCATTAGCTGGACGGATTATAATTTGTTGGACCAATTCCATACTGTGGACATTTGGATTGTTTTTAAAACTGTTTTTTGTGGTGCACCATTAAGTTATGCTGTGGTGCCACCTGTGGACGCCGGGCTTCTGGATTCTTTTAGAAGGATTTCTATGGAGTGTGATCATTGGGTCATAGAGCATCAATAATTTCATGGCTCAAACATTTCCAAATTGCTTCCCCAAATACTCTGCCACTAGCAATATTTGAATGTACCAGTTTCCCTGCAACCTTGCTATCATTGAGCATCATTATTATTTATTATTTGTGCTAATGGAATAGGTATCATGTGGCACATCACGGTTTCTGCTTACATTTCTTTGGTAATTGGTGATACCAAACTTTTTTTTTAAGTGCTATTTTATTATTTCTGTTCTCTCCTGGGGAATTTTGCTCCTTATGGCTTTTCCACATTCAACTTCACATTTTAATGATTTGTTGCAGCTCTTTACATAGATATGAACTCTCAGATATGTTTGTTTGCTTGTTGGTGGTTAATCTCTTTTCCCCAGCTCAACCTGTAATCATGTAACTTTAGCGCCTCTAACTTAACAGTGCTTGATAAATTCAGAGTGTTGCCAGAGGCTGAGTCCTTGGAATACTGGAAGTTTAATTTGCAATAAAATGAATTGGCTTAAGATTCCATCTGCGGTCTAGGCAGGAGTGGATTTCTGAGTGCCTTATGTCTGTAGCCTGGTGCCAAGTGCTCAGTTTGGCATTCTCCCTCTCTTACCCCACTTACCCCCTTTCCTGTCAGTTCTTTAGCTCTAACTATTTAGCTGAAGGGGAACCCAAGTAGGCATCCCTCAAGTGGACACTCAGCTTTGTTGTGGCCAATAGTCGTTGCAAAAGAAATGACCTTGGGGATCTGATTCCCTTCATAACCTACTGGGACATTCTCACCATTCCCCAAGGTATTCCTCCCAGGTTCCCTGGGCTCCAGGTAAGGCTGCCTCTGCCTACTCAGTTGTCAGTTTGGCCAAGGAGCCTGTTGAGTCAGGCAGACAACAACTCATAGTGGGTGGCTGTCACTGCAATCACTCTCTGACTTGTGCCTCTTGTCAGCTTGTTGATTTCCTCTTCCACCAGTGCGTGGTCACCTGGGCACCTCTTTCCTTCTTTGAGGTTCTGCTGGAGTAGAAGTAGCACTGGACTTAGAGTCCACAGCCTGGCTGTGAGACCTATCTGCCCTTATTAGCAGTGTAACTTGAGAAGGTCACCGAAGACTTCCTTAGCATCTCATCTCAAGCATTTGGATAATAACCAAGTCATCAAATGTTCAGGCTGAAGGATTTTCTGCGCATTATTTCACTGAAATCACAAAATAACCCTGTGAACTGGTTTTATTCATTACCCATTTTTCAGTGGAGGTGACTCAGTTTCAGGGAGATGAAGAAAAGCAATCTGAACAGTGGTGTTTGTACAAATTGGCTGAACACTGGCTCCAACGTACATCGCATGTGACTACTTTTTACACCAACATCCCAGAGCAATTCATAGAATGTAACCATCCTAATCATTAATTATGGGCAATTTGATAACTGCCACATCTTTAATTTGCATGTTAGTCGAGGACTTTATCAGAAGCAGGGGGACTGGGGCGCCTGAGTGGCTCAGTGGGTTAAGCCTCTGCCTTCGGCTCAGGTCATGATCTCAGGGTCCTGGGATTGAGCCCCGCATCCGGCTCTCCACTCAGTGGGGAGCCTGCTTCTCTCTCTCTCTCTGCCTACCTCTCTGCCTACTTGTGATCTCTGTCTGGTCTGTCTGTCAAATAAGTAAATAAAATCTTTAAAAAAAAAAAAAAAAGAAGCAGGGGGACTTCGTGGGCTCACATGCTGGGAAGGGATACAGGGTAGCTTGTAGGAACCAAGGCCTCAGGGACCAGAGCAGGGTTTGGATACCACAAGGATACTCTCTCTATCTCACTCCCATCTCTCAGGTCTCTGCCTATTTTCCCACCGCTCCCTATTTTCCCACTGCTAATAGGCTTTCTCCATGGAACAGGAAAGATGGGGGCTGAGCCTTAGTTTCAAGTTCATCTGGCACCAACAGCCCAGAGGCAGGGTTCTTTCTGTCCTGGCTCCAAATTGGGAAACCCCAGGAGAGGGACTGATGGGTGCTTATTCCTAGCCATGGGGTCGGGTGTGGGGTGGGACTCCATAACTCCCTCAGGAGGGGAGAAGGATGAGGAACACTCACTGGAGAGATAAGCAATCAATACACACTCAATCCAGCCCCTGTGCCTGTGTCCTGTCCTCTGTAAGTGCAAACTGTGGATTCTACGAAGACTTGCAGAGTGAGGCTTACTTCTGGGAAATAGTTTTTATCCTTCTGAATCAGAATCATCTCTTTATCTCAGTGGAATGAAAAATAGTGTTGAGTTTTGCATTCTTATTAAACTCATTTTGGCTCACCCCAAGCAGCAGTGGAATTCACAGGTAATAGTTCTATGGAATGCTTTGTAGCGCTTGCAGAAACTGATAGATCATGGGAAAGAATCACGGCCTTCCAGTATTACAGGATCCTGGTGCTCCAGAATTCTGGAATTCTGTAGCTAAGAGAATGCACAGGAGTTCACTTAGCCTAGTTCCCTGCCTTCAGGCAGATCTCCTTTCTCCCCGAAATCCATCTGCAATCTTTCTGGCCTCTCTCAGTGAATGTGTTGGGCATTTCTCACTCTTGTCGGACACTCAGAATCCGAAGATCCTGTATTTTGGAGCGTCATGCCCTCCCTACTTCATGGGCCAGAGTCCACCATCCCCCTCAGAGGGTGATACATTGTCCTGGTTTGCCTGGGACCGAAGGAGTCTCAGAACGTGAGACTTGCAGTTTAAAACCTGGAAGCGTCCCAGGCAAATCAAGGATGAGTCAGTTATCCTGTCCTAAAAATGTCAGCCACTCCCTTCCCAGCTGCCCTTGCAGCTAAGTGGTGGGCATGTGACCTGGAATCAGCCAATCAGCTGCAGCCACATCTTTGATTTGGAGGCTGGTGATTGGAGGAGTGGGGTGGGCGGGGGCAGCCGCAGCCACATCCAGTTTCCAGTGGCGTGATTCCTAGGGACAATGTCCCGCATCCCCGTGTTGGGAATTCGGGATTTCTGCACCTGGTGGTGGCTGCGGTAGCACCTTCCTTGGCCCAGTTCTGTGACATGATTTCAAACATTGATCCTGGCTGGGCACACCCAGCTTTCGGACCCTCCTGGAGATTCTGTGAGCCACCAAAGAGCATGCAACGGATCCGTTCTCTGCCGAAAGCTGTTAGTTTGGGGCTTTCCTAGTCTTCTATCAGCTCCCGTGGAAGACGTACTTCCCCTTTTCCAGTTGTAATGTTTTCCATTTGTTCACCTCTCTGGGTACCTGGAGAAAATGATCGGCCAGCACCTTTTCCATTGAAAAAAAAACAAAAACAAAAAAAAAAACAAATTAGAAATGGTGTTTACAACTGGAGATTTTCCTCCTCCTTTCCTTCTCACCATTCAGATCATATTAAGTTGCTCTCGTTGGACTCAAGCTTTTGATTCTCACCAGTCGCTTTGCTTTGTAAGTTGCATCCCTCCCCTTTCACTTCCATCAGGATTCAGGGGGTCAGAGAATCCTACTTCGTGCCTCCTGTCACCGAGAATTCCGCCGTGAAAGCTGAAGTCACCTGCCTTCCAACATTTGGATTTCAAGTCTGTAAGACACTCCAAGCTGAGGGTGCGTCCCTCTGAGCCAAGTGGCATCTCAAGGCTGGGAATTTCTGTTATTATTTTAAAATCTTCTGTGAGCTTGTGTGTCTCCTGATCACACCGCCTGAAGTGTGTCCATTCAGATCACATCTTGTCTTTGCCCCTTGGACTCTGAGTGATTCCCTGAGCTTGAGTTTCCCCATTGATAAAATGGAGATGACGTGCCTTCCTCATTGGGCTGAGGGGAACCAAATGCAACAGGTGATCATAATAATTATTGTTGTTTTATTAACATAGTATAATCATATCAATAGCTATGATAGTGATATCATCACTTATAATAATTAGTACAGCATCATGGCTAAGAACGTGCGTTCTGGAGGCAAACTTCTGGACTCTGATCTTGACTCTGACACTAGCTTCATGACTTTGAGCAAGTTCCTCAGTTTCCTCATCTGGAAAATTGGGCTAGTAATCATAGTACCAACCTCTTACGATCCTCAGGAGGCTTAAATGAGAGTTTGTGCAATGGGCTCCAACAGTGAGTGGCGCCCGAGGGCGCTCACCTGCTGTTCTCACTAGTGCCGCCACCCCCGCTGTCATTCTTGAAAGGTTCCACTCTCAGCCTGGAGCATGGCCATTCCGCTTCATGCTGTCTGTCTTTGGCACATGGGGGACATTTACAACAAAGGCCCAGAGTTACCCCAGCTCTTTCCTCCATTCTAGCTGCCGAGTTGGAGGTGAGTAGGGTGGCCACATCTTTCAAGTCTGCCTGCTTGTTACTACTTCAAATATCACCATTCTAGGGTGCCTGGGTGCTCAGTAAGTTAAACATCTGCCTTCGGCTCAGGTCCTGGGCTTGAGCCCCACATGGGGCTCCCTGCTCAGTGGGGAGCCTGCTTCTTCCTCTTGCTCTGCCTCTGCCCTCTGCTTGTTCTCCCTCTCAAATAAATAAATAAAATCTGTTAAAAACAAAAAACAAAAACAAAACCACTACCACTCTACACCGTGACTTTCACTTTTGAATTTGCTTTGAAAGAAGGGGAGCATAGTCATCATATCTGTTTTACGGAAGAAGAAACTGAGGCCCAAAGTGACTGTCCCAAGGTCACCAGCAAGGGTGAGGCAGAGGAGGAGTGAGCGCACAGGCTGCTGATGCTGGGTCCGGTGCTTTCCCCGGCACATGCCGATTTCACCTAAATCACTCTCTGATTTCTGAAGTCCTGCTTCCATGCCTCTTCTTCAAAGACACCATCCCATCGCTCAGCAGAGCACCGAGCAGATAATGCTCGATTTTCAGAGCTACTGCTCTTAAATTCCTGTTTCTCCCGCAGATGTAATGTTTATGCAAATTGGCCTTGAAAGAGGCTCCTGAGACACGTGTCTAACCATCCTGTCCCAAGGGCTGTGCTGGAATCAAGGGTGGGGGACTCCTCCCGAGGACAATGTGCTGAACTGAAGAGACATTAAATTGAGCAGGGAGGCTGGTGAAGGCTAAGGATGCTTCCAGATCTGACGTGGTGGTTTATGTGTTTGATTTCTCCACTCCACGTCGAAATCATCCAAGAGTTGGTGATCCTTTGCAGAGTGCCTTGTGCCCAGATTTCAGGTGGGGTCCCCTGTCCCTTGTCATAGAGATATTAAGTTGGAGCTCATCTCCACCATCCCTTGCCCCCAAATTATAACTCCAGGTTTTCTATTTGATAGAATAACCAGCTAGTATCATTTTTGTGGTTTTCTTTTTGCTGTTGTAGAATGAAACTTCTGTAACATGCATTTGTCACTGAGCAAACTCTGCGGATAATCCCGCAGCTGGCTGGGGGGCTAAACGCAGTGTGGAACGTTATCTCGCTTATGTGAGTCTGCAGGTCCAGCCCTTCCCGCTGTTGGGCTCTCTTCCCACACAGCAGCAACTTTCTAAAGCTCTCCTATGTGTTAACAAACTTAATCATTGAGATTGCCCATGAGGCAGGTAAAACAGGGACTAAAATCTTTACCTAACAGCTGAGTGGTGGGTTTAAAGGGTTAAGAAATTCCACCCCCACCCTCACCCCAGTCATGCTGTGGGTGGGTCCGGAGACTGGATGGAGAGCTATGGGTCCTGGCTGGCTCCCATTGTCTGGGTCACATTCTGCCTCTGCCCAAGTTCCCTGACCCCCAGGTCCCAGGGCTCTCTGGTTGGAATGTCAGCTCCTGCTCCCCCATGCTCCTCTCTCTGGGGCTGCCCCAGCCCATTTGCATCTCTAAAACATCACCCTGAGTATTGGGGAAGGATCAGGTGGAGACTTATGGATCCATCCGTAGCCCCAGCTCAGTGTCAGCTCAGTGTTACCTGCTGCGTATCTGCAGGCAGGTTATTTTGCCCTTCATCACCTTGGGCAATGGAGAGCTGGCTCAGTCTTGTGCTACATGAAGTTGTGCTCTGGATCATTCGAGTCCCTCACCCCCTTTGGCATTGCTTTCTGCCCTGCCCCCTCTCCTCGAGGCATTAAATGATGCCTCTTTTATCTTGGACCCCAGATTGCCTTGTTTTATGAGTCTTTTGCTGTTCCCTTTCTTTTCTCACTGCCAACTGCCACTTCTATTTTTTTTTTAATTAACATATAATGTATTATTTGCTCCAGGGGTACAGGTCTGTGAATCATCAGGCTCTTCACAGCACTCACCATAGCACATACGCTCCCCAGTGTGCATAACCCAGCCACCCTATCCCTACCCTCCAATCCCTCCAGCAACCCTCAGTTTGTTTTGTGACATTAAGAGTCTCTTATGGTTTGTCTCCCTCTTTGGTTTCATCTTGTTTCACTTTTTTCCCTCCCCCACTCCCCATGAACCTCCTGCCCTACCTCTCAAATTCCTCATATCAGAGAAATCATATAGTTGTCTTTCTCTGACTGACTTATTCGCTTAGCATAACCAACTGCCACTTCTTGTTACTGTCAGCTACCTCTTCCATTTCTGTCCCCTCTTAATTCATTATTTCTAATCCTCTGTGATCTGGAATATGAGATAGCCAACGTGGTCAAAATTCTGTCTCTAATATGAATCCTGGCTACGGGCGAAGACTTTGGTGAGTACACCTGATGATCAGAAAGCTTCGACTTTGCTAAGGTCCTTTTGGCTTTTTTTTCTATAGTCTGAGTCATGTTCTGAAAGGTGAGATTTGCAGATTAAGTGACATTTCATGGTAGTGGGTAAGTGTGCAAGTGAGGCTCCCAGCGCAGAAGAGATGGGTCACGGTGGGGTTGCCCTGTGTTCAGAGTACACACGGCAGGTGGAAGCTGGAGGCCAATGCTGGCCCCCCTGCGTGCAGCTCCAGGCCCAGGTGATTCCTCCTTTTACATCCACAGACAAGCAGTTCCCTTATCTCTGTGGACAGCTGCTTCAGGCCCCGAACACAGAGTCCTGACACTTGGTGGTGAGCTACTGAACAGCAGTAGCCATTGTAGCCGAGGTCATTGGTCATGGATGGCAGTGAAGGATTAACAGGATTAATCCCAGAACTAGAGACTGTAAAAGGGAGTGTTCCGATCACTGGTGTGATCACCAGTGTTCACACACATCTTTTAAAACCACATTTCAATGTTTTTTAAAAGATCATCACAATGATTTGTAATGACAAAAGTCAGAAATAAATGAAGTTACACATATATTTGCAATGGAATGCCATACAATAGTGTTAATATTTAAAGAATTTCTAATAATATGGGAAACTGCTAGTGATACAGAGGCAACTGAAAAACATATGAATAAATTGTTAATATAATATAATCTCAAAGTAAGAAATTATTTGTGCAAAGGACAGGAAACATATACTCCCTGATTGTAAATTTGGTGACTGCTGGAACCTGTGATTGACAGAAACTAGTGGTTCAGACCGGGTGTAAGACAGTAGAGAGTGGTGAGGCCTGAAGCAAATTCGAGAGAACATACCTTTGAGGAAAAAGGGGCTTTTGGCCAACTGTTGCTATGTATTGCTAGTACTTTAAATTTTTTTTAAAAAAATATTTTATTTATTTATTTAACAGACAGAGATCACAAGTAGGCAGAGGGGCAGGCAGAGGGGGAGGGGGAAGTAGGCTCCCTGCTGAGCAGGGAACCGATGTGGGGCTTGATCCCAGGACCTTGAGATCATGACCTGAGCTGAAGGCAGAGGCTCAACCCACTGAGCCACCTAACCTTGTGAGTTTGCCACAATAAAGTAGCAAAGGTGCCCCTAGTGCTTTACATTTTGAAAGGAAAGCTGGAAATCATGGTATTTATATGCAATCCCCCAAATTTTAAATGTTAACAACTAACTTATACTTTTTAAAACACTGCTTTAGGGGTACCTGGGTGACTCAGTTAAGTGTCTGACTCTTGGTTTCAGCTCAGGTCACTATCTTGGGGTCTCGGATTGGAGCCCCATGTTGACTCCATGCTCAGCGGCATGGTGGGGGGTCGGCTCCAGATTCTCTCTCTCCCTCTCCCCATCCCCCATCCTCTCTAAAATAAATAGATAAATCTTCAAAAATAAATAAACAAAACACGGTCTGGGCCAAATAAAAATTTTGGTGATTTGGCCTTGGCTTTGACCCAACCATCCATCACCTTCAGAGTATGCCAAGATGTTGACTCGAGCTGTCTCTGAGGAGGCTGATTCCTGGACATTTTCATTTTTCTTTATCACAGCTTTGGTAGTTTTCCAGTTTTATAAATCAGCACATGGTATTTCAATAATTCAAGACAAAAAGTGCTGAACCTAACCGTGTGTGCATGTGCGTGCAAGCAGGTGAGTGTTGAGGGAAAGGTGTCGAAGAATTCTGGGCCACTCCCAGAACCTTCCGAGCTTGAGGCTAGTTAGGTGCTGCTGGGGATAAGATGAAGTAAGTGCTCATACAAATGTAGGCAAAGAGGAAGGAGAAGAGGTGGGGAGTCTCTGCAAAGTATGGGAAACACACGGCTTTAGGAGTCAAATGTATTTAAGATGGCCTGGCCCAGCCATGAACTAGCGGTGACAGCCTGGTAAATAACCGTGATCTTGTCTCTAACCGTGACACAGGGCACACCTGCCGTGCACTAATGCTCTGTGAAGCACTTCGTAGGCATTATACCTTCTTGAGCCGAATTCCTCATTCACAAAAGGGAGAATCATATTCCTTTTCTCAAAATGTCCTTGTGAGAATTAATTCAGATAATCTAAGTAACCTGGAGAACAGAACCCGATAAACAGCACTTTGCATTCAGTTCCGGGGTGAGTTTCAGGTTTAATTCAACCTGTTCCCAGTAATTCAAGGAGACTGAATAGATGGCATGAACAGAATAAATTACTTTTTTTTTTTCAGAATAAATTACTTAATCAAAATATCTATTTTCCCCCTTTTTACTACTCGAAATAGGTAATTTTTTTCCTTTCTTGGTTTCTTAAGGAGAGGAAGCTCATTCTCCTCACTGAGATGGTTTGCAAATGGGAAGTAAAATCCGGCCCATATGCTGCTTTGGAAAATTGCTCCAGGTGTACCCTGAGAACAATCTAGTCCCACCTGCTGCTTTCTGCAGCCACTGCTTGGCCCCTGAGAAACTTTGAGAGTTTTCTCTTTTAACACATGTGGTTTCTACTTGTTTTTCTAGCATAATTGGGCAGGTTAGCACTCCCATATAAATGATCTGGTCAGATAACCAAATGTATCTATGTCTATGTCCATATCTCTATATGTCAACAAATGGTTTGTGTAATTCATTTTTTAAGATAGAGGATTTTAAATGCAAAGGTCTGCTGTAGGCACTTCATATACATTAGCTCCGTAACCCTCACAAGAACCATGTAAGATGGGTAATATTATTACCTTTTTAGACAGGAGGAAGCTAGGCTCAGAGAGTGGAAGTAATTTTCTCTGCGTCACACAGCAACTAAGTGGGAAGACTGAGATGTGTCAGTAACCGACTGGTGCCAGACAAATGTAGATTTTGTGTATTTGCCACAATAAAGTAGCAAAAACTATTATTTGGATGACATCGTACCCTAAGTTAGAATATGCTCTACCTTTGTCCAGAGGAAGTCAGGGTAAGGGCACACAGATCTGCCTTTAAGCTCCATTAAAAGGTGAGGTGGAATCACAGGCTGTCCTTATGCAGGGAGACAAACAAGAACTGGTCCCAAGGATAGCTGTGCCCCCCACAGGTCATCACTAACACCATTCGTCACCCTCAAAGTGCAACCAGTCCTCATTGTTAGGTCCCTCCCCTCTTATCTTGGGGTGCTGCTTGCTGACTATGGCTGCAGACACCCCTTCTAAATGCCTATGGCTCCTCTGAAGTACAGATGCATGTTCATTGCGAAGATTTGGATAAAATTTCTTCGGGATGTGTTATGTCTTAAAACACTGAGTAATGCCGCCAGATAGCCCTCTCAGCTTGAAAAGCCTTTGAGTCAGATATAGTGTGTCAGGAACAAGGATACTGATAGACCTGCTGCTTCCCCACCATCTCAAAGGATCCCCTGTTACTCACTTTGGTCTCTGGCAATGGAGCTCAGGCTACCAAATGGACTGGGGCATTAGGAGGAGCCAGCAAGGTTGAATTGGTTTCCATTGGAAAGGGAGGGAAGTAGCCACATGGGAGGGAATAAACTGAGTTGATTTAGAGCCTGGAGTACAGTGAAAAGACAGGAAAGTTTTTTAGGCAGGGAGGGCCCCAGAAATAAATCAGGGGTGAAGAAGCATCCCCATATGTTTTGTTGGACATCCTACAACAGAGTGTCCTTTTGGAGCCTTTTGAAGAGATTTCTGTGAAGGTTAAATCAGTACATATTTACCTTGCTCCTCACAACAACCCATTTTTAAAAACAGTCATATAAAAAACAAAGGGAAAACCTCAATACATATATTTTATATTTTCCATATGTATTTTTGTGAGCAAAAAGAGCCATAAAGTTAACACTAAACTGGTCAGTTCAAGGAGTGAGATGGATAGGGAGGGGAGAGGGAAGTCTCTTTCTTTCTTTCTTTCTTTCTTTCTTTCTTTCTTTCTTTCTTTCTTTCTTTCTTTCTTTCTTTCAGAGGGAGAAGGAGAGCACCTGAGTGAGTAAGAGGTGGAGGGGAAGGACAGAGGGAAGGAGAGAGAGAAACTTAAACATCTTCTGTGCTGAGCGTGGAGCCTGAAGCAGGGCTCGATCTCATGACCCTGAGATCATGATCTGAGCCGAGACCAAAAGTCGGACACTTAACTGACAAAGCCATCCTGGAGCCCTTAAAGTTTTTCTTTTTAATCTCCTTTTCTCTTTGGCTTGTTACAATAAACACATACTACTTAAAAACTTTTTTTTTCTTTAATAAAGACTTACAAGAGAGGTGCAAGGAGAATTCCTAGCTACCCTTCACTCAGCTTCCCATACTGTTAACATGGTGCATTTCTTCCTAAATAAGAGTGGATACTGGCACAAGACGATTAAGTAGACTCCAGACTCAGCCTTTACTTGGATTTCCCCACTAATGTCCTTATTGGTTGCAGGGCCCCACATTACATTCAGCCGTCCTGTCTCCTCTGTTTTGTCCAGTGTGGGGCAGTTTCCCAGTCTTACTTGTCTTTTATGACCTTGATGGTTTTGAAGAGTACCGGTCAGGTATTTTGTAGAATTTCCCCCAACTTGGTTTTGTATGATGTTTTCTCACAATTCTATAGACTGAATCTCTAACTGCTGATGTTAACCTTCGTCATGTCAGTCTGCTGGCTTTTTCCACCAGAAAGTTGCCAGTTTCCCTTTCGCAATTAATAAACATTTGGGAGAGGGGATTCTTTGAAGTTATTTAATATCTTGTTTCTCCTTGAATACTATCACCCATGAATCTGAGTGTTCCCTGGTGGGTCTGACAGCAGTTATCATCACACAAGGGCTTGGATGATGGTGTCCTCTTTCCCCTCCTTCTTTTTCTGTTTGCTAGGAATTCTTCTGTAGGGAAAGGTTCTCACTTCACCTTATTTATTTACTTAATCTTTAAAAAAATCAGTATGGGCTTATGGATACTTCTTTAAATAGTTAATTCATGGTTACTTAATTTAATTTCTTTATTTTGGGGAGTTGTAGTAAAATATTAAAGCTACTGATTTTATTGCCCAAATTGTCCCAGCTTTGGCTAGTGGGAGCTCTTTCAGGGTGGCGCTTGTGTCCTTTTGACATGATGTGTGACTTTTATCATTTAAATAGTACAAGGAAGTACAAATAATTAATGTTGCTTTCCCCTGCTTTTTCTTCTCTCTTATTCGAATGGGAGAGTATGCAAAGACTAGCGGTGAGGCAGCTTGGCTTTCCTGGAGTTACACAGACAGACCTTTAACAGATGGTGGAGTTTTTCTTCCTTTTGGATCATAAGGTGACAATCTTTTTGGCATATGAGGCTAGATGGTCCTAGAATAGAAAATCAGGAATCTATCTAGGTTATAAACATCTGAAAGAGGATTTTTTAAAAATCACAAAGAAATGACAGGAATTTCATGTTGAGGAGTTCTGAGTGTTGCCAAAACTTCACTTAGAAAATTACAAATAAATTGCAGGGTATTTTTTGCCTGATCTTATAGTCAAAGGCCAAAAAGATAATCAATTTCAAGGTTAATTCCTCATCAGTAAAGGAAAACTGTGCTCATTATTTCTTTACCCATGCTGCATTGAAGAGCCTGGAAAAGGACCCTTTTAGGCTGATGATGTCTTTGAAGCACTGTCAAAATTCTTCAAGCTAATGAGCTTGAAGAAAAAAAAATATATTGGGTGTCTACTGATGCTATTTCAGCAATGCCTGGTTTAAGATCAGCATTTGAGGCAAAAATCCAAGAGAAGATGAACATTTCCTTTTTTTTTTAAATATTTTTATTTATTTGACAGAGAGAAATCACAACTAGGCAGAGAGGCAGGCAGAGAGAGAGGAGGAAGCAGGCTCCCTGTGGAGCAGAGAGCCCGATGTGGGGCTCGATCCCAGGACCCTGGGATCATGACCTGGGCGAAGGCAGAGGCTTTAACCCACTGAGCCACCCAGGGCCCCGAAGATGAACATTTCAAGGATGTCCTATCACTGCCAAGCATTGCATTGGACGGTTCTGTGAGGGCAACTTGGTCTAGATATCAAGATAGCCAAGTTGTGGAAAATAGTATGTTACAATATCAGGTCATTTCTCTTTTTTGTGTGAAGATTTGAGAGCCGATCCTAGAATACTGATTTGTAGGGAAATTAACCTGGCCAGGATCAATGAAGGGCTCAGTGGCTGTGTTTTTGGAATACCTGGAGAAAACCTTTTTCAGTTTCAAAAATGTTAACTTTCCACATACCTTGGTATAGCAGACACTCTCAGTGCCTCACCTGGAGTGCCTGGGTATCTGTTCTGGGTTTAAAACACTCATGCCACGGCTTCTTTGTGCTTTGCGCCTGTTCTTTTCTTCCAGGACCACCCTTGGGCCATTGTGGACTTCTGCCCACAGGAGCAGAGAGTGTAGGTATCTCTGGGAGTTTGTAGTACTTGGGTGGTTGTAGCCAGTGACTGTAGGGCTGGGTATAAAAGTCTTTCTCCCTTGTGTTGGTGTGGTGGCCAATTCTGGTATGTGATTCATTCTTCAGAGGTCCCCAGAAGACAAGGCCATGGTTGGAAACTGCTTGAAAGGCCCCTTTGCCTGTCCTGCTTGCCTCATTCCATTACAGGTTTCTCTTTAATAACTCCCTTGAACACACATCCTCTCCTAGGGTCTGCTTCTTGGGACCCTGACCTAAGATGCCTGGCATACTTGGCAGAGACATTTGAAGCGTTGAATACATTGATCATGCAACTCAAAGAAATAAGCACCTGCCTCATTTGTCAGTATTTTGTATGTCAAGAAATTATAAGCCAAGGGGTACCTGGGTGATTCAGTCTCTTAAGTGTTTAACTCTTGATTTCCACTCAGGTCATGATCTCAAGGGTCCTGAGATTGAGCCCTGCATCTGGCTCTGTGTTGGGTGTGGAGCCCACTTAAGATTCTCTCTTTCCAGGGTGCCTGGATGGCTCTGTGGATTAAAGCCTCTGCCTTCGGCTCGGGTCATGATCCCAGAGTCCTGGGATCGGGCCCTGTCTGGCTCTCTGCTCAGCAGGGAGCCTTCTTCCCTTCCTCTCTCTCTGCCTGCCTCTCTGCCTGCTTGTGATCTCTGTCTGTCAAATAAATAAATAAAATCTTAAAAAAAAAAAAAAAAAGATTCTCTCTGTCTGAGCTGCCATCTTGCACCTAATCTCAGCTGGTCCACCTGAGACCCCCTGAATGCCAACCCTAGTCCCCTGTGCGGTCCCTTTTCCACCCCAAAAGATGAAAGAAACTATCACGAACCAGAAGAAATTCGCCAAACTGCAAGCACAGGTGCACATTGGTGGGAAAGGAGCTGCTCGCCTGAAGAAGAAGGTGGTTCACAGAACGGCTACAGCAGATGATAAAACACTTCAGTTCTTCTTAAAGAAGTTAGGGGTGAACAGTATCTCTGGTTTTGAAGAAGTGAATATGTTCACAAACCAAGGAACAGGGATCCACTTTAACAGCCCTAAAGTTCAGGCATTGCTGGCAGCGAGCACTTTGACCATTACAGGCCATGCTGAGACAAAGCAGCTGACGGAAATGCTACCCAGTATCTCTCTTTTTTTAAAAAAAATTTATTTATTTATTTGACAGAGATCACAAGTAGGTAGAGAGGCAGGCAGAGAGAGAGGAAGGGAAGCAGGCTCCCTGCTGAGCAGAGAGCCCAATGCGGGGCTGGATCCCAGGACCCCGAGATCATGACCTGAGCTGAAGGCAGAGGCTTAACCCACTGAGCCACCCAGGCACCCCAATGCTACCCAGTATCTTACACCAACTTGGTGCGGGCAGTCTGACTAGTTGAAGAAGCCTGGCTGAAGCTCTGCCCACACAATCTGCGGATGGAAAAGCACCACTTGCTGCCAGAGAGGAGGATGATGATGAAGTTCCAGGTCTTGTGGAGAATTTTGATGAAGCTTCTAAGAATGAAGGAAACTGAATTGAGTCAACTTCTGAAGAAGATACAACTTGAAGAAGTTACTGGGAGCTGCTATTTTATATTATGACTGCTTTTAAAAATTTTGTTCATGGATCTAATAAAATCTAGATCTCTAATATTTTTAAGCCCAAGCCCCTTGGACACTGCAGCTCTTTTCAGTTTTTGCTTATACACAATTCATTCTTTGCAGCTAATTAAGCTGAAGAAACCTGGGAATAAAGTTTGAAACAAGGTGAATAAAATTCTTTGCCTGGGGGCAGGGGGAAGATACTCTCTGTCCCTCTCCCTCTGCCCCTCCCCATCCCTTAAAAAAGTTATAGCCAAAATTTATCTATAGATACATTATATTGGTGTTAAAATTTCCTTTTTGGTGTTTGAATTGATATTTAGTGTTTGAAGTGATATGCTTGCTTTCGAAGAAAAACAATATTGCATCTAATGTGTTTGCTGGTAAATTCAGGATATACACAATTTTTTTTTTCTGATATTGTGGCTAAAAAGCACATTTGAAACTTTCCTCCCTAGTGCTCAGTCTTTGCCAGATCTCCAAAGGTGTTTTTGGAAGTCAAGCTTGACTTAGTGGCCAAGTCCATCAGTTACATCAAATGGACTTTAAAGATTTGTGGGAGCAAATTATCTCTCTCATTTCTTAAAAGCAAGTAAGCATTTTTGGTAAATTTTTTTCCATTTTCATTAAAAAAAAAAAAAAACAAACCATGACAGCCTTGATGTTGCAAGTGATCTTGGATTTGTTTTGATGCCATTCTTGACCCAAGAGGGAAAAACTGGGGTAGGCAAGTGGATTGATACCATGTGAATAAAATGAAGATTCAATTTCCCTTGCGGGGGAAAACCAAATTATTTTCATCAGCAAGGCCATAGCCTTGCTTTGTTTTTGCTCTCTTTATGTGTACTCTCTTTATATATTCCAGGTGACATTAGAAGAAGCTGGTGTTTTTGGTTTGTTTGGTTTTGGTTAATGGCTTGAACATGAGCATTGAAGGTTGTGAGCACTCTTGTAGGCATCTCTGTGGTCTTGCCCTGCTCTGATGTCCTCTGATCATAAGATTCTCTTTCTCATTGCTAAGATTTGTCTCTGAATCAGAATCCCCTTTTCCCCAATTAGGGGATGTTGTGGAAGTTCCATTAGAGTTTGGTTTCAGGCCCAAACACGGAGGGTAAGAGACCGCAGAGTGAAAACCCGCCTGTTTCAACAGACATTACCAACAAACACTGTCATCTTTGGCTCTTCTGGATCCCTCGGATGGAAACTAAGTAGAAGAGTGTGGTCTTTATTAGCAACCCATTCTCCCTGCCTCCTTTTCCTCCCTGCTCCTCCCTCGATCCTCCCTTCTCTCCCTTTTTCCTTCACCCCATTTCTTCTCTTCCTCTTCCCTCTCTTTCAGTGGCTTTTCCTTTATGATTTATTTTTCTTTCTTACTGTTTCCCCCCCTTTCTGTTGTGGCAACTGAAACACACCCAAACTGAAGAGATTGCAGCCAGCTTCTTCCCTTTTTGATAAGAAATGTTCCAGAACATTGACGTAAAAAATCCCCTTCCCCCTCCCCTCAGCTGGATGTGAATCAGAATATCCATGGGTGAGTGGTGGGGAGTGGGGTGGGTGTGGAGGCAGGGACCACGTGTGAGGGCTGTTCCTAAAGAACATGCCTGTAAGGGTGGGGTCATAGGTGCTAGGTGCTAGAGAGAGTACAAGCTCAGTATTTTGGTGATTTGCATCTAGAGAGGACTTGCAGGAATCAGAAGATATGTCTTTCTTGAGAAATGTTGAAAAGTCAAGTGAGTGGTCATGTGACAACTTGTCCAGGTTTTCTTCTGGATGCCATAATTTGCTGTTCTGTGAAATGGGAACAGTGGCCTTGGCTCCTTTCCTCAGGTCAGAGATATTATGAGAGTCAATGGCCCTTTGGAGGGCAGCATGGTGAAGACTGTGCCAGGAGCCAGAACACTTGGGCTTTAGTCCCAGCTCTGCTGTTTTCTTGGTTTGTCATCATCAGTGTGAAAATAGCTTCTGAAGCTCTCAGTTTCCTCATCTGTGAAATGGGAAGGTTGGGTTTCTCAAAATGGGATGCACTTCCTCAATTGAAAACTGTCTCCCCATCATTAGTGCTCTTGGCTATATGTTTTTCAAAAGCAGGGCCTACCATTGGATCTGAAAAAAAGGAATTGCTTGAAAATATTGTTGAATGAATGAATGCTCACACTCAGGGACCCCAAGTATGGCTGTACTATACACAACTCCAAGGGAAGGGGGCCACCGCTCATGAAGGCTATGACAGGAATCGGGTCCCTGTAGTTGGGCAACATGGTGGGCTGCTCCCCAGTGGACAAGCTTTCGGTGACCTGAAGTTGTCAGGAAGGTGAGACTCGTAGAAAATATAACACCCCTTATGCCCCTCTGACTAGTTTCCTTTTCTAGGTGCTACAGAACCACCCACCTGGGCTCTTTATCTCTCTCACCTTACAGAAACAGGCTCCTGAATGCTTTCTCGATTAGCAGCAGCCATGCATGGGGCTCCATGACAGGACAGCTGGATGAACACAGACCTCGCATTGATACAGGCCAGAAGAGCTTATGAAATAATCTGACTCTCAGTTTCTTCTGTGAGAAGCTATATTTCAGAAGTTAAAGAGTCCCTTACTTTCTAACCAAGGAAAATATTGACAGCTTAGTCAGAAAGCAAATCCTCCCCCTTTTTTTGGCCAAATACATTTAGAAGAAAACTAAATTTTCTCAGAAGATACACAATTATTACATTTTCTATAAGTTCATCTGTGTGTCTTGTATAGATTACCTCATGCGTCCCCAGGGGTACCCATGGGAGCCACTGTCTGGGAAACTGTCCTAGAGCAAGGGCTTCCTGCAGAATTTTGGATCAAGGATTAGGTGACCGGTTAACAAATTCATAGCGCCCCCTGGTGGAAGTTGCTTCTCGAGTTGACTGAGGAATATCTTGGATTCAGCTGAATTGGAGTTGTCGCCTTGCCGCCACATGGCCATGGTTCTCGCTCCACAACCACCTTCTTCATTTTCTCTGCTTAATTTTCTTTTTTTTTTAATTAAAAAAATTATTTATTTGTTTGACAGAAAGAGAGAGATCACAAATAGACAGAGAGGCAGGCAGAGAGAGAGGAGGAAGCAGGCTCCCTGCCGAGCAGAGAGCCTGATGCAGGACTCCATCCCAGGACCTTGGGATCATGACCTGAACCAAAGGCGGAGACTTTAACCCACTGAGCCACCCAGGCGCCCCTCTGCTTAATTTTCTCTTGATTTTATGTTCTTTTCTGTGTGTGTTTCTCACAAAGTCACGGTGATGCTAGCAGAGAACAAAGGGTCGGAGTACAGAGGTCTGGACCTGGAATTAGTGCTCAGTGAAGGCACTTTCTAGGACTCTGCAAGTGCCATTGCTATTCTGATGGCCTCCATTCTTCCGTCTGTTGAATGTGAGGGCGAAGGTGATTTCCAAGGCTCCTTGTAGCAGTGTGGTGCCGTGTGCTGAAGCTTGGGCTTCGGGGTCCGGCTGGTCTGGGTTTGCAGCAGAGCTTCACACTTGAGGCAAGTTCCTTCATCTCCATGACCTTTAGCTTCTGATCTGTTAATTGGGGCTGATGATAATAGCAGTCCCTGGAGTTCAGGTGACTTTCAAATAGGAGCATCTTTTTTTTTTTTAATAATTTTTTATAAACATATAATGTATTATTAGCCCCAGGGGTACAGGTCTGTGAATCACCAGGTTTACACACTTCACAGCACTCACCATAGCACATACCCTCCTCCTCAATGTCTATAACCCCACCACTCTCTCCCTACCCACCCCCCCACCCCCTGCTACCCTCAGTTTGTTTTGTGACATTTAGAGTCTCTTATGGTTTGTCTCCCTCCCAATCCCATCTTGTTTCATTTTCAAATAGGAGCATCTTTGCAGAGGCCTGACTCAGGGCCTGGCACTTAATTTGCACTCTCTGTGGCTATCTTCATTAATACCATTGTGATCTCCCCAAAGTTTGGTCCATGGGATGGCTGCTGAAAGGAGCCAATCAGTTTCTAAGTGAGAGCTGCTAAAATAATAGTGTGAATGTTGTCCCAGTACTCATTTTGCATTTGGAAAGATTAGAAAATGATTTGTTTATATCTATTTTTTAGTGGGTAATAATCGGTCCCAAGCCAGCCCCCTCCAGAGCCTGGGGCCACCCTCTGCCATGTGGATATCATCAAGCCCCATCTGTGGATGAAGAGGCGGGCTGGAGACCAGAGTCAATGGTGTAGGAAATCACATCGCCTGAGTGTGCAGTCAGGGCCTGGGGGGATAGGAGGGGCAGTGGGTAATGATGTTGTCTCCTTTCACTGCCAAGGTTCTGCTCCCTGTTCAGGAGCAGGGCAGACCTTTGCAACCCACCTGCTCAGCCTTGCCCTCCTTCTGCACACTGTTCTTTTTTGCTAACACTGTGCTTACAGTGTATCAGCCCGAGCAGCTCACATGAATGAATTCATTTCACTCTCCCAACTGCCCTGTGAGCTAGTTACTGCTACTGGGCCCCTTTTAAGATGGGGAAAGAGAGGCCCAGAAGTGAATTCCATGACTTGCCATAGGCAGCCAGCTGGTAAGAGGTAAGATTGGACCAAGGCAGGCTTCTCTGGGTCCTCCGTCGTCTTCTGCCTTTGCTTGATCCTGTCTCCACCCCCACGCATGGCTGAGAGCCCCCTGGATTTGGGGGAACCAGTCAGATTCTCTATTACCAATCAACTCCCCCCCCCCCCCCAACCCAGTATCAAAGTATGACTGTGAGTCCTGGCACCACTGGAAGGGAGCCCCCAGGAAGGACTGGGTCAGGCCTCCAACTGGATACTCAACCCTGGTGTTTGTTAGCAGGAGGGCAGAGTGATGCTCGTGTCACATTTAGTGGGCATCCCCCAGGTTTCGCTGTGGGGAGATTCTCCTTGGGCCGCCAGTGTTTTCTTATGCTTTGCCAGCAGAGGCCCTGTTTGTGCTTTATTCTGGACTGTCTTTCCCAGGATGTTGGTGCAGTAGACTTCCTTGGGAGGCAGAGATGGCGTCTTCTTCGGGAACAAAGAGCTTATTGCCCACTATAAAACGTTTGGGTTACCTACACTCAGCATTGCTCTCCAGAAATGCAACCCAGTGCATGAATGGGGGTTACCTGGTTCTCTTTATGTGGTCCTGTGGGAATTGGGGCTCTGGAAACTGGGGCAAAAATGCTGATTGTCTGGTTACCACTATTTCTGTGAGTAACAAAGTCCTTTGTCGCTGATCCAGGAAACTTGTGTCTTCTGCCGGCATCCATGAAACTGGAGGGCTACCTCGTGAACTTGTAGATAGCGTACCCTTCACAGTGCTTGCAAGATTTCAGGTTCATGATGCAGAGGAGGCAAAGATATAGGGTTTTAAAGATGAATCAGCCACAAGCCCTGCCCTTTAAGGGGTAGAGGGAAAAGATGCATGAGAGAATGATGCAGGTGCTAAAAGGCAAACAGTTTCTGAGTAGATAAGGAAAACACTGTCTGGGACACAGCCTGTGAGTGCGGCTTGAAGGAGGCATTGGATTTTGTTGGGTTCAGAAGCTGAGCTAGGAGTTCTAGGCAGAGGGAACGGAATGAGCAAAGGCACAGAGGTGTGAAGGTCAAGGGTGGTTCGGGGGATAGCTATCATTCCAAGTGTGCTGGAGACAGAGATGCATGGCTGGCTGGGCTGGACGCTTTGTCTGCCCCTCTGGAATCCCCTGCACCCTTCCCCATGGTGCTGTTTGTTCTGGCTGGGTTGGCCAGCGGGAGGTACCTGTAGGAGATCAGTGGGTAGGAGGAGAGTAAGGTCAGGGGGTGGCTCCTCTTGGCTCCCTGGCTATGCGGTGACCTTGGGCTGCCTGTCCCTGCTCAGAAAAGTCACTCTTCCTCTTCCGGGCCTTTACCCAAGTCTCTGCTTCTAGATTTTTTCCGGACTCTCCCTGTCCTCACCCTCTCAGGCCTAGGGGGTGGTGACAGCTCCGTTACCACTAGCCAGGTGACCACACAGACCCATGTGGTCCCTTTCTGTGTAACTGTTCCCATGAAAAGAAACACTTCTTGTGTGTGATCCTGACTTGAGTGAGCCAGCCTTCCCTGTTGGGACGCAAATGATACAGTGGCTGACGGGGGCGAGATGTCAGGTCAGTCTGTGGAGGGAGTGCCTAAAGCCTGTGAGACTGGTTGAGCGTCATCCAATGAGCCTCCATTCTTCCTTTGAGGCCCAACTCAGGTCTCCTCTTACCTGGCAAGACTCCCAGGACCTCTGAGACTCCCCTTCCATAGCACTGAGTGCCTTATTCCACGTGTCTCCTTCCCTGTGTCTCGCCCCTCTGACCGTGGGTCTCTAACTGACTTCCGTATCTCTTACATTGCACACAGTAAATATTTGTTGAATGAGTGAATAAAAATAGGGATGGATGATGCCTGAATAGAGGGATGAATGTGATCCCATGCCATTGAAGATTTGGGGACTAGGGACTGATGAGAACAGGCAGAAGCACACATAGAACCCCTGCCTTCCAGCAGCTTCTAACCCACGTGGGAAAATACAACATGGACAGGGGACGTCTCCAGTCCCAAAAGGCCACCTCTGCAGAGGTACCCTGGGCCCACAGACAGTGGGTGTGATGATGCAGACAGGAGGGCGCTCATTCTGCTCTGGACAGGGAGATCAGGGAAGGCTGCCTGGAAGAGGCAAGGTAGAGCTGGGCACCAAAAAATGGCGCCTCAGTTTGCTCAGGCTGTTATACCGAAAACATAGACTGGGTAGCTTAAACAATATTTATTTCTCACAGTTCTGGAAGGTGGGAAGTCCAAGTTCAAGACACTGGCAGATCTGGTGTCTCGTGAGGCCTTCCTCCTGCCTGTGTCCCCATATGGCAGAGAGCAGAGAGAGCTATGGTATCTCTTATAAAGGCATGAATCCCATGATCTAATCACCTCCCAAAGGCCCCATCTCCTAACACCATCATGTTGGGGGTTAGGATTTTGAACTGGGGATTTTGGCGGGGGATGAAAATAAGGTAGGGGGAGCTAGACTTCAAGGGCTTTGAAGTCATGCTCAGGAGTTCATAATTTATCTTAAAGGCCCTGGAAAACCATTGAAATGGCCCCAGTGGGGTTTCTTAAAACAAAGCAAGGAAAACCAATGAAAGGTCATGCTTGTTTTTTGTTTTTGTTTTTGTTTTTTTTTAAGTAACACATTAGGACAAGTATCTGGAGGAAAGGGCATTTCAGAGTCAGGTAGACCTGGGATTGAATCCTCACCTCCCTGATGGCTAACTGTGTGAGTTTAGACAAGTTACTTCACCTCTCTGAGCCTCAGTTTCTTTTTCTGAAAAATGAGGCTTGTAATAGGCAGCTCCTAGGGCTGCTGCGAATGACGAGATGAAAGCAACCTGCCTATCACACTGCTTTGTGTGTGGAAAATACTCTATTATTATTGTTACTATTAATTAGTATTCCTATGGCAGCCTTTTGGGTTTTGTTTTGTTTGCGAGAACTTGGCCTTGAGGGTCATATGCATTGTCTGTGGTGGTTTTGCCAGCTGTGTTTGTGGGTAACAGAAGGACGAATCATGCAGCCACAGAGCTTTTTTTCTTGTTTCTTCTTCTCTCTTTTTTTCTGGCCTGAAAGCCCGAGATAGTGGGATATTAATACCGCTCTCTGGGGGCTTGACGCTGGGGCCTGGCGGGGCTTGTTTTTACAGCCTGAAATAGTCTGGCATTTGCCTTTCCAGTGGGCAGACTGCCAGGCCAAGGAGTGTGCAACCACCCACCCTAACAAAGCAGAACTATTTTTACCTGGGGGGGGGGGCAAGAATGCAGCCCCACCTGGCGCGGTGGCCTGAGCCAGTTGCAGGCAAAGAATGGTCTCCTGTAGGTGGCACTGGGAAACCAACAGCTGGGCCCCTTGCGGACCAGCTTCCATGGCAGGCAGGCCAGGTGTCCCAGAAAGTCCTGGAGCACCCCGCCCCTGCCTTCTTCTCTCAGCTGGGAAGTAGGAGACCAGAATTCTCACACAGAGAGTTTCTGAAGTCATCAGACGAGTAATAGTAGGGTTTAGTTTTATCCTCTAATATAATCTGAATGAAAGCAATACTATGGCTAATAGGAATGACTTCCGCTTTCTGAGACTTTATTAGATATTGGGTACTGTGTTGATTTCTTTACGTACACCAGCTCTTGTTGTATCTCCATGAGGAATGGCCCCATTTCCCAGATGTGGAAACTGAGGCTCAGGAAGGTTAAGTGACTTGCTCAGGGTTAACCAGCTGGGAAGTGGTTTGGATCTCAAGCTTACTGGTTGCACAGTAGACCCACCTATCACCAGGTTCCTTGACTGTCCACACAGTAGAACAAGAACGGGGAGGAGTCAGGGAGTCTTGGTCTTACCTTTGGCTTGGACAGCAAATCTGTGGCTCCTTCAAGCCTTGGAGTTCCTAGGGGAGAAATCATGCCTGTGCCATTGGCTATGCAGGCCTGTGAGATCTGGGAGGATGGAAAGAGATTTGGAGAACCCCGACAGTAAGTTCATGCCAGCCCGTAATGCCCACATACTCAAGGCTGAGTGTGTCACCATGCCAGTTCTCCCTTGAGCAAGGGGGAGGCTGGGGATCAGGATCATGCAGAGCTGAATCCTCCAGAAGTTACCTTAGAGGAAGCTTGTGTTCCCTCCTTCCCACTCTCCCATTCTCCTCCCTCCCTCTCTCTCTCCTTCTGCCCATCTCTGTCTCTCTCCTTCTGCCCATCTCTGTCTCTCTCCTTCTCTTCCTTCTGCACTCACCTCTTGGTAGGATATAGCAGAAAGAGCTTGGTCTTTGTCAGCCTTTGTTCCCTCCTCCTCTCCATCCATCTAACTCTCCCCATCCTTGTGTCCAGCTCCAGGCCCTCCTCCTCCAAGAAGCTTTCCATGACTTCCTTTGCTGCCCAGAGCCACGTGGGATGCCTCTCGTCCGACCTCCTGTCTCCCTCGTTCTGTCTGTGAATATGGGGTCCCTCAGCATAAGCGGCTTGTCAGTGTTAGAAGACGTTTCGGGTGTCCACGCCGAGTCTACCCACCTGGGCTGGAAGCTGCTTGATGGTGGGGGCGGAGCCTTGTGCTTCTTTTTTTTTTTTTTTTTTAATATTTTATTTATTTGACAGAGAGAGATCACAAGTAGGCAGAGAGGCAGGCAGAGAGAGGGGGAAGCAGGCTCCCTGCTGAGCAGAGAGCCTGATGCGGGGCTCGATCCCAGGACCCTGAGATCATGACCTGAGCCGAAGGCAGAGGCTTAACCCACTGAGCCACCCAGGCGCCCGGAGCCTTGTGCTTCTTTACGTCACTTCGCTTCACTCCCCTGCACATGGGCTCCGGGGTCCGTCCACCCGCTCAGCACATATGGAGGCGTCTTAGCTTAGGAGGGAAGCACTTATAGTCCTACAGAGTGGTAAATCTGGGGAAAGAGGAAGTAGAAAGATTTGGAGAGGCCGAGAAACCCACATTCCAGTCATGGCTCTGTCATTTCCCAGCTGTGGGAGCTCGATCAAGTCACTTTCCTCCCTGTGTGCCTCCGCCTCCGCTTCTATAAAATGGAGACAGTCGTAATCCCTCCTACAAGGTCGTAGTGAGGACTAGATGAGATGGTGTGTGTCAGGCACCCGGCACTTTCCCCTCTCTGTCACAGCTCTCCTACTCGGGCAGGGCCGCGGCGGTGGCCGGTCGACTCTGGAATGGCCCTTTCTGCGTCCCTGGGTGCCTATTGCTGGTCGTGGAGAGCGGAGAGCCTGGCAGCTGACATGATCAGGTTTGTGCCACTTTGGTCCTAAATGGGCTCTGCATCAAACTTCCAATCACTTGACCTTTTCCATTTCTCTCCCGCCTCTGGTCTGTATGGGGGCATACTGTTTCTGTATGTTTCTCCGGGCAGTTTCTTGGGGTCTCCTTTCTCTGGACCAGCCCCCAGCCTTGTCCCTTGAGCAGAGAAACTGAAGGCCAGAGAAGGTGAACAGAGCCAACCAGGTCACGTTTCAAGTTTGGATCCAAATCTTGGTTCAACTGATTGCTTTTGCTCTACTGATGAAGATGGCATGGGGCCTGGCTGTCTGCATCCCCGACCTTCCCATTTTCCAAAGGACCTTCCTCCCCCAGCCTGCACACCCCGCTGCAAGAGGTCTCATTCCTCACGTGTTGTAAGACTACAAATACTACAGTCTGTCCTGCGCCAGACCTTTTGTTCCCTTTCCTGCAGACTTATTGGTGGGAAAATTAGCTGTTTAGTAGGAGATAAAAAAGAGGGAGGGTGTGTTGCCAAGAGATTTGGGCTTCTCAGTTCTGAGCCTAAATATGAAGTCTTTTGAGTTGTGTGTTCTGTTTGAGATTTGCACTAACCCCGTCTTTCTCTCTCTTCAATTCTTATTTCCTTGGTCATCGTTGAAGTGCGACACAGATTATTAAAAACAAAAACAAAACCTTGCTTTCATAGCAGCACAGGCTTATATTTAGTTACCAAAAAATTCCTTTGGAATTTAATTTCCCCTGCTCCACAGTGGTGCAAGGGGAAGGAGAAAAGTGGACAAATCTGAAACGTTCCCCAGCATCTACAACTTGAAACAGAACAGAGAAGGGCTTTCAAAACCATGGTCTGTGTCTGTCTGCCTCCCCTGCCCTACCATGAGCCAGTGATCCAAGTCTTGGGCTTCAGAAACCATCAAGTGTTACCTTGGACAGACGCTGTATGGGGCTGCGACTGTATCATTAGGCCGCCTGATTTGCTCCCAACAAAGAAGGGGCCAGCCGGCCCTATTGTCTCTCGGCACACTCAGCTTGAGGGGGCAGTTAGGAACCTGGCCTGAGGCATGTTTGGGATTCCCAGGAGTTGGTGTGCATAACTAATTCCAAGGGACTATTTTCAAGGTAGATAGAGGGAGTGCGGACTCATGGGGCCGGCAGGGGAAGTCAGGAAAGCATGTTGCTGGTGTTGCTTCTGCTCCCCACTCACTGTGACCTTGAGGAGGACACTCAGTGTGACCTTGGGAAGGACATTCACTTAGTGTGACCTTGGGAAGCCCATTCAGTCCCTGTGACCTTGGAAAGCCATCACCCAGTGACCTTCAGACCCTTCACTGTAACTTGCAGAGACCACTCAGTGTGACCTTGGAGTGACAGCTCGCTGACCCCGCGGAGACGATTCACTCATGTCAGCCTCTGGGAATGTGGGCAAGTCACGCACTGGAACAGGGAGTGCTCGCATCTCCCTCTGAGCTCCGGCTTCTGTCTGTAAAATGAGGCAGTTACGGCAGTCCTGTTTCTCTGGATCTACCCTGGAGAGACACACACACACCTGCAGGCATATGCACAAGGAAATTCTTTTTTAAAATCACAATGCTTTTTGTAATTACAAAAAATAGGAAACAATCTAGGAGTCCGTCAAGAGGAGCACAGTTGAATGTGTCTCGGCACCTTCCTACCATGGCATATTGGAAGGGGTGGGGCTGGCACATGGTCAACAAGTCCCATAAATGTAATGTTGAATGAAAGAAGCCAAACACAAGAAAGGCAGCTGTGCGTTACCTATTTATAGCCCCCCAAATCCATCCCCTGAAGCCCTAACCCTGGTGTGATGGTACTGGGAGGTGGTACCTTGAGGAGGTAACTGTGCTAGATGAGACCTTGAGGGTGGAACCCCCGTGATTGGATTAGTGCCCTCATAAAACCAGAGAGCTCCCTGGAGCTCATTCCCTGCCTTCTCTCCTCTCCCCATGTGAAGACACAGAAAGTGGGTGGCTGTCTGCATGCCAGGGAGAGCCTCTCACCAGAGCCCACTATACTGGCACCCTGATCCTGGACTTCCAGCCTCTAGAACTTTCTCTTGTTTAAGCCACCAGCTTCTTGTTAGGCCAGCTCGAGCTGACTAATGTAAGTATCTAGTCTATGATGTTCAGCAACTTCCAAGTATATCAAGTTCAACAACAAACAAAACTGATCCCTGGACCAGTTAGGGGCGTGGTTGCTCTTGGGGCGGGAGCAGGGGCAGCGGGTCGGTACTGGAAAGAGGCACAGGAGGGCTTCAGGATCTCTGGTCACGTTCTGTCCTTGATCTTACTGTTATCACAGGAGTGCCTTTTCTCTGTGAAAACTTATCATTCATGCTTGAGATTGGTGCATTTTTATGATGTGTGTTACACTTCAATAAAATTTATGAAAAGAAGAGAACCCATTCAAATAAAGAAATAATGATTATCAATAAAAAACGAAGGCTCATGAACAATATTTCAGTCATTTTTCTCTTATTGGTGTCCAGACCAGTACCTGGACTCAAGCCCCTTACGTGTACACTAAGAGTAAAATTTGCTACAAAATTTATAAAAGTGAACATAATAAAACTATGTATGCTGACACAGAAAGCTATCCATGATATGTTTTGTGCTTAATAAAAGGTGTTGAGTGATATTTATAGTGGTATTGTATGATCTCATTTGTGGTTTTAAAAATCCTCAGTGTATGTACATGAATATGCATATCTCTATGTAAATCTAGGGACATTTAGGTGGGGAGGCATTAATTTTTCACTTTTATCTTTTGTGGGTTAGATTTTTTTTCATAGCATTAAGGTATTTCTTTTTTAAATATTAAAAAAAGATCGTTGGGGAGAAATAAAGGGGTGAAAGGAAGTGAAGGGTTTGGAGCAGGTGATGTCTAAGATCCCCTCGTCCTGCTCTGGGGTCTGTGATTAACATTGAACATTAACATTGAACGCCCATGTGTCCAACAATATTGATGGCCAGGTTTGAACTGTGTGGCACTGAATCTCTATTTGTGGTTTTTTATTTAGATCCACAAAGGCATTCAGCTTTGTCCATTCCTGTGGCTCTTTTTTTAGGTGTTTGTTGTGGATGCTTTCGCCAAGTCAAGATGGAGACCGGAAAGCAAGGTATAATGGACATGCCTCGGGACGGCCCTTCAGGGAGCAATTCCCAGCTTGCCGCCCCCCCCCCCCCCCCCCCCCCGCCACTTCCACCTCAGGGAGATAGATGCTGGTCACATGCTCATATCCATAAATAATGGCTGTCGGAAGAGTGGTGTGGAGACATGGGGGAGAGAACATTTGGTTCTGCCCAGGGAAATCAGGGAGGACTTCCCACAGGAGGGGGCATCTGAGGTGGTCCTTGGAGGATGAGTAGAAGTTTGACAGGCAGAGAACAGAGGAAGGGAATGTTCCAAAGGGAGGGAAGTGCACACAAGGGTTGGGAGTCATGATGGCCTAGATGTTGGGGTCATGTAGGAGCGTAGGATAGCTGAGAACTCATGACAGGGGTGGATCAGGGGAAAGTGTGACAGTTCAGGCTGGAAAAGCTGTTTGGAGCCAGACTGAAGATTTGGGCTTCATTGTGATGGTAATAAGGAGCCAGAGATGATTTGAAGCAGGAGATTTATGCACTCTGAAGGAGGGAGCTTTTCTTTTCTCGCTCACACCTTCCTTCTAGAGAGGGAGCCTCTGACCAGTAGGAATAAAAGACAGTCTTGGTAGACATTGTAAATCGTCAGGATTATGTTGTGAGAGGCAGCAGACAGAAAGGTTTGCCTGTCTTGTGGATGTTTAATGTGGAGAAATGGAGAGCTGATGAGGTCCCACACGTTCCCGGTCCAGAGCTTTCCAGTGTGACTCAACGAAGGCCCAATTAATTACTTCACATCTGGGATCCTCAGTGCCAAGCGTGAAGCACATCTGTCATGGAAGAAATCCTAGACTGGGACTTGCTACTCACGGCCGTGTGACTGTGGGCATGTCCCTTCCCTTAGTTTGGCCTTGGTTTCCCCAGGTGTACGGTGTGGAGGTAGGACAAAGGGATTTCTGAGGTGCCGGCACGTGTTCACCACCAGCTGCTGGCTGCTTGCCTTCCTTGCTGGGTGGCGGAGGGGGGCATCGGCTGATGATCGAGCACCCCTCTGTGTCCCAGGGCTAGGGGTTAGTGCTGTCCCGAGGCCCGGGAAGGCTGACGGTGCCTTGCAAAGCAAATCGAATTTATGTCTGAAAATTGCAGTGGCCAGATAGACTGGCCTTTTCAAGTTCCAAATTGGGTTTGGAGACCAATGGATTGGGTTAGCCGGAAGAGAGGAAGAAACAGAAGAATGGCTCAACATGTGTGGACTTGCTGGCGGGCAGCCTTGCTCCTTAGAAGATTAGCATCTCTGATTCTTTTTTTTTTTTTTTAAAGATTTTATTTATTTATTTGACAGAGGGAGAGATCACAAGCAGGCAGAGAGAGGAAGAAGCAGGCTCCCTGCTGAGCAGAGAGCCCAATGAGGGGCTTGATCCCAGGACCCTGAGATCATGGCCTGAGCCAAAGGCAGAGGCTCTAACCCACTGAGCCACCCAGGTGCCCCAGCATCTCTGATTCTTGCTGGAAGCACACTGGTTTGTCCTTCCTGCCCTCCAGGAGCCAGGAAAGAAAACCTCCCCCAGGTTTTAGCCCAGAGAGGCCAGCAGTCAGATCACGGAAACGGTCCTCGTTGTTGAACCTGACGTACCTGGGGGTGGGCATCACCTTGGACCTGCTTGGGAACTCTGTGAGATGTGCCTTCCAGGGCTTGTGGAGGGGGCTGGACCTTCAGCTGTTACCCGTTAATTTTCTGGCCCTTTGCGGATAGAGCTCCCCTTGTTGCCCACTTCTGAGGAAGCACCCTTAGCTCAGCATGCCAGCCTCAGGGTCATGGTGAATTCCCTCCTGCCATCCCTCTAATGAGGCATGTAGAGACTGGGTTCCTCTGTTCTTGAAATTGTCAAAGTCGAGAAAAAGAAACAAATGGATTTTTAAAAATTACTGATGGTCTTTCTGTTTCTCTCTGTCTCTGCCTCCCTCTTTCTCTTCACAGATGGAACAAACTCATCTTTGGAGAAGTCTGCACGGAAGTCCAGAATCAGGCTGATGAAGTCCCTGCGCGCGAATGTAGACTGTGAATCACGATCATCACGTATTTCTGAAGCACCTGGTATTTGCCAGCGCCCGTTCGGAGTGCTAAACAGGCAGCAGGAAACAAAACGGACAAAAATCTGTCTTCACAGAGCCTACACCCTGATTTTAGGGTGATTAGGGAGATGTTAAACAGAGTAAATAGTAAGATGGTTGATGTGTTGGGTAGTCAAAAGTGCTATGAAGAGGGGCGCCTGGGTGGCTCAGTGGATTAAGCCGCTGCCTTCGGCTCAGGTCATGATCTCAGGGTCCTGGGATCGAGCCCCGCATCGGGCTCTCTGCTCTGCAGGGAGCCTGCTTCCTCCTCTCTCTCTGCCTGCCTCTCTGCCTACTTGTGATCTCTGTCTGTCAAATAAATGAATAAAATCTTAAAAAAAAAAAAAAAGTGCTATGAAGAGAAACAAACCAGGAACTGGAAATAGAGAGGTAGAGATTTGCTGGTGGTGACGGTGTGTGTGTATATGTGTGTGTGTGTGTGTGTGTGTGTGTGTGTGAGGGGGTGTTCGATTTTAAATTGCGGGCCAGGGATGGCCTTATTGGGAAGGTGACATTTGAGCAAAGGATGGGAGAGGCAAGGGAGTGAATTTTATGGATATCTGGAAGGGAATTCCAGGTAGTGGGAATAGCCAGTGCAAAGGCCCTGAGGTGGGAGTGTGCTTGGTGTGCTCCCAGCAGAAAGGAGGCTGGTGAGGCTGGGGTAGGGGTGATGAGGGAGCAGGGCAGTGACAGTGGTAGGGAGAGGTTGCCCCTCAAAGACCATGGCAATGGCTTGGCTTTCAGTACCGGTGACATGGCAGCCAGGGAGGGTGTTGAAAGAGAACAGCTGTTCCGTGACTGGCTGTTATCAATGCATCAGTCTGAGGGCTCTATTGACACGGGCTCTGGGGTTTAGGGGAGGAGAGGGCAGCAGGAAGACCACAGAGGAAGCCCCTGCCATGACCCAGATGAGAGGAGAGGGGGCTCGGACACGAGTGGGAGCGAGCCATGAGAGGGTGATGTTGCTGAGTCAACGGATGTGACCTGTAGACGCAGCAGGGTTGTGGGGGAGGGGGTGAGGAAAAGAGAGGAATCAGGGAATGGGCATTAGGAGTTCAGTGTTGGACGTGCGAGCTGGCTTTGAGACGTCTGTCAGACATCCGAGTGGATCCGTTTAGACACCCTCGTGGGGCAGAGGGTCTGGGGTTCGTGAAGCTGTACGAGGTTGTCCCCCAGGTGCGGCTGTGTGTGAAGGGATTCAGCATTGCTGCCATCTTCATGACCCACAGGGGCTGTGGGGCCCTGGCAGGGTGACATGGTGAGGAAGCCTGTCTAGGCTGCTTCTTTGTGTGTGGGAGGTCAGTGGAGTGCTCTCAGGATCAAGCTGTGTGAGGGAAAGTCGAGCTGCAGGGCAGTCCTGACAGAGGCCTCAGCCAATGCCAGGAGCAGCTTGGGAGTCAGGTAGCCCTTCAGCGGTGACCTGGAGAAGGTCCGGGCTTTAGGCCTTGAGTGCTCAGTGCTACCTGAGCTGGGTCCTTGGGGAACCCTGGGGGGTGCAACCTGTCACCCGCCCCTTGAAGCACCCCTCTGCAGGAAGGGAGCAGATCTTATAAGATGGAGCAGGCCAGGGTCTGTTCAGGAAGTTGGTGAGTTTGGGGTTCCCTGGGGAGTCAAGTCTGGTGGAATCTGGGAGCTGTGATGTGCCCATGATCCAGGTTATGTTTCTTTTGTGTTCTATAATTCCCCAGCTGAGTTCTGTGAAGTGAGTCTGCCTGGTTCTAGAGACTTAAAGGCCCCCGACAGGCCCCCCTCACTAAGTCCCCAGGGGGGAGGGGGAGGAAAAAGGAGCAGAAGCCTGGAGGCGGTAAAAGAGAGAAGGAGAGGTCAGACCAAGGTGGCAAGGGACAACACACTCAGTGAATATTAGTGCCATGCTGAGTATTCCTCAGAACTTCCAGAAAGACCTGGAAGGGATGCTGGTGGAAGTGTGGCTCTCCTGTTGTAAGGAGACAGCGGTTCAGACTATTATCACTCAGTCAGAGAAGGGAAGGGTGGCAGGCTGACCTTCTACAAGGCCAAGGAATTACAGCCATCAATTTCATAACTCCTCCATTGTTTCCCTGGTCAGCCAGGAAAAACACTGGGTAGCCAGACTTACAGGGACCAAGCTGTTTTCTAGCTTAGTCTTTGCAAACCACGTGGCTCTGTTTCCCCCCAGCTCCTTACAAGGACATATAACAATGCACAGAAGTGTTTGTAGTTTCTGCGTTAGGACCTTACTGCCAACAGATCTTGCTCGAATCCTGGCTTTGCCACACATGAGCTGTGTGGCCTTGCTTAAGTCACCTTACCCTCTCTGAGCCCCTGCTTTTTTATCCATAAGGAGCTAAGGTAGATAGGGGTTTTGGTAAGGGGTGGGGCAGGAAGGCACCCATGAAAGCATCTCCCTTCACTGTTGGCATTTGGGAGGCATCAGTAGACCACAGCCTCACTTACTTGTCTCTGCGTTGAGGAGCCCATGCCTTTGAACCTGATGCGTCAGCTTCCCAGGAGGGGGCTTGGGTGCCGTGTTCCAGGAACCACCCACTTGGGCAAGTTTCTTATTTGTGTCAAGACCATTCTCTTCCACTCCATCCTTGATTCCTGCCATGGAGACCACTGGTCTCCAGCCACCCAGCCTGCAGATAAGCCAGGAACAATGTTATCGCGGCTGCCAGGCTCTCTTGGGCAGAATTCCTTTGTTGGGCAGTCTTGGCTCCTGCGGGGGTTCTGGGTGGATCCAGGGTTAGATGAAGGGCTGAGAGAGCCTGGGACAGGGCCTGGCTCCTAGTAGATGCTCAGTGCGGGTTCACTGGACGAATAAGTGATGGAGAGCTCTATGAGATGGTGGATGAGAATGTCACCTGAAAAGACGGCACTCACATATCCCTGCGTGGCATGGTGTGAGGGTGTGGGTGCAAGGGGACAAGGCCGTCCCGGGAGTTAGGAGGCTCCAGACTGACTGCTGACTGTGTGATCCTGGGCAACTCACTTCATCTCTTTGAGCCTTTTAAAAACATGTGTCATGTGGAACTAGGAATACCAATTTGTAAACTGTCAAGGGCTGTATAAATAGAAAAAACAAGTGTTGGTGAGGATATGGAGCAGCTGGAACCCTTGTGCCTTGTTGGTGGGAATGCAAAATGGTGCAGCTGCTGTGGAAAATAGTAGAGCGGTTCTTCAAAATATTAAAAATAGAGCTACCATACAATCCAGCAATTTTGCTTCTGAGCATAGACCCAAAAGATCAGAAGGTAGGGTCTTGAGGAAATATCTGTAAACCCATTAGCAGCAGGATTCATGGTAGTCAAAGTGCTATGCGACCACTACCATCTTCGTGACAACAACTTGCCTTGACTGGATTTGAGCCTTTTCACTTGCCTACATGAAAAACGGCTGAATCCTGAATAATTTAAAATTCTGGGTGAATGCTTGGTGCCATCAACTCATCCATGTATGGTTATGGCGGCACTTTGGGATCAGAAGGGGAGAGGAGATATTGGAATAGTTGATCTTTATATTTGAATGTCCGAGGGTTATTCAAGATGGAAATGCTACCAACGGAGACATCTGTGACTCTAAAATGCTCCCCTAATTCTCATTGTGGTCATTACTGTTACCCTCATAAGATTTGTGCCCTTGAAGGAGGATCATGAAAACCCATGGGTTGACAAGAGAATGACCTCACTGTGGTATCTTACCCACCATTATGTCTTCATCTTGAGCCCAAGGAAGTACCCTTTGCCCCCATAAAAAGAAAATCTAAGACAGATGGGAGGGTAATCACATTAAATATCTGTTGGTTGTATTCTTGAAATAACTCGTCTAAGAAAGAACTAGGGATGCTAAATTGTCCTGAGTGGGTTCCTTATGTTGGTGTTTCTAAAAGTGTAGACCAGGTGCCTAGGTGTCTCTGTCATTTAAGCCTCTGCCTTTAGCTCAGATCATGGTCTCAGGGTCCTGGGATAGAGCCTTGCATTGGGCTCCCTGCCCAGCAGGAAGCCTGCTTCTCCCTCTCCCCTGCTTGTCGCTCCCCCTGATGTGCTCTCTCACACTCTCTGTCAAATAAATAAATAAAATCTAAAAAAAAAAAAAGTGTAGACAACCTGAGTTGCAATTGTCTCAGGCTCTTGTAAAAAGAGACACAATCCAGGGTTCTACCTCAGACAAACTTAATCAGGATTTCTGGGGGTGGAACCTGGGAATTTGTATTATTGACAGACCCCCTTAATGACTCCTACTGACTGACTGAGAAGCAAGAGTCCGGGGCCAGCCCGAGTGAATTCATTAGGAAGCCTGGGACAGACGGTGGCCATCTTGGGTAGCCACCCTTTCGGCGGGTGCAAAACCAGTGCTGACCAGCAGGGGACTGAGGTATGATAGTAGGGAACTGGCCAGCAGGAGGTGTGGCTAACCTGATCATTTCTTTAGTCTCAGAAGGGGCAGAATCTGCTCCCTTTTTGCTAATCCAGAGATGGTAGTGGTGATCGACAGATGGTGTGCAGGGAAGGCAAATCTACATTCGGAGTATCTGTTTCGGAAGAACAAATTGCTACGCCTTCCGTGATGCAAGTGGTTAGATGTGATCAACCTGTTGCCAGGTGGCTGGCTGATCACCTCAGAGAATAGTGCCACATCGGGACTCAGGGTTCGGTCTTCGCTGCCGGCCAGCTGAGCATTCAGGGGTAGCCAGGCCAGCGTCGGTGAGTGGAAGCCCAGGCTTAGCGTCCCTTCCTGTTGCTCCGACCACACACCAGGCCGTGGCAGCAGTGGCGGAGCAGAGAGCCTGACTGGTGCCCCCCAATGGGTCATGCCGTCAACGTGATTATTTAAAATCCCCCTCTGCTGAAGTTACCCTTTGGTGAGCATTTACACGGGATACAAATCTCTTCACGTTCCTTCTCCATCCCGAGAAATCCATCAGCATCCCTCTTCCTCAAACCTTCTTGGCACCGGTTTTCCAGTAATGTTCCTCCCAAAGTTCCTGACCATCCAGACAAACCATGCTCCACAGCCCGTGAATCAGTACAGACCCTCACCTTGTGGCCATGTCTTCTTGCAGGCAAAATGCACAACCAGGTGCCCTGTTCCCAGTTCTGTGTCTGGGAGGATTGTCCTTCACCTGTCCTCCCAGGATGCTCCGGAAAGGGACTGCCATGCTTCCGTGTCCACTTTTGGCCTTCCAACACAGTTTACACCACTCTGAGGCTGTAAACTGTTACCCTGTACTACTCACTGCCCACTTGGTGTGATCACCACGCTTCTGCCTCAGTCTTCTGGGGAGAGGCTCAATCAGATGGAAAGAAGCTCTATTCACGAGACAGAGGTTCTCTCTGGTAAGTTGAAAGTGGTCCCCTGTGGCGGACCGCATGCCTGCTCACCAGTGAGTGTCCTGAGATTCGATTCTGCCTCCTCTTGCCCCATGAGAGCCGTTGAAATACCTGAAAGCACTTGTTGAACCCTTCCTGTAGGCATTTATTTCTCTTACCATTGTATGCAACCGCAGTCATTCAGTGTGATTTCTTGACTTCCTTCTAAAGCCTCGACACCCTGCCGTGTTTCCTGCAGGCACGACATACCCTCAAGGCCCCGAGACCAACCAGTGAGGTTACACGGTGTTTATCTCCAAGAACAAACAAGCTTCACAGTCAGAGGCCGGTGAGTAGAGTCCGCTCTGGGAGGGCGTGTTCACTGAGCAGGTGTTTCATGAGTACTTACCACATGGAGAGTGTGTGGTGATGGGTCATATCCATGGACCGCTGAGGACCGGTTCAGGAAGAAGAGCTTGAAGGAACCACTTCCTGACATCAACAGCAATGATACAGAATGAATCGAAGAAGCCTGCTTGGTGCTTCTCTTCTCCCACCCAAAGCCCCTTTGCTACTCATGGGAGGTGGGGACCAGTATTAGCTTCGTGCTGATCTGGGTCCTTGAATGACTGATGCTTGTTCCTGCTGCCACCACGAATTCTAGGTGGGGGTGGGTACATTCCTGGCCCTTGGTCACTCCACACACCGTTACAGACAGCTTTCCTGTCTTGATGCTTAAGCAAGATGAGAAAGGTCTAGCAGTTGGTCTTTTCCTCTCCCTCATATTTTAAGAGTTGTTTATTAACCTACTGCCGTGAGATCTAACTCGTGTGCAGCAAGGACTCTCATCCGCTTTGATCTGCCCCTCCGGGTTCTTAAGATACCGCTCAGGATTCTCTGCTTGGAGGAGGCTCCAGATTTCTGGTTTCTTTCATACTCTGCTCTGTTTAACATTCTGTTCTTTCTGTTGGTGTTTAAATAATTCCCAATGGTTGTTTCTTTCAAATGCCGAGGCATTTATATATTATATATAGGCAAGTATATACTGCAGCTTAAAAAGTACTTGAGGTATGATAAGGGTGTATTGTTTTAGTTAAGTCACAAGCAGTACCTATATATCTATCTATTATTTATCTATCTGTCTGCCTGTCCATCATCTATCTATCATGCTTAGGCTCAACTACACATACATCCACACACACACATTATGTTTAGAGTGAAATATACACACTCCCAGGCACACACATTCATGGTAATTCTGTTACCATGGAGAGGGTTCTACAATGGCTTAAAAAATGCTTACAGTCTAAAAGTGTTAAAAGACTATAACCAGTAGGGCACACACAGTTCCATTAAAAAAAAAAAAAAGACCATATTTATTCCTCAGGATCTGGGTCTTTCTCATGAACATGCAGTAATGAAACTTACATAACTCTCAAATTTAAGAAATCCAGTGCTCCCATCAGCCATAAAAACCTATTTGTGGGCATTGAGTCATCTGCCTGTATTTAAGAAGTGTTTGCAAATTATTGGTACTGCTTTTTCATTTTTATTATTGCTACTAGCATTCTGTTGAGGGTGGGCAGTGAATGAGGGTGAAAGCCATGCAGAGAGACAAATGTCACTTTGTGGGGCCTCTTGAGACCCTCTGTGTGCGTGTGTTGTGGCCATACATCCAAGACAGGCCACAGACGGGTCAGTCACTGTACTTCCCTGGGTGAGTGCGACAGCCAGTCCTCACTCAGGAGAATCATGGGACAGCCCCATGACCAGTGCTGAGCTAGGCAAGCCCAGGCATGGGGTCCTTGTTTCGCCCTGTGGAGGAAGGCTGCCCTGGCCAGAGATGGGAGAGGTCATTGCCAAGGATGCCGGGCAAGTGGTTCTGGCTCACAGCCATCTGCTTACACCACCAGGAGACCCGGGTCCAGGTGTTCATTGTTTAGACTCACCCAGAAGAGAGGAGTGATCCTCCAAGCATTGGGTTGAAGGAGTTTCAAACTCCAACGCAAAGGGCTTTGGAAAAGGCTTTGAAAAACCCACAGCTGCTTCACAGGTGCTAGGCTGGTGTGGTGGGAGCAGGGAGCATGCAGCCCCAGGTTGGGAGCCAGCTCTGCCCACCAGGAGCTGCATGGCTTTGGAGCATGGCCTTATGATCCTAGCCCCATTGCTTCCCCAGTGAGAGAAGGAGGTTGAGGCACAAGACTTCAGAGACCCCACCCATATCATCTCTCCCCCCAGGGGAGGGAACCTCTGTGTTATTACATTTCTCCGTATCCCCTCCGCCTGCCCCAGCAACACTGGGAAGCCTGCCTCCGACTGATGAGCGAGCCAGCACTGTGGTCAGGAGCTCCGACTTGAGAGTGAGATCAATGAGAGTTTGAGTCCTGGCTCTGGAAAATGGGCATCCTCAAAGTGGACAAAGGTGACAGAGGACACAGGTGACGAGAAGCACCCCATCAGAGCCTGACAAGTAGAAGTTCTTGTGAGTAGGAGCTCCTAGGACCCCTGTAGATGGGGTCTGGAGCAGCACCTCTGATGGACATCGTGCTTCCCCAAGATGTTTCCGAAGGCTGTTGTATTCAAATCGGGTAACAATGGGCCCGGCATTCTGGGAGGGGCCGAGGGTGGTCCCTCAGATCCCAGCAGCCAGAGGAGCCCATGGGGAGGTCAGACTGCTCCTTGGCTGGACGTCTGCACCATGGACAGGGATCTGAGTGAAGACGACAGTAAGTACAGCCGGTGGCGGGGGGGGTTCTGGGGCGCCCACATCTGTGGCCAGCACTGATTGAAATCTTCCCTCTGGCCTCTGTGCTGTCTTGGGTTCTGGGTCTGTGTTACTGAGAGCATCCTTCCTTCCTTCCTTCCTTTCGTGTGGAAAGCCCATTTGCTGCCTGCTGGCTCTCGTTCCATTATGTGCCTCTGGGCAGTGGAGGAGGATGGTAACAAGCAAGACGAGAACTTTCCACCCTGCCCACGGTAATATCATCCCAGTCTTGTATCTTTCAATCTTCTTTTCTCTGGCTGACCGTTCCCCACCCGTCTCTCGCCCCAGCCGTGTATGAGCCTGAATACCACACTTGGGCTCAGTTCTGAGGTGAGCTTAATTTGAAAGACATTCCTGGAAAGTCTTTATTCATGACGTTCCTCTTGCCAAGAGGCATGTGTTCATTATTGCTTGAAAAACACAGTCCTGGTGAGCCTAACATTGTCATTCCTGGGACAGAAATACAATGGAACCTAAGGGCTATTGAAAGAGATGAAGACAGAGATAGCATTTTAGGAAGAAATGTGCCATGTTTAAAAAAAAAAAAAAGTTTGATCCTGAATTTGGAAGGGGCAGTGTGGTAAAGTGTCAGATGGGGGATTGGGAGGATAGAGTTTCGGGTTCTGGCTCTGCTATGAATTGGCTGTGTGATCTTGGGCGGGTCATTTAACCTCTCTGATCCTCAGTTTCCCCGTCTATAAAAGGAGATGGGTCAGGAGTTCCTAATTTGAAGACCATGAAGGTGAGGGCAAAAATGTATGAATGTAGTTTGGGGGGGGGGGGAGTGCAGACCTCAGCTTCCATTTGAATCCTGGAGAGGCTAGTGACACTAGTACATTTCATGGCTCCTGACCTTGGGGACTTGAAGGTCCTGTGTGAAGGTCCTACATTGTCTTTAATGAGGGTATCTGAAAGCTTTAAGTTTCAGAGCTGAAGTGGGATATGAAATAACCCCATGCGAATCTCAGCAACGCATTTAAAATTTTGTTGGAATCCTGTTTCGTATTGAATTGGGAGACGGTACAGGGATATCATGTATTTGAGCTGGACTTAATCTGATCTATGATATATTGGAAATTGTGTAGTCATAATTTTATAAACTTCTACAAATAATGAAATACAATTTTTCCTCGTTGAAACACTGCTCATTTACAGTCTTGCAGTTTACAGTAAGAGTCTCTTGGTAGCAATGGGCTAGGGTCGGATCTGGATTCAGATCCAAGCTCTGCCTCCTAATTGCTGGTTGACTTTGCTCAAGTCACTTAACCTCTCTGAGCTACGTGTCTCACAATAAAAATATAGATCATGTCATCTGGAAGAATTGGTAAAAAATTATTGGATGTTAAGTGCCTCCAGCATCACTCAGAGTCAAGTAGGCATGGAAGAAATGTTGATTCTAGAAAATTATCAGATTCTGTCCCCAGAGCTTGAAAATTTCTTTTTTGTCTTTTTCCATTTTATTTATTTTTTCAGCGTAACAGTATTCATTCTTTTTGCACAACACCCAGTCAGAGCTTGAAAATTTAACTGCTATTAATGACAAGTATTATCACCTGCAGTGTTTCTGTTTGGCATCGTGCCTTTTGGTAAGTCAGGTGAGACTAAGATTAACTCTTTAGTTCCCTTAAAATTCGAAATGCTAATCCTGTCATAAGGTCATCCTACATGCTGGTTTCCAATATAATCAAACCACAGGTCTACTGCATGGGACGGGATTGTCCAGAAAAGATTTAGAAACAATGCTGATGAACTCTGAAACCAGGTCAGTATTTGCCCAGGTTTTGGAAAGGGAGCCTGCTGCGGGACTTACATAATTGCAATGCCCCTCCTTAGGCAAGAGATGGCTGCCCACTTTGTCCCAGTTGAGTTACCCTCCTCAGGCACAAAAATGCTGTCCCCTCAGTTTTCGAGTCTGGAATGTGGGCAGCTTCAGGGAGAGATTATCTTCTTCCAGTGACACGGTGTGGGACTGAAATTAGGCGTGGATGGAGACATTCTGGAATGTGGTGTCCATGTGGAAGTAAGCACGAAGGCCTCTTAACTCAGTCTTAGCTCTGACGGCATTTGGCTCCCTCAGCACCTCCTGCCATTGGTGGTGATGCTTTAGTGACGGGCCGGTCCCCCTTCCATAGCAGAGGCGGTCAGGAATTCTTTCCTATGTCCAGTTGATCTCTCTTTCCCTGGCACTTCAACTCTTTGGTCTTACTTCCACTCCCCCCCAAGGCTACTCAGAACAGGTCTGTTTCCTGTTTACAATAAGAAGCCTTCAGGGTTTTTAATTTTCTAGCATGACTAGGTCCTGTTATTCTGATGGGCCCAGGCATAATGTGGTTTCAATCACTCTTCTCTAAGAGGTCCTAATCCAGAGTTGAAGAAGAAAAATCCCCTCCCTTTTTCTAAAAACCATATCCATTATAATACAGCTTATTTTAGTACAGACTGAACTCCCTCCCAGAAATGGTGTGCGAGAGAGCCTCTTCAAGTCAGACCAGCCTCATCCCCATAACTTGAGGAGGGGGCTGCTGTGATTCTGGACCATAGGACCTAGGTGGCAACTCCTTACTTCTGGGCGCTGATAGCTGGGGAGGGGGAGCAATGATCCAAAGCCACACCACTGTTACCATCAGTGACTCAGTGCTGAGAGATGGGACTCTTCCCTTGGTACCCTGGCCAGCTCTGCTCCCCAAAGACTTAGTCTTTAGTGTTCCTCCCAGCCCACCTCTGAGCTGGAGAAGAGAGACTGGATGAAGCTATCAGGGTAACTTGATGGGAAAGATGCTGGGCTTTGTGGCAGGGCCCAGCTTCCAAGAGCCTTGGTAACTGACTATGGGGCTTTCGCGTACATACCTCAGGAGGGAGGCATGGCCACCAGGAGCACAGGCCCTCCTTGCCAACTTGGCCCTGACCTCTTGGGGGAAACTCTTAATGGGAAGATAGACAGTCCCTTTCTCTCTTTTATTTTCTCGAGTGCTCCTCCCAGTGACTGTATTCCCTGAGCCCTGTTGTAGGGAGAGAAGACCAGGGCCCTAAAGAATAAGGTGACTTTCCCCCCAGACTACACAGAAGGCTAGCTATTTGGTGCCGTCCTCATGGCTGGGGGAATAGAGATGGACATACCGCTCTACCTTCCAGGTGTTCAAAGCCTTGTGCAGGAGGCAGATCTCAGCTGGGCTTTTTCTAAATAATTCTTAGAAAGCTGTTTGGTAGAAACAATAACCAAGAGCAGAACAGAGGACGGAGGGGCACAGGGAGAGGGAAGCACACCCGGGCAGCCTCTGCAGGAGGTCAGGCTTGGGACGAGTCAAGTTGAAGGAGATGAGGGGGTGTGTCGTGAGCAGGAAGAGCGGAACAAGGCTTGGGAGAAATGGCACAGTGTACGTGCCAGGATGAAGGCCATCATCCGTGTCCCAAAGTGACAAGCCAGCCTTGCACATCCCACCCCCCACAGGGGCCCTGTCTTGGCGTGGTGACCCTTCCTGCGAAGCAAGACTTCCACATCCCAACTAACTGAAAGTTTGTTGTAACATTCGCCGGCTTCTCTCTTGGCATGCCAGAGGGCCCTAAAGAACTCTGAGGACAACTTCGTCCTGGCCTTCTCCAATTTTAGTATATGTGCTGCCGAAGCGAGCACACGTCCTGGCCTTCTCTCTTGAGGCTGGTCTCACTCCCACGGTCGGCCTTGTGTTTGCTCTCCCAAATACGTTCTCATTGTCTCCCACCTGAAAGCTCCCACACGTCTGTCTCCTCAAGCCCCAAGCAGGCTTTTCTCTCTCCTCCCCACTTTCTACTCTGCTCTTTGTCCCCACAGCTCCCCAGCCACTGGGACTGTTTTCCCTTCTCTCACCCTGTTCTGGACAAGTGGGGAGGTTTCCTCCCCCCAGCAGAGGAGGAGACTCCATGAGTAATACAGGGTCAGTTAATAATACAGGGCCTTCTCTGCTAAGGGCCCGAGCTCGGATGTTAGCCAGGCACTGTGGTGGGTGCCTGGGTGGCTCAGTTGGCTGCGCCTCTGCCTTCTGCTTGGGTCATGATCCTGGGGTCCTGGGATTGAGTCTGGTATTGGGCTTCCTGATCAGTGGGGAGTCTCTTTCTCCCTTTCCTTTTGACACTTTCCCCTGCTTATGCTCTTTCTCTCACTCTCAAGAAGAAAAAAGAAGAAGAAGGAGAAGGAGAAGGAGAAGAAGAAGAAGAAGAAGAAGAAGAAGAAGAAGAAGAAGAAAAAGAAGAAGAAGAAGAAGAAGAAGAAGAAGAAGAAGAAGAAGAAGAAGAAGAAGAAGAAGAAGAAAGAAAAGAAAAAAAAAGAGAAAAGAAAAAGAAAGCTTTAGACTTTAGTGAGTCACTGTGGTGTTTAAAAGATGGGATGGCCTGGTCAACCTTTCTGGTCTTGCTACGAGGCTCTTAAACAATATAGCCAAGACTCTTCTTTCTCTTGTGATCACCTGACTTTCATGCTTTTATTGCTTTACATTATGGTAAGATACACCTAACATGAAATTCGCCTTCGTAGCCACTTTTACTTGTGCTGGTGGGCGATATTAAGTGCATTCCCGTTATTGTGCAACTATCACCGCCACCCATCTCCAGAATCCTTTCCTCTCTAACCCCATTCAACAATTCCCCCTTCCCTCTCCTCTTGGGTCCTGGCCAACCCCATCCTACTTTAGGCATGTGTGGATCTGACCATCCGAATCTCTCCCGTACCATCTTCAGCATCGTTCCAACCATGATGCATTTATGTGCGCTGACTGTATGTGGGGAGGGAGGGTTTCTTTGTCTGAAAGGGGCTCTCACCCCTGTCGGAGGAGACAAGGGAGGAAACAAACAAAAGCAAGATGGCAGTGGGGAGCCATTGAGTGGAGAGGTGGCCTGCTTTTAGTGCTTTTAAGATGATTAGCACTGGAATCAGAGGCAGAGGATGTGGACTCCTTTTATCCTTGGAAATAAAAGGAATGGCGTTTTACAAAAAGAAGAAGTTAAAGAGGTTGTCCATTAATTATAACTTGCTTCACAAGAAAAGTTCCTTTCTACGCAAAAGAGAAGTTGCTTGTGGCTGGTGAGTACTACCTTAGAGACATTTTGCAAAGCTTTCTCAGCCATCACTTGATGCCATTTGTGGAGCAATAGGGTGTTCAGCAAAGTGGAAAGGTCATTGGCTTAGAGTTCAGATCTGAGACTTGTTTTTTTTTTTTTAAGATTTTATTTATTTGAGAGAGAGAGAGAGCATGAGCAGGGGAAATGGGAGAGGGAGAAGCAAACTCCTTGTTGAGCAGGGAGCTCAGTGCAGGGCTCGATCCTGGGACTTTGGGATCATGACCTAAGCCAAAGGTAGATAGATGCTTAACCCACTGAGCCACCCAGGCGCCCCCAGGATCTGAGTCTTAAGCACTCTTTTTGGCTCTGCTGTGAATGTGTGAGCTCGTTGCCCCAGATCCCTCCTCTGAGCCTCATGTGCTTCTACAAACGGGGAACACAGAAAAACAGTGGTTGTCGTTAAGTGCAGAAAAAGATCACACCCTCGCCATCCCTTTATAAGCCACGGGACACAAGGCATGTATTAAGGTGGGATGGTCCAGCTGCAACTCAGCCCCAAACCCGTGGAAACAGTGATGCGGCTGGGGGGGGGACCCCCTTCGGAGTGCTCCATGCTGGGCGTCACACAATGACCCGTGACGTCCACGTTCCTGTTGTGCCCGCTGAGATCGGCTCAGGAAATGACACATCTGCTTGTAGGTCAGCCTGGAGCCCTTTCCTTTTGTCCATAACATAATGGTGAGATTAATTTAGTTCTGACGAATTACGACTGCCCCGAGAGGTCAGGGTGACTCCTGGTTGATGGATGGAGCTCTGAGTTTCCCACCTCTTATTCTTCCCCTCTTCCTGCCTCTTTGTTTGGTTTCCAGCCCGACGTCGCAGCCGCATGGCATTTCTCTGTCTTCTAGCAGCGGAGAGTCTGGATGCCCTAGCAGACCCAAGCCCTCCAGCTGGGTGGGGGCCCTCCCTGGGGAGAGGGCTCTGAAGGTCTTGCCTTTCTTTCTGTGTTTGACATTTTCACCTCTACTTAAAGCAGCACAAAGAAAGAGAAAGACCCTCCCTCCTTAGGTCCAAGGCATTGACTGAACGTTTCTTGAACGCCGGGCTCAGGGCTGTGGACCGTGTACACATTGTCTTATTAGATGGGCGCGAATAGCATCTGCTCTGTTTCACAGCTGGGAGTTCTGCAAGGCTGTGTGGCTGGCACGGTATCAGGCAGTCCATGACTCAGACGTAGCAGAGCCCAGGTTCCTGACCACCGTGCCTCAGGAATTCTGGTGCCGGAATTGGCTTGGCTGCAGTCCAGCCCTGAACCTTATCCCGAGTTCTGATAACCGGGCTCATGGGAACTACAATGACGTGCATGGGCCCTGGTCCCAGAAAGGTTCAAATTTCAGCTTCTCTCTTTCTGACCCTCCCTCAAACCTATCCATGAGTGTCTAGGGCAGGGTGGGCAAAACACGGCTCAAAGGCCAAGTCCGACCGCTGCCTGTTTTTGTCAAGTTTTATCAGCATAAAGCCATGCTTACGCAGTCGTGCATTATCTGTGTCTGCTTTCAGCTGAGTTGGATCATTGAAACAGACCATAGAGCCCACAAAATCGACAGTGTTTACCACCTGGCTATTTGCAGGAAAGTTTGCCGATCCCTGGTGGCTAAAATAGCTGAAAATGCTAATCCGCTTATGGGGGAACAAACAGTGTTCAGAACCAAGTATGAATGATAATTCCCGATGAGTTACCACCTCCGGGATTTCAGTACACATCGGCAGGCACTGATGTGAAGCTTTGGGCTAACGTCCCTTTGCATCACACCCATCTCCACCCCAGGTCTCTCACCTGTTTCTGCACAGAATCATTTGCTGACAGAGATCAGCTTTCCTGCTAGGAAGAGCCCTCTCTGCATCTGCACACATTCTTCTATTTCAGCTTCCTTTGTAAATTTCCAGCAAGGAGAAACCATAGAGAGGCGTATGCATTCCTTACTGTCAGAGGACTCAGACATTTCTAATTTGGGGGGAGTAGAAGAAGGAGACGGTTCATTTGTCTAAATGACACCCCCTCCTTCCTCCATTGTGCTTGGCCGCGGGTTTCAGCATTCCTCACCACCTGCCATTCCACTTCCTGATAGCCTCAGCGGCTCCAACTTGGAACAAGATCTGCTGCTTCTTCCGGCCTCTGTTCTTATTAACCTTGAAAGGACAGGGCGTATTATTTTTATTTTTGTAGAGGGAAAGAGCTCTAGGCTTTAAAGAGCTGGAGCAAATTTTAAAAAAGGAGGGATCTAGGGGGTGAGATGGGTCAGCTGTTGACCAGAGTGTGTTCAGTGGCTTCATGCCGACAGAATTACTTTCCTCGGACCATTTATCATCTTACCCTTTAAAGTCAACTTCCCGTAATCAAATTGGCCACTGGAAAGATAGAGCTGAGGGGTTCTTGTCCCTCAACATGGGAGCTACAGGGAATGGGTTTGAGGGGTGGCCCAGTGGGATGGAACTGAAACAGGGAGCCTCTAGCCTGCTCTGACTTCACTGCTGTGCACCCTAGGACTACTAGAGTAACTTCTCTGAGCCTCAGACTCCTCACGTCAAGTGGACTTAAAAGTCCTGCCTTCTGTATCCAGGTGGGAGGGTGGGGTGTAGCAGCAGGGGTGGGGAGATGCTTTATGAGTTGTCCAGGGCTTCTAGGAGCCAATTCTTTTTTTTTTTTTTAAGATTTTAATTTATTTATTTGACAGAGAAATCACAAGTAGGCAGAGAGGCAAGCTGCGGGGGGGGGGGGGGGGGGGGGTGGATGCAGTCTCCCTGCTGAGCAGAGAGCCTGATGCAGGGCTTGATCCCAGGACCCTGAGATCATGACCCGAGCTGAAGGCAGTGGCTTAACCCACTGAGCCACCCAGGCACCCTTAGGAGCCAGTTCTTATCTTAGGCTCTCCTCCTTGGAGTCTCAGGGCTATGGGTATCTCTGTCATAGCCTGGAAGATCAAGTTGAGGGCTTTTTTAAACTTAAACAGTGAAGTATAATTAGCCTGCAGTGTTCTCTTAGTTTCAGGTGTGGAAGATGAGGTTTTCACAGGAGGTAAATAGTGAGGGATCTTCCGCAGGGGCTGCCCCATGGGAAGTACTCGGGAAGAACACGGTCTTTGGAGAACAATGAGCCTTGGTTTGAAGCCAACTCCATCACTTACAGGCCTTGTGATCTTGGGTGAGCCACAGCCTTTCTGAACCCCATTCCCCCATTAGGAGAATGGGGTGACAAGTGTCACTTTGGACCATCTGAGAAGCGGACACAGATGGCATTCGATGTGTCAGAGGTCCCTTGGAAACACATGGGCAGGAAAAGAGGAGCAGGAGCAGGTGTGGGCAGGGACCGCCTGCAGGACCACACTGCAAGGGGCACACTTGTGAGAGGAGAGCGGGAAACAAGGAGCCTCGGTGTGGCTCCAAGAAAGTCTTGCTCAGGTTTGTGGGGAGTCCCAGGGCAAAGACTGCCTGTTAGGGGAAGCCGCATAAAGAAACACTCAGCATCTCAGTGCCTTAAGACAGCCCCCATTTTATTATGGTTCATGGTTTTGTGGGTCGGGAATTTGGGCAGGATTCAGCTGGGTGAGTCTTCTGCTCCTTGCATAATCCATTAGGGTCTGTCTTCATCAGTGTGAGTTGCTGCGACAAAGCACCATAGGCTGCCTGGCTTAAAAGCAAACATTTATTTCTCACGGTGCTGGAAGCTGGGAATCCCAAGATCAAGGCACCGGTAGATCTGGGGCTGGTGTGAGCCTGCTTCTGGCTTGCAGCCAGCCGCCTTCTCACCGTATACTCACAGGGCAGAGAAAGAAAGAACCCTAGTCTCTTTCTTTTCCCGCCAGGGCACTAATCCCACCACGGGGCTCTGTCCTCATGACCTCATCTAAACCTAATTGCCCCCCAAAGGCTTCAGTTTGTAATCCCATTCCCTGAGGAGTTCAGGACTTCAACATATGAATGTGGGGGGTCACGGACATGCAGTCCATGACAGGGTCACTCCGGAGTACTCAGCAGGCAGCTGGCCTGCCTTGGTGGGGCCTCAATGGCTTTGCTTGTGTGCCCCGTGTCTTGGCAGGATGGTGGAGTGGCTGGAAGGCTGGGCTCTGCTGGGCTTCTCTCCATGTGGTCTCCCCACTAAGGCAGCCTGATGTCTTACACGTCAGCTCGGGGCTCAAGAGGGCTTGCTCCCAGAGGCAAGAAGTAGAAGCTATGGTCTCCTCATTGCGTCTTCCTTCCACCATGTTCCCTTGCTTGGAGCATTTTCAAGCTGCCCGGGGCCAAGGCGAGGAGACACAGATACATGTCTCGATGAGAGAAGCATCCAAGAAGTGCGAGCGCTGCTAATTCAGCATCTGTCCCCTGGGGTCATGGCATACCATCCCATTTCTAAAGCACCTGTCTCGGCGGCCAGCCCAGAGGAGGGACCCAGCGAGCAGGAGCTGACTTCTGAAGGTTTTTCTTATCAGGATTATCTGTGCCGCTTCTGTCACACCCCACCCCATCCCTGCCTGCCCTGCAGATGTGTTCTGTGTCCCACGGGTGGCCTAGGGAGACTGGCTTGGTGAAACTGTGAGCCCTTCCAGTAATGCACCCACCCTTACACGGCAGCTCCTGGTGACGTCACCACTGCTGCCCCCCACCTCCCTCCCGGAGGCTCAGGACTGCCTTCCTTCCACAGGTGTGGTGGACCTCAGCTTTGAGGCCGAGAGTCCGCTGGCACCCCCCGCTGAGCTCCTGGAGAGACTGCCCAGCTATGACTGGCTTCTTGAAGGAGGTGGTAAGTCTGTGAGGTCTTGGTTCCTGCAGCCCCTTCCTGGGGCTCCTGCTGGCTGGGGAGACGTCTCTGGACCAGCCCAGTCCTGGGATAGCTCACCTCTCCCGTGGGGGTCCTGGGAAGCCTCTTGTTCCCATTGGGAGGGAATGGGAGGACGGGGGCATCAGCCCTGTGTCCGCAAACATTCTATGACCATTTCCATGTGCTTTTAAGACCGGAATCATGCTGCTTTGAGAACCATTCTTCTGGCATTAGATGCATTAGCGTGTGGGATTCTTTTCCTTTGTCTCATTCAGCCTCACATTCAGCCACTTTCCTTCTTTCCTACTTTCACCCCACAAACACCTGTGCCTTGGAGCTAGGCTGTTGAGTCCCTGACCCCTCCCTTCTCCCCCAGGACGGCAAATATTCTTCCCACCTCTGGAGGCTCCAGGGAGACCCTTGGAACAAAGGTGCTGGTCCTCATTCATGGAACACAGGTGAGCGGGGGTACCATTGCATAGAATGTTACTCTTGGCCCCTGAGAGCCCTCCTTGGGGATTTTCGGGTCCACGGATCTCAACCCTACTGGTGCCGCAGGATCCCAGACCTGCTGGATCAGATTCTCCAGGGACAGAGGCCAGGAATGTGCATTTTACCAAGCTCCCTAGGCTGTTTGGCTATCAAGCTGGGGTTGAGAACCAGAGTGTGGACCAGGGGTTGTAAACTGTAGCTCCTGGGTCTAATCCAACCCACTGCCTATTTTCGTCGATCAAGTTTTATCAGAATAGAGCCACTCTCATTTGTTTGCTTACTCTCTGGGGCTGTTTTTGTGCTACACCAGCAGAAGGGAGTGACTGAGGCAGAGACTGTATGGCCCAGAAAACCGGAAATATTTATTCTAGTCCTTTACAGAAGAAGAAGAGACCCAGGACTCTGGACAGAGCCCTGGCTTTCCAGCCCACTTTGTGCAGAGAGAAAGTGGAGCCCCGCTTTCTGGGTCCCCTTCTTGGCTGGGTGGCTGTGTCCTGCCTCCGGGGCGTCTTCTGGATGCTCCTGGCCCCACTGCTGCCTGGAGAGCCTCCCCTTCTCCTACCTGGTTGCCCCCCTCCCGTCCCCAGGGCAGACCCCACTTCCTCCGTGGAACCCCCTTGACCATTCTGGGCCTGCCACCTCCTGCACGCACACAGGTCCCTCTGGTCCACCAGGCCAGGGGTGCTGGTGACATCCGTTTGCATGAGAGGGGCTTACTGTTTGGAGTCGGGCTAGTGTGGAGAAGTAAATGAAGATAGGAGGGAGGAAGAAGGAGGAGAGGACTCCTGCTTCTTGGACATGTTGGCAGGAGAGGACTTCGCCAGGGCCTCAGGGAAGGGTGTTCAAGGAGGGGAGGCATCCAGAGAGAAGGTCAAGGGGCCACTGGTTGTGTGCCCTCACACCCACTGCCGCTGCAGCCAGCAGGCTCACGGTGGTTACTGTGGGCACCACCGTCAGGTAGCTCCTAGCTGAGGTCTTCCTATGAACACTGCTCACAGCTTCTCTGGTGGAGGTCAAGGTCTCCAAGGACAGGCATGTGGTCTAGTCTAACTTTGCCTCCTTCTAGTTGTGGGACATCTTCTGCAGACCTCGGTTTTCCTCATCTGTGAAATGGCAATTTTTTTTTTTTTTAAATTTTTTTTTTTTTTTTTTTTTTAGATTTATTTATTTGACAGAGATTACAAGTAGGCAGAGAGGCAGGCAGAGAGAGAGAGAGGAGGAAGCAGGCTCCCAGCCAAGCAGAGAGCCCGATGCGGGGCTCGATCCCAGGACCCTGGGATCATGACCTGAGCTGAAGGCAGAGGCTTTAACCCACTGAGCCACCCAGGCGCCCCTGAAATGGCAATTTTAAATGTAAATGTAAAATGTATAATCCATCTTTAAGTGTGTGTGTGTGTGTGTGTGTGTGTGTGTGTGTGTGTTTGAGTTCTGAGATTCTCTCAGCCCTTCTGTGAGCCCTGAACTTCAGCTAAAGCAGTTTTGCTGTCCTCTAGAAAGAACTGTGTCCCCGCTGGGGGTGTCTGTTCACACAGCTCCCTGCGCCAGAGACGAGACACCCTCCCCAGATGGAGCCCCGAGTCCTTGACCGCTCCAGTGGGCCACAGCCAGGCCCTTTCCGGTCTCCTGGCTTCAGTTTCCATCTGCATCAAGGGAGGCTGGCTGGCCTGGAGGAGCCTGGAGGCCCTTTCCAGAGACCCTGCTTCTGTGCTCTGTCCCCAGCAGAGTCCCTCTGGTTACAGAGCAAGTGGCTCGGGAAGCCCTTCTCAGCTTTGTGAGCTCCAAATGCTGCTACGGCAGCGCGGCCGCCGGTGACCTCATCATCCAGGAGCTCAAGCAGCAGACTCTCTGCAGGGTAAGGGGGCCTGGGCCTGGTGGGCACCCGGGGGTGTCTCAGACGTTAGGTCCAGGGTGGGCAGTGGCTTGTGTGATGTCAAATGGAGAAAGGAGTCTTGGGGGGTGGTGCTTATAAAGAGGGGTGACCCTGAAACCTTTTTGCTGCTTCTCCGGTCTGTGGTCTACTGAAAAGCTCGAACAAATGTGCTGGCGCCATGGGAGGCGCATCACATCTTCGTCTGAGGAAGTCCTACCCTACACGGTAGATAGGACGGTCACCTGTTCACGGGGAGAAACTGGAAGTTATTTGCCCCAAATGTACAGCTATAAGAGACAGAGCTTGGACTCTATCTCAGGTTTGCTGGCTCCAAAGTGCATGTCCTTAAACCCGCTTCCAGGAGGGGTGGGCTGAGGAGCCTCCACCTAGTCTCCTTGATGCCCCAAGTCCCATCTGTGCCAAGGAATCATTTCTTCATTACCCTTGGGCCTGAAGCTCCAGGGAAATCCCATGTCTGGTACTGAGACCACAAAGATACGTATGTCGCCATCTGGATAGACAAGGCCATGCGACAGATTTTAAGTTCACACTTCCTACCGGCACAACCATCCTCTGGTGGGTGTGCAGTCACACAGAAAACACACAAGCCTGGCAGGGAATGGTTAGAATGGGAGGCTGGGGGAAGAGGCTCCCGTGGAGCTGTGTGACCTTGGGCAATTCAACCGGCCTCTCTGAGCCTCCGTTTCCTCCAGTGTCAAAGGAGGAGCCAGCTTATGTCCAAGACCCGTTCTTGTTTGTAATTTTTGTGGGTGAGATCAGGAAGGAGGCTCTTAACATCGGGCAGAAAAATTCCTCCTAAGAAGACATTTGGAGAAGCTGACTCCATCGGCCTCCATCTATCAAAGGGCAATTGCTGCCCCACAGCACGCCTTGTAGAACATTCTGGGTATAAAGAAATCCGAGGCTGACACCGCCGCAGTTGTGAGCCGGTCAGGAGAGACTTCCTGGGGCTGACTGATCTCCCTGCAGGTGTCCGGGGATATCTAGAGCAGAAATCATTCTTGCCAGCTTGTTCTCAGCAGCCTATGGTGCTGGGAGTGGGGTCTTTCGACTTCCCCTCCGAGGCTTGGCAGGTGGGGAGCTTCCTCGTTTTGTAGAATGCTGTCTTCCCATAGAGCATGAGTGTGAACATGCTGGGTTTTTTTTTCCTTTGTAGTATCGACTAGAGACTTTCACCGAATCCAGAATAAGTGAATGGACATTTCAACCCCTTACTAGTGAGTGAAATCAGTTTAATTGGGAGCAAATCTGACAGGTGCTGGTGGAAAATATCAGGACACGTCTTAGCCACTAACCCCAATAAGATACCCTTCTGCTTGCAGCCTCAGTTTCCCATCTCCTGTAACAGGAGAGGGTGGGCTTTCATCTCGGACTTTCCAGTGAGAATCTCAGCAAATCCTTCCTGTCTGGGAAGTGGTTTGCAGAAGGACCTTAAGAAGTCCGGCGCTTGCCTTTGGTCGCAGACAAAGACAGCATGTGTGCTTGGACATCCGCCAGCCTTCAAGGCCACCCTCAGTGCCTCCCAGAGTCCCTAGGACCCCGTTCACTGTGCCATCCCGCCTGCTGCTGGACCCCTCTTGGAGGCTGAGCATTCTCTCTGGGAAGCCCCATGCCCTTGCTTCTCTGCTGACCACTCCGGTTCATCCTTGAAGACTCATCTCCCGTGTCACCTCTTTCATGAAGCCTTTCAGGATTTCTTCACCTGCTGACCACTTCTCTAATAGAAGGAGTCAATCTTCTGAGTTTGTGCAGCTCTGGTCCAAAGCACTCCTCATAGCTTGTGACATCGTATGGTGGTCATCGTATGGTGGCCATCGCTGTGCCCTTTCTGCTTGAATGGAGGTGCGGGGGGGAGGAAGAAGGAGGTGGGGAGGGTCACGATAGTGATGGTAGTTCTTGTTACTGATCCCTTGCGTGAGCCAGTCTGGTGCTAAGCATTTTTATGCCTTCTATTTAATTTTCACTACCACCCTATCTGGCGGGTACCCTATATTTCCCTCATTTTGGAGAGGAGAGAGTTGATGGTTGGAGAGGTAAGGTAGGTCTGTTCAACTCCAGCACTTGGGTGCTTAAGCATGGACTCTGAGGGGCTCCTTCTCTACCTGTCCCATAGCCCAGAATCTTGCCTAATGCCTGGCATCAATCAAGGCTCCATACTATTTGATAAACAAATGAAAGCTTGTCCTTGTTGCTGTTCACCGGCCTTACAATGATCCCTTTCTATGTCAGACCAGTCAGTGGATGGGCCACAAAGAGGGACCTCCCCCAGGCTTTGGGACATCAAAGTCCAGGTCCCTCCGATGTTTCAGGAAGACACGAGGAAGTTTCAAGTCCCTCACTCGTCACTGGTCAAGGTAACGTGATTGTTGGCATCTTTGCCCTTCTCTCTGAGCTGGTTTGCTAGACAATGTATATTTCCTCAAACTTTAACTCTTTAGAGAGGAACCCAGAATGCAGGCCGGTGGTTCATTCCTTGGCTATCAGTAAATCAAATTCTAAGGAAACCCAGAGCGTGGACTACAGACCCATACAAGATTCCATGCTTGTTAAGGAGTAGTCACAAGCGAAAGGATGATTCTGCTTACCAAACTGTCAGCAGCTTTAAGCAGCGAGTGTTCACATTCCCAGACCAGCGGAGCATTTTAAATTTATTTTTGTTTTTTATCTTTGCCTGACAGTAAACAGCGGAAGTGCTGAATGAAACAGATACAAAATAAAGCTCAAGCATTATTTGGATTTTCAGCGAAGTCAGTAAGGGGCAGAATTTGACTTCTGTCCTGTTTTATAGAAGTATAATCGCGACACAGAGTGAGGCTAACCTAACGGATTAGAGAAGCACAGAAGAGAGATCTCCTATCATGTTCTCATTGCCGCTTTAGAACTTGATTCAAGCATGTAACTTTCCCCTCTGAGTTTTTGTAACATCATACAAGGAGAACTTTGTGAAGTCCAGAGAGGGTTCTGTTCTTTTCTCCAGAGTGATTCAGGGATTAGATTCCAATAGCTAGCTTGTTGCCTTCCACAGAACTGCTGTGCATTTTCGGGGGGGGGGGACATCTATTCTTAAAGACCTCTTAGCTACCCATTGGGCCAAGGACACCGGCCTTTGTTGTTTAGCATGGGATCATGAGTTAGGACATGGAGCTTAGAGAACTGACGGGGCTGTGGCCCTGAGAAGATGGTAACATGATCTCCTTGACTTGGCATTCAAGGCCCTTTGGAATCCTAGGCAAATGAGAATGGCCGTCTTCCCATGCTGGGCCTGGGACTGGTGAGGCCATGGGATGGGTGTGCGGCTGGTGAGGTCAGGAGGCATTGGTGCTTGGGAAACTGGAGCCAAGGAGAGCATTTCACTTTCAGGAATGCCACAAATGCCATGGGCGTGGGCGTTACAAGTGCAGCGGCTGCCATGGGGCAGGCATGGTGAGTCCCAGGTGGCTGCTGGTGTTAATGATGTGTGGGAGGAAGGTCCCCTCGGGGACAGAGGGCTGGGCTTGGGAGGCCTGGGGCTCCTCCGCTAACAGTGTGACCTGAGGCAAGTCATCCTCCCTTCCTGGCCTCCATTTGCTTACCTGTAAAATGGGAAAGTTGGATTGGGTGTTTGCTACTGGCCTTTGTTCCCTTTGATGGTTTATGGTTCATGATTTTAATTCTTCTTTTTCTCATCTGTCTCTAAACATTCGTTGAGACCGAGTCCCCCCTCAGTGCTGGGCCTCTGTAAGAGGACTCAGACCTGGGGGCCTCCCCACCAGGGACCGTCTGTCCTTGGGGAAGACCGACAGGTGACCAGCACCTGTAGTATGTGGTGATGAGGCTAAGAAGGTGAAACTCAGGGGGCTCCGAGAGACAGAATAGACGGGGGTCTTGGGTCAGTGACTTAGGGCTGCTGTAATAAATTACCACAAACTGGGGGGCTTAAAACAAGCGATATTTATTCTCTCAGGTTTCTGGAGGCTGGAAGTCCAAAATCAAGGTGTGAGCAGGGCTGGTTCTTTCCGGAGGCTCTGAGCCACCCTGCCAGCTTCTTGTCCCTCGTCTCCTCAGGCCTGCTTGTGGGGGCCCACCCTGGTCCAGCATGACCTTGTCTTAACTAATGACACCTGCCAAGACTATTTCCAAATAAGGGCACATTCTGAGGTTCCCTGGTTCTCCGGTGAAGCACTCTCTTCAGAACCCTCCAGGCCTGCTGACCCTCCCAGCAGGAAGCCCACACTCCTCACATGTCCTCAGCTCTCCCCCTTCGCTCTGATCTGTTGGACACATATGGACCTCTTGCCATGCTAAGACACACCTTCGTCCACCTTCTCTCTGCCCACCTGCCCTTCCACACTTTGGATGCCCACCTTCCGCCTGCTGTGTGCGTTCCTCCGCCTACTCACGTGCGGCCTGTGGGGCCCACCGGTGGCTCCCTGCCTTTCTGTCTCCTGTGCCCTCACTCCTGCCATATGCCTTCTCCTGGCCTTCCTGGCACCCCTACCTGTGGCCTTTTTCTTCCTGCTCTCCTTCCTCCTCTCCCTCCTCCCCCAGGCTTTTCCTGGAAGGTCTCCAGAGTCCACTCCGAGCCAACTGTGGGAGCATAGCCTGGGAGACTTTCCAAGACCAAGCTCCTCATCCCCAGCTCAGCCAGCCTGCCCCTCTCTTCCCAGTCCCTCTGGCCGTGGCCATTTGGTCAGGGTGCAGTCTCGGGGTTGTGGGGATCCGAGAGGAGCAGGTGAGGACGGTGTCCCAGGAGAAACACAGATGTGAGCATGTCATGTCTCTGAAGACTGCAGCTGGAGGGGCCCAAAGATACACAACGGTCACCCCTCCCGTCTTCCAAATGAATGAGCTGAGGCCCAGGGAGAGGATGTGGATTGTTGGAGGTCACCAGGTTGGGATCTGAAGCGGGTCTCAGTGTGCCCTTTGCCCATCTTCTCTGGGAGGCCAGCGAGGGCTGAGGCTGTGGTGTGTCCGCAGGTGAGGTGCCCGTCCTGCAGCGGAGCCAAGCGCAAAGCCAAGCAGTCCCGCAGGTGTCAGATGTGCTCGGGGTCTGGCAGGCGGAGGTAGGAGCGGGTCTCCCCAGCCCTGAGGTGAAGGACTCTCACTTACCAGCTTCCTTGCTTTTCAATGTCTGCCTTTCTGGAGGGCATCGGGTGCCCTGTTGTATCATTCTTGTGCCCCGGAGCTCTGTGCCTAGCGGGTGCCCAGTAAATATTTGTAGAGTGGGTGAGCTTTCCTGCAGGCTCGCTATTTTGAGATGAGACTAGAACTCATCTGGCAATCTATGGGTCAGACTAAGGAAAGAGTCACTGTGGAGAAGAAGGGAGGGGGTGCTTTAAGGAGGGGAGATGTCTTCCTGCTTATGTTGCTGGGGACATGAACACAGAAAAGCACCTGAAGGTGAGATCTGTAACTCTTTGAGGATCAGGAACTAGGCAAACCCTTATTTATAACTCACTGCAGGGCCTGCATGGAGGAGTCAAGAACAGTTTGTTGATTGATTAAACAATCAACAAAGTTCCATCTCTGTTCACGGGGCTTTGTAAATAGTGGCTCATTGCATTTTGTAAATCATGTCCATAGTGTATTTGTAAATCTTGAAAGGGAAACAGGAAACCAGAGAGTGAGGCTACACAAAATTGTGTTGGTTAATGATACTTTTTGGTTCATTGAGGCCCAGGCCATCCTCCTAAGAAGGTAGTTAGCAAAGCTTTAGCAGACCTGCCACCTGTGATTGGTAAAGAAAGTCCTTGATTTGGAAAGAAGCTCAGGTTTCTTTTGTTCACAAATGAAAGAATTCTATTTCAAATGAGCTTAACAAAAAAAAATTCCGCCCTTGTAACAGAAAATTCTGGTATTAGATTTCTGGGATGGCTTCAGGTTCAGCTGGATCCAGATGCTTAAACAATGTCACCAGGACTCTGACTCCACCCTTACCCTGCTTTCCTTTGTGTTGTCTTCATTCTCAGGCAAGCTGTCTCTTGTGGTAACAGAGGGGACAGCCAACAGCTCCAAGCTTAGTAATCTCAGTCAATAAGTGTATCCCTTTTCTGATAGTTTCATGAAAGAGTTTGAGGGCAGATCTCACTGCACTCCCCAGGGTCGTGTGTTCATCTTTGTGTCAGCCACTGTGGCCTGACAGATGGAATAAGCTGATGGGTTAAGCCCAGGTCCCAAGCTGGTTGTAGAAGGGGTGGGGGCAGGCCCACAGTTCCTGTGGTCCAGGTGGGAAAAGAGTGGTCGCAAAGGGAAACTGGGGCATTGCCACCAGAAGCAGGAGGTCCAGATGGTGGGCAGGGGAAACCAGTTGAGGCTCACCCTAGTCCACCTCTATGAGGAAGGATTTGGCCTGAGCCTTCTAGAAGCTGAGAGGCCCCCTGACTACCGGCGTGGTGCTGACTACGTGCCCCTCTCAGGTGCAGCACGTGCTCAGGGAGGGGCAACAAGACCTGTGCCACCTGCAAAGGAGAGAAGAAGCTGTTGCACTTTATCCAGCTGGTCATCGTGTGGTATGCGGCCGTGTCTCTATACTGTGGCGCAGTGGGGGTGGCTGGGGGACTTGCTCAGGACTGTTTCTGTGGAGAAACTCCACTTGGCTGGGGCTTTCACCATGCAGGGACCTGTGCAGGAAGAAAAGGGCTCCAGGCACCTCGGAAAGGGGAGAGGTCCTGGGAAAGGCTGGGGGTGGGGATGGGGTGGCTGGATGCTAGCAAGCTTTACAACACACAGACCCGAGTTCAAATTCTGCCATTGCCGCCTTCTAGTGCAGGCAGCCACTCAACGCCTGGGCCTTCCCTTCTGGGAAGAGAGTCCCTGGGTCTTAAATCCCCGTGTCAGGAAAAGCTCCCATGCATTGCGGGCTTCTCCTGGGGGCCACCGTGTGAAGCGCTCATAGGTGAGGACAAAATGAGCTCATAGAACAGAGCTGTCAGTACTCTACCCCCTTCCCCGTGGTACAGGACGATGCTAATGAGCTTGCCTGAGGTCCCAGCAGTAGTAATGCAACCCTCCAGCCCAGGTCTGCCTGATTCTGAAGCCATGTTCTTACCCCCATACTGTGTACTCCATTCCTCATCCTTTCCCCTTCTAGGAAGAACAGCCTGTTTGAGTTTGTGTCTGAGCACCGCCTGAATTGCCCTGGGGAACTCCTTGCTAAAGCCAAAGGAGAAAGCCTCTTTAAGGATGAAAACACCATGGTAAGTAGGGCTTCAAAGACCATCACAAGGGAAGCTGGGCTCCCCTCCCACCTACACATCCCCCCCACCCTGGGGTGGGGCGGGGCGGGGGGGGGGGGTGAGGAGGGCCGCATTCTCTTGGAGAGAAAGGCTGGGCTGGAACAGGGCTGCTGAGTTTGCAGGCTCAACCCTTCCCTTCCTCTCCCCACACCCTGACACAAACCTTGAGACCTTCTTCCCCTACTAGCCTACTTGGCACTATTGTAGGCCGTGGGGATTCGGTAAAACCAAACGCTTGCCCTCGTGGATCTCATAGTCTGGTGAGGGAAAAGGTAATAATGTTTCACTCCAATGTCAGACGGTGGTAAGGGTCACTGAAAACATGCAAGCAGGGGAAAGTGACAGGAATGTGTATGGTTTTGGCTCCGGGCTGGGAAGTGACACAGGGCAAAGACCAGGACAGTGCCGTTGGGGTGTGGACCCTGTGAATTTCTGGAGCCAGGGTGTCCAGCAGAGGGAGGCCTTGAAGAGCAGCAGTGGGACAGGAGGGATATGAGTTGCTCAGAGCAAGGACATAAGACCCAAGAGGTGCCAGTGGTCAGATCAGGGAGGGTCCTGTCGGGCAGGTGTTGGCAAACACTGGTCCTTGGCCTGCTTTTATAAATAAAGTTTTATTGAAACACAGCCATACCTCTTTGTTTACCTGTTGTCTGTGGCTGCTTTCCTGCTGCAAGGGCAGAGTCAAGTAGTTGAGGCAGAGACCCTATGCCCTACAAAGCCTAGAATAGTTACTAAGTGGCCCTTTACAGATTTGCCAACTTCTGCTGTAGGCCTTGGCAGGGAACTTGGTCTTTTTGGGACGTCTGAGAGGGTGCGTTTTCTCTAAGAGGGTCAGGTGCTCAGCTACCTTTTTCTTTTTTCTTTTCTTTTCTCTCTCTCTCTCTCTCTGTTTTAACCATAAGTAGCCTTTTCACATTGGCTTCTTTGACTTTATAGTTTGTATTTTTAAAAATTGAGGCATAATTAACATACCTTGTATTAGTTTCAGGTGTACCACATAATGATTCAATATTTGTATGTGTTGTGAAATGATCACCACAATGTCTAGTTAACATCCCTCACCACACACAAATTTTATTTTCTCATGATGAGAACTTTGAGGATCTACACTCTTAGCAACTTTCAAATATACAACATAATATTACCAATTACAGTCACCACGTTGTACATCAGTCCCATCCCTAGGACTTATTTTATAACTCCGTTTGTACCTTTTTACCACCTTCTCCCATTTCACACCCCACAACCACCAATCTCTTTCTGAATCTATGAGTTTGTTTTTTAGATTCCACATGTCAGTGAGATCATACAGTATTTGTTTTCCTCTGATTTATCTGCTTTAGCGTAAGGGCCTCAGTGTCCATCACTGTGGTTGCAACGGGGAGGGTTTCCTGCTTTTTTATGGTGGAATAGTCATCTTCAGTCTCCTTTCTTTGCCCCAGTCAGCTTATCAGACACATGAAAAAATATCAGACACATGAAAAAATGTTCATCATCACTAGCCATCGGGGAGATTCAAATTAAAACCACATTGAGCTATCACCTGACACCAGTTAGAATGGCCAAAATTAGCAAGACAGGAAACAATGTGTGTTGGAAGAGATGTGGAGAAAGGGGAACCCTCTTACACTGTTGGTGGGAATGCAAGTTGGTGCAGCCACTCTGGAGAACAGTGTGGAGATTCCTTAAGAAATTAAAAATAGAGCTTCCCTATGACCCTGCAATTGCACTACTGGGTATTTACCCCAAAGATACAGATGTAGTGAAAAGAAGGGCCATGTGTACCCCAATGTTTATAGCAGCAATGGCCACGGTCGCCAAACTGTGGAAAGAACCAAGATGCTCTTCAATGGACGAATGGATAAGGAAGGTGTGCTCCATATACACGATGGAGTCTGGCTTCCTAAAGGCTCAGCTCAGGCATTGGCCCCAGGAAGCCCCATCCCCTGCCCCAGTGGGACAGCAGCAGAGGGGTGCTGGGTGAGAGAGTGGACTGCAGGTGAAGGAGTGCTCTGTCCACAGTCCCCCTTTCTTGGTTGGAATTCCTGAGGCTGGCAGGGTGGTAATCAAAGCCCCCTGGAAGTTAGACAATCCCCACCCATTCACCAGGTGGCCTCGGGCCCTCCCCCCACCCTGTCTGGGCTCGTTTTCCAGCCCCTGTGAATCAGAGCCGCAAGGCTCCAGGTGCTGACACCCTGGGCCAAGCCAGCGAGGTGGGCTGCATCTCTCCTGCAGGTGTACCCCATTGTGGATTTCCCGCTGCGGGAGATCTCTCTGGCCTCTCAGAGGGGCATCGCGGAGCACAGCGCCGCCCTGGCCTCCCGCGCCCGAGTCCTTCAGCAGGTGAGTGAGGTGGGGACTAGGGGCTGTCGGGAGGTTCTGGGGGCCTGGCTGGGGCTCTGAGGGTGTCGACTGTCTGGTCACATGAAGGAATGCGCTGTTCCCTCAGCAGGGGTCCCCTTCCAGAGAAGGGAGCAAAGGCGCCAGCTAGGGGAAGGGTGGAAGAAAGGAGTTCTGGTTTCGGAAGGGGGGATGGGAGAGTACTAGAGACTGACCAGAGGCCGTGTGGCCGGAGAGCAGAGAGCGGAGCAGTGTGGGGCCGCGGGCAGGTGGGACCCCTGGGCGGACCTCTGGGCGTAGAGATTAGGATTCTTACCTGAGAGCAAGGGGAAGATACTGTGGGGTTTCAAGCAGGAGTGGCTCAGCATGATTTTGACTCGAACCCCGTGGGTTCGAATCTTCAGAGAGGGAGAGGGAAAGTTCAAGACTTGGGGTCCTGGCCAAGTCTGGAACCCGGAGTCCTGCCCCTCAGAGCCCCTTCTCCTGTCCGGGGAATGGCTTCAGGCCCAAGGGTTGCTTTGGTGCAGTGTTGGGATGGCCACTAGATGGCGGTGGTGCCTGTTGCGGCTTTGAGGGGTCATGGGCGCCCGGGCTGGGGCGGGGAGCTGGGGGTTGGCCAGGGAACTGCCAGCGCTGGAGCTCCCGGAGTCTTGTAGGCTGGGCTTATACCCTGGTTTTCTGTGTCTCACTGTGGTCCTGGACCAGCTACTTCCTCCTCCCCGAAGTCCGGTTTCTCACCAGTGAAAAAGAGATGTTTGCACCACCTCAGGGTTTGGTAGAGCTGCAATAATTTGCTTTAAATGCTTGGAACCTGGTGCTCAAAATGTGTCTTTCCTTCTGGTCCCTTTTCAATGAGTATTTCTCTGTCTCTCTGCACATCTCCCCTGTCTGCAGGAGAGTGAAGGGTGCATTTAACTAAAAAGTAAGGATAGCCATCTTGGAGTGGCCGTGGGGCTCAGAAATCATGGATTTGCGGCGCTGCAAACTTAAAGGCCTGCCACGGCCGGTGCTACCATGGTAGGGAGAGCCATTTTATCCAAAGGGGTGGGCCACCACTCATCTTGGTGTAGGCGCAGGGCAACGATTTCAGACCTCCGAAACTCCAGATTTTTATATGACACCTTTCAATTTTTCAATACGGACAACACAAATTTTTTTTTTTTTAAAGATTTTTTATGTATTTATTTGACAGAGAGAGAGATCACAAGTAGGCAGAGAGGCAGGCAGAGAGAGAGAGGGAAGCAGGTTCACTGCTGAGCAGAGAGCCCGACGCGGGACTCGATCCCAGGACCCTGAGATCATGACCTGAGCCGAAGGCACCGGCTTAAACCACTGAGCCACCCAGGCGCCCCGGACAACACAAATTTTAAAACACTGGAAATACTGAATGGGCTGATGGGTTGGCTCCAGCGTGCGGGCTGTAGTCAGCTAGCCCTGCCTAGCCCCAACCCATGCTGTTTCCAGCTGGGAGAGTGGAAGTAACTTACCTGAAACCACACAGCTGCTTAGTGGAAGAGCCCAGGAGAAGAAGGCACTTCCTAGCTCCAAGCCAAATGTTACTACTCTCTGCGTTCAAGATGTACAACTCCTTGGAAGCCAGTGCGGGTTTACGGGGGCGTCCACAGGGGGAACTGGGGCCAGACACACCACAGGAACCGTTCATGTCCCAGGTTTGCTCATGCGCATGGCTGCAAGCCAAGCTCTTCCCTTCTCAGGGCCTCAATCTTTAAAATGAGCTGGGTTGGACGTTGTCTTAGGTTAGGGTCTGCAGAAGTAGCTTCAAGATGAGAGCTCGTGTGCAGGACATTTATGAAGAAAGGGCTCTCAGGAGAAACTTTTAAAGGAGTAGGGGATCCAGAGCCAGAGGAGGGGGGAGCAGAGGTCACAGAAGGGCGCAGTGTGGCAAAGGTCCAGTTCCTGCCCCATCCCATGGGAGCTCTGAGTACCAGGCAACTGTGTGCCTGGAGATGAGGGGGCTGGCCTCACGTTGTTTGCCACCATCCAATCACTGGGCACAACTTCCCAGGCACGTTGTGCTCCTTGTGTGTGAGGGGGGTTCTGTGTCTCAAGGACAGGACCTGGAGGAAAAATGATGGGGTGTGAGTAGCGGAGAAGAAGCAGATGTGCAGGAATGTGGGTGAGACAAGAACAGAGTCCACAGAAACCCCCAGAGCATCATCCCCGTGGGACTTTGCTCTTGCCTCATTAGTATTAATGGTGTGGGTCACACGAAGAGCCCCCAGTATTGCGGTATTGATTCCAGGAATGGGAAGAAGATAAGGGCTTGATTTTAGCAGCTTGCAGACACTGATGGTTGTTCTGAGATTCTTTTACTTCTGAAACTGACCATTTGAGTCCTTTTTGGGCCCTTGATTTGGCAGCTGGGGCAACTGAGGTTGGAGAGGGGAAGTGAGCTGCCCAAGACCACGCAGTGTGTCCATGGTAGCCCTGGATCTTCGGGGACTGTCCCCTTCAGGACAGTCCTGTCTTGGGCAATGCAAGCCCCACTGTGAACCAGTCCTGGAGTGGGGAAGGGTAAACCAGGGCAGGTGGATGGATTTTATTAAAAGGGAGTGCCGTGGGAGAAAAGGGCTCTTCTATGAATCTTTCTGGTCCTGCATCTATACACAAAGATGCTTGCTGATATTTTGTTCAGGATTGAGAAATTAGCACATGGAGTCAGCCTGAGCACACACCTGTCATGACAGAGTGCCCCCTCTTCCCCTTCCAGTGCTCTCAGACATGGAAACTGCTCGTCCTGGGGGATGACCAATGTGTGCCAACACATCTGTGGCTGATTACAAGGCAGTCACTGATGACAGCTGATGTCCTAACCAGTCTGTAGCCTCAGACCTGGAGGCCTTTTGAATCCGAAGCAAATGGAAGCAGGAGGGGGTGGAACCACTGTCACTTTCCACTGGATCCTGGTAGAAAAGTTTGGAAACGAGAGTGACCCAGACCCCACTGCCCAGATGCTTGGAGCAGTGATGTGGGCTCCCACCTTCTCTTGTCTCCTGGTACCCATTTTGTGTCTTCCATAACAGGGGGTCTTCTGCCTTTGATTTCCAAAATTACCACTTAGACACCACTTTCTGGCACACGGGAAGTCTCCAGATCTCATCGGGTGATCTCAACAACTCTGTGGCCTAGAAGCTTCTATCCCCATTTCCTAGAACAAGCAAACACTAAGTCATGCAGGGACCTTCATGGAAGAGGCAGTCCTTGACTCTGAGTCCTCTCTTCCTGCCACAATGTCACACTGCCCTTCGGCTGCCCCTCCTGTCCAGTGGGGAGCCTGCTTCTCAAAATCCCCTGCCTGGTCTGTTTCCCCTTTCCCAGTGGCCTCTGGACCATCACCTATGGTGACAGGACTTGGAACTGTCCCCAAGGAGTGGAACTTCTTGAAGTAAGAAGGTCTAACCCTGGGCCATCCACACCACCTCCCTCTGGGTGTGTGGACCCCTAGATGTGGGTCTGGGACAAAGAAGCCTCTCATGGAGGAGAACTTCGGGGTTTTGATGCAGAGCCTGGACCACGGGACATCCCTGAGGAAGCTCAGCTTCGGTGATGAGGAGTAGCTTTCCTGTGTCCCCTGCACGTAGCTGTCCTAACACAGCAGCACCCAATGCAGAGGAAGGAGGGTATTTCAGTAGGCTGCCAGCGTTCTCCTCCCAAGGTGGTCTTCCACATTCCACTGGGGGTCCCACAGTTTTGGAAGAGTAACTGCTCCGAGAAGATGCCAGAGCACGAGAGGCCTTCAAAGGAAGGTCAGTGCAAGACCATGGTGAGGTAGGGAGTGTCCTGAGAAAAAAAGCCTGGAGTGGACCACCAGATTTTGGAATTTATTTGGTGTCATTGTTTTATTTTAAAATTTTAATTCAAATTGTATAATCTACTCCCTAATATCTCCATGGCTGTTTTAATATAGAGATGGTTAAAATGACTTTATCTTCCACCTTTCTCCGCCCTTCCTCCCCATCTAAAAAGTAACACTTCTTTTTTTTTTTTAAGATTTTATTTATTTATTTGACAGAGAGAGATCACAAGTAGGCAGAGAGGCAGGCGGAGAGGGGGGGGGGAAGCAGGCTCCCCGCTGAGCAGAGAGCCTGATGCGGGGCTCGATCCCAGGACCCTGGGATCATGACCTAAGCTGAAGGCAGAGGCTTAACCCACTGAACCACCCAGGTGCCCCCAAAAAGTAATGCTCCTGAAAGATGTCCTATTTGCCTGGAGGCTTACCATACATCCCGGGACTCCCCTGGGGATGACTGTGCCCCCACTTCGTGAAACGTAGCATCAGATGGTGGCTACGGCTGAAAAGTCCGTTTGGAGCAGAGCTTAGTGTGCATGAAGGAGTGTAGTAGGAGATACACCTAGAAAGGCACATGGGAGCCGAAATGCCAACTCCAGAGTGTGAACTTCACCCCACAGGTAGTAGGGAGCTACTGAAGGTTCTTGAACAGGCAAGTGACTTGACTAGAGCACTGAAGTTTTTTCTTGGGCAATTGTTTCCCCAGCGCCAGACCATTGAGCTGATCCCCCTCACAGAAGTGCATTACTGGTACCGAGGACAGACTTACGTCTACTACATCTACGGCACAGACCACAGAGTGCACGTGGTCGATTACCCTGAGCGGTGCTGCTGTGGCTGCA